>NC_138785.1:51152175-52445819 GCF_965178545.1 Coloeus monedula | reverse complement strand
GAACTAATATTTTGAGTGTGCAAAATTTTTCACAAGTTGAAAAAAGAAAATAAATATCCTAAATGGTTCCTTTTGGGTCTTACAAAACAATTTAAAAACCATCTTTCATCCATTTCTAACTAGAGCTGTGGTTCCAGCTTTCACATAAGCAGTAATGCAACTGTTTCCGGAACTCCTCCATAATTTCTTTAAACTTTTCCTCCTTATTGCCTCTGAACACTCAGCATTTTACTTTTTTTTTTCAAATGAGCATCACTAAATACATGTGACTCATTAGTAATGATGGCTTAATTTAGGACAACATTGGTGGTTTCCACCCCCAGCTTTCTTCTCTTGCCTTTTCTTGGTAGTTATTCCTTTTGCTTCAGGGGTAGCTCAGCAGCACATAAAGCTCCTTCACAACTCAAGTTCGGAGGAAACCAGGATCCATTTCAATTTCCCCCAGTACACCTACCTCTAATTTATGGCAGCTCAGCAACTGATCCTGAGCAGACACAGCACCTCTGCAGTGGAGGCAAAAGCTGCTGAGAAAAGAGCAGGGCAGATTTCCTGGCCTAATTCAAAGGAGCAGGTGAGGTACATTAGCAAATGCCATGTGTCACATTAAGGAAATTTGAGAAGTAATGCACTCAGTGAAAACAAAACAGAGCTTGACAGCAATCTAAATATTTGGAGGGTGGGGGAGAGAGGAAGAGAAGAGCTTGACAGCAATCTAAATATTTGGAGGGTGGGGGAGAGAGGAAGAGAAGGTGCTACAGGGCCATTAAGAGTTGGTCGATCATCATTCAGATCTAGAAAAAAATGCTTAAGGAGGAGTCCTCAGGGAGATGCAAAATTACCCTTGATAATATATTTATAATTTCCCACTGTTTTTAAGAAAGTCCAGGTAAAACAAAAGATATTACTGCTTTAACAGGTATCCCAGCCCTTTGGCTCAAATATACTTTGAAATGGCAGGGGTCAGTACACAAAGAAAGCAGCTGGGGATGTTTCGCCACAACTTTCAGCACATATTACTCGAAATTGATTCTCTCAAAGATCATGTCCATAAAATTTCTCCTTGTCTTGTAGCAAAGTATAAAACAAAGCCATGGTCTTCTGGCTTTGTGACTTAAAAATTGAAGTGAAAGAAGATTGCTCAACTGGTCTTCTGGACTTAAAAGAATTAAATCCTGTCTTTACATGTAGGCCCAAAAGTATTATACAAATGCAGAAGAAGGGAATATTCCTTGGAGATGTGGCTGATTTATTTTCCTAACCTGATGCATCAGCAGCAGCCTAGATGTTACCCTTCAAAGGAATGTGGCCTTACAACATTTTACTTTGTATATCCAGTTCATTTTTAAGAGCCTTTGTTTTCTTAAACTGATATTTGAATTATATTCAGCACTTATTTCCTGGAAAACAACTGTATATTGGTACAGGAAGCCTCAGAGGTGACAGTTTAATTTAGGAAAGAATAGCAGAATAACTTCTGCAAATACCACATTAAAAATTGATCCTCTAAAACAAAGCAGGCACAGCTTTGCTCTTACTGCCAAAAAGGTATTTGCCTATCCTGTATTTCATTCTTGTTTTCCTGAGATTTCCTAGGAAGCTCTCGAGGTCAGCAAGTGAATGTGCATAGCCAGTCTTGCTAAGAATACTTGGCAGTAGGCTTTAGGCTTCTGGTTCACCAGCACAAGTTTATGTAGTCAGAAACAAGGAGTGGTGACAGTAGGTTCTGTTGTCAGATCTTGTGCTGGAGTAGCACTGTCTCTAACACAGAGCTGGTGTCTCCAGGGAACCACACAGGCCCAAGCAACAGCTTTAAGCACCACAAAAGCTAATTTAACATTACACACACATTCAGTATGGGACGACAGGTAAGAGCACTTGTAATTGTGTGTTATTAATATAGGGCTGGGTTTCTTTAAGGAGTTATAAAATTCTGACTCAAGAAGAAAAAGGCAGTATTAGAGACTGCATCTTTTAGTGCTGAATCATTTCAGACAGAGAGTCTGAAAAAAAGACTGCTGTTGAGTGCTTGTATATATTGTAAGTTAGACCTGGTCTTCTTGTAAGTATAGAGCAGCCACTGGATACCACAAAAAGTGAGTCAATGCTGCATGCCCTATAATCTGGTTTTTAATCCACTGCTGATAAATCCTGCAGAAAACTGTTAAAGCAAATACTAGCAAAGTAGCCCATGTAAGAGAGAGGAAGAAAGAAACAGACTAGAAAGAAACAGTGTAGAAGCACTACATGTTATTGCCATGAGGATTGTATTGTCTTGCTTTCACCTCCAGTTTCTAACTCCCAGCCATGTGTATATAAGGTATGGGAGTTTTGGTCTGGTAATTTTTATATTCCTCATAATCTCTGCTCCTTTGTGATTTTCACTTGTTTTTGATATCATACCAATTACATCTTGTTCTTCAAAGTATCAGAAACCGGTGATAAAAATCATTTGGGAGTGAGCACTGGCAGACTCATCTGGCAGAGAAACTGGCTTTTAACCTTGCTGTGAAGAGGAGAAGAGGAGCTGGTTGAGTACTCTGCAGTAGGTGAAACTCTGCTGAGCCGTGGGACAGCTGGAAAACTCCATGGCAGCAGAGATGTGAGATAGGCCAGTTTCTGTCTGGATCTCCACAGTGTGTGTCTGGTAGGACAAGGTCCACTATAACGTTAGGTTCCCTCTCTCAAATTCTTCCTCTCATGAGCAGCTCCACTATTTTTAAGCTAATTATTTGCTGCTACTTCCACCAAGCCCTAGTTCCTCATTTAACAGAGGCATATTCCCTGAAATTTTCTTCTGGTTTCCATCTTATTTTAAGGGATAAGGCTTAGGAGACAAGAAGAAAAAGCCCATACAGTCAACTTTCCACTGTTCATGTCACAGAGATGTATAATCATGAATTACTTTAAATGGGAAGTTTAATGGAAAAGGACTAAAGTATTTTAATGGAAATGGATTTTTAGCTCAGACATAACAGTGTGCAAATGCATAAACTGACAGGTTCAAAGGCAGCCAAACCCACTGCAGATCTCTCCAGCCCAGAAGCAGGGGCTGAGGAACTCTTACATTGGCTAATCCCAAGTGGTGCAGTTAGCCCTCAATAGCTGCTCTTGTATGACACCACTTCTGTGGCAACAAAGAGCAGACATGAGTTTACTGGGGTTTGTTAGCTCAGGCTCAGTCAAGACCTTTCTAGACCAATTGCAGCCCTACACCAGCCAGCTGGGGCACTCCTGAAACCACAATTCATTTACTAAATGATCAGGTAACCCATTCAGAGACACTGGAGCCAACTGATCACATTTACAGCATATTCAATGAGGAATCTCTGCATGGATCACAGACAGACAATGTCCGGCACATCTTTTGTATCTTTATAGGAGAAACTCCTTTTCCGCATTGCAGCCTGTGTGATCCTTCTGTAATCTTTATAGAGGGAACTACACACACAGCTGGTGTACAACTGCTACCTACAAAGGACCCATATCTCAGTGCAAACAAAGCCCAAAGAAATAGTTTAGCTGTATAAAATGACAACATAATAAACAGATTCTCTTTTCCTTTACATTCATTCCTGAGTATCTGCTTATATTTGGAAACATTTATAGTGTTGAGAATGATTTTAATTGTTCCACAGCATCTGCTTCTTTCAATAAAAAATAATAGCTGGCCACATTCCATATGATTCTTTACTCAGGCAATGTTGCAAATTTAAACAGGAATTGGGAAAACTGCAAGGGAACAGAGAACATAGATGAAAATTCAATGGCATATGAGAGAAAATTTAATGGCATATGATATAATTAGGCCACAGCAGTGCCAAATCCAACACAGACTTAGAGAATTGTTCCCCCAGACCAACAGCAGGATCTTGTACTAGCTAGCAAACCACAGTGTGCAGGGAAGATGAGGCACCTCGGAATGGCAATGCTGAGCAGGGAGTTATGTCAGTGCAAAACCCTGGCAAGGAGGCACCTAATTCCTGCCATTGGCTACCTAAGGTAGGGCAGTGCCAGACTTTCCTCAGTGGAAGGACAATGGCGATCAACACAAGTTGCAGCAAAGGAAATTCTGTCTAGATATGAGGACAAAAATGTTCACAGTGAGACTAATCCGACACTGGAAGAGGTTTCCCAATGAGGTTGTGGAGTCTCAATTCTTATTAATATTCAAAGCTCAGCTTCACATGGCCCTGAGAAACTTGCTGTACTTGACAACAGTTTGAGGAAGAGGTTGGACTGGATGACACCCAGCAGTCTCTTCTAACCTACATTGTCCTGTGTTTCTGTGGACCCCTGTCCAGAGTCTGGGATGCTCATGGAGAAATGCAGTTAGAAATATTTGTATATTAGGAACCATCTCCAAGAAGTCTCTCCCGAAGAAAAGTCCTGTAACCATCTCCTCAAAAAGGAAAAAGCAAGATAGCAGTTTCTTTTAAAATTCATGACAGTGGTGATTCCAGCACCAAGTACTACATGATATTCTGCTGCCTAAAGCACTTGCCCAAGAAATGGCTATCCTTAGTGACCTGAGTGGGTCTAAACATATACAGGGTAGCCATCGAGAAATAAGGATTCTGAAGAGGGCTCCGGGACATGAAGGAGCATAGGCCTATGGTCAAAGGTTAATGTCTCCTTCCAAGAAATAATGTCTCTGATCTTCACATCTGGTTCTGGACTGTCTTATGCATGGGCTCAGATGGAGAAACAGCCATGGAGATGGGGATATGCCAGGCTTTATTTCCTTCCCAGCTCTGCTGTAGCCCCTGGGCTGCAGTCACACTGCCCCTGGTTGCTCCCTTCCTGGCCCTTTGACTCATGTATAACTTATTCTGCCAAGATCCAGCTTCTACAACAAGCTCCAAGTTTCTTCCCCTCCCACAGCTGGGCTGCTTATTAGGCTGCTCTCTTGGGAAATGTACACTTGAGTTTCTCCAGACTGAGCAAGACCTAATACTGAGGTTCCCCTGGGCAGGCACCCTTAACCATCGTGTGGCACGAACTCAAAATCCCCACATGGTTGTGCCATCCCCATTACCTCCTCTATCATAAACGGGGCCTGTTTTCAAAGAGTTTGGCCCTTGCTGAGCTCTGCAGGCAGCCAAATGCCATCTGTGGGTGTTAGGTGTGCTCTGGGAACAGGGAATGGGATGGGTCCCGAGGGAGTGGGGCTGAGAGCTGCCAGCTTCCTGTATCCCGCCCTTCCCAGCACCCGGACACAGAGCCATGTGGGCTGTGGTGCTTCTGGCCAAGCAGTGAAGCAGAGCTGGAAGTGTCCAGGCCAAGTCAGGACCTCCCTGTGAGCACAGGCAGCCCCAACCTTTGGGAGCAGATGCACAAAGTCTTCTTGGATTTCTGCTTTGGAGACAGGTGGCTGCCCACCATGCCCTATGACACAGTCAGTTTACACACCTACAGCTTCTTTGGACTTCGACGCTCACATCCAGTGCTCTGCTTGAACCACGTTTTGGGCATCATGCCACCATCTCAAATGCTCTGTAATCCATTTCTTCTCTCTCCTACTAAGCCCTCTCACCTACTATTCTTTCTGTCCTGCTATGGTGCCCTCTGCCTGGGCTGTCCATACACTTCTTTCAGTGGCCACTTTCTCTCCAGTACAGCTCCCTGACAGACTGACCTGCCTGGGAACAGCACGACACACTCTGGTTGTGTGGCCAGAAGTGGTCCTGGCACTCCAATTGCTAAAGTAGCCCACAAGACCCACAGACTGCTTCAGAGGGACCCCCAGGGACTGACAGATCCCTGTAACTAATAGAAACAACATCAGGTCTAGACTGAGAAAAAAACCTCAGCCTCTACCAGATTCTGAGCCCTGACTTTCTCTACAGCTCAGCCTTTGTCTTCTGCCATACTCACCATGTGCTATCATTTCTTTTTTACTATTTTCCACTTATTCCAATAGAGCATTACTACAATCCCATGACAAAAGTAGCATGGACCAAATGTGCCACCTAAGTTCTTTGTGACCACATTTAAGTATTAAAATGATTTTTAGTTTGTTTCTTCAGAGATTAAAATAATGTCTTTCAAACTACTCTTCTGTCAGAAATGTGCTAAGACATCTATTTGCAGACTAAACCTCTTGGTTTTGCACTTTGGAAGGCACATGTAGCGTTGGTCTTCCAGCATCCCCATCCAAATTTCTTTTGTGGAACTCATAAATCTTTCCATCCTTGACACTTGCATTACAGCAAAGCAGGGAATGAGTCAGAATCTAAGTCTAGGAAATTACCTAATTCCCTTGTCACAGAACATGATGTGTGCCTACTTCTTCAATTACTTTGTCTGTCACTCTTCTTGACAAAACTGATATTGCTTTGGAAACATTTTGACTTAAAAAAAAAAAAAAATCAGAGAATAAATTCATTTAAATGAAAATCACACCCAGACTCCTACTTCACAGTTTCCTATTTTGGGGTCTCATTTAAAAAAACATCCTTAATCCCCATGTGCTTTTCCTGTTCTTTCTCAGTGGTGAGCTCTTAATGGTACAAAATGTACCTTGAATAGTACTCTTTTACTATTGAAGGCCAGGGGATGACAGTCTTCTGTACTCTACCCTATGAGACTCCAACTAGAAATTACAAGAACAGAGTAAAAACTGAGTTTTCCTCTTTTGAAATGGCACAGTATCCATTAATGGCAAGTGGCACAATTCAAAGAAACTTCAGGATGAAACAGAAGGACTGGAACACTCCAGACAATGGCAGGAACCCTATCATACAGGTACTGGAGTGGGGGGACACAGGGACATCCAGATAGGATTACCCAGAGACAACAGCACTAAACACTGGCACATGGCCAGAGAGATAACAAGCCTGCTTATCCCACTACAGAGCAAGTTATGTTTTTCTCTCCAGCGCTCAGCGATCTGGCTGGATTTACCACCTTGGGCTTAATGCCCGTGATGCCAGACATGAGTGTACCCACTCTGCAGTCCCAGTATTGGGAAAGCAACAGGGACCCAAGGGGGCTCTGTAGGTAGCCAGCTGGAGTCCAGCATGGCTCCTTAAGATAAAGGCTTTATTATTAGCAGGGTGAAAAAGAAGAGGGTGGGAAAGACTGGGACAGTGGGGAAAGAGGAAGGAGGGAGCAACAGGATCACCTCATTTAATGCTGGTAAGCTCAGTTTAGGTGTGCTGCTTAATTTTGTCATCAGACTCTGCAACACAACTACAGAGAACCCTCAGCCACAGTGGAGCTGGCCTTGCAAACAGTGGATCTGTGCCTGTGTGACATTCCTCCTAAACCTGTAAGCGCTGCTGATCCTCAGCTGGCTCTGCTGTCCAGTAGAATAAAGCCCCAAAACACCAGCAGGTACTGAATGTTAACAGGCCTGGCAATTTATGCTGCACAGATGGTGGGATAACCATCTAGCAGACAAGCATCAGGGTCAGCTACCAATGGGATACTTTTAAAAGCCTCAAAACAACCCAAGTCTCAAGGGCCTTCATACTAACCTGGGAAGCTACATTATGTTTTCTGTGTGTTTATGATTGGCACTATTTTCCACTCATCAGACTTCCTATGTCTGTCATACACAGACACATTGGTTCAACCTGTGTGTTGGTACTCACACCTGGCCTTGATCATGAGTAGATCAATGGGAGACCTCCCTCTAGGCTTTACAAGAGATCTGGTCCTCTCTTTCCCTTGTGAACAAACAGTGAGTGTAGTGTCCCCATCCCTCCAGTGCCAGGCCTTGGGACTTAGCCTTGAGAAGTTCCCCTGAGGCTCCGGATGTGTGCTCAACCCATCCCACGGGCATAATCTGAGAAAACCCTTGTGCAAGCTTGATCTCAGCCTTAACTGTGCTATGTGGTAAAGCATTTTCCTGCCTCAAAACAATTTCACTCAAGTGGTCTGAACAACACAGGTATCTGGAGAAATTACAATGCCCTTCTCAAAGTACAATTGTCCTGTCCATCTTCTCATATAAATCCTTAAACTGCACCCAAAGCAGGAGAGTGGCCAAGCGAGGACAGAACCCCATAGCAGAGACGCCACTAAGATCTTTTGTGGAACTCATAAATCCTTTTGCACTACTAAAACACTCATAACTTCTTACAACAAATGTCAAATGGCAGACTCAGATGGAAGAATACATTGAATATATTGTTTTTACTGTACCATGCTTAGCAAATTCCATTGGAAGAGTGTACACTGTGAATTAGTTATATATTGCTACCATAGCTCTGCTCTACCTACCACACTAATATTCTCCTTTTAATTCTGAAACATTTTCCATTGAAGGCAATAGAAATTTTTTCATTGCTTTGACTCTGTAAAGCGCCTTCTGAATAAAAACCATATAACTGTTACAGCTATTTAATAAGTAACAATCATATACAATTTTATAACTGTATGTTTATAGCTATACAGTAATAATTAGATACTTAGGTAATGTAGTTAACTACAAAGATAAATAGCAGTTATAGCTCACTTTAGCATGAAAAGGAGTATTAAAATTTTACTGCATTGATTTAACTTTTGCTAGTGGATTGCTGGAATGATTTACATGCACTGCCTGTCCCTTCTCTTAGCTGTGCTCAGAAATTAAGTGCAGGCTGAATAACACAGGGATTAACACATGGGATTGAACCAATCTGAGTGTTGTGCCCGGTCTTGAACAGGAGGCAAGGAGTCAAAGTTGTTATGCTAATCCAAAACTGTTTCAGTGCTGAGGTCCATTTCTTCATGCTCTGCAAGCACTGAAGACATCTCCAGAGCACATGCAATTCAGCCTCTCCAGTGGAGCAGAATCCAGAATCCATGTGTGACAGATATTGGTCTAATCAATTCTTACAAACCCCCCGTGAAGACAATTAGCAACACAGCCTGCCTAGTGCTTAACCACTAGATAATATTTTTTTTCATATATAATTTAAATCTTCTTCTCTGCAAATTAGACTCCTGTTTTATACACATCCCAGTGGACATGTTAAACATTTAGTTACTCACTGATCGCTTTAAAACAACCTTTAAGCAGTACCAATGTTTTTCCTCTTCACAACATCTTATGTTGATTTACACTAGCTGAGCAGCTGGCCTACAGTTTTAAAAGACCTGTTCTGCCAGCATCAGACACTTCAGGGCACTGATGACAGCAAATCAAGATTTATGGTTTTTTGTTCTAGTGTTTTGTGATTTTAATGTGCTTATTTTGATAGTGACAGTAAGTCATTGTGAGCTTACAGCTCTGATGGTGGCCTGTACAAACCAACTAAGGATGGATTGTCTCCTCCACGGATAGACAGCAAGATGGGTTTTGCACTCTCAGAAAATATACCAGGTCATTTTTGTATTATGTTCTCAGTTTTGCTCCCTCTAACAGAGCTAAATTCACCTTAAAAACAAGGGAGGGGGAAAGAGAATTGGAACTTTGTTTTCTCCTAAATAACTTTCAGCAGAAGGCGGTTGAAGTTTTTAGCATCATACAACAGGATTTTTAAGCCAAGATGTCAAGTGAGATATTTTGTTTTCAAGAATGGTCTACTCTCTTTCTTAGAGAGGCTTGATGCATTTATTTTATGTCATTGGTTAATCTGTACGAAATTCCTGCAACCATTCTTGGTTTGGCATGGAAATGGACTGCTCTAATCAATGAGACAATGAAAAAAACGCCAAACCCACTAATATCAGTTTGGAAATCAACACTCCTAGGAACTCTGTTCACAGAGAAAACAAAACATCAGCTAGTTATATTGTCTTCTCAATGGTTTAGAGATTTATCTTGAACTCATTACCTGAAATGACTCAAGACTGAATGGCCTAGATAATTGAGTGAAAGTTGTGTGACCAAAATTAGCATCCACCCCACCTCCTGACTTTCGGCATAATTTGGCCCATATGAGATGCAATGATAACATTTCTGGACCTCACAGGGAAGAGGAAGATGAGAAAAACTATAGGGAGAGTGGAAATGCAAAAATACCCCTGAAAATAGCAGAAAATAGCATCAGAATAAGATCCTTTTGATACGCTAAGAATTTCAAAGGACAAACCAAAATGTGCTGTTCCCTTCTGGCCTGGCATGGCTTGTCCTGAAAAGAACCAGCCTCACTGCCTTTCTAGGCACTGCTACATGGAACTGATTTTGAGGCAAGCACAAGGAGTAATTTGTAAGAGAACAGTTTTATAAATTTTAACAGGGAGCTTGCCACTGGTTGCTGTGTGGGTGGTGGTAACATGAAGCTGACTGACAAAGAACCTGACAAGGGAAGAGTGAAAAGTGAAGTCTAAGAAGCTGGTCCCTGAATTGGTGCTAACCTAGGAGGGTTAAATGGAGCAGATTTTTCTTGGACTGCCTGGGCAGATCATTTGCCTAGGAATCAAAGAATGAGCAGAATAATCTAATAAAATAGGTTTATTTTCTAAGTACTGTAATGAAAAAGGCATGAATGTTTTGCTTAGGGATAAACCGAAATAATGTGCGGAAGACAAATGTGAAAGTAGACAACCAGTACTTGATTTTTCTTTGAATCAGATGTGCCAGCCTGAGACTGGAAATTGTCTCTAAAATCAGTGCTCTAAATTGTCTCTAAAACTTTCAGTGCTTCTTGTGGATACACTGCTCCTCAGACTATGGTCAGGTTTACAGCCAGCACTCAGGGTGTCAGTGTAACACAGAAGCTCGAAGACAACAGCTGAAGACATAGATCAAGTGCTAAGAAAGCTTTGAGAGAATTTATGGCCTGAGAGTAATGGAAGAACCAAACAGTGAAACAAAGGATAAGGCTTGTACTGGAGGAGACTTAAACAAGGGGAAGGGAAATGTGCTTGATGAGTATCAGGTTGATAACGAGGGATTTTGCTGAAACTGTTGAGCTGGAATTGAAGGCCACACCAGGATGCAGGAGGGGCAGAGGGAAGCTTAATTAGTGAGATGAGGTCTCTGGATGAAAAAAAAAGTCACCGAGAGGAAGAGGGGGAGGAGAGCCAGAAGGTAAGGCAGGGGGTTGCTACGGCTGGGTAGTATCAGGTGTGATGTACGTCACAGCAACACACAGTAGGAAGAAAAGTCAGAGGGAAGATATGAAACAAAATGACAAAAGGGAGTAGAGGGGTGCAGCTACAGGGGGAGGAACCATCAGTTTTCAGCTTTTTTCTTCTACACAGCTTCCCTCCTGTGTAGAAGAATTTATCAGTGAAATTTATCCTTAGTGTTTCATCACTGTGGCTCAATTTGTGATATTTTTTCACGAACAACAACTTCGGTAAATGCTCACTAACACTGTTCTATCCTGTGAATACTGGAGTCCTTCACAACATGAAGTAGAGTGGTAAAAGCCAGCTAACTGCTGTGCAAGCAGGGTGGAGTCACCAAGCAATGTTGTTACTGAGTGGCAACTCAAAATGTGGAGCTCTTGAAAATTACTCATGTTTTAGTAGTGTAACTACGCTACTTTTCCTGATACTAAATGCCCTCTGACATGCCAAATTTATTTGGGATGATAAACAAAAGTTCGTGGCCAATTTTTGAACTGGCACAGAAAAGAATTTAAAAATGCAAGTTTATAAATTTTGTCATTATAACTGTGTAAATTAGATTCCTGATCCCAGCAGATGCCTCCCCTCCTGGTTCCAGGCTCCCAGTTTCCAAGTCTCCTGCCAGGGAGCCCCATGACTCTCCCGGGCTCCACTTCCCTGTGGTCAGATGTAATTATCTCACAGTCCTGACTAAACTTCAGTTCTTCTGCCTCCACCAGCATAGAGGTGTCCATCAGCAAACAGCCTTGCTAAAGCAGAGTCTAATCTCAGAAAAAGGCAAGGCAGTGAAAAAGGCCCCACTACAAAAGAGTTCTCTATATAAGTTTGTCTGTCTGCCTCCTGCTAAGGCTGACTGTAATGGCTGCTTCTCTGGACTCCAGAACCTCTCCCCACATTGTCCCGTGCCCAGAGGCAGCTCCTGACCACTGACTGCACCCTCTTGGGAACAACTTCTTAACTGTTTGCTGATCTCTGGATTTGCAACTATCAAAACCAGCAAAGAAAAGCCTGGAGCTTTTCACTGAGCAGAATATGGGATGCTCAAATAGAGCAATTTTTCAGTGCCTGCTGAGATGGTGTCATCTGCAAAGTCACTGTACAGACTGACAAGTTTTGGTCTTCCAATACTCTCATTTAATTAGACCAATGCTGGCTAGTCAGGAAGCATTCTTCCCTCTAGAAGTCAAACAGATTAGCTTCATTTTCAAGGGTACATTTAAATTGCAGAAAACAAGATGCAGAGATCGCCAGGCTAGCCCTGAGCTGATTTGGCAAGTCCACCTAGCACAGCAAAGTACTGTGCAGATACGCCAAGTGGGACTGCAGGACAGAATAATCATGTTCAGCTGGCACAGCACTCAGGGCTACATCGTGTCTGGTTCAGTGCTGGCCTGCATGAAGCCTTTGCACTGTGTTTCCCAGCTCTTCAAGCTGTGGGAGTAAATTGTGCTGCACCGGCATAGACACCTTTGTGGACACCCTAAATTGCTGATCAGAATCTTAGATTATTACATGGCAACTCCACTCCATCCCAACCTCTCTCTTATAATCACTAAGAAGTCATCATGCAGTATGATCTATTTGACCTCCATTTGGTTACACTTCTCATATGAGACACTGGCAATCTCTTAACCTCCACTTTTGTGCATTAATTTTTCTAAGCCTAAAGAGCCAGTCTTATAACGCTAGCTCACCAGCGTCTGCATTTAACCTGACCCCTTCCTTCCTTCTTTCCAACATATCCCAAAACCTTTTTAAGAAACAGTTACCAAAACAGAAGTATTTTATTCAGATAAAATTAAAAGCTGGTACTAGACATAAATGAGTAACAGCTTTGGCATCAACCTAGATTAGTAACCCTAAATTCAAGAAACCATTCCTTCTAGCAGGTCCTAGCAGAGCAAGGAACAGGAAAGATGAGAAAATTTGCCATCTTGCAAAGTTTTTGTAGTACTGACTTTGTTCTTGAAAAGCAGCCAGCACACCCTCCTATGCACTTGTAAATGTTCTGCAGCTACTCTCTTAATAACTCAAGGATGATGGATGAGTATAACGTTGGGCAGCTTTGTTTGATAGCCTAGGGGAGAGAGAGGGAGGGAGAGAAACAAGTATCAGCAAATAGATTGTGCAACAGACAAATAAAAAGAATTACACAATACACTATATTTTAAATAAGCCTTCTGGAATGTTGTCATTTTCAGCAATTGATGTTGCTTAGAATAATTCATCAGCTAATGCTACCAAAAATTTCATTTCAAGAGAGACAAATGGGTCCAAAGCATTGCCCCCAACAGTGCTTAAAAGATTGTGTCAACAATGCAGAGCACTATTTACAACATGTTACATTTTCTAAAAAGAGATAGTCCTTCATTTCAGCCTCCTATTTCCTTTGGAGCTTTAGCAGCAATTCAGGAAAATGGGCTTAAACACGAGGTGGAGGGGAGTCTTGAGGTCTTCCCACACCTCAGAGGCAGTCTGGAGTAACTTCTGTTGATTGTTTAATTCTGTGATTTTTCAAACCCCTAGGAGACGCAGAGCAAAAAGTTTTGTGCCCCAAATTTTCCTAACAGGTAAGTGAGAAACACAGCCACTTACTGTCAGTAGGCTCAAACTCGATAGAAATGGGGACTGTCCCTCTGCTTGGTAAATGCTGATATTGTTAAGATTGTGAAAGTTCATTTAAATCTGTTATGAATCCTTCTAGTAAATATTAATAAATTACTTTCTGCTTGAAGACAAGGACTTAAAAGTTCTTTCTTTTCCTTCAACTCTTGCAACTTCTGATCTGTCTTTATTTCCACTCCCTCTCCTTGAATTGAAACATATTCCTCATTTTATGATCACCAGAGCACAACACGCAAATAATGAAACCAACTCTAGTATTAATTGAGGTTATGGAAGCATGCCTTTTGGAACTAGGAATGTGTGGAAGAAGTACAGGAATTGCAATTATCTCAAATCTACTACATATATGCAAACCAGCAGAAGTTTGCACAAAGAATATGGTCATGTATTGTAGAGCACAGACCACTGGTTTTGTCAAACAAACCTGCAGTGGGAAGGTGAGCGCCTACAAGTGCTTTTGATGTTTGGGCAGGGCTCAGTGTTTCACATAATTAATACACTTTTTCTAAAACCAGCAAACATTGTATTCATGTCTTGAAGAAGCAACACAATAGCATATGCAAAGGGTCCTAGAACACACACTTAATAAAATCAACATCAAAATGCCTCTTGACCTCAACTGTGACATCAGCAGCCTCTGTGTACGAGAACAGATGTTGGAAGTTGATTTGCAGTGGAAGAGAAGTTTCCGATAAATGGAGGAAAACATTTTTGAAGGACTTGTAGCCACTGTGCATCTAATGGTAGAAGCACACTATTGGCTAAATCAGTCTTCAATCTGGTAGCAACTCAGAACTCCCGACTGACATTATTCACACAGAGCAGCTTCTGCAGGGAATGTTTGCCAGACTCTCTCCCTACAAGAAAACTCCACCTGATATAGGTGGCTATGAATGAATCTGACCTGTCCCCTACTCTCTGCCTTGGTCATCCACAGCATTTCAAGCATAGTTGAGGCTCTTTACCTTTGAGACCCTCCATGGCCACTACAAAAGATCACAGCGAGTTGCAGAGAGAAGACTACAGTCAGCTTCCGCGCTCTCGGACACAGTCCTCTGAGGTACAGAAATCACTGTCGTAAGAAAAAGCTATTTGGGGCAGAAGCAGAACTTTTTTTAGAGCTCTGAATCTGAAGAACGAACTTCCAGTAAGGTGAAGACCACCACAAACCACAGAACATCCTCTTCCAACAGTATTTGACCTTGTCTTTCTAGCAATAATGAAAAGAATCACTTTTGTGACTTTTTGACCTTGTCTTTCTAGCAATAATGAAAAGAATCACTTTTGTGACTTTTTGACCTTGTCTTTCTAACAATAATAAAGAGAAAAGTGGTGGTATCCCACCAGGAGAGACTGCTGCAGAAGACGCACCACCACTGCAAAGTGCACTGCTGAGGCTCAGTGGAAGATCAGGCTGTATGTGTGAACAGCAAATACCCTGAAGAGGCCAATAAGAATATGCAAAAATCCTTTAGATATACAAATTTTGAAAGAGAAAAGTACAATGCTTTTGTACTTTTACTACAAGCCTCCTAGAGACTTCCAGCTAGTGTGCTATTTCTGCTGTTCACCATCTTCAGCCACCCATGAGAGAAATCAATGTTGGTTGATGAAGGGCTGAAAAAGTTATCACCATACTTGTCCTACTTGAAGGACAGTTTTTATAACACTGACAGATAAAACAATTTATATTATAGTGCATTGGTCACACCTAAATGACAACTATTTTTACTCTTATTTTTTCCATCTGTGCACCTCAGGAGTAGAGGGCAAGACTCACATATACTTTTTGGGGTATGGAAGCTGAAAGGATTAGACAAGATGTTGTCAGACAAGTAAGCGCCTTAATACATATCCATATGCGTTCTGCTAAATACCCAATTAAAGGCTCTGTGAATTTGAGTCTAGAAGGCAGGGATTCCTCAGTCCAATAGCATGTTTAATTAATTCCTTTTTACCATAATATTGAATATTATAGCATCAAGTAATCCAGTAATTACCATTTTCCTTTTCAAATCTGAAGTTCATTGATGCAGTTGACAGCAACACAACCCTCAGATTTCTCAAAACCAAAAGAACTTGCATTTATGTATTTATTTGTAAATGCATTTCTGAAAAACATCATGTGAACTGTATTTAGTAAGATCCTTACAGAGCTTTTACTACCTCAGCATTAAATACAGAGAGAATCCTACTTGGGCAGTAATAATGTCATCTCCTTCTTTCTAAGGAAGCCTGTTTGACTTTACAAAACATGTATTGTCAAATGCATGGCAGGCCCAGATGACTTGGGAGATAACACAGGACAAGCAGTCATAAGGTCTGAAACTCAGAGAACTACCAGGAATTCCCATACAACTTTTATTTTTATGCCATATTTTTTGTGAATTTGTTCTTTCAATACATTAATATTTATGGAAATGCCAAAATCATTAGAATAACCTTACATTTGCAAACGCTCTTTTTTTTGGCTCGTACATCATTATCTCTCCACTCAATTTTCTTTGACAACTGTAGCTAGTCTAAGATAGTTGTTGCGTATATGACTACATAGTGACTTTTGTTATTCTTCTCGGGGACTTCTAACATAATCGAAAATAAATAATAATAATTAATATCTACTTGTCAGATATGGCTTCTTCAGTGAAGAACTAAAATCAAAATTATAACTTCCGAGGGAGTTTGCCAGAAGTGAAATAAAATCTAGAAATACGCTCATCTGTAACCAGGACAACTTATCTCGTAGCACTTGTTGTAAAAGCAGAAATCACGTCATGTTCCCTGGGTAATTCTGTGATGGCCACTTGTTACATGAAAACGTTGCAAAAAGCCTTGCAAACAATTAGGATTAATTCATAGCTCCCAGTAATATTGACTATACTTCATGGGGCAGGTCTGGCAAACCCCTTCATGTCGGTCCTGAAGGGACACCTTGCTGCATCCTGAGAGTGCATTAGGGCAAGCCCTGGGGATCACCATCTCCCTCAGCGCCTGGTTTACTGGAGGAAACCACAAAACAGTCAGAAAGGGAGAAGCAGCAGGTCACTGTGGAGCACAGCCAGTCTGTAGTGAGCTACACACGGCTACACAGTAGTTAATCCCACAGGAGCAGCATGAACCAAATCAGCAGTTCTCAGGACAATGCTATGATTTGGGTTTAGCAAGGAAAGTGCTGATGACAGAGACATAACAGAATCATCCATCATAGTCCAAATAAAGAACTACATGGGGTTTTTTCTTTAGGGTTTTTTCCAATATATCAGTATGCATACAGAAAGGATGGATTGTTTGGAAACGGTTTAATTTCTCTAAAGGGATGGAGATTCCAGAAGTTTTTATTCCTTCAGCTGATGCTGATAGACAATCCTGGATGCTCAGTACCTTTCAAAATAAGGTCACAGACATGAGATAGATTAGGGCCTAATTTTCAGTTATCTTTTAAAAAAAGGATCTGGGTTACAGTCTTGAGAAGTAGAATACTTGTAAGAAGTTTGTATTGTCTTTCTGCTCCACATAATAGAGTGGCATGTGGTATTTTCTGTAGGTGCACACATTCACTTTACAGCCAATCTGAAATCAGCATGTTCAGATCACTCAGCAATGTTGCTGCCCTCTTTGAATGAGTTTAGGCAATTATGCCCAGGTCCATGGATCTATTTAGGTGCCTGATGACCAATGGAATCAGTAGGAGCTGGATGTTTAATTATCTTCACATAGCCAGGACAGAATGGTGGAAATCAGCCTATTTCTACAACTTTCTAAAACTATCAAGGGCATGCCAAAACCAGTGACTGCTGTGAACAGCAAGGCTGGGACCCTGCTCAGTAGTTCTGCAAGGCACACTGTGAATACAGCTAGGATAAAAGGGCACCCCTCACCTGTTAGGAGCCCCTCCTAGAAGCCAACACAGCCATAGCTCTCAGTCTCCATAGGACATTCACAAAAGCAAACCTGCACCAGCATGTACCCAGAGGAGCCCCACCACACCCTAACACACAAGGGCAGCTGCACACACCACCCAGCTGTATCACAGAACCCGTTCTCCATTACCACATGGGATCAGGCCCTGCTTCTGCTTGAAGCTGCCCATGTGCTTGTATGGGCCTGTACTTCACCAATGTTCAGATGCAAACCTGTGCATGAATTATTCAAAGATATCTGTAAGATTAGTTTTGAAAACTGTAAAATACTGATCTGATGACAGGCTGGTCATATCTCCCATGGTTTCATTACCTCAAATGAACGTGAAGAATCAGGAAATGTATTGGTTTAGTTTCTCACTGAAACACTGAAAAAGAAATGTATTCTTCCTGATGCTTCACCTGTGAGCAATCAGGTCTGCAGGCAGCACTTCCGTGATCTCCCTGAGTCACAGAAGGGCA
This sequence comes from Coloeus monedula, assembly GCF_965178545.1. Classification (NCBI taxonomy): domain Eukaryota; kingdom Metazoa; phylum Chordata; class Aves; order Passeriformes; family Corvidae; genus Coloeus; species Coloeus monedula. The sequence goes on along the minus strand of NC_138785.1, from coordinate 52,427,805 downwards.
GACACCAGCCAAGGGGGGCAACATTTGGGCACTGCCCCTGATATGGTCAACAGAGCTGCCCTCTGGCATTGGTACTTGGATCAGCCTGAGTGCACTTCTCATTTGAGTCCCAGTTCTGCCACTGCTGAGTTAACAAGAGTTTGTGATGGAGCATGTTCAGGCTTCCAACAACGTTAGGAATAATGCTAATGATATTATATGTTTTGTCTGCATTATGGTCTGGTGCTTAGAAAATAAACATCTTGGCTTTGTCTCAATGTTTATCTTCAATAAATACCTCAGCTTTGTCTGAACAATTATCTCTCCACAGCAGACCATTATCCAGTAGCAACATGTAATTAATTTAACAGTACTGTTTAAAATATATCCTCTTTGTGCTGCAGAGAAAGGAGTTGTATGTGGGAAATGTCAGGGACCTCATGTATCCTTGGAATTAAAACAGAAATTAAGTCATTCGAGCTATTTTTTATCCTCTCAGCTTTTGTTTTCCCGTTTCTTGTTTTGCACAATACCAGCTCTCTCTGGCTGGTGATGAGATTGCAATTGGAGAAATCTGGAAGGCTTCCAGGCAAAGCATATTTTAGGGCAGTCCTATGCCAGGGGCTATTGCAGGTGATAGTAACTGATAAAGGTCCAACATATCACCTGAATCTGCTTCAAATTGATGAGAGGGCTTTAGGAAACATGTGGGCGTTGGGCTTCTTTGTATCTTCTAAGGAAAAGGTGTGAGAAGCTCCTGGTGATAATTGTCAAATATTAACATAATGTTGGTGTTTAAATCTGATTGCATGCAAGTCAGTAAGACACCTAGAAGTTAGCAGAGTATTTAAAGGAAAAAAAATTCTCAGTAATTTTGGGAGTGTAGGAGCACTGTGGGAGGAAACCCTGCCATGACTACAGTGCTCTGTGCAAGCAGCCCAGGCAGCAGCATCCGGGAGAAAACAGCTCTCTATTATGCATCAGTCTTTTTGTTGTCTGCATTCTGTACTGATCCAAATATGCTGTTTACACTTAGCAAATAGGGTGGAGGATCTATTCTCCTGTGCATCTACAAGTCCAGAGAAACTGTTAAGGTTGCAGAAGTAAATGAGATCACAACTTCATGACCACTTAAACTTTAGCAAAGATCTGAAATAGTAGGACCGAGTGGTAAAAGGTTGCAGTGATGAAAAGTGGCTGAAGAGGAATGGATGGTGAAAAAACTGAACAAGTAGAGCCCTAGTGTGGATGGAAACAGTACTTGAGGTCTGCAGTCAAAATCACTATGGCTAGACCCAATAAAGGATAGAGGTGTCTGGGGGATGAAAAAAAGAAGGAGGAATACTCAAACTGTTTGAGGCACTTGCAACCAAGCCTGGTATTTCCCAAACTCATTTGGTACCTCACTATCAAACCTCAGCATTCCTGTACTTCTGTGCATCCCACACTCACCGCCATCTCACACATGCTGACCTCTCAGTACCTATTTCAAGCTCACAGTAGAGTGGCAACTCCAGACTAGGAATCCTATCACAAAGGTCTCATGAAGGGCTCAGTCTAGTCAATGCACTCTGAATACACCTCAGCATTGAATTTCATGCAGAACACACATACAGGGTCCTGTGCCTTGTAGGGGAGTCCAATATCTTCTACACTAACCAGCAGTTCACTTTTATCAGCTTTGGGATTTAATGCTGGTGGCACAACCCACACAAGCAGACAGCATCCCCTGAAGCAAAAAGCTGTCTCCACCCTTATCCACAATCAGGCACCTGTGCTGCAGCCAGAGCTGGGGAGATGGGGATGGAGGTTGCTCTCTAGTCTGCATTACAGCAGCATGAGGAGGTTTCATGTGGTAATTTAGAAAGCCTCCCTACAGGAACAGTTCTAGTGATACTCTCCATCTCTTCCAGGAACAATCAGATGACAATGCCACCTGGGCTGACATTAACCTACAAGCCAGCGGTGTAGCTAGTCAGGCCCAGCAAATTTGGCACCTTCTCATTCATCACGAGAGATAAGCTAGAGGTTTCTACAGAGCTCTGTTATCTCTGCTAGGCAGACAAAATTAAAGTAAGTTTAAGACTGTGCTTCAGGAGCACTGGTGGGACAGGGGGGTCTTTGTTTTTATTCCTCTTAAGTATTTTATCTGATGTGAAGTGCTTGGATAGTCCAGTGAGCAAGGACACAACCACATGAAATGATGAAGCAGTCAATAAAGAAGAAATCAGGCCCCTGAGTAGAAGCAATGTGACATGATTGGAAAATTGCACACAGGCAACAAATTTTTGATATGAACTTCAGTATAGCCAAAAGTCGTTCATTAGAGGACAAATCTTTCAGGTCATACTCACAGGTTAATGGAGCTCTTAGAAGCAGTGAATCTGCAGGGAGGCCAGGGCAGATAACCCAAAAGGAGGAAATGTTTGCTTCAACGAAAGTAATCTTTGTGTGTATGAACCTGGGAATTCTGGATGCTATGGACAAAGTCTGTGACTGGTCAGAATTTAAAAGTGTCCTGGCCTCTCATGTACAAGTCAAGAGGTTTCAGATGAGAGTTCACTGACTGAGGACTAGAAAATGTGTCTTACAGCAAGAGTTTCCAAAAGTTGAAGCTCTTCAGTAGAGCAAAGGGAAAGGCTCATATAGGTGTAATTTAGGAGTATCTGTATTTGAAGCAAAACTTTGGAGTCGGTTCTCACATACATCTGTCTAGACAATCTGCTTTAGAAATAAGGCATGTGGTTTCAGCAGAGAAGAGAAATTAACTGCTGGAACAATTTACATGGAGCAGAGGATAGATTCTTTGTCACTGCGCATAATTTAATTAAACTTGGTTGGTTTATGCAGAGAAAATCAATAGTTCAAAAAGGAACAAATGCAGAGAAACCCTTTGATCCAAGTTATGCAGAAGGACAAGTGAGATGATTAATTCTGGGTATCAGTCAATGAAAAGTGGGTCATGTCACGATCTGCTGCCCCTTCACTCTCCATCCCTCAGCACCAGGTCTGTGAGCAGTGGCAGCCAAGTGAAGCATCTCCAGCACTGCCTTCCTCCACCCTGAGATGGGGAATCCAGGACCAGCAGGAGTGGGAGAGAGAGATAGGCAAGAAGATTTCAGTGCAGGAACAGAGCTTGGAAATTCAGGAATTAATACCATGTTTTCCTTGGGTTGCATAACTAATTGTTGAGCAAGAGAAGAGTGCAGATGTGGGCTGGTAGGATCTAGAATAAATTAATTAGAAATTAAGAGTCTGAGGGCCAGATGGAAACTTCCTACTCTCAGGAGGCCAGAGAGAGTTCTTACAGACGAGGGTATCACTCTCTGTCCATCTAAATGAACTGGCAACACACACTATCTGCCTTTCTCTCTTACACACACAAGAAGAAAAAAAAGAAACATAGACTTTTTTAAAATACATCATGATATTAAAATCATTCCCATGATTAGGACAGTGCAGAGTTTGCTTCACTTCTGGGGTTTAGAGTCCTGTGTGAGATCCAAATCCTACAAGGCAGGCAGTGATCCCCTCTGACCAACCTTGAGTGTGTTGTCTCATGACTTTGTGAATGCATCCATCAAGGATGTTGCAGTAACCTCTCTTGGTAAACTGTGTGTGTGTGTGTGTGTGTGTGTGTGTGTGTGTGTTTCTTCTCAAGCTACTCTTTCCATGATATCTTCCAGGAGATGCAAAAGCAAAATGAGCTCCAAACTAGTGCTAATTGCCTAAAAGGTAGTCAGAATATCACCTACTCCTTGCAAATAAAAAAAAATCCTCTGCCCATTTTCACAGTGTTAACACAGCACTAGCATAACAGTTCAGTCAATAAAATTTGCCAAAAAGCCAGTCCAGATTAAACAAAATATTTGATCCCTGAGACTCAAATCTCCTGTTTCTTTAAAGAATAGCACTTCATTAGAGTCATCTTCAGTGCATTAGTCTCCTTTGACAATGACATTACAAATCCCAGCACAAAATTAGGATACAACCCTACACAAGCTGTGGAAGCTCATGCCTGCATTTGCTCACTTCCCTGACCTCCCTGTTGTTCATCCTGGGCACAAGATGTATTTCAGCCATTTGAATTTGCACTCCAGGCTTTATCAAACTATTCTTCTCACCATCCCCACCCTGACCTGGAGTAAGTACTGTCTTTAGGACATTCTGCAAATCACTAGTAGTGTTGCAACATGCCGCTCCACCTTTCTGTTGCTGGAGAGGTAGATAAAGAACCTAGCCCATGCTCCCATCTGGATAAAGAGAAGCTTTAGAAAGGACAAGGAAACACTGGCACATATTGCCTGCAGCACTGGTGGAGTCTTTAAGAACTGGTTTGACTGGCATCAGTCAGGATGCATGATACAGGCTCAGTTTATTCTGCCTTCCAACACTGTTTTTCTGAATCTAGGCTGCAATTCTGCTCCTGACAAACTGTTAAGAGTATCTGCCTGTTCGCTGCAATCTGGAAACTGAGGAGACACACTTTGGCAACAGGCATTGAGGAAGGGGATCGCAAGTCATGTTAATCACCGTAGGAGAATATCTGACCCTTATCTACTACTGTCCAGATACTACAGTCATTGGTATTAACTGACATTTGAATCTTCAAACCCCAAAATGAGCAACAGCTTCCAGACTTTTATGACTTGCATTATTTTTAGCTGCTTACACAGTCCTCACGATTGATCTGCCTGGAGTGGCTGTGCTGCAAGCCCCGAAGGAGTGGAGAGGAAGGGGTTCATGGAGACACATATTTCCATGGGTGATAAGCTCGCATCTGTTTTGAACCGTAAAATGGAAGCTCGTTGTGAAATCCTGTCGGAGCATACCTTTTAAATGCCAAACAAGCACAGCATCAGCAGCACATAAAGAAATATTTGAAAGGCCCTGGCGGGAAGCCAAGAGAACGTGGCTAATGTTTCACCTAACCTCACCCCCTCGCTGGCTGGCTGTGCCCCGGCAGCCTTGCCTGTGTGACGTGAGCCTCCGAGCTCCGGCAGGCAGCTGCTCCTTGACTGCCTGCACTGTCTGCCCTGCTGGCAGCAGGACAAGGGAAACAAGGAGGCTGAGCATAGAGCAGCAGAGCTCAGGAGCGGCGCGGCCGGGAAGACAGCGGAGCCTGCCTCACGGCAGGGCTGGAGCGCGGCCCCTCCCGGGGGCACCACCCGCGGAGCCACCCGCGCTCCGGCCGGGCCGCACCGCGCCCCCCAGGAGGGGCCCAGCGCCGGGCAAAATGCGGCTCTTTCACATCAGCCTGGCCTCACTGCGGGAGTCGTGTGGGAAAAACTTGTCAGGCTGTGCCTTTCCTTCGGAAAAACCCACTTTCACTCCCCAGCCTCCAGTCCTCTGTCCTTTACATGCACCTAGTAATTTGCCTCCTCTTTCACACTCCTAAATATCTTCTCTTTAGCACAGAACCGTTTATTTTTCAAAAATCTGTATTAAAAGTAATTATCCAGAGGCCTGTCCCAGCAGTCCAGCTCTGGAATTCTTGTTTTCTCTGAGTTATTCCTGTGTCCCTACTTTGTAAAATTAGTACCCACCCCAGATACAAAAACCTGCAGAACGCCTGCTATAGTTCTGTTGCTATCGCTGGCTGGCAGCTCAGGTTGAAAATGGAGCTGACAAGCATGATACGCGAAGAGAAACATTCTGTATGCAGGAATTTGGACTTATTGGATGTGAACAATGTTACTTGTTGATTGATTGTACTCACCTCAGTTCAAGTGAGATTTTTAGAATTGTCCTTTACCTGCTCTTAAGTGTAAACCGTGGTTAATGGGGTAGTAGAGACACAAAGCTTTTCAGAGGATTTAGAGAAAACCCTCTTTGTGTAGCATCAACCCAAGTGACAAAAGTATTTCAGATCCCAAATAAAAAGAAGCAAGACATTTTTTTACTAGGCGCTGACCAAAAGCTTGGAGTTTAAGCCATAAATCACCAGCAATACAGTCTCATGACATAACCAGGAACATAGTGGCAAAGCAGTTGCCGAATGACAGCAAAACAGAAGTACAGATCAGAGACTGGTAGGAGAGTACAACCAAATGTGATTCTTCTTGCAAAGAACATATGAACTGACAGGAAAAAAAAGATCTAAAAATTAATACACAGTTTGGCCAAAACCAGATACAAAATTAATATCAACTTAATTTTTGAAGGTTTGGATTTGTTTGCTTATTTGCTTAATAGATTTCTTTTTGATCCAGCTGTTTTTCATTTTGGTTAGTTTCATTTTGAGGCAAAAGTGATGAAACCCCACAAGAAGGGAAGTTCTTGTGGTTTTTCAGGGGCATCCAGAAGCAGGGTAGTGGAAAACCAACAATAGATAGGAAGGACTCGAAAGGTGTGAGAAACTCTGCCTAGTTCTGCAGACTGATGGTATATCATAACATACAGACTTTTCTTTGGGTTGTAGAGGCTGCATACAGACCTTGTGTAGGCACAGGGAGATGTTGTGATAAATTCCTAGAGAGTGCCAAAGCTGAATTGCCTTTGGAGGCACAGTGCTCCGTCTCTTTCAAACCACCCTCCTGGTGCTCCTTCCAAGGTCTCCAGTCTTTGTGCTTCATTAGCCATAGGACTCTCCTTGTGTTCAACCAGAAGGGCTGGAGACAAGTGTCTGTGCTCTCTTCCCTGCTTGAGCACCCACATCATGTCAGAAACTGCCTGGCTTTAACATTTGTCAGAGGTTGTATTAGCATTGGGTAAGTTTGGGCCAATCTCCCAAACACTGCAGAACTACCATTTTTAAAAATTCCTCTTCTCAATAAAAAATTGTGAGTGCTAGAGAAAGCACATTGCTCTAGATGGTGTTTTACTTAAGCTGTTTCTCTTTGTGTTATCACAGGTACTTCCTGTAGCAAAAATATGCATATGTGAGTCTGTCTATCAGTCTGTCTACTGAAAATAAGTTAAATTTGTTTTACAGGCTAATCAACACACTTTTGAACACAGTCTAAACTCTTCTCATCCAACTGCTCTGCACATACAAAAAGAAAACAGAATGAGCTCTGAACCTTGGACTGGCTATGCCCAGTCAGGACCACTCACTGCACCAGTCATCAGCATCAGAAAAGGAGAAAAAATATTCAGGAACTCACCCCTGTCCCATCTCCAGGCAGGTACAGAACAAGCAGGACATGAGGAAAAGGCAGCGTGTAGAGACTAGCTTTATACTCTGAGAATAAAATTCCATGTTTTTTCCCATGCAGATTATGGAAGTGTTTTGAGTAATGGATGAAAATTACTTTTCTCCCCTGCCCCCACCCACCCAAGTGCAGCTGAACCCTCAGTTTCATTGAGCATGAATATTCCTTCTGCCAGTGATGCACATAACCTGCCACCACTCAGGTGTGGCACTGCCTTGTGATCTGTAATGCAAAAGCAGAGATGCAGGAAAGGCTCTTCCCTTTGCTTCACAGAAAGAGGACTGATTTGCCTGCAGTTCTCTGAGTTCAGACAGAACTCAGCCTATAAAGCAATGACTAAGAGTTTAACCATATTTCTTCTATCATTAATATTCATCAAGTAGCTATTGACCAGATCTTCAGCTTGCTGAAGTGACCTTACCTTTAAATCTTTGAGGAGATGTTAGCCACTTGCTCTGTCTCTGGGTTGAACCCTGTAAGTATGAAATGGATTCGTTTCTGGAGTTGCCGGAGTCTTTAATGCCATCCAGCCTTGCTTGTTTCCCCACCCAGTAGCAGAGGACATGGGGTTGTGTGTGCACCACAGGAAGGATGTGCATGGGATGTGTGCTAGCTGGGGTGCATGCAGGAGCCCAAGGGTTGCCACAGGAGGCTCAGCACATCCCTTGGGGACACCTCTCTTGTCCCACCACCCACACAACACTACTAAATACAGTGGGGACATGTTTCTGGGTCACACTGAAACTCCTGGGAACTCTCTTTCCAGTTGTCATATGCAAGAAAGCCTCTTTCTTATACCACTCTTACAAAAATAAAACAATAGGACAGGATAAATCCTACTTTCCTTTATGCTGAAATCTGAGATGACACTGGTGGTTTCAGGAGGGGAGCTTACATTTCTACATCTTTCCCCTTCCAGAAGAAAACTATTTTGTCTACTTAAGTAGGGAGCAGAGAATCTGAGATGTGTCCGGTGCTATGCGATTAATCAGTAGCTGATGTGCAATACCATGAGAGGAAAATCTGTGGAGGGGTTAAAAAGTAAAAAATCACTTGGGAAGGGGGGGTAGGAGGGTGGATGGGCATAAAATATGATATTTTATTTAATTCCATTAATAGTTCGAAAAATAAGTGCAACTTAATGCAACCTTCAATGAGTTCATTTTAAAAGGTCCAAAAAATATAATTTTGAAAAGAGTTATTTTAACAATTTAAAAAATATTTCTTAAGGCTGTTCACTGAATTCAGTAAAACATTCTCAGTATTTTCAGTCAAATCAGGACTGTATTTGGGTCTTACTACATAAATCTGAAAAAAAATCACATTAAGCTGTAAAAAGAAATCCAATTTTGGTTTGGGATTAAAAAGCAGAAGTGTTTCATTTTTGTGGATATCATCAAGTTTTATACTCCTTTATTGTTCTTACATCAAAGGACTAAAAGATTTAATTTTATTACGTTTTCATAGACCTTTCATGTCCTACTTTACTTTTTCCTTTACAAATTGAACCCCCAATCATCTCTGAGTTATTTCAGAATATTTTTGGAAGTTGTGACAATGAAATTACTGGGAATTTTTTAATCAATGCAATTGAATATATTTTGCCTTCTAATCAGTCATTAGTTTCCTAGATTACTTGCTCAAGTATTCAGCAAGCATTTTTAAGAGAAACAATTGTTTCTTAAAGTTTTAATACCCTGTTCCATCTGCTATGGATGTAAAAACTCAAGAACATTATTTCTGAGACCACCCAAAAGTCATGGAGAAAAAGAAAAGGCAGACTAGAATTGTGAACTTTCTTGTTGTTTTTGTATTGTGAGCTTTATTTGTACAGCTCAGAATCCAGCCATCTGAGGAGTCTCCTGTGCTATCATGAAAAAAATATTTGTACTACAGAGCAGTATGTTTCCAGCTTCCTAAGCAAAGTTTAAGGCTATATTTCTTCCTCCGTGGATTTAATGGTCTGCCAGAAGTGTAAGGATACAACTTTAAAAAAAAAAAAAAGTTTATGTATTTAGTTGACCCTGAGATGAGCTCAGTTGGTTTGAGCAGGGTGCTGATAATACCGAGGTTATGGGCCCAATCCCAGTATGAGCCATTCACTTAAGAGTTGGACTTGATGATCCTCGTGCATCCCTTTCAACTCAGAATATTTTATGATCTCAGTCCCATATTTTAGCTTTTGGTTCACATTTGTTTCAACTCTCTTTTGTTTCAAGTCAATGTACTAAACATTTTTTCTGCACAGGCTACAAATGAACACCTGGCTAAAAGACGTATTTAATTACCTTCAGTAGCATTGTTGTCTTTCCTGTCATCTGGTACCAAGCAACACTGGACATTTTACTCCACTGAAGAGTTTCCTGTCTTTATCAAGCCAGACTCCGGGCACGCTTTTCAGCAGAGAATAATTAAAAAGGGAGGACCCTGTGAAAAGGAACCACAATTTATCAGTGTAAAACCTACAATAAATTAAAACAGTTTTCTTTGAGTCATTTTAGCTGTCAGAGGAACTTGCACACCATTTTGTCATGCTAAGATACATTCCTAATTAATCATTGCATGCACATGCACATGCCCCTGCACTTGATCAAATAAATAGTTCTCGACAGCTACATCCTCATGCACCCTTTGCTCCCCAAACTTACAAGCCTTTCGCAGGATGTTTAGACAGGAGGAAGGAGTGCAGGACACCAGCATGACAGTGCTTATTACAGTCTGGGGGCTAAATGATTCTGCTTTTCAAGAGGGGATATTTCTCATATCCACTGCTTTGTACTACAGTTGTGACAGAAAAGGAGAAAGCCCAGGCAAAGAGAAGGAAACAAGACAGGAGTGACTGCAATTACAGGTAGCCAGAAAGCCCAGGTGATAGTTGCATCCCATTCTTCTCCAGGGAAAGGAGGCAGTATGAAGAATGATCCTGTCCTTTTGGAAACTTTGACCTTTCTGTAACTTTACAGGTGTTAGAGGACATCTAGATGAGTAGAAACCCTTCCAGCCTCAGTCCCAGTCAGGTTGTTTGGCCAGTGGAGATTTTATTTAGAAGAGGAAGAGATACACTCAACATAGACATGAACAGGACAAGAGCTGTATGCTACACCAATTTTGGATTATATTCTTTTGCAATGAATGCACAGGAAATTCTTTGAGGCCTTGAACCACAAAGTACACTCTTTGTACTCAAAATACACTCTAAAGAGCTCTGCTCTTTAGTTGGGAAGTGCCTCTTCACTGGTGCAGAATCAAACACTGGGTGTCTGGGCAGTCACCTTCCCCCCCCCCCCCCCCAAAAAAAAAAAAAAGCTGCTTTTCCTGCAATGTGCAGCCTGAAATTGAGCCCTACATGTGCCTGCAGTTCTCCCTTACATCTGCAGATCACAGTTGCACTGCAAAATGCATTCAGGTCCACAATTGCTTCTTCTAAGGATAAGCTTCTTCTCAAGGGCCATAAACTCTATGTGTGTTGAAATATTTCTGTGGCCTGATCTGGATCATTTAGCATATGAAAATCAGTTGTACTATAACCCAATGGCATTACTGGTATGGTAAGCCACTGTACCTTTTCTATTGATTTTGTCTTATTCTGTAGCTGCAGATACAAAATCAATCTGCTTTGCACTGTATGTGTCCTGATGATTGCAGTGCTGGCTGATATCTCGAGTGGGGACCTGGAGGCCAGGGAGAACAGGCACATGAGAAGCATCCTGGACAAGTGATACAGATGTGGAAAGTGTAGCCAGTAGTTACAGAACAAGAATAAAATCATGTTTAATTCAGTTTCTATACATAGCAGTGGGCAGGGACAATGGCTCCTTTTTGGGGACACATGTATCACCTGCAGAAATGAGCTACAGGGGACGGGGAGCACAGGTTGGGCAAGAGACAGGAGTATTGCCAGAATTGCAGTTCTGGTCCCTGCCATCTGGGATGCCTCTACCTGATCTCAGTGCAAGAGTGCATCCCTGCCCTTCCACCAGCATTGGTACCCTTACAGCAACTGGGTCCAAAGAGGCACCTCCCCAAACTTCAGGAACTTAAGCAAGACCAAGCACCAGCTTGAGCAGTAAATTTCCAAAGCTCATCAGGGCCCATCAGTTCACACAACTTTTAATACAAATATCGCTCTGTAGAACTGAATCAAGCAAAGACATAATTTTCTCTCATTTGTGACCCAAAATATCATGTAAGTTTGAAAAAGCTAGTTTAAGTTCTGGCAAATTAAGGACACAATCAACTACAGAAAATCAGTCTGTAGGCTTTGTTATGACAAAATGCTTTTGGCTAATGAAAATATTTCAGCTAGAGTCTCACTCCCTCAAACATTTTGAATACTTTAGATTAAAGGAAATTCTGAAGTAAAATAATGGTGAATCAAAGGTACTGAAAAACAAATCAAAGTGACAATTTAGTTTTTAACAAAGTACTTTATTAAACACTCCTATATTACACAAATGTTCTGCAAATTTTCCATGGGTTTGTGAATTGATTCATGGTTGCTACAGCAGCTTTGTCCACTTAAACAGAGCTTTTTTCTTCATTTTCATTCATTCAGTCACTGAGAGTTAAAACTACAGAGAATGAACCAGGAAAGTCTGAGAACATCATTATTGAAAGATTGAAAAAATAGTTTTGGATAACCTTGTGTTTTCTTTCCTTTCTTCCACTTTGCTCCACAGGAAAAGGCTTTTGTGAGAGCAACTCTCAGCTGTTCTGGTTATGGGGAGTTTGGTGATTATTTTTGGTTTCAGTTTGCTAAGCATTAGGACTCCTCTTATATTATTCTATTCTGAAATGAATTTAACAAGTCAAAGTGATTCTCATAACACTGAATTTGGGACTGAAATTATGTGACTTGTAATAATGTCAACTTTTTCTTAAACTGAAGTTGTCTTTCACAACCATAATGGAAACAAGCAATACCTCAAAAGGATGGATCAATGGATCCCTATGGGGATGATTCTGATTTCACAGATAACAATGGAAATCAGAGGCAGGAAAAACATTGGCAACATTAGTGTTAAATGACTGTAAGTGAAAGCAAGACTAATTCCTACATTTTCAGATAAACAAATATGCACATTAATAATTGTGTGCCGTTAGGAGTATTATACTGGCAGTAGTCATCTTACTTTAAATGTAGCAAGACTGATTACAGAGGAAGGTTAGGAGCTGGAATTTTACAGTTATTTTTGTATCTTATGCCAATTTCCTTTCTAGCAGTTGCTGTTTGGTATCTACTTGCTTTGTTAAAAGCAAACAGAGAAAAATAATTAAATACCTAATAATGATTCAGAAGTTGAATAAAAATAAAATCCAAATTTGCTAAAGCTAAACAGGAGAGGAAAAAAAACATATTAATGTGTGCACAAAACATCAAGATGGAAAGAGCCATTCTAAGCTATTACATTGCCCTCATAAAGAATCTCTGAACAGGCAGACTTTACTCTTCATCTGGAGAGAAAAGACTCTGAACAGAGAAATTACAACTAAGAATGTACCATTTTAAATACAGCAGGTGCATGCTTTTGCACAAAGTATGCAAAAATGTTCTATCTGCTGGGCCTGATGCCATCATTTCTTGTCTTCTAGGAACCAGTCCTTTCACTGAATCAGGATGACTGTGGGTTTTGTACACCTTCATCATATAAATTGAATAGAAACCACCACACTAGAAGAAGGTAAACACCATTTGAGTTAAGGGGTGTGCTAGCAAAAAGTAGAAGAAATCATCCTCACAACACAGTTCCATTTTTCTATCTTGTCATACATGAAGTCCCTATTTGTGCTTGGTCTTTGCATATTAAGTGCTTTAATTAATTAATTTTGAGTTAATTATTTTTACATTGAATGTTACAATTAACCCATCAGCCCAGGTACAAAAATCCAGTTCCATTATCAGTGTTTTCATTTGTTTAAAGTAGTTTATTAATAGAGTTGCACCCTTCCCAGTTAAAATTTTCCCAGTTAAAATTTTCCCAGTTAGAAATCACAAACTTGCCCCTTCTCAAACTTCAAACCACCTGTACACCATAAGAGTTACCTTTCCTGTGTTTACTGTATACTTTTACAAGTGTTTTGAGATGTGTTGGACTTGCATTCCAAGGCCAAAACCCCACCCAGTCTTAATAGCCAGCAGCTATTTTTAGCTACAGAGCCATTACTCTGCAGGCAAGTCCCATGGCAACCTGAATATCTGAATTTTAATGAAGGTATTGTATTCCCTTATCTCTAACTGATACCACCCCCCTTGACAACGATGAGCCATTGGTGGACGGAGATGATCCATCAAAGGGAAAGCACCAATCGCCTTGGACTGAAGGGGCGGGCTGTGGGCGGGCTGTGGGCGGACTGGGGGAGGAGCAAAAACTATAAAAAGGACGAAGCCAAGAGGCAGGGCCCTTTTCTTCTCTTTTCCCCTCTTGCTCTCTCTGGATTAGCTGTGGGAGACATTGGTGCTGGGGCATTCAAAGCCTTACCCCTTTTAAGGGGCTTTTAGTAATTTTTTAAAGTCAGCCCAGCACTGCAAGTTCTTTTTCTCTACCTGAAAGTAGAGTGCTGTCTCAGCCAGAAGATCTCATATCCCTGCGCTCCTGAGGCATACCTTCTACTGAGCCATAGGATCCCAAATTTTTTTATTTTTCTAATTTCTGTAATTTTTCAATTTTTCTGTTTTCAATAAATTAATCTTTTTAAGAGTTGTCTCATTTCTCACATATCTTTTCCAGCAATGTTTCCCCAAATCAATATTATTAGCACATATTAATGAAGTGATTTTTAAAACAGTTTTATATCACATGACTTTTTTCAGAAATTGTTTAATATGACCTTGGCTTGGCTTGATTAGGTTTGTTTCAGTTTCTGTGGGATTTTGGGGGGCTTTGTTTGTTTGTTTGTTTGTTTTGGTTCGGGTGTTTTGTTGTTATTTTCTTTTTTGCTTTGGTTTTGGTTGGTTGGTTGGTTTTTTGCAAGTGAGCATTTTGTGATGAAAATAATAAATCTGATCTTGATTTTCTGTTGTCCCACTGGGCTTGATTCCCTACTGTATTCTGTGTAACTGGAGATTTATGCAACTGAGCAGTTTGCATTTAGAAGTGGTAGGTAGGTTTTGAGCATACAGCCATGAAAAATGAGTCCAGGAAAGTGTGGTTATTATATGCATACATCAAGAGGATAATTTGAAAATGTTTTAGCAAATCTGATATATCAAGAACAGCTCCTGCTTTCTTCCAGTTGCCTTACATTAGTGCATCTGAAAAGTAGATACTAAGAATGTAGCAAAATTACTTAAATCAGTGACCAGGGGTATGTGTGGCTCTCGTGGACTTGGGTACAGGTGTAGATGGGTCAAAATGCCACTTGGTAAGAGGCAAGGAGGAAAAATTTTGGCAATGTTTCAGCACATTATCATGGCATAGTGACTTTGGAAGATGCCAGAGTTGCTGCTTGTAGTATTTTCAAAAATATCCCTCACTGCTTTTGTCCTTGCTGTTGCTTACATATGTGTCAGCTGGATAGCAAAAGCACACTTTCAAATTTCATACTAGAAACATATTCCTCATTTTTCATTATTCTGTTTTTGGGCTGGGGTTTTTTTTGTGAATGTGATTCTTGCCTGAAAAATTTCATTCTCAGTAGAAAGCACAGCAACTTATCAAGGATCAAACATCCTAGCCCTTAGATAAACAAACATACTTTCAATGAAGAAGCAGCACGGTGAAGCCCACTTTTTATGTGTCTCTCTCTCTCTAATCACATCAAAAATAACAAATGGGAGTACTGGGTCAGAAATTAAGGTTTTACAGAAGTACTACTTCAACAAGCTCTAGCCATGGCAACATACATATAGGGGTAAGAGAAAGATAAGGGTTTCCTCAAATATTGTTTGGCTCTTAGAAGTGTGGAAAAAGAGATAAAAAATATTTTGCCAGCATCAGGGTGGGAGAAGCACTAAGCACACAATTCCAGGTATTCAATACTTGTAGGGAGGAATAGATGAGACCCCCCTTCCTGCCAGCCTGGGAGAGCAGGGACGTGTTTCTGCCATGTTATCTGAAAGGAGAGGATATGTTTGGTATAAAGGTTTGGGAGGTAGAGCTGGCATGGTTTATCTGGACACCAAGGTGACAATAACAGGATGAAGAAAAATGGCATAACTGGAAGTAAAATAATGCCTGTAATGCAGAGCGGTTGTAAAGAAAGAGCCAGGTTATTGGGAGGTAGGAGCATGTTAGCAAATAAAACTAAGAAGGTATTGGAGATGGTGACAGAGAAGAGCAGTCCTGGGAAGTGTATCTTGGAGGCTGGAAGCTGGATTTTATGCCTTTTTAGAAAAACAGAGTGAATAGGTGAAATAATGGAAATGGGAGTATGGAAAGAGCCTGTCAATCATATTCCATTTCAAAGCCTGGTTAATTAGGCATTTACTTATACCAAATAGTGGTAGATGGCTGCAGCCGACATTCTTATAACCCCCAAAGCATTTTCTATCTATAGAAGTGCACAATGAATGCTATTTAATATGGCCTTCATTCCCAATTGAGCAGATTAATTTAATAGACTGTAGCATTTTGTCGGAGGACAGACAGGGAGCTGTGTAAAGCTGAATATGAAATACTCAGGAGTCTACTTCTGACTGGTACTTAAGGCTCTGTTTTACAGTCATGGACTTTGAAGGAAATGCTGTACATAAAAAAAATAAAATAAAGAGCAGAAGGTGCTTTTCCCATATAGTCTATTACTTCCTGCAATTCATGAGAACTCTTTCCTTGTGCATAAAGGTCACCTTTCATTTATGTACATATCTGTTTGGTTTGCTGAAAAGGGTATCCTGAAAACATATTAAAAATATGAAAGGAAATGTAAAATTAGGGGTAAAAGAGTGTGTCTCATGGCAGGACATCTATAAATAATGACTATTGAAGAGAGTTGGCCATTGAAACTCCTCCACACGGAAATATCCTCATGGCACTACCGATCACAGATTCCTGTTACCACACAGAGACTTTAAAACCACGGGCCAACACTGCTCACTGCTGTTTGAATGGCCAAAAAAAGAAAAAGAAAAGGTGAGGATGTGAAGAGAGATTTGAAATTTTTCAGAATAATGCTGTAACAGAGAGACAACCAAAAGGAGAACCAACAACTTACAAACAAGGGAGAAAACAAGAGAGCAAAGAGAGACATTTAAATTATTGGATGCATTCAGGAGCAAGTGTTATAGTATGTTTGTTCATGTCCCCATAACTTTTCTGTGCATAACTACTTCCATCTTAGGCAGACCCAAGATCCAGATGACCCCAGCAGGACCCAGCAGATGACTGGGTGGAATGATGGTGGTGTCCCTGTGACCTAAATGTGTGAGGTACAAGCAAACAGGGAGAGGGCATGAGTTGGGATCAACATATTGTTACCTCATGCTCAGCACAGGGGATTTGATGGGTGTGCCTGGAATGCACAGCAGTGAGAAGCCTGCACTGGCCAGCAGTGGGTACCCCACCACTAGCAGCAGCAGCAGCCAGCTGCAGAACCACTGCGTGCCCTGGAGGGGCCATGGGCAGCACTGTTTTTCTTTTGACTGGAAATAAATGATGGTGTTCTCACTTCCATGACACCTCTTTAGCAAACTTTCCCCCTGTCCTTGCTCTGTGAGGGAAATATCTGATTGAAAGCGTGGTTAGTTGAATTCATAAGCCCTTTCACAAACAGCAGCAAAGGATTATATTTGCAGCCACTCTTTGGAAATATTAAAAAACTTGAACAAAGTATGGCTTAAAACTAAACCTTCATCAGCTCATTTCCATCACTGTTGCTAAATGGTCCCATGACTTGTGAACAAAATTCTGTATCAAGTTGATCAGCACTGAGATGCTGCCACTGGAGCTGCAGAGCCCTGGTCTTGGCTGTCTTCTCATGCACAGTGCACCCACAGGTGTGAGGGTTCTCTCCTTGAAGTGTACACAGAAGTAAAGTGTTGTTCAAATCCTCCCCAGCTTGCAACCACTGTCAGAAGATCTTGAACACTAAGAAATATTTTACATAGTAGTGAACATCATGGTGACCATCAGGAACTGCAGTAGGGCTGGGGTGATGCCAGTGAGGGACCTGGCAGAGCAGGAAGAGCTGTGAAGGGAAGCAGATGCTGCAGTTGGTCAGAACTGTGCAGAGCAGGACTCCCGGGGATGGAGGGAGGGACAAAGCACGAGTGGGTGGTGGGTGAGCACCTCTCCAGCACCTGCAGCACCTCAGGAGGCTGTGGCAGTGTGGATGTGCAAAGGTGAGATTGCCCAAGTAAAACAAGTTAGGAAAGTAGTGTAAACCAGCAAGACCTTTAAAATCAAGATTAGTATCAAGCCTATGTATTTTAGAAAGTGCTGTTAGCATGAGATTTCTTCAGTTGCAGTGGTAGGTAGTGCACGTGGAAAAGCGTTCAGCTATTCCTATAGACAAAGGTGCTAAGACCAGGCAGCTGAAAGGGATCTGCAAAGCAGAAGGATATCGGGGTGTGTCAGCAACGGGAGCAGAAGGACAATGCAGAGCTGCAACTCCCTTCCGTCCCTGCCCCCTCTGCCAGACATCCGGATTCCAGGCGCAAAAGGGCAAAGCCATTTTTTTCCCCCCTTGAATAGCTTTTTGGGACTCTGGGAGGCTGCTCTGGAGACTGCCAAAGCCCTGCCGCCGCCCAAACAAGCTGCTAGCTCTAGCTTCAATTAATTATACACTTGGTGGTGACTGTAGCAGAACTGGAACCAGACGTGGTAGTAAAATATCTTGAGCCCGTTCCCATTTCCATTTCCCCCCCACACCGCCCCCCTCTTATTTCCCTAGAGCAGCCGATTTGTCACTTGCAGGTAGAAGAGCCGTGGATCTGCTGTCAGGGGGATGTATTTCTAGTGTAATGATGCATGACGTGTGTCCTAGCTGCATTTTTTTCCTCCTCTTGCTTTTTCTTAATGCATTTTCAAGTAAAGTTTTGTTTCCATTAAAAAAAAAAAAATCCAGTGGAATTTAAACAAACAAACGAACAAACAAACAACCCCGTAACACTCCGTTTCTTGTTCAGGAGATTCCCCGAACAAGCAAACATGCAGCACTTCGCTATGGCATATGTGTATTCTTGGATTTCCAACCTCCTGGAGACTGGACAACTGCATGGTATGCAAAATCTTTGCCTGGACACCATAATATTATTATATTATTAAATATTATTAATATGTTATTAATTAGAACTACTCAAAGTCTTGCAGAGATCATCAGCTCCTGATCTAATAGCAGGGGAATAAAAGCACGAAGCAGTACCATGTAATTCTTTTTTCTTCATGAAGCATTTGGATAATAAAAACTATGTAGGCCTTTCTATTTGCTACATTTTAAATAACCATTCAGTATTGCTTTTATTTTTCAGTTCATTTAAATAAGTTTCATGAGTTGCTGTTGTGGTGGGAATTTTCTATTGCTGTTATCACATATGTCCTTGTCTTCAGGGTGCGGAATTCCATAAGGAAAGCATCTTTTGAAAGTGGGTTTTGGCTGGCTGGTTGACAGGTGCTTGGTAGACAGGTACTTAGACTGCCATAGTCCAGTGTTTTCCCTGGGCTTTGTGTAAGGTCTACACACCCAGTCCATGATCAGTCCACCTTCTCCTTGGCTGCACAGCCCTGGCTGGGGGAAGCTGCAGCATCCTCAGGAGGCGAGTGTATGCCTGCGGATACTTCAGCAAAGGGGACACCTTGCAGAGGTGCCAAGAAGCCCATTTCGTCCCCTGCTGTGAGAAAAGACAGTTTTCACACAGTTTTCCAACATGATAAAAAAAAAAAGTCACGTTTGATTAACCATGACTTCGTAGTTACTAGCAACAGAGAATGCTAAGATAACTGGAGGAGGTATAGAAGGAAAGCTAGAGAATAATAAATTCAAAAACCTTTTAAAAAAACTCCTGTGAGCTGGGACTAAATGGCAAGTCCCAAATTCCACTAAAGTTATTAAGTGTGGGATGCAGGGGGAGTTAAGAAGCCTGTCTGTCCTGCTGGAAGCATTTACTTAAGAGAAATCTATTATTTTTCATTCCCATTTGTACTGGGCTGTGGCCTGAATCCAAGTCAGGGACCAGTTCTCAGAAGGGAATTAGAAGGCAGAGCCAATAACTAAGTGCCAGATTAATTCTGCCAGTTCTGTAAGCATGCCACCAGCTATAGCTGGGTGAAAACTGCCAGCACACCAGCACACTTGCAGCATCCAAGCCAGTGGTGGAGATACCAGGCCTATGGGAACCAAATACAGTAAAACAGGGTGTGTTATTAAACAAGACTTAGAATTAGCTTGAGCTCAATCAGACTGTGAGGACCAGAGCTGCAATGAGAGGACAGTGGTCAAGACAGCTGTGTGCCCTCTGAAAGGGCTTCAGTTTGACCTCACCATTTTCACAGGATGCTTGAAGATCACTAGGACCAACAAATCCAATAGAGATAAAGAGAGATACAAGTCTCCCTAGCTCAGAATCAGAACAGTCTCTGCAATTGTCCATTTATGGTTTTTTTGTTTGTAGACCCCCATCGGACAAAACTCCAATGTCCCTAATTCTGATTTTAGGCTCTTAATTCAGGACTATTTGATGAAAATTGCAGGTCTAAACATTCTGATAATTTTGACCTGTGATACACAAAGTTGCTAAAAAAAACCCTTGTTTATTTTGTTTTCTCCAATGGAAAATTAACTTCAGATAATAATCCTATTATTAGGGTGGGGGTTGTTTTGTTTTGTTTTGGTGCTTGGGGTTTTTTTCCCTAAAACCTGGTTGCCTCTGATGGAAGATTTTGTTCCTCCAGAATTTTTTCTCACTCAGAACCAAAAATATCCCACATTCTGCAACCATAAACAGAACAGCAAAGCTGAGCACTGCAATTTCCAACCGCTTGGTCCCGCGTTACCCACAGACACAAGGGAATCCTGGAGAAAAAGAAATCGCAAATTTGGCTGCTCCCCTAAAGCACTTCAGCTTGCATTTCCTATCTTCACACGTGGCCAATTCCCAAATGGTCAAAGGGGTCACACAAAGGAAACTGAGTACTAAAATAAGTTTCCCATCTAACATAGCTCTGCACCTTGTGAAAACACATTCCACAGACAGACTAGTCACAGCAGAGGGAACAATGTCTTGTTAAATGTTTTAAAAGCATGTCAACTTCCAAGGTTGCAAAGTTGGGAAAACTGTGCCTAAACCTTTAATATTATTCCATGTATTGGCATAATTCACTGCTGATTTTTGTCAGCAAAATTTTTCAGAAAATCTCATGGGCATGAACACCTGTAAATTATTTTAAATACAAGATGTGCCTGGGTTGATGCTAGCTGAGGGGTTCCTCAGCAGTGGCCTAGACACACAGAGCCAAGAGCTGCTGGGAGAGGGCAGCAAGTGGGCAAGTAACCTCAAAGCACAGTTCACACCTGGGAATTTCAAAGATGGAGGCTTCTCCTCAGGGAGATGGACTTTCACTCCTTTTCATCTGCAGCTGCTGGTGAGCAAAGAAATAAATAGTGCACCCAGTGGAAGATGCTCATCTTCTGAGCTACCCAAATCAGCTGTGGCCACATGTTCTCAGTGTCCTGGGAGCTGCTGAGGGCATGCCTTGGAAAGAGCAGAGATGAGCTAAAGGGCAGGTCCCCAAGGACCAATCCACACACCCCTGTACTCCAGCCCCTGTACTCTGTCACATATATTCTACCTCTGCCAGTGCTCTCCATCTGCATTTTTAACTCCACTCAACTTTCTTACTGAAATTCCCTTTCTAAATCAAACAAATCTGTGTCTCTTGGTATCCATATGAATACCCGTCTTCACAGGCTTGGAAAAGTTCTGCTGCCACTATCACATTGCAGCAAACTGCCTCTCTCTTCAATCCAGGATCCCATTCAAAAAGGGCTTCTTGTTCACCTCACTCTGCAAGTTTTCTTGTTATCTTTCCTTGCAGGCTTTCTGCTGCTTCAGCCAGGACCTCTTTTCTCCTTGCTATCTCTGAGTGCAAGATAGGAGAAAAAGACACATTTTATTTCTTCACCTGAACAACAAACACAAGAAAAAAATTATGATGTCTGCTTGCCACAGGGCTATTCAGTGTTGTAACTGTCAAGCTTAAATTTAATCTTATTTTCAATTGTAACTTGATAGTCTACCTAGTTCTCATATTTAGAAGCCGACTAGCAACTACTGGACCAAAAAAAAGCTATAAGCTTTACAGCTCTGGCATAAATGGCTAACATTTGGGGAGTATAAAACCTGCTGTAGTTACTAAAATTAATTTCCTTTTTGTTCTTTTCTCTCTTTGTTTCTATCTCCACATTCTCTCTCTATATTTCCTTCTAGATCTTCATCTTAATTCCCCTTCTCATCTTTTTAATTTTTGTTCTGGATTAATTTTTCTGAAGTTAAAAAAAATCAGGGACTTGCAAGTATTTTCCTTTATAAAGGTCACGCAATTGTTTGCACTGGACTACAGCTGTAAAATGAGACAAGTTGTGTTCATCTGACACCAGCAGCAGAAAGTAACAGATAAGAACATGCACAAGTGGAGCCTGGGCACCCTCCCAGGTGGGCTGTGCACACCCATCCTTGGCCACCAGCTGCCATCTGTTCCACCTAGGATACCTGCACCATTTAATGTAGGGGTGTGTGATAACTTGAAGTTCCCCAAAACACCAGGCTATAGAACCTAATCCAGTTTAGTTTTATTTTACCTGTCTTTTTAGGCAGTCTTTTCTTGTTCCAGACCAGTTCAGTGACATCACCTGCATCTTCTTAAGGTTGTCATTTCAGCTGCTCTGTTTTCCATGCGAATTTCCACTTAATACCCTGCTCCTGACCTTCAAGACTTCCATAAAATTACACAAGAAACTGGTCAGTGACCCAGGCTCTCACAGAAATTACTTTCTTAAATAAATTTAGCAGGATGTGATGCCTGCAAACTCTCCAAAGATTCAAAGGAAGGAAGAACCTCATTTTTACAAAAATAAGGCGTACTGGGTAGATCAAGGAATCTGTTCATCAGTACCATTCATGAGTAATGAGGTGAATATTAACAGCAGAGGCTTCGGGGACATTTTATGCTTGCATGCTGGTGGAAGAGTAACTCCTCTCTATTTCTGGAGTAATGAATTTTTAATTCAAAATGTAACTGCTGATACTGGGGAGACTTAATAGCTTGGTACGTTGAATATTCACCTGGGATACATATATCATGCGGTTTAGTTCCTTCCATAAACAAGGAAAAACATTTTAATGTGGTAAAGCCAGAAGTTCAGTCTGGGCCTTTACTGTCCCAAAAGAGGACTCCAAACACTAGCATAGCATTTGCAAGGCTTCACAACCTCTACAAAACAAGCAAAACAAAAATTCATAGACCATTCTGTACTCAATTACTCTTTGGTGGTTAGAAGATGAGTGGAATTGCAGAAAAAGAATATAAAGTTATATAAAACAATTGTTTTACAAACTCGGGATTTTACTGTTATAGCTACAAACATTTTAATTAAAAATGCTGGCACTTTCTGCCAACTCCCAGCTACAACTGCAGTCAAGCATTAGCAACAGCTGGTGCCAGTAAGCATTTCACAGGCCATTTTCAGATGTGCCTCACCTGCATGGAGCATCACCAGCCTACCTAGCCAGCAGAGACTGGTGTCCTTGTGCATTTTTCCAAAAGCATTTGAAAGGTGCAAGTCTCATTCTGCATCGGACCAAAACCAAACATCCAAAATAAAAAAAAAAAGCAGACAAGAAGACAGGTTCAGAACTGCTGTACAACTGCAGCTGAAATACCCTCTCCTATGTAGCAATGCTGAATTTCATTCCAGGAGGTCAAAAAAAATTGATAAGTGAAAACGTAAAATGGACAGAGAAAGCTATAAAAGACATCACCGAACAAAGCAGAGCCATGAGGGCTCAATTGCTATTACTCTTTCTATAACTGTGATCACAATCATAAACAACAATGAAGGACTGAACCATTAAATGAATCAGCAAAATTTGTGAAGTCCAGTTTTACTGACACAATTTCTTTGTAACTTTTCTATAATAATGTCAAGGATGAAAAAATAAAAAGTTTAGTAATTCTGAATGCAGAGCTGAAGTTTCTTCCCTCCAGCTTGAGAGAGAAAAAATGGGATAGGCTGATCTCTGCCCAGCTCAGCTGTGCAATGTTAATGGTTAGGTACATGTATGCAAATGCCTGTACTGTCAAAACTGCCACCCCTGCTCTGTCAAACCTACCAAGAACTCCACTTCCTGCAAATAATGACTGCTCAGAGTCTGGAAGAGCACGAGCACTTGTGCTTCACCACTCACTCTAGGCTGTTTCTGTGCATTTGAGATATTCCTGGTTTAAAGAGCTTTAGTCGACAGGTCCAGACCAGTAGAACAACTTTTTACTGCCCAGTTTCACGTGATAAATAATCAATAGTGAATTCTCAGTGTGAAAAGTCTGTGATTAGTTTTTGAGTTAAAACTCTTTCTTCTGAGATGCCTCAAAATACTGCTAATTTAAACAATGGTAGAAATCCAGAGAATTTTACAAATTATCTGGAAGCAGAGGGACAAAAAAGGTAGAGTAAGTAACTAGTGTGCTAATGCAAATTCAGACACATTTTAGAAAATAATTTTAAAATCTCACTGTAGCATAAAACCTAAAATCTGCAGCAGGGCAACACAGAGAAAAGACATAAACGCGCTCTGCAAAAACAATATCCATCAGAAATCCACATCTACAAACTGACTTACAGGCAGTCCTACAAGGGAGCTGGGGCTCCCATCTCCCAGTACATTTCTGTTCGGCTGAGGCTTTCTCACAGACATCAACTCCACTGCAATTGGCTTTGAAGTCCTGTGCACACCTGCATAGATTACAAAGAAGGGAAGGCAGGTCCCTCCACACCCAAACTGTAAATTAACAATGCAACATGTCAAGTTAAGATATGCCCTCCGGCACCTTGTTTTAAAGTCAGACCAATGGCTAACAATCTCTTGATACACTTAACCCTTTCCCTGAAATTCACACCCAGTTTTCTGTCTCCCGAAAGAAGAAACAAATTTATGAGTAACCGTGAGGGTGGTTTTTTTTAAATGTATCAGTTCAAACCTGGGCCATCTGTTTTAATCCGAAACAGGAACTGAATTTTTTCTGCACAAAACAGAAGAAGGTTACCACTGTACTGATTTGACTTTTGCAGAGTGCTTTGCACATCTAGCTTTGGCTTGTGAATATGTCACAGGCTGAAGAGACCCAGGCTTTGCCATTCTATTTTGTCTCTTACTCCTGGAAGAACCCCTTCTATGGGTAGGTCATGGCACTTACTGTCCTATATTTTGCCAAAACCCTTCAGGAGGTTCTGCTCTTCCACCAGAGAAGTGTGTCACCAGCAACTACAGCTTTGAAAAGGACTTTTAACTGAAGCAAGAACAGGGATAGTCACCCAAACTGCAAGGCTTCCTAGTCTTACTGTACTCTTTTTCCTTACTTTCTCGACTTTGTCATGGTGGCTCACACTCATCATGTCCCATCACTTCAGACCTAATTGGAAGTGACAACTTATTCCTGTCCCATCTGTAATATTAGCCTTCTCCTGACCTAACCTCTCTTGACCCTATCTCATCTCACAGATCCTACAGCTGTGGGGAACAAGCATGTGGGAATAAAGGACCCTGCTGACCTCCTTGATGTGATTTCTGCAGGGGAGAGCCCAGTGACTGCTGCAGCCCCATGCTCCAGCACTACCTTTATTTGACAAGTTTGCACACAAGCAGACGTACAGGCACAGAGGTGAGGCACTGAGGGGCTGCTGGGGCTGGCCAAGGGTGCCTCTCATCTCGCTTTAGCCACCAGCACAAGGCCAAGCACCCACCCACTGACAGAAAGGCACAGGGCACCACTGACCTGGTGCAGCCATCTCCATGTCTCCTACCTGCACTTCCAGGGGAATCGTGCAGCCCACTCTGGTCTGTGGTGCTCTCTGATGGCATCCCAACACCCCCAACCCTGAAGGTGAGAGGCTGGAGGCATTTAGGTTGGGCCGCCATTCTATAGTGTGGACCTGGTGGTCCAAACCATCATTGTCCCAGAGGTGGTAACATCAAAGAGTAGCACTGAACCAGAGAGGACGAGACTGCTCTTCATCCCCTGAAGCATCAGAAGTCAGTGATGATTTCTGCACCCAGGTATTGGTTCTTACAGCAAGACCTAACATACTCCTGACCAGTGATAAGAAAGATTGTCCAGGTGTCCAGTTATACTACTGGAAAACTGTGCTCATCTGCCTCCCGCCAATGACATATGATTCAACTGCCAGGTGCTAGAAGGCTCTTCATTTGAGACTAGCGCAGATATAAGCCAAGAACTGCATCCTATATGGTAACATATGCTTTTCAAATCTTAATTGAAATTTCCACACTTCGATATTCTTTGACTGTATGGTTTTGGGGGAAAAATAAATAAAAGAATGGACTTTTTTAATGCCTTTTTTTATGTGCCTTTTTGTGTCTCACACACACATCTTCTACCTTGTCACAAGCCCACAAAGAAGGGATCCAACCGTGTTTTCCAGAAAGTAGGAACAATCTAATAAAATTCAAAGAGCTGATTTTCAGAAGTTTCTGCTCTCAGTTGAAAACAGCTCTAGTTCTGATAAACACCGTTTCTTCATGTGTCTGTTTTAGGTGGTTTAGTTGAAGTATCTAACTCCAAGCACTTTGGTACATATCCTTATCTGCATCAAAAGGATCTAAATATACTAGGTGACAAGCAAAAAAGGAAGAAAAAAAAATATTAGGGAATGGCAACCACCAGCAGTATTAAAGAATGTGAAGAGAAAAAAAAGAAATAGGACGCAGTTTCTTCAGGTGAGAGCTGAACTGTGTCTTCCATTCAAAGATAACCAGACAAGAGCAAACCATCAGATTGCCCAATGAGTGTATGAAATGGAATAAGGCAAAACCAGAGCTGATTAAAAGGAGGGATGTAAAGAAGGACCACTGCAAAGCAATGGTGGTGTCTTCACTGCTTTTAAGAGAATCTTGAATTCCAGGATGCTTCTCCATTCAAGGAACTCTGAATTCAGGTGTAGATTTTTTTGTTTGATTGTTTGTTCTCCTACAGTTATGCAGCCAAGCTAACAGGAGTAGTCAATGTTGTAAGACACTCTTGCACTCCAGAACGTTATTAATGTTGGGGAGCAGATTATGTATGGAAATGTGATCAGAATGTTTTCAAAAAAGGAGACAAGTGAGCAGCCCCCTAGACTCATATCTAAGGTGATATTCCAGGCACTCTCTGTCTCCTGTCTCCTATTAAAAAAAAAAAAAAATCAGTTTCCATTTATAAAATGTACACAAAGAATGCAAAGGCGAACGAACACACAACACAAACACTCCATCACCCCTAGGGAAATCACAAGTAACAAGAGACTAACAAGGTCCCATGCCCAGAGCGTTAGATCAAAAGGAAAAGGGCCCAGATAGGGAACTTTTGGTATCTAGAAAAGTCAGCAACCCAATGATTGTTGCTTGTTTCCTAATAAATTTCTAAAGACTCAGACAACAAAGTATCCCAAAATCTTCCTCTAAGAGGATGAGGAATGGCATTCCAGATGGTTCCACTGGATTGAAGCTATCAGTTGTCCTTCATGGGGTGTTAAGTGGATTTTTAGGGTTTTTTATGAGCACACCTTGAACTCAACAACAGATTTAAAAGGGTGTGCACATTAGATTTAAAATAAAATGCAAGATGGATGGATGGATACTAAGAACAGAACAGAATTAAAACAATCGGCAGTGCCCAAATGCTCTTCCTGGTCAAAAAATTACTTTTAGAAAACATGCCAAATAATGCCAGCACCTGACCTTAACCACTTCATTCTCCCTGCTTTCTGCTCTGCTTTTCACTTTTATGTCAAGAGCCCTCTATCATCAGCATCTTAAGAATCCAAACCTCTCAATTCCCTCAATGAGAGAATAGAGTGCATTAGCCATAATAGGCAGAACACTGAAATGACTGCCCTGATATTGATTTTCTCATGTTACTAACCTAGAGAATGCAATGCACACATAAAAATGGATTACTTTCATGTCGAAGGAAAGGGCAACTAGATCTAATCTCAAAAGTGACTGAAAATAGCACTAGGGAGTGTCTTGCTTACTGTAATTCACTGAATTCACACCACTTTGGCTTAGCTGGAAGAGAAACAAAGACCCTCTGAAAGCATAAGGGAATTTGAACTTTTGAGAGGAACAGCAACCAGTTCTCCCCTGAGCTAATCTTAAGGGCAGAGTACCTATACACTCAATAGAGAGGTACCTCATTAATTCTGTAAAATATTGATACCTAAACTGAGCAAAATGTAATTACTTTTTCTTGAAGGCCATTGCAAGTAAAGGCTTGGAGTTCCCACTGCCACGAGTTCCCTTCAAATATGTCATGAATCTAATTGACGTGTTATCTCAGAGGTACAAAACCAATACATTTTTATAAAACCATGGTTCAGAGGAAGAGATGCTACCCTGACTGTTTCAGGTCCACTGGGCTCCTAAACCTCCTTACTTCTGTTTTCACTCCTCAACCAAATTTCCACCCCTTCTCACACTTTCAGATATAAACTCCAATGTTTTAAAAACTTTTCCTATAACACAGACACTGAGAAACCAACTGGCAGATGCCCTCCTTGTACTACAAACATCTCTATACTGTGTTTTAGTCACTGATCAAATCTCATTCAGCTGCCTCCAGAAAACTAATTTCTGCCACCATTCTGACACTCAGCAGCTTAGCAGTGGGCACCCACATCCCTTCCTTCACATTTGAAGAGAATTACCTTCCTGACCTTCTTGTTTTTCTCTGAGCCTGTCTGACCATGTAGCCAGGGGTTGCTGTAGAGTTAATATTGCAGAGTTTGGTACTGCTCATCAGGACTGCAGAGGTGCCCGGGTGCCCTGGCAAAGATCAGGACTTACTGGGCCAAGGACTGTACAAACAGTAAGGAACAGTGTCTGCCTGCAAAGCCTGAAATCTAAACACACAGTGCAAGCAAAGGTAGAGCTCCCATTTCCCTCTGACAGGTGGGAGGGGGTGCCACCTCCCTCTGACCACCCCCTCCTCTCCCATCCAGCACTGACAATAAGGTTCTGCCCCATGGGGCTTTCCTGCAAGAACCTTCATCTCCCCTGGCAAGGAGAAGTCCCACGTTCCTTGGGGATCTCCCTTGACACACCTGTGAGTTTCTTGCTGCACAGCTTCCATACTTATGAAGGGCTGACCCCTGCCCACATCACACACACAGTCCCCACCAAACTATTGTAGCCCATGTACACACCTATGCACCCATGTACACACACACAGACACAGAGGCATGGCATTCTGCCTAGCCCTAGGAAAACTCAGGACTGCCCACTTGGGCAGCAAAATTTCCTCACATGCTACACCCCAGCCTGAAACTGCATCTGCACCTAGGTCTCCCAGCACCTGCTCCTCAAGGGCATCCACAGTGGCTTTTTCTCTCACTGCAATATGATCTGATTCACACTCAGAGTTGTGTGACATGACGCACACCCTTGAATTCACCCATGTTATATTTAACACTGGAAACAGTCCAGTATCCTCAGGCCCGCATGTGGGATGCAGCAGTGATCTTCCCTATGTTGGTTATGGTGATGGCACCACACTACTTGAGGTCACCACCCAAGCTTGGCCTCACAAGTGACTCCCTCTTCAAGGCCAGATAAACTCTCTATGTCTATTTGCATCCCACCCAACTCTGGCCACTGCTATAACAGCAGACAGCCTTTAAATTAGTCCAGTAAATTCAAGGGGGAAAAAAAAAAAGTAGGGATAGATATGAAGTGACTGATGAAGAGAACCAGAAGAGCATTTGCCTCTGGATCCTTGATGGTGCTCACAAGTCATGAGAGCATGCTCACATCAGTAGCTCTGAAGACAAGAGAAAGCAAACATTAAATTGACAAATAATTAAGGTTAGCCAAGCATAACTTAAGAATTTCTTTCCAGAGGATAAAACCATGATTGCTGGCAAGTTGAGATGTCCTTAAGGATAAAAAACTACATTAATTTAACCCTCAGACTGCTATAACACTTCCTCTGGGATTTCCCAGATGGAAATATGTGTGAATCAGCTCTGTAGACCATGTGTTACAATCCCAACATTTCAGGAAGCATTCAGACTGACCGCACATTCTCTGCACAAAAGATCTGTGGATGTTCAATAGATCTGGAAGCTCTGGAACGTGTTTGGCTTAGCATGCATGCTCAATTCTGTTGAATAAAATGAATGCACAGGGGAAATCTAGAATCCAGGACACTTCAGACTTATCGTACTAGATATTTACACAAGCAGAACAACACTATCTGAATTCCACAGGACTTTCAGGCTGGCTGTGCACATTCTGGGTAGCTAATCTTTGCATGCGCTGTAGAAACAGTGCAGGTTTCCAGATTTATGTCAGCTCAGGCAAGGATCTATCACGCAGTCACTGAGCAGGGTTTCCCACTGGCTGGAACCCCTGGGCCAGTGTAAAAACCCTGAAACTCTGTATAGGAGCATATCTGCAAGGAAAATGGGGCATTCTCAGGGGCACTCAGATCTGCAGGGGCTCTGTGTTTGCCCCATGGCAACAACAAGGGCTTGCTCCTGTCCACTTCGCCTCTGACATACAGATGCTTTCTTCTTCAGACAACCTGTGCCTGCTGTCAGTATCCAGAAGGTTGTGCTTGTTTGTACTAGCGCAGATGAGGAGCCCATGCAATGCTAATGGCATGCTGTAGGTACCTGTTAAGCCATTTTACAGACACTTGTGTGCCTTTATAGTTTAAAGGGACAAGTGCAGTGAATTACATGTAAATGAGGTCTGGCTTAGTGTCACAGCATCTATAAAGGACACAAGAGTCAAATAAACCAGGGAGCCCTTTTGTTCTCTGCATTACTGCAGAGGAGGCAGGCAAACCAGAGGCTGGTGTTGCCTGCTGAAGGGAAACAGGGGTTTGTTAGCACAGCCAGAGGCACAGCCAGAGACACTGCCCTAAAGAGTGTACCTGCCAGGAACAGGGTGTAGCAGAAGCCTCTCCCCGCCAAACCCCAGCCAGCAGGTTGGGATTGGCACTGAAGGGAATGCCAGCAGCAGTCCTGGAGGGAGGGAAAGGCTGCATACAAGCTCTCCCATCCCAAATCCCTAGAGCCATTTTCCCACCCAGCATCACTGCCTGCTACTCAGAGGATAAACCCAAGAAGAAATGTGCATGAAGGGAAAACCAAGAAAAGGTGGAAAATGGCTAGGGAAGTTCAATGCATTGTACCTATGGCCAAGTTCCCAGAGCTATGCAGTTTCCTACAAGGTAACACTTGTGTTACCACGGCTTCAATCCATGAACAAATAAAGTGGTATTATTTTGCCCACTGCAGTGCAACTTCAGTTATGATGCTTAGTGAAGGCAAAAGCCTGGCAGGATTTTTAAAAGGACCTGAAACTGCCTTGAACAATAAGGGATCCAGAACTGCCTTCTTGTACACTCACCTCATGTCACAAAACATCGATGATGGAGACAATGAAGGATTTTTTCCAAAAGGCTGGTATTCTTGTGTGTCCATTCTTCCAAATTCTTTCATCTTTCTACATTAGTATTAGTCATATCTGAAAACCCACACCAGAAACTGAACCAGAAATTATATTTCTTCTCTATTAGTTTGGATGCTGATATGAGGGGGTAGAGGGGCTGATGCAACTTAACAGAGGCCTGAGATTTTTAACTCTACTGACTTTCATGAAGATATTCCTGATTTGTACATACAATGTGCTTGGCCATCTCTTGGCAAAGTTTTGCTTTCACAGACACCACCTTGCCACAGCTGTAATTGGTGATGCTGAGGACAGTTCCTACAGTGGAGTTGGTGTATGCTGGAGCAAATTACTGGTTCCCCCTTCAGATGGTCATTCCTGATCATCAGAAAAAAGTCGTTTCGGGGAAAGATAAAATTTCAGCTTCTAAACTGGCCCATTTATAAACCTGAACAAATTTATGCAAAAGGAAGAGGTCTCTGGAAATCCAGAAAGTGCAGTGCCAGATTGAGGAGTCAACTCACCACCTTTTATTTACCATTGCAGGCAGGCATGGTACAGGAGGTGTTTCACAAACCAGACATGGCTATGGAAAGGCCCACACTTCTCGCAGTGGTTTGCTGGATGAGCAAGTCTTAAGTGCCACAGAATGTGGCTCACCCACTGGAGAAGCCATGCTTCTCTTCCCTCCCTGCTTTCCTTCAGGCCAGAGTATGATACCTCCAGGGATTAGATCATCCCTGGTGTCAGGCTTCGTGCTGTGCTCAGTTGCCAGCCATGGGTGGGTGTGTTATTAGTCAGATTTACATGTCTAAAACATCATTTGTGCAACCACCCCAGGGCATGGCTATGAACTCGCTCAGGATGAAAATCTGAAAAAGAAGTTCAATAAGCAGAAAAACAGTGTCTGAGTTGACGCACCCCTACAAGCAGGTCAAATCTACTCACAGCAAGTTAGCTAATATGACCAGATTTACTACAGAATGAGTTTGCTTTTGAATGCTTCTTTAGTTGCTTCATGTTGCCCTACTAGATGCAGTATGCACTTGGTATTTGTCTCTAAAAAGCAAAAAATGAAGCTGAAGAGTCCAACAAAAGGGGCACACCACCAGGGCACCCACAATAGGCATTAAATCAAGGGGACTTCATAGGCCATGACCATACAGAAGTTATTTATCTACCTAACTTGGGCCTTGTAGGCTGTCACTCTGTCTGTGTTCAAGGCACATCTCTCTGTGGCACTAGGATGCTGCTGTCCCCACAGAGTAGTAACATCACAAGGAACTCCAGACAGCAGTGGTAAATATGAACCCAAACTCAGAGGAATGTAACACATTACAAGCAGTTGACATGGCATAAACTTGTTTTAAACATTTTTATGGCAAAGAAAAGAGAACTCTAAAGGATTCTACTCACACTTTTCATTACCAACACAAAATTAATGGCCACAGCCCAATACTGTTGGGGAAACCATGCATGGGAGCATGGGACTAGTGCAAAGCAATTTTGAGTCATATCAATACCACACTACCAGAAGAGCAGGAATAAAACAGCTGAGTTGAAATAGTGCCCAAAATCTATCCTCCTGATGGGCTGCCTCGAGATCAGTTGTCATGGGAGGAGCTGTGCTTTCCTCCCCCTATAGCACTGGGGAGGAATAAAAAGCCAGGGCTGCAGCTCTAGGGAAGAAAGGGAAATGTTGTGGAACCCAGAAAAAAAGTACAGAACCAAGAAACTTTCACATGGCTTTTGAGGCATTGGGCTGGCAATGTCAGTTCAGATCGCTGGCTGTTTTGCTGCACCCATTTGCACACATTCACTTCTCCTCAACCTCCATGCATTCTGCAGCCCCCACCATGATAAGCAGCTCACACACTGTCCATGCAAACACACCATCACCATCTTGTAATCCTACACCTTTACCTGATGGCATCACTCACTTCACATTAAGTGTTGATTATGAAACTCTCTCAAGACAGGAAAAACTAGATAACAGGGAAAGAGCTCCTCTGTAGAGATTGCCACAGATTATGCTTGTTTTCATTGTTCAAGAAATCAGCATGACATCCAAAATGGTGAAAAATTTCTCTGAGATGTCCTAAGCAATGCCATAATTTTGCACAGCTAAGCTGTGCAAGGAGTAGTAAAACCAGACTTTATTTCAGTTTCCATTCACAAAATGTACACAAAGAATCCAAAGCAGGACACAGAGGAACATGCCCCACCACCTCTGGGAAATCACAAGTAACAGGAGACAGATTTTTAAAAATTGTTTTGGAATAAATTGGTTGTGTAAGAAAAGAAATCATTTAAAGCAATTTACAGGAGTGGTGGGCACACCTGCTAAATTATTCAGATAAAACCAACAACCCCAAAGATAAATTAATGTTAAAATTCCTCCAGTTGCTACTAGAAAAATAAACAGACTCAGCCCACTCTTCATGCTTTAACAACTCTAATCATAACCTGGGGCTATCCCCTTAGGTCATTTCTGTCCTAGACATCAGCCATTATCCCTCCACACTGCAGCACAGTTCCAGCCCTGATTCCTCTCTTCTTTATTTCATCAATCAAAATATTGCCCTCTCCTTCCACCCTGGATTGCATTGGCAGGTGTAGAGCAGAGGGTGGCAACTTGCCTTCCCACCTGCAGAGAGAGAATATTAATCCCTTCCTGTTCCATGGAAATGCGGGAGCTGCCTACCATGCTGCAAGCAAAATCTGAGTTTATTTTTAAATAGTACTGTCTTGATTTTTGGTGTTCCAGGTTTAGGAAGGGCCTTGATTTGATTATGTCTCACGCTGTGTTCATTAACGACCTCAAATTATGAAGCTGTGATCCAGAAAAAGCACAGTGGTTGGTATCACCATGTAGAATAATCTGCTCCAAAATGTTCTTAGACCTACATCCACACACATCCCTAAGAATAATTAATTAATTAATTAGACCAAATCAAAACTTTCTGGTAGCAAATACATGTTGTTAATTGAATAAAAATAAACTACTGAAAATGAAGCTATAACCTTTGCATTTTGCTAATATTTTAAAAGCCTACGTGTAGTACTAAATACAGAATTATTTGCCTAACAATTTTCCTATAAAATACACTAAGATATTTTATTTACCTGGTTTCTGTTGGTTTAAAATAACAAAATTATTCATTTATGAAGTCCCTTTATGGACTCAATATATGGGCCATATATTACAGTTTTTTCTCTGGTTTAGTAGTGTAAAATTTCTAGATTTACACAGCCAAATTAATGACAATGTATCATTTAGGACTCTGATTATCTACAGATGGTTTGCAATTCTAAATTGTAATTGGCCTCACCAATTCAATGCAATAACTTGTTAAGCATCTGCATACAGGGTGTGACTTGTAAATTTGCACAGAGCAGATGATGGCCATTTTATTAAATCACTAAGAATTGACAGTATGTGATGGAGAGCTTTGATGTGATTTGCATTAAATGTCATTCATGATAGGAGACAGTATTCTTATTAAGTAGAATATTTTTCTTGTATCTATGTGAAGTACTAATACAAAACAACAAACCAACAAAGCTATGCCAGCACAAGGGATACTGTTGAAACACATTTCTAATTCCTTGAAGAGTCATGTTTTATTGTTATTTAAGAGGATATATTGGTAGAATTAGAACTGTTTTGAAACCACACCTAGCAACAGTTCAAGGAATTAATTTGTTGAGCAAAAACTTTACTTACAATCAGGGCACAATATCTCTAAATTTTCAATCTGAAAAAGTTTTGCAGTAAAATGTAGCTAAATTTAGATAGATAGCTGAAGTTTGCTGCTCTTTATCCTTAGTTACAGCACTGACCTCAGGCAGCCCCAGAAAAATGTCAATGGAGAATTGCAGCCAACAAACCACTAAAGCTCCATCCTGTCCTGTGAATGTCCCATTGATTTCAGCAGTGTGGGACCCATCTGAAAAGCTTTGATGAAAAATAGTCATGTGCAGTTCCACTCTAGGATTCCTCTTTTAATTATGCCATCCTCAAAAATCGTTAGCGCCAACAGCAGTGTACACTGGCCTAGGGTTTGCCCCAAGTTTCTTTTATCCAGCAAGGCTAAGGAAAGCCTTTTGCTCTGTTTCATGTGCTTTCCATGCAGGAAGTTTAGCCTATAAAGCATACCTTCCACTGTGGGATCCTAATGCTTTAAAAATTATAAACCACTGCAAACTTCCACCTAACAGAAGAGCTGACTTTAATAGGAATAAGACTGGCACTTCATTAATGCAGTGCAAATGGCTTTTAATATCTTTCCAGGACAAAGGATGCTCTACCAGCATATATGGGACATTATTGTCAGTTGTGTGTGAAGAGACAAGTGTGTCTATTTCAAACTGTCCTTTGATGATTTATGATCCAGATGGATTTCAGAAATATCATTTCCTTAACAAGTACTGAGCCACCTCTTTGATATATTTTCTCCTACTAATGACAAGTCTCCCATGAAGTTCATCATACTCCAGTAATGTTTCTCAAATTGTGGATTGTGCCTCCTTTGAAGACCTGAAAGCATTCAAAAGAGGCCATGTAACACGAGCAAAAGCAGTTAGTCAGCTCAGTTCTTCCAGGTGAAGTGTTGTGTTTACTGGCTGCCAGCATTCACACCAGCCCAGCAACTATGATTTTCTTCTCATTGTTTATAATTGGCTGACATTAGTTTGGTCCCTTCAGCACATGGGCATGATTATTTACACTTGCAAGCAGTAATTACCAGCAATTCTCATTGCCCCATCCTAAAAGGACTGACCTGCTGTCAATTCAGGAGGTTGTACAAAAGATGGATAAACCAAAAGGTTACTTTTCAAAATTTCTTGATGTGTAATGCTCACAGGAGAACAGACAATATACAGATTCGTAATTTTTAAACAGGTAAATAATACATGAGCTTGAAACTGCGGAACAGAGAGGGAAGAGGCAGAGTATTCAGCTGGCCTCTACACCTGCAGAAAAACTTAATTTTAGGAGACAAGTTCACTGTATGAGTTAGGAAGGTGGAAAACTGATAAAAAAGAGAGAGTGAAAATGGAGACTCAAAGAACACTCATCAAAATCAAGATGTTGAGAACAAAATTAGTCATGAGCCCAAAGAACACAAAAAGAAGAAAAACGTAATTGCCAAATCATCAGCACCAAGAGCTGGATAACAGATGAGAGGGACTGGAGTTATACAACTACAAGCAACGTGACAGTGTTACAGAACCTGGCATGATCAGTATGTTAAAGCAAATTGCCAGGATCTGCATAGACACAGGGAACAGGGGAGATGGCCTTGCATGTCATGTAAGGTACACCACAGTGCCTGTGAAACACTCACAGCTACAAAGCTTGGCAAAGATGTGCCCATTCCGTTTGTGTGTTCAGCCTAGCCCAGCCACTGCAGGCTCTTTGCAACCACACTGCTCTCTCTGCAGACCTGTTAAAGCTGTGCCCTCCTACAACTACTCTCCAAGTTGCTGGAACTAGGGGAGAAAATTATTTTGAACGGCTATGAATTAATGCTGTCACTTGCGAAGTTCATGATAGGTGAAGAGGTGGTCTATTTTGCAGTCTATCAAGTCCACTAGCTAGATGACTACATCCATAATGAGCTATCTGTAGTGCCAGAGTAGAAAAACTCACTCACATCTTCTAGCTGAATGAAGCAGGCTGGATGGCTTCTGTTGTCACTAAACAAATGCAAAAGTACAGGTAGTTTCCTAATTTGAAAATTAATTGCCTCTGATATAAAATAAATCTATACCAGAACTGGATTGAAGATAGTTTGATGACGAAACTGTATTTTTGTCACAAGGGACTATATATAGTGAGTTGCATTTAAAGACTGTGAAGTCCAAACCAGTAATCTATTCAGCTTGTGATTCAAAAGGACAAATGTGTAAATGATTCTATGAAATTCTTGAGAAACTGTAGTAGACATTCAATAAGCCAGAGTTTCAAAATGCCAAGGGCAACCGTTCTTTCCTGCAGGAAGGGAATATGAGGGCAGTATTACATTAACTGCTATGAAAGAAAAAGGAAGCTGGTAATAATTATTACCAACTAGAAGATAGGGACTAATAGAGAAATAAAAGCACAATTAGCAAAAAATAGTATGTTCTGAAGAAGAAAAATCTTCTATAATGGATAGATTCTACAGTATCTCTATAACATATTGCGAGATGAGAATGGTAAAATTATCAGAAGCAGTATACAAAAGGCAGAAGTGTTAACTAAATCTTTCTATTCTGTGCTGGGAATCATCCCAGTTGGTATACAGTCATATAATGTGGTGATGAATGGCAAGGCCTTGAAGCTCTATCAGTCCCCCTGTTTGGCAGAACAACAGAATTCAAATGCCAAACTTTAATTCATATCTCAAAATTCAAAGATTCAAATATTATTAATCTGTTGGGATCATCTATCCTGCCCTCCTACATAGCATAGTCCATAGGATTTGCATGAATCCTATTGTAAACTACAGAACATCTACAAGGAATACACCTACTTGTAAGAGTAGAACGATGAAACTGCGATGTTTATTCATGTCAAAGCGTTTTTTAATTCAGCTTCTGGCCATCAGAGTCTCCCACCTATCTGCACTGTTCACAGACTACAGCCAGCTCCCTCCTTTATCTTCTCACAGTCAAATATGAACATTATGAGGCACATTTTGCCATTTCTCAGGAGTTTCTAGCCTTGCTAATGGAGTAGCATTCATGTCTTGTGAATATCCAGACTGAACACTGAACAGCAGTAATTGTTAAACCACTGCTAAGCATGAGACTAACAGCAGTGTCTGCATGAGGAAACTAATGTGGATGCCAGTACAGGCACACATTTGTTCACACTATGTCATAGTTAGTTCCCTAGCACATTTTGGGAATATGTAAGCCAGCCCTCTGTCAGCCAATGACTTAGCATGGTTTGAGGGGTAGCATGGGATAAGTTGCTCAAGTATGTGTGAGGCCACTTTGTGCAGGGGAATCCAGGTGTATGGAGGCAAGTTGTGCTATTCCAATTGTCCAGAAAGACAGAGAACTGAACCTGGCCCACTTTACTGATTAGCATAGATACAGATTTTATAAATTTCTCTAATCAATTTCCTCATATTTTTAAGTTCAAGGGTCACAGAAGTTTGTTTTTCGGTGACCCACACCACCAACTCGTGCTCAGACAGTTATTCACCCTGTTTACCATGTCCCTCCAAACATCACCTCTTCTCCAGCCCAGATTTGTTCATGCCATCTCTATGACTTAGGATTTTTGTTGTCTCTCCAATGACTTTATATTCGACCATGTTAAAACAAAACAAGCAATCAAAGGTCACTTGAATTATAATACTTCTGCTTTGACATTTGTTAGTTTCTTTACCATTAATGTCCTCTGAAAATTCCATTTGCAATAGTTTGGAAAAGGTACTAAACATCACAGAGAGAAGAACAATGTCTCAAAAAAGCTTTGATATAACAAATCTGTTTAAGGAAGAGGAACTTTCACACCAAATAATAGATCGTGCAAGTTTCCACCTGTGAAGTCATTGCAAACTCAGCTGAACAGGACCCCAAGCAGCTTAATCTGCTGACACTAGTACTGCTTTGAGGAAGGGGCTGGACTACGTGACCTGCAGAGGTACCTTCCAACCCAAATGATTCTGTGATGATTCTATATTTGCATTCCAAGACCTGTCAGCTGGCCAGCTTTCAATCAGTGTAACTCATGCCATATTAACTTTATATTGCTTGGCATTCTTAACTGCTGTCTCATGTGATATTAGGTCAAATTTGGTCATTTCCATCATGCTTGCCAAACTAATTTGCCATTTCATAAAAAAAGCTGGGAAGTAAGATTTCCAGTATCAATTTATTTCCCATATAGCAATGATGATGGGCATTAATTGTATTTTTCTCCTTTATTTTTTCGTTAATTTAGCCCTAATGAGCTCGTCGATCTTTAGCCCATGATTCGCAATAGGCTTTATTCTATCTACCAAAAATTATTCTGGATTCCCAGCTCTTCCGGAGTTTCAGGAATCCCTGAACACGCGAACAATTAGCCACTCTTCAGAACGACTCTGCTAACCCGCTTGAATGCAGTTATCCAGGTGGCTTGTTTTTAATGTTTAACTTCTCCTCCAGCTCCCGACAGCACAGAATTGTTTCCCCGCAGCCGGAACGCCGCTCCAGCCAGGCTCCCAAGTGAGGTGTTCACGGAGCGCTGCTGTCCTTCCGTGCCGGGGCAGCCGAGCCGGGCGGGGCCGGCGCTGCGGCCGCGGGCTGAGGCCAGGCCTGGGGCCGGGGCCGGGGCTGGCGGGACCCACCCGGCGCGGCGACACCGCCCGCGCCTCCCGCGCCCTCTCCTCCTCCCCGGGGAACAGCCCGGCCCCGGGGCGCTCTGTCCCGGTCCCGCCCTGCCCCGCCCCTGCCTCCCCCGGGCGGCCCGGCCCGGCCCGGCCCCGCTCAGCCCGGGCTCCCCCACCCGCGGCGGCGGCCGCAGCGTGGCTTCCTCCCCTGAGGAGCTTCAGCGGGAAAACAGTGTAACTGGGAGACTTCCTGCTCTTTCTGTAGCTAAAACCCTTGTCAGTGAATAGTATGCGATTCAGAACGACTTAACATGACTTGGTGTTAAGATGCATACCAAGAAGTCCCATTTGTCATGCATAGCCCAAACCTTATCTGTTTTGCTGGCCGATACAATGCAAATAAATTCCAGGAATTTTGACGGTTTTTCCTTGCCTACTCTGTTTTGGAGTAAACAAGACATTGGCTTTTGTTCACTGTCTCCACACACTTCCACGCACTTTATATTTGTCAGTACCTATGGCACATCCAGAGCCAAACGCCACCGCTCCTCTTTCCACCTACACCATCTGCCAATATAGGCAGCAGACTCACATTCCCAAAACATCACAAACTGACACACTGAAAAAGGACAACTGATATTTCTGTCTTTAGCCTTGCAGTAAAGAG
Organism: Coloeus monedula; assembly: GCF_965178545.1. Lineage (NCBI taxonomy): Eukaryota > Metazoa > Chordata > Aves > Passeriformes > Corvidae > Coloeus > Coloeus monedula. Next base: position 52,388,088 of record NC_138785.1, on the reverse strand, counting down.
AAAAGAAATTTTTTTAGTATTTTTTTTTCCCCTGCCAAACACCAGTTAGTTTTGAAAGAAAGCTTAGTAGCCAGCATAGCATTTTGGTAACTGACCTTAAAAATTACAATTATCATGCCAGTTTCAAGGTTGTGAGAAAACTTGTAACTATGTCTCACTATCAGTTGCAAAACCTGCTTTAAATTTTTCACTGTCAGTCCTATGGGCTTTCCTGTGGCAAACAGTTCTGCCTTTTGGTCTCCAGACAACCAATGTGCTTTGAATCCCAGTTATCACACAAAAATGAGCTGATTTTGTATATCAGTATTCATCATCTGTCACTTCCTGGAAGAGAAAATCTACACTAACCAATCTTTCCACTCTGATTTTAGTTGGTATTTGGAGTACAAGGCCACCCTCCAGAATGCTGCTCTTAGGCTCTCCTGATCATGACAGATGTTACGGAGGAAGCCATGGGGAGTTTTCTCTCTCCCCTGCTCTAGATACCACCAGAAGTTAGCTGTCCTTAATACCAAGTTCCTTTTGCCTGAGATGTCTTTCACAAACAGTATTTAAAGACATATGATGAATCCACGGAGGATACGCATCATTCACAGTCCCTGCAGCCATGGCTCACTCAATAAATCATTGCTTTTGGCACTGGGGCATCAATCCTCCCCTCCCTAAGAGACACCCTACCCTATATATATCTCCCATCTCATTAGGTTTCTTTGCCACAGCAGAAGTCCTTGGACTGAAATGTAACCCTTTCATTTGTTAGGGTTGATTCAGAATTGTCTTCAGATGCAGATATGCTGAAGTTTCATGAGAAATCTTGCATTTACGATATTTTGTGGAGAAATATTGACTGGCTAACAATAGCTCTGCTTCGGCCAAATAAAGGTATGTGGGACAACCAAGAGATTACAGGATGGACCTGGTAATCAGCCAACTTACAGTGAGTAAGTGGCCATATACACTTATTATCCACAGCCCTATCCTGCAAGAACTTCAACATATCCAGAAGAGTCCATCAGGTCCTGTTGAAATCAGGTTATGTCAATAGTAATAATGGTGATATAAATGTGGAACAAAAAGGAAAACACAAACCCTGCCCAAAGGCTTACAAAGGCACAATCCAGTCATGGGGATCTGCTTAGATGAGCACAGGAAAGCATCAAAGATAGAAATGGATCTCCAGAGAGAAAAGAGAGCTAGATGGTCCTGTTTCAGATGGGACCTGTGAGAACTTCTAGCAGTTCCCTCCACTTTCGGACACATGCTGTGTGGCTTAGGCAAAATGCTAAGGAATAAATATGTAATATCTAAGTTTCATTCTCACCCTTTGGCATGAAGGCACCCAGTGTCTTTTACAAGTTCTTTATTTGCCCCATAAGGAGATTGAGATGCTTGTGCAGCACGGGTGCAAAGATGCTGAACATGATCTAGGAAATGCCAGGAGACGGATGAGTAGTAAGTTAGACTTCTCCTAAAGCACCAATGCCTGAGTCCAGGCTGCAAACAGATTCTTTCTTCCAATCAGAGACAAGCTAAACCAGGTCAGTGACTATACACAGAAAGAGGAGGAGGAGGAGGAAGATGTAGTGGCAGAGATAACACCCAGTAGCCCAGCAGCAGGAGAACTCACCCTGGAGGTGGAAGATTCAGGTTTGGATACCTTCTCTTCTGCTCGACTTAGAGCAGGGATTTAACTTCAGGTCTTCTGTCTCCAAAACAAGCAAGCCACCCAGGCTCTCAGTGTCAATGGCACTGCTTTGCGCAGAATTTTTAAATGCTCCTTTGGCCAGAGAGAAAAAAACATATTCTCACACCCTGGTGTGAGATCATGCCCAGAAAGCACTGATCTGGGATGAACACTCCAGCCCTCATCCAGTGAACATTTAAGTACTTTATAGAAACTGAGAGAGCTGAGTCCCACTGCAGAATATCCTCTAGTCTATTGAACTGTGCACTTTTTACAAGAGAACTGGGTTTAAACCCAGAAGGATCAAGACTTCAATTTCCAGCATCTCTTTGTGAGGTTTTGGGGGTTTGGTTTTGGTTTTTTTTGGAGGTATTTGAGTTTTCTCATGTTTTGGGACAGGTGCAATGCAGATGTGGTCTCTCAGATTGCATGTTCCTGGCAAGGTGGAGACACTTGGAGCTGTCAATACCCTCAGTAAGCAGGTATTAACAGCTCAGAGACATTTAGGAGGAAGGATTGTATGCATGCTGGCAGCAAAAATGTAGGTGCATTATAGCCTTAACTTCTGTCCTTATCGACGCCAAAGGGCATCAAGTGCCTCTCAAGCTAAGCAGACCTTGTGCAGGGGGTTCTGATGATCTCAGGAATATGCTAGCATTAGGTTAGCCAGACACCAGCCTAAATATTAGTCTAGCCCTTAGTCTCTGGAGTTCAACTCCACTGTGGTACAGCAGTATCAAAAAGACAAGGCTCCAGGCCATATCCACCTCCTATCCATCTGACTTGCCTGCAGAAGTACCTTCAGGGCATGTTCTAGGGCAGCCCAGCTGGTGCTCACAGGGATGAACTTTATGTGCACCCAAACGCATTGAAGTGCACTCAAGGGCACGCTTATTCCCATGCAGTGCGTGGCCCCGTGAAGCCTCTGCCTGGCTTGTTTGCCTGTGCAAACATATCCTATGACCTTTATCAGGTGGACAAGAACACCTGGAGTGAGACAGAATGTCTCTTGCCACAGGTGCAGAAGGGACTCGTGAGCTGTCTGAGCTCAGGCCAAGGACAAGCGAGAGTGGAGAACTCAGATGTGTTGCTGTCCGAGGACCACTGCTCCAGCCCACCCTGGAGCCCATGCCCTGGGGGTGGAGTACTCACAGCCCCGCTGCCTCTGCTCCACTTGCAGCAGCTATGATCATCCCCCTACCAGCAGCACCATGAGGATGAACACAGTAATATGGGGCTACTGTGGCCACAAAACCAGGTTATCGGCAGAAAAGCTGACCTGACAAAAGTGGAAGAGTAGAAGCTCTTTCCAGGAAACACTTCCAAGAAGCACAGAATGGAAAACAGGGAGGAAGAAATGAACAATCATGTCATTGCCAAATCCTAGCACAGCACAGCCACAAGTCAGGTCCCAAAGAATCATAAGATTACAAAGCAAAATGACATTTTTGTTCTTTGTATTTTTCATCTGATTTCTTGAGTCCCCAGGGTTCATATGCAATCTTTTCCTTCATTAGAAGAATCAGGATAAGATTTTGCCTTAGTCACTTATCTCCAGAAAACGTGGTTGTAAACAAACATACCAAACAGAACAAGGATGACAACTGAAAAGCTGAATTTTAGCTAATAAAATTAAAATTCAAATGTATAGAATGGATAATCAGTGACATGGCTAATGGTGCCTTCCACAATCTGTTCTCCTCCTGTGAAAGATAAGGTGATTTGTATTTCTGTGAACTGCAAGTCTGAAAGGAACAGAAAAAGAAACATTTGAGTATTTGCAAACGTTGTATTACTTTTTTTATCTATGATGGTGCTAGTAAGAGAAATATATTTGAAAAAATTCACCAAGTTTTTTGTCAATGTGTGAGGCACGCAGATGAGGATGTTGTGGGAAAGTGCAGTTGACATTCATCTTGTCTTCTTCAGCACCATCTGCCACATCCGTGCTGTTTTCATGTCCCTACATGTTAAAGTGCTGTGCTCCTGTTTGGGAGAAGTCTCCACAAATCACATAGCTGAAGCACAGATCTGAGAATTTTTATGAATGTGGCAATCCAAATGCAATTGACAGATTACAGGAAGCAAAACAAAGAGAGTTTTGTGTCTGTATTTACAGTGTGGTGAACAGATGAGTTTAAGATCAGGCATCAAATTTATCCAGGTAATTAATCACACCAAAATAAATCGAAGTCTTACTGAGCTGGAAACAGCCTTTTTTCTAATTTGCTCTTCTTTAACATGGAGTCTTTGTTCCCATTATGAAACTTCATATTTCTCAATTACTTACTTTATCAATTTGCCAATCAAGTTTCACAGCAATATAATACCATCAGAAATTTAATCCAGTTTAAAAAATTGAAAATGATAGGGTTTTAATAATTAGTTACTGAAGTGTCAGCTCAAGTTCCTGCCATTTCAAACAAGATTCAGATCCAAACCCTTCTTTCTTCTTGTATGGTATCCAATACAGAAATACTACAGTATTCCCAAGGAAACATAAAAGTGTCTGCTCTACCTACAGGTGAAATCTTTGTGACTTCCTAAGCTAAAGGATTGTGTGGGCAAATGTTTTGGTCCCTTAAACATACTGAAATAACCAGCCTCTCAAAGAGGCAGAAATTTTACTTTATTATATTGCTACAATTCTTCTGCAGCATGACTGCTAGGCAGTCTTCCCCCACAGAGAACTGAAGAGAGAGAGAACTAACAAAGAGAGATTTACGGATAAAGCACATAAAACCTTTATGTACTGCAGTAAAGCTGAGGGCATGTTGCTGGCAGGATGGCTTTGCATGCCTGTGAGCATTTGCAGGGAAATGAGGATGCTTATCTGGGGAGTCAGTAAGCCAGGGATCTCAGGGATGCTACCACCTTTGTGCCTGTGTCGCCCTACGAGCAGCTCCCTCAGCCCCGCGCCGCCTGGGGCAAGGCAGAGCTCATAGCTCATGCTCACCTCAGTGATCGACCAGTGCAGACAGTGCCCCTTCTCCCTCACAGCTGTTTTACCCATGACGGACTTCAACATCTGAAATTGTTATGCATCTGTAGTGCAAGTTTCTTGCAGCATCCTCACCTGGGATATAGTCTCTTCTGCTAGGAGGTGACAGGCTGGTGGGTGCCATCAGTCAGGCCAGAAATATCTAAAAGCTCATCTATATTCGCACAGGCTCAAGTTCACTTCCTTACACCCACGTGTCCTCTCTGCCTGTGAGAAGTCTTTCAGATGTAGGAAACCACTCCAGCTTGCATTTGCCTCGGCTCTTTCCCAGCTAGTGCCCTTCCTGAATGAGCACAAACATGACTCAGCTTTTCCTTTGAAACAGAAGAAATTTGGTTCTCTTTGCAGTTCCACTGTGGTGTGCTATGACAGAACATAGATCCGTCTTTCACTTTGTTTAGAAGACGTGATGCCAGTAGCAGTTGAGGATTTAATTATATTTCAGCTGCAAGAGAATCTCTGTTATGTTTTTTATGTCTCTTCTGACCTCAGAAAGCCAACTTTAAATAGGCAGAGCATATCACATTATGGTTAGGTCCGACATAGGTCCTCATAAAAGAAATTACTTCTTGTTGTCCAAAACGTTCATTTTGGCAGTTAAAAAAGGTCTCTTTGATACAGATATATATATGTGTGTATATATCTACATGTATATTGAATAAATGTCATTGTATAATTGCATCATGAATTGTATAATTAATATTTGAATTTCATAATGAGACTGCATAATGAATGTCTTGGTACATAAGTATATGTCATTATTCAAAATGTCTTTCATATACATACACCAACAGTAAAACTTCTCAGTAACCTTAGTCAGTACAACCACAATGACATTAAAAAAAAAAGAAAATTTATTTATAAAGGCTGGAGCCTCCTAACTTACATCTCTCCGAAGAAAACCAACTCTGATAGTCTTCATTTTTTTAAAAACCTGATAATATTTATTATACCTGTCCTGGGGTATACATGTCTCCTATAAGCTATTGCTTAAGGATTCGTATCTATGCAGTATCACTGCCACCTTGGCTTAGATAGCTCCTCTGCTCTATCTCCCTAGAACTATATAAGAGATGTTTTATTTGCTTAGTTCAAAACCAGCACCCCTCACTGCTTGATAAAATCTCCTCTTCTTGTGGGATTGATTTTTTTTATCACAGTTTGGTGACAGGCCTTTAAAAACACCCTGAAGCAGGAGAAGCAAGGAGGAGCTCCCATTGCATGTGGCAATGGAACAAGTAGCACATTACAGGAATGAAGAGGGACATGTAGCTATTAGAAAAACAGGGTGGATAAACTCAGTTCAGCTCCTGGCTGCAGCAATGCCTCACCTATGGCAGGTGTGGCTGACTGCGGGCAGCTGCATGCTCCCAGCCCTGCTGCACAAGGCAGGTCAGCACCTGTGCCAGCCTCTGATTTAGCACACCCTGGGGTTCCTGGTCCTCTCTTGACCTCTTCAGCCACCCTCAAGAACCAGTCTGGGGTCACAGGAACCCCTTTACCATAGAGAGGCAGAACTTGAAATTAAGTCCAGCGGGCAAAACCAGCTTCTGCTCAAACCATTGCACAAAACCCTGTCCCTAGCTTTAGTTAGGAGCAGGTTAACTTTTATCCATCACTCCTTTCCTCTTCCACCACTTTCCTGCTTAGTCCACTCCCATTCCTCTGTCAGTGGCATGTCTTCTGTGTGCCACTTGGCTGAACATTAGTGGAATGTAGTATACATGAAACAGATATAAAACATAGGGCCACCTTTCCTCTGCTGGAGAATCAACTCCCTCATGGGGGAGGTTGTTTTATTTTCCTTCTTTGTTGTTCTGGGAGTGGTAAGGGAAAAGAGCTGACAAAATGATATTTCAAATATATAGTCACACTTAATAAAAATTGAATAAAACAAAAATAAGCAGAAAGGAAATATTCTTCTTTCTACATTCTTTGTAATACTTCACTCACAGTATCAAGCAGGAACAGAGGGTTAGACTGTACAACCTTGCCATGGCAAGACAAGGCAATGTGTCTGCCCTTATCCTGAGATCAAAGATCTGAGAAATACAGCCTTTACACTTAAGGCTGTTACTGCTGGTGTGAAAAAAGCTGTGTATATCTGGATTGATTGGGATCACAAATACCAGAAACCCATCTGCAAAGCACTGATATAGTATAAACTCACTCTGACAATTCAGATAGTACCAAAAAATCCCTGTTGGGTTCACTTCGACTGGTACCTGCAAGCTTTATGCCTGACCCATTACCATGCCTGCCTGATCCCGTCCAGATTTTCACCACCCAGGCCAGCACAGAGAGGCAACATAAATGTGCTTGGGGTGATTACACAGAAGTGTGATCCTGTGCCACACCTGATCTGAATCAAACATGTATTTCTGGGAGATCCAGTCAAACACGGATCCAGTGTTAGTAGTCATGGATTTACAGCCGGAGAGGTTTCCAAAGAAAAAACTAAAGGCCCGGCAAATAGTCACAGATTCATGGAAATTGAAGGCAAAACCAATCAGTATTACAAATAGCTTCTTCTTATAATAAAGCCTTTAAAATCTTGTTCTTTGAGAGCTATCAATTAAGAAATTTTTAATTCATTTAATGCAGTAGGGTTGTACTGCTTTTGTGTCAGGCACTTTTTGAAATCCATGTCATGGGAAAAAGTGCTTTTCAGAAGTCTAACAGTTGGCTGGAGGAGCCAATTCTTAGCCCAGTTTCTAATTTGGAAGTGTAGGGTAGGGGGGAGATATTGCTACCAAATTGAAATCTAACTACCATACAACTTCATGGCTGAGCATAAATCATGCAACTAAATTTTCTGCTCACTATTTGCATGCCACAATAGCCCCTCTACGATTTTAAGTGAGATCAAAGCAGTTTCCTGGTTCGATCTGGTGCAATTTTCAAGCACTAGCACAGATCTTTGCAGATCTCTGCAAGACGTCTGAGCGTGCCGAGCTCACTGGCAGTTCAGAGAATCACTCCGACAACTTCATAATGCTCTGGGGAGCGATTTTAGAAATATTTAACTTCAGCACTTAGTGCTTCATGTCCCAGTTGATTGGTGGGAGCTTGTTCCTGCCCACTGCAGGCAGAGCCGGTGCGGCGGGTGCGTGTGCGCCTCTGCGGGCGTGTGTGCCCAAGGGCATTGCACATCCCGTCCCCTCCCTCGGCAACAGCCCCGCGGCCAGACAGCTCCGCCCTGGCCTTCTCCACAAGCAGTGGGCAAAGGGCAGCAAACTTAGCCCTGGGGAATTGGGCTGTTGGTCACCCGTCCCTACGGCGAGGCAGGACCGACAGCAAATATGCGATGTTGTGCAGCTTGATCATGATCTGCTGATCCTCTCTAGGCTGCTGGAAATATTCTTGTTTCAGTGCAACACCCTGGCTGTAGGCTTTGGGGAGACTGCTTGCAGTAATTACAGTCTGTCATAACATGAATTTATTACAATTGTCGTGTTCTTGTAATAGGCAGAAATGTTTTTACCCTTATGAAATACACAGATGCTGGAAGATTTATGCGGATAATGCAAACAATAACGCCCTTGCAGATTACAAACCACAGCTAATCTGTATATACTGTACTGAAGAAATAGCAAGAGCAGTTTATAAAGTCATCTGCCTAAAGCCAAGATTTCAGTAAATTATTTCCCTTCAAGGAAGCAACATACTGTCTTTCAGTGGTGCTTCTGTTCATTGATAATTACAAGTTAATTGCTGGCACTTAAAAATAAAACTTGGGGGAAAGCAAGGGGATTTGTCTGCTTAGGGGGAGGACTTCTGTTGGCATTTTAAAAATGATCAGGCCCCTCCAGGAGGGGTACAGCATTAGACTGTTCAGGTAGCACCAACATAAGCAGGTTTTAGTGCCTGAACTCTATTATTATGGCTGCCATGGCTCAATACAGTAATGAAGACCTTCTCTGCCATAGAGCAGGGTGCCAGATCTCTGCACTGGAGCTTGCTCAAGATTATGGGACCTGAAGGTCCTTAACTCTATTTCCTTAACCTTTTCAATCAAAGAATCACCTAATTTGGGGGTGAAAAAAATTCCTTTAATCATCTTCAATAGTACAGCCACAAGGCTCTTTATAAACAGCTACCAAAATTGAGGTTAAGCTGTCGGGGTTCATTTAGAACATTTTTCTCTTACATAACTTATTTCCCCAGGCTTACTCACATGGTAGTGTGCAAGTTAGATGTGTTTTATTTGTTTGCGATTGTTTCAAGAAAGCTTTTTGAAGAGGTGTAGCTCATCCTCCACTCACTGTTTTAAAGGACAGGGCCTGAAGATGTCTGTGACTGGCAGGCAGCTGCCACAGCAGAGCAGGTTCTCAGGCTGCTTATTTGTGTCAGTGTTATCCAGGAGATGCTCTCTGTGTGTCCCGCCCAAACTGCCACAGGCACCTCAGCAATAATAATCTGCACCTAGCCTTGAGAAAGATTCCGTGGCATGGGTGGAAATTCAATTTCTGTAAAATTGATACTTTTCTCTTGAAAGTGTTTACATCTGTGTGACAAGGTTTGTAGCTCCACTCGCTGTCATTATAGCAAAATTTGCAAAGATATTTATTTGCATTTGGCATAATGGCTCACCTTTTTGTATTAGGTGCAGTGACATCTCTTACATTCAGTCAGCTCCCTGCTCCCTGCTCCCTGTCAAGTTGTCAGCAGACATGCAAAAAAGACAAGCATAACAGTGATATCACTGTTTCTTGGATCTGCTGTTGACTCGACTCAAGGTATTTTTACTTACGCTGTTTTCCTTCTGAAAAGCAGCCAGGTACACACCAGTCAGGCACTAGTGGGGAGAATTGCTTATCGTTTAGAAAGTACCACAAAACCACTTGTCACTTTACAGAACATCAATTCAGAAGTATTGAACAAACATACAGGATAGTGCCTGTCCTGAGCAGCTCGATTTTAAAACAGGATGTAGTGGGGTTAAGGATAAAAAAAGAGAAAACAGAATAAACGTGTTATTGAATATGATGTTAAAAAGTTCTGTACTGAATAAATTGAATTGCTTAAGTATTGCTTTGGCTTGCTGCATCCTTTCAGAGCTCTCAGTGTACTTGATGCTTAACTTTCTACCTTAATTTAATTACTTTTTGAAACCCCAGAGGCCCCCAGTGTCCACAATACCCGATGCCAATTAATTCTATTTTAACAACATGTCACATGGTTTAATCTCCTTTTATTAATTTTGTTTGAATTTCCCACCGGATGATTTCATTTGATCCCACCTAAATCTTGTACCACAAGAAACAGTAAGCAGTTCAACCCACGCACATTTTCTCCCTTCTGCTCCGTTTATCAATTGTTAGTTTATCCTCCCTCAGTTATCTCTCCTTGGGCTCAGGGATCTTGGTCTACTGAAGTGTTTCTGATATGAAAGCTATTCCATATCTTAAGTGATATTTCTTCACCTTCTCTATACCTTTTATAATGTGATAGTACCCTTTTTGAGAAGAGCATGTTATTCAGAGCGGGGGTGTATCACAGCTTATACAGTGGGGTAGCTTTATTGCTATAAGCAATTTATTGTATTCAGCTGTTAATTCAATTACATTTTGAAAAGATGCACAAAGACTAAAAAGGAAATGTAAATCTTTATCACTTCAGTCACCTCACACTGATTCTGGGACTTGATACTCAAGCTTAAATTTCTCAAGACTAATTACTGATTTGGAGAATCTAATTGTCTTACTGGAGCATATAATGCAAAGTATTTTTGAGGCTGTAAGCAGAGACTTAGGTGTTTACATTCTGTTTAAAAACTCATTTCTGGTTGGAAAAGAAGTGTAATATTTTTGTTTCCTTCTCCAGATTCCTGTGTGAGACTGGAGCAGGAATGAAAACTCCTCATCTTATAAGTTAAAAGCTTTCAAATCACAAATCTCCTCTCTGACTCTTTGCGTTTGCTCCTAGAAGTTAAACCTGTTGCTGTAAGTGGCCTGAAAGAGGCTCTTAAAGAACTATATAATGCAAATATACATACATATATAATTTTAATTACATATATAATTAAAAAGTTTTCATGATGTGAAAACTTATACAAGAGTATAATGCTTAACTACAGCACTTCTTAGAGCATTTGGGTACTCTGAACAAGATCTTAAATCAGCATGGGTTCTCTGAAGGTAATAGAGCCATGAAGGTTGAAATTAGATGGAATAGGATGAAGCAATTTTCTGACCATGGCAGAATCATATCTCTCCTGTCCCTTTCCAAAGGACTTCCAAGGGCTCAAACATCATGATTTACCTTGCTACAGGAGGTCCAGACAGTCCTTGCACTGCATTTGCAAAGCTTTTTGGTCACAGCCATACTGCTGACAAAGGCATTATTTACACTGACAGGTCTGATAAGAGAATGTAAACACCTTAAAAGTGCCATTCCTCTTGCACAATTAGCTTCTGGCTGCTGAATCAGTGCTCTGGGGACAGCCCTTCCTGCCAACCACCCCTCCTGTTGTTCAGCCTGCACCTATCTCTGCTGCCATCACACCATTCCTCTTCAGGGCTCCACATGAGCCTCAGGGAGCCCAGCAAAGCCTTTTGCCAGCCAGCACCTAATGGTTGTGCCCCTTTTCTAATCCAAATATTTCATAAACTGACAAAAGAAGAGTAGCTGGATGTGATAACTGGTGAGAATCCTTGCCATACACATATTTTCTTTCAGGTTAAGTGCACTATTCTTGAATTACCAAACCAACCCCCCTAGATAAAAAATGTGAGGAATCCCAGATAACTATTGACTGGTTAAAAATACTTTTTTGCTTAAGTTTGTAGGTTCCTCCAGAAGCCCAATGACTCCGTCCAGATAGTAAACCACAGTACTCTCTGAGCAGACACAGACCTACTCTGTTTGCAAAACACACAGCACCATCTGAAGTCTTTCATCCATACTGGGTAAAAATCAATGGATTCAAACCCTGGATAAAGGTTTATCTTTTATTATCTTGTAAGAGATAACAGCAGAGCTGATGATATGATCCAACAAGTGTTTACAATCATATTATTGTATTTCATAAGTTGCCACTCCACACCTGTCAGCGCAGCCTGAGCTGCCGCTACTGTGCAGGCTGCAAGGCAGAAGAGTACAGTCTGGGTGCAGCTAACTGGTTGAGATGCCCAGTAAAAACAGCAGCTGTTGCATGGGAGTGTGCAGAGAGGACAGAGTCAGGCTCTCCTTGGAGATGCACAGGGGCAGGATGAGAGACACATGCTCCAACATGGGAAATTCCAATTAGATACAAGGAAATTGCTTGCACTATGAAGGGAACCAAGCACTAGCACAGGTTTTGAGGATTTTTCACACCACTGTAACTATGATGGGAAAGTAGCAATAAAGTATTTAAGAAAATTCAAGGACAAGAAAATAACCATTACCTATTAAAAAAATCCAACAACCTGAGCACAAATGTAGATGTTGGAGAGATGATTTCCAACCAAATTATCAGCTGGCAGCACAGCTTCTCAGGAAATGGCGTTCATTTAGACATGGGGAATTTCCAGCATGCTAGAGTGTGTTTTCAACCAGATTTGAGATGAAAAATACAGTTAATATATTTTACAGGAAAAATCAAAAATATTTCAATTAGTAAAAAATGCTAATAGTGTTAAAAGACCATCACACAATACACACATGCACATACATGCATGAACATAAATAAAATATAAATACATATGGAAATACAACAAGAATACCAATATTAAAAATTCAGGAAAAGTGATGCAGGGGAATCAAAATAAAACAAGGACAGAATATCCAAATGGAACATCACAATTCAATTTTGAATTTGTTTGAAATTTTCCCATTGAAAAAGCCATTTGTTTTCAACATTCTTCTTTGTGAAATACATCTTGTACCTTGTGGAGCAGCATTTTTCAAAGGGAAAGTTCAGTTTCAAAACTTTATATCAGTTCTCTTCAGCTATTCATCCAAAAGCAAGTATCTTTGAGGAATATGAGGAATACAACTCCTATTTTACTGAGCCATGGTTTTCCTTTCATCACAATAAAGCAGTGAATTCTTCATGTTTGCTACACATTCCTGTAATGTTTCACAAAACGGCATCTACAAATTTTACTACCGTGTTTCTTTCCAGACCACCCTAACAAACAACTTCTGCTTTATTTTTAGAATTAGCCCTTCTTGCTGGCTTTTATTTTCCTGTGCCACCCTAGCATGATTTACTGTAATTCAAATTTAACTATTAGTTTGCTGCACTGCTCACCTGACTCTATGGCACAACTGATACTTACCGATTTCCCTCCAGGCCACTCATCACTCAGGCTATTTGAGCACCCCAAGTGTGACAAACAAAAAGGACATAAATAATGTAACTTTCTTACTTCAAACTATGGAGGACACGTAATGAAATTAGCTTCTCAGAGATCCTAGCAATCAGTCCTCGCTGCATGAAAAGCTGTGACACTGTGCATTATGTCTCTGGGTGTAAGCATACACCATTTATGGATGCGAGTTACGGCCAAGAAAGGAGATTTGTGCTTCCAGTGGTGTAATGCCACTAAAGGTCATGTTAGAAGAACTGAAAGTCTCTGTATCACAAAGTTATAAAGATCCCTGACGTTTCAAACTCTAGGTAGTAAAAAATGAGAGTGTTTGAGGCTACTGCACAGTTAGTGTCTGAAGCAGCTGCTGCTCCACAGTCGGTCAGGAAAAGGTTAAGATTTTCTGGAAGTGATGTCTCCACAGATGGCAAATTCCTCTTTCTGTTCAAATGAGACTGTCAAAAACAAAACAACCTCTCTCCCAGAGAAAGAAAACTAATTTTCCACGAATTCAACCCTTTCTTCTTCCACCATTTCCTCAGCTGTTGGTTCACTGCCAGCTCACTGCATCCTCAGCCCTCCCTCCCAGTGGTTCTCAGAAAAGATTGTATTTGCTGCTTGCTGTTGATTCCCAGCCCCGGTTACCCTACTCTTGCAGTGAACATTACATTCCCCTTCCCCCGCTCTCATTCCTACTTTTTCTCTCTTACCTTTGTGGTTCCATCCCCAGTCTGCAATATCATGTGCTATTTGAGCAAAAGACGCTACCTCTCCCTACAAAATCTGACTCGTTCACACCCCTGAACGTAAAAAGTTAATTGCCTCAGGGGTTTACTCATCTCAACAGCATCAAGCTAAGCCTCTTTTTCTCATGATTCAGTTTCAAATCTGTGTGTTACCAGCTTTTTTGCAGATCTCGTTTTCCTGTGACAATCTTCATTTGCTTCACTAAGATCTTTAAACTCAGCAGACTTCAAGAGCTGCAGTTGGTAGCCTTTATTTTTCCCCTTCAGCCTTCCTCCTAGGCTTAAAAGGCTTCTTTTACATTTTCCCTTTTTTTTTTTAATCATGTAAGAAGAATCATCTGTAGATCACAACTAGCAGGAGCTCGACCATCAGAGTTAAATGTCTTAAGTCCTGTATCCTTTTGCAAATGCCTGAACACTCGTCTGCGAGACTGTGGATGTACAAATGTGCCATTTCTATGAACTAAAACTTTTTCAGCAGCAGACCCATTTCTCCAGGAGGTGTTGTAGTTCTGTTCATAGTCTGTGGCTCTGGGACATCAGTAACTTACTTGTTACTGCACTTCCAGTCAGTTTCATACTTTCACACAGTTATACCAATAAGGGGGTTATGTTCTGAGGATTTCTATAAAAATCTGCGCAATAACATAAACACCCTTTATTAGGTAAACAAACCATCAGGAAAACAAAATTTTGGTTATCATAACTTGAATGATAATGTGGAAATGTGGAAAAACACATTTATGTGAGGGTGCCATATTTTTAGGAAATTACATGGAATTTTGAAATCTCAGTCTTTTCTGTAGGTCTTGGCTGTGTGTGCATGCAGATGTTAATTTAGCTTGTGTCTACATACACGAATCAGATTGCAAAGCTGGAGCTGCACACTGGTGTGGCAAAGAGGCACTGCTAGTGGCATGGCTGGCTATGTTTTCATCATTTTCAAGGAAGGAAATCTCATTAATTCATTAATTTCTGAACACATACAAAAACTACAGCAGAACTGTGGAAGAAAATTCCCCAGCTGAGAAAGAAAATCCCCAGCCAAACTATTCTTGCAGACGGATCCCTCCAGTTCTTGCAAGGGAGACGTAGCAGATGGTCACCTATTTCAAGCCACCTAATTTCAGTGCTGTGCTAGCCCACTGGATATGCCACTTTCAAGCATGTATTCTGCCTCTAATTCCCATGCACAACACTCACAGGGGCTCCTTTTCCTGTCTTTTTCTATAGGCAACTATACTATATGAACTACACAGTAGATACACACACAAACGCTGTTTTAGCTCTGCATTGTACTTGTTCAGCTGATGAGTAACTTGAGAATGGACATTCAGAGAGGCTATGTGTGCTTCTGAGCTCAGCTAAACAGGGGAACCTCTCCAAAAATTTGTACTTATAGTATCAGGGCCCAGGGCCAGCTTTGGTGTTAGAGCAACTAAGGCACTTGTAACAGAAAGCCCCACTTCTGTGAGAAGAACCTGCAGAAGACACCTACATCCAGGAAAAGATAAATATTTTCCACAGGAAAATTGTGAAATCCTTTTGTGATAGTATCACATATTTTCTAACTATATGGCACACAAAAATTATTACTTCACCATCTATTCCTACTGCCTCTCTATGTTTAGAACTCCACTTTCACTCCCTCCCTAATCAGCACCTCTCCCAAAATCAGGGACCTCTGTCAGTGCCTGACTGCCCAAAGTGCCCTGGGTACCATGCCTTAGCTGGTTGGTTCACTGATAACTGTGCCAATTACTCCTGATGGGAGAGTCCTTCGTGAGGAAAGGGAATGAAAAGCATTCTTTCGTTTTGCTAATCATAATTCAAATTATCAAACAGGATACACTAATGTTTTTCTTAGGCCTGTTTTCACGGTAGTAGCCATGAATTTTCATGTAGCCTTTGAGTAAGCTGTGCTGGCTGCCCAAGTTCTTTCTTTATAAATACTGTCTAGAGCTGTTGATCCCTGGGCTTTCCCAACTCAGTCAAGGGTAAAATCTAGCTCCCTCAGTCTCAGCTAAAGAGAAACCTGTTTCCCTAGCCCTCAAATGAGGTCAAGCCATCAGTTTTTACATTGGAAAATCCTACAAAATATGTCTCTAGTAACTCCAGTGAATTTCTTAGTTGTTGAATCAAACTATCCCATGACAAATTGGCACTTTTAAACAGAATACAGTCTCATAATTCTTCCATTTCTGTAGATAAATGTTAAATGAGGACGATGTCGCAAAATTCCAGATATCTTGCTGGAAAGCAAAAAGGTTAATTAATCCTGAGTGTAGTTTCAATCATGAACAAATAACAATGTTTAAAGATCTCCAGGGTTTACATTTCAGCAGAGGCTGCTATGCATACAGCAAGACTGTGATGCTCTTCATCAGTGTCTGGTGCTCCACAGAGATTTTTTCTGTGTGAGTCCTAAAATTCAGGATTTGAGTTTTATTCACATAATGAAGCTTAGACCTAATGGCTGAGCCAAACTTACCAAGATGTCAGGACATACTTTTAGTTTTAATTCCTCACTTCTCCCCTTTACCATCTCTCCAGCACCTGATCTCTTTTCCCTTCAGAGGTCACTGCTGTCAGTTCCACACCAGAGACAAGCTATGACCGCAATCTGGCATTTCTAACCACTGCAGACCCAGGAGTATAGTCCATGACAGGAATTTGCCTGTTAAACATTGTGTCCTAAGACTGCAGTGACATGAAAAACCCTTATTCTTCTACCATGGTTTCCTGTCCTAGACACAGTATTTTCCCAAAGGTCTGACTTTTTTATTTATAGAAAATATAATGAGGCATTTTGCTCCTTATTATAATTGGACAAACACTGTGTGAAAGATCATAATTTCTAAGAGACCCTCAGACTGATAGTTTGGATCCTACATCAATCAGAGGAGCTTCTTGCCCTGATTTTGGTGGGAATCAAATCAGCCCCCAAACCTCATGAATGATGCTTACAGGTGAGCTTGTGTTTACTGCTGGCTGTTTGGGAGTGTGGCATATGAAAAATCAGACCTGCACCTACAGCTGCTGTACCCGGGAGCTCAACACTGAGCACACGATCCAGTGAGAGTGCAGCGAGCATGACAAGCACAGTGACTTACAGAACAAGGTGGCACACCCAGCATCAATGCTGAAAGAGCTGAAATCTGATCTGATGTCTTTGCAGAAGGACAGAGAGGACTATTAATGTGTATTACAAGGATGTAAATTTGAGCTGTGAAACAGAACTATGAGATAAGCCACAGCCAGAACTACAGATTTGAGTTTTGTATCTATCTGCTGTGGGAAAATGGAACCTTGGATACAAGAGCACTTAAATCCAGGGCTTAGGGCTTTGGACTTGAGTCTAATTTTTCCATCTTTGTAGGTTTTTCAAAACTATGTTCAGATTTGATCTAACACAAATTCAGGCCCAGACCCAAAATCTCAATTCAGATTCAACTCTACTGAAAATGAGTTATCCAATTTGTGCCATTTAAATCCAAATTTGTCCTAATTTCTAGGAAGTTCAATGTCACTTAAACTGGTTTTGAAGTTCTATGGTGAAGTTCAGGTTCATATACCAGAAACATTTGGAGAAATGCAGAGGAAGAGGAAAACACAAGGGTGAAAATCAGAAGGAAAATACTGAGAAGACCAGCTGCCAAGAGAGGGGAAAGAAGAGGACACTACTGCATGGCTCTGTTCACGCTTCTGTCAGATAGGACATAGAGAACCAGTTCTAGTGTGGAAGCTATGGGGATAGATCAGCATGAAATGTCTATATTATAATAAATCTTGGTTTTCAGGTAGATTTTCTGGAATGAGAACATTCCCATTCTAACCAGTGATGTAGATCTGGGACTGGAACTGACTTGTATCTCTCTTGGAAATGATGGCACCTGACTGCTTTCACCTTGTGAGCAGGTATTTAGTATTTTAGATAGCTGACACACTGACATGATGGTGTAGACATGACATGAATCTGGGGTAACAGATCCAAGCAGAAGTAACTTAGTACCAGTGACATCACTTCACTGGTTAAAGACCCTTATTTTAAAATTAAACTCTCATTTTAAGAGTGGTTTCTTCTAAACTGAAATGGTTAAATCTTTTCTCCAGTCCTGAGAAGATCATTTCCATGAACGGAGACATGTGGAATATTACTGTTTTGATTTTGCTGTTCTTGATAAAGAAGGAAACCACAAATCCTTGCTTGCTCTGTACTCAGAAAGACAGAATGAAAAACACTAAGTGACCACCTGTTGTGCAAGCACAGCCTGAGATATATGTACAATATATGTAAGAAATAAACCCCTTTTTTCATTCTCAGTGAGACCAAAGGTATAAATTTCCTCACACACAGTGTCTCCTTGGTCAGCAAGATCTGCATGGGCTGTTGAACTTGGCAGAAAGTGCTCTGTGTTCGTGCTCACTCTCTCTCTCGTGCTCACCATTGAAAGTAACTCCCACAGGTGCTGCACAGAACCAGAGTTCATTATTTAGACAGGCATTCATAGGAGAAGGAACACTCAAAGTGACATGCAAAAAGCATCTTGCAACTGCCTTTATAAGGGCAGTGACATTGCAGAAACTCAACAAAATTATCATGTGAAGCTCAACATGTTATTGTGGGTTTTGTCCTTTTCAATATCTGCATTTTTGTTTACTGATTTATCATGTGCATGTGTGAAACTGTGGACCCAGCCTCAGGTGCAGTTGTTGCTGTACTGTTTTGCACACTCTGTGCAAAGCTTTGGCACACATGGACCAAGTGCAGATTCCATAAGACCCACACAGAGCAGTGATGATTGTGCTGCAGAAACACTCAGAGCTAAGAGCAGGGCCATGTGTGGAAAGGGAGCCCAGACTATGTGCCAGAGAAGCCTGATAGGATAAAGAAGTTTGAAATTGCAGGATGGTTTTAAAACTCAGCTAAGACTTGAACAGCAGACTGAATGGGTTCTCTCATAAAAAAGAGAGGAAATCCTAGTGGTGTTTAAAAATTTCATGAAAAGGAGAAAGCAGAAGCAGTAGCTACAGAAGAAATTGAGATCAAAGATGGAGATTTTTTTAAGGTGGAAAAGCCAAAAACTTGCTTGCGTTATACAGCAAAAAATCCCAGAACAAAAAGAAATGAAAGTGGCAAGCTGAAGAGAGTAGAGATGGGAAGCGTGCAGCCAGAGATCAGCCTCCAGCAGAGGTATATTCCCTGCTTCTCATCCCACACACCACTATTACCAGCCACAGAGTGCCTGTAGCTTGCACAGCACCACCATTTTATCCAGACAGCTGCTTGACTGATTATATCCCTCTTTAACCATTCTGGAGTGTGTTTTTAAGATGTTTTGATTATCAGATCTACCTACATGACATCATTGCTGTGGGGCAAGGAGCTATAATGACAAATCTGACCCGGGCTCTTGCACTTGTGAGTGTGGGCACATACAGACTTTTGGCATGGCCTATGCTCAAAGTATACTCAACTTTTAAAGTATGTTTTCCCAAAATTGATGGCATAGTCTGGGAAATGAAATCTCATCTCTGGAGCATTGCACTGGGACCTTCAGTGCATTTTTACTTCCTGCCTCAGACACAGCGATTTGTTGATGACTGCTCACATAGTGAACTGCACAGTTACCCACTCTGCAAATGCTGGGAAATATCTTCCAAGTTAAAACATTAACAATTTTTGAAAGATGTGGAAGAAGTTAAATTAAGGTGAAGCTTTCTCGGTTTTCTTTTCCTTTTTGTGAGACATTCAGCATTTGGTTCAGCCCCCAATGTTATTTAAGTGTACTTGGTGCTCACAGAAGAGTTTGAGGCGGTTGAGCATCCCAGAGGGCTGGGTACACAAGTCCAAGGCTAAACATTTCCTAAGAAAACATTTCAGGTTACCTTTAAAATTAGAGGCCAAATGGCAACTATAAAACAGGTAATAAATTACTATCACAACCAGAGCCCCGTATCTCCTTCGCAAGCAAACATCTGAACAAGACCAAACTACCGGTAGTGCAATAAAACACAAAGGGTGTGGAGTTTGTGTAACATGAAGACATAATTTCTGCTTCATGAATCTACTTATAGAAAGAGGAATGAATTTCTGGGAAGTAACCAAGTTCATTTAAACAGAAAATAAACTTCAAAGAGAATCATAAAAAGGGGAGGGCAAACACAGATCCCTTTGTTTTCAACTCTGTACAATTGCTCAATAAAAATGTCTGCTATTCAGATTTAATTTTTGGTTTAAACATTACAATTTCTTTTGCTACTCTTGGCAAAATTATGTTCTTGTCCTGTAGGCACTTCTGTCATTACTCTTTTTCTTAGCCTCTGAGCTTAAGGCTTCACAGGGCCACCAGAGTTCATCCCCACAGACTGGCCTCCAGGACTGTCGGTTGCTTATAGCTTACCCAAAAGTGTGGAGTGATATTTTCAGATATGGACACTATATCTGCAAAAACAGTACAGGTTAGCTCAAAGTCTGAGAAACTGGATGTGTCACTACTGTAGGAAAAAAAAATCCATTCTTCATTCTTTCTTTTCAAGCTACAATATAAATTCCGAATCTATTTCTGATTTTTGACTTAAAAATGCATATCTTTAGAGCAGCAGAGCGTTAGCTAGCAAGTCAGCTCTTCCTTTTTCCCTGCCTCTGATCATAATTCCTCTTTTAAAAGACTATCTGTGATACTCTTCAGCAAGGCATATCAAACATTTACGAACCAAAGAAAGACTTTAATTCTTATCAAATGTTGTAGCTATATTTTACCCACAATTTCCTTATCCTCCTGAGAGCTGAACCAGCTGACATTTATGGATTTAACTATTAGCATGCTATACATGATATATCTTAACTTACCTGGGCACCCTGCCTACAGTGGCAAGGATTGCTGTTTTTAACAGTTAAATTTCCCATGGCATTTAGTGGACCTAGCTACCTATGGGGACCTACCTCATTTTCCTGCCTTTGAAAATCCAAACCAGTGTTAATATCTAACAGTTTTTCTAGCAACCTTTTTAATAGCCAAAAGAAGACAATTTGTATTTGTATATAACAGATCCCAAAGACCCAAGATGATAAAGAAAACCAAAATACAAAGTCCACTGGAGGCAGAGCAAAGACAATGTATGACACTAGGGACATCAAGATCATGGTTTTGGTCATCTGCTACACTGAAAGCTGGGAAAAAAAAAATAAAGTTCCTTATTTACCCACAGACTTGTCCTTCTCTTGTGAACATCAAACTCACCTGGAGCATGAAATGTTTCTGGAGAGTATGGCATTGTTTTGGTCTGGTTAATATTTCTTTTTGTAAAGCTTTTTATCTTGTTTTTCAAACAGTGCTAGCACCGAAGTGACCTGCCAGCTTTTATTTTTAAAGAAGTATGACTGGTCAGATTCCTAGGAATAACTATTTAAGCCAGAGGGTATGTGGTAGCCAAAGATCCTCTACAGTTATAAACAAGTACTTCTATAAAACATTGCTTCAGGGAGAGAAATGTGGCAGATAAGGCACTTCTGGATGACAGTTACATTTTCCTCAAAGTAGGAAAAACAATGTCATAGTTCCCAAAGGCCCCATCTCTGGGCTTGAAATAGAGCAAAAAATTAAAAAGAATGAAAAAGAAAGCAAGCACTGTTTTCCATTTCTCAAGAACTGCCCGTAATAAAAAGACAATGGATAAGCCTTTCTTGCACCGCATGTAATATTTTTGCATCTTCATGAATGTTATGTATATAAAGCATACACAGAGATGGCAAGAAAAATAATACCATCAGTACAACCACAGAGTTGAGAAAACAAGCATTCAAAGCCAGGGAAACAGTCTTAAAATAAAATGCTATCCCTGAGCTTTACCCTCCTATATTTATTCTAAAATATAGGATTTGTTATAGAAATAAACAAGAGAAATATTGGTGATTCCAACAGCACAAAAACCATAAAACCAGTTTTTGTACAACTCAGCATACTGTCCTTCACCAAAAGTAATGTTTGGCCCTTGCACATCTGTAGGCTGGAGAACTTCACCAGCTAGTTTTCTGCAAGCCTCTCATAGTTGAATTGCAAAAGTGTATTAAGCTAACTTTGGTCAGTGTCTTATTGCTTAGTTATCCTTGCACAAGGAAGGTGTGGTTTTATCAGGGGAAAATTATTTAATGTGTTTGGAATGAAAAATGCAGTAGATACATTCTCCCTCCTGCAAAGGGACAAACTATGAAACTCAATTAAATTTAGTAAAATTGTACACCATTGGTATAAGGATTTAGAAATCTAAATTAAAGATTTCCCTTTAGTACTCAATATTACTACTACTATCTTTTTTTTTAACCCACCCAAATGTTAATGGTCTCATAAATTACGCAACACACACTCTGAGTACATCCAAATTTTTTTTTTTTTTTTGTTTATGTGAAATAAAAATAATAATGAATTCATTAACTGTCTGCATTGAAATCAGTCAGGGACAGTTAATTAAGTAGTTTATAAATTCACCATTGAACAAAATGTTCCTATAGGTTAAAAATAAATGAAATGTAATATTAATTCCTGTGTTTAGGGATTAGAATCAAGGATTCCTGCAGCACGGTGGAGGTTATCAAATGAAACCACAGAAGAGAAAACAGAGGATACCAAGACCACAGGAAACCCATTAGACCCAAGTGTAATTATGAACTAAGTAATGTGGTCCTGGGATATTTCAGACAAAATGTTTCCACTAAAAATGGAACAATATTCATGGAAATGTGCATTGCTTCACCTAAATCTGAGGTATTTTGTATACAATTCTGGTCACTCGTTCAGAAGGGATGAATTCAGGATGCAAAAGCAGTGCAGATGACTGGCATGAGCCAAAGAACGTATAGGCTACCATACATGAAAATACAAAAGGCTCATTTGTTTAACCTAATGAAGTGAAGGTCATTAGTGAAAATGGAATCAAGCATAACATCAGAAAGCTAAAATAACTTTTTCAGCTATTGGATAATGCTGACACTTGATGGAAATTGGAATTCTGATATTTGTACGATAATGTAGATTCTTAACCAGCAAAAAACCTCGTTTCTGAAACAGACAGTTAGCGGAAATAGAAACTTAACTGCTTTACAGAGAGACACAACTAACTAGTGAGAGGGACTGTATGACACAGTTGTCTGCAACAGGAGAGACACAGACTTGATGATCCAAAATGTCTTTTTGAATTGTATCATCCTACCTAATAGGTACTAATCCTATAGGTATGGTATAACCTATAAGTTTAATGGGGTTCACCCATCCATAGAACACTAGGCATCACCAATGTTTCAAGGATTGCAATAGCTGACAGGTACTACCACCTCAAAATCACTTTTTAATTTAAATCAAGAGTTGTCAGGCAAGTGTTACTCATGTTTACTCTTTTCCTGAAATCACCCTGGCTTGCTATGGCTACAGACATGCTGCCAGTAGTTGTCCCCGCTAAAAGCAGCTTCCAGTACATTGGTTACCCAGACTGTGCTGTGTGGGGTCTCATCTCTGCCCAGGCTCCTCTGCCGAGTGGTGCCCAGTGACACAGCCCTGCTGCAAACTGCCTCACATTGAGCACAAGCACTCAGAGAGCATGGAACACACAGTAAACCTAGAGGACTGTGGGAGAGACTAGCAGTGTTGAAGCAGCCAGGATTTGGAAATTTTGGCTTTCAGGAAGAGGCCAGTTTGTTAACATGAACTGTGAATCCTGGAGTGTTACAAGCCTGGTTTTTGACTTCAGCCTGTTTTCATCAAAGACCACCTTTCTGTTGAATGAGGTGGTCCCACCCAGGGGTCACTTTCTGGTCTATCTGCAACCTTGTCACCACATGGTGAAACTGCAGCTATTGTCTACTGAAGTTTTGCCCACCTCCAGCCATCGCCTGTCATTCCTTCTGCAATCTCATTAAGCCGTGTTTTGCTTTGCTGACACCAGCGTTGCCAAAAAGCTCAGCTGGCGAAGGAGTCTGTGTTAGTAATGTGGCTGGCATTCTGCCTCCTGGAGCTGAGGTCACTTCTGAGCACTTCTGAGTCTCTGCTGGTCCACTCGGAGGGATGGTCTAAAACTCTCTCCCTCTGTTTAGCTTCCCAGTGACGTAGCAGGCTTGCACTTGGACTATTGCACTGGCCTTGCTCCCTAGCACTGATAATATCTATAACAGCTATTTTTCTTGCCTCGTAGCTTCTCTTCCCTAGCCAGCCACCTGAGCTGTTGAAATACTTCGTGATCCTGGGTTCCAATTCCACTTGAAAGCTCCAAGCAGCCCTGCAGACCATTCCACCTAATTCATGGAAACAACTCAGCTTTGATGGAAGATTTTACTTAAATTGTTTCAAATTTGGGTTAGAATGCTTCTTTTTCGGTTCCCTTGTGAAACACTCATCAGTCTCATTTATGCAGGTCTTTTCATTTCAGAGGCCAGAGATGTGAAGCACAAACTCTGCCTTCTTTTCACAGTCTATAAACAACAATTAACTGTCTAGGATGGAGTCCATTTCACTTCACCTCAGCCATTAAAAAGTCAGCCTAAGTCAATAATTTAGATTATCTGTATAATGGCTGGAAAAGGGAGATTTCTTTTAGAAGAAAAACCTTCACCTACACTGACACGTGGGAAGGTCTTACCCTCTGGAGAGGTCTCTCTCCTCTGACTGCATGTCTAGGACACCTAATACTCAGAAACAAAAGGTAGATGAGTCTGAAGATTGATGGTTTATGTCTTGACAGTATTTGTAAAAGAAACTAATTATTTCTGGCTCTTAAAAGCTAAGTAAAACTTTGTAGCCCGTTTCAGAGAAGGTAAATAGAAGCACATAGAGAATATCTATCAAAAGACAGACAATCACTGTCAAAGTCACAAGATGAAGACAGGAGATCTTCAATCACAATCCTGTGCTAAGAGCATTAAACCCTGCCTCTTTCAACAAACAACTTTCTTCTTGTTGCCTACAAACTTATCAACAGCAGTTTTACACGGATTATTAATTGCTTGTAGTGCCTTGCCTAGAAAAAAGTGGTCACACACAAAGGGTATTCTGTCACTGGGTGTCCAGTCCATACCCCCTAACCCCTTCAAGCCAGCTGGAAGAGAGCAGTCAGGTTCCACATCCAGAGCAGTTCTAAGTGATACTTTACTGCTCTGGATTCAGTAAAATTCCAATGGAGACACAGTTGTACCAGGAAAGTGTTGGTTTGATTTTTGGGTATTTTTCCCAGGAAAGAAGGGATATGAATAAAAGCAATCTTTCCTCTGATCATAACTGTAGAAGGCTTGCCAGCTCCAAACATACTTTCTAGTGTAGAGCAGACCTCGAGCCTTCACAAGTATTATGTCACCTTCCATACATAAAAGTCAGACCTGTGAACCTTCAAGTTCTTAGGTTATGCAAGCCACTATGTGTGGATCTGTAATAATATACACATTCACACATATTTGAGTGTACCCAGAAGTGTTTGCATGTGCACACACACAATTTTATCATTTTTAGGAGTGACTCTTGATTTTGAAATATTTGGTCTTACTAAGTATACAGCTCCCCAGAAATTTGTATGCACCTACAGGGGAACTCCAAAGAGATATCTCTCACTTTATCATGCTGGACTTAGCCTTCTGAAAAGACTGACAAGATCAGGAAGGGAGAGGTATGGATATAAAGCCAGAGTGAATAATTTGTGGTGCAATGTAGTTGTAAAATCACTGGGCAAATACCTACTGTATCTCTAATCCATTGAGCTGCTGAATGTGGAGTGCCTGTCGTGGAGAAGCTCAGATGTGTCATACAAGAGGCTGCATGGGAGTCCAGAATTCTTATTGCCAGCTTATCAGAAAGAGTCATAAGACAAAGGAATTGCCCTTTTTCAAATAGTTCAGTAGCTGAGAGCAGAAAATAGTGGGTTTGTTTGTGGTAAAGACAGCAGTACACCCTGCACTCACTCTGCTACTGTGCAGAAAGAGAAAATGTAAGAATGCAAAGCAATAGCATTTTAATTTCAGGTTGTGAATGCTACACTCTGCTCTTCATGCCCCATGCTTCATGCTGAAGAAAAGCTGCAGCATGCCAGACAGGAGCTCTTTTCAGTGAGCAGAAACAAAACTGAGGAAACTGGAAAACGACATTGGTGTACTGCATTTAAACTCCCTTCTTATGGTAAGCAACAGCCGCACCAGCAAGCCGCAAACAGAGAGACACCTTAATGGTCCAGGAAGTTCAGAGATCTTTGAGTTAAATATTGAGCAATGCAGGTGCAGGCTGCAGATGGGAGGTTTGGGTGTGAAAACATGCCAAGTGCATAACAAAACTCGATTGAAGGAAGCCAGTACTAAGACCTCAGTCTGAATTCATTGCACATAGATGGCAGGAATTCCACAGATAGCCTGTGTGAAACAAGAGAGTTTTCAAGGTTCCTCAGTGTGAGAGCCACTGGCATAAAAAGGGACCTGCGGTGCTTTGCTCTCTCTCAATTACAGTTATCACTGGGCACACCCAAGGATATCTTCTGCTAAATATGCAGGGACAAATAACTTCTTGGTGCAGCACAGCTGAAGTGACTGTATTCACAGAATCACTGTTTTTACAAGATTTGTGTCTAATTACTTCAGAACTAAGAACTGAATATTTTGCTGGTCTTACCCCCTCATGCTACTTCATCTGTAAACTATAGGAGGTAATAAAAGAGTTGACTCTCTTACACACAAAGCTGAGTGAAGAGAAACCCTATCAAAGCAGGCCCTTGCATTTCCTTGGAGCCATTGACATACTGGCATTTAGAATCTGGGCCATTGTTCATACGGTGGTTTTGATATATAAAGCCCTGTGCCTACACTAACTACTCCATTACTGCTGACATACTTAAAGAGACAGACTTTATGATTTATTCTTAATATCTTACATTCCTTTGCTTAGGTTCCAATTCTTCCTAACCTTTACAGCCAGCATTTTAAGTTTACACATTATTAATTATTATACCAGAAATATATGCAGTATATTAGGTTAGACACATACACAAGTCCTTGTAGAATGTAGGAGACTTCACAAAACTAAATTTCTCTCTCCTCAAGTGTCTTTGAAATTACTCCTAAACTTTTATTGCAACTTAAGGACGCAAATAGGATTTATGCATGAAATGGGCTGTTGCTGGCTGTTAGCACATGGGTGAATTTGGTCCAGTGGGTGTGTATGTTGATTTTTCACTCTAGAATTTCTGATCCTCCCAGTTCTTCACTGCTACCTGCCAAGATTGCTATTGTTAGGTTTGGTTTTTTGTACACCTGAAGAAAGATTTATAACCTTTGTGGTCAAAGTATTCCACATCTGATCCTTTTTCTATTTGCCTTTAACTCTCTTCCCCAGCCCTGTTCATAACTGCTTAAAAAAGTTTAAATGGATTGATGATGTTTTTATTAATTATTCATGTAACTAAAAGCTAGTTTATTAACTGAGTAGGTCTTGGTTTCTGGAGTACTGGAGAAAGAGCATGTCACTGAGGACTTCTCTATGTTGATGGTGGCCATATAAGAGGTTCTAACTTTCTCAAGTGCTTATTTCTGAGAACTTTCAGCTCCAAAGGACTGGTGTTTGCAACAATTTTCTTTGGAAGATTTGCGAGCTTAAACATTTCAGACTTAGTGGCAAATTTAAAATCAAGTTAATAGACCTTTTTGAGAGAAACAATCATTTGTATTTTGAGTTCTATAATTATTTCCCTATGATAATAAAATTCAACTGTTTTGAAAATTAATGTTATTTTACCTGTCCTATTTTTCAAAATAGTATTTCCTTAAAGCTTGATAGCTTGACTCTTAAATTAAAACACCTTCTCTATTTTCACATTACATCTTAAATAACTGACATATTTTATGATCATCTCTGAAACCCAATAAGTCAAGCTCTGATTTGAGACTTCTATATTATGAGTTTATAGTTCTTACTTGCCATAAGAAGACTCCAAAAGAGATGAAACTTTGTGGCAGATTATAATGCTACAATTATATAATGTTTCTTTTGAAAAAGTCAAGTACTCAAGCATAGAAGAACAAAAAACCAAAAAGCTGAAAATTGCATTAAAAGTAAGAGCCATTAGTGTTATCCGAGAAAAATACATATATTCTGTACAAAACTGGAGACTCCACAAATCCCAGATTCTAAATTTTCAGCTATTCATTGAATACACACTTGACCAGTAGCAGTTTGTCCAGGCCTTTCATTAGAATTATGCACAATATATTGCCCTCTCCAGATGTACTCTGCCACTGCTTCATAAAGAGGAGACATGGCAGCAGGCACAATGGAAGAGGCCAAAGGAAGACTTTGGATACTTTTTGCCCCAAAGAGATGACAGAACAGATTTGATAACTGCAGAAATAAATACAGCATGTTTATGTAGAAAATATTTTATTTGTAAATAAAACTTTATTTAAGAAATTATGGTTCAGAATTTTTACAGCAGATTTTTATGATGGTATTTCTAAATAACTTCTACCAAAGGTGGAATTTCTTCACTGATGTGAATCTGCTTTTGCCATGCCTTACTGGTGAGGTTTTGCTGAAGCATGCTGTTCCTTTGAGAGGTGCTCACTACAGGAATAATTTTGCTGTTCATAAGGGATCCAAAGAAGCCTGAGGAGAGCATGCCTTTATTGTAGACAGAGGAGAGTAAACTGAAAAGCCATCCTCATATTCTCCTAATCTTGTTCTTCTTAGTCCCATGTGATTCAGACATCCCAGACAAACTCTTCAACATGCACATGAGCAGCAGTGTTCTCCCAGCACCAACACCCTTTAAAAGGCAGCCATTATTAACATTCCCACGACTCTTCCCACACCCATCCCTACTAAAACCCTCTTACCAAGCTTCTGAAAGCATCTTTGGATCTTTGGAAAGTGCCACATGGCTATGCCTGTTCCTCTTCCAGGTCAACTGTCTCCTCTCTAAATATCTCTTCCTCTCTTCCCTCTCTCTTGCATACTGTGAAAGGACATAGTAGGGAAAAGGATTTCATCAACAGTTTATATAGATCCAACAACCCATGTTTTGATGTGACCCAGGAGAGGTAAAATCTAATTTCTGAATAGTTTTCAGTAACTTTTTCCTGGTTTGGGAACTGGTTTATTTCTGTTTAAATGTTACTATAGATACTGGAATTTAGCCTTGCAAAGTTACATAACCAGCCTCTGCAGAGGCGAGGGTAAGGGTGTCTGGAGGGACATAACACCCTCCTGCGCAAATCTGACGCAGAGAACATTTGGTGCAAAAATGCTGGGAGGGAAAGGTACCCTTCACACCTCTCTCCAGGTCTGGGGGGCTGTGTGCCTGCCCTGAGGCCCATAAGGGACAAAACATGGCTGAACCATCTGGGAACGACTGGGTGAAACTAGTCATAGGACAGTCATAAGAAAATTGAAAGGCTAACAGCAGATTTTTTTCAGAGAGAGACAGTGACATGTACTAGCAGACGTTCCACAGCTTGGAAACAGGAATGAAGGTACATTGCATTTGTCTGGACTATTCAGGACAGTGATGTGCACAGAAACCAACAACTTTGGAAGAAGCTAAGCCCAGGCCCAGGGTGTCGGTGGTGTAGTTAGCACACCAGCTAACTAGCCCAAATAGCAGAGCTAGTCAGTTGTTGTGTCACTGTCGTCTCTGTGCCCAAGATCTCTGGTGGTGGCTGGATAAGCACAGTTCAAAAATCACCAGTTTCCTCAGAGCAAACTCTGAGCAATGTTACCTAACCACGGTAGTATGCTCATGGCCCGAGGCATTTTTCTATTACTCATGAATATTTCTTTATCATATGGTAGGAAAAAAGAAGTTTCTAAACCAACTCATAAATTAATTTGGCTTTTTCACCATCATGTTCATAATTTAGGAAATTACTTAGGAAAAGTCCACTATCCTCAAAGCCCAGAAATTCTCTATTGCTCCACCAAATACAACTGAACTCCAAATGGACACCTGCATGTAAGAGGGGAAGGATGGTGCACTGCTTTCCCAATGTTTTCAACTAAGCGAGGTTCAGCTCTTGACCTCTTGAAACATTGAAGCCTAAGTCCGCACTTCCAAACTGAGATAGGCATTTGAACATTTAACAGAGTATCTACTGATTCAGACACTGTGATTTTCACCCTTCCCGACCCACACTACCAGTTTCCTGAAAATTGTGATCATGCTTCCCTATTTCACAGAGCTGCAGCAAAGAGAAATTCCCTTAGTGAGTATCTGATGCTTGTCATCAAAGTCTAAAGAAAAGGACTGAAGAAGAGCTGAAATGGAAATTCCCTGCATCCCAGGCATATAAAAAGCCCAAATGCCCAAATTAGTGTCCATTGTAATCTTGCCTTTCTTGTAAACTGCTACAAATGCTCGCTTTACAACCAGTGCAGATGCTGCTGCTTCTTTAGTGAAACAGGGAGAGAGCCCAATGAGACAGAGACATCAGGCACAGCCATTTAGGACCAGAAGTAAGAATTAATCAACATCACGTGGTAATATAGGCTAGCAGATTTTGTGAACAGAAGCCTTGTTTCAGCTTTCCCGCATATACCTGCTCCCCCAGTTTTATATCTCACAGCTCTATGTCACTGCCAATTATACTGATACCAGAGCTTTTAACCCATATGGAGCTTTTAATTAAATAAAGGCCATTTAGATACACTTCACAACCTATGAGTATAGTGCTGTACCTGAAAAAGTCTCCAACACCATTTGAAATAAGTATACACTTAAGTTTGTAGATTTTTCCCAAAGCATGTAGAACAGGTCAGATACAGGTCCACTGCATTTAAAAAACAGGGTTCATGTAAACACAAAGAGGGATAGTAAATGATCCACCACTGTGAAGGCAAGTAGGAGGTCCTGACTCCAGTGCTTGTAGTGCATAGATATATATATATATATATACAGACATTTCAATTCTATTTCCTCCTTCTGTTACCAAAAATAAAATAAAATAAAATAAAATAAAATAAAATAAAATCCTTAAAAAAAAACCCCACAAACCAACCAACCAAATTTTAAAAAGCCCAGTTTGCCTCGAGAAATGCCAACAGAGAACAATTTCTATGATGTATTGCCTCCCCTACTGTCCTGGGAGTTGGTTTTGGCTGGGATAGAGTTAATTTTTTTTCCTAATAGCTGGTACAGGGCTGGGGTTTGGATTTAGTATGAGAATAATGTTGATAACACATTGATGTTTTAGTTGTTGCTGAGCAGTTCTTACTCTAAGTCAAGGAGTTTTCAGCTGCCCATCCTCTGCCAGCAAGGTGGTACACAAGAAGAACAGAGGGAGCATGGCCAGGACAGTTGGCCCAAAGTGGCCAAAGAGATATTCCATACCTCAGAGTGCCACACTCAGTATACAAACTGTGTGGGGGAGGGGTGACTTGCTGCTCAGGGATAGGCCTGGCATTCGTCAGCAGGTGATGAACAATTATAGTCTTCATCATTTGTGTTTCTTAGGTTTTATTTTGCTGTCTCTTCTTTTTGTTGCCTCCCTTTTCATTACAATTACTATAATATTATTATTATTATATTTTATTCCTATGATTAGGCTGCTCCTATCTCAACCCACAGGTTTTACCTTTTTCCCCCAATTCTTCTCCCCATCACGCTGGGGGCCAGGCGCAGCAAGCAGCTGTGTCGTACCTAGTTACCAGCTGCAGTTGAACCATGGCTCCCAATTTTTGACAAACTGATTCCTTCAAAACTGTTTCGAGATGCACACTGAAAACCCGATGACTTAAAAAGAACCTGGTCTTTTTTGAAAACGTAATACTAGCATGAAGTGATGTAGATTAAGGAACAGAAATGGTGAGTTTTCCCTCAAAGCTTAGACTGGAAGATGTTTTTCTGGTGATTGCTTTATCTGATTAATGAAAAATTTTGAAAGTGTTTGGCAAAACATTTTGTACAAATGCTTTTCCTGTTGCAGTGGAGAAGCTATGAGAACAACTGAAAGACTTGCACATATTGTGAAATAGTTTCTTTACTTTCACATCATTTTAATGTCACTCACTTTCTTAATGAAATCCTGAACCATAAACTGAGCTGTGGACAGGATACCTATGTAGTAACCCCCCCTCCATGACTTTGGATGTTCTGAATGCCACATCCCCTTCTATCCGACTACCTTTTCTTTTACAATCCCATAGGATTTTGCTTGAAATATAACTACTGCTGGAGTATTTCAAACAAATTCAGGCCACTTTAACCAATCAGTTCAGTGTCGTTCTTTGCTCAGAAATGCCAGTGTGACCTTACTATTTGCTGAATCTGTAAATAAGTAATTATTTGGCTTACTTATTAAGGTTACACACCCTAGCTAGGATGAAAAACCAGACCTACAAGATAATCCTCACCTCAAGTTTCTGCTGGCTGTACTGCCTCAATATATCCATACTGTATAAGTGAAATTTCATCTAGCCTTCATACTGTAGTTGGACGTGTGAGGTACAGGTGGTCAAAGCAATAGTCATCAAACAGGCATTTTCTCCCATTAATTTATGAGTATAGAATTTTGCTCTGCAGATAGAGACATATATTTTCCTTACTGCAGAAACTGTATTTCTAAGTACGTAATTAAAAATTTTCTGTCAAATAATTTTTCATTAAAATAGATGGATCAATAATGGCATTATTAGCTATCTGTGTAGAAGGCAAAGAAATTAAATTTCATAGAAGAGGTATATATTTCACACTATAGTTGATATCACCCCTTAATCTTTTTTTATATACACTGAAATTCTAAATATCATTGCCTTACAAAAGTAATTTCGAATATCATGAAAACAGAAGTTACATTAAAAAAAATAGACATGCTGATAAAATTTTTTAAAACTTTTGAAATTATGTATTTTCCTAGAATTTTTTTTTTTTTTTTGCTTTTAATACTTAGAACATGCAGTAAAATAAAAAATAATATTATTGCTGGTTAAAATAGGGAACAGCACTTGTTCTCAGCTTTTAACCAACAGATGCCATTCTTGCTGGAGCATATAGTACTACATACAGGTATGTAAGACAGTAGCCACTGGCTATTCCTTTACTTTGTTGTTAATGCCTGCATTATGATAATTTTAACTTGCAATTTGTTCTCATTCAGGTTTTCTTTTTAACAAGCACAACATTTTATAGCTAGAAGTTGCCATGAACAGCCTGATTTTAAAGTATACATAATGATCCTTATCTTCCCCAAACAGTGGTACTTAATGCAGAAGCAAAGAATCACACGGTTGGTCAGACTGGAAAGGACCTCAGGAGGTGGTTTAGTCCAAACTCCTGTTCAGAACAGGTTCTGAGTTTAGAACGGATTTCTCTAGACTTTTTCCAGTCAGATCCTGAAAACCTTTCGAAAACATTTCAGAGCCTCTCTGGGCAACTTGTTCCAAAACTTCACAACAAAACAATGTTTATTCTCATTTTGGCTAGAATTCCCCTCCCCCACTCCCTCATTTTTAGGAAACCACTGTCTCCCATTTCCACAGTGTGCTGCTCCTCAGTAATGTCCAGTGCTCAGGAGGCTGCTCTTAGGTCTCCTGACAACATTTCTTCTCCAGGATGTCACAGCCTTTACTGAAATACTTTTTTTATACAGTGATATTTTTAACTTACACAAATCAACTAAAGATGGTAGCTAGTTCAAACTGGTCAGAGTCTGCAAAGGTCTTTCAAACAGCAAGAGAAGGAAACAATATTTTACCAATTTCAGTACATTCTTCAGTCAAATGCATTAAATTCTACATTTTGTCTGATAAGTCATTTCATGGCCTCACAATTCAGCAAAGAAATGTGCTAACTTTTCAGTAAGCATTCAATAACATTAGCATAAAAGAGATACAACATTTTTAGTTCTACATTAACTTTTCAAATTCTTCTAGTATATCTTTTTCACACAATACCAGCTTTGCAAGGAAAAAAAAACCCCAAAACAACAAACCAAACCAAACATTGTTTCCCAAAATTGCATGCTTTTGGAGTTTGTTTTTAAATATTGAGCATTATGAGTCATTTGTGACTGTGGAAATTCCAGTAAGTCAATAGAGTTACATCAGACCTGAATTGGACTCTAATTCCTGACAGTATATCCTAAACTACACAGGCAAACCAAGTCCCCAAATGTGAAAGGAGTGTTAACATCCTCCATATTTTAAGACAGCTCTCAATCAGCCAAATTAAACCCAAAATTGTTCCTCTATTCTTGCAGGACACATAAAAACCTGTGATCTCTGGATATATGAAACTGCCAAAGATCAATCTGTCTCCTACTCAAGTTATATAAAGCCATGCATAATAAAACACAACGAAACAGGGAAATAAATTCTTAAATTAAACAAAAAAACCTCCTCAAGAAAATAGCTTAAAATTTATATTATTTTCCCATCAGTCAAGCAAATAAGTAATAACTGAAGGTCTAGCAGCTTTAACTATAGGCTACTGCACTTAGATAGCCTTAACTATCTCCTGGAAGATCCAAGACCTGGTTTTCCCCTAGGAGTAACCTGGCACTACTCCACTGAGCTGCTTAACTGAGCAAAGTCAAATGACTTTTACATGATATGGACCCTTAGTAGACATAAACAGACACATCTAAGTTACTTTTTGCACAGCAAAGTCAACTTTGATCTGTTAACAATTCTACTTTCTATCTAACTGATGCCTTATAAGATTTTCTGAGAATAGCAAAGAGCAGAATTACTTCCCTCAATTTCCCATCTACCATGGGTTGATCCTGGCTGGAGGCCAGGCACCCACCAAAGCTGCTCTATCGTTCCCTTCCACAGCTGGACAAGGGAGAGAAAATACCACACAGGGCTCATGAGTTAAGGACAGAGAGAGACCACTCACCAAATACTGTCATGGGCAAAACAGGCTTGAATTTTAGATGTTAACTGAATTTATTGTTAACAAAATCAGAGCAGGATAATGAGAAGTAACATAAGACCTTAAAAACACATTCTCTTACCCCTCCCTCCTTCCCAGCTCTACCTCCTCTCCCAGCAGCGCAGAGAGACAGGCAATGAGGACTACGAGTTCATCACACGTTGCTTCTGCAACTGCTCAGGGAAAGCAGTCCTTCCCCTGCTCCCTCCCACAGGAGACAGTTCTCCAGTGTTGAGTCCATCTCACAGGCAACAGTTCTCCACAGGCTGCTGCAACACAGGTCACTCTTCCACGGGGTGCAGTCCTTCTAGGACAGGCTGTTCTAGCGTGGGTCCCCCAAGGGGCTGCAAGTCCTACCAGCAAACCTGACCCAGCATGGGCTCCTTTCTTCGTGGGTCTGCAGGTCCCTGCCAGGACCCTGCTCCAGGACAAGTCTCCTATGGGGGTCACAGTCTTGTCTCAGGCATCCACCTGCTCCAGTGTGGGACTCTTCCACGGGCTGCAGGTGGATCTCAGCATCCCCGTGGTCCTCCATGGGCTGCAGGGGCACAGCTGCTTCACCATGGTCTGCACCACGGGCTGCAGGGGAATCTCAGCTCCAGTGCCTGGAGCACCTCCTGCTCCTCCTGCTGCACTGACCTGGGTGTCTGCAGAGTTGTTCCTTTCACATATTCTTTCCCCACTCTTCTCTGGCTGCAATTACATCTGCACAATAACTTTCTTCCTTCTTAGATATGTTATCACAGAGTCGTTACCGCCATTTCTAATTGGCCCAGGCTTGGCCAGCAGCACGGCTGTCCTGGAGCCATTTGGCATTGGCTCTGCTGGACATGGGGGAAGCTTCTGGCAGCTTCTCACAGAAGCCACCTCTGTAGTCCCCCACTACCAAAACCTGGCCATGCAAACACAATACACCATCATTTCAAGACTTCCAGAGCATATATTGGAACATAGAACAAATCATTATACAGTAAAAGTCAACAGAGTAACTCACTTCTTATCCATGTGTTTTCCATTGCTTTCTGTTGGGAAGGAACACTGAACATAGACTAAAAGCAACAGACCTTTTATAACCAAACCACTGACTGCATATATTTTTGCACGAGAGAAGAACCACATCATCTTCTGTTTCCTGTTATATACTCTGAGGAGAGATTCCAGCCCCACTACTGAGGAAAAACATCATTAGAGAAATAAAGCTCAAGAACAGTATTAAGAGACAGGGCACCTAGACAAGATCATTCTCAATTATAACATCATCCATCATCATAAGCTTGATGAAGATTTGGTCTCCAAACCCATCAATCTTCATACATACATATCTGCTCCTGCATCCAAAATTGTTGTTATTCTTTCTGCTATGAAAACTTCAAGTGTCTCTCAACTACATCTTGGACATCACTACTAAATTCAACCATCTTCCTACACTTCAAATAATGAAATTCAAGCTCAGCAGCCTTCAGTAGTCATTGCACCTGAAACAAAATCATGCCTGTTCTTAAAAACATCAACATATAACAAGAAATTGAACACACACAACATCCCAGTCCCCACATGTTTTCTCTGTAATTTTGATTGCTGCAGTGGGCTTGAGGGCTGGCCTTCAGAGGGCTGATTTTTGTTAAAAGCAGTCATGTGTAACTTGGTGGTTTTAACTAGAAAGAGCAGTCATCCATCCTTTCCTTGTGTGAGGCGGTGAACACAAAAGAACCTTGTTTTGTGGTGTTTCAAATTTGTTTCTTCACAAAATGTGAATTCATTTCAGGGGTGAGGAACTACAGTAGTTGTCTTGGTCCAAGGGCCACAGGAAGGGACAGGGTGGAGGAGGAGGAACCTGGGCCAGGTCAGGCAGCAAGACTCATCATCCACGTGTGGGCAGGAGGGGGGCAGGGAGGGGTTCATACAGTAGCCACAGCCCTAGGCCCCATGCACCTCAATACCAGTTCTGCCCAAGCTCCTCCAGTGGTTTCCTCTTGTCCACACCTGGATGACAGAGCCAGGAAGCCTGGCTACTCACCCTTGCCTTGCCCTTCCTCCAAGCAAACAAGAAGGTCCCAATTATGCAGACATGCAGATTGACTCACAGGTTGCTCACGTGCTCAAGTGGCTACAAGATGAGAGCCCACCGTTACAACATGGCAAGTTTGAGTGCAATGAAGGCGCATCTTATGTTGTGCTGAGAGCTTTTAAATACCTTCGAAGTCCTTTCCCATGGACCACTGAATTGACACTAGCCACAAAACTCCCAGAACAGCATGGGAACCATCTGCCAGAAGACAAGGCTGAGTCACAGGATTCACAGGAGATGTCTATGCTATAGTCACAAGTGATGTGACTGCAATACTGTGTACACACAGCCAGGCAAGCTTTAAATTACCTGTCTTGGGCACTGGTAGTAGTCTGGCCATTGAGCTCAGGCCAGCCTAACCACTCAAGTATTTACCTAGCTTTTTGGGCATGTTTTCCAGACAGCTACAAGGTCCACACTGCCACAGCTAGATTGCTACCAGTTCCCCAGCTGACTAGTTTTAAACCAGCTCAGGTATGTCTGTGACTGCAGCACAAACATACCTAAGCTTTTAAGTCATTTAAGCTTCTATTCAAATTCATACTGCCTCAACGTCTACATTTCTAACAACTTGGACTTAGAGCATGTATCCTCACCATACTGTGGAGATTAAACATTTGGGGTGCAATAAATTAATAGCATTTTAAGTGTGAAATTTATGGTTCTTCCAAAATGTGAACGGTGTTTAACAAAAATAATGAATATTCCTGGCTATGTGATGACCTCTCACTCCTTCCTTCCAGAAGCTGTTCAGTGAGTACTAGATGTGTGAGGTGACTATCTGACCTGAAACTCTGCAGAACACAGTAAGTTTATACTGATTGCAGTAGATATTTTCCCTGCATAAATACCACTCACTGACTATACATCTATTACATTTTATAACACAGAACAACTTGGAAGAAATGCCAGCTTAACAATTGTATT
Organism: Coloeus monedula; assembly: GCF_965178545.1. Classification (NCBI taxonomy): domain Eukaryota; kingdom Metazoa; phylum Chordata; class Aves; order Passeriformes; family Corvidae; genus Coloeus; species Coloeus monedula. The sequence continues at coordinate 52,350,482 of NC_138785.1, read as the reverse complement.
GCTTGGATCCAGCAAACTACTTCCAATTCACCTCATAACCTGAAGTTGAATTAAGGAATGAAAAAGTACACAGAATTCTTAAGTATTTCTTTTATTTTTTTAAACTGATTTTTGGGAAGCAGAATATGTCAGAAATGTGACAGAACAGTCACATTTATCACAGTGGCAATTTAGCTGAATGTAGCAAGAGTTCATTTTGACAAATGGCTGGATTTGGTCTTTTAACAGACATCTGAACATATTATACCCTTTCATTTAACATTTTAATACTGATTTGTTCACACCAGAGATCCATACGTTCCCCTCAACCCACTCTACATAACACCTCCTGTCTGCTTATATCAGAAAGTCGCACGTGCCAACACTCTTCCTAATGCTTGGGATTATGGATCCTCAAGGCCCCATCATGTTAAATGCTGCACCTTGTTGCAAGGGCTCATGGCAGGTGCTACAAACCAAAGGACACCCGAGCAGCATTATTCCTTTTTTTTTTCAATACCAAGGACTTACGTACCATTTTTCTTCCTTCCATTTTGAGACAGAAGCATTCTGTGGGGATGATGGTTAGAGCAGAGATGGAAGAGGTGTTGTGCTGGAAGATGTTAAGGGCTGCCATCAACCAGTCCTTTGATCTAGAAACACTTCCAGACCTGGTTAAAACTGCTGGGTCTGCTAACCAGATGGCAAGGACTCTCTCTTCTCCCAGCTTCTCCCTTCTGGTTTTTCAATTTCCACTAAAATCAGTAAGATTCTACTCCCGTCAGAATTTGAACTTGCCAAAAAAGAACACAGGAAGGCAACAAAATGCTGAGAGGTGTACAATCAGTGCAAAAGCATCATTCTCAATCCTCCCTCTCCTCTGCCACTTCACAAGAAGACAGTAAAATTATACCAGATTAAAACAGGTTCATCTGATGCCAGAGCTAGATAATAGCAAGAAAACCAGTGACTTCACCAGGAGCAGCATGCTGGCTACTACTAAATATTTTGGCATTTCTCATGATTTGACATCAAAACAGTTCTGCCTCTGACCTAAGGGTTCCAGTTAGCTGTTTAACCTCTGCTAATTCCCAGAATAAAAGAACGCAAACTGGGACGTACCTACTTTATCTTGAGCATGTTCATGCAAGAAAACTACAGCAACTCCTTTTCACAGCCTTAATGAAGTATTTTATGCCCATGCGTGTAACACAGCATTCTGTTTATTTTACAGGCTTATAATAAAAAAAAATGACACTATATGAGCTACATGATAGTATTTCAACAATACCTTGTTGTGACATGATATGGTGTAATTACTTAGCAGGAGATACTAAAATTTATTGTTATGTCACTGAGTCATACCCTTCAGGGCTTCAGATTGGTGTCTTAATTTGCTTTTTTAAAGCCATACAGACTAGCAAGTTAAGTCAGGGGATTTATTAAAACATCCTAGGAATAAAGACATAGACTGAACATGTGTGCACAGCTGTGTGTTTGAAAATACTTCCCCCATCCTTCTTTGCTTTGCTTTTACTGCCTTATTGACTGGGTCAGTAAAAACCAAAGTGAACAGAAATTTCAACCCAAACATACAAAGAAACAGGTATGTTACATTAGGGTCCTATTAAGACAGTTATATACATAGACTGGTCCTGCAGAGCCAGAAATACTCAGCCCCTTCCACTGACTTTACCTACGAAACAAAGCATGTAAATGGAGACCTGCAGGATGACCTGTCCGTCCACAAGAAGTATCGCTGGCTTTTCATCTGTCCATGCAATTAGCACCGGACAGGGCCTTGCCAAGCACAGCATTTGCCTCTTCCTTGGTTTCATGGTTAGGTACCATACATCAGTAAGGAGAGAACATGATTTTATATGGCACACTATAACCATTGTAAGCACACTACAGTGGACTGGCAGCAGCACTTTTCCCTAACCAGTGGAATTGATACAGTCAGCCAGGATACATTTTTTAAATTTTTTTAATTTTTTTTTTTAGAGTATTGCTCCCAGTGAAGTCCCTCGGTTATCTGTGGCTGTGCCTCCCATTTTATAGAGGGCGCGTACAGTGCACTCCGCTGAAAACTGTCTCGAGCAGCAAGCGCGGTCCTGGGGAACAGCCAGCGCCCCGCCGCACCCCGCATCCCCCGTGCCGGGAGCGGCCCCGCAGCGCGGCCCCCCCCGTGCAGCGCGGCCCCGCGCCGCTCCCCACTCCTGCCCCTCCCGCTGCGAGCGGAGCCCGGAGAAGGGGCGGGCTGGGTCACGCACACACACCTGCCCCGGGCGGGTGCCAGACGCACGGCTGGGCAGGCAGGGGCGGCACGGGTGGGGGAGGGAGGGGATCGCCGCCTCTGGCGACGGGGGCCGAGTCGAGGGAAGCTGGCAGCGCCTCTCCCAGCCAGCCCCTTTCCTCCGGCGGGAGCGCACCCGGGGCACGACGGGCTGAGCGCAGCCATAAAAGCCACCCCGGCACGGGCCTCAGCAGCCGGCGGTCCCGGCGGGCGAGCCGCCAAGCCGGGGCGGAGCCGCGCCGACACCTCTGCCCCACGCCTGCCGCGCTCCGGCCCTCGCCCCGCCCGGCCCCGCCACCTCCCTCGGCGCGACGGGGCGCGGCGCAGGCAGCCCGCGGCGGCAGGGCCGGGGAGCGGCCGCCCCGCGCCCTTTCCCAGCCCCCGCTGGCGAAGCCAGCTCGGCGGCAGCGGCCCAACGTGAGCACCTCCCTTCCTTCCCCCCGGGCGCTGGGTGTTGCTGTTGTTTTGCTGCCGCCGCAGGTCGGCCGGGGTGGACGCGGAGGGAGGGAAGCAGGGAGGGGTGCGCCCTGCCGCAGGGCTGCTGCCAGGTGCACGCCTCTGCCTGACACACGGGCGGGGAGGAGGAGCTGGACGGGCAGGTTTGTCGGTGGGGCGGCCCTCCTCCCCTCCCCTCTCCTCCCCAGGCTGCTGGGGATAATTAAGTGTCTGTGAGAGGCTGTCTGTCCCCGGGAGGCAGGGTGGGCGCGTAGTCAGTGCGTGCCCGCTTGTTTGTGAGCGGTGACTTGCCCCGGCCCCTCGGCGGAGCCTCCACCCCGCGGGCGGGGACCCGCCCGGCCGCGCTCCCTGCTGTGACCCTCCCACCGCCACTCACCCCGCCGGCCCGGGGAGCCTGGCAGGGCGAGCGGCGCCGGCGTCATGTGACAGCGCGGCCCGGTGCCAGGAGCCCGGGGGGAAGGCGAGCGGGCGGAGGGCGGGAGCGGGCTGCTCCTCCTCGCACACAGACCCGGAGACACCGCCGAGGCGCCTCAGCCGCGGGGACGCGGGACACGCCGGCCTCGCGCCTCGGTCCCACGGGAGCGCCCCCAGCCCCGCCACCTACCGCGACCCCCGGCGCTGCGGGAGCCGACGGAATCGCGGCGCGCCCCGCACCGCCCGCCGAGCGTAAGTGTGAGGGCGGGGGTAATGCGGGGGCCGGGCTGTGCCGGCTGCGGGATGAGGTGCCGGACAAGGAAAGTTTCCAGGCGCTGCGAGCAGTGCGGAGCCCGAGGCGGCAAGGTGACGCCGCGGGAGCCACAGCCGCCCCGGGGGTGGCGGGAACTGGGTCTCCGTCAGGCCGCAGTTGCTGGGAAGGGGGAGCAGGACTTGCCGCGGGGGCTCAGAGCGGGACTCCCTCCGCGGCGCCTGGGAAACTCGCTGTGCGGCCGGCGGGAGCCGGGGGCGCAGGGCCGCCCTGTCGCCGCGCCCGCCGGGCAAGCAGCGCACCTGTGTGGCCGGCGGGGCCGCTCGGGGGGGGCGCCTTCCCCCGGCGCCCTTCCCCGCCCGCCTGTCCTCGGCGGGAGGGTCCGCGGGCCGCCCGCCCCTCGGGGCCGCTCTCCCTCCCAACGCGGCCGCAGCCCCCGGCCTCTCGCCGGGGCCGGACAGGCGCATCTTCGGGCAGAGACTGAAGTGCCATCGGATCCCGGGCGGGATACAGTGCCCGACCAAACCGAGGTGGAAAGTACAGCGGGTTCGCTCGGTTCCGCGGGCGACGGGCGAGATGGCAGGGCAGGAGCTCGCGTCCGGGCCGTGTCCCACCCGTAGCGCGGAGCGGATCGGCAGGCGCCATATCCCCCGTTTAACTCCTGGTGAAGTCTAGGATGAAATCGGTTCTCAAAAGTCTGCCCCTCGTATTGTCAGGTCACCTTAGCACCGCTTGGCCGTCATGCAGGCGAAGGTAAAACGTGGGACAGCACAGCAGTGAAGTGTGGAGTTAGAAATAACCTTGCCTTTGCTAGATGCCATTTGTTGGTGAGTTTTTGTTTGTTGTTTTTTTTTTCCCCTGGATCTCTGTTTATTTGTCTTTAACCGAAAGGGGAATAGGAGTTACTTGCTTTGGACTGCTGTGAGGTGAGTGCCTGGCACAGCTAGGGGAGCCCTGGCAAAAGAAGGCTCAGCAACGCGAGCCTGCGCTGGGAGATCACAGCACCTTAACCGGAGCTTGGGAGAAAGACCTAGTTCAGAGTAGCTCAAGTGGTCGTTCCCGAGTTACATACAGAAATACATTAAAGTTGTTTTGTGCACTTCCCTTTTGGTTCAGGTACTGTACCTGCACTGTCTGCTGTGTTTTATTCACTTCCTCACCTTTGAAAATTCAGGAGGTGTCACTGGTTGTGGAACTGAACTCTGAAGGTTTAATTGTTGGGAAAAGCTGAATTTGGGTGTCTGATAGGAGAGCTCTGAAGACTTCATTTAAACTAATATTCATAAATATACATTACCTGTATTGAAAACAAAGAGTTATATGGCTGCTGACTAATGACTTTTCCATCGAATACTTTTAAGAGACACTGGCATGATAATCACATGAGCAACTGGTACTTGTGTGAAAGGAATTACATCTGGATTTGATAATCCCACCTGACCCAGAAGATACTTATTTCAAATTAGCTTTCACCTTGTATTTTTAAGAATAAATTGTTATTGTCTAGCATCAAAATATAAAAAACCTGAAGCTGACTTGACTAGCTTTTTTTTCACAAGCAGGCAAATATTCCTGTGGTTTTTCTCTATGCACCTTGTTTTAGTTATGGTACAGATCACAAGAGAGACTAGGGGTCAGGGCAAGGGGTGGGGGCAGGAAAGAATGCTAAATGGTCTATCCCTTCCCTGAGAATCCAAGCAAAATTTCCTCCAATTTGCAGAGCTGCAAGGGAGCCCTTAGGTACTGTGAGCATTTGACCGAGGTAACACCTGTTTAGCCAAAAGCAAAAGCTTTCAGATAAATAGTGATGTAAATGTGAGTGAGATGAGTTGAAGATTCAGCAGTAATAGAGATGTTATACAATCACCAAATTACCTATATTTCCAGTTATTCAGTATGAAGAAGTAAGGAACTGATACTATTGGCAAAAAACCTACACCCACACGTTGCTGTGTAGATGCTGTATTAGCCAATTTTTACCCTGTGTTCGTTATTAAAGTCCAACCTTGAAACCCCACAGCACTCATTGGTGTTGCTGTGGTACTCATCCACGTAATTTGCTGTAACACTTTCTCACATTTGATAATATTAGAGGTCCCACCCGTGGTATATAAATAACTGATGCAAGGTACCTAAGAGAAGAGAGAGTACTTGAAACCACAGCTTTGAAGGAAAACAAGTGTTGAAGTTATTCTACTGCATGAAATCTAGACAAGTTGTGCTATTCCTCGGCTTCAGCTCATTTCATTTATTCAGCTGTATATTTGGGTGCATCAAAAATAAAAGTAGTAAATTCATGGGAAATCAAATTCTGAAATGAAGTCTTGAGTGTGTATGAAAACAGGGATGTGAAAGGCTAAGCATGTGATGGCTTAGAAAAATATTCTTGGGTGTACTGAGTGACGTTGGTCCTCAGCTATGGAACAGTATTGAGCGTGAGTGAGCCACTGTCCAGGAGCAGACCCAAGCTTTACAAATCCTTCCTGTCACGGTCTCATCCCCCAGCTCTGCCTGCGAAGAAGGTGCTTGCTGCCAGGCTGGGTGCTGCCTCGTTGATGTCATGAAGCCGGAGCTCTGTTTAGCTACTGGCATTGTGTAAATACAGTAATAAACCAACTGGTCTAAGGGAAGGTTTCAGTGAATCCTCCTGACCTGTGGTGTCTTAAAATCTCCTGCTCCCTCATTTTAAGGGAGCCTGTTTGTAAATAGGGCAGGTCCCCTGCATAAGGACAGTGTTTTTATTCACACCCAATGAACAAACACCTCCACCCACTGTTGTTGTTTTAAAAGACTCCAGCTGCTCATGAATATAGGGTCAGGGAGGGCCGCCTAAATGTTTCTCTGTGCTTTCTCCCCAGCGCAGCCAGCAGAGCTGTTTCCTGTTCTTTGTTTCAAGGCTGGGGTTTGCGTCACACATTCCAAGTGGCATATGTGGTGCTCTTTCCTGTTTCAGGCTGTTTTCTGGCAGTTCGGTAGCCTCGTCCAGGCCCCTTGTCACTGCCCCTCAACTCCCAATCCCCACCCGATGAGTTATCGTGTCTCTACACACTCGGGATTGCTTAAGATGCCTGTGTTATGTCATAACGAGGTTTCCAAGTTAACCTTTAATGCGCGCCCTCGACTCCAGTATAGTAAGGGGGTGAACTGGAGGGCTTCACTCTGTTCACTGAAAACTTGAGCTCAAGTCTCCAGAAAGTTGTGAGCCAGTTTTCTGCTCTCGCTTGCTCATCAGCTGATCTGGAATAGCTCCATTAAAGTCACAGAGTTGCACTGATATATAAAGAGTATAAGTGAGAAAAAAGTCCACATCTGTAGGCTCATAGTTGTGAGAGGGTTTTGGCTTTGGCCGTTACTCAACCTGAATGGCCCACTATAAGCACTTCGTATTTCCAAATCTCAAAAGGAGTAGGTATTTTCTCCTTATACAGACTAAAAGATTCATTGTCTTCCAGATGTAATAAAGAAAATGAGGCACCGCTGTCTAACTTATCTTTGGCATTAATAAGTACTCTCACATTTTGCATTTCTGTAGGCATAACAGTAATTGTTTTACTCCTGTTTTTATATTTATCTTTCCCCCTCACCCTGTTGCAGGCAGATATAGTGAAAATTGAGAGGAAATTGAGAAAAACACGAATCTTTCTATTGCTTTGGATCTGACAGAAGAAGAGCTAAGGGACCCAAGCCAAAGTTCATTGAAATCGAGAAAGACTTGCATTAACCTCTGTGTGCCCTGGATGAAAATGCGAGATGGAGTGTTTATTCTTCTCTGTCTCTTATGGGCTGGAATATGTATGGCTTCTGTACACACAGAAATACTTCCACCTTTTCATTTTACTCTCTTCCCCCCAATAATTTTTAAAGTAGTCTTTTAGCTCCTGCTCTTGCTTTTCTGGTTGCTGCAGGTTAGCTGTGTGAGATCATTGCAGGTATCTTTAGGAAGTATCTGAAACACACACTTTAAACTTCTTTCAGAGCTTAATTATATGTGAAAAAATAATTTTTATTGGATTATGTGCACATACTTACAGCAAACTGTTTTTTGTCTGTTCAGAAATCCAGATAAAAAGAAGTATTTGACTACACAGTTTTGGTAAGTTGTTTATTGATTATTTCAATTTGTTGCTCTCAGTTGTTTTTGTTTTGTTGGTTTTCTGTTCGTTTTAGAACACAGTGGATGAGTTTATCCGTTAGAACACGATTACATATTTTAATTCTTGTACTGTTAATTTTCCCAAGATTTCAAACAGTTAATCTTTTTTTTTTCCAAAGACAGAGGAAAAGAGTGGCATTTAACTGTGTTTAATATTGGAAACTGCTGTATAATAAATGCAGTAAATTTTGTGGTTCACACCTTTATGTAGCCAGAAGTTCTATAAAATAGGGAACTGAGGTTAAAATTATAATAATTTTTGTAAACCAACCTTTAAATATTAATTAACACCATTAACAGGAGGTCTTTTAGAGTTCTCTTATGCTGTCAGCATTAAATCTTTGTGTTTTCATTCTGAGGCTAGTTGCTTCCAATCCAGAATATGAAGTTTGGCAGAGCTGGTTTTAGGAGAGATTTAACTCTTTCCCATGAAGCATTCACTTGATGCCAAAGCTTCCTTTGAGGGTTTTGTAGCCGTAGGTGATATCTCCCAGGGGAAGGAAGTGTAAGTGTAGATCAGCCAAATGGAAAGACAAAGCTCCAACAGGTTTTAAATAGTAAACTAACTCAGAAGGGAAAAAACCTCCAACCAAACGCATGGTCTGCCTGTCATGCAGTCCGTGTGTGTTACCAACAAACTAACTTGATCCATGAAGACATGACGGAGTTTCCACTTTTAAAGAGTAAGCTGCTCTGATCACTGTAACATTTCTATCCACTACACTGTCCACCTCTTCTCCCTGGTAGTTTTTTTTTTTTCATTTCCATAGGTACATAGAAGTTCATCAACATTTGCCCTGTATTCCGATCCATGTTCAAATTAATCATTTAGGCTATTATTCATAAATGTATACATCCTTTCTCTAGGATTAGATTTTCTTTCTTCTTTCCCATGCTATAAAAAATGTTTAATCTCTTTCTCACATTTCCTGAAATAGCAGAACCCTTCACATAGGAGAACAGTATTTTCTGTCATTTTTCCCTCATAATAAAAAGGTTTACTCTTTCTCCTTTTAAATTATCTTAAAAATTAATCTCTTAAGAAAAACACAACAAAAAAAATGAAGTTCAGTTTGGAACAGAAAGATTATCATACCATTCCACATACTTCACTTGTTTTCAAAAGTCTGATCTTCTATCCTTACTAGACTGTTTCTCCTTCTAAGAAGTAGCTTGAGACAGGAAACCAGACAGCAGTCTGCCCTGATAAGGGAGAATATTGTCTAATGGAGGTGCCTCAAGAGCTTTTCTTTCTCCTCTTAGGTTCAGTAATTATAGAGCTGAAGGTTGAACAAGGTTTACATGGGCTCGGTTTTTCCTTGGTAAAGATATTTTCTTAACAAGCACTTTGAAAATATTTTTTCCCAAGATTTTTGCGTACAAGAAAGCCATTTCCAGGCGTATGGCTTCAAAGATCCTGCAATAGTATTATCAGAATTTTAATGGAAATACTGATTAGTCTGCTACACAGGTGATAAATGATTATGTCAAAGAAGTTCTAGGTCAAACAAGGTGGCATCAACAAAGTTATGATGCACAAGTGCAAAACACAAGTTTTTCAGCCTGCTTGCAGTCCTGAAAGGATAAAGATAAAAGATTTTCAAGTCTTTGCTAAGAAGCAAAAGTAGTTGAAATACTAAATACCAGAATTGTGTAGAAATGCTCTTTTTCTTAATACCTATCAATAAAACTTCAAGGAGAAAATTTTTGCCTAGGTACTGTTTTCTTTTACAAAATATTCTAACTGTTTCAACAATTATTATTGTTATCCAGTGGAAATCCAGCAAATAAACACAGAAAGCTGTTGATCAGTAGAATAGTTTCTTGGTGTGCTGCTTCTTAATGATTTTCCTTCTGCTCTGTTCCTTATGGTCTGGCTGCTCTGGTCTCTTCCCACAGCACGGTGTCTAGACCTTTGTTCCTTCCACTGCTCTTGCTTGATTTGGCCGAGTCTGCTGTGCTGAGCTGGAGAGCTTCTTTGCCTGCTGCTATTTTGGGGTCAAGTGCAGTTAAGCACTTGCTTACTTCCCATTAAAGTTAATGGAACTTCAGAAACACTTTTTTGCTGACTCAGGTCTTGATGAGCAACTGGTACAGTAAAGTGCAAACACGTTATGAGCTCTGGAAAACAGTTTCTGTACCTTCTGCAGGGAATGTTGGTCTCAGAAACTGGTTCCTCTCTGTCAAACTCTTTAGAGGTTCCATTGAAGACTACTCACTTGGGTTTGGAAAACCTCCTTTCCCTTTTGGATTTCATCAGTGGAGAATCTTCTGATACTATTGTTTCTCCCTTGTATCAGAGGAAGTTTGACTTGAGGCTCGCAGAAGCCATAGATTCAGAGCAACCCAAAGAGTCCCAAAGTGCTTGGACTGAAGAGCTTTTGCAATGGGACTTAATGTTGGCTGCTGGATTCAGACAGTGCTGCAAGAGCTGCAGTTCTTTGCAGAGGGCACTCATGCAGTGCTAATTTAGCAGATACCATTACATTATTCTGTAATTATACTGACAATAACAATCATACCTTGAAGCTTCTAGGACAAAGACTTGCTGTACATGGGGCAGCATTCATTTGCTTCTTCCAGCACAAAGACTGAGGAAATAAACCCTATATATGTTCTCAGGCAGAGTAAAGAGGGGCAGAATGTATGGTCACCACTCCCCTGTCTGCAACAAAAGTCAGTCACTGACTGCTTTTCCAGGTATTTATTGAGAGCACAGGCTTTATGTTAGAATAAACCTTTGTTGTTGGATGTGCACAGTCAAAACTGGCCCTCCACCCCACCCTTTCATTTCATAACAGGCCTGCGGAGTTGGTGGACCTTGAAGGTAGATGTGCAGAGCTGCTGGGAGTAGCTGCACTGTGGTTGCCCTTTTCCAACTGCTCTGCAGTGCAGATGTGTAGTCTGAGGACATTTTTTAACCACTTTGCACATTTCATCCAGGGTAAATAATCCATACAAGCCCTTATTGTCAGAATACACATTTAAGTACCTTTAAGCTTTCATTTAATCTTAATTATGTCTCTGAAACAATAAACCATACACCTTTCAGGAAGTTAATATTGAGAAGTCTTTAATTCTGACAAGGCGATGAGCTCTAACAATAATGAATTTCCCTTCTGGAATGGATACCTTGCTGTATATTGGATCATAAGGGCAGAGTTTGTGGTGTTTCTGGCTTGCTGTCTTCGCTGGACTTCTGATAGGGGAATACTGAGGGACTTTGCCTGGACTTTACATTGCACCTGTCCTTATTTGCATGCAAAACCCAGTTGCTTCATTCGTCTTTCTGAAGTGCGGGGTGTGAGCAAAATCTTATCAAAAGCTGTGTCCTGTTTGGACAAGTTGGACTGACTTGGCAGAGATCCACAGGGTGGAGTGAATGGGAGGAGGCAAGAAAGTAAAACTGGGTGGCTTGTTAGCAGAAAAAAAGAGGGAGAGCAAAAAAAGGAGAGGGTGGAATGTTTGCTTACTGGATTGTAGTTAATTATTTAGTTTCAGATTACATTCATTTTAAATTCTTTTACCTCACATGAGAAAACCCTTTAATGCAAAATAGCTTACCTAATACAGTGAAAGGCAAAGGTTCTTATTTTTTAATACATTTAACGTTAATATATTGTTGTCACCTCACCGGGTTTTCCAGGGCACCTCAAGAATGAGAGATGGTATTTTGATTTTCCAGAAATTATTTGTAAGTACTAAACAATTTGCAGGCCTTCAAACAAGTACATTCTGAAATCACTCTGTAAAGTAGAACCCAACTGTTTTTTCATTCCTCTGTAATAGAAACAGGCAAGACTGTTTACCTTCCCTATTGCCCCCTTCTCAAATGTTTAGGAGAGAAAGACTGAAAAGTTTTGAGTTAGTAGGCATGATTTTACAAATATACTGGGAAAAACTATCTGCTTTTTAATGGAAGTACCATGCTTTATTCGTGTGTGAGTGTACATGCACATATTTGCTCATGAGTGTGGTCCAGGCTTTCAATTTGGAGCATTATTTTCAAATACAAAGAGCAGGTTTTGGTGAGTTTATTTGCAGCCTCAGAAAAACATCCTTTTGAGCTAAATTTTAAATGCCAGATCCAAAGCTGACTTACACTGACTTTGTAGCAATCCTACAGGACCAAGTGTTACATCTTAATTAATATTCCTTTCTTGAAAATTGGTTTCCAGTCACTATCAAAAGGGGAAAAGAAACCTTCTGCTTAAGAGTAAGGTGATGAAGATTGATTGATTCCTGTACTCTGATGAAGGATAGTAACTTACATAAAAGTAAAGTTTTCCTTTGCTGTTCTTAGATGACTGCACTTGGGAAAGATTGAGAATTACTTTTCACTTCTGTTCAGAGTAGTACACTTCCTGTTGTCTATGTCAGCTTAATTCCTGTACAGTAATTTAGGGCTATCTCAGGAAACACTGAAATGTGTAGCGTGACATGTGAAAAGTGTATCAAGTGTCTCTTCACACACTTTCTTGGAGTAAAAGGTGAGAAGGAGTGACTCTTAAACTGAAGAAAATACAGTTTAAAAAAATTACAGAAAGGATGAGCATCATTGCAGTTACTTAGAACAAAACTTCCCTTCCCTTCCCCTCCCCTCCCCTCCCCTCCCCTCCCCTCCCCTCCCCTCCCCTCCCCTCCCCTCCCCTCCCCTCTCCTCCCCTTCCTCTTCTTTCTTTCCTATCTTTTCTCCTTTCTTCCTTCCTTTATTCCTTCACTAAAGTACACATTGGTGTGTCACTTTATCTATGCACATACAAACTAAAAATCAAAAGTTTCTGGAAACCTGAAAGGAATTAGTTCCAAATTCTTATGTAGGAGCTCTGAGTGGCTACATTTTACTGTAAACATTTTTCATGTCTAAAAGTACAACTTTTCTGTTTTCACAATGTGGATGAATGTGTGAGAATATGAATGATGCATAGATATGTGGATATATTTCTGGGAAGTCAGTATTCTGAAATGTTAGTTCTAGCTATGTGAAATGTTGAAAACCTGAAAAAGATAACTTAGATAATGGTTATGTAAAAGATAACCATCCAAAGAAAGTAGTATAATTAATAACCTTCTCACAAACATACTTATGGTATTTACGGAATTATCACAACTTTTAGCAAATAGTGCCATCTTACACGACTGCTCCCAAATGAAAACTATATACTATGTTTAAACTGGAAATTACATTAAGCTGCGTTACTTGTTTCACTTTAGTTTTGTGATTTGTTTTTGTCAGGCCTTCACCTTTTCTAAGTGAATTATGAAGATACTATAATTTACTTCTGCTGCTTGCTTGTTTCCATTATTCAAAATGCACACTGTTGTAACAGATTTCCAAAAGTCTTTAAACTTTGTTTATGTACCTGAATAACTAATGGTTGGCTTGTAACTCATGCCATCTTTCTCTGGAAGCTCTTAACAAATTTTGATCTATAAACACGTTAACTGCAAGATTGCTCATTAGTGCAGGCTTATTAGAACTGTTTTAATTTGAGCAGGTGCATCTTAAAATGTTCATTTACATTTCTGGGAGAATTTGCCGGCCACAGCTACAAACCTGTTGGTGAGCCTCCAGCCTGTCCTGTGGGGTGAATTGCAGATGGTGGAGTCTGGCTGTATTCGCTTCTTTCCAGTGCCATCTACTGGCCAAATTGAATTTGTGTCATTTACTTCTGTCCTCGCATCTTAAAAGAGGTCGTACCACTTCCAGGCAGGGCTGTGAAATATACGGTGTCCGGTCAGAACTTGCCCCTTTGACATCAGTCATATAATGTATAACCTCGAGTGATTTGTGAACAGCTTGGCACCTTCTAAATGTCATTGCGAACAACTTCCCTTTGCTTCCCTGCAGTTTCTCTGTGTACCCTTATGGCTTTACCCAGAAGAGGTATCTCTTTTCCTTCACAGTATCTTTCCAAGGTGACCATGGCAAATGTGTAGTATGATAGTTATGACATGCTTTACACTAAATACTTTTATTTCAGGCTTTTAGAGATTGGACAAGTAAGGTTTAACACTGAAAAAAAAAAGCCCTGAAGCTGCACAGAATGCAAACAGATTTTTTAAAGTGCTTTTATTTTGCACAGTTAGCACAAATAGTTGTTGAATTCTCAGTAAATCTATTATGTCATAATTACTGACTCATTTTTTCTGTTAAGTCATTGCAGCATGTTGAATGTAGTCCAAGTTAGTTTTGAATTTAAATCTTTTTTTTTTTTGCAATGATATCAGTGTCACTGTATGCGATATCTATTGAGTGTTTCTGTTAGTATTCTTAGGAAAGAGAGATCCTCTCCAGAATCAGTTCACTTGTATAAACAAGATTATTCTGAGGTTTTAATGCTGATGAGAAATGCCTGGTCTAAACTGTGATGTGTTAAAACATTTGACAGCTAATGAAAGTGAAAATTCTGTGGTCTTAGTGTCCTGACATGCACAACAAAAATTCAAATTAACTTGCATTAAAGTGAGCAGATGCCCCTTTGTTTGAATAGCAATTTACAAGGAAAAAAATTGCAATAAATTCAGTCGAAGATTAAAAAATCTATGTTAGAGATGGATAAATATTCACATTAATCTGACAAAATAGTAAGTTCTCTACAATTCAGAAAATTGATACTGGTGTTTCCTGTGGCTTTCTCACACCTTGTCTTTCCCCAGCAGGACAGAACATCAGAGGTATCAGAACAGGTGAATAAAAAAGATGCTAATGTTTGACCCAGTCCCTATCAAGCAAGAAGCCATGGAGCCTGTTTCAGTGGTAAGACTTTTAAAATACATTGGCCCTAAAGATGACTTTTTAGTTTTTCCTCCTTTAAATTCATAATGAGATGTAATTAAGCTGTGGACTAGCTTAGGAAAGCATGTGAAGCTATATTTTGTTCTTAGTGCAATCAGATTCACATTCTAGGAAAACTTTCTGTACTTTATTAATTTATTGCCTTAAATGACCTGACCCATTGCTTATCAGAGGAGAGAGTGTCTGAGTATTCCTGAGCCACTGCTTTGTAAATATCATCTCTGTAGCTCATGCTGCTGATGGAGGTGGGTTGAAATTAAGTTGCCATGCTTCATGGGGAAGTGTCAGTAGCTTGTGGTTTCAATGTTACACCCTTGAACTAGGTGGACAACTTCTTGCTGTGCCTTTTTCTCTTTTTCTCTTGGTTGTGGTAACAGGTGCCCATGCTCTAAACAGCAGAAAATTAATCCTGCAAAAACCCAACCCACCAATGGCTTTTTGCTGGGTAAACTGGTTGCACTACTTTACCATGTGAACAAATGAGAACTAGGGCAGTGGAAAAGGAATGTGGGGAAAAAGGGGAAGACACTTCTTTAAAATTGGGTTAGTTTTCCATGAACTTAGAGTATAGGGTCATCTCAGAGAAGAGTCTGCTAAGCCACAGCAGCAGGAACATGTAGGTGAGAGCAGTACAATGACAGTTGTGATGATACAGGCTGCTGCTGAAAGGAAAGGTTTTGACTTTGCTCTCTCCTTGCCAGCTTTGTGTCTCCTTTGTGTGACTGAAGAACTGTGTGGTCCTAGAATGATTTGGAACCTTTGGATCAGCTCACTGAATGGTCAGAATTGCTAACCCACCAAAAATACTAATTTTTTTGTTAGATCATGAATCTGATCTGACTCATACTGCGCAGCTGCTCAATATTAGAGCAAGGGGAGGGGGAGGATGAGAGAATAGGACCTCCACTTTCAGCAGTAGCCTGCAATAACAGATTAATATGAAACCACACCCCTAGAAAGGCTGATCCATTAAAAGGGTGAAGTCAGTGTACATAACTCAGAGTATATTAAACTTGCTCTGAATGGCATCTTTCAATGGAAAGTTTGCTTCCTGTTTTATTTAAAATAAAGAGTAATTTTCATAAACTTAAATGCATCTGTAAGCAGTCAGATTTCTTCAGTGCTATTAGTAACACTTCTGGGAGCTAAGTTTATATGCATTTTAAAATTACAGTTTGACTTTCCTGGGGTTTATTTGCTGGAGAGTAATGATAGAAAACTAACTGTCACTGAAGGTATGAGTGTGATTAATTCCAATATTTGGGTCAAAAAGGAACCTTTGTGTTGGCCAGCCTGTCTGTCACTTTAATCATGGTTATTGTGTAACCATATTAAGATTAGTGGTGATTATCTGCTGTAATCTAAGATTATCTAATGGTGTCCATTGAAAGCAGAAAATAGGCTGGTTTTACAAAAGAAGTGTCATTGCTGTCTTTTGGGCCGCCTTTTGTGCACGTCTGCCTTCATCTCCCAAAGAAGGTTCTGCAATGGTTTGAGGTTCTGCACAAGACACACAAATGCCCCAAACAGTTGTGTGCTTCTGCCAGATGGGCAGAGTCAGTCCCTCCACCAGGAGAGGAGCAAGCAGTCTTTCCCAGACCAGCAGATGAAGGAAAAACTGCAGTGGGAAGAACAAGGGAGCATTTCTGAGGCAAGTGCATTTCAAGACTGGGGTTCCAAATATTGGTTATTCTGTACCATATCCTTCTCCTAGTGATGCGGTGCCTTCCATGGTTGGACCTCTGCAGTCTTCTCGTAAGGCAAGTGTAGTCACTCTGACCAGCTGTTAAAGACTACTTGGAGCATTTTACCACATCTGTATGTTTTTCTTTTCACCACTGCATAAGGGAAAAAAAAAGCAGAAAAGAAAAAGCAGAAAGTCCAGAGGAAAGTATGGTTTCTGAGTGAGGTTTCCCTCACTGGGGACTACTTTGTTTTCCCTCAGGCTGAGGAGCACATGTGTTTCAGCTTCTGTACACACATAGGCTGCTTAGCCCCAAGCCCTCGAGCTCTCCCGCTCTTCTTGGTCTTGTGGCTTCCTTGGAGCCCTGATTCCACAACCAAAACTGCTCTGGAGACACCTCTAAGGGGAGATATTGTGATATGAAGAGAACATAGGATAGGATAGCAGCCACTGAGTAAGTTAGTTTTCTTGACCACCTTTTGAGGAGGTGGAATGGGAGAGAAAATGTTAGTGTGATGTTGTGAGGTGCTAGGCATAGCAGTACAGGCTGACAGAACCCAAAAATCCAAAATCTGGATTATTTGTATTGCATCTTTCATTCTGATAGTATTGTTAGAGGCCAAATTAAATTAAGCCCCTTAGGAATAACTCACTCTTCTATTTGAACATACACTGTAGGTGTAAAGTCTGTCTCTCTTTAAAACATCATGGTAGTTGGAGGGGGAGAAGGAAACTAGTAGTTTTGACACCACTGTGTTTCAGGGTGTGTGGCTGAAAGGATTAACTATACTTCTCAGGTGACTGAAGCTCGCACCCACACTATTTCATCACTACCAACAGCTCATGCCATTTATTGAAATGGATTATTGAACATATATTATGATAGTTCTTAATGGACACTGACAAAGTCATCTGAGTCCTACCTAAAAGACTACCTATTTGCTGTGAGGACTTTTTAAACATTTGGACAAATACCAGTTAGCATTTGGTGAAACAAGTTGCTTTTTTGTTTGAATTGGAATAAAGAGTTTTTAATCTGTGTAGCAGAATAGTAGAGAGAAGACTTGGTCAGGCACAAGAAGTATGATGCTGATTATGTGGGTCATTATGATTAGATTTATTGATAATACAGTACCTAAATATTGCCAATACAGCATATAATATAATCAGGTCTAAAGGGTTATAATATATATTTATAAGCAGGTTCAGCTAGAAATGTTTACAGTCTTTGGCCTTGAAGAATGCACAACTACAAAGGAACAAAGCACCTGTGGAAGTACTTCAGGGTTTTAACTTTGTATGTGACTGAATCTTGGCATTTTTACTCATCCATCCAAAAGTGAGTGTTCCAGTGTTTGCTGTGGGCATACTCTGCTGGCCTCCCTCCTGGGAAGGGGGAATCTACCTGGAAGCTTCTCACAGTCTCAGGAGACCAGTTGTCCCAGTCTCCAGCAGCATTTCTACCCTTTTGCAGGCTGGTGTGCACCAAAATCAATCACAATGGTAATTGATCCCCTATCAAAGAATGCATAAACTATATGAGCATGCAGACAGTTACTCCTCCAGTTTCCACCTGGTATTCTTAGGATTAGGTTACACCGATGGATGCTTGTTCTTTAAAATAGACTTGTTGGCCAGAAGCATTCTCAGAGATGTAAATTGCACAGGCTTTTCCTTTTTAGCATTCTTGCAATGGAAGAAAAGTTCATAGGCAATGACATTGTGATCACCCCTGACAAGTCTGCAGCACTGTAAACGCACTGATGCTTAGTGGTGGAATGTTTACAGTTTGTTGAAGCTGGGTGAACTTTGTACTGTAAACCAATAACAGGAGTTTTAACAGAAGTACTTAATATTTCTTACCTGTTTTTTCAAGAGGCAGGCTAAATTTTAAAGTTAAATTCATACAGTTGTGTAGCTTTTAAGATGTTTGGTGTAGCAGAATTTGGCAGATTATTTCAGAGTGGTGCTTGATAATGTCTCCTTGTGAAAGCTGCAGTCTTTTTGGAGGTGATAGGAGTGCACGTGAAATGTTTGGGCTGTCTATATGCTTGACAGATTGACAAGAGGAAAAGCATGGTGATTCTTCTTTGGGATTTTTTTGTTTTAATTGGATGAGCCACATGGATATGACTCAAAATTAGTTCCTTTGATTTATTTTCTAGTTTCTTTTTAGCTTCAGTACTCCGGGTTTTATTATGGACAAACAGCAAGGAAAGGGAAATTAATTGCTTGGTAAGGCCTGAAGAGGGAAAGTGATGATATCAAACATAGAAAGAGCTAGATGGGGACTGTAAGGGGATATATGTTGAAATACAATCTCGCATCATTATAATGATCTGCTGTCGTGACATACTGTTCTGCATAGGGATGTCTAGGAAAGCAGAAGTTACAGGAAAGTGGGAATTTGTTGGGGTTTTTTCAGTCCAAGTCAGACCAAACTCATGCATATGCTGTTAATTCCCACAGAAGAAATTCAAGGAAAATGTATCACCTTAAATATTTTAGGCAAACAGAGCAATGATATCTAATTTTCCATTGTTCCACTAGAATACGTTGCATAAACTGTAGAACAGGTGAGAAAAGACTGCCTTTGTCAGCCGTGAGCCATGCTCCTGCTTCCTGCACTTGGTGGCATTTAGAAAACTAAACAGAAGTAAAAGTTGGGCTTTTTTTTGTTTGTTTCTTTGCTGTAGTTAATGCTTCCTATTTAGTGATTGTGAAGTCATCCTTACTCTCCCATCCCATATTCCCCAAGGGGTACTGTCTGTTTCCCTGGCAAAGGAAGGAAAATAGACACCAAATTTGAAAGCAGTGTTTCACATCAACCTAATGGCAATTGCTGTATCCCAGGGAGCTAGAAACTGAAACTCTGCTATGCTAAAAGATACAGGAAGCTTAACTGCAGTGCCAGGATAGATCTGAGTGTGACTTACTCCAAATGAACAGGGTTTCCACAAGACTTCATTTGTAGGGAAGCAAAACTGTTTTTCACCAGTGTCTGATTCACAGCAGATACTCTCCTTTTCATTGTCCTAGCATCCTTCTCAACTTTTTCATTCTTTTTTTTCCCCAAACACATAATAATTTGTCACACCACATTTTTCTATGGCAACTTCATCTGCAGTTCAGATAGAGTAGCAGTTAAAACCACAGAAGAAAGAAAAGTTTAGGAAAATTATTCAAAAACTGACAGAAAAAACAGCTGATATTAAGTCTGTGCTGGCTTAATTACAACAATGAAAATCTTCTATGGAAGATAATGTGAGGCATATGGGGTAAAATACCAAGTTCCTAAAATAATCACTTCTTAAAAACATCATTATTTTCTTCCTAATTCGTGGAAAGTATTATTTGCTTATCTAAATATATGTTACTTAATATTTCTACTTTAGAGTTTAGTGTACAACATTTTAATAGTGGGGTATTTTTTTCAACACAGACACACACCTTTGAAGAGTTGAACGAGGATAACTTTATATAGAAAGGTTACAGGTAGAGATGCTTCGTTCTTAAATAGATTAATTCCTAGAGATGTAAATTGCACAGGCTTTTTCCTTTTTAACATTCTTGCAGTGGAAGAAAAGTTCATAGGCAATGACATTGTGATCATCCCTGACAAGTCTGCAGCACTGTAAACGCACTGATGCTTAATGGTGGAATGTTTACAGCTTGTTGAAGCTGGGTGAACTTTGTACTGTAAACCAGTAACAGGAGTTTTAACAGAGGTATTTAATGGTTCTTACCTGTTAAAATTTAGATTTTTGGGCTATGCCCATAATTTGATCAGATTTAATTGACACTAAATGCTGTTAAATACTAAGTTATATCAATATTTAGTGGTCTACTTCACTTAGAATGCTAATAATTTCATTGCTTGGCTCAGCAGTGCTGGCAAGTCTACAGACAGCACTTCTTGCAATAATGGCATTTCATAAAATTCCTATGAACCAATTACCATCAAGATGAATATTTCTGTAGATGGAATTAGTAAGAATAGTCATAAAGTAAATATATAGCTTTCAGAGATTTAAATGTTTGAAGATTAATCACCATTGTGTGTGCTGCTTTATTTGAATGTTCCATAAACCGAGTGACTCAGCATTGTTGTTTTATCACAGTGCTATGAATGCGGGAGGAAGATGTAATATTTTCTAAACTCAGTGTTTCAAACTGTAACTGAAAAGAAGAAAATTACATTTGTGTAATTTGCAAAAATACCTCCAATTAACATTGACATTTAAAATGAACTAAGTGTTCCCTCACAGGGAAGACAGAGGTAAGAAACCAGGAAGATACATTGACAGAAGTGTTCACCCCAGGAAGAAAAATAATTGAAATGTTATGGAAATAATTTTATAAAAATACAGTAGTTTTATATTTCTCATCTGGTTTACTTTCTACCATTTTGAGCATTTTTCAAATCCCACTCATCAAAATATTTTGGTGCCAACGAATTAATTAGTTTCTTAATATTAGTTTACTTACCTAAAATCCAAAGATACCACTTTATTTCAAAAGGTTGACAACAGGACTAAAAATTTGTGTGCTTTGCATTTTCTGTGTCTCTCTGCTGTGTTGGAACAGCACATCAGTCTCCACTGTGAGATAGCTGTTGGTAAACAACCTTAGTTTTCAACAGTTTTTAAATGCAGTATCGATCTGGATATTTGTTTAATGATACTGCACTCTGCAGTGAATGTTAATACTTCGTGGTTTACAAAAATCACCATATATATGTGTGTTACTTACATAATACATATATATATATATGTAAAAATTGTTACTAAAATGTGGTCAAGATTAGCTTTGGGGTTTATATTTTAATGGGAGCTGCTAGCTACCGCTAACAGGAATATTCTTCCAACACACCAGAAGTTTATCCCTGTACTCATCTTCCAAAACTATAGACTGGCTAGTTAGCTGCTTTATATCTCAAAAAATTGTTTAGAAAGGTTTAGATTTTACCTTTTGCACTTTTGAGTTTCTTGCCCATTACTTATATAGTTCAGCTGTGTATTTTGTATTGATTGTACGGTTCGGATACTTAATTTCTTGCTTTAGTGATGATCGTTTTTCAATTACTTTAGCAGTTGATTGGGACCCATTACTTGCAGTTGTAAGCCCAGTTGAACTCCCCTCTTGCCAGAATTGATGATTCTCAGTATATAGTTACATGCTTGGCACAGCAGATGTATCTCCCGGGTCAGTTAAGAAATGTACAGCTTAATATGTGACAGCAATTTTAAAGGGAGGAAAGTAGTTGAATAAGCCTTGAAGATTTGTTTTCATAATCTGTTTTACATTGCTTCTGAAACAGTTAGTGAGTCAGAACTTGGATAACTTCCTTTGTGTGGAATCTGAGGCTTTATTTAACTCACTTTTATTTAGAAAGTACATTAAAGTGCTTTCTTGAAACTTTTTCATTTTGCCTCAGTTTTATTGGCCGCCTTTCTTTTTCAGCAGTAACTGTGTGTATGGGTTGATTTATTATTTGATTTTCTGTATTTCTTTTCCACTCCTTCTGACAGTCATACCCATCCAATTACATGGACCAAATGAAGCCAAACAAATACGGCGTCATTTATTCTACACCAAGTATGTTGCACAATAAATTCTACTCAAACCCTGAAGGACTATCAAATGGAATCCAGATGGAGCCAGTAGACCTTACGGTAAATAAACGGAGTTCACCACCTTCAACTGGAAGTTCTCCTTCCCCACTAAAATTTCAGACTGTGCATAGGAGAAGTTCACCTGGATTGACTCTGTCCTCACCCAGCTCACCTCTCAGTAAATTCACACCGTCACCTCCAGGAGTACAGCCTCTTTCTATGCCAATAACAATCCCACCTGTAATGGCCGCTGCTCTTTCACGCCATGGACTGAGAAGCCCTGGGATACTTCCAGTTATACAGCCTGTTGTGGTCCAGCCAGTTCCTTTCATGTATGCTCCCCATCTCCAGCAGCCCATCATGGTGTCCACAGTTCTTGCAGATGAGATGGAAACTCCAAGTAGCATGCAAGGTTGGTGTTGTCAGAATTTCTTTTTATGCTGTCTCATCCTGACAAAATAGCACAATACCCAAGCACTTGGTTTCTGTGGGTTGTTTGCATTTTAGGAAATGGAACATAATTCCTGTTCTTCTGAAATAAACAGGCATAGAATTTGTTGTGTAAGTATTTTACCAGACTTCCAAGGTCATAGGATCACAGAATCAATTCGGTTGAAAAGGCCTCTGAGATCATTTAGTCCAGCCTGTGACCGAGCACCACCCTGTCAGCCAGACCATGGCACTGAGTGCCCCATCCAGTCTTTTCTTGAGCACCTCCAGGGATGGTGACTCCATCACCTCCTTGGGAAGCCCATTCCAATGTCTAATCACCCTTTCTGGGAAGAAATTCTTTCCAATGTCCAAACTAAACCTCCCCTGGTGCACCTTAAAGCCATTTCCTCTTATCTTCTCTCTAGTTGTCTGTGAGAAGAGACTGACCCCTACCTGGCTACAGCCTCCTTTCAGGCAATTGTAGAGAGTGATACGGTCTCCTCTGAGCCTCCTTTTCTCCAGGATAAACAACCCCAGCTCCCTCAGCTGCTACTCACAAGACTTGTGCTCCAGACCCTTAACCAGCTTCATTGCTCTTTTGTATCTACATAAACTATTTATTTACCGAGATTTGGACTGATAAAAGCATGAGACTGATGAAAATTAATAGAAATGTTTTGAATCATAGTTCATCAGGAGATAACTAAAACTGAAAGATTTTTTATTTAGTATAAATTGTCACGGTGAATATAGAACTGATGAGTTTCTCTTTTTAACTAGAGATTTTTATGTATATTTTTTATTTCCATAACTCTTCATATTTTTTATGTGTTGTCTTACCTCTCCTACCCTCTCCTGTACAGTGCCTGTCATTGAGTCTTATGAGAAGCCCACAGTGAAGAAAACAATCAAAGTAGAGCCAGGAAGTGAACCATCGAAGACTGACTTCTATCCTGAACAAATGTCCCCTCCAATAATCACCTCGTTGTCTCCTCAGCAAGTAATGTTGCAAGAGTAAGTAGCTAACAGTAATCCCAAGATCGCAGAAGATGGGAAAGCAGTTCACTACAGCAGTTAGCAGTTTTGAGGAGTGGGAAGGATTGTTGCTATGCTTTAGAACGTGATAAAATACAGGAAAATGTTCATCCCTCCCACCACTGCCACTGTGAAATGTGATTTCAGCTTTCCTTTCACCCTTCTTCAGCAATACAGGACTTGATCTATATTTATACATTGCAATAGATCTGCCATTTATATAATGCATTTCTAAAGCGTTGATAGGTCCCAATTCTAAAATTTACTGAAAGTAGGACTCCCAGTAAGCCAGTGATAACTTACTTATGTAAAACCAGCAGCAAAATTCAAAGAAACTTAAAAGACAGTTCATACTGATCTCTCTATTCATGTTACTTGAAATATCTTTCTTCAAAATGAGTGTTGTGACTTTCTCTTCTTGGAGGACCTTTTTTTTTTCATAAATTTTGCCTGTTTGGTGGGAAGAACCTCTTCAGGTTTACAAGTTCTGTGTATATCCAGTGAAATTGCATTTTTACCTGAGGCCACTGTTTCTGTGGGTGATTTTTTTTGGCAGCTGAAGTAGTTTCTGAAGCTTCCTTTCCTCACAGCCACTTGTTTCCTTCCCAGTATTAACTCATTGTGCTGGTATAGCTGTTACTGGGGTCACTGCATGAACTGGATCACAGATCTAATGGGTTTAAAACAGTGTTGTTTGCAGAAGGCAGGACAAGGGCTAGAAGAAGAAATTTGGTCTGGGGCATAAACCTTTTAATTGAAAACATTAAAAAAAATTCTCAAGAAAGTACCTGAGAAGCCATGACCACCCTTCCACTTCCTCTTTGCCTAGGGAAAATCCTGTCAACTTACTAAATGACCCAGAGCCTGGCTCATCTTTCAGCAGCTCTGGGTAGGCATGCAGGCTGCCAGCATGGCTCTAGCAGGAGCTGAAGTTGGGAGCTGAGCAGGGCTCACAGCACAGAACCTCAGAATCCATTTCTGCACTTTCCTCCTGCTCACTGTTACCCTTGAGGTGGTTGTGTTTGACCTCACCTCATAGAGCAGGGAAAGAGGGCTTCAAACCAGACTCTCAAAACCCAGCGTGAGTATGGTTCAGAAAGAGAAAGAAAAGCATAGGATGGGTGGTCTCCTGTATTTCCTCCAGAAAGCTGCCTTCCTCCTGCTCATGGCCATTGGGTTCGAAGGCACACCACAGCTCCCGGGCTGACTACATTCCACAACAGCCTTCTTGTGGGCACCCCTCCTTGTCTTCAAACAGCTCAGATGCAGCTTCTAGACTGCAGGCTCTTTGCACTTAGTTGCCAGTTAGCTTTTATAAAATATATGCTGTTTATTTTAAATAAGCTTACACATTTTATTGTAATAAACATAGTAAACATGTGTGTTTACTAGCTGGTAACTCACCTTCCGTAATGGACATGCCACACAAGGGAGTCAGGTCTTTATGTAGCTGGAACTAACTACTGCTAGGTCAGGACTATCAAATGGTTCCGTTTATTTTTTGTCTTTGTTAAGTCTCTTTAACAAGAGCAAACCAGTAAGTGCTGTTCCTGGCTGGTACCACACCCTTCCTCCAGGGCTGAGACTTCTGCAGACTTGTCACCTGCATTAGTGATTTGCATTATTTATTTCCCAGTGGGTTTAGTTTACCCAGGAAACCCATGCACTGAGCAAAGAATATAAAATTTGGTATAATGTGTAGATAGCTTTGTTACAGAAAACATTTGTATAGTCCATGTTTCCAAAGCATCTCCTCTGCTTGCCCATGCAGAGTGTTATGTTCATGGAGACTCCGTTCTCTTATCATAACAGCTTAAATTGCTTTGTAGCTGTCCTGTGGAGCTCTAGTTCTTGTTCCTAGAGCCAGCCCTTTCAAGTTCTGCTGTATCCAAAACAAGAAGTTTATAAATTGTATTTCTTATCATTAAAAAAAATACGTAGACAACTCACACAAGTTAAAAGATGAGATACTTAAACCTTTATTTTAAAAAAATGATGTTTTCTCACAGCTTTATGAACTATAGTTGGGCAATGATGTTTTTATCATTTTTCATTGGTTCCAAGTGCCCAGAGTGTGCTATGCAGACACACAAGCTGAAAGGGGCATATTAAAGGGGCATAGGAAACCTTTAGTCTCACTGAAATGACTTACTTAAGACTTTTAAGTGACTTATTTTGCTTTAGTGTTAGCTTTTGGCTGTATATATATCTATATATATATAAATAATGTTGGTGGCAT
The DNA here is from genome assembly GCF_965178545.1 of Coloeus monedula. Classification (NCBI taxonomy): domain Eukaryota; kingdom Metazoa; phylum Chordata; class Aves; order Passeriformes; family Corvidae; genus Coloeus; species Coloeus monedula. The sequence continues at coordinate 52,325,109 of NC_138785.1, read as the reverse complement.
TTCTGTAGGGATGGCTGGACTTTCTAGTATGTCTGATAATCAATGTAACTGTGCAGTTACTTCTAAAATCAAACTTGAGGTAATAACCTGGCAAAATGTAAGGAGCCTCATTAACGTATTTTCATGCAAGTTTCAAAGTCTAATTCATGCTGCCAACATAGTGTTGTCTGTGGTAAAGAAGAAAAAGCTGTTGAAGTTTTAACATTTTTGGAAAATACTCTTACCTATTGAAGAGTAGCACTTAAATTGGTAGACTTACATGAACTTACATGTGGTTGTAGAAGAGGGAATGTAAGAATTAGGGCTGTGCTTTTATTATTGGCAATTACTTAATATTTACCTCTGAATTTGACACCACCCTAACCATTTTTTTAAACTGCCACACCCTAACTGATAATTGATAACATTCTGTTGTATTGCCAGCCACCTCTCCCCTAAGGGGAAGAAGAGACATTCTCAGTGCTTTTTCCAGACACTTGTAGATTGAAAATGTAAATCACAAATGGTGTATGGCCAATACCCTTTTTCTCCCTCTTCCCAGATGCTACCATGTCCAGGACTAGCCTCCACACATAATGATTTAAACCATGTTTGTTCACTGTCCTAAGCCAGAGCTTCTCCAAAAAGACTGGTATGCAACTGCATTAAAACTGAGCATTGCTTTAGAGAGCCATTTCTTTGGAAGCTAGAAGCCTGCCTTCTTAACTAAGAGTGTGTCCATCTCTGTGTAACATCACCATCTGGGGTGTCCTGCCATTATAATATTTTTAGCTAGATTAGATGTGTACTTGAAGAGTACATCATTCAACAGTCACAGAACCACCCAAGAAAGAGAATTTGGCTCCCAATTTCAAGCTTGTAATTCTTAATAAAAGAATCAATAACAGAATTCAACTTTACCCACATTGGTAATCCCCATCCTGCTGCTGTGGAGTCATAGAAAAATCTTTTCTTCTTAAACCATGCACAGGATTTTCTGTCTTTAGAATATGGCCTCTATTTTGCTGAGAGAAGTAGGTATTCAATGTTGCTGAAAATCAGGCCCTAAAGGATCTTGGGAGTAACTAATAGAACCCAGTGTTACAAAACATAAGGTGATTGGTAAAAATGTGAAATACATTAACTTACAAAAGACGGGAGTTCTAGAAGGCTCCTTTCTGTTGCATGGAGGAGCTGGTTTTGCCACAAGGAATGCTAATATCTGAACATTACACTCTACACATACCTTTTTGACAAACATACCTTTTCTAACATTGATGTGGAAGAAAGAATCAAGGTTGTCCCCAGTTCTGCAGTAGGGGTGTCATTCAACAGTCAAGGACACTTCTTAAGAAGCTTGTATATTTTTGCGTGCATGAGCATTATTATGGGTTTTTTTCTTGCAGAAGTCCATACGTAGTTCATATATGTCTTACCTGCACTATACCTGTGGGCTTCTAGAGTGAAAAATTATGTTTATGAAGGTGGAGGGACAACTTCAGACATCCTGTGGGTGTGCCACACAGGCTAAGCTCTACTTTTAGGAATTGACGTCAGTGGTACAGGGAGGCCGCACCCTCCTGCCAGCACCAAACAGGAAATTCTTAATTACATTCTAAAGGAGTGGCTGGAACAATAAAGACTGAGTTCTGCTTTGAAACCCTGAAGACACAATTTCTTTAATAATATGGAATAGCTGTTTCCAATTACAAGCAAATTAGTTATATTTGAAGGAAAAAATATAGTGAACAAATATAAGAAAAGTTTGCTCAGGGTTTAAGAAATCTGGGTTTGACTGAAAAACAAGAAGTTGAAGGGGGTTTTTCCTGTGTAAGTTTTAAAAAAAAGCTAGGAAGTAGTAAAAATGGCTACATCATGCCACAAAGTGAGTAAACATTTAAAAATATTACTGCTAAAATACACAAAATTTGCTAAACCCTGTTGGATTTTTCGACATGCATGTAATGTTGTTCTTTCTGCCAAGAGACAGAGTGGTAGTGAATAAAAGGCTCTGTTATGAATCATATTAGCTGAGATTTGCTGGGCTAAATCTTCATTTTTAACATTAATCTGACTTTGCAGGAATCACCCTTCAGTTATAGTTCAGCCAGGAAAGAGACCTTTACCTGTGGAATCTCCAGACACACAAAGAAAACGGAGAATACATCGATGTGATTATGAAGGCTGCAACAAAGTCTACACTAAAAGCTCCCACCTGAAAGCTCACCGAAGAACTCATACAGGTTTGAGCATAGCTATGCTTCTCTTTCATCAAGTCTATGGTAAAATAGTAGGCTAAGCTTGTAATTTCTGCTAATGGCCAGGTGACCACAGGTGTAAATAACAAAATGACTGAAGGTAGATCTGGCATTGTTGTGGAAATAATTATAGGCTGAGCAAAAGACAGAGGACATAGTAGGAAAAACCTACAACAAGAGACTGTAAGCCAGAATGGGTTCACAGTGCTGGCGTGTTTTACATTCACTGGCTCTTCACTCATTTTGTGTCCAGTTGCTTGCAGTTTACTCAATCCACACACCCTGTAAACACCAAATCAGTTTAAATTGCACTGGCTCACCTATGACATTGCTGTTAAATTTGACAGTGATTTCCATGGGAGTAGCCCATTTGCAGAAGTCTGGACTGTATGCCAAATGCAAACGCATCTGCACTGAGGAGATGCTAACCACTGGTGCAATGGTGCTTTTTTTCTTAATGAGTGTTCCAGTAAACATATCCCCATCTCTGTTCTCCACAGAAATGTTTCTCTTGGCATGCTGAATGAATATGTACACATCCAAGGTTTTTACAAAGATAGGAGACACATTTAGGAGCCCAGTTCACGTCTGTTGTGCATCAAGCCAGCCAATTACCTGTTGGGCAATACAGTGGTGTTAAAGGAGGAGGATGATTTATGATGGAGAGAGAGTTTAAGTTGAGGTACTTGAGACAGTGGTGCCAGACATTTACACTACATTAGATCTCAGAAATCACAAGATTTCTCCCTGTCATGCTGTACAGTCCTTTCCCCCAGAAATCTAGAATATGAGATCCCTGTTTTGAAAATACTTGAATAAATGCTTAAACCTTCATGCTTCTGCACGTCATGAGACAAAACAAGTGCTAATATGGCAGGGAGAGGAACAGAGAGGCAATAAAAAATAAGTTGTGTCAGGAAACAATTTTTTGGTCAGTTAACTTTGACTACACAGTTTCTAGTGCAGAGTACTCTGCAGCCTTGTGCTGTTTGGAGGCTTGAGTAAGCATTGAACTACTTGCTGAAATTTGGGAAGGCAATAAAATAAATCTGTCAGATTTATGTGCGAACTGATGTGATCAGAACTGATGTGTTCGTGTCTTAAATCCCCACTTCTGTGTTTCCTTTTCCAGGAGAAAAACCGTACAAATGCACTTGGGAGGGATGCACGTGGAAGTTTGCTCGCTCTGATGAACTAACGCGGCATTTCCGCAAGCACACAGGAATCAAACCCTTCCAGTGCCCAGACTGTGACCGTAGCTTTTCACGTTCAGACCATCTTGCTCTTCACAGGAAACGCCACATGCTAGTCTGAATGTCTTCTGTCCCTGACTCTTGTCACACTTCTTTTGTTTTTTACACATGCCTTTTAATTTGGATTCAGCTGGTCTGGATCTCTGAGTTTATACCATTAAAAGCTTACATATGGTCAGTAACAGATGTTATCTAACCCTTCTATGTCCTTGCCACGGGTCAGACCTAAAGAATGTGAACACTTCTTTTTTTTCTCCTGGGGATGCTAAGCAAACCCTTTCTGCATTCAGTATGTTTATTGTATTTCATTTGTCAATAAGGGAATTTGTAAACTAACAGCTTTTGTTGGTTTCTTCGTATAATCAACCCAGCATATACTGATAAAATAGTAAATGTTATTGAATATCCAAAATGCTAGTCCTTGCCAGAGACTATTATTTATGTGCCCTGTAAGGGATACACTCTCATTTTATGCTCAACAATGCAATGAATGGACTCTCCCAGCTCTGTTGATTTCTGCAGTGTGGTTAATACAGCAGTTTTAGAAATACACCTGATTTAGAAATCCCCTCTGCCCAAACAGTGAGTAATGCTGAGGAAATAAATCTAAACAGTGTAATTACTTTACAGAAAGATTGAGTCATAGTATCATTTACCCCAGTCAAGAAGAAAAATGGGCAGGAATTGGTCCGTACATAATACTGTGCGTCTAAACCAATGTCATCTGTCATCTGAATTATAGTGTAGTATATATCCTTGTTTTTATTGCATAATGCCCCACTGGATTTGTGAAAGGAAGACTTTGTGTGACTCTGTATGTCTGGTTTCTGTGCAAGTGTATGGATGGAAGACACACAGCTGAGTCAGGGTTTACCATCAGGAGCAAGTTTTTCACCCAGACGGTGGCTGGGCACTGGAACAGGCTTCCCAGGGAAGTGGTCCCAGCACCAAGCCTGCCTGAGTTAAGCGTCTGGACAATTCTCTCAGGAATATGGTGTGACTTTTGGGGTGTCCTGTGCAGGACCAGGAGTTGGACTCTATGATCCCAATGGCTCCCTTCCAATTCAGTTTATTCTGTGATCCTATGGTACTCTCCTGTGATTTGGCATTAAATGATATTCATGGAAACCTACTGCACCTCATTTCAGGGATATAGACTATCCCCCTGCAATCATGCCCCCTGCATTTCTTCTAAATATTTTTTTTTCTCTTTGCTGTACTTCAGAAAATAGCAGAAAATAGCAATCATTAAGTCAAAAATGCTCCAAACTGGATTGTTTTGAGTACCACTTTAATACACTACAGTATTTAAAAGTATTGATCCAGAGTATTTTTATGAGAAGATGGCAGCAGATATGAAGTACTTCTGATGATAAATTGAGTCGTATCTGTTTCGGATAAAAACATATACCAAATCATCTAGTTCCTAACTGATTTGTGACTCTGGTAGTCTCTCGATGGTAGGTACAGCTGCTTCCCTGTGGATGTGTCTATTGCATTAAAACCATGTCTGTTAGCAAACAGAACTCCATAGGTAAAATAAATTGAATTCAAGCAACCTGCTGTTGACCCTAGAAATGTTCCTGTTTGGGAGCCCTCTGAAAGGAAGGTTTCTGTCTGTATTAGCTGGCAGACTTTATGGCCCTGGAAGGAAATAGGATGTATTTCTCTACACTCACAAGTGCGTTTTCCTTCTTTGCCCTATGTAAGGTAAACACCATTCCCTGCAAGTTAAACATACTGAAGTCAGCTTTTCCTTTCTTTTGGAAAAACCCAGTGAACAATGGAGGTGTGAGGGGAGGAAGAGTTTCATAGAACTCTGCAGGAGGCAGGTGGAGCGTTCATCGGCAGGTGGGTATATTTGAGCTTGTGGAGCAGGTAGGCTGTGCTTCTATATCCAGTGGAGTCCAATGCCAAACAATCTTGGAGATGCAAGAGTGTGAGTGCAAAGAGCCTTTTTTTTGTGATAGGACTTTACCAGCTGTTCTGCTGACATCCACATGCCCGTGGAATTAGAGGAGAGGTCTGTACTTCCTGTAGAAAAATGCTCTGACAGCAATTGCTCTGTTCCAACTCCATACATCCTCACCACCTCGGTAGGGCTACATCTGATGTCTACATGTAACTCTCCCTCATCTGCTCACCTGTCGTGCTGACACACCTGGCACATGAATCAGTCTTTTTTCTTTCTTGGTAGGCCAGATTGTTGGTGACATTGAGGAACTTAAAGGAAAGAGACTGATACTAATGAGCAACTGTTCCAGAATGGAGATTTTTGTTGGATATTTTTATTGTCCATGGTAGCAGAATTGGCTCTAGGTTTTAATGGCAATTTTGGAAATCCAGGCATATCACTGGCTGAGAGGCTGTGTGGAGGGAACCCTGTGGCATCAGTCACAAGTCTACAGACGTTTACTACTCTGGGAGGAAAACAATTCTCTGTTCCGTTGTAGAGGGGAAAAACCAGATACTATAAAAATAAGCACCTTAATAGCAACTGGTCCCATTTTTACCTTAAAAAAATGCAGATTTTTAAAATTCAGGATGTTTAAGAACATTTCTTTCTAATGCTCTGTTTCTCTTTTGAGGCTTACATAAAATGTTTTCATTAACATGTTCTTTTTAATTTTTTTTTAAATCTACCCTAAAAACAGAACTTTTAGAACTAAGAATTACTTCAGATATTTAATCTAGGTTATTTGCCATGTTAATTCATTAGCTTGTGTACCTTTTTCCTGAAAATATTTATGCTAATGGTGGGGACAAATACAGTGGAGATCGAGGAGAACTTTAAAATTTCTTCATCCAAGTGTCTTGTGAATTAGGACAACAAAAATTTAAATATTAAATATAAGTATTTGAGATTATTTCATGGTAATGCCTTCCTTACAGGATTTTTCACTTGTGTCTGTGGTGTCTTTGTGCGATGTCCAAAAGGTTACAAACAAATACACTTTCAGCTGAATGTGAATTTACATCTTAACCGGTTCATTGGTTCATTTTAGCAATTTTATTTGAGGGATACCTTGTAATTTTGAAATATGCACGATTAAATACTTTCCAAAGCCAGTCATTCCATCTATGTCCTAAAGAAAAGCCAGTTTAGATAGAAAATCCTAATCGTGGAGAATGAGTATATTTAAAAACCCTCACCTTTCTCCCTAACAATATTGCACTATGCCGTGTATAACAGGTAATACTGTTTTACTAAAATGTGCTCGTTCAAGCCATTTGATTATAATAAATTACTAGTTTCTAATACAGTTGCAAGAAACTAAGCAGGTATTAATGTGTGGGGTTTCTTTAAACACACACGCAGCATTCTGCAGTGATACTTCTAATGCCACATCTTGTTCAAGTATGTTGTTGTCTCTGCCAAGGTTAGCAATATATAGTTGAATACAAATCCTTTCTAAAAAAATTTACAAAGCATTTTACATTTCTTAAGAGGGCTACACCAGTTTTCATTATATTTTACAGATATTAGCACTTCATGTACTTTAGAGGGCCAAAATAATCTTTTTGCTTAGCATCTCTCACCGGAACATATAGCAAGGATGTTTTATTTACTTTAATACTTCTATAAACTATGCAGAATTTTTTTAATAAAATGTAATATATTTTATAAGCTAATAAGACAGAATGGCTAATTAAAGATTTCTAGCGTGCATTACTATAACTTGCAAATATGGAGACATTTTGGTAATCTTTTCTTACTAAAGATGTGAATGTTTAATGTACTTTCACTGTTTCTACTTTGGTAGTCCAATGGGAATTCAGTAATGACATTTTGTCATGTCAAACTGTGAACATAAATTTGTACTGTACAGTCCTCATACTATATTTAGTATACAGTGCATATGTATTATACTTGTTAATAAACCCCTCAGAATGCTGGTGGTGGTCATGTTGTCACGTGCTGGGTGACAAAGAGCAGTGACGCAGTGTGTGAGGGTCGGAGGCAGGCCTGGAGGAGACCCCTGCGGCTCGGGGCAGGGTCTGGGCGGCCCTTCTGCCCGGCCGTGCCCCCTCCCGTGTGTGCCTGCCCTACACGGGGCCGAGGGCGGGAATTCGTGTTGGGAGGGCTGTGTCCAGCAGCACACTGACTGGCAAGCTCACAAAAGTGTTTTACTCATTTCTAATTGGGGCATTCTAATTAGGGCGTTCTAATAGCCCATTGGCAGGTGTGGAGCACCACACGTGCGAGTTTGCCCTTCTTATCACTCGCAGGGTGCCTGACTGGGCCTGCTGCCGTAGCCATGCTCTGCACCACAGCCTTTCCCAGAGCGGGGTGCCAGAGTCAGCACCTGAGCGCTGCGCACCTCCAGACACACCTGCAGGCTGCGCTGAGAGATGATGATCGTGATGATGGGTAGAGGTGATGAAGAATGGGGTTTTAGTTCTTCACACCTTTTCCGATGCCTAAGAAGAGGGAGCCCGGCTGAATTCACTGCGCTTGTCTAACACTTCCTCTTTCTGCTGAAGTATTTGCATCAAGATCTTTTGGTCTCTCGCTGCCTGGCATCCTGCAGATCAGCCTGGTGAGCACCTGTGCTATGCCGTGGTGACATACAGAAGGGAAAGCAGGTACAGCAGAAATGAGGCATAAAAATAAAACCCTACAAACAGCAATCAGAATATGAGAAAAAGACTGGCTTGTATTTCTTGGCCTCCTGCTTGAAAATAAGGACTGCGCTTTGCAAAGCCAGAGGCAGCTTCTATCCATGCTGTTGATTTCTAAGGTTCAGGCAGGAGGGACCAATGGCACGGGGGAAAGTCACGGCCACCGACCCAGCGTGGCAGCTGTCACGGGGAAGGGCTCGTCCTGACCTGTCCTCTCGAGCCCGCACACCTGCAAGAGGCTACTCCAGTTGCTGGGCTGATACTATTTCTCTCTGTTTTCCTATGAGTCAAAAAGCATAGCGTACGTTCATTGCGCACGTTCATTGCGCAATCATTTTCAGGAAGCAGTGATAATTTCATCGGCCACTGGGTGTCCCCCTTAGTCTGAGAAAAAGGCAAACTTTAAGCTTATGAGATGTAATTTAAGGTAACATTTATTTTCTTGTACTTGGGAAATTAAGATGTTCCCTCTGTCTTATCTGCTATCACCGAGTTCGATCCTGTCATACACAGAAATCTGCTCAAGGATTCAAAACTGATCTCTGTGTCTTTACTGCAATTTTTAGCCATAAAAACATTTTAAATGTGTCCATTACAGTTAAAACTCTGGCCTGGCTGAACACTAACTAAGCCAATACACAATGTTGCTTGAAGAGAAATACCATAAAGTGCTAACTTAATAAAGAAAACCAACCAACACGTAAAACCACAACAAAAGGAGTCTGCTTTATCAAAGGAACTCAGAAATGTATTTTAAGAAGCTGTAGTGTATGGTATGGTATGGTATGTAAATAACTGAAATACTTGGCATGTGCATGAAAGATCTGTGAGGTGGGAAGGATAAAGGCTTAACAGCATTAATATTCCAAAACAATATACATGGCAGACTTGAGAAACTATTTCTTTTACACCCGCCTACAACTTACATTTCAGAACACTATTAAAGGTGAGGGACTCCTCCACAGCCCAGTCTGTGCATTATTTAGGACATAACCCCCAGTTTGCTGATGCATTAAATTTACAGAGACCGGAAAGGCTGAATTAAGAAATTTTACTTCCTCTTTTCTTGTCTAGTGAACAGAACAGACTACGTGCCCTTTAACCCATTAGCACTAAGTGTGACTGCTAATCATGTCCTTAGACTGTAATGCTTGGGAGGGGGAGAAGTCTTTCAGGAAGAAGGGGCTCATGTGTTCTTGGCAGCATTCTCCACTTTAAAAGTGTCAAGAAGTCCTGGAGAGGTAAAATCATAAAATCATAGAATCATAAAATGGCTTGGGTTGGAAGGGACTTTTAAAGGTCATCTAGTCCAACTCCCTGGCAATGAGCAGGGACATCTTCAACTAGATCATATCACTCAGAGCCCTGCCCAACCTGACCTTGAATGTTTCCAGGGATGGGACATCCACAACTTCTTTGAGTAATCTCTTCCAGTGTTTCACCACCCTCATTATAAAAAAAATATTGCTTATATCCAACCTAAATCAGCCCTCTTTTAGTTTATAACAATTACCCCTTGTCTCATCGCAACAGACCCTGCTAAAAAGTCTGTCCTCATCTTTCTTACAAGTCCTATTTAAATAGTGAAAGGCCTCAACAAGATCTCCACGGAACTTTCTCTTCTCCAGGCTGAACAGCTCCAGCTCTCCAAGTCTGTCCTAATTGGAGAGGTGCTCCAGCCTTCTGATCATCTTTGTGTCCTCCTCTGGACTCGCTCCAACAGGTCCACATCCTTCTTATATTGGGCCCAGAGCTGGGTGCAGCACTGCAGGTGGGGTCTCACCAGAGCAGAGCAGAGGGGCAGAATCCCCTCCCTGGCCCTGCTGCCCACGGTGCTCTGGATGCAGCCCAGGACACGTTTGGCTTTCTGGGCTGTGAGTGCCCATGGCTGGGCCATGTCCAGCCTCTCACCCACCAGCATCCCTAATGTCTACTAAATCTTAATTTCTGGGTAAGGCTTTGACATGGTCCCCCACAACATCCTCCTCTCTAAACTGGAGAGATACAGATCTAATGTGTGGAAATGACTGAGTGATAATTAAGATTTAGTAGAGATTTTTATCTCTTCTTTCCAAAGCTCAGGAGCCAGGCACCTGGCATCCTACTGCAATCCTATCCAGTTAATCTGAACTGGTAGGTGGGAGCCAGCAGTGTCTCAGCATCTTTGGACATCGGGAAGCTCTCCCACAGCTTCAATTTCACTGTTTCATCTAGCTACCACACCTGGTTTGTGCTCAGTGAGCCACCTCAGTGAGCGTTAACGATCACATCCTCTCACCAGTTTGATCACCTCACAGCTGTCATCACAGGACATTGCATTTCCATTAAGCCATAATGACACAATTCCACATCACCATTGAAATGACACATGAAATTTAGTAACACAGAAAGAATGAGAAGTTTATTAGGCTTTCAAATCCAAGCACAGCAAATTACTAGATGTCTCCTATCAACAAACACCATTAGTTTAATCAGTAAGATTTTAGCAGAGAAGTTATTTCCCAGGGAAAATGACTCTTTTTCCCCCTGTGTGATGATCCTCAGCTAATTAAATGAGCAAGGTAACAGGTTCAGTGGAAGCCTGGAGATAAAAGGGGGTTCACCTCCAAACATCAAGTTTCTAAGTATTAGGAAACAGGAAAAACATGCAAATCAGTATAGTTTGATAGGATCATAGCAGCAATGTTACAATATTTTAAAAAAATTAGAAAGTACAGGTATTAACTATGAATTTGAAGACAATGAATAGCAAATCCTACGAAATTATGACTTGGCAGGTATCTCTAGGCAACTGGTCATGGTTAGTACAGCAAAGGAAGAAGAACATTAAACAAGGACTAATGGATTCAACTTTTCAGCACTTACCCAAAAAAATCTCTCTGTGATGAAGGGAAAGACTTCCAGGAAAGGAAAACAGGCTAAAGGGGTGCGGATACTCTACCCTTGACATCTACTCTACCAAAGTACTGGATGGGATTCAAACAAGAGTTTTCTTCTTTGTGTTATTTTAATTAAATCCAAGAAAGTTGATCCCTGAAATATTAACCCCACAACATCCATGTCAGATAAAAGACTAAATGTGTACCTTTGGCAGCCTGATGACACCCAACCAACCACTATTCTTGTTACTTTCAAATATAGCTTCCAATGGGAAAAGTCCAAAATAAATGCAACCTAAAAATAAGGTCAATCACTACAAAAATTTCTCTCTCTTTGTTGATGATCTGGGCAACTACAGATGACTTCTGACTACTTGGATGACTCAAATAAGCAATAGCAATATCTGTATGTATCACAATTACATTTTGCAACAAATTAGGAATATTGTAAGAAAAAAGAAAAAAATATTAACAGAGTTTAATACAAACCCATCAAATTAGTCATTCCTATACTCATATTACTAGTAGGTGTAACATCACTCTCCTACTCAATTGCTTCCCTGGATACTGGCAGATTAACGCTAATAGCTGCCCTCAGGTTAGCCCAGAAAAGGGCACGCTTGCTCCTCTCCTTCGGCCACTCCAGGTAGGTGCGCTTTGCCATGAGAGCTTTCAGCTTGTGATACCTGGCAGGGATAAGGTACGGAGGGATTGGCTCCAGTAAAATGAGGATTAAGCTGTTGGAATTCTCACTGAATAACTTGTGATGGGCAAAGTACAGCTCATAGTGACACCACTCACTCTGCACAAAGTTGGGAGACAACACAAAGATCGACTTGTAGCTCTTCTCAATGCAGTTAATGATGTTCTCCACAATGCTCTTGCCGGGGATAAAGTTTCTCTCGTGCTGGCACAGTTGTACGCAGCCCTCCCCCTTCTCCAGGTTCGGGATCAGCTCGTTCTTCACCCACAGCGAATCGCGCTCGCTGTAGGAAATGAACGCGTGGAACTGCAGAACCGTTCCCGGATCTCTGGTGGGGTTGTGCCAAGCTCTGCGCTTCGTCTGCGTCCACTGCCACGTCATCCGCGCGTACCACGGCACATCCAGGTAGATGCACAGAAAGGCCACCGCAGCCACCAGCACCAGCGTCAGCAGCAGCGCTGTCACAAGCAGGAGCGTCGTGTTGCAAGCCAGCCGGCTCAGGTGGAAGTCCTTGAGCTCCGTTCCTCGCAAGCCTTCGGGGTACTCGCACACGTATGCCGCCGGCCAGCCAAACAGCTTCCCCCCTGACTGCCTCTCCAGGCGGATAAAGGCTTGCAGCTCACACGAACACTTGAATGGGTTGTGCCCGGCCTGCAGCTCCCTGACCCTTGGGCAGCTCCGGAAGAAGTCAGCAGACGGGGTGAGGATCGAATTCATCTCGATGTTCAGGAACTGCAGGGACGGAAAGTCACTGCACCCTGGCAGGTCAGCCAGCCTGTTCGATGCCAGGTTCAGCTCTTCCAAGGATTTCAGCTCCGCCATCCCCCTGGGGACACTGCTGATCTGATTGTTTTGTAGGCCGAGTTTTCTGACGTTGACTGGCAAGCACTCAAACACAGCATCCGCCAACTGATTGGAGGACAGGTCCAACTCTGTCAGAGACTCAGCCCACTGGCACTGCATGGCAGCACCACTGTGGCGCAGCAGGTTGTTGCTCATGTCCAGATATTTCAGTGATTTCATACGGCTGGTCATGAAACTTACCTTGGAAAGGCTCTCAAATTTGTTCTTCTGCAAAATAAGTGATTTCAGATCCACGAGAGTGCCACAATTCTGGAACAACTCATCTGTCAGGGCATTGTGAGAAAAATTTAAATACTCAAATGAGCTTGTTCTATTGGGGCAAAGCATGTGTGGCATATATGCATCATATATTGTCAAACTGGCAATATTCATCTCTGAAAACTGTCTGTATAGAATCTCCTGGTTGAAATAATAAACCTTATTACGAACATGCTCCAAAGTTAATGCTTTCATGGAGCCATCCAAAGAGATTAATTGTTCCACAGAGCTTAATACAGGCAGAAATGCATATTCAGTCAACTCCTCCAATGGTCCCCGAAAAGTCAAATTTCTCACAGTCAAATGTTCCACAGGTGAATACCAAATAAGCATGAAAATTTGCAGGATGATAGCCCATTGTAAGTCCACAGCATCAAGCATGAGAGCTGTTGTCTTGATTTTCTTCAGAAGCATTAAGGGAGGAGAGGGGAAATCTTTGTAGCTCAAGGTATATCTTATGTTAACTATTTTTAAGTTTTCTGAAGTGCTCATTCCATCGTACAAGAGGGGAAAACTGAAGTTTTGGTTTGCTGCAAAAGCAATGTGGAGGTTCCTTGTATTCAAGACTGTCAGACTCTGAGGCTCATAGAGAGAAAAGTTTCCCAAGGTCAGAAAGACAGTGTGCAGCTGCAAATGTTTGATATACCTGAAGTCTGACCTTCGTATCATCGTAGCACTTAATCCAAGGTACTCCAAATGAAACATGTTCCCAAATTCCTGACAGATGGGCAGGGCAGTAAACTTATTGAAAGAAAGATCTAAATGTCTAAGATATGCAAGAGTTAGACAGCAAACTTTCAAAATGTTATTATGAGATAAATCTAAGTATTCTAAATTTTCATTAAAAATAAAGACACTAAAGTCAAGCACCGTAATTAGATTATGAGAAAGATTTAGTACTTGAAGGTCAGAAAGATAGATAAATTCTGAGATACTAAGTCCAGATATCCTATTATGTGATAAATCTAATACTTCAGTACGGACTGGAATGATTTTTGGAATGTTAGTTAGCAAACTGCTTGAATAATTTGCAATAAATTCATCTTCTACAGTTGGCTGGATATTATTCCATAGTGTGAATGTAAAGACACAAGTAAAGACATAGATATTTGTGAGGGATTTCATGCTATCCAGCTTTTCAGCTTTATCTTGTTTTTTTACAGAAACACAGAAGCATATGATTGTTTTCTGTTCAATATGTCTCACTGATGAGTCCAGCCCTACAAAAAGAAAACACATGGAATTTGATGAAGCTGTTGAATGGTTGAAGTTGCTTTTTTGTTGTGAAAATAAAATTCAATATAAAATCTATGTAATAAAATATTACTTTTACGTATTCTTGTTTTAAGTTCTTATCAATTGTCCTCTCTCCCATTCTTTAATTCTAATTATTGAGTCGGTCAAATATAAATTAATTCCCTTAAAATGGGTGGGATGCCAGTGCTATGTTAAAAACTCAAAGATGTTAAGAAAGACAAATTTCTCAACAATTATGGAAAAATACGAAACTGGTACAAACTGACATCAATGAATTTACCAATAAAGGAGAACAAAACAACCTCTCCATCTGCCATTTCTGTACATCCCAAGTTCACACACATTTGGGGACAAAACTCCAATAAAACCACCCTCACAGGAACTGGTGCAAAAACAACCTCGTCACTCAAATGATATTCTTCATCACACCCCAAAGACCCTGGACACTGCCATGCACCCTCTCAGGGCCAGATTATCCGATTTGTCCTAGCACAAAGACATAAGGGTCCATTTTTCCAGTAAACCAAGGATTCTGAAGAGGAATTATACTGGTCCATTGTATTGGGTTTGCATGGTGAGGTTTTGGTAGTGGGGGGACTACAGGTGTGGTTTCTGTGAGAAGCTGCCAGAAGCTTCCTCTGTGTTCCATAGAGCCAGTAGCAGCTGGATTCAAGGCCAAGCTCATCCACAACATTAGTAGTGTCTCTGGGATAACACAGTGAAGAAGGGAGAAAAAAACCTTGGGGAACAGCAACTGCAGCTGGGAGAGGGAAGTGAGAATATATGGGAGAAACAGCTCTGCAGACACCAAGGTCAGTGCAGAAGGAGGGGGAGGAGGTGTTCTGGGTGCTGGAACAGAGATTCCTCTGCAGCCCTTGGTGAGGCGGCTGTGCCCTTGCAGCCCATGGAGGTCCACAATGGAGCAGAGATCCACCTGCAGGCCATGGAAGACCCCATGCTGGAGCATGTAGGCACCTGAAGGAGGCTGTGACCTCATGGGAAGCCCATGTTGGAGCAGGCTCCTGGCAGGACCTGTAGACCCCATGGAGAAAGAAGCCCATTCTGGAGCAGGTTTGCTGATAGGACCGTGACCTCATGGAGGACCCATGCTGGAGCAGCCTGTGCCTGAAGGACTGTGCCTTACAGAAGGGAAACATGCTGAAGAGTTCTTGAACAACTGTACCTAGTGGGAAGGACTCACTGGAGAACTTTGTGGAGAACTATCTCCAGTGGAAGGGACCTCAGGATGGAGCAGGGGCAGAGAGTGAGGAGGAAGAAGCACGACATAACAAGTGCTGAATTGACCACAGCCCCCATTCCCTAACCCCCTGTGCCATTGGGAGAGGAGGTAGAGCATTCAGAAGTGAAGCTGAGCACAATCATGAATATTGTAATGCCAGTCTGACCAAAAGCACACCAGTGGTAAAACCACACCATGACTGGACTATGTATGAAGCAGTGATACCCAAAATCTGAAAGAAAACACTAGACACTACCAAAGACTCCAGAATTTCCTAGGTGTCCTAGGAATTTTCCTATGGTTGGAACTTGACAAAGAACCTCTCTAGAAACAGTGAGGGACAATTATTCTAGTTCTAAGTATCAAAAAACCCAGAGAAAAAAAGATTCTGTGGATATGGTCCACAGTATCTGGTCATCCTTTCAACAGCCTACATGGATTTGGAGAGGCATCAGTCCTATTCTGGAAAACCATGACTTGGGCATTACTCTCCTGTTGCCAAGAATTAAACAAAACACACAGACAACATGAAGCATAAACACCTCATAAACAGTTTCAGAAGACAAACATCCTCAGTTTTATTTTCTGCTCTGATTTTTTCTGTTAAAAAAAAAAACAAAAACACCCAAACTTTTTAAAAGTTTTAAAATTCTGTCCCTGTGTAATCTTTTGTTAAATAGAAACCAGAAACCTATTTTTTCAGTTCTAGGTTGTAATATGTGTTAGGTCCTCATAATTTAACTAACTGATATCAAAACTCAACCCTTCCCCTCCAAGTCTCCTATCAGACATAATCAAGTTTCCTCTTAACTAAGTAAAGCAAAAATATATCCAATTAACATCACCGAAAGCAATAAAAGAATAAATCACTAAAGTATAAATTTCTACCTCAATTGAATCCAATAGAGAGGTCAAATTATTCCTTCAGAAGGTTATATTAGGGTATCTGAGGACACAAAAGAAATGAAGCTGTGATGGTTGGTCAAAGTACAGAGTCAACCGCAAGACAAAACAAGACAAGGAAATCTGACCCAGTTCCTTCCAAGTGCAGTTGACTCTGTTCTTCAGAGTCCAGGCTGATAAACAATCTAACTCTTGAATCAAATAAACTTTGACCTAGAACTATCTGGAGGAACTTCCTCCTGGGCAAAAGGGATGTCAGGAATAAAGCAAGAACTGTTCTGAAGGGAGAAAAAACTAGAAATATATTCTCTGTCCATAGTGCAGCACCAGATGAGTTTTAGTTTACTGTACATGCTATGCTGGGCAGTGCAACAAGGGATGAGCCACACTGTATAGCCCTGAAGAGTGCCACAACGAGTAAAGCAAATACATCTAGCAAAGCAATATTAAGGATCAAGGGTTGTGCCTCCAATGCTGTTTTAGAATCTTACTAAATTAGAGCTGGCTGAGAATTAAAACTGCCATGCCAAATGATTTTTCTCCCTTTCCTCTTTGCTGAAATTCAGTTGAGCATTTTCACTGAAACTTCAAAATGCAAGAGTATCTTCCAGAAGCAAAGAAACACCAGCACCTGAGATTTGATGAAGTCAAAGATATATGTATATATAACAAAGAGAAAAAAATTGTAAATAATGAAGCAAATATAACCCACCTGTTGTGCATGGAATTCATCTCCAAGTTGAAGAACCAGCAAAAGTCTTCCGCATAGATGGTTAGCATCCTCAAAACAGAATTTCAAACATATGTAACCTTCAAGGTAGGAAATCTCACAAGATGCTAATTCCTCAATAATTGCCTACCTCAGGAAGTAAAAAAAAAAACAAACGGGGCTTTTTAAAACAGGCTATATAATTCTAAGAACTAATGAAATTTCCTTACCATGTGGGTGTTAAAAGCACAATGAAAGGAAACTTTTAACAGTTCAGGCTAAAAGTACATTTACTTCCGTAATATTTACATAACTGTGCAGTTTAGGAGGAAATAAACCTACCTGCGGTATAGAATATTTCCCTTGGAAGGACTGTTTAAATAATTCTGCATTGCTGATTTCAAGTCTGCTTTTGATGTTACACAGATGTTCTAGAAATCCGTCAACTGCATCTCCTCTTTGCACACACAGAAAAGAGGAAGCAGAACACTCACTGCCAACTTCTGCTCATAGCAAGATCTCTTGCAGAGCTCAACCATGCCAAAATTTTTTGCTTATCAAGGAGAGTAATTAACATAGCACCCTGACAGATGACAAAAGTTTATACCTCAAAAGCTAACAGGGGCAAACTGGCACAGTTAAAAACCTTTACAGGTCAATCATCTTTACACTAGAATGGTTATCAAGGATATCTCACGTTGTGGCTTCCTCCAAAAAATTTTATAAAAAATTAACAGAGAATATTCCCTGTGACAAGACAGCTGTAATGAAGCCACAAAGAATATGACAATATAGGGCAATCTGGGGCTGAAGGAATCCAATAAAGCAGCCATTCACTTAGCATTGTGAACAGGGACATGAGCCTGGGAGAAAATCAACAGAGCAGACAGTGGGTGTGTTGTAAAGGCAGATGTAAATAACTGTCCCTTTTTGGGCTGGGATAGAGTAAATTTTCTTCCTAGTAGCTGGTACAAGGCTGTGTTTTGCATTCAGGATGAGGACAATGTTGATAACACACTGATGTTGTAGTTGTTCCTGGGTAGTGCTTAGTTAAGGACTTCCCAATTTCCTGTGCTCTGCCAGCAAGGAGGTGCACAAGAAGCCAGGAGCGTGCATGGCCAGGACAGCTGACCTGAACTGGCCAAAGTGATATTCCATCCCACAGAACGTCATGATCAGTATAGAAACTGGGGGGGTGTTTTTGCCAGGAGGGCTGATCCCTGCTTAGCGATGGGCTGGGCATCAGCCAGCAGGGGATGAGCAACCATACTGTTCATCACTTGTTTCTCTTGCATTTTATTCCTCTTTCTCTCATTTTCATCATCATCATCACTATTATTATTATTACTATTACTATTATTATTATATTTTATTTTGTTTCAGTTCTTAAACAGCACTTATCTCAACCTACAAGTTTTACTTTTTTTCTGACTCTTCTCCCCAGTGGGGGTGGGGGATGGCAGGGAAGTGAGCAAGCAGCTCTGTGGTACTCCGATGTGGGCTGGGGTTAAACCATGACAATAACCAAAATCAACACTTCACTCCTATAAGCCTCCAGACTAATACAACAGCTAAAGATTCATCTAAAGAAGCTGAAAAGCATGAAACTTTATTCTAGATAGCAGTGCTAGCTACATTTCAAACTAGCATTAGATTCCCTTGAAACTCTTGTTTTGCAGTTGCATTTCCAATTTTGTTTAAAAATTGAACCCTTTGTTTTGCTGAAAGAAAATCAGCATTTTTCATTTTAAGATTGACGACTGAACTGAATTGAAACTATTCTGCTTTCCTTAGTGCAGGGAACTGACTAATATGCTACAGAAAATTCTGGGGCATCTGTGACCCAAGACAAGACCAAGTATTATGAATGTTTCTCAATAAGCAGCAAGAGTGTTTGCCAGCTGATACTGTCTAGACTTCAAGTTAAAAGAGACCCTCCTATTGCTAGGCACTAATCCATGATACTGAATAGAGTTAGGCACTTGTTGACAAAACAATGAAATCACAATTAGACAAAACAGTGGCAGCTTTACTTCCAATATAATTCACGAAAAAACCTTTGCTGCATGGATAAAATCAAATACACCATCAACTTTCATCAGAACTGACTCTAGTGCACACACAGCTATTAAAAGCACTTTTTAGTTGTAGTACATTTAATTTTCTTACCACCCTTCTTTATGAAACTTTAAAATACATTCAAATAAACAGTTTGCCATAAAGAAAAATTTGCAATTTGTTAAAATAAAACTCATACTCCTGAATACCTCTATTAAACCATTAGGAACCTTTCATAATCTATTTTTACTAACCAATTCAACAAAGTTTTGTTTGGGGCTGGTTTCAGTCATTTTTTATGATAGGTAAAAACTAGAAGCAATGTATTTCTGTTCAGGCATCTTGAACTGTACCAACTACATACCATCTTTTCCACAGTCAGCTCACATACATTCGTGCAGATACCTTGTTCCATTTCTGAATTTTATACTGCTGGGGTTTTTTGCAGCTTTTTCTACCAATGTTCACAAAAAGACATTTCACACTTCTGCCTGTATGTCATCATTACTTACTCAGAGAGGAACCACAGCTACACTTGGCCGAGTATCAAAAGCTATTCTGGACCAGCACCGTGCCAAAAGTGTGAAGAATCTCTCTGACGAGAACTGCAGAAGTGAACTTACATGTACAATTATTAAAGGTTTGCAAAGCTGGTGTTTGGTCACACCAAGGACTTCATGTTTAACTGCAATTCTCGTTGTCACCTGTGCGTCAAGTAGGTGAAACAAAGTCTAAATGCCACCACAAGTCAAAGTGAGCAGAGACTGTATCACATTTATGCTCAAGTCTACTTTGTTTCAGTATAAACAGACACAAGGATCAAAACTATGGAAATCAAACTGATAACCCAGAGCCACCTTGCAGAACACACAACTTTCTCACTTACTGGTTATAAATACTGCTTTCTCTTGACGAAACAGTGACTACAAATGAGCATTATAGTCAATCTTAGCAAATATTTCCGAAAGAAAAAACAGACTAACCAAAGCCCTGAATAAAAACATGGTTTCACAGAGGTTTTGAACCTTCCCCTCAGCAGCATCTCCCACAGAGTCCCATTATTTTCCCCTGAGGGCCTTTCCTTCCTCTAACCCTCTGCAGCTGAAGATGCTTTGTAACATTTCTAAAGCTAAAGAAGAGCTGAGCTTTCAGCAGGGTAACCCACATTGTGTCAAGTCTCCCAGTCTGCCATAGTTCAGTTTCTTTTATAGTACACACTACTTAAATATACATAAAAACTTTTACACTTTTATACTTTCATTTCATTCTGCACATATTTTAGGTTTTGGAGGGTGTTTAACTCCCATGTTATCAGTTTTGTATGTTGATATTTTTATGTATGTAAAAATAGCATTCCTGCTAGTCACCGAGATGACTAATCAAATGCCTGGAATCTGCTCTGATACAGTATCTGATATCAGAAAACGTTTACACACTCCCTTTCCCTGATAACTGGAGTGCTGGAGCAGTTACAGATTTCAGTGCAGTACCAGTTGCAGGCACACATCCCCAGGCAGCACAGAAAAGGGTAGTCCCTTTCCAAAATGCGCAGATAAAGTGGCTGATGTGCTGTGAGACTACACCTGGCCCCAAGAACAGGAAAAATTTCTGCATGGATTAAAGCTGGTTTTATAGTAAAGGTTGAGATTATGACAGAGGCTGAAATAATTGTTTGAAATATTCTAATAACACTTGAGAAACTCATTCTTTCTTGTGGAATCAGAAAAACTAGCTCTAATAATTCATTGCACGTTTAGCTGTTTTATCAATTATTTGGCACACATCATGGAAAAAAAGATAATAGTGTGTGGGCTTCTGGTTCCAAAGTACAAGTTTTAATTGATGCCCATGCTCATCAAAAGCCACCCTTTCCAATTTATTCACTCAAGGATTTTGGAATCCAGAAACCGGTGATACTAGAGAACTGTAATTATATACTATTGCTTATCATAACATCAGCTACATTCCCTGAGGTCTCATAGTTCCAAGTTCTTTCCAAAGTGGCAAGGAAACCTTGCTTGCTTTGCTAAAACCTTCCACTCCTTGATTTCTGGTGATGGCTATGGCTCCCACAGGAGTAACAGGAAGGATTCTTGGTGTACTCTCTGACTTTCAGAGGGTTTCTCTGTCCTCCAGCCAACAGAAGCCAGATGAATTCTTAAGGTTACACAACAAGGGGTTATTAAACTGTATTACAGAGGTTTCAAGGGCTACTGGCTCAGTTTTTTCCTTCCCCCTCTCAGGCTCAGTTTAAAGGCATAGAAAGGCACAGTAATTAATTTCTGGGCATAGGCAGCGATATGGGATACACATCATAAGGTCACCCCAAGACACTGGCCTAAAACTCGGAGGCTTTAGAAGAAAATTTTCAAGCAAGGCTCCACATAATCCAGTTGTCCCTGGTTGTGAGAAAGGAATAGGCAAACCAAGCTAAGTCTGATGATCTTCAGTTTTCTGAGGGTTAAATGAGTCACACACTGAAGCAGTAGTTGGAGGGGAAGGAGGAAGCAGAGAAAACATTAGTTTCCACAGTCCTGAATGAAATGTCTGAAATTTGGTAATAGGTGTGTTATATTAATTTTGAGGCTAAGTGGGGTGAGAGAGCTAAAGGTGTTAAATTTGACCTTTCCTCTACAGGTCATAAACAGTCACTAACAGTTTAAGGCTTCAGGTCAAGAAATCTCAGCCTACTAAGACCTCAGGCAAAAAGAAGCATCAAAATTAAAACTTTGTGCTAAAAATGGAAGATAAAAATAAGACAAAATGTAAACATTCTGTACTACATGAGGATTTCATCTTAATATGCCTTCTCTCATATTCATGTTGAAACACATTTTTGAAGGGAAACTTCCTGCTTCATGGTCATTTAGGTCTGGTATTTCAAACAATCTTCCCTTGTTGGGGCAAAGAGGAAGTTTGCTGTCATCATCTTTAGCAGTTGTTAATGTTTATCTGAGCTTAGCCATACTTTTTTGAAGCCAAAACAATATAAGTACAGACAGAGGAGCCTGCTATATTTCTATAAAGGAAAGGAAATATTGTAAATGTAGTTTGTTTTTCTAACTCAGCGAGTAAGTCTTACCTGCTGTCCCAAGACCTGGAAAATTTTTTCAGGCTCTGACTCATTATTGACTTTCTGATCACAAGCCATAGCTGTGCTACGAGATACTGCTTCAGCTGAAAAGGACAGATTCTTTTAATAATAAGCATAAAGTAAGATGTATGGATGAGAAGAAAAAAGCAGAAAGCTGGGGGGGAAGCATAATTTAGACATGTCAGGAGTTTCTCAAAACATAAACAATATGACAAAGGCAGTTCTGTTACTGCAGATGCCCTCCCACTCCCTCTGGTCAAGGTATCTCTGAGGATCAAAATGGTACCAGGGCTCTATGGGTATTAGAGCTCTGTCAGTTCACTGCTTCTCCCTTCCTGCAATGCCAAGCTATGAGCCCCAAAAAGTGAAGTAGCTCACCTTTTTTTTTTTTTTTTTAAGGAAAAAACCCAAAACCTTTCTTGCTTGCTTAGTCCTTGTTTTTGGCAAGTTCACAAAGTTCTGTATCTGGGTCCTATCCTTTAAATCTTCACTGAATCTGAGCAAAGACTATTTGCAAACCATTTTGAGCTCTGGACTTCAGGCATCTTCCCAGGATCCTTAATTTTCTTCCAATTTTAGCAAAAGATCTCCTTTGACAAAGCTGTCTACACTTTGTGATTAAAGCAGGTCTGCAAACTATCCAGCAGCTCAAGCATTCTTCCATGTGACTATACCAACTGTTCCAGATTTTGTTCTGCTGAGAAAAACTCACTACAGTATTTCAAGTCGTATTTCAAAATCCATATTGAAATTAATTTACAATTTGCTATCTCAAGAGAATTGCAATAAGGTGAACTGAATTTTGACTACAGTTAGGAGGTGTGCCAGTTTGGCCAAATTTAGAAATATAGCCTCTGAGAGAGGGCAGGTTACAAATCCCCCCCCCCCCACCCCGGTTCGGGAAAAAAAAACTTTTTCCTCGAAGGAAAGTGAAAGAGATAAAAACTATTTATTTAAGAAACACACAGGAAAAGGATAATAATGCTAAATAATAAAATCTCTCGCTGTGGAGAAAAAACCTGGGAAAATGTTAGAGTCCTCCCTTTGGTCCTCCTCCTTCGAGCTGGGATGGGGTGGGCCCTCTCCGCCAGGGGCCAGGGCCCTTGGTGGAGAACAGTCCCGACGTGTGTTATGATGTTAAAAACAATCCAGCAGAGAAAGGGAAAAATCCAAAATTCCAGGAAAAAAACAAAGTTCAACTCTCTGGAGGGGAAAAGAACCTGAAAAATGGCTGAACAAGCAAGCAGGGTGCATCTCTGCTCCTCTCCCCCAGCAGCAGAATGCAGAAGCCAAAAAAAAATGCAGAGAACGAGAGTGTGTTATCTCTGTCTGTGTCCTTGAGGTTTCTTTTTCTCTCTCCGCTCATGCTCAGTTTAAAAGCATAGAAAGGTGTATATATACTAATTTCTGGGCATAGTGCAGCGATAGGGAATACAACTTCAAGTCACCCCAAGAAAGGAGGCAACACAGACAACTAGTTAGAAACAAGAATGTGTAACAAAAAGTTAACTACATTGGCAGTGAATGGAAATCATATTTATTGCATCATTAAGAAAAAACAAACGAAACTCCATTGGAAAGATTCTTAATTTGTTTCCCCACACTAGTTTTCATCAGCTGTTGGCAGATTAACGCTAATAGCTGCCCTCAGGTTAGCCCAGAAAAGGGCACGCTTGCTCCTCTCCTTCGGCCACTCCAGGTAGGTGCGCTTTGCCATGAGAGCTTTCAGCTTGTGATACCTGGCAGGGATAAGGTACGGAGGGATTGGCTCCAGTAAAATGAGGATTAAGCTGTTGGAATTCTCACTGAATAACTTGTGATGGGCAAAGTACAGCTCATAGTGACACCACTCACTCTGCACAAAGTTGGGAGACAACACAAAGATCGACTTGTAGCTCTTCTCAATGCAGTTAATGATGTTCTCCACAATGCTCTTGCCGGGGATAAAGTTTCTCTCGTGCTGGCACAGTTGTACGCAGCCCTCCCCCTTCTCCAGGTTCGGGATCAGCTCGTTCTTCACCCACAGCGAATCGCGCTCGCTGTAGGAAATGAACGCGTGGAACTGCAGAACCGTTCCCGGATCTCTGGTGGGGTTGTGCCAAGCTCTGCGCTTCGTCTGCGTCCACTGCCACGTCATCCGCGCGTACCACGGCACATCCAGGTAGATGCACAGAAAGGCCACCGCAGCCACCAGCACCAGCGTCAGCAGCAGCGCTGTCACAAGCAGGAGCGTCGTGTTGCAAGCCAGCCGGCTCAGGTGGAAGTCCTTGAGCTCCGTTCCTCGCAAGCCTTCGGGGTACTCGCACACGTATGCCGCCGGCCAGCCAAACAGCTTCCCCCCTGACTGCCTCTCCAGGCGGATAAAGGCTTGCAGCTCACACGAACACTTGAATGGGTTGTGCCCGGCCTGCAGCTCCCTGACCCTTGGGCAGCTCCGGAAGAAGTCAGCAGACGGGGTGAGGATCGAATTCATCTCGATGTTCAGGAACTGCAGGGACGGAAAGTCACTGCACCCTGGCAGGTCAGCCAGCCTGTTCGATGCCAGGTTCAGCTCTTCCAAGGATTTCAGCTCCGCCATCCCCCTGGGGACACTGCTGATCTGATTGTTTTGTAGGCCGAGTTTTCTGACGTTGACTGGCAAGCACTCAAACACAGCATCCGCCAACTGATTGGAGGACAGGTCCAACTCTGTCAGAGACTCAGCCCACTGGCACTGCATGGCAGCACCACTGTGGCGCAGCAGGTTGTTGCTCATGTCCAGATATTTCAGTGATTTCATACGGCTGGTCATGAAACTTACCTTGGAAAGGCTCTCAAATTTGTTCTTCTGCAAGATTAATGTCTCCAGCTGAAGCAGGTTGTCACAGTTTTGAAAAAGTAAATCTGTTAAATCATTCTTTAAAAAATTTAGGTATCTAAAGTGACTCTCAGATGAAGGACAAAGCATATGAATCATATCTGAATCAATTATTGACATGTCTGCAATATTCATATCTGCAAATATTCTGTATAGGTCATCCTGTATGAAGTATAAGTCTGTGATTAGAATTTTCTTCGCTGTCAGTGCTTTCATAGAGGTACCTGAATAGTCAAAGTCATAACTTTCAATTTCTGACAGTTGTGTTACACTGTTAATATTGAAGTATTCAATGGATGAGTGCCATACAGTCTGAAAAATTTTCATAAGAGAATTCCAATCCACTGACACATTTGTCAGTGTCAGATTTTGTAACCTGGATCCTTGTCTGAAATTAGATAATAAAGTTACCAATTTTTCTACATTGTGGTTTGTGATTTCTGACAATGACAGGCTTTCTGTAGTATTTTGTATCACAACCCAATCAGAACTAGCTTTGGACTGAGGACTATTTGTACACGGGAGTGCCAGGCACTTGACTTCTTGGTTAGAACCATCTTCTGGAAAATTGTTAGAAGCAGATGTGAAGAGTTCCTCTTCCACAGACAGGCTGATGTGGTTCCAAAAAGTTAATGCAAACAGACACTTGTAAAGAAAAAAGTTTCTGAGAAAGCTCATATTTTGTGTCACACTGCTTTCTGTTTCCTTGAAGATGCTCAATACTTTTCTTAACAGTCCATCTTTGTTCTAATCCTGCTGGAAAACAAAGAAACACAAGCAAAAAGCAGATTGTATCATTAAGTATCTGTGCAGGAACCATCAGAGAGAGAGATTTTTTTAAGGTTCCAATGTCTCATTTCTCCTTTTGATTCAAAAAGAAATGAAGGTACCTACAATCATTCAGAAGAGACATTCTTTATTAACAGAACACCACTGAAATTTTTATTTGGTAAATATGGTGTATTTAATATATAATATTATAATATATAATGAGTTGGTTTTTTACAAAACATGTCTGATTTCATAGGTGTCTAAAATTTGCTGCTTACAGAATTACTGCTGTGATTCAGTGTATTATGAAGGCTTCCTAAACTGTGTAATACACTTTGATTAGAAAGTACAATAATTGCGGTCAGCACAGTCATCCTCTCCTCAGATTCTCTCTTGCGGGATGTGAACTGGACTCGGAGACTTTATTTAAAAATGGACTTTTGACTGTAACACTTGGTCTGAAACACAGGATGGAGGTTCAAGAGCCTGAATCAAAAGCTGAATGTCTTTAAGCACCTGAGATTGGATCACCAGTGCTTCTTTTAACTGGGGAAACTGGGGTAAGGGTAGAACGATCTCTATTTATGCCTTGGGGAAGTCCACAGAAGAGTTTACTTCTTGTCTGAGCTTGAGCATTTCCTGAATTTAAGACTCTGAAAGTGGGGTGGTCACATGTCTGGTTTGTCAGGTGTACACAGAGAACACCAGACACACACTGGGAATATGTGCAGGCTACACAAAAATATATCAGTTGTAGAACCTCTTTACAGAAAATCCAGCCCTGATCTAAGTACATTGACTTCAAACATCTCTGTTGTGAAAGAGAGTTTTATTTAAACAGTTTAGAGGAAAAAAAATCATAACTCTGTGTTTGCTTCTGTTTTCCTTATTAGAGGTCACTTTTTCTTTCTGAATGTAGGAGTTTAGGGTAGCCAGCCTCCCTTTGCTTAAGTCAGCCATTGCGAACACTGTCTTAAATCTCCTTTCAGGTATTGCATAAATCCATTGGACCGCCCCTCTAAAACAGGAACTGGTAAGAACTTGGTTAACACTTTTACATGTGTAAATCTTATTTAAAGTTGTTTTCCAGATTTCTAGTATCTTTTTATTTCCTCTTCTTTCCCCTTCCCTCCCATTGATTTTAAATCATAGTGTTGTTTGAAGCTTCCCATAGTACTTACCAATGATTGCACTGGCCTTCAAGTTTCCTTTGCTATTGAAGTGGCTAAACTGTGAGTTTATATTTCTAATGACTCCACAATGAGACAGTAGCTATTACCTGTGGGACTGATTTACAGCTTCAAGGACTACATTCTCTGCACCATCAACCATTCCACAAGCTTTCTCAGAATTACTGGGTGCAAAATACACGTTCCACTTGATCTAATAATACAAAAAAAAAAAAAAAAAAAAAGTCCACTGAGTACTTTTGTAAAGAATGCGTGAAACTAAGGTTGGCAATCAACTAGAACTAGTGGGGTAATATGGCAAAACTTTTCCAGCTTTTCATTTGGAAAAATTATATGCATCACCGCCCTCAAAAGGCATTTGGGCATCCTCACTCCCGTTCTTCTGATTGTTTGGGCAACTCTACTAATGTGTTTATGTAGCTTCAAGAGGAATCTGAAAAAAAACTACCTTTAAATCATTATTCCTTCATGGGATAAAATTTCAGCAGTATCCATGGACTGGATGCAAAAAGGGTATGATTCTTCTCCATGTGTTTTGTTTTCTTTCCCATTCATATATCCTAGCATTCAGTCAAATTATTTATGAATGCCTTCAAACTTTCTTTAGAATATCCTATGAAGCAACACAAGTAAAACTTTTATAACACATAACCTGTGATTTGGGGGCTAATACTGTAGAAGTTATTCTTTATAGTCATATTGCTTTTAGTTCAGAAGTATCCTCATGTCTTCAAACTTGATAAAAAAAGCTTAATCAAGAAAAGCAATTCTTGAGGAGGGTAGGCAAGCCAAGAGCATAGCTAGAAAGTGTCTTGTTGTTTAAAGAGTGAGGGGAGAGACAAAAATTGAGGTTTTAAGAGTTTTTCCAATATAAAATTGGTATTATCTGACGAAACTTCCACACAAGAAATATACAGAATATATTTAGCTAAGACAGTTCAGTATTAAGGCATGCACTTCACAAGTTACCAGAATAGCAAAAAAACCTAGTGTTACAAACATGCCTTTCACAAGGATGAAACATATGATTAAGTTAGACCCATTCATGAACTGTAAAAAACTATTGCCATCACTCTGCCCCCCTTAACTATGGGTGTAGGGCTAATAAAAAGAGACTGCTATTTTGACAGTTTCTTTGGATAAATGTTCTGAACACAAGCAACTTACAACAGAACAACAACACAAGCAACATCATTGCTTACCCATACACTCGAAAGAACATCATACCCCTGCTATGGAAAACAAGGCTCATTTTCAAATAAGATGCAGAATATAAGACAATTCTAGCTAACTAGCAACAGCATAAGGTCAAGAAAATGAAAACTTTCTCACCAGAAATCCCTGCTCTCCAAAAAAGCAGAAAATGTTCTCAGGAGAACACAAAAAGAAAACTTCCCGTAACTCTATCCTGTTGAGTAACAACACTTAGGAACGCCCAAATTTTTATATAAATGTTTGTGCCATCTACTGACAGCTTGTGAAATGGCATTTGCTTTTCTCCAAATGTATTTTCCACATACAACATTACTGTGATAGCCCTACTACTCTATTATTATTGAACTTTGTGGTTTTATGCTTTGAAATACAGGAGAAAAATTAATCTTTTCACTGACTTTCTATCTTCATTAAATTAACATGAAAATAAGTACTTCTTTTGAACAAGAAATTCAAACACCTTCCTATCTGAACTTAATAATGATCTAAGTCTATATGCATTATTGTAATTTTTTGTCCATTTTGCTATATCAATTTAGCTGTCAGGCTCTTATCAAGGCTGGTTTATAAAAGTACTACTTGTCTTAGTTTAATGTCCCTTTAATGGGAATGGAAAAATAATCTCTCTCCTGCTCCAGCAGTGTTGTGATTGGGTTAAACAGTGAACATGGAAACACTGAGTTGGGTTTGGTTTGGTTTTTTTTAAAATTAAAACAGAGCAGTGACTTTGGTACTGAATGCCCAAACACAGGGTTATTGTCCTGGCAAAGACATAAACCAGTCTCTCTTTATTTCTGTATAATGTTGGTCAGAAATTCCACCATAGCTGAGATCTAAATACAGAACTGCCACACTACAACCTACCTTTCTGGGTTTGCATACCATAACACATTCATGATTTAATATTTCAATGATTCAGGAAGCAGAGGAAATAATCTAAAAAAAATACTTCTTTACTTTAAGGCTTATTCTGTAGATTATATTTAATTTCTCATGAAATGAAATGCCACTGGCATTGTTTGTATGCCTACATACTATAAAGACAGATGAACCATATGTTAAACAGCAAAATAAGCATGTTACCATTAATTGCATGCCATTAGCCCTTCAGATTTACTGCTCAGATTTACCAGTGCAATCACTGGAAGTAGATTAATACAATCCGTGAATGTCATGCATACTTCCATGTTCTGTTAAAAGTAGCCAAATGTCTTTCCACCTATATTTATATTTAAATATATATTTAAACATATATTTATATTTATATTTATACTTATCTACTTATTAAAAGGCAGGTAATTTTCCTGAAACCCATTAGAAAGATGACGACAGAGTAATAGCAAATGTCAGTGAAATCTGAGATGACTAGAAGTGTTCAATCTCTAATGCTTATTTATTCCAAAACCATTTGCAATATTACCACAGTGAAACAATACAAGTGAAATTAAGTACTGAAATTTGAAAGAGAAAAAAAAATTAGAAAATGCAAGTGTTAAATTCAAAAAAGTAGTTTAGGAAGTTACAAAATTTATACAGCCTTCTATCCAAACAGACAGACATCCACATTTGTGTACACACAATGTTAATTTCACCCTGAAGTGATACCTTTGTGTTACAACAGTGACTAACTATGTCTTGCAGTTCTGTAGCATGCATGGTTATGTACAGAATCTGCAAAATTGACAGTGCAAGATCAATGTTACAGTCAAAATTATCATCTGTCATAGGTTAAACAATCTTCAGCTACCGTGATTCCTCCTAAAACACTGCTCTTACTCTTCCCAAGCTCCAATGAAAAGCAAAGGGAAATCCCTAGGGCTACTCCAGATTTAATTTTCAATAAATATATCCAATATTAATAAATTAAACAGCATTCCCTGACACTTAAATTCTCACTGAAAGACCTTCAAAAGAACCTTATTATGGAGGGATACAAACACTTGTTCTGCTGCCAACTACCTTAATGAGAACCTTCAGAGTCTTTTGCCTGGTTACTGTTTAAGTCACATTGCATGATCGGTATTTGTGAAGCACACTTCTGAGAACTGGGGCTTTATTTTGTCACCTCTTGGAGTCACAGTGTGTTGATTTGCCTCCTCTGGCAAAAGTAATTTCTCTCGTTGGCAGACTAGTCAAAGAAATAATGCTATGATGAACCGTGGAATTGCCTTTTACCACTGTGAAGGGCATGCTTCGCCTTAAAATGAAGTGGCAAAAAGAGGAATGGGTATGAGGAATTACACAGAAACAAGAACTACAGGCTGTTGGGAAGAGCTTGAAACCCCTTTGCTCAACCAAATGTTTCACCAACTGACGGGAAATGTGTGCACGCACCCGCCGGCTTCTGTCGGGGGCATTTCCTGTAAACAAACACAGCGATAAGGAAGGTGCCAAGCAGCATCTGAAAAACTACATTTCGGTTGTTTAATTCTGTAACCCCACGGGTCAGTAAGTGCTCACTCTGAGGAAGGATTACAGTTTCTAAAAAGAAAATAATAAATTTTTATGCTACCTCAGCAACTAGATTAATTAAACTTTTTCTCTCAGATGGTGGTTGAGCACTGAACCGGCTTCCCAGGGAAGTAGCCACAGCACCAAGCCTATCCGAGTCCAAGAAGCTTTTGGAGACCACGCTCTCAGGCACGTGGTGTGATTCTTGGGGTGTCCTGCACAGAACCAGGAGTTGGGACTCGTTGATCCTGATGGGTCCCTTCCAACTCATCGTATTCTATGATTCTATGAAATTCACCCCTTTCCCGTCTCAGCGCGGAAGTGGGGCTGCCGCCGGCCCTGAAGAAAGCGCTGCTGCAGGCGCGTCCAGCGGGGAGCCCAGCGGCCCGCGCCAGGGGCAGTGAGGGCCGGGAATGGCGGCCTGGGCAGCTCCCCGCGCTGGGTCAGCGCAACCTGGAGCCCGGACACGGCTTGGCAGCGGCGCGGCGCTGCCGCTTTGCAACAGGCGACCGCCTCAGACAGCCGGAAGGAGAGCAAGGGACAAAAGCCACCCCTCCCTCCTCCCTGGGGCCGGCCCGGCTGCCTGGCCCGCTCTGCCTCCTCCCCCCGCTGCTGCCGACGTGGCGGGGCGGGGAAGGGAAGGAGCTGGGGGCGCGCCGGTCGGGGCACTGCTGAGCGGTAAGGAACACGGCGATTTCTGCTTTTTTCTGCCGCTTTTGACACGGGCTGCGCTACACAGCTCTGTCCCAGAGAGGAATTTCGAAAAGGGGGGGAAAAAAGAGAAGGGGGAAGTTGTGGCCGCTGCGGGCTTGGAGGAGCGGCGCCCCGGCTGCTCCTGCCCTGGCTGTGGCAGGGGGCAGAGGGCAGCGGGGCAGGGGGAGCTGCCGGCGGCGGGCGCCAGGGTAGGTTCGCCTGCTCTTGCCGTGCCCGCAGCGTCTCGCGGAGGAGGAGCGACAGCGGGCATCGAGCGAGAGGGGAGCGCGGTGCCGTCGCCAAGAAAGTTATTCCTCCCTCCGGCTTGGGGACGGCGATTCGTGCCCAAAGGCGCCCGGCGGCGGCTGGGCTTTGCTTTCGAGGCGAGATGAAACTCCTCAGTTGGAGGGTCAGCAGATGCCGCTACCGCCGGCCCCTCAGTGTGGCTGGTCGGTGCCGACCGGGCACTTCTCTGCCAACGGTCCGGGGCTGGCCTCAGCATCTCCCTCACGAACTTCCCGCAGAGTAATTGCCTTGGGGCGGAGCTGTCCGAATTGATTTGGATCAGGACAGTGTCACGGATGAGAGGTTGAGTGACAGTGAGCCCAGCTGCAGCACGGCTCGTGTGTTCCGACAGACGCGGTAATTTGCTGTTACGTGCCGTGCTCCTGAAAGGAAGGTTCCGCAGACAGCTGCAGGGACCGTGGCCCGAGTGGTACCCAAAGATGACCCAGTACTGCAAAAATCCATGTGCACACGTCTGTGTGATCCATTAAAAGCTTAGTCAGAGCTAATGCCCATACAAAATTATGACGTATGTGTGTAAAGCTTTTACAGGTTTTGATAGAGGATCCTCGTATCTCATGATGGAATTTGGTTTACAAATACAAAAACTTTCTTTAGGTGATGCTACCCATCACATGGTGAGTACTGTTAAAACAATAGCAGTACTTCCCTACACTAAAGCATTTTATAATATTTGCTGTATTTTTAATGGAAAACTGGCAAATGCAAAGATGCTGACTTGTGAATTCATGTTTTCTGAAGATAATTAATGTACAGTGTAAGCTGAAGTAATACAAGTTGTAGCAACTGCTTACTTATTTATTTATGTTTCTTGTTCACTGATCCTAAATGCTACTCTTGGAACTGTTTAAGCAAGTGATCTTTCACATTAGATAAACAGGCTGCTAAAGCTATATATGTGTACAGTTCTATAGACTTTAATAAAATATACTCATTTAAATACATGCTTCTCAGGCAAATTTCACCTAACTCCCAGTTATATTTCGTTTTTTGTGTTTTTTCCACCTGTTTTTCAGTCTCTCGTAGAACCTCTATTCTTCCTGACAGGTGCAAACCTTTGAGCCATATTTAATTAATATGAGAGTCAATGAAAATGCCGCACCTACAGAGAGGACTTTACAAGTCTTTTTACGCCATGCAGCTCAACATATTGCAAGCTCTCTGTCAAGGATTGTCTTCTGAGTGCCAAGTATACTGTTGTTACCAACAAATAAGTGTTAGTAACCACAGAACAGTGGTCCTTTTGGACTCTGGCACTGCCACTCCTTAATCAGCTGCAGAGCTTGCTCTATGGTTTTATCTTTGCCTGATGACTGCACAATGGTGGAAAATACCTCCAAAATTACATTGGAAGATACGGAATAAATAAGAGAAAACTGGTTCATAACTTACCAAAAAAAAAAAATCAATAACTACCTCAGACAAGCTTACCTTGGCTTCAAAATTGATGTTTAATCACACAGCTGGAATTTTGGGAGACGGTGAGAAGTGTTCGACTCCCCAAAGCGCAGGACTTTGAGACAAGTGTTACAGAAACAGTGTGAGCTATGGCTGTGTCTATGAAATGGCTGTAGGGACCATGGCATGTCATGTTCACAAATTATACCCCTTCTCAAGCACATGAATATCACCACAGCTTCAGTCACAGAGTGCTATCCTTCCCTCCATCAGTCAGCAGCCTATAGGAACCTGTGTATGTCACAGTGATGAAAGGGAGAGCAAGAGCTGCTTGGCTGTTGCAACTCAGATTACTCTGTTCTACAGTGGTCTTTCATACACACCTCATAGTGAATATAGAAATTAACCATGTGGAAACTCTTATATTTGACTTCTCCAAACAAATGAATATCCTTTTACCCTCACCAAACCGTATTTTGGAAAACAAATGCTGCTCTTCGTATTTGAGTGGGATCCTGCAGAGTGAGTAGGGTATTTATAGTTTTATCCTGATACCAGTGCCAGCATGATGCATGTGCCATAGGGGTCCATGCTTTAGGAGGTCGTACATCGAGGCTGTGTTGTTTTTTAGCAGTAGCATATGGTAAACACTGTGTATTTTATAGGTACTCAAATGTTTATGGTACCTAAAAGACTTTACTTTCTATATTCAGAACTGAAGATGTCTGAAGACGTATCTGATGGCACCCCATCTGAAGAAAAACATGAAGTAATGGAAATGCCCAGCAATGAGGTATTGCCTCATGAATCAGAACCACACCTTGTAGAAGCTGGGATCTTGTATGAGTCTTCACAAGATCAACATGGACAGGTCACTCAGAATGTCAGTGATAGAAAGGAAAGAGACATATTAATTAATGAAAACCCTTTGACTGAAAAACTAGTGGAAAGCCTGCCTTCCAGGGAAGAGACAATTGAAGACATGCCCACCGAGTGCATTGAAACTGTAAGCCTTGATGCGGAACCTGAATTGGAAGAAACGCTGCATGAACAAAACAGTCCAGTAAGTAATACTTTCTTTTCTGTAAAAGCCCTCCCCTCCCTGCATTATACAGACAGACTTTTGTATAATGTACATACTGTTTTTCACAAAAACCTAGGGTGTT
Source organism: Coloeus monedula (assembly GCF_965178545.1). Taxonomy (NCBI): domain Eukaryota; kingdom Metazoa; phylum Chordata; class Aves; order Passeriformes; family Corvidae; genus Coloeus; species Coloeus monedula. The sequence goes on along the minus strand of NC_138785.1, from coordinate 52,290,984 downwards.
ACGCAGAAAACTTGCATAAGGGTAAATTAAATTGCAACACCAAGCTTTTGAAAACTAGGAATAGTTTAATTTCGCTTTGCCAGTATGATATTAATGTGGTCTTTGAAGCCTAGCTGCAATAAAACTTGCATTGTGTAGAGATGATATGTTACTGGAGACTTTCTTGAGACAACAGTTTCTTAATATGATTTAAATATGGAATACTGCTAACTGCTTAACACTACACATTACTGTGAAAGGTGTGCAGCACATCCTCTGGCTGTGTTTTTATTAAACTCAGTTGTTAGGAGTTCCCTGTGCACATTGTACTAATTTGAAAACAAACCAATGGGAGATCGCAAATTAGAATTATAATTTAATAGGAAAATTAAAATAAATGCAATAGTTCAAGAACACTGACAGAATCAGGATAAAAGCTGACACCCCGTTAGTCAAGGTGGTGGTAGCAGTGCAGATGAAGTGGTTCTGTTGAAGCAGTGATCCTGTAGAAGGCTCTGGTCTTCACCTGAAGGTCCAGTGGTAGCTCTTGCCCTGTAGGAATGCAGCAGGTAAGGGCTACTTGTGCTGTTCCAAAACCCGGATTATATCCAGCTGGGAATGCTTGGCTGCTCCCCCTGGGCAGAGCATCCCACAATGGGCTGATGCAGTTCTATGAATCCTGCAGTGGGGCCTTGATTGTCCATTAAACAGAGATAGCCCCCCTGGAGGGAGTTATCAGGGATGAGTCATGGTGGGAGATAACAAACACTGCCCCACCTGCTTTAACAGCTTGTGAAGATGATCATAGAATACATACTATTGGTTACATCTTACTTTGTAACCTAGGACACACATCTACTGAATTACACATGTGAGGAGACTTTGGAAGAGAAGCTTCCAACTCTGGCTCCTGGTAAAACCCAGGAATGAGACAGGTTCCTGCCTCTCCCTAATACTCTCCCTAATAGACTTGTATGGCTTTATAGGATTTGGTGCCTGAAGAAATATTAGGATGTCTGTAGAGACATCTCTGGAGTTTAATGCTCTTCCAAGAACAGGTGATGTGAACTACGCGTCCTGTTCTGCTTTCTTGCACAGAAGTCTGAACTCCACATAATACCTGATTTATCATCTATTAAATGCCAGACTTTGTTGCCTGATGGGTTCTTTGTGTTTCTTCCTGCCTTTTGAGAACAAGATTTTTAGACAGTGGAGTAACATTTTTGTTCTTATAGGATACCGACTCCTCATCTAAAGCAAGTAGATGGGGAGCTTGGGGTACCTGGGGAAAGTCTCTTCTGTCATCAGCTTCTGCCACAGTGGGTAAGTGTTCAGTCAGTAAAGCGTGTGGAAATAATTTATAATTTTCATGTGTCATTAGAGAGATTAGTGTTGCAAATTAAGGATTTGTAGACAGTTTTGTCCTGATAAACTTGGGAAGCATGATTTTTTTAAAGAGGAAGATGGACCTTCCTAATTATTCATTATGGACAAGATGTTAGGCTTGCTTGTAAAGTTAATGAATTACCTGATTGTGGCTTCTTCACAGAAAGGATCCATAATCCAATACAATTTCTATCAGCCATAGACTTACGGTTTCTCAAGTCAAAGCAACCCAGATCCGTGCTCATGCATGTTAGTGGTTTGTATGCCGTGACTCCTGCCTACACAACATGAATTCACTTCTTGTAAATTATTCCAGCTTTCATTGCTGCCCAGTGAAACTGTCCAATTATCACACTAGATTTCAGACTAACATATTGAAGCATGGGCCCTATACTCCCTCTCCCTATACTCTCATTTTCAACAGTATGTCAGTACAAAATGTCATTGTGAAGACTTTAGATAAAACTTAATTATTGCTCATCAAAAACTCACAGACAAAAAGCAAAGTATACAAATATGTAGTTACCAGTGGGAAATAATTTCTTACAAACCAGAAGTGTTTTGTAACAAAAAAAGCTGTTAGCTAATCAGTTCTCATAAAGGATCCACAGAATACCTTTAAAAGATGAACCTAGGAATTAAAATTAATTGCTAGTTACTAAAAATAATGAGTTCAACAGATACTGGTTTTATGATCCCATATAATGCTAAATAATTCTCCTCCTTATCTCCTCTGTTCCATGGACAGTAAATTATTTTTCTCTATTTCTCAGAGGAGGGGATTTTTTTTGTCCTCTCTTTTTTTCAGTAACATCCACAGTCAAGAGTACATAACTACATTTTCTTTCAGGCAGTCCAACCAATTAACATTTCTAGTTACATTTGGAATGGGTTTCTAAGATGCATTTAAATTTACATAAATGAAGGCTGCTGCTGAAAGCAGCAGGCCTGCCTTGCCCCAGTAATGTATTTCTTCCTTCTCTTATGCTCACGGTAGCCCTGATGTAGTGGTGGCAGAGCTGGTTTATGGGACTGATTTTGGAAAGTGCAGCTGAAGTAAGAGCTAGATCTTCAGCTGGATCAGTTGTAAAGTCCCTAATATGGCTCATCATTTGATCATTCAAATGCTACCAAGTGGGAGAAGATGGGAATGCACAGAACAAACTGATATGGGCAAGGGCACTTAGCCTTCTGTGGAGCTGCACAAGTCTTCTCAACTTGTAGTTAACCTCAAAGTTTAGTGCTTCTCTTTTAGACTCTGAAAGAAGGATCTCTGTGTCAACACTTTTGCTCGATTTTTTCCCAACACCATTAGGTCAAATAAAGGCTACTGCTTTCACAGACTTCCAAAGATCTTTGTCTCTTTCATTATCAAATTATCATAACATCAGCATTCTGAAAAGAGTTTGGTTTTGTGTTATAACCAGCTGTTGATCATTTGGAATTGTAATGCTACTGGATTTTGCAGTTCATTTTTATGGTTGCAACTGTGGATTGCTTGGAACAGACCTCTCTCAGGCCATTCAGTTTTTGCCTGTGAGATAACCATATTTACATTCTGTTTAGCTTTTGTAATAAAGAGCATTCTATACAATAGCCATTAGCTGTTTGTGAGTAATAAGATTGTTTGTTACCTAAATGTTACAAAGGTCTTAGCCTCTCTGACCAACCAGGTTAGTGTCCCCAGATGTATATATTTTCTGTGGGACAGTATGGCCATAGGTATTTCCTTGCCCTATTGACATGAGCTTACATGAAAATGAGGAATGCGGTTGGAAAAAGTTTAGGAGACAAACAAGAATGTGTGTTGTAGCCCTTCTTATTTTCTAATAAGTAAACAAGACTTATCTTTTTACAGCTGTTCATTGCTTTTGTCTATAAAACCTGCTGCCAGCATTGTAGCTCTGTGGATTTCCATGGACTTTTTAATGATGTGATGTCCTTTTTTTAGAGGCCTTATAGCATCTTGGTTCATATACATTAAAAATTGATGCGTAATTGATACTGGCTTCTTAGCCATCTGACTGTATCAGCATCATAACTACCTTCACAGCGTGTAAGTATGTAAATGAGTTTGTTGTGTAGGCAGCTTGACTTGATAAGGTCGTGTGATGTCTATTTTGAATAGGCATATCATCACCATGAAAATTTATCTTTAGGATTATTATTGTCTAAAAATGAGCACAGTTGGAACTAGACAAGTCGGCTTGGAAAAGGAGCTTCCACATGCAAAAAATGAAAAACAAAATTTTAAAATAATTTTAATTCAACATCAGAATGGTTGCACGGTTTCACACTGAAGACCCATCTACTATTTAGGTTCTGGCAGTGACCAAGAACAACTAGGAAAGCACCTAAAACCAGATCTATGTAAAGCAGCAGTTGCCCCTGTTTTCCTATTTCCTGGAACCTGCAGCATAAACAGACTTCCTGACCCTGGGATCAGGGTAGGTTGAGTTTCCATGTTACTGCCTAATAATTTTGAATCTAACTTCGCGAATTTTTTAAACAAAATAAACTTTGAATTGACCAGAATTTAAATGTTCATTCTTCCATGTTTTCTGAACCCAACGTAACTTGGAAGACCACATAGATTATCTTAGATTTGTTCCAGTTAATCAATGTACCAGGTAATATTTTATATTCCTGATATAGTGGGCTTATTTCCTAGTTGTTTATTATGAAAACTCGTGCTTGATCCTGTGAAATATTTACTATCTCTCGGTGTCATGGACAGCATATGGTACTGTGTAGACCACATATCTGCTTCAGTATGATAATTCCTAGTGAGATATATGGAAAAAAATTAAAGCTATTGGGAATTTCTATAAGCTTTCTTCTTATTATTAAATATTTATTATTCCACTTCAAGTTGTTCCATTTAATATCTGAGCAGTTCAACCAACACTTCATCTCTTATTCCACACTAGAAAATAGTTTTGCTGTGGTCCAGTCCATTGTAAAGTTGCTATTCCTTCAGTGTAGCAAATGCTGTAAGTAAAACTGCTTTCTTGGAGGAAAGACTTAGCAGCAACACCTTTGGTCTGTATTTTTCTGTTGCTCTGTCATCATATTTGTACAACCTAGCTGCTTGTCTGGCGAAATATGACAAATATTTACTATTCCTTATATTTTTCTTCAAAATTGTACTTTGTAAAAATAGCAGAAACAGTTTGAGGTGGACTAAATAACATTTTAAAAGTTTAACCAAATACGTTCTGCTTTTAACAAATAGCGTCATAGAACAGCCCAGGTTGGACGGTACCTTGAAAAGTCATCTAGTTGAGGGTTTTGTGGGAAAGGTTTTATGCATCTAGATGAGATTCTCTTGCATGTTGTCTAGTCGCATCTTGAAAACCTCCAGCCATGGAAAGTCTACCATGAGCATTTTTAGTGCACGGCTATCATTTGTTTAGCACAGCTGATTTTCATTCCTGATAATTAACACAGTTTCCATATAATTTGTATCTCATCCTGTTTTAAGTAACTCTGAACATACAGCCAGGGATTGTTTTGGTGGTAGTTTTTTATTCCAAAGAAAATGTCTGTTGTCTTTGAACTGATTTTGACATTCTTTGGATTGAGGTCCCCATGACAAGACAAATGTGATACTCCTCTACACAACAGAATCTGTAATGCCTTTGGATTAGTTTCAGTCACTGCCTGAACCATGTTTGGGGTCTTGACACTAGATGTCACACTAAGCAAACTATTGAATCAGCTTCATCAATGAGGTGAAGAGATTTCTTTTGTTTTTAAAAGGTGCAAGAAATTTGGTTCCTCCTTGTGGAACGACAGTGGAGCAGAACCACTGAAATAGTTGCTGGAATGATGAGATGGGAGAAATACATTCTATGTCTGAAACCTAATCCATGTCTCTTTCTTTTCAATTGTACTTTTTAGCAAATCAGCCATTACACAATCCAGTCCTTTAGTAACAGTATTGATAAAGCTATCCTCCTAGAGAGGGTGCTATTGCAGCTAAATCAATTAATGGTGAGTAGCCACTGAAATGTGTAGTCCCACACCTTGCATATTTCTTCCTTCTCCCTGTACCAGCACTCATGTTCCTCTGAGCTCCCTCTAATCCAGTTCAGGAGGCTAAATTGACATAAAAATAAATCTAGCGGAAGGAAAAATCCATTTTCTGCCTCTTCAGTTCCTTGAACTGACTCTTTGAGGCCAGTCAGGGCCAGCAGAAGGGACAAGTATAGAACATGGGGAGGAGTAGAACCTCCCATAACTGCACCAAGAAGCCATTAGGCTAGCTTAGCTGTAACAGCAAACTCTTTATCTCCAGGGCTTGTGTGAGGCAAAATACATTTTCAGTTTGTACTGGTGGCTTGTGACTTGCATTTTTAAAACAGCTTCTATGCTTGAAAGCTTGGCTCTTCAGTTTTTTCTTCCAACTAATCTATCTACTAGCTTAATGAAAGTGACTACCTTCTGTAAGCCTTTCCTTCCATATGCTGTGGTGTTTTCAATGAGGTATGGCATTCAGAAGGTGCTGAAGTTATGGTGCTCGATGAGCTGTATTTCCAAACGAAGTCTGTTCTCTATCATACTGTATACAAGTGCTTCACTCCATGTAAGTTTAAGGTGTTTTACCTTTAGGGCCGTTGCTAGCACTTGTCAATATCTTCACACAGTAAAAGTAATTAAAAAAATGACCCAGTTGTTTGATTCACATGATCCCTGAAATTCATACTATAAGGCTGTGTAATGCATTGTTCGTAATTAATATTCTACTATCTTGATTATTTTGTTCTTGGGTATATTCTCATCTATTTCCTCAGCTATCAGAATGGCACATGAAAATATCAGATACCAATAGTTCTCCCTGGTATGAAAAGCACTTTTTGTCACTCACTATGACAGAACGAAATGTCACTTTAGATGTCACTGTGTTCATGAGCTTGGATCTCATTACACATGGGTATGTGTAATAATCAGTATTGCATAGCTTAAGTTGACTTCTGTGTGGAACAGAAATGCAAATGCTGCAGATAATGTGAAATTAAAGTATTCAAACATTGCAAATGTCTCTTCTATTCTCTATAGCTACTATTCCCCTGTTGCAAAATAAAGTACAATATTAAAAAAGGAAGGCTGGGTGTTATGCTTGTACTTTACGTGATCATAAAAAGGATAGTTAATCTCTTCAGAAGACTTTTTTTATTTCACAAATTCAGCTGATGAAGGGAAAACTGCTTTGGCTTGACATCACATGGTGGTCACAACTGTTTTGTAAATAACACTTTGTTGTTTACACAAAGACCTTTTTTACAATTCTTCCTTTTTAAGGAGGAAATGTGAGCGTGTATTTAGGGTCAGCAGTCCGTTTTGCTTTATATCTTTTAACATTGGCTTTTAGTCTAGAAGACACTGAGAGCCAATAAAATGGTATAACAGCCTTTATGCTTATTGCTATTATTGAAACCTTTTATGCTTGCAATGAGATCTGAATCTAGTCTCATTTACTAGCTTAATTGGAGTGATTCCTGATTTGCGGACTAGATAGCATAGATATTATCAGAATCTAGCCTGGGGTTTTTTGTTTTAGCTGCAAGGAAGAGAAATTTTTTAAAGGCTTTAAGTGAATGGAGTGCCAATAGGAAAGCGTAAAAGGGAGCACAGTGGGTCCTACTTCTTAGTGTACAAAACCAGAGCACAGCTGGATTTTCCACATCTCTATACTTCATGTAGTGGAGTGATTCTCTTTCAGCCAGTTTCAGGTTCCTCAGTTTCTCAGCTGGTGAAAGAAGTTCATTTAAGGCATCAGTCTTCATCTTTAGCTTGAGCCAGATGAAGATTCACTCATGTTACTAGACTAAATTTTGATTGGTTGTTCATTAGAAGTGCCCCCATGGTAGGACACAGGTTACAAAGGCTGTGTGGTAGCCAGGAACAAAATCTCAAACTCCTCCCCATCTGTACCACTGAAGCAGGGAGTCCAATTGCCAGTGAGATGGACAAGGGTTCAGTGATTCCTATATAGAGTGGTTTAGGTTTCAGACATAGCGAACTGCCCTCCAGAGGTGTCTGTTTGCCTCTTCTGCAGGGAATCTAGAGCTACTAAGCTGGGAGGTGGAGGATAAGACAGCCTACAGTGAAGTGGAGTCTATCTGACTACAGCATTTGTGAGTGCTGTAATCTGGCCTTTGCCAGATCAGGCAAACCAAAAGGCAGGTCATGTTGTTAGGCATTGTTTGCAAAACCTTCCTTTTCAAATGAAAGATCCCAGCTAGGAACGTGAACAATAATGCTCAGTGGAAATTGCCAGCCAATAGAAAGGCAAGGAATCATGGAGGTAGAGAAACAAAAGCAACAACAGAGCAATGCTTTCTTCCAAAAGCTCACAGTGAACCATACCCGTTGCATAGCTCTTCAGTCTGCTGTTACAGAAGAGTAAATGGAGATGTCAGAGGTGTCAGTTCAGTTGCATTGCCATACCCAGTGTTACAAAATGAGTGCATCTTTAAATTGGAGCCTTTTCTCTCATGACCTCTTTTATTTCTGTGTCTTTTGAAATTACAAATAGTCATTTTCATTTCCAAGGCAACATGCATTTCTGCCGTGTTTGTGCACATATGCCTATCTAAGGGTTGCTTCAGTTGTAGTCTTCTGATCTCAAGTGGTTTTGCTGCTGCAGTCAAACATACATGCCATATAGCTTAGTTCAGCAAAGCCAGCCCTAGCTGACCTGGAGTATTTTCTTATTACTCTAGTGCATGTAACCACAGCCCTGAAAATGCTACCTTTTGTAAGTCAGTAAATACCAATACAGCAACTGTGTGCTTTCTCTTCATAAATGTATTAGCTTGTCTGCAAAATGACAAGAACCAATTCAAGGCTATAAAAAAATCCCAGAAAAAAAAGTGGGAAATTAATCTGAAGATGTGTAGCTTTTGCAGACAACTGAAATTTTTGCTCAATATTTGTAGGACTTTTTATATGACTACAAGACCATAGTATTTTTTGTTGTCAAGTCAATTAAGTCAATGGAAAGAATAAAATTCTTGCTCTTTTAAAAAGTTGTGGGCGGAAGAAATGGAAAGGAATGTGACATGCAGTATCTATTATATTAGTTTAGAAGGACAATTAATAGTGGTTTAAGTGAGCCCCAGGAATTTGGGGTTAAATAAATGACTCCAGAATCTATCCACACTAATATTTTCATCTAGCTCATTAAAATATGTGGGAGATTGGATTAGACCATGCAGGATACTGCTCTCCAGTATCTGCATTGGAACAGACTTTGCAAACGTCAAGAAATTGTTCAACAATGACTTAAACATTGTGGTGCATTACCTGGTATGACCCACACAGTTGAACACACTACTGTTTTTTGTAAGACACAAGATAAAAGAGATAAAGGTCATATTTTCTTTAGTATTTATCTGTGTCGGTTGTTTCAGTGTAAAGCATTAGGACCTTGTGCAGCTTATGAAATTCCCTCTTTCTGCAGGTCTATTCCTTAGGAGATGTCTGCTCTTTGTGTTTACCTCCAGATACTCCAGTTTTCTTGTATGTGATCTTTCAGTAGTGCTGCTTCACATATATTTTCTAGAATACATTTATTACTGAAGTCACGGAGCACCTGATGTGTGCTCCATCTGCAAATCACAGAATCATAAATCTAAGCTTTCCTTTTTCCTACTCCATTTCAAATATATTTGCTGCATCTTTCTTTAATCAGATATTCAAAAGCATTTTTGTATGATTACACACACACATATATGTATATGTTTTTTCAGACTGCTGCAGGGCACTGGCAAGTGATAGGCTATTTTGCTGTAGTTAATGTAACTCAAAAAAGGTGCTTTGAACTACTCTAATAGAATGCACACAGTTGTGGGATAGTGTGGACAACACTTAATGAATCATTATGTCTAATTTTGTGCCTTAGATGTTTAGATATCTGCCTGACCATCTGTATTAATGCCTTTTCTGAAATAATTCATCTATTTACAGTTCAGTTTAACCAAAGAAGTATGAAATTGTCATTAACATTTCTCCTAAGTAGTTAGGCAGATAGTTGAAACACTCTGGATTGTCCGGCTGCTAGAAGTGATTGGTTTCATGCAAGATGCACTAACAGTGTACTGTACAAGATAAAAACCAAATCCTGTCACTGAAGCTATTTAATTTTGTGTTGGAAAGAAATATTGCTCACCTGGTTTGTTGTTAACCTGTTGCACCTCAGCTGATAGCCAGAATCTTCCAGCTAAGGAAGATTACTAGCTGGATTGCTTGTAATGAGAGAAGTATATCATGGACATACTTGTGCACATATCCAGTAGTAAAATAGGCAATTTTAGAGTAGTCTTCTTTAAGGGCAGCATTTTTCAACTACAGTTGATGCAGATTGGGAAGATGTTGCTTTGCCTTGCTGACTGTCAGTCAGTCTACCCTATCCTATAGCAGGATATTACCAGTCCCTGTGATTTGCTAGTGTAAATAAACTCTGAGTAGAAAACCAGCAAGGCAATCCTGTTCTGTCAAAAATATTCAGATAAAAATGGTAGCAACACTTATACTTTATTTTAAACTAGACCACTTTAATAGAGGGCTAGGGAGTCACTGCGTATGAATCAGGTAGAGGTGGTAAAATCTCTCTAGGAGATCAGCTGCCATTGGAGCAATAGTTCTGCCTGTGTCAGTTGACATCAGCAGACTTTACAAAGTATGTTTAAATAGTAGCTTTGAGGAGAGACACTTCAGAATCTTACTTCAAATGAGCAACTAAGGAGCTTAAATCCTGAAATAACTTTGAGGACCTGAGTCAGTATTCCTAAAAACATAGCACCTATGCAGAAGACTGAAGAACAAATTCCTTACCTCCATCCTGCAGTCACACAAAATCCATTAACTTTGGGTTAATTGTTCTAAAATTCTGAAAATTATGTGAGGTCCAACTCTATGGCCTTACGAGGACTGTCAGTTTCCATTTAAACTGATTGCAATAGAATATTTAGTGTTTTGAAAAGCAGGGAAATAAACTTACGTGTGCCACTGAAATAACTTTTATTTTTCAAATCCAGCATAATTTGTGTTATAGTCCAGCTTTATCATTTCTATTCAGTTAATATAAATATACTAGAAGAAGTGAATTGTTAACCTAGACAAATTAAGCAATTGAGGTAAGTTTAGTAGATATTTTGTTTGTCATAATTCATTAAGTATAAGAATACTACGCACTGTTAGTAATAAGTTTTCAAATCATTTAGTCTAAAATATGCCTCTGCTACAGGTCATGGGATAACAGCAGTAAAGGAAAAAGCAGGAACTACCCTAAGAATTCATAGTGGAAGTTCAGCATCTTTGGAAACAGCAGAGCCTCCTGCAGCTGAAACACCAGTTACTCGTAAGTTCAAGTCCACTGAAATTGTGGACAGAACTCTTTGACACTGCCAAATTAGTTTGATTTACAAAATTTTAAGATTTTGGTCACAGAAACCAGTTTACTGTAATTTGTGACTTGCAGAGTTGAAATTATACTGTAACCTGCTTTTTTTCTTTTGTTAGAAGCAGAGGATTCTCTGGACCAAAGCTCTTCTGAGAATATTCCTTCTTCCCCTTCATCTGGATCTCGTGGCATGCTGTCAGCTATCACTAATGCTGTACAAAACACAGTGAGTCATTTTAGCTGGTCTCTCTGGTCTAGTTATTTTTCATTATTTTTAGGTTCAACTTCACTGTAGGTCACATTTTTTAAGTTACAATTCTTTGTAGAAACAGTTCTTTTGTAGGTCTGTTTAGAGTCTTTTCCATGACAAAATAACTTTTAAATAAAACTGTCAAATTTAAAAAAAAAAAAAAAAGTCAAACAGAACTAACTCAGTTACTACATTGTCACCAATTTCAGTGAAAAAAATGCGGTCTTCTCCTAAACTATGTAGAATTTTGCAAATTCTTGGAAAATCTTTTTTATAATTGTACAATTGTCTGATTTTTTATTTTTACACATAGAGAAAGTGTGATAGGATTTGTTACCATTTTTGAAGGCAGAGAAAATAAGAAAATACTCCATTTGCTTATTTTAAGGCTTTTACTAAGCTCTCTATTTTTAGTTCCTGGCCTTTACCTTCACCCCTCTGTCTAGTCTCTCATTTTGTGTTAATCGTCCCAGAAGGGGGCCTGTTTGAAAACTCAGTGAGGCAAAATCTTTTGTTCACAGTTCTTTCCTATTACACTGTCCTTATATTTTGTGTGTTGAACTTCATCCTTTTCTCTTTTTTTGGGTTTCAGCTTTTGCAAAATCCTGTACCATACCGTTTCCAAATCAATTTTTGTGTCATCATCTTCCCCAACATTTTTTACACCTTTCAGTATGGTGTTTCACTTGAAATTAAAAGAGACTTTAAACATTGGCTGTAAAAGCATGTAAGATTAACTCCCCACTGAGCAAGTTTTATGAAGTGGCAGTTCTTTTTTATTGTATATCCAGTTCACTCTGACTGCCTCATCAATCTAATATCAAAGGTTTGGGGAGCAGAAGGAGATTCCTGCAGATTATTCCTAAGACTGTTTCTACAGAACCTGGAGCATCATACGACTTGTGAGAGCTGGCAACCAGTAAGATTACTTGAGCATGTTATAAGATTTGCAAATAAGAGAAATGTGCTTGTAGGCACCCTGGAGATGCTACTATGCCGTAGTGATCAATGTGGTACAAAAAGAATCACTTAAGGTCTCAGTAAGTCACCTATAATCCCATTTGAGACTTTGGTAGGGTTTTCCATTATATATCGGGTTACATCAGCATTTGAGTATCTGACACACACGTAATCCAGATTGAAATGGAAATCTTTAGCCAGTGAAAATTCTTCTTCAATGTACGTAAAAGATATGAAGACACAGGAAAAACGTGTATTTAAATAGACAGTTCCAGAGTCATCACAAGTGTTGAAATTTTAAAAATCAGGTGAGGCAGAGTCTTCTGTTCATGATGGACTTGACTCCACATTTTTCATATCTAAAACATGTTCCTACAAACCAGATGCCATCGGATGAAATTAAAGTGGTATTCATAGAATGATAGAGCGACAGAATAGTTAGGATTGGAAGGGAACTTAAAGATCATCTAGTTCCAATGCCCCTGCCTTGGACATGGACACCTTCCACTGAACCAGGTTGCTCAAAGCCTGATCCAGCCTGGCCTTTAATACTTCCAGGGGTGTAGAATCCACCACCTTTCTGGGCAGCCTGTTCCAGTGCTTTCAGCATCCTTATAGTGAAGAATTTCTTCCTGATACCCAATCTAAATCTATCCTCTTTCAACTTAAAGCCTTTTCCTTTTGTCCTAACACTGCTTGCCCTTGCAAAACGTCCCTCTCAAGCCTTCCTATAGGCCCCATTTAGGTACTAGAAGGCTGCTGGAAGGTCTCCTCAGGGAACAGCACTGATTTTCTGTCTTCACAGGAGATGTACTCCAGCCCTTCTATGATTTTTTTATTTTTTTAATTAAATTACAACAATTGTTACATTTCATCCTGTGTAAGTCATTTAATTAAATGGAAATATTTGTATAGCTCTTTTTTTTTTCTTTTGGAAAAAGTATTCAGAACAAAGTAAATGCATGAATCCTATTGTTAGTTAAAGTGTAGGAAATTTAGGGACCTGAATGCTCAAAGATGGTGTCTATAAAAGCACTCCTCTTTACAGTTTGTACTAGCCTAAACTGGGAAGAAAATAACCATATTGCATTATTTTATACAGGGGAAAAGTGTGTTATCTGGAGGCTTAGATGCTTTGGAATTTATTGGGAAGACAACCATGAATGTCCTTGCAGAAAGTGATCCTGGATTTAAGAGAACCAAAACACTGATGGCAAGAACAGTCTCACTATCTCAGGTTGGATTTATTTAAATACTGCTCTGTCAATGCAATTTCAGATTATTTTTCCAGAATTTCACGTGCCTCAGGGGGAGGCCTTTGTTGCAGTAGGTACTGGTTGGGCTTGGGGAAATAAATATTATGCTTTATATTTGCTCTACTTTATTTTTCTTCACAGAACCACAAAAGATAATGTAAAATCATCTTTTCTGCATAATCACATATGCAATAGTTGTTTTAAATAAGATAGTATATGTGGTAATAAATCATTACACTCTGGAAGCCGAATCAAATTATTGATGTTTTGGTAACAGCTGTAGATAGGTATCTTCCAGCATAAACATTACTATACTCTTTTCCTTGGAAATCAGTAATACTGGAATATGACATATATGTCATTAGGAGCTAAGCCTGTAAAAAATTGTGTCTCAATGTCCATCTAACTTAATGGTAACCTTACACAGTTGTGACTCATATGTTTTAAAGCTCAGAGAAGTGATAAAAACAGAAGTGAAAGTGCTTTAAGTACAAAATGTTTTTATTTCTCCAAACACTGAGAGGAGGGAGGCTGTGGAAAACGACAGATGTTGAAAAGAAACTAAGTTTACTGCATGTTTACTTCCTTGTAGAGAAGAGTGAGGTACTTTTCTTTTAATGAGATGTTTCATCTTTAGTGTTCATCATTGTAGGAGTTAACAGACTTACACTGTTACAGTAGATCAAAAGCAATTAACTCTTGTTAAGGCCCACAGGGTTAAGATGAGCTTTTGAGAATGTCTCCTTTAACAGCATGCATGAATTTGCATGTAGAATCTGAGGCAGAATGCAACATAAATCAGTTCTCATGGGTTGCACTATCACTTTCCAGTGATTTGTTCATAAAACTTTGTGAGTTAACTTTTGAAGAAGGAGACTTCAGAGGGAAAATGTACCATTTAAAGTCTTTTGTAACAAATGAATCACTGAAGACAATAGTGTAGAAATTTTGAATGATGGAATAACGTAAGTGGCGGGAGTTCACCTGCATTCAGACACTTATATGTGACCTAACATGCAGTTCACATGTATTTACCACCTTTGCTGTAACAAATTCATGAGAAGCCATTTCATCCTGGGAATAGAAGGAAGAAGTAGAAGATCCTGTTGGATACACTATTCTTTTTTATACACTGCTAGAAGTGTATTAAAAGCACTCCAAAATATACCTAAGTGTATAGAGGGTAGGTCTGCCCCACCTTTGGTATAAGTCATTAATCTCTTTTGTCAGTCCTGCTGTCACATAAAACTGACTTTAGTATTTGCTAAGAATATTTTATAGGAAATATTTATGTAGGTACATTATTTTTGCAAGTTGGTGGGTAGGTCCTGAAAATTATAGTCTTCCCATTTTGTGGTCTATAGAATGGATTGCATGGCTCTTTAAGGCTGCACATTAAATAGTCCTTTTTCTTTCATTATAATTGGTGGTGAAATTTATTATATGGTATCTGTAGTTGACATTGCTTTTGAAAATATAAGCAAGATTTTTTTTGTTCATTGTTTTTTAAAGAAAGTTGGTTAGCAATTACCATTGGGAAAACCCTGCTTAGAATACTACATAAATATTTTATCAGAGAAAGTTATCAAAAAAGAAGTTAGCTATTTCATCTCTAAAATTTTAGCTCTGCAGGTGTGATATAGTCCCAAATTTTACTACTACTTCTAGACACACTGAAGCAGATGGTAATAAAATCTGTCACACTTCCAGCACTATCAATAAAACATGGAATGATGTATATTTGTACAGCTGTTGCGAGAAGCTAAAGAAAAAGAGAAACAGAGGCGGGCCCAGCAAGTTACAGTTGAAAGAACAGCACATTATGGACTGCTTTTTGATGAGTTCCAAGGTTTGTCTCATCTCGAAGCTCTGGAAATCCTGTCAAATGAAGGTGAAGCTCAGGTACAGTATGCAGACAGCATAAATCAATATGGTTGGTAAAAAAAAATTATCTTTACATTAATTTTATTCTGCAGACACATGTAGAATGAACAGTAAGTTTTCCATCAAGTTCAGAGAAAGCTGAATTGATCCTATGGGCCTGTCCTGGGTTTTAGGAACTCTAACTCAATACACCTAAAATTTAACTACAAGATCAACTCAAAACAAAGTTCATAACTGACAGATATTTTTGTTAGGATCATATGTAGTGTGTATTTCTCAGATTGTGACACTATGCAGATGTCTTGCAAATTCCTTGCAGAATTTGCAAAGAGGTTGAAATCTTTTTGGTTTTGTATCAGGTACAAATAATTATGTTCAGGAATTCCAGACCTACTACATGTGGAGGCTGATGAATTAAAATTAGGTCCAGATTATTACTTGTTCACTTCTTGTTTTGTTAGTTTTTAAAGTTACATAAAAATACACCAAGATACTATTACTGGAAGTATACAAATGTCTCTCTGAAGATGGTAATGTTAATAAGGCCTATCTGATAAAAATATATTTTAATTTCAACTCTCAATTTATTTATTCTGCTAGTACATCAGTAGATCTCTGACAGTAGACTAACAGAATTTTGTAGATTCCTAGCAGTGATTTTTTGTACTGAAACAGTTTTCTAAATAAATTTCTTAAAAACAAGTTTTCTTTTTTGTTTTTCTTTTTGTAATTAGCATTCTTTGCCCTGCGGGGTACTTCTTAATAAAATAGGTTGGATGTTAGGAAGAGGTTTTTTACTGAGAGAGTGATAAAGTTTCGGAATCATCTGCCCAGGGAGGTGGGGGTGTCACCATCCCTGGGGGTGTTCAAAAAAAGATTGGATCTGGCACTCTGTGCCATGGTTTAGTTGAGGTGGTGTTAGGGCATGGGTTGGACTTGGTGATCTTGAAGGTCTCTTCCAATGCAGTGATTCTGTGATTCTGTGAAAATATAACCAACTTATATTTTAAAATATTTTAGTTGCTCTCACAAATAAAAGAAGCTTATATGAATAACAGTTAGGTACATACTGTCAATGTTGTTTTTATTTTTTTTATTGTGTCTAGATGAAAAACTATACATTCAGACCCCACATGTAAGGTTCAAGGGTCTGCTTTTGGAAAAAAAAAACAAAACCAAAAATGGCCAGAAAGTTCAGGTTAATTGCATGTGTCAACACTATTTTATTTTAATGTGAGATACCACTGGGTAAGCAAGACATGTGCAGGTTGTTACCATGAGGTTTCTGATGCACTTCATTTATGTCCTAGACATGCACATAGTCCTACTCAGTCCAGCAGGATTGATGGTAACTGTGTGGGTCAACAAGTCCAATGCCCAGATAAATGTTGCAGTTACCACACACATACGCACACAGGCACAGAGGGCAGAAAGAGTACCGTAAACTTGAGACCTCTCCTAGCAGCCCGAAAGCCACAGGAGGACTGTAAGAGGTACTGAACACATACATGTTTACGCTTTTATTTTGAAAGTTTCCATTAAAAGAAGTTCCCAGTTAGCCCTATGGATAGTGCTATAGTAGGGGAGGAAAAAAGCCCTATGTAGTCCTTCACAACCTGACTTGAGTCTCACGGCTTTATCTTGTGTTTAGCCCTGAGCACAGGAGCTGGACACGAGGACACGCCAGTAAGAAAGTAACAGCTGTCTCCAGCCTTGCACTGAGGTAGTCTGTGCATCTGTCAACCAAACTTTGAAAAGCCCCTTGAAACAAACATAAAGGAAAAATTTTGCATCAAGGACAGTAAGGGCGTTTTCTCTTGGCTTCCGTAGGCAGAAGGAGCGCTCTGCTCATGGGATTAACAACATATAACTGTAGTACAAGCAGTGATTCAAAGAATCTGTTTGCAGCCCTCTTAAGTTTGCCATCCTATTAGATATGCAGGGACTTGCAGATACCTGAGACATGCAAAGACCCGCCAATACATTCTTCAGAACAGGTAGACTGGCAATAATTTTGGCTGCATTTTGAAGGCAACTTTTTCCAACTTTTCCTGTGAGTGCTCAGACTAACCATTCTGCCTGTGCTCTTTTTGCCTGCTGTCTTCATCCATGCAATCCCAAAATGCCTATTAGAGTTTGCAGTTAAACCACAGATTTGTAGTCCAAAACTCATGTTCTGGAGGAAGGAAGGGACCTGATGATCTGGCAAGGCTGGTGTAGTTTTTGTGATACTCAACAAATTCTGTTGACAAGAACTAAAAATATGTCTAAGCTGGGAGGTTAGAGAAAAGGTTTGAACTTAATGGATGTTTCCATTTCTTAGTCTATTTTGGATTCAGGCTCTAAATTAGCATTTAATAACACTTACTGTCCTTTCTTTTACAGATTCAGTCACATTTAGCAAGACTTGATGGAGAACAGTTGGAGACTGTGAAAAATGATTTAATTGCTATAAAAGAGATCTTTGTTCCAAAGGAATTAGATGATGAAGTGGTGCAGGCACAAAAAGGTAATTAGAAATACAGAGATGTAACCATATAAATAATTGCTACTTCTTTATCTAGCAATTAAAAAAATTCCAGTCCAAACTGTAATTTCTGATATCCTAATAGTCTTCATAAGGTAGTTAATAAAATTAATACTCTAAAAGTTCTGGAAGCTGATCAATGCTTAATTGAATTTATATTGTAACTGAAGTGCGAGATATAGAAAATCAAACATAAATATTAAATTGCTTTGCTCTATCATCAATGAATGTATAAGAAAGGAAAATAACTTTTTGGATAACTCAACTTTTCTTACAGAATCTGTTTAGGAAATTGTATAGTCTGAAAGTTTTGAAGTACTTAAAAAAGGTTTTCTGTTCAGCAACTTCGTCCTCACTCTGCACCCTCCCTTGCTAGATGGGGGAAAAGATTAGAGTGTCCAAGAAATTTAAGAACTCTGAATTTTTTGAATGAAAGTCACTTTGAAACATAGTAACAAAGGTGCTTTCGAGTTATTGCTTGGCAAGATGTGGCGTGTGGAGTGCAAGAAGGAAGTTAGAGCAGCGTTCCGTAACTGTAACACAGCACAGCATTGAAGACAATGGGCCGAGCTCACGAAAGTTACAATAAAATGGGTGGTTAGGTGCAAAATAGGTGTCTTAAACAGGTCAAAAATGTTAGCATTCCCCCAAACAGGTTAGAACAGAATGATAAGAAGTCAGCTTAAAGCCAGCACGGTTCATGTCTCCAGGCCTTTGTCCTATGCACATCCATACCAAACCTCTTAGAGCTAACAGCAGCAGTCCCCTTGACCTGACTGAAGACTGGCTCATGCCACTGAACACCATATTGTTGTGTTTCGGAAACAAAGAAACATCGAAGGATATTTCTTCCACATCCTCTTGATCTTCTCAGGGAACTTTGCCCATAAAACTTGCATTTTGCTCGATGGTGAGATACGATTTCTTTAGCCTTCAGAAAAGTTAGAAAAACTCTGTTAACATCCACATGTTCTAACAGGAAAGTAATTCTGCTCAGACATCTCTTTCTGGCAGTGCTTACTCGCTTGCCTGATCTTTCTCACAGGGACCTCATTGTTTCTCATTGTGGGGAACAGCAAGTGCTCAGCGTAAAGTCTTAGTATGGTAAAGTTTTATGCTGTTTTGTTCCCCTCTTAGTTACTCTTTAAAACCCCACATTCTTCTATGGAGTTGTGAGAAATAGAAGTGAAGAAAGTGTATAGCCTGCTTAGGAATGAGGACTCATGAGATGTCTGTTGTTCCTTAATTTCTATGGAAAATAGTACCTTGTTTTGAAACCATCTCCCAGGAGAAGCTCTGTTTCTTGCACAAAGTGATTTTTTCTCTGAAGGTCAGAAGTTCTGGTTTTTTCAGTAAAGCACAACTGCTTATCATGCTCCTTGAAACATTTACAGGCATTTTGAATGGGCTGCAACCAAGGCAATGAGCACCTTAAAAAAAAAAAGAGACCAAATCAAAGTGTGCTGCAGGTTTGCCCCTGCAAAAGCAAACCACTCATCGGTGAAACACATCCGTTCCTCCTGTGACTGTGGAAATAAAAACCACACACGTGTTCTCTCCACCTTACAGCTGAATGGGTGTTACTTCAGGCAGCAGCGCAAAATTACGCACATCCTTTGGTGTAATCAGGCTCAAGATTTGTTAGCATTTGAACTGCAGATATATTTCATTTATTGGTGTTACGTAAGATGCATTTTAGTTCCACTAGAGGAACCAAAAGAATAGAAAGGTAAATTGCTTCTCAAAAGTAGCTTTCTGTTAGGGCTGAGTCTACAATTCTGGACATGCATTAATAGCTTCTATGCTTACAAAATCAAGTCAGTAAGCCATATGGTCTTTTAATAGTGTATTTTTTACATAGAATTGTATATTTTTACTTAAACTAACTCATATAGCAAGAGCTAGTAGGCTTTGTTAAATTCTGTGGAGGAACTTTGATTTTAATTTTGCTTGCTAAACAGTTTAAAACTGCAACTAAGTTGATTTCCATAAGATTTTGATTTGTATTTCCTAACTCAATAAAACACGTGGGTTTTATTACTGTATATGTATATAAAAATTATAAAAATTTATATTACTGTATATATATATTTAAAGAAAAGAATAGATGGGAGAAAAAACAGTACTTTGCGTTCAAGTGTTTGAAAAAGGTGACCATTTGTTTTATGTAAATTCTCAGGATCTCTTATCCTTGGATCTCAGAATCTGAACAAGTTTCTGATGTTGGTGCTGTTTTATTTGCTACCATAAATGCTTTCAGTCCTACAGAAGGAGGTAATACTGCAGTGATCTTTGGAGGACTGTTTCAGGAAAGGACTTGGGCTAGGCTTTGTTCTTGGCAACTTTGAAATTGGAACTGTAGTATTTTTTGTGTCTTGGCTTAACAGTCAGGCGCAAAGTTGATAAAAAAAGAGAAAGAACATATGTTTTCTGACACAAGTAGCAGAAAGCCACATGCATACCCTTCTCTCTAATGTTTCCTCTCACTTTGATTGTGCAGCCCTTCCATGTATTTTTCACTGCAGCTTCACATCAACGGTTTGTGAAATAATAAGGGGAGAACATCTGTAAAAGTGGCTTTACCTACATTTTGAAAGCCATTAACACCCAAAAGCTCATACGTGAGGTTAAGCGAGGCAGTAGCCAAAGTGAATATTGAATTGAATATCCCAGTTATCAACAGTTTTGGTAATTTTGTATTGATGTGGTAAACTGCTGCTCACTTTTCAGCCTGCTGCCATTCATAAAACTATTTGTCGTTGATTTAAGAACAAGTGAGTGCAGTGTATCCAGTGTACTGTATTCCAAAGCCTGAAAATCCTATTGTCAAAATTTCCTCATAAGGGCAGCAGTGAAATGAACTCCATGCATCTCTTTGGCCTGCCAGAATACAAACTTCTTGACATGTTCCTTTGCTATTAAGACAAAATCTCAGTCTCTTGTTTGTTGTAGGTGAAGAATTCTTTGTGCTACACGCTAACTTATTTTATAGCACCAAAGATGGACACTCTGTACAAGCAAGGGTGAGATGTCCTTTTCCCTAGGAGAGTATAATCCAAGTCTCAGATTTTACCACCTTTCCACATGTTGCATGGTAAACAGTTCTACCAAGGTCCCCAAACTCACTGGAGAGTAATGGCCCTCTGCTTTTAAGCCCAATACTGAAGACTTGCATAAAAATGGAAGATCTGGCCCTACCTAATTAGTGAACAAAAAAAGTGAGAATATAGCAAGACACAAAATTGATTTTTGAAGTAGCTGGACTTTTATCAGTATGGGGACTCTGACCTTCTAGTGACATCAGGCTAAAGAACTGGATTTTGTGTGTTCCATCAGGAAATCTTTTGCGAGCTCAGTAAATGCAGATGAACTAAACCAACCAAAATACTGACTTTCAGGAACTTGAAGCATGTTAGAATATGTCATCTGATAGTTGTCAAAGGAGTATATGTAATAAAGATGAAGTTCAAATACGAGTGATACTTACCTTTGCTCAAAAATCTTGTGAAATAAGATTTGAGGTTCATTACTTCAAAGCAAACCAGAAAACATTCTTCATTTAAGCAAATCTCGACCTTAAAATAGAAAGAAAACACACCTCTTACCTGTGGTTTGCAGGCAGAGCAGTAGAGAACATGTATGAGCAGTATGAGAGAACAGTATGTTGCTTCTGAAACTTGTTTGTATCTGGCCGTTTTTATTCCTTGGTTTGAGAGAACAGGTAGTGTTGCTTCTTTGGTTATTTTGTGGGTCATGTATTTTTTGTCAGATAACATGGGTTTATGCAGTTTCTTGCCCTCTTGACTGTTTTTGTGAAACTCAATGGAATTTAGGATGGGATAGAAAGAGCAGTTAAAGTGTCAAGCTGGTGTATCAGGTTGTGCAGGGATCCCTGTTGCTTGTTCTCTTCTTTATTTGAGCGTATACGTGCACACCCCCATACATTCCTTTCTTGTGTTGCTGTCACTGTTTTTCAAGTGCTGGAATGCTTGGTGAAACTATTTCACTGGATGTATTTGATCATATAAAATACTATAGCAGTAACACGCTAACAAAAGCTGTCTTGTTTTTTCTTGCAGCAGATATGGGAGAAGAGTTTGTCAGCATGCTCACGGAACTGCTGTTTGAATTGCACGTTGCTGCTACTCCTGACAAACTAAATAAGGTTAGCACCTGTTAGTGAGCTGCCTTCAGTTTTGTGGGCAAAGAAAGAGGGCTTTATTCTGAAATCTGACACAGAGCAGTACCCAGTTCACTTCAGACAGCTCAGAAAGCAAAGTACAGGAGGCTGAGATTAAAATGCTGAATATAGAAAAGCTTTCACAGAAGAAGTGAGATGAGTAAGGCAGTGTAGTTGGACGAGCCCTTTCCAGTGTTAGAAAGCTTGAACTAGGGTGTCTCAGCAGAACAGGGCTAATGAGCACAGCAGATTTGGTCTTATGTATTGGGAACAAAAGTCAGGTTCATAATAATTTTTCTTGCTCTAGAAGTTAGGTGTTTATGATCTAGTCACATGACTAGTCACATTTGTACTATCAGGTCCCTTTAAAGCTGGTTAACCTGCCAATCTTAGGCTCAAACAAATGTTTATCTCTCTAGCTACATAGATAGAGGATGGATAACTAGCTTAGGCTTAGGTCTTAATGTATTTTAATTTGACTTGATGTTAAAAAAAGAGATGTCATTAATTTCCTACTAAGCATAACAGTAGTCTGATGTTGTATAAAGCTTCAAGACTTCAGCTTTGATCTATTTTCATGCCTGGGAAGGCAGCTCAAGATACAGTGATTTTATATTTCTTTTTCCTTTAAGAATTTAGTACTTTTCTCTTACCTCTCCAATTTTTTTTTTTTCCTTCTTTATACACACTTCTTATTTTCTTATTTGGGAAACTGTATAAGAAAAATTTCTGTGTAAATTGATTTGAATGATAAAATAAAGCTGAAATATTACCTTTGGAATTAATGCCAGCTGTATGTGTTTGTTAGGAATATTGTACCTTTAGAGGAATTATCCCTGGATGATCCATCTTTATGCAATCTGAAATGCTTCTCCTTACAGTTTCTTAAATATACACGTAACTAAATGCTACTTAGAGTCTTGATATAGTCAAATTTCTGTGTGTAAAAAGGAAGTAACTAAATGTATTGTTAATTGATGTTCAGGAATGTCATCTGATACTCTCTTTTCAAACTGAACTTCGCGGTTGGGTTCTTTGTTTGGCAGGCTAGGAAAAAAGCTCATGAGTGGCTGGAAGAAGCCAGTTTGTCCACCCCAGTAGACACAGAAGAGGAGGTAAATGAAAAACCTGGAGAACCTGGTGAAGAAAAGACTCAAAAAGATGATAAAATTGACAGTGATAAAACAGAAGTAGACAAAAGCAAAACTGTGGAGGTAAAATAACTTTTGAAGGATGAGTTTCATTAAGTGGATGGACATACTTTGTTTGATAAGATTGTTTCTTCATGTGTTGGCTTCATATGTCATCCTTATTTTTTAAATTCATGGAAGTAGTAAGAAATAATAATACACAACTATTCACTGCAGACCCAATAGGAGAGTAAATTACATAAATATTCTTACTGTTATTCTGTTTCCATAAGTAAATATCAAAGTAGCAGGTTCTCTGTCACATTGTTTTTATTGTTTTATATCTGTGGTTTTTTGTGTATGCATGTTTATACTCAACACACAGTGAGCGGAGAGATTCTGTGGTGTAATGTCAAACATTGCATGCACACTGAAAGTTGTATCTCAACGTTTCTCAGTATCTCCTTCTCTCAGTGACAATACATGGGAAAAATGGTCAAACTATGTAAACAGTTTGAATCATAAACAGACAAAACAGAAATATTATTTAGGCAACTAACAACTGTTCATTCTCTTTATGAAAGATAGTTCTAAGGCTAAAAGTTCATTTAGAAAGTCCTGATAAGGTTAATTGTGATTGAATATTTTCTGTCAAGTTAATGGCAATATTAAATGTGGTTGCTATCTTTGTCAAGATTATTATTTCTGATAAGAAGTTATCTGTCATGTTTCCTTACAAAAAAGTCTAAAGAAGCAGACAGAGTGTATACTCTGTATTTATTACAGATTTTTATGTGATTGCAGATTTCCAACTGGCATCACCTTGTGAAAGCTGTAACCCGATAGTGCTACGTAGAGATTTCTGTCACTGTTGATAAAAACCACTTATTTATTGGGCACATTATCCATTTCTGCTCTGGAGATTCAGCTAAGGGATGACTCAGTACTTTTGGCTCCATATGAAAATAATTATGATTATGACTTACTCTAGAGTTTAGGTATCTTTCTATTTGTTAGGACTAGATTTAAAAGTGGTATGTGAGAAAATCCAAGAGCCTGACCTAGTTCCCAGCCAAGTAAATGGTAGACTTGATCTTCCTAATTTTTCAGAACAAGTAGAAGGTCTGTGTTTTATAGCCTGTGGATATTTCATTTTCCAGTATTGGTTGTGAGGATGACATTATGGCTGACATTACTTCACTATGTATGTGTTGGTTTTTCCAGTTGGGGTAGGAAGGGTTCCTATGTTTGAAATTCTTACATATGTATATATCTATAAATACATTCATCAGTGTTGTTATTATTGATTGTATTATTCCCATTTTTAATTTAAGGAAATCTACATGCTGTCCATTGAGAGTCTGGCTGAGGTAACTGCTCGTTGTATTGAACAGCTTCATAAAGTAGCAGAATTAATTCTACATGGGCAGGAAGTAGAAAAAACAGCTCAAGATCAAGCAAAAGTACTGACAAAGTGAGTATTATGTACTTCATATATGAACATTTGACATTTGCATAGAACTTGTCAAGTTCCATTCAGCTTGAAGGCACAGCATGTTCATGGATCAACAAACAGCATTGGTTTCAGGGGTCCTGGTGCTGTATTTTCCCATGCAATCAGGTTCTGTAGGCTACCTGTCATTTTTTGACATGGCTGACATATACATGTTTACAAAAACATGACCTATACACAAGCTAAAAGTTGTTTCTGCTCCAGCAAGCAAATGTACATGCCAACTTGGGTAGCATTTCCTGTTCCCTCTGCAGAAGATACTGTGCCTGCATATATGGAATCTGCTCTTAGTGTGTAATGCAGTCTTATTATCTAATAGTTTCATTATCTAGTGTTTATCTGCCAAAAATATACAAAAATCAATCTGTAGTTCTAAACAATAGACCACATTTGTCAGCAACTTTGTACTCAACCATAATGAAATACCCAAAAATTCAAGAAGCCAGTCCGTCTAGTGGGACTCCACATTCAGATCTCGAGCTCTCTGTAGTCATCAAGTGTACTGATTTCAGTAAGTTTTAATGTTAAGATATTTTAAACAGTTGACTCCTAAATAAGTAAAATATTTAACCAAGTGCTTATCCTTAAGAATGCTACAAAGAATAGCAAAGTCCATAGGGAACACTTCAGACTAAAACAAAGCACTTACGTTTTTTTCAGAATCAGAGCTAAGGTGTGGTACACCTTGAAGAATGAGGTCCTATGGGATGCACTTGTGAATTCTAGGAAAACAATGAAAGATCTCAGAACAGAACTGGATCTTGTTCTCTCGTGTTTTAACCACAAGTGTGCTTTCACTTCTAGCACAGAGTAGATGTTTTACTGGTCACATAGGAAAATTCTCACTGTTCTCATTCAAGTTTGATTTATTTCCAGCAGTATTCCCAGGAGTTGTGTTGCTGCAATCGTCAGAAAAACAATAGTTGAACTAGAAGTTTAGAATTTAAACAAGTGAAACACTGCACTATCGAAAAGACTGGTGTGTGGAACAAGATATCGTTTTGTTGCTGTAGTCAGCAGTGGATTTTTCAGTGAAAGAATATAAAAACTTTATCATGAACAGTCTATGCCTAAATATTTTAAAAATATTTAGAAGCAAAATTGCTTTAAGAACATCTTGGCTTCCAAGATAAAGTTTGTCACAGGGTTTTTATCTATTGATAGGTCAAGGATGTATTTTTATATTGTCTCTCTTGTTTTTTTAAACCAGTTTAACAAGTGCCATGTGCAATGAAGTTTCATCTTTATCAAAGAAGTTTTCTGATTCTATAACAGCAGCTGGGGTAAGAATTTTGTGTAGCATTTGGGCTTTTTTTAACATAGTTCACCTCTTGAAACAGAAATTCTTACATGAGTCCAGTGGCTTTATATCAGCAAAGAGGCTACTTCTTTCCTCAGATCAAGAACACAGAGCATTTTTACAGCAGAAAAGGTCTTTGATAAAAGCCTTGATAGATGACGCTGTGTCCCCTGCCTTCTCTCTTTCTAGAAACCATTTCCTGTTTTTCCTGATCACCACTCAACACTTCTTATCTTCTCACATTGAAGGGCCCCACATTTGAAGTTACACAGCTTGATGATAATTTCTTCTCCAACTCAGCGTATCCCTTTTGAACACATTTGTGTAAAAGTCATTAGCAGATTGTATTGCAGTACCTTAAGATGGCTTCACGAGTTGTCATCTTAGCCTTTACTAGATCCCCTGCCTTAGCACTGCAATGTTTTCAAAAGGTTTAAGAGGTTAGAAAACCCGTTTGGTCCGTCTGAAAAAAAATCACTCTGTCTTCTATCATGAGATATTCTGTTTGAGAACATCCATTTATCTGTGAACATCTTTGCTAGAAATAGAATCCTGTCTTTCAAGATGCTTCAAGGATGACTGACATCTAAGTATTACAGCAGGATTTGGAGGTAAAAATTGTGCTGTTACTGAAATTGTTCTGTAAACATCAGAGAAGAACAAATTCTGGTTCTCCTGATGGCTCCATGAAAACATGAATGTACTTCAAAGGAAATTCTTCCAGTTCTCCCATTAGTTCTTCCAGCACATCTCTGAACATGGTTTTTCATAGTTATTTGTACAGAACATGATTTATTTCTTTGCTTTTATTCTGAGTGATTTACACAACTTCCAATTAGTCTAGGAAAAAAATGCTTATTTTGCATTTTGGGATTGTTTTTTAGCATATATCTGTGGGACACTTGCAATAAATAATGCACAAATATATAAAAATAAATTGCACACAAAATATTAAACTAGCCCACTAAACGGTGCATTCTGTAATGGATTTTCTAGTAACTGAGAGTAAAAATGTACTTCTTTTCTCTAACCATCTCTCCTGGGTTCTGCCATCTTTCTCAAATCTAAAATTAAGGAGTTTCATGTTTCTGTAAATCTGTAGTATGAGAGCTACAAGGTTGTAAGTGAAAATCCTTCAGTTAAATTAATCAGTATTGTGTTCAGTATTGAAAGAAAACAACTTTTGGTGGAGGTTACTGTTATTCTGAAGAACCACAATGCAAAGAACAGTGAGAATAAAAAAGGGAGGAACTTTGGCCATTTTAAAAAGCAGTGGAACTAATGAATCTTTATCTTTTGGCCTCTAGTAGTGTCACTAGTAATTGTATCCATCTTTCTTCCTATCTGGTTGTTGAGAACAATGTCATGCATGCTGTGCTGTTTCACTGGCCAGCCTGCACTGTCCAGAGCAACATATGCTGCCTCCAGTTTGGGGATCTGAGTTTCAGCTGGTTTTCCTTCTGCAGGGGGGCTACTCTGGACCTTTCATTTCATCCTAACCACAGATATTTGTGTAACTTCTAAAAACTTTGTTTTTCTTCTGATGTGTGTTTTTCCTTTTTGTGTCCTTGGGAAAAAAAAAAGGGTTAAAAATTTTGTGGGATGTTAAAAGGTCACTGATAGACAGATGGACAAACAATGTTGTTACATAAACCTCACACCTCTAGGAAAGTAGGCAGTTGGAAACTCTGGCACATGAATTAATGAAGAAGTAAAACCTTGGACCTCTCTTACTTCAGCTCTGTGATAGAAATACATAGGGTGTACTGAGGTGTGTTTGGAATGTGGACACAGTTACCAGGAGTACTGAGATCAACAGTGTGAATAAGAATCAAGGTGAAAGAAGACCTTTATAGAATTCATAAAACCATCATATTCATCTCAGATATCAGTATATATGTGTTAAATGTATTTCTTGATGTGGCATTTCATTCTGTTTCCTGGTTTACAGAGCAATATGAAGGCAGAGGTTCTTAACCCCATCATCAACAGTGTGCTATTAGAGGTAAGCTCCATCTCTTCACATTAGAAGATGTTCTAATACAATTGTTTGAAATGAGACAGGCACATTTATTTCTAAAAGAAAAGTTATTTTAAAATTAGTGACAATATCATTCTGGCTGTTCAGTGCCAGCTCATAAATGTCCTAATTTTGTGTTCAACCTCTCCCACAAACACTGTAGTAGTGAGGTTGCATTTACTGAGGATTCTTAAGAGCTGTATGACTGAAGTGAGGCTGGCCAGCTCTGAAGCTCTGCTGGTGTATTGGTCAGAGTGCAGCAACAAGTTGCAGTTTCAGACTATATCCTTTAAAATTTGCACTGTAGGTATATGCTACAGTGTTTCCCATCTGCAGGCATTTAGTTTTCTACTAAGATTCACAGTCTAGCAACAGCCTTGGTCAGCACATGGATAACCATGTGTCAGACCACCAAAATGTTCATGGGCAATTTCTTTTATTTGACACCATGGTCTATTTTTCTTCAGGAAAGCACAGTGAGTAAAACATACCTCAGTTTTACTAAGAAGAGGTTGAGATGAAGTAATAGCCTCATAAAGTCCTAAAACTCAGAGTATCTGCAGCTCAAATTTTTAGCTCTGTTAGTTAGAACACACTTCTCTTAAAACATAAATAAAGTAGTGACCATAAATTGTCATTCTGTATTTAATAGCTGTGTTCTCTTAAAAATAAGGAGAAGATTGCTTTACAATAAGCAATTTTGCACTGAGTTAACAATACCCTTATGGAAAATTATGGAAAGTTGAATAGAGCTGTAGCGAAGACTACCATGCCGTTCCTTTTGTTATAGGGTAATTTTGCTGTTGCTGCTGATTTATCTTCATGTGCTCCAGGAACTGCAAAATCTAGGAGTATTTAGAATTGTGGAATACAATGTTTTGTACTTCATAAATCCCATCGTTGTATACAAATATGTATTAATACAGCCTAGGATCATGGAGAATTACAAGCCGCTATACTGTTCAGTATTAGAAATTCCAAAAATAGTACTACGTGTTAAAACCATTATAATTCAAACTGTTAATTTCAGTGACACTTCTTCCACCTACAGCAAATTCAAAATTAGTTCAGTTGATGGAATGACTAGCTGGTTTGTTTTTAAAAAATCAAATCTACTTCTGAACACTGTGGCATTTTATTCTACTCATATTACCAACAAAACTGCCCAAGAGTTCAAACTTAGGGGAAGCCAGATTTTTGTATACTGATTCAGGTTATGCTTGTTAGCTGTAAACTGGTGTATTTTATCATTTTTCTTATCTACAGATTCTAAAATCTTGTGTGAAGACATATGCTAATATAGAAAAAACTACAGTGTAATTTTTGAAGTACATGGCAGCTGTACTGATGTACGACGTTTTCTCTCCCCATTAGGGCTGCAACAGTACTACTTATATTCAGGATGCTTTCCAGTTACTGCTTCCAGTTCTGCAAATTTCCCATATCCAGACCAGTTGTTTGAAAGCCCATGAGTGACAGTTTCCCAGGAGCTGTCACCTTGACAGCAACCACAGACCCAATGTCTTCAGCTGTGCCAAGAGAAGAGCTGGTACAAGAGATGTCTGGCCACTAGAGTTCTTTGAAGACACTAAATGCAGTTTTGCACATACAATACTGAACAAAATTTTAAAACTCTTTCAGACTTTCAGACTTTAGAAGTAGTTAGTAAAGTGAGTAGTTTCTTTTTCAGTACAGTTCATGCTTTGCATTAATTTAAATGGAAGTTTATTGATATTAGCGTTGACTTAAATATGGATTCTAAATGCTGACCCTTTCATTTGTAAACAATGTATGCAACAAATTGGAATGTAAAGTTTCTTAAAACACTTTACTTCAAATTAGCATTTCTATTGTTTGTATAACTGTCAGTTAAAAAAGTGTATTTCAGAAGCTGGTTTCAGTATTTAATTTTCGCCAACATGAACAAATTATCATAGTGTTGAGCTTGTTAAAGATTATTTCCAGTAGCAAATAATAACATCATATTAATATGTACCATTAGCATAACACTTTGTATTGAAGGAGTTGCATAGCAATAGGTATTAACTTTACTAAATGAAAATTATGGAGGATATGCATAAAGAATTATACTGAAAAGAAATTTTTTGAGCCAGTTACAATTATGGGTATAGCCCTGTATTTGCTGACCCATAAGTTTATATTAATTTAGGTCTATTTCTTCATTTCAATGGTTGAACAACACAGCAGACAAAAGTAATCTTTTTAATATGCAAGGAATAGAAAATTTCCTTTTTGTTTGGCAATTGAAACACCTGCTAAACAACCTTCTCTCAGATGTGTTACAGGGTTAACTCTTTGAGGTTTACTGATACCTACAGTTCAGAAACAGAAGTTGTAGTAAGAAGTTAGGAGGGGATTGCTTTGGGTGTGGAGATCATCTGTCAGAGCAATCACCTTTTTTTCCGAGGCAATAGTTAGGGCATAAACAAGCAACGGGAATGACATTTCATAACAACACTAGCAACCATGTAATTTGTCCATATCTTTAGTTTAAAATCTTGATTTGTGGACCTAAGAATTTGTTTAGGCTAGTTTCCTTCTTAGACAGGAAGAACCTTTCAATATTTTACATAGCCTGTTCTCTTGGATTTTTGTTATTATATTTGTTTGAACTATTTTGTATTTTTTTCTCTTTATATACTCATGAATTGTATTTAAATGCTAATTTTTACAGCTAACATTTTAATACATTTAAGCATAGTTCATACATCATAAAAATAATGAAATAGAGCGTGAGGAAGTTTCTGTGTTTGATGGAAAAGAGAAACCATGTATCTGCTTTTTACATGGTAACTTCTTTGAGTACAAATAAGAAGACAGAAAGGTCTGTTTGTGTTTTACACTACTGTGGTCCCTGTTCTGCTGTCACACTCACTGTGACTTTTCCATTTTTTGTTATTTAGAGATGAAATTTTCTCTATTCCTGAAATAAGGTTTATTATGCAAAATCTATTTTCTGGCACCCTGTAATTTAACAGACGTGAGATACCTTTCTGGGTAAGTAGAAGTACAGTCTTTGAATTCATTTGCACAGGCTGAATATAATCTCAGAAACCTCAGGGAATAATGTTTGAAATTATTGAGGGGCATTCTTAAGATAAAGATTGCTTGTCTGAGATACTCCTTACTAGAGGTTTCACTGTCTTGCTTAAATTATGCATTTATGAATAAAGTAGCTTACCCTGAAGTAAAAGAAGCTATAAAATGTAACATGGAGACTTAAAGTATTTACATCCATACAATGTAGGAAGGGAAACAGGGCAGGATATGAGCATAGGGATACTCCCATCTGATCTTAGGAGCATCTTGTCCTAGGAAAACAGAAGGTTTTATCTTTAAATCAATTTTAGGTAAATAATATTTCAGTAGAGAAGTACTTTCTGGATGTAGCCAGAATATTTTGTTTACACTGATCTGTATTTTTCCACCAGTCAAATAAATCATTTGAGATACTGAACTGAGACAGTACACTAAAAGGGAGTGGTTTGAATAATAATGTGATGGGAGTATATTCTCAGTGAAGTAATTTACTTTCTAATTTTGTGATTTACTTTTGGAATGATGAATGTGATTTTACTGGGAGACTGGCAAAAACAGATGCTGCCTTAAACTTTTAATGGAGAGTGTTCTTTCTTTCATCACCACCCTTTTCAGGTCGGTACACTGAGTATGCCTTGGCACTTGGAAAACTACTGGGTTTTAAATACTTGTGAAAATTACCTGTTCTCTTGAACAGTTGTGTTTTCCATGGCATTCCATTCACTTTTGAGGACACACACCCTGTTATGCAGAAACAAAGGAGGCAAGCTTGTGTGCTAAGTTAGAAATTTATCAAGAGAAGACTTAAAACAATGTCTGCATACCTGCAGCCTTCAGATGATCCACAGTTACAGGTCATCACTGAAGGATGAGCTCGAATTAGACAGTAAATTAAAGAAATAATTTACTGTATATTAAGGATATTGACTTCTTTTTTCTTTTCTTGGATGTGGGTTTGCGTTTCTTTTAGGTAAACAAACCAAAGCAAGCTGTAAGTTGTTTACTGCTTTTAGGGTATAGTCTATTCATGTGTAAACATCTCTTCCCCATGAGTTCCTCCTACATTCCAGCTTCCATTGCTAGAGACAGCTGAACAAAAGAATTGTCTCTTCTGCTTTTGATCATGCTGCTTAAATCACCCACTGAAGCTGTTAATATCTTCCTCCAAAATGTGCCTCAGTCATATCATACAAAATCAGTCATTACCACTTGGGATGCTTTTTAATGATGTCCAGTGTCACTCGCCAGTCAGGATTCATAACAATTTCAAGGAGTCTGAAACGCTGCAGTATTTTGAATGACAAATACAGATTTTGCCCTTTTTTTTCTGATTCACAGAAGTGTTTTTATCATACAAGCATTCACGCAGCTCATAGGATTATCTTTGAGACATTCCAGTTCTATTTCAGATGACAGCCCCATCCTCTCCGTTAGTCTCAGTAGAATGTAGAGCGTGGAAAAGGACTTTCCCGAGTTCTTTTTAAAACCATCTCAGAGCAAGGCTTAATGCGATACCATCAGCCCGACTGACCTACTTTGAAGTTCTTACAGTTGGACTGGAAAGCCCTCTGGACTTTAAACACTTTGTTCTGTCTCAGGTCAACCTTCGTTGCTGAAGCTGCTTTTATTGTGCAATTTGTACATTTTCCGTGCTGTCTCCTACTTCAGCATTCATACTGATGATGGTGTGGAGTTTTAGAATTAAAATTTGAAAATAAAATGTCAAAAATGCAGCTGTATTAAAAAGATGGGAGACAAATTATTTTCAAAATTAAAAACAAAAGAATGTGCTCTCTGGAAATATGAAGAGTTTTCAAGGTTGGATTAGAGAAAAGCCTCTGTAAAAAAATTTTTCAGCATTTCTCAGAATAAACAAGAGATGACATCTAAGTAGCTCAGCAGAACAGGAATAATGCACTTCTGAAGTAAAATGAAAATCTGCATGAACTCAAAGGAAGTCAGAGATGAGGACATTAAAAGAGGAAGAGCTCAAAGGAAAGAAGACAGTTAATTTGGTCACTCTGGATGTGCAGTGCTCATTCTCCCTCTATTACCTGCACGGCAAAAGTCCCTGGGCACACATTTGCTAAGAACTGCTTAGTAGTCTCCTGCTTTGATCTCCTCTTCACAGCCTCCCTTTACAGCCTTTTGAGGATGTACTCAGAACACCAGGTAATTCAAATAATTTTTAAACACCTTCAGAAATCTCTCAACCCATTTAGTAGATTTGGAAAAATGCAGCCCTGCTTTTCCTGCCCTTTGTGATCTCAGAGACGCTATCAGCAGCTCATCTGATGCTGGCATTTAAGATAGTCTTTGCCTTCCCTCCAGTTCCCTTTGCCAGTTCAGCCCCGTGTCCATTTTGCACATTCTCTGCTCCATCAGTTCCACCTTCACCACCAGTTTTGTTCACATCCCGCCCCTCCTTGACCTTCATGTCTCCTTCCCCTTGCTGGTTTCTGAGGCTCTTCTCTCCTGCCCAGCATCTTGCACTTGAGAGGCTGCACCAGGACATCCTTTCTCTCTTCACATGTTCGGTTCTGACAAAGCCAGAGATGAAGACCAGGAGTTACGAGGATGTGGGAGGGGAGAAACAAAACCTCAGGAGAAAATGGCAAGACACTAAACCAGTTGTTTTCAGTCCATTCTTTCTCCAGTGTAAGGAGGCTGGACCAGAGACTGCCTGAGATCCTTTTCAACCTGAATTACTTGAGGATCACATTTTTTCTTACCGTCCTTACCAATGTCCCCCCATTCTTCCACTATTTCCTGTAGTTTGGATCACACTTAGAAGACAAGGTAAGCTTTACTCAGCAGACATTAAAAGCTTGTAAAAGCCTTTTGGGTTTTCTGGTTTATGGTGTTTTTAAAGGTAACTTGGAAGATGGAACCTTCCAGAGTAGTAAAACCAAACACCTGGAGAGCTGTGGTATAACTGTGGGTAATAAAACAGCAAATCACAGTTTAGTTCTCAAAGGAAAAGAGGCAGGTTATAGGCAGCAAGAATAATAATAGAATTAAATTGTAGGAGAAAGAAAATTAAGTTGGGGTCACAAGAAGCAGGGCTATTCCTATCAAGATCTCTGGATTACTGAAGGGGAAAAGTGATAGATAGCTTGAATCACTTGAAGCATTTAAACAGTGACCAAAATGGCCTTAGCAACTCTGTAGTGATTTGAGACAAATACATCTCTTCATATGTAAGTTGCTCTCTATAATAAGAAAAAAACACCCAGAAACGAATTGTGAGAGGTTTACTTCATACGCTGTATTAAAAACTCCACTTCTGAAAAGCATTATTACCACAGACAAACAATAAAAAGCCGCCAAATCAAGAAAGTATTTTTCTCTTATTTTTTTAATAAGGTGGTAACAAACAATAGAAACAAATGCTTCAGACTTATCCAACTAATGATAAAAAATTCCATATGCCCTCAAATCATTCGGAAACTAATGTTCACAACTATTCCTATTAAATCTGAACTGCTCGGTGTAGACTGGAAAATGCAATTTCAGAAAGCTTCAGGAGGGGGAAAGGCTGTATAAATGTATTAAAGGAATGGAGGTAATGAAGTATTAACTGGATGCTAAATTGCTGCCTGTCATGTTTGCAATGGGCAGTTTACAATCTGTTCATCCTGATGGATTTAGCACAAGGGAGCCTGAAGTCCTGGCAATTTCTGTGTCTGCCTAGTAGTTGATGGCTGAGCTGTACCTACAAATCATGTGTTAGCACCAAAGGAGTTTGGGACCCTGCTCAGCCCAAACAGCTCCATTGCACTCAGAGGAGCCGTAGTAAATGGAAAGTAAAGAAAAGTTCCAAGAGATAATGAGTCTGAATGCTAATGACCCAAGCTAGTACAAAAGATGGAAATGCAATTTCTCAAAAAGTACAAACCCATTTAATGTCTTAATGAGTTTTTAAAAACCATAATAACGATTTTGTGATTTGAAGCCAAATTAGTATTTTTCCACATTTTTTTCTTTATCCACTAAGATACTGCCCAAATTATGACGGTCTTCCTGGTTTACTGCAGAAACAAAGATGCTTGCTGCAGAATTCTTTCCTTCTGTAATACTTTGGCTACCCTTCTCAACAGCCAGAAACTGTATCTTTCAGGTATCTTAGTCATCTAGAGCATTAAGTAGGTTGAAAATTGTGCTCATTTCATGAAAGTAGAGGATAATTCCTGGCTTTATACAAACTTCTTATCCTATGGAATATATAAAATAAATTTCTGCCCTGATAAAGAAATGTAATTATCACAAGGATTGTCTCACAACCATGTATGAATCCTGAATGAAGAGAAAATAGATGTGAAATCTATACTCGCCTATCGAAGTTGTTTCTACAGCAAAACATGTTTGTCTATCATTCATATGATGGACAAAATGGAGCTTGTCAACTAAAATGCATAATTGGCATTCCCATGAAAAGATGGATAACATGGCTCCCCAAGCTGGAGATGGGTGTTGGGGTCCCTCCCCTGCCATGGAGCCCTGGGAGAGGGGCCCTGGGGGGCAGACACGGGGTCTCCCTGCCCCTGGTCAGTCTCATTCCCCATTGGTTGTTTTGTGTTCCCCGGGGTGGCCAAGGACCCTGGGGTCCCGTGACCGGGGAGTTCCTGAGCAGAGCCCCGGCCATGCGGCTGGAGAAATAAACATCTCTGAAACATCTACCACGAATCTGCCCATATATACTTCGGTTTCCACGGGACTCCTGGTTTGAAATATACTTGTTGCAGTAATCCCCGCTGCAACAGATGGGGATGCTTTCTTCTGTGGTGTATGATGTGTCTTCTTTCATCCAGTAATGCTGGTATTTCAAATGGTGATACCTGAAACAAAAGCAAATAATATCAGAAAAAAAAAAAAAAAAAGAGTAGGTTAATTAGGTCTTCCCTAATTTATCTCAAATGTCATAATTTTGACTTTCACACTAATGAATTCTCCTCTTTATTACTAAAGAAAAAACCATTGTAACTAAAAGGCAGGCAAAATAGATGATGCACATCAGATTGGAGCAAAAAGACCTGAGACTGATGCCCGACAGCTGAGTAGCGGCTCAGGTACCTGCCCTGTGAGAGCGTGATACAGGAACTTGAGTGAGGCACACCAGGTCTTTACCACTTCCAGGGAAGGGGGTAAAGCAAGGGTGGGCAGAGCCAGAAACATTCACCACATCCACCTGGCTTACGTGCTCTTCTCTGCCCTACCATGTTTCCCATTCTATACTGCTATACAGCAGGACAAATTTGGAAATAATGTCATAAAAGCAGCTTTTTCCACATTCTCAAGTGAAATGCTTCTCTCTAATCATCAGTGACACTTTGGAATTTGGATTGCAGCTCCCAGAGCTCACAGGTTCCAGCTTAACTTTTTAGGGAGCTATACAATGATGAGGGAGGGGAAGAGGAAGGTGGAGTGGAAGTACAGGATTTCTGAACTTCTAACTTGCACACTGAGTGAAAAAGCAAATATAGCTTGTCACCCATTCTGGTAGCTCCCATAGCTGCAGGCCCGATTACAACATCGGTCTACATTTTCTTTTACATGATAGGAACTGGGTTCAGAAGTGTTCCTTGGCTGTGAAATCGTACTGGAGGCAGCAGCTGCTGCTGAAGTGAGCTAGAAAATGGCAAGTGTAGGCAGGATACACTGCATCAAAAATTGATGCTGGCTAATGGAGTGGTGGGTTTAAACAGCCTGCACAGTGCCCCTTACAATCCAGTTCTGCCAGCAAACAGGAGTGCTTCCCTTGGAAACCCTTCGTGTCTCTTTTGGAGAGAAACACATCCTGGCATGCATTTAGTGCAGAACCCAGTAATTGTGCCAAAGTACCCTGGAATGTGCTCAGCAATCTGATTCTGTGAGCTCTTCCGTGCTGAGAGGAGTTGTCATTCTAATGTACCATTAAGACCAGAATCTCTTATGGGAGCAGAAACAAAGGGAATTACCTTTCATGATAGTTAAAAAATAAATACAAAATAGAGTGCATACAGTTCTGAAAACAATTTCAAGCTGCATGAGGGCATAAATCATAGAATCACAGTCATCAACAGGAATTATGGTATAAAAAATGAAGTCATACAAAAACAGCCAACCGGCAAAGCCAGTAGGTCAGTACCAGTAGGAACTTCTCCCTTCAGCAGGTTCACACCAAATTTTATGATAACTTCAACCACAGTACTATCACTTCAGAGCACTGAAATTATGCTTTTCAGAAAAACTGTCAAAAGGATAACTGGAAGGATCCAGCAATTTAAAATCACACCTACTGTTCTTCACAAATACCTGCATGAAAACAGCTTAACTGTAATCTTCCTCTCACTCTTGAGCACACTTGTTACATGCCTTTGCTAGCATGTCTTATGAGTTTCACTGTTTTCTCTGCATAATTTCTATCTTCTGTTGTTTGTGTGGGTGTCTTGCTTGAAGACAGATGAGAGATTCTTTTAAATATGAAAACATTTTTGTAAAGCCACAATCATGTAAGCAAAACAGGCAAAGAATATTTTTAGTTGCACTTTCTGTTTGTGCTAAGTTCAGCAATGATGGCATTTAAAGACCTCTTCAGGAAGGCAGCAGGGGCATGAGCCAAAGCCCAGGTAATACCCTAGGTGGGCCTGCACTGAAATTTCCTGGCGTTAGACTGGAATATGCACAATCAAATTTCTAATTTCCTAGGGGAGTGTTTCATTAGAAAACGATGATGATGATAATCTGAATGTTGTTGGATAAGAGTCAGCTTCTCATACACTTACTTACTGATCTCTTGTGCCACTCTTAGGGTACTCATAAGAGGGTTTCATGTCCACACATTTCTCAGATTGTAGGGGTGGAAAGCAACCCATCAAATTCTTCTATTTTACAATTTCTTTGACAGAGGTTTTGATCTTTTTAGCCATACTAACCATGTGTTGTCCCTTCCAGTAACCTATCATCTACCTTATGTTCCAGTTTTATAATCCACTTCACCTGAAGATAAGATCATGCCTTAAATTCTATATTCACTGGAGACCAACTTGTCTTGTTTGACTGTACAGCTGCACTGTCACTCAGAAAGAAATACAGAGATGTGAAGCACCTTATGTGTTCACGGATCTCAAAGCTCTTTATAAAGACAGATGGCAAAAGTCAGTGTACTAAAAACCATATGCAGTTGCTGATGTGGAACTTTTATTAGCTTTTATGCAGCCTTTGACAAGTCTACCAGTTTTATTTTAAAAATTAATGGGATGTAGGATACAAAGATTCTTTTATCTTGTCCTTATGGCATTGATTATCAAAGAGATTGATGCAGTAAATAAAATGTTTGAGTAATAGTGACCAGTTTGTGTGAATTTGGTCTAGCATCAGCTCAGAGCATAACACTGGGCACTTTCAAGGAAAAAAACCAAACATCCACAACAGTTGGCTTTAAGACACTTGAGTTTTTCTTCTTTCTTTCCTCATAAAATGGCAGCATTTCATCCAGGAGCTGTCAGGTATCTGCCTCTAATTTCTCCAAACAGAATTCTCACTAGTTCTCACCCTAGTCATTCATGAAATCTATTAATGCTGACTTTGATTCAGAGAATACCGTGCTGCTTCCCCTTAAACAGGCAGAGAACAGTGGTACTGCAGGAAAGGGTTCACGAAGGGTTCATGAAGTTTCTCTTCATGCTATAAACACGTGGCTTTTATTCTGCCCTAATCACTATAAGATCGAAGTGCAGCTTTGGTGTGCGAGAGGCCTGCACAGTCAGTCTGCCCAGACTCCACGTGGCCCCACCCGGGCGAAAGACGGTTTGTCACAAGGGCAGGACGCTGAGGGAGAGTCACTCCTTGAGGCAGGTTTCTTTAAGCCTCCAAGGGGAAGTTTAGCCAAAACCTTCCCTATTCAAAAATGATTTCAGAGATAACCATCAACATTCAGAGATAACCATATTTCTGAATGCTCCAGCACCTTTATCTTATGTATGGGTATGGTGATTTGGCTCTTACTTGCCCAGTTTCATTTCTTACTTCAGCTATTCTTTGCCCCCACTATTCTTTGTTTAGGCAATGACCATTGAATCAAGCACATTCAGAAGTGTTAATCCTCATGGCATTTTACAGCTGCTGAAAAGAATAGTTTATGCAAGAAGCGTTCTTAAAGTTAAAAGTACCAGTTGATGCAAGCAGAGCTTTGTTAAAAGCACTGCACAATCTCTGTTTTAGCTGAGGACAAACAGTTCTTTCTTACCACACTGCAAATTAGTAAGGAGGTGTCATTAGG
The DNA here is from genome assembly GCF_965178545.1 of Coloeus monedula. NCBI lineage: Eukaryota > Metazoa > Chordata > Aves > Passeriformes > Corvidae > Coloeus > Coloeus monedula. Next base: position 52,251,870 of record NC_138785.1, on the reverse strand, counting down.
AGAGACAGAAAAGTTGTGTCTCCAGAGCCTTATTCTAGCATGCTCTAACCTGAACAGCATTGCCTCTGAATGCAAATATTAGCCCTGAATAAAATGTTCATGTTTCCAATCTAAATAAAATTAGGGTAATTAATGTTACAGCCTTCTGACAGCACTAAGGAAATACATTGACAGCTGTCGTATGTTGTCCTGGTTCTGGCCAGGACAGAGTTAATATTTCGCAGCAGCTGTGAGGGGATGAGCCTGGAGCTGTGTGGGTGTGGCTAGCAGCTTATTCCGTACCACCTCAAATCATTGTCAGGAGCGGGGATAAGGGACTCATGCTTCCAAGGAGAAGGGTGTTCCTTCCAGTGGGGAAAAGCCAGTTAGTATTGTCCCAGGCTTTCCTTGTAAATTGTTTCCTTGTCTACACCTTTGGTTATTGTTTTCTTATCTCATTGCTGTTTCCACTAAATTGTTTGTATCTCAAACCATGATCTTTGCCTTTTGCGCTTCCAATTGGAAGGGAGGGCAGCTAGTTTTAGTGGGTCTACTAAACTGGAAAATGCCATTCCTAAACCACAACATAGGTAAAGAGACGACTGTCTTAAAACACTTGAGGGACACGGCTCATTCATTTTTTTCCAGGGCAGTTGCTAATACGGTAGTTTAATGAAAAATGGCAGAAACAGAAGATTCTTACCTTTGGTACTCAAGTTGTAGTAGTTACCGTGAAAATACACAGAGACATTAAGTGATCTATGCTGAAGAGAATCACCTTTGGCAAAGGCACAAGTGCAGAAGTTGCTGCATTTCTTATTAGCTGAATTAGCTATCAATGTGATAGTGAATAACAATGCATTTCTGTGTGCGCACACAGATAGATACACCACACAACGGGATCTAAGTATATTGATAAACATGGCAACACATGTATGGTCATACGTTTATCAATATATTTGCATTTTATAATCAACAGTATTGCCTTAAATCAAAGGACTTTAAAAATACATTTATAGAAAGAAATGTCTTTTTCTGACATAAAAAGAAAAACAGAAGAAAAGTGCAATGTGTAATTGATTATTGATATCTCTCTCAATCTACTAGTAGTCTATTTCACTGTTGCAGACTTGAGCAACAAGCACAGAATAGGCAAATAGGTCTCTCCTGACCATTACTGTGGCTAAAAACTGGTTTTCAGCCTTTCATCTTTCAATGCGTTGTGTTAAGGGCCACTGCTGAGGCCGTCAACACCTTCTCCAGCTCATTAGCAATAATGATCGTGATCAGAGTGATCCTCACTTTTACCTTTCCTCCTCCTTTCAACTGCTGTTACACCTACCACAGCTGCTGTGTAGGTAGTCTCCTGACAGAGAAATCAAACACTCTGTGCTGTGGTTAATGATTTCTCTAAGTGCAGCTCCAGCTGGCTGGAGATGAGGACAAGTATAACTCATTTTGCCTGTCTGATTCAGGGCAGGCATTGAGGTAACTCTTACCAAACCAGACAGAAGCCAGGTTTGAGGCAGGGAAGGGCAGCCATTAACAGCATCCCTAGTGGAGCTCTCTCAGGTTTCTAGCTCTGCCTAGAACCCTTCCTTATCTGAGGCTCTTGTATCAGTGCTCTAAAATTCATGGGCTTCAGGGGAGCAGCTGTCAGCGATACAAAGATGACGGGTTATGATCAAGAAGCTCCCTGGTACATACTTCTCTTATCCACCCCACCTCCTCCTTCCGAGAAAAACCCACACTTTATCAAGCTGATGTAGTCTAGAACTGTCTTTGGCAATTCTGGGAATTCAATCATTTTGGCATTAGTTCAGCCTCAGTACTCAGCCTTCATGTGCAGTACATGTAACACAGCTTCTCCCGGTTGAGAGAAGCCCCACTGAGAATGCTGCTCCCTTTAGCAGCATTCTAGAGACTTCACAAAGACAAACCCAGCATTCATGCAAAAAGCAGATCACAATCTCCTTCCCTAGCCGCAATAACCACGAGTACTCATAGCTAGCAAGCTTTCCTGGAACTGAGCCACCCACAGACACAAGCAGTAACGAGCTGGATCTGACCTTATCAGATGAAGGGAGAAGAAGGGGGGTTTTTGCAGGAAGTGAAGCAAAACTAAAGCAGAAAGTACTTTTTATTATTTTCACAGTGTTTAGCTCTGAGACAGTATTCCTTTAAGAAATGTATTCAAAACATAACATGATGAAAGGCAAGATCTAAATCTAACTTTCTGCCTCTGCAGCCACATCCTTTAGTAATATTTCCACACAATGTCATTTACCATTACAATTTACAGAGTATTCAGTATTATTCCCACATATCACATCTGGATTTCACCTCACTGCCAGCTGTCCCTCTGACAGGAAGACTATCTGGAAAAGCAAGCCTGCTTCTGCACAGCACTGAACAAGGCTTTTGGGGTTTCTCAAGATACCTAATCTTTTTCTTTGTCACTCACACAGAGATTGAGGAAAGGCATTAATTAATCCCAAAATGTCCTGGGTCTTGTATATTATCTCACAGAACAACCAAAAATCTGAAAAGCTGTTCCATCTCTTCTTTCTATCCTTTAGGTCATAACAGTTAAGGTAATAAAAGCAAAAGGTCACCGCAACAGTTACTCCCCACCACTAGCAACACAAAAGTTAAATTTGTATGGGAATGAGCAATGACCTTTTTCCTCTTGCTTCTAAAAGATGAGTTTTAGGTGAATGCAACATCCTGGAAAGAAGAACAGAATTAACAAAGCATGCTAATGATCAGCCATAGTACTGTGTAAGTGAAGGCACTGAATACAGGAGAGCACCTGCTTAGCAGCACATCTTGTTACAATCTTAGAAATGTCTTATTTTTAACCCAAGAGTAAAAAATCAAATTAAGGTGGGCAGGTACCTGGCAGACATGGGTATGGGAAGATAAAGGTTTGCCTGAGAGACAGCTGACAGATATCAGAAAAATAAATGGTGTAGTACTGAAGTGGCTGGGAGGAACCCCTGCAGAAAAGGAAGAAGCTGCCCTAACGAAGGGCCAGTGGGGCCTGGACAGCACCTGCTCAGTCAGAAATGGAGTCCAAATGGCAAACAGCTGAACTCAGATGATCTAAGAACTGCTCTCAGTTATGTTACAGAGTTCCCAAATGATGTTATCTCTTTGTGTCTCCTGATGTCCTCATTTTAAAATAATAACAGTAACAACAACTTCTCATCTTTGTAAGTCTTCACAAGGTCTATGGATGACAATCACTTAAATAGGGGTCAGTATTTTTAATAACTATAATATACTATCCTATAACCCAGCTAGTCTCATTCAAACACCAAAAAATTATCTAGCTCAGTTATTAATTTATTGTGGAATTACCTCATCTTCTGTCTGCAAAGCTGTTCAAATTTTTTTCTTTAGCTCTGTTCTCAATGTACAATTTCATCTTCATGGTTCCACATGAAGAACAAAAATCAAACTGCTCTTCAGTACATCAATTCTTTAACACAATAAAAAGATAGCATGACGTGATATTGAGTTTCCAATAAAACTCCACCCAATTTAAATAGAAATATAAAAGAACGATCTCCTTAAGCTTTTAACCTAAAAAATTCACCACACCATAGTACCATACGTGCAAGTAGCCATCGCCTTGTCTACGCACTTGAAATATTAGTCTGTATTACTTGTTCAAGTAGCATCTGTTCTGTTTCTAGACATTACTGGTATTTTCAGGAAGAGATACCACTTACTGCACATTTCTATGCAGATTTGTTTCCTTGCATCTGGACTTCCTGAAACAATTACTGCAGCACAGTGGCTGCAGAAAGTTAGGAGTGGGAGAATAGTTTTAGTTCTGAACAGAAACCAGCTTCTTGTCATTCATTCTGACTGCTGTAAGTACAAGAGAGCAATCAATTTTTTTATCTTGGGGAATTTCATAAGCAAGATATTTATTTCAAAGACGGAATTTTCTTCAGAGATCATTTGCAAATTCCTTTTCTCCTCTGCCCTTGTCAGAAACAAATGTCAGCACAATGCTGAGTCTAGGACACAATATTTTACACCAGAAAAAGTGTCAGAATTTGCACCAAGGTCTGCAGGGACACACAGGGTTTAATAGACTACACATAATATTATAGATTACTTTTGGTAGCAGAAAGAAAATTTATTCTCTTTTTCTGCCACCTAGCTCTCACAAAACACATTATCCAGCTTTTTGTCTCATATACTTGGCTAGAAGAAGCAGTAATTTATTTTGCACAGATATTGCATACTATTAATTCTAAATATATGAGGCAAACCAGAATAATCAGGGTTGTAAGATGTCTACTTACCTTCTACAGCTGGTCCCCGTGACAGTGCTCTTGTTCAGGAATTACGGGCAGTATCTTTGTGGTCTGTGCAGGACGTGGAATCTGTTGGTTACTGGTTTTCACTATTGAAAGTTAAAATAATTTTTATCCATATTGTTAACAGCAAGTATATCTGCAAATTGTTGAACTTGCATATGCAAGTTTGAAAATAATTGAGACCTATCTAAATACAAAACAGAGACAGACAAACAAATTTTAAGTGGGTTTTCAGTGCCCAGAGATGCAGATACTTGTCAGGAACTCCTGAAAGTACTAACCACATTTTGTGTTTAACTTCCTCTTAATACCAGTAGGACTACAACATGTTGATTCTAAGTCTACCTGGGAAGCAGCTTGAAGGTAGACCAATAAATTTGTGTGAAATAAATTTGTGAATAAATTGTAGTGGAAATCCAAAAGCATGCAAATTTGAGGTTATGTGAGAGTCTCCCAAAATATACAAACCCCTACTTTTGACCAGTTAAGCAGAAACAACTGAAATTTAGAGTGTGAACTTCCTGACGCATTTTCATGTAAGGGCAGCACAGATTGCCACTCAGGCACACGTGGTGTGGCCTCAGCTCACTTGTCATACACACAGGGAGAGCTACTGGGTATCACCCAGCTGTCAACAAAGAAGACAGCATACCTCAGAAGCAGAAAGGGGTGAGGTGATGTCTTTAGCACACGGATCCTGATACAGTATCTCAGTGGAATACAGATAAGGAAATGCAGAGATAGCATTGTCAGGCAAACACATGCAGAGTTGTTTATCCAATGCATTTTTCAAAGAACTACTGTAGAACAGAAATAATATTTTAACTCCTGTCCCTGACTATCCATTACTTCTGTAAACCTACACATGGGTTTCTACTGAGCTGACAACAAGAGGAGAAACTGTGCCACTTATATCTAGCTATGTGCATTCTCCACTGACTACATCATTTGGGCTTCTTTCATTACAAATGCAAGTAAAAAGTAGAGTTTGCATCTTGGCAGCTGAAAAGCAAAGTCTTATTTTTACTGGGGTAGTTTTAAAAAAATAACAATGGGTCTTTTTTCATCCTCAGGATGAACCTGGAGAGAAAGGGACTATATGCTGATATACCCTTCAGTGCCTCTGTGTAACAGTGTTCTGTATGCATCCAAACTCAGCAGAGAAAAAGTCCTTTGTGCATCAGTGCTCTATGGAAAGCATACAGGGGCTATAAAAAGCTCCCTAAAGTTAGCTGCATCCTACAGATTTTATCCTCCTTTTTATCTGAAAAAAAAAAATTTAAGCCCCAAAGTGGTAATACGACATCACAATTTTCTTGGAAGTGTTGCATTTCAGAAACATTTAAGTCTGTGTTAAATATTGAATACTATGAGAAGCTTTGCTTTTCCCAGCATTATTCATGAAAGTCACAGAGGCAAAGATAACTATTCAGCTATGTCAGGAACTGAGAGGGACCAGAATCAAACAGGTGATGTTTCAGTTGGCCAAGATTAAACAAATTTCTCTTTTCTTGGCTTTGCTGCTGTAGAAGGTGTGTCTTGTCTGTTCTCTTTGCTGAAAAGAAAATGTATTGCAGAATACAAGGAGGAGTGAGTCTGAACTCACTGGGATGCCAGCCCTGACACTAGTGAGCCAGCATTTGCTTCTATTTCCAACATGTCAACAAACCTGAAGGAACACATCAGAGAGATAGTAGAATTTCCCCTATTTCCTCCATTCTTGTTGGAAAGGATCTATTATTTTAATAGGATAGCACAGAAAACAATACAGGAATTCAAATGAGAGGAAATTTGTCTTGTTATTTCTTCTGTGCAAATTACAGCTGTCAAGCCCACTCATATCAAATGCTATGAATGTCACAAACCCTAAACAGTCCAGGAAACAACTGCAGGCCAGGAAGCCTGAGGTTTTACTCTCTGAATCCTGGTTGTCACTATGACCCTGCAATGTTCTTCTTTCAGGAAGAGTTATAGAATTAACATCCACCAGAATTAACTTTGCGTTACTGTGAGCAAGACAAGTGAGTCCAGGAATCTTGGATTTGTATCCTAAAATGTCATGAACTAAACTTTGACTCCATGAGCCAATAGAGTATCACTGAAAATGAGTATACTGCTTGAGCAATGTAGATCAAGGTGATGCCTTAGGTTTTAACTTTAATATTTTTCAAATTCTGTACTGCTTGGTGTGTGACTCTGAAGTTTCTTGTAGCCTGTTAATTTCTGCTCTCTCATGCTAGGCAGACATAACAAAGCCTCTCCACCCCTGCTTTCCAAGGACACCAAGACTGTCCAAGGCCAAAAGTATAAACCAAAGAGCTGCTAAGGGGGGGGCAAGTTGAGGGGAAAACTGAAGATTTAATTGGAGAATTAACCCTGCTATGCAAATGAACCAAACCTGTAAAAGGGTGAAGAACTCGTGACCTGGGGTCCATCTTGGGGTCCATCTTAAGAATAGCTTCAGGCTCCCCAGGGTGTACCTTAGAAGGCCTTTCAAATAAACACCTACTTTTATTCCCTGACTCCTGTCTAGTCTCTGTTTCTAGGAGGCCTCTTAAGGCATCAAAGGCATTATGCTTGAACTAAGGCTGCCCACAAAGACTGTAGAGTAATAACATGATGATTTTAACAATATGATTCCCTGTCTGCATAGTCCAGTTCTAGCACAGGAATGAGGGCACGCCTTTTTTTCCAACACATCTTAGGCCACTTTCAAAACAGAATAAAAATAAACAAGGAATGTCATTCTTACTCTATAAATTCCCATTTAGTCTTTCTTTTCCTAGTGATAGGATTCTAGTAATATAAATTCCCACTTAAGTATAACCCATCTAACCATATTAATGAATCTTCCAGACCTTACTAGGCAGATTCAGGTGTTAAATGTCCTGATTTATGCAATCTGATTCCTCTACAACTTCTTCCTTTTTCTTTTTTTTTTATATAATGTAGCATACAGTTCACACGCACTGGCCTGCTCCCAACAAGTAATTTTGTGCCATGTCCCCAGGCTTATCTTTTTTTAGGATGCAGCTATGTGAGAATAACTACACTTAGTCGGTTACTAGTAATGGAAGAGTTACCAAAGTGGTTTAAGGAAAATGGGCTAAGGAAGAGGGTAAGTATAACCTTCTTCCTTTTATCTGCATCTGAGACTGCTTTAAGCAGTAAGCTGCAAATGACAGTTCAGCAGTTTCTATATGAATTCTTTTAAAACTCTGTGGGGAATACATTCCAGGCTTTCTAATTGCCATTATTAATTTATTAAGCTGTTCTAAAGCCTCTTCAATTTAAGAAAGCTCTTCAAAGAAATTCTTGCAATAAAATTCTCTTAAGTGGGAATCTCACTAAGATTCTCTGTAGTAAATGTAGAGCAAGGAAGTGACTTCAATGGGTTATTTTCTATGCATTATTACCATCAAGTTCTATTTGATGAAAATGCTCTGTATCTGAAAATAGAGATCAGCCACTTAAAGAATACTTACTTCTTGCACCAAAAAAAAAAAGTACCCTCTCTTTTTTCCCTTGTCTTGTGGATGCATTTAAGGGCAACTCTTTGTTGTCAGTTCATACAATTCAAGGGACTATTATACATAAATACAATGGCAGGACCAGCTCCAAAGTCTAGAAAATGTGCTTTGTACAACCCACAGTCTAGTGCATTCTTTTTTGGCCTCACAATGTTTAGTTAACATTTATGACCAGAATGCTATAAAGCTCCCCTCTCCTCACTATATGTGCTTAATCCTTTGCAGTACTGTGAATTTGAAAGATCATAAATTTAATCCTTCCCTAGAGAACGTGCTACACATTTTCCCCCTTTTCCTCTGGTCACTGGACTTAATGACAGTGATTCATGGATATAAAGCCACTAACAGTTTTACAAAACTAACATTCATGCTGTAAATTACCTTTTTGTAGCACCACAGTAACATTAAGCCAGTAATTTACTGAGCTTCCTAAGAATTCACTCCCATTCTCAAAGTATAGGCTTCCCTCTTTTTCTTCCCTTATAATTTCTTAACTTCAAATAACCTTTTAGTAGTGCCTATACATCTTTTCATCTATATGATATACTGTCATATTCTCTCAAGTACTCATTACTGTGTTTCCAGGGTGATTGTATTGTCTTCAGTGGATCTCAATGGTTGCAAAGATTGCAAGCTATGCTCTAATTACAGTGAAAATATTGTCAAGGGCTGTCAACAAAGTCATCTGTAGCTATTTATAATCCATTATCATGGTAGCAAATCCTAAGCTTAGCAACTGTGGAAAGAATAAACTCTTCATATGGATTTGACTCCACTTTATATTGGTATAAACTGTGAAATTGATTGGATTGACTGAAATTACAGTGTGTGAAACCAAAGAATTTTATATAAACAAACCCTATTATAGCAGTTCATGCAACTAAGCATCTTTCTGGATTACATGGATCGATTGTCGTGGGAGGCACTTAGAAGTGAGAATGACAGACCAGTAAGGGTTTCCTATTCTCTTCAGTAAAATCTAGTAAAACTAGATTTGAATTTCCATAAGACTCCATCATCAAAAATGCCTAGGATATACATTAAAAATGCCATTGTGAACATGTGATAAAACAGGTACGATATTAGTAAAGCTATGCAAGACAAGAGATGTCAGAAAAGTAATTCCTTTCCTGCAGAATGAAAATAACGAGCTCACAAATGTATCTCAGAGGTAGTCAGTGCTTTAAGAGCAAGGAGCTAAATTGTACTCATAGGAGAGTTCAGACAGACAAGGAGCTATTCACTCTTTTCTAGGTAAAATTGAAATGCCATGAAATACTGAGTTGTAGACATAAATTATTGAGTCTCCTCTTACTCCCAAAGAGCTAACAAGACAAAAGGAAAAGTACTTAAGCCTAATTAAATTTAAAACCATTTTTTTCATTTGCTGGTTTTGTATTTTTCTTGTTTTGAAGGGAGGTTAGTTTGCCATCTGGAGCTATTATTCTGTATGTTCACATTAATTTTTTTAAAGGTATAGCTCCCTTCACAAAACCAGAATCCATGACATTTATTAAAGCATTTCACTCTTTAAGCAATGTCAGTAACACTCACAGCTACAGCTGGTAATTGCCCCTCAGACAGAGAGTTGTTGCCAAATCCAATTTTCTAGAATCCAAACTTTGAGTTGAGCCATACCATTTAATTTTTCTGTGCTAAACATACTACACTCTCAGAAGACCACAATTTTTTACCTATCTGAAACTCAAAAATTGCATGTTGTGGGAATTTCACCCTAGAAAAAGGCTATGAAATGCCAGCAAAACCATTTATGGAGTCCTGCTACAGGACTCATTCCTATTCATTCCATGCTTTGGTAGGAAATTTTATCAAGAGTCACAAACACATAGAGCATATATACACGTGTGTACATCTCTGTATACTTTTCATACACACACAAAGCACTCAGCTGCCAAACCTCAAAACTGGCACACAACATGACCAAAAATTTAAAAATTCTGTCATTAATGCAATACACTGGGAAGACTGGCAGAAGAATTCCCACATGGTATATGTAAATCTTCTTATAGTTCTGTTGTCAGAATTATTTCTTTATAATAAAAAAGCATTTCCTTAATATAAGCCAGATAAAATTTGTGGTAGCTTTGAAACAAACCTGAAGCATCTCTTGATAAGAGAGTCTTAAAATGTCTTTTTTGACCTCTGCACATCTCAAGATTTATTAAAATTTATTTTACTTTTATATTACTTACCAGGAAAATGATGAATTTTAGTAGCAGATACAGTTCTTCTTGCATGTCTGGAACCCTTTCTTCTTAGGATAGTAGAAACTGATCTTGCTACTCTGTGTTTATAATCTGCTTTAAACAAAAGGTGTTAGCATCAGCCCTGATTAGAAGGAAAGCTTGTTATTATTAACACCTGTTCAACACCTTAGAAAGTGTTAAAAAAATCAGGAAGGTGTTGGAATAAGGTGATGAGGAAAACCAAGGGCCAGATAATTTGTATTTTCCTGAATGGAATTTTCTAGACAATCCATTCAGGTTTATCCCTTTCAAATTATTCCTTGCCTTTATCTGGTACTGTGTACCTTGAACAAATTTTGGAAGGATATCAAAAAAAGTACATGTTTCAGTACAGGTTTGGACTCACACTGCTGACAATGGAGTATCAAGGATGGAGTGTACTGGCATCCTAGGAAGCTGACAGATTCCTTGCTAGTGTGGGGTGTTCATCTTGGAAAGCACAGCCTGAGAGCAAGCTCCACACCACTGACAAAAGATAGAGCTGGATAGGGCACCTCTGGCTGTTCCTCAGCACCCAGTTCATAAACTCTCAGTCTTTCCATCCTTCTGCTGCTCTCTAAATACTGTGCTCTCAGTGGGTTTATTGCAGACAGTTGTGCAGCTGTTATGGTTAGCCCTGTTCAGCTGTGACTGCAGTCCAGGGCTCAGCCAGCTTCTGGTGACAGGCTCACTCCAGCTCTCTGTAACAGAATTAATTTTTATCTTTTTCCTTTGAGAACACTAAGAAATTCATTCAGTTAAAATTATTTAGGTCATGATTTTTTTCACGAATAGCCAGTGGAGATCTAAAATGCTGAAGCCCCAAGTGTACACTGTAACAGTTAACGTCAATGGAAGTTCTGGAAGTGTTTGTGAGACAAGATTGGAAGGGAAAAGGCAAAACAATGAATTTCTAGTTTAGGGCCTTTGCAATGGATCGATTGTAACCTCCACCAAGTTTATTTGGATATTTTATTTTAGGCACTCATGAAAATAGCTTAATGAGTTGGAGAGTCTCAGAGTCTACCTGGCAGAATATCTTGCAAGGTCTCAAGAGGAAATTAATAATTCCACATTTCTTGACAGCTTTCAGTGGTGCTCAGAAATTAAGAGAAAAACTACTAATTGAATTATGGCTGGAAAAATTCATAACAGCTGTTTTAGGAACATAGTAATGTTCTGCTCTCTTCTCTGATCACCACTGAAAAAAAAGAGTGCCTAGACTTGCAATGAAAGGCGGCATCTTAATATATACATACAAACCTTAAATTTTCTTTTTTATGTGCTTGCCTTTTTATGAATAACATAATGATGTTGGTTATGATGTTATATATTATAAATTTAACTCATAAACCCACTTTTCCTCAATTAACAGAAAATGTATCCTCAAAGCAAATAAGTAATTAGAAGCCTCAAAAGGGCATCTTTTCCTCCCTGCTTGTGTTCACGATGATTCTGAAAACCCTGAATTTAATAAAAATGTGATGTTTAAGAATAAAAGTAGTAAATCATTAATCCTCACTAATTACAGTTCTGCTTTAAAAATAGGATGCTATGACAAAGCATAGAAAATCAGACATGACATTTATAAGTAGTTTTCAAATTACAAATAAAAGTCCTTTAGATTAGAACACTTAATAGCCCACTTATAAGTTCTAATTTACACTTTGTGGGGTTTTTATATACATAAAGTAGGTCTCAGAATTTGGTTCTAGCAATAAGCAAAATATCATGTATTATCTGACAAGCAGTTTCTTTCTTTGGGGCGGAGGGGTACAAACTTGACATCTCAAGCAACTATTTTGCTTATTCTTTAAAAATAAAGGCATAACATATTTACATTATGCAAAAAATCACAGGAACATTTTGGGTATGGGTACTCTTCTTCCTTCTGTTCAGTTATGATTAAAGCTAGACTCCAATTGCTCTTTCATTACAAAACTGCCTGTGCATACAGCAAGGATGATCAGGGGAATGGATTTGGTTTACTATTCATTCTATAACCCCTGTGCCCAGGGTCTCCTTTCACCACCTCTGACCTACAGTGGGAATGGACACCTGCCTGGGAATAGCAAGTAAATGCTGGCTGTCTGGAGGCGTTCTGCCCTCTCAGGGCTGACACACGCAGAAAGTCTCTGGAATCTGCTGTGAAAAGCACCTAAGAGCTATTCCCTCAGGTAACAGCTTAAGTAATACTCTTTTCACAGTGATGAAAGGGAGTATGCTCCCAGTACCACCTGCCTCTGACTGGGGAAGAGAAACAAGGACCAGCAGCTGACAAGCGGTCAATCTTCTGCGCTGTTTTTGTGCAGAAGAATTTACCTTGATTGCTCAAAGGTCTCAAGCTCAGGGTACTCCTACAATTTTATTCTTGTTTTGTTCATTGTATATTGCTAGAAAAAATACTGTAAAACTGATTTCAGCCTGTATCCCAAGAGAATTGCATAGGAAGAGTCTGCCTTGGCTGAAGGAATATTGTAGAAACAATTGTTTCAGTCTGGGAACTAATGGCAAGTTCTCTCATAGCAAATTTCTAATCACTTGGAATAGTCAATAGTGATGGTTCAGAAATCACACCAATGTTTTCTTTGCTGAAATAATAGCAAAGCGATGAAATGTTATCTGAGCTTAATTCAGCTCTGGGCTTACAAAGGCACACCCTGGTTGCCCTGCATGGGATTACACCACCAATTAATTTGAATAGCCAGTTTTTAGGACAGACAGATGAGTGTATATCTCCTCACATCTATCCTGTAATTTTTCGTGACTGTCACCTAAATAAAGCATCTTAAGGGAGGAAAGGGTATTTCAATTCACTTATACTGGTCATTGGCATTTCTGCTTAAAACCTTCCACAAAGTTTAACAGTAGTTGTTTCATCTACTGAAATCAGTGTGAAACCAGAAGTTCATATCACTGAGCCACCAAGCATCTATCAAAAAATCCGCATTTAATTTGCCATCAACAAGCTTGGATTTGCATCCACAATTTTTGCATCCACCAAAGAGGTGAGAGGTGATACTATCAATCATCTGAGTACTTCAGTCAGTCTCTAAGAAGCTTTTACCATTTGACAATCAAAATATCAATGTCTGAGCTACAGTAATAATCAACACTTTTGCTATTATAAATTAATATACTTTTACTTGCATAGAAATTTAAATCAATGCAGATGAACATTTCGTTACTTACAGTTTTGTTTACTTTCTTGAACTATTTTGTAGATGACAATTGAAATAGTAAATACAAAAACTACTGAAATCATAGTGAGCCAAATGATCTTCGTCGTACACATTGGATCTGTCCATAAAATGTACAAGAGAGAAAATTAAGCATCAAATCACTGGCAGAGAAAAGCAGAACATTCCACCTTGGTAGCTTTTTGGATTATGCCTATCCCCACAGATAAAAACAAAACAAAACAAAACAACAAGAAAAAAGAGATTTTGCCTTTTTCTTTCAGCCTTCTCTCTTTTTTGATATTAGGTTTCCTGTCTAGAATTTAGCTTAATTTTCACCTGTATGTATCTCCCCACAGCTGAAATAGATACAGATGACTAAATGAATGCAAACTTTTCAACTCAGCCAGTGAAAATGCTTCAAAGATCAACATTTATATTTCAGGTAGAACAAGGGTAATACATGTGCCCTCTGTCTGGATAGAGCATGGAAGGAATTGGTCCATGGTCCAACATTGGCCTGTACTGGCATTCTTAACCTCTTGGTTCATCTCCATATATGAGAGAAGGCAAGATTCTACATATAGAAATTTTCTTATAAAAAAGTGAGGAAATTCCCCCAACAGGAGCCCTCTGGGGAATTCCTTTAATGAAAGTTGCCTTGAGGGAGAATCAGATGGGACTGGATGCAGGAGGTAGGCTACTCTTTCAGACAGCAGCTGCTGCAGAAATGCACCCATATTCCACAGGGAATTAGTTCAGTAACTAGTACAAATCAGGACTATATATGACAAAGAAAGGATGAGGAGAACTTTCCTCTCTGGATGTTTGAATGGCCCTTCAAACTTCTTTGGCAGCTGCATGTTAATGCACACTTTTGCACTGTCAAGTAACTGTTTTAAAAAACAGCTATATTACTATGACTCATAAAAATCCAAATTACAGACTGTAGCCAAACCACTGTTTCCCTTTCCTTGACTTAGGACAGTATAATTAAATCTACTCTGACTTCCCTTGTATCTTCTCCATCGAGAACTCATGAGGCAAATGCCAACAACCCCATGGCTCTTCCCTCCTAATTTAGAACTAAAAATATCTTTTATACAGTAATCTAGGCTCCTTTTAAACAGAGCACTCTACCCCATCTTGTAGCAGCTTGTAATGACTTGAGTATCAGCCCTGAGCACCTCTTTAGCTATGTTTTGAAGTAAAGAGAAAAAAAAGGCATGTTGTTGATTTTTGTTGCAAATATGAGGTAACTACTACCCGGGTAAATCAGTATTAGCAAAGCGTGGTTAGCACCTAGTATTGACACAAGTTAGCAGGGTACGGTACAAATTATGCTCCTCTCATGGCTAGACACACTTACTTAAAAAAAAAAAAACAAAGAAAACAAAGCAAAAAAACCCAAACAATCCTAAGCTGCGCTTTCTTCTCTAGGATTTTCCCTGGACTTGTTTAACATAGATTAAGCCAACTCTAAAAACCCTTTTTTTTTTCCAGCAAAGGTACAGCATAAAATGCATGTGCTGTGCAAAACCAAATGAATGTAATAATTCAGCAATTTCCAAATGACAAGTGTTGAATATAGACAGAATGGAAGCCCTGACCATGGTCAGGCAATCAGACAAAACCTCCTGCAGCACAAAGAGAAACACAAAAAGCTGACCTTTGTCCTCTGGGAAAACTAAGCTTAGTTCAGTGGAAGATTTAGCTTTTTAGCATACCATAGTAAGGCTATATAGTAGGATATTGCAGTACAACATTAAGAATGGTCAAACCTATCTCCTGGTTCTTCTACCACTGCAGTTAACAGGCATTTTAAAATTTACCTCCAAGACAACAGGGTTATTCCATTATTGGAAAGGGAAAATTATATTTCCAGGTTTTGTCACATGCAATTTGTGAGTCTGTTGCTGCTAAGCAAAAAACAGTGTACAGATATTTCCTTTGCTGTATTTCTTCTAGGGGGGGAAAAAAAAGCCACAGCTAAATATGCTTTAAATCAGTATAAAAATCATCAGTTTTCTACTAAAGATTGTTTTTTACTAAGGGATTTTCAAAATTGTATTATCTTCTTGTGAAATATTTAAATATTTTCAGATGGTTGCTGAAAGCAGAGAACTGCCTACTGGAGATTTTTTGCAAGATTTGATTTCCATTCTGACTCAGCTTTGTAACTTACATTCCATATAAGACTTCAGTTGCAGTGAAATATTCATACAGTCATTTTGGTCTTCCATCATTGCCACTAGACAAGAATGATTTAGCTGTTCTTCGGCTGAATTTCCTCCTCCAACTATGGAATTGTTGATGTGGATTTCCATCAGGTAGTTAGTATTATGCTCCACTTCTTTCTTGGAAACCGTAGTGAAATTAAAATATTTATAAAAATAAGTAACATCTTCTGTTTTCACTTCAAGTGAGCCTTTTGCTTTTGGAAAGAAAAATTTAAAAAAAACTGTTATACAAGTGGTAGACCAAGAGACAACTCTCAAAGAGAACAGTGAGTTCTCTGTCTCATTTGCAAAACCATGCAGGTTTCTACATCACTGACTATGAAAAAAGATGGATAAATGTATACTGTGTAAAGTTATTTTGAACAGATCCTAAGAACAAGGATGTACAAGATACATTTTCCCCTGCAAATGATAGCCCCTTTTTGCTTTACTATCACTTTTTTGTTGTTGTTGTTTTTGTTGTGAGTTGTCAAAGGCAACAGGCAAAAATTAGGCTATGAAAAAAGATAGAACCCAAGTAAAAGCCATATGATGACAGAGATTTGAAGTGTCACATTGTCTATCTGCTATCAGTTGCAGGAGGTCCTTGCTTCACTTCAAACCACACGAGCTGTGAGATTCGTGCTATGTTTACAAAAAGCAGGTGAGACATTGTCAAAAGTGTTAGAGTTGTACAGGCATAACTGAGATTAGAGGTTGTCCACATATAACTTTTTATTTTTCATACTTGTTAAGACAGCTATTTTGTAACAAGAAAAATACTCAGATGGAAAATAACTGAATTTCTTATATTCAGGACTTGGCCTATTGCCCCTGTTGCTGACAACGTTACTTCTTCCTCAAAGATTTCCAGATATTTGCAAGTGTATATGGCACAGAAGAGATGTGCTGCTACTGCTCTGAAAAGATGTGGGTGTTGCTACCTCTGCTCTGTATTGCTGTGCCATTCCTTAGTCAGTGCTGCCTTCTATAAAACATGTAAGGCCATTTCTGGTACTACACAGTTGTGAATAATGTAGACTACAAACACAAAAATGGTTATTTCTTACATAGTTGCCATTGGAATAGTTACCTACTGGATTAGTTCTTCAGATACTTGCTCACAACCTACCGCCATAATACCAGTAATCTACATGTAGAGTTCTAAAATGACATTTAAAAGCAAATTAGTTCTCCAGATACTTGCTCACAACCTATCTCCGTAATACCAGTAATCTACATGTAGAGTTCCAAAATGACATTTAAAAGCAAATTCAGCTTGAAAAACTGTCAGAAAGTACAACTCCTTAGAAATAAATTAAGTACTTTAGAAAGTACTTGCTACTGACGTGTTTCACTGACAGCCAGGAATGAATGCCACTGAGAATCTGGCACAAAAATCTGTATTTTCTAGCCATTCAAAGAAAAGCTATTATTCACAGACTTGCAAAGACCATAGAGAACCAGAAGCATACAAATTTTTTAAAATACCAAATAAAAAACTTGTCTTTTATTTTGTAATTAGCTGCTTCAAAATTAAGTACTTGTCTTATCCTACTTACTTTTTTTAGCTACTGACCCTGATCCTTGATGATCAATGTTCACATCCCTCTTGGATTCACACTCTGTCTGTTTAGGATGGGACTGTTGTTCCCTCCAGGATGACTGACAAATATATGGAATATTTTGGAAATTGGAATTATTTACAATGACCTTCAGCAAAATAGTCTGGTTTTCTCTTCTTTGTTGCACTGATCTTTTGTAAGAATTGTTAAAAGTACAAAGTGGAAATGTGGTGTTATTGGACGAACAGGTATCCATGCACAACACAATTACACTGTTAACTGTAAAAGAAAGAGTACTGTATTAGCCAGATAGTCATGGACAAGTATGTGCATAGAAGCATTATGTAGTGGATATCCCAACCATCTTACGATGAAATGCACTTTTTTTTTCTTGAGGGTTATGACAGGATGTTGAATGCATCATATGTAAGAGAAAGCAGTCTAGATGCTGGATTTTATTTGCTGAATTATGTTAAAACTCTTGTAATAGTAACTGGAATTTATGATGGTATCTAGTCACACTCCTGTTTCAAAGCTGCTCCAGTTTGACCAAAGAAGAGAAAGCACATTTGTACTTCTTCAAAAGAAGAGAGAGCATGTTTAGAGAGGGAGCGTAGCCCTGGAACTGTGCAGTTGCAACACTCTAGTGCACTTATATTGTAAAGTAGCTATAACCAAAATGAAAGCTTTCTTTATAAATTACATTGAAACCACAGAGTGAAAATACACAGAAATGCTGCTGAATCCTCCAGCCACACCCCTCAAATTCTCTTATATTCAGTCAACAAACATGGATTTTAATTATGACCATTGGGTTTGCTATTCATAGCCAAACTTCAGTATCAAAGTACTGTAGCTAGAGTACATGAACGCAGTTCTGGAGAGCAGCAAAAACCACAGAGATATAAATGAGTGTGATTCTGTCTTCCACATTATAGTAGGGCTTTATCATGCAAATTTTCACTTGTGTTAACTTTGAACTACTTTTTCAGCATAAAAAAAATAAAGAATAAAAAATTTGTGTGACCCCAACATTAAATATGTCTTTACGAATAACCACTTCCCAGAGTTGATGCAGCACTAACCTATAGTGTTGTGGCTGTGTTTCCAATTCTAGTAGTACCCTTGCATCTCTATAAAGGGAAAATTTCGTATCTAACTCCCATTATGAGCAACTGGAGCAATGTGTTCATAAATCCTTACGTATAGAGAGCAAAACACAGCCTTTAGTTGCTCCGGTGCTCAGCTGCCATCTGACCACTTCAACAGACCACCTGTGCTCACAGAGCAGCAGGCTGACCTCAGAAACAGTTCAGTCAGGGATTCCTGACAGGATACAGAAATAAAATCCAAACTCCAGTGCCAAAGTCAGTTATCTTCCCTTTACTAACACTACATCAGAGAGTCATAAACTCCTTAAAAAACATAATAAATTGAAATGTAAAACACACAGGTGAGAAAAAGTTCATTTTGATACAAAAAGAAAAAATATCAGACAAAATTTAGGCCTTGATCTTTCCCTGAGTCAAGAAAAAGTATTTTCCTCAAAATGCTTACAATCTGGCCCACACAGCAGGTCATGGAGCAGGCTTCTGAGATCAAATTCTTCCACCTGAAAGAGGCACTTGTCTGTGGAGATGAGCCAGGAGCAAAAATTGGATGCTTACTCTGCTCTCATGGCAAGCCAGGGCATCTGGGCAACCAGGCTAAAACCACTGCTACAGCTTTCAAGAGCAACTAATCATAATTCCCTAACATATCCTTTTCACCAAGGAATCTGTACGTGGACTTGGGCATCCGATGACTGGACTGTGACAGCCATCTATGTTCAGCACTGTGAAGTCCATTCTGAACTTCACAAATGTCTGAACAGCTCCAGAGCTGTCTGTGAGCCATGTTGTAGGTGCGTAAAAGGCATGTTATCTGAGTGAAAAAGGTGTGAATGTTGTCGAGGTAGGGGTGGTTCTTACCATCCTCTTGGAAGATCTCTACTGAGAAAGCAAATCAAATTACAATCTAGCATAAACAAGATCTTTCTTTTTTTCCACGTCACAGGACTGTGGCCTTTCTAAGGAGGAATATAGATTGTTGAACACTTGAAGAAGGGCTGCAACAACACTACACTTTCCCAGTGGATTGCATGGTAGACAGAGAGCCATGCCATACCCATAAGAGGCTTGCTCCTTACTTCAGGACTGAGAAGCACCCTTCCAAACGTAAACATCACTCTAGAAATGTGGAAAGGTTTTTAACACAGGCAGCCTGAATAGTAAAGAAGATTCTGAGATGAAACTGTGCAAAGTAACCCTAGGAAACTTTTATATTCAAAGACCTGCAACCACATGCTTAATGTTAACAAGTTCTGTGATTATTAAATTCTTCTATTAAACCTCTATTTACAGGGTGGTTCTTCCATATAAAATCCATTAAAATGAAATTATTCACAGGGAAGATCAAATTTTGTAAAAAACTTGCTTCCCACTAAGAAAATCACAAATATTTCACTTTGCATGGGCTTGACTCTTTTGGATTTGATCTGCGGGATTCTGTTTTGAATCAGAGCAGCAGTGTATACAGTTGCAGTTTTTATCACTTCCTTAAGGAAGCTGTAGTCACCACATAATATTATAGAGATACAAGACTGATAGTACAAGTTGGGGAATACACAAATGATAGATTAAAGGAGATACACTCCATCAAGTAGCAGGACCCAAGGGATAGGACTGGGATTGAAAGCATCAGACTCCAAAAGGACAACCTCCTACTCTAAATCAGTGTAATTTAAAGGTTCAATGGCTCGTAACCGAACAAGGGGGTTGCTTTAGAAATATAAAGGAAACCTTTCACTTCTGGTAATGCTGAACTGTATTCTTTTGAAAAAAATTTTAAAGGCTAGTTTTTTGCAAATTGATTTCCCCCTAAATTTCTGTTTAATGAGAAATTTCCATTTTTATTCCCTCTCCAGAATGAAAGTAAATGCTGGAATTTCCCCTGGGATAAGACATCCAGGAATGAGGAGCTTTCTGCCATTCATTTAGGAACTGCTCACAGGGGAAGAGCCAGTGATTATATTTCACATCTCAAAGATTTCCAACAACTCTGTCTGCTGAAGCCTCATACTGTAACCAGTGATTTGAAACATCTACAAAAAATTCTGTACATTTTAGGTTTGTCACAAAATCTGAAATAAAACCAGTTTTCAACAGAGGGTTTTTGATGAACCAGAGACCCAAAATCCTGAGAGATTTTGAATAAATTGTTCAACGTATTTGCTTTCTAATGTAATTCAGACATCATTACACAGACTGTTACATAGTCATTTAGTTTCTAAAACATCCAAAATGCATCAATAATTCTAATCTTCCAAATATAAATCTGTGCTGCTCCAACTATAATTCTATTCTGCTCATATACTTCACAATCTTATTTTAGACATGCTGCGATTAAGACAGAATTGCAGTGATCACACTATTGCAGCCTAAAGCATGGCAAATAAGAGCAATCTAGAAAAATTATAATGGAAAAATGTAATTATTCTTTGATGTTTGACACTAAGGTTAATGTTTTCTTCTGGTAATAGTCATGTAATTGTTTATTTGCATAATCTGTGCTACAAATACTTTGTTTACTTCTTCATGGAGGTAAAACATTAATTATTCCAACATCTTAAACTGAATTATCAATGTTATGATATTCAAAACTTATGACAGCTTACCAAGTTTGTTCATTTATAAACTATAAAAATCTCTACATTATGTTCTAATTACTGATATGTCCATTCTTTATGGTTAATAAAAAAAATGTATAAGTAACCCAAACCAGATCTTTTGATACTAAATTTTTTCAGAAAATTATGTGCTTCATAAAGAAATTCTGTTATGATGCCTAAGAATATACTCTTTGTCAAAGGGATGGTTTTTCTTATAATATTTATTTATTCAAAAGCTTTCTTAGGAATGGATGTGATGAAACTATTTTAAAATTAATTTACTCATGGCCTTTTAAAAAAGCACTGAATTAATAACTTGCACACTTACATACTTTGCATTTATCCTAAATCCAGTTTCAGCCTTTAGGATTACAAAGAAGTATTTGGTATTTATGCTACAAGATTTTCTTTACTCAGTTACATCTGTTCTGCTCCACTTTTCGTCAGGTTACCACTGCACATCTCTTTCACAGACAGCATCTCATCACCAAATAGTGTTTTACAACATTTAAGTAAAGAAACTTCTAAAAATGTATTTTTGAAGACATGAGCACCTGCTATAAAAGAACATAAGCACTTTAACTACTTTCTTCATGATGAAGGCAGTAAAAATACAGTTGCATGGAAATAGTTACCAAATATTTTGCAGTGTACATAAATGAATGAAAAACTGCTTTGAGATTACCACATATAGTTAACTCTGTTGGTTAAAAGTCTAGCAAAAAGAGTCTATATCCTTTGCAAAGTCCAAATGAGTGCAGCATCCTAACCACTGCTTTTAGGAAAGCACTGGTTGCCAGTGCCAACTTTTCAATTGCAGACTCCAGAATGAATAAAATGTTATTTTAAAAGCTGATCACTCACCTTCATGGATTTTGAAAAATTCAGGCAAACACAAAATAAACACGGTAATTATTCCTAGTGCTAATCTGAAGACTATTGGTTTTCTCAAAAGCAAGCACATGTCACTGAAGCACTTCCACCTAGCATAGTGGTGGTAACTTCCTTCCTGGTTTAGCTTTTAACTTAGTGCAGACATTATGCAAAATAACATCTATTCATTTCCTTTTCTTATCGTGACTTTCCTTTTTACTTCTCACTACATTAACTTGCAGAAAGCCACATTCTGTTCTTATATGGACATAGATGAGGATGATTCATTCAAATATGCTGAAGATAAAATTCATGTACCACAATGAAAATAAGAAAAAAAAAAAGAAACTATTTTATATGTTTGTGGTAGTTGTGCTTCAAGAATGCCCTAATAGCCACTTTCCTATACCTGCTAAACAGTAAATCAATTATCTTTGTGAAGGAATTTTGTTCTCATTTGGCCAAGAAGATTTTTAAAAAATGAGTCAGACCCTCATTATAAAAATTAGTCAGAACCACTGAGTCAGTTATGGGGATTTTATAGTTTTATTTATATACATTTGCATGGGGCTAGGTGGAAGATAATGTTATACAATAGAGGATCTTTCAGACTTTAACAGACTATGTATTTGGTCTTTGCAATCTAAAGTTCTTGGTCTGGCAATCTGTGATATACTAAGTGCAATGAACTGAGGATGAGCTGTTCATATTATCATTGCTGCTGAATTCTTAGAAGATAACAGATGTGTTGCCAATCTGTCAAGTGTCTTCAGTTTGCATTTTACTATTCTTTACATCACAAGAAGACTGGATAGAGCCATTGCTATTTCTATACATCATAGTCACAATTTTTCAGCTAAACTTTCCAGTTAAAAGTGAAGTACTTAGTTTTGACAACCACCATGATATTCTATAAATTTTTCTTATAGAAGAGACTGCAAAGAACATTTCTGAAATGTTCTGAATAAAATACTCTGAATAATGCATATGCAAAAACAAACAACTTGACTCAAATATAGGGTAATACAGTATGGAGGATTTCATTAATTCAGAAAGCTGTCTTCTGAAGTATTTTTCCCACAAGCCATTAAATATTGAGTACTACCCAAATGAAGCAATACTGTTGAAATTAAAATAAGAAATGCCCTACAAACTTGAAATGCTGATCTTGTCATCTAGTTATCTCAGACGATGAGTAAGGCAAGTGGAAGCAAATACAGAATTCATTCTATAGAAAGAGTCCTAATGAAGCTGTAGTGCATATAAATTTATTAATATGATATTTTAAATGTAGCACTTTTATGCAATGAAAGCAATTAAATCAAAGCAAAATGAACTCTGATTTTTTGACAGTATGGTATAATAGAAGCAATAGGATACAAAAAATCATAGGAATGAGTTTAAAGGGAAAACATTATGCAATTATATGTCATCCATTAGCATTGCTCCTTAAGTATCTTCCGTATCAGTGTATAAATGCACTTGTATTTTCCAGTTCTCAATGTTGTATGGTGTTCACCCATCCTATCTGCCCAGAAGGAATGGAGGAAGTACTGGAAAACAGCAGGAGGACTTTTCAAGTACTATGTGTATCTGTCTCTTTCTGATACAGACTATCACCATTGATGGTAGTGCCCAAGGTCAGAATAGATATTGCCCTGTAGGATTACACTCAAGTTTAAGCTGATACAGTGTTAACCTGTGGAATATGTTGAGCTTCAGAGTCTACAGAAGGTGGCTTCCAAGAACTCTGCAGTAAGCAGATGGGGAATATCTATTTTAGGGCTATTGTGATGGCAGAATTTAGTTTTGTTTCTGACTTCAGAGTGCCCATGTATGATCTGTCTGCACATCCCCCAGGGACACCGTAAGTTTTAGGCACTGCTACCCTCGGGCAGTTCTGCATATGTGTGTGTGTGTGTGTGTGTGTGTGAACTGGCTGAATCGTGTGTGTGTGTGTGGCCTGGCCACACACCAACCTGGAAAACATGAGCTTTCTTTCCTGGGGACAAGCTTCCCTCCACCTAGCTAGTAATTTTTACACAGCTGGAATGACTAGCATCTTTGAAAAGCCATCCTTCAGTCAAGCTTAGATAAAACCGGCTCAGTCGTTTAATGCCAGCCGGGATGAGAACTGTCGAAGCGCACAGCCGCACAGGCCGTATTTCCGTGCGGAACATGTATACCTCATTGCTGCGTCAAACCGGCACCGCCACGCCTCAGCAATGGCCTCCTGTGCCCTTCAATCAGTTTTAGCAGTTGGAGGTGCATCTGGCTGTCACACAGTCTATTAAATTGGAAAATTATTCAACCTCTGGATGGCAGCGGTCACTGGTAAGTCATTGCGTGACGAGGGCAAGAGAGGCTGTGTGTGTTTGCACTTGAGGCAGTTAGGACCAGCTGCCTCAGCATCGAGTACAGGGTCCTGGGAGGAGGTGAAAGGCTGTGGTGTGTATTACCACAGGTTTATTTCTCTTAAATGGAGCAGCGGGCCGCTACGGAAGTGTTTGGCTTTGTGCTTTTGGAAGAAAGGCAAAGACACCCAGGGACAGGATGCGGCGGACGCCGCCTCCTCTGCCTCTTCCCCTGCCCCGCCGGCAGGGGGCGCGCGGCGAGATGGCGCCGCAGCCTGAGGGGCGCGGCCCCGGCCCCGGCCCCGCCCCGCCACACGCGGCCACGCGCGGCTCCCGCCCAGGGGCAGGGGGCGGGGCCGCGGGGCGGGGGCGCGTCCCTGTCTGGTCCCGCCCCTCCCCGGGCCGCCTGAGCGCAGGGAGGGGCCGGAGCGGGGCCGCGGGGACGCGGCAGCGGCGGGCGGGATCGCTCAGTGCCCGCGGCTCCCGGCGGACCGGGAGCGCTGGCGGCCGCCGGGCGGGGCGGGAGGAGAGGGGGCGGGAGGGGACGGGAGAGGGCGCGAGGGCCTTCCTTGCGATTTTTTTCTTTCTCCGCCCCCTCCCAGCCGCGCCCCCTTCCCGGACCGTGAGAGGTGAGAAGGGCGGTCGGGGCTCGGCAGCGAGGGGAGGGGGCCGCGGCTGCCGCGAGGGGGAGGAGAAAGCGAGAAGGAGGAGGAGGACGGTGAGGGCCGGCGCTTGCGAGGGGTGGGGGCGGGTTCGCCCTGACCGCCACCGGGCTCCCTCGTGCCGGCGGGCTGCGGAGAGGGGCTGCAGCCGCCGCCCGGAGGGGCCGGTGCCCGGTGTCCGGGCACAGCGCGGCCCGGGGGAGCCGCGGCGCTCGGCGGGGCAGTGCTGGCTCTCGCCCGAGCAGGGCGGGGCGGGGGTGGTGGGGCGGGACACGGCGCGGGGTCCGGTCCCGCCGAGACGGGCAGCCCCCGTGGCTGGCTCGGTTCAAAGCGGTCATAACGGAGAGCTGGTAAAAATACACTAACACAGGTCTAGGGGACTTGCCCCCATGTCTCTTAACCTTTACCATCACAGTATGAAATAGTGGTAAACAATTTTTTTTTTTTTAATTTGAGACTGGTCTCATTAGAGCAGCGACTGACTGCCAACTCACTACATGGAGAGCGGCGTTATTAAACGGGGAACAAAAAGAAGTCTAAGTGTTGAACATCAAACAGCTGCTGATTATATGTATTACTGGTTTATGTTTTTCCTTAAAGCGTTTTTGTGGCTTAGGGCTTTGAGCTCGGACTGGCTGAGCTGCGTGAGCAGCGGGGCAGCCCAGCTGAAGCCCAGCCACCCGACGCTCGTTGTCGGCTGTTTGGGCAGTAATGTCAGAACCGTAAAAAGGGAAGGCTTGGCTTTGTACTTTTCTTTTACTTAAAAGTTGATGGTGAAATTATAAGAGCTAAACTCCAAATACAGTCATCTTTTGAAGAAAAAGGTGTTACTCAGGTCTTCTACGAGCATGAACAGGAATAAAAATTTGAACTCACAGTAATGTTTGTCTAGATACAAAAGCTATACCAACTATGTATTGTATGGGTGGATCCTCTTTAAAAACAGATCGCACGATGTATTTTCATGAGTGGTTCATCAATTTTGCTGGAAACAATCTGATTGTTTCTCATAAAGGTATTTCTGCCTGGGAATTCCCAGAGGCATCTGTGGATTAATACTACAAAAAAAAAAAAAGGCACCTTGTTCCTGGAATTCATAGGTGCATTCCTGATAGGGCAGATTGTATTCCCATCTTATGTTTTTCCCTTTTCCCCCTTGCTGAACAATGTTAGGGAGCATAAAGCAGGATAAAACCAAAATAATAGTAATAAATAATAACCCTACTCCGAGTCAAGTAGTGTTTTCCTCTGCCATGTGTCAACTTCATTGAACCATCTATCCCTCAGTCATGTCCTCTGGATGGGCAGGTCCACTATCAAAGGCAGCATGTTTACACCATGGCAGTAGATTAACACGTGTTTCACAGAAATGCAATAATTGCTAATTTAAAATAGAAAAGAATTTGAGTGAAGATGAAGAAAATTATGGTCAAACTAATTGCAAGATGTTGCTAACAACGACAATTCATATTGGTGGACTTGTTCCAACTCTCTGGACTTTGTACCACCCGTGCTTTTAAAAAGATTATTCTTTGCTTATGTTTATGTCTTGTGGTTTTGTTGATGTAATTCAGTGTTTCATGGTATGGTAAAGAAGATTACCTAATCAGACATAACATGACCCAATAATGAAAGTTTCTACAGCTCTTAAGAAAGTATAGTATGATTTTACATTTCCCTTACAAAATTCTTACAGTTTCCTCTTTCCATAGCAATTAAATTGATTTTCCTTACAGCAGTCTTACCACATAGAAAAATGCAGTAGTTGCAAACCTAGTTATCCACTGTTTGCTTTTTTTCTTAGGAATAGAATCTTTCATTCAAAGTTTACCAGCAAGGCAATGCTGATTACATACACATGTATTATTTGGCTGTGTGGCCTTAAAAAACAGTCATATGGGAGAGATGAGGTTATGTGCTCCAGAGGCAAGAATGAGGTAGTATTACCCTTCAGAGACCTGGAAGGTTCTTGAAGCTAGTAAGAAAGATCAGACCATGGGAGGTCACATATTAGGTATCACATTATGCATGCAGGTATCATGTAAGGCTACTTTCTTTCACTTCAAAGTGTGTATATAATTTGTTTGGTGCCAAGCCAAAAGGAGACACATACTATTTCAGCAGGCTAGGTTTTATGAGTAGAGTCTAAATTTGATGAGAAAAATTTTAGTGGCCTGTAAATAGGTAAGGGTTGAGAACCACTGTAACTGTGAGTTTTTATAGAGGTGCTCCATTTAGGGAAGCATGTTTAGTGGAGGTACTTAGCTTTATTCACCAATACAGTTAGTGTTATTCTTTGGCACCAGTGTTCAGCTTAAGTGCTTCATGTGGCAGATCAGTTCTTCACTGCTTTTCCCTTCAGGGAAGGGAATTGAAGAAAAGGGTGACAGTGGACTAAAGTTAATGTTTGTTTTTGGTTTTTTTTTCAAGAGATGCTGTCTTTGTAATCCAGTGGTTCTTGAGAGTTTACATATTCACATTTCATATTAATTTCTCCTCTTTTTTGTGAGTCTTTGTTGATGGGTATGTAACTTGAAGTTGTGGAAGGAACTAAGGTGACAGTTGTTCAGTGACACACTTTTAGCATCTTCCTATCAACAAGTGTAGGAATCACAACACAAATTGAAACTAACTGAGCAGAGTAGGGAATCTGAACAGAGTCCTAACTGAACAGAGTAGGGAATCTGCTTTTGAGATTATTCCTTTTTTTTCTCCCCTCCAGTGGGTGGTTCTTACTTGTCTGTACTGTTGTTTTTCTGCCTCTAGATTTTCTTCTGCTACCTCAATTTTTTTGGAAAGAGGAAGACAAATGGAACTACATGATTCTTTGAACAACTGGAGATGATTCCAGTGTCATAGGTAAGTATTGTATTTACTCAGTTCTAACAGTAAGTTATGCCACAAGGAATGTGATTTTAGCCCACAGGGGTACAGAGTCTTCCTCACACCTGAAATTTCATCCTTCTTTTTGTCTTACATAGCACATCTTGTAAGGGCTTTTTTCTGGCAAGTGTGTGTAAGCAGGAATGACTGCTCTTGTGGGCATCACATTCTAGTGTTGGGACCATTTTTATGTGATGCTCTTTATCAAAGCATGCTTTATAGAACTCTGTCAGCATTACTGTAAAGTTCAATTTTGATCTTTTCAAAATGCATGAGAAGCCTTTGAATCTTTTAATCATTACAGGAAAAACAGGAAAATTGATACTGAATCTGTTAGAGAAAATACTGCTTTATAGAAATTCTTATGAATAAAGGCCCAGCAAACGTACAATCAAATCTCATTACTCCAATAATACTGACTGGGTTTCTGTTTATTTCATTTTTTTTGGCAGGAAAGTAGTAAGAGTGTTCTAAGCAAAAGTAATTTTCAAGGGGAATAGCTTTGACATTTGTACAAAGCAAAAAGATAAAAGAATATTGAAAACATGAATACATGCAAGAATCTAGCTTTATCTGAACTCTCTGTAAGGTAAAATACTGCTGAAGAGTGCTAAGGGTGACAAAAGCAATCCAACTAATTTAGAAATACTAGGTTTTACTAAAGTGAAAAAATCTGCTTTCTTGACTGTGAGATCTCTCTGCTTTGGGAATATTGATAAATTCCTTTAGAATTTACTCATGTGATACAAATACAGAAGAGAGATAGTCTTTCTCCCTGTTCGTGTTAAGATCAAGTCACAGTGTTTCCCTCCTCAGTGAATCCATATCCATGTTGGTATCTTCCACCATAGGTGACATCAACCCTTTCCCGAGATTTAGAAATTATTAGAACTGGTAAGGTTCCTCAGAAATTACTTTATGATCCTGTGTTTTCACTACTTTGCAGTAGTTCAAAATGTGGTAGCTCCACCTACCAAAATAGCCAACCTCCTTCAGACTGTCAGAATTTGTGCAGGCTTGACCTGCACCCTTTCTACAGTGGTCATGAAAGTTAAAAGGGACTTGAAACAAATGCCAAAATGTACTCCAAAGAGAAGGAACTGAAAAGGTTGATTGCTATGGGATATATCTTTATTCCCATCTTACTGCAAGGTAGAATGACTAATTATCAAGCAGGGCTGCTGATTATTAATCATCTTACGGGCTTTGCTGGCGTTTTTCCAGAGGACAAATTTCTGTAAAGTTGAGTATTGATTTCAATCTGTTCAGAGGAATACTTTGCCAATTAATTACCTCTTCTGGCAATTCTAAGTGCAACCGATATTAAAAATCCTGATGTCTTCCATAACACAGGATATAGTTCAAAGAAAAATTTTTGAGTAGTAGCTTGGATTCTTCTAAGGGTATCCATCAGATTTTCAGAGTTAATGGAAAAGTGTTTATAAAATTGTACAGGATGTTTTTGTAAAACAGTGAAATCTAAGTCAGAGTGAGTACTGGCCTAATTTCTTTGAAAATGTGTGTGGATACACTTGTCTCACTGCCTTAGCTGATGCTTTTGTCAAAAAAGCAAATATACATTGTATTGACTCTATGGGAAAGAACTCAGTAAGAGACAATGATGATATGATCTGTCTAGAACAGATTTGAGTTGATTTGGGTGGAAGTAGTATTATTCATTACAAATAAAAAAGTTCACACCATTCTTGGACCTGCTGTAGCCTTGGTCTCAGAACCAACAGAACTTGTCAAAATGAGGCTAAAGTATGGCCTTAAAACAGATTAAATATTCACAGCACCTGGCTGTGTTGTATGATATATATTTATAGTGTAGAGTAAGACAAGACTCAAGTCCATAGAAGTTTACTAACATGAACAATAAAGAATACAAATAGTCATATGGCTGAATTAGCAAATTAGTTAAAAGTTTACAAGCAGTGTGTATGTGGTGAGAAGATGTAGAAGTTCATAGGAAGATGAGATTTTTATTAGTGGTTTTGATGATTGGATTGTTTGCAAGCAAGTTCTTACTTGTTACCAGAGTAGATGTTTTATGTTGACTTTTGCACAAATAAGCTATTAGCCTGACACTTGCTGTGAAGCATTATACCTTGGTTATCCATATGCATTTGTCTGGTAGATACTCTAAAATGTATTCTAATATGCTAAAAAGAAATATTTTTGAATATTAAATGATCACTTTATCCTTGCCAAAGATGAAATCAAAGTTTAAATCTTACTCTTTTACATGCAGTATGGAAAATTATATTTTTGAATGTAAATGTAATCACAAGCTTTTGCATTCAAACTATAATGGGAGCATTAAGTAGGTAAGGTATTTCATAATGTTATCATAACTTGGCTTAGCAAAATCTTCACCAAGCACCATAGCATTTTAAACTTGGAAGTATTTTTCAAGGAAATAAAAGTAATTAACTAGAATTAGTCTATGAGTTTATAAACATGTGGGCAGATCACATGATAAGTAATAGAACTTCACTTTGTACCTCCTCTCACTTCCTGATAGTTTTTGTAATTAACAAATACAAACTTAAGTTGCACCTTTGCATAAGAAATTGTCTGATGATTCAATAAAAGAACAGTTGTACTTAAACCAGGTTAAGTGACAGTTTCAGTGAATATTCGAACATTATTGTTGTTTGAAAACTTATGAACTCAATGAATGAAAAAATTTTTACAAATACTGCAAGCTAAGTAAAGAATTTTTAAAACTTTGAAATGATAGAGAAGATAGATGGACAAATGATTGCAGACCATCTGAATCTGAGGAGATCTACGTGCAGTAGCACAACATATAGTTTTGTATTTCTCTTAAGAAATGGCCAGAGTTGATATCAGAGAATGGAAAAAAACACATGCTAAGCAAATAAGTAATTTTTTTATCAATTATGCTTTCTCCTTCTGACAGTTTAGCAGTCTGGATTCAAGACTTTTCCCTTTTTTGAGCATGTTACTACAGTAATAGACATCATGCCCCTGGGAGTGCCAACAATATCCTGTGTTCTTTCTAGTACTTTGTTTATATTGCTGGTGTCCAGTTCTTGCTCTCTGTGCAGAGCAGGAAACATTTAAGGATTCCTTTAAAACCAGGGGTAAGGCAACTAAGACGGGATCAGTATGCTGTTTAGGATAGCTGAACAGTTAACTCTGCAAGTACTTCAGTGATTTAAAGCTTTAATAGGTGGTCAGATTTCTGCTATTGTTGCCTCTGTGCTTAAGCTCATTCATATTACACAACCATGGAAAGGTAGGAGCTCAGAGCTGTGTTTGAACAATCAACCAGCTTTTGTGTTGATTTCTGTTCTACATTATTTATAAATCTTGGGCTTGGGCGATATATGTAGCCACCCAGGCTTCCTCAGAAGCAAAGGATAGGCGGCTTGTGAGTCTGTAAGTTCCCCAGGCAAGTTTGGTTTATGTCTTGTGGTTTAGTCGGTTCTTCCCTAATAACATTTCTTCTACTTGCCAATTTCAGTCAAACTCTGATAGAACTGAGCCCTTGTTATGTTTAAATTCCTGAAAGGTTTTGAAAATACAGGTAGGTAGGGAAGGCTACTAAGTAGTACTATTTGACCTGCCAGCTGATGAGCCTGTTCTTGGTCTGAATGTGGCAAAGAATTTGCTTGTCCTGCCTGTTCTGGTACTTGGTAGGGAGGGATGTGCATGCATGTGAGATTAAGGGAGACTACGTGAGATGAAACATGGAGAAGAATTGTAGTTACTGTCAGAAGAGCTTGTAAAATAAATTGTAGTGGGGAATCTGAGATTACTTTCACGTGAAACTCTGGAGACAGAATAAAGAACCTAAGAAACCAGTTTTCTGATTGTGGTTAGGAATACATGGTGACTTGATGCATAGCTTAACCTGAGATTTAATAGTATCCAAGTACAGAATTAAAATATATTTTTCCTTATGTGCCTCAGATACATACTATTTTAAGCAACATTGATCCAGGCAGAGGACTAGTTTTGTTTTAGAGTGAGGAGAGTAGTTAAATATATTGTGACTTGTTCTGCATTTTTTTTCCTGATAATACTTCCTTGAGTCAAATCACTAGAAAATCAATGGAAGCCGTTAGTTAACATCTCCAGTTTAATCACCTTGCTTTTACTACTTTGTGAAGCTTATTGTAACACGAAAAATCTATCATCAAGTTACAATGCTTGTAATAAAAGCAAGTGATACAACACATTGTATTCCCTCCTCAAGTAGAGTCACCAAGAGCAGCTTGCCCAGGACCACGTCCAGACCGCTTTTGAGTTTCTCTAAGCATGTAACCTCTCTGGGCAACATGAAGTCAGTCATCCTCATAGTGAAAAAATTTTTCCTCATGTTTAGATGTTGTGTTTTAGTTGTTGCCTATTGACTCTTGTCCTGTCACTGGACATCCCTGAAAGAGCCTTGTCTCCATTTTCTTTGAAATTTCCTTTCAGTTATTCATATTTATGAGACCCCCTGAGTCTTCTCTAGGCTAAACAGTCCCAGCTCTCTCAGACTTTCATCAGACAGAAATGCTCCAGGCCCTTCATCATTTTAATGGACCTTCTTTGCACTCCCTCTCCAGTATGGCCATATCTCTCTCATACTGCTGAGTAGAGTGGCAGGATCACTACCCTGACTTGCTGGCAGCACTCCTAATGCAGGCCAGAGTGCCATTAGCCTTCTTTGTTGCAAGGGCACACTACTGGTTCATGTGCAACTTGGTGACCACGAGGTCCTTTCCTGCTATGTGGCCCACAGTGTGGGGTTGTTCCTTCCCAGGTGCAGGATTTTACACTTCCCTCTGATGAACTTCATCAAGTTCTGAAGGTTGATATTGCTCGTGAAGACAGAGGGCATTCAGTACCTCAGCCTTTTCCATATCTCATGTCCCCAGGGCCCTGCCCCATTCAGCAGCAGGCCCATGTTTGCCCTCGACTTTGTTTTGTTATCTGTGTACCTACACAAGTCCTTCATGTTACCTATGATGTCCCTTCTGAGATTCATCTCCAGGTGGGCGAATGGTGGTAGAAATCTTTATTTGGAAGGACTTTTATGAGAAGTTCTGTTTGACATCTGCAATGTTATGCACAATTGGGTTCTTAAAATGTCATAAGTACAGTATTGATTCTTAAAATAGAAGTTGTTTTTCATATTTATGAGACATTATGATTCTTATAAACATTCATCTTGATACTTATAAACTTTGATATGATTCTTATAAGCATTCTGCCTATTAGTGTGATGATTGTTGGTTTTATGCTTTGATCATGTGTGTTGCCTTTCTGTGAACCCTGTTTTCTGCAGTCCTGCTTTTGAGTTGCAATAATCAATTGCACACAAGGAATTCCAGATGAGATCACACCATTTGTTTTATAAATACGTAATAAGATATGATATCCTCACATATTATCTCTTAGGCAACCTAAAGTTTCAGCTGGGGGTGGGCTTAACTGAAGCTGTTAACTAAACAGAAGTCCTCACTGAGAGAAATTAGTTTCTTGAGGTGTCTTTTGGTATTAAATGATTCATTTAGAATGCTCAAATCTCTGTCTTGAAATGCTTTGCTTCAGTAGCTGTGGCATTGCATAGCTTGACATTTAAATACGGTGTAAACTTTTTGCCCACAGACCTCTATGTCTTTCTCTTAGAAGTTTGTGTAGTCTGGTATGGAGCACTATGTTGCATTACCTAATCACTTGCAAATCTGCTTCTTCACTGTTTTTTTAATGTGCCATAACCTGTTGGATTATTATATGGTGCCTAATGTAGAACTGTGAATATTTGTCATTTTTTACCAAATAAACATCCACTCTGCTGTTGACAATGTTGGTAGTGTTGTCCTTTATCCATTTTTCTGTGAGTGTTTGAGGAAATCTGAATACTTCTTGGTGAAATAAAACTGCTGCTGTCTTGGAAAAATGTTAAAATATTGTCTTTAGTTTGCCAGCAGATTTGCCTACAAAAGGAAACGATCTCCTTGTTATTTTGTTTTGATTTGCCTCAATCTTTCAATCTATCCTCTGTGGTCCTTTGTAACTTTATTAGGCAATACCTTCCTAAACTGGTTCGAAAGTATGGCTTTACTTTCAGCAGGACTTCTTTAAATGTCTCCAGAACAGTGTTTTTGTCACCACTCTTCCTTAACAGTGACATTTCTAAAGGAGATGATTTGTGCTGCACTACTACTCTCTCAGAGTACTGTCTCTACCTTGTTTCTATTCGAATTGGTGCTACCAGTATTCCTGGAGTGTATGAATTGGGAATGTTTTGCTTATCTTCTCCTGGTGTGTTGCTGCTTGACCCCTTTGGTACAGAAAACTGGTTCTGTGTTTTGAGAGACTGGTCCTTCACAGTATTGTCCATTTTGTATTACAAGTAAGTTTTAACTTAAAAACCACATCTGACCTGGTGGACTTGGACTGCAAATTTTTTAAGAGTGAGTAAGCTTACTGTGCTGTTTACTTAGGAATAACTCTACGCTATGGCTTTACCTGTAGATGGTGCAGCCCCTGATAATGCTTTGGTATTAATTGAATAAAGCAATGTTAATGTTTTAATCTTAAAGAAATATAAATGTCGTGGATCACAACTTCTGTTGTGTGTGAACCAGTATGATATTTGAGCTTGGATGTGACAGTGTAGTCTTGTATTACATGTGGAAATCTCTCTTGTTCCCCCCCCCTGCCTTGGCTGAATAAAATAAACAGCAAACCAGGCTGTTGTTCTGTACAGGTCTTTTCATGCCATTGTTAAGGTGACTGCTCCAAAGTCGGTGTTTCAAGGGAAATGTACAATGCAAAGTGGCAGAAAGTTGCAATGAAGTACCAGTAATTTGGCTACAGCTTACTTCTGCCAGTAAGAACAATCAATCTAAATACATAAAGTCAGTAGCTGTAGGATGTTTTCATCTCTTTCTCCAGGATGAACTGTGCTGTAGCTGCTGATGTAAGGCACTTTTCACATAACCATGAACAAGAAGTGTTTGCATTTATATAAAACTCTGGGATAGGAAGTGATTATTGTTTTATAGAATAATGAAGCGTTAATATAGCAATCTTCCTGAAGTCCTTGTTGACCCATTTCTGTAACTTTGGGTCTGGAACACAGGAATAGGGAAGAAAAAAGAAAGTGAATATTTAAACCTTCTAACATCAGTGTAATTATAAGCAGAATTGCCGTTTGAAGTTTGTCTATAGCAGTTTTTTTGAGCAGTTATTTTAATGCCTCAAATTAGTATTTTAAAGTTTGAAAATCCCATTTTAAAAAGTGTTAAATTTTGAATGCCTTTTAATGCTGTTAGTAT
This sequence comes from Coloeus monedula, assembly GCF_965178545.1. Classification (NCBI taxonomy): domain Eukaryota; kingdom Metazoa; phylum Chordata; class Aves; order Passeriformes; family Corvidae; genus Coloeus; species Coloeus monedula. Next base: position 52,217,027 of record NC_138785.1, on the reverse strand, counting down.
GTATTCGATTAATTGATGAACATCTTATCGCCAGGGAACCTTTCTTATATTTTCAAATACACATCTAAAACATTAAACTAAATCACTAAACATTGACAGTATTACTTTTTCACATCTTAATGTGTCTCCTTATGTCTAAAACTTATCTTTTTATATTTAATGCTTTTGTTAAGCAGTATTTGTTCAAGAGAAAAACAACCCTTGCAGTCACAACAAAGACTTTATGTAATTATTTTGACATTTACATTCTTAATTGGCACTTAAAAGGATCATTAATATCTTCTCAGGACTAGCTGAGCTTTTATGGCCCCTTTTAAAATTCATTTGACATACTAAATACACTGAAAATATTCTGTCTGAATTGCCTTGAAGTTGAGTAGTGAAAGATTTTGGAGCCAAATCATAGTAGTGACAGGAAAAATGTTACCATGAAAAGTAGTGTGAGATTTGAATCTTAAAAAAGTATTCTATAAACATGTTTGTTTATTTGAAAACTTGATTAATTTCCTTTGGCAAGAAAAAGGAAAAATCATAATGAACAAAAGCACTCAGCCTTATTATTTAAATAATAATATTTCCGTATTTCCCAGTGATACACTCTAAATATAAAGTACACGTTCCCTCAAAATATACAGTAGAAATATCTTAGGATTATAATTGTTTAAATTTTAACTAGTTGTGCTGGATTGCAATCTTCCTTTAACACTCATATGGATAAATGTATATAATATCAGAGAATGTCAGTGTAATAAATTTTTTGGTTAGTAAAAAAGAAAGGTTTTTTGTCTCTGTGCAAATAAACTGAAGATTTTTAAAAGAGCAATTTCTAAAGCGGTCATGCTATGTTCTTGGTGTTCCTATTTACACAGTTGCAGATTTAACATACAGCATTTGTTTAGATGTTTCTTTTTGTTCACAATCCAGAATCTGGGAAACTGTCCCTCACTGCTAACTGCAGGGATTTATAGCTTTGTGAAGCTCTTCATGTGAGAGAATTTATGTGCTTAAATGTTCAGGTATTCCTCTTGAAGGAATATCAATCTGTTCAATTAAAAATCAGAGTTCTCAAAATTTTTTTCACAGTAAGCTGACACAACCTCATTAATCTAAACAGAATTATGTTCTCAAAGGTGACAGTGTACTTATATTTGAAATGTTATTTTGATTCACCACAAAATAGAAACTGCTGCAGTGCCCAAGGTCAGAAAAAATGGATATAAGCACTGTTGTTTTCTCAATAAACGCAAACTTTTGCCTTAGTAGTTGAAAAAATATTTCAGAATCCTTGCCAAGTCTGTGTATAGTGTGCTTGACTAAGATGGGTTTTAGCAGGTTTCTTAGAAATGTGTTAGTGCATTAGAAAGATGTGTGATGGGAGGCCATGGAGGGTGGGCATTTGGATTTGTGAGCACCAACCACCAGATGAGATGTCGAAGATGAGGTTTGGGTGATCCTAGTGAGTGGAAGTCCTAACAGTCCATTATTTGAGATCTCCTCAAAAGTCTGTTAACTCCTGGCTGGGGATCTGATAAAAGATGTCACATTATTCATAGTAACAAAGATTGTCCAGAAGAAGAGGCCCTCAATTATTTCTGAGGAATACTGTCAATTTAAACTGAAGAATTAACTGGCACTTGTCTTATCTTGTCATCTGTAATACAAATGTTCCTATGAAATAGAGAAATATTTTGGATATTTATGCAGTCACTCTTAGAACTGTAATTTTGAGAGTGTGTAGAGGAGTTTCTTTAATCTAGAAAAATGAAAGAGAATAGAAAACACTTTTGTGGTTGGTCTGTTAAAACTACAGCACATTTTGTTTTCTAATCTCTGTTTGAGCCCATAGCTTTGCAGCCAAAGAAGAGCAGTAATTGGGCTGTATTTGCCAGTAAATCAACGAAAAGTGCTGAAAAAGCACTAGAATCGGCAAATCTGCTGCTGTCTTAGTAGACTTGTACTGGGACAGCTTGAATTTTAAATCAGTCTGTTATACAAGAATGAGAATGCAGGTCACTCCTTATGTATAATGGGTTTACCATACCAGCAGAAATAAAGGTACTTAAAGCTTACTTTTTATAGTTAAATGGATGATTAAAATATTACTGGTTTGATGAATGTTAACAAATACACCGATTGCTTGTCCTACTTCTTCACCCTTGATGAACACCTGGCTCCAATACAAAAGGATTGTATTGGAGGAGAGGATGAATAAAAGGATGCCATTTTGTTTTACTTCTTAAGCCTTACTCTGGTTTCACTCAACTTGCAGTTACACAAATGATGGTATTTGAACACTACAGTTAAGTGTTTAATAATTAGCTGTATGTGTAGAAGATGAGTAGGGTCTGCATGTCATATCATTTTGGTTAAACATCCATATAATTTTAATGCTAATATATAAAATCATTAATCCTTTCCTAAATATTTCCCTGTCTCTCTGTGTTTAAATTAAATCCCCAGGAAAGATGGTAAGAGCTTTATAGATTTACCTACTTAATCATCTTGCATCCAAAGTACCTTCAGCTGTTTTCTGGAAATGCTGCAAAGGTCTCGGTATTTGGCTTCTGGTAGGCCATGATGCCAGCAAGGTACACACTCTGAAATGTATCTTTGAGGGAACAGCTGGAATGCAGTTTCTGCAGAAATGAGCTTTTGCTAGCCTTTGTGAGAAGCACTTAGATAAATAAATGTACTCTGGGTGACAGTGGGTGAGCTTTCCAGGTTAAAACTAGCACTTTCAGCGTTGTATTTCCTCAGAAAATAGCATGATACTCTCCTGGCACTGAGTTTGAAACAGTGTTTGGGTTTTGGGTGGGAAAATTTGGCACTGTTTAAGTTTTTGTATGGACTCTGCATATAGCCTGTTTTAAAGAGTGCTGCAGGTATCCTAATTACATGGTTCCATATTTTGGAGTTCATCATGTTCATCTGAGAGATAGTGGCTTTCACTTTTGATGAAAACTGTAGGATAGTAAAGAAGCACTTCCTGTAAATTTGTTGCATATGTATCCTGGAGAGTTGAACAGAGTAACTGAACTGTAAAGTTTGAAAACACAGATCCCTATATCGAGAACTGATAAAATCCAATGCCGCTTTGTTGTTCTAAAATTGTCATTACAATTTGCATGTGACTGAAATTAATCTCAGCATTTTATACCTAACTAGCTTCCTATGTCATAGAGGAAATAGGCTGGTTCTCATGGGAGCTGTAAATTTGCCATAATATATTTTGTGCTTTTGGCTTCCTATTCCTCGTTTGAGTAAAAATTTTTGCTGGATATTTTAAGATGTTGTGTAAATTACCAATCCTAGAGGGAGTTCTGTCTCAAAAGTATGCATCTCTCTTTTTCACTGTTCATCACAGTACTTCTAAGGTGATGTGGAACAGCTGATAGTATATGATTAGAAAGAAGCCTTTTGAGCAGTTGTCTTACGTTGTTTATTTTGCAAGGGTTTATCTGGTGTCTTGCAGTGACCATTTGGCTTTTTCTTGCTTTCTGTTTTAGTGATGTGTAAGTGAATGGAACCATTAGATCATTTCAGATAGAAATTTTCTGTTACTGAAGACCTAGATTTGAATCAAAGCACATCAAGATGAAAGGCTTTATAGCCTCCACTTCTAGTCCCTTGAGCCTTCCGAGGTTGTTCCTGTCCTTTTTAAGTTAGTGCATGTCCTATAATGGGAACAAGAATTATTTACAGTTCTCCCCAGCATAATCAGTTATCTTTGGGTTGGTTTTAAGTCTTCTCTGTAAATTTATTTTTCAGGAGTGTAGAAAGGATTTAATTTGATTTTTGCAGTTTTTTCCCCTCTGTAGTAGCAAGAGTTAACAGAATAAGAAACAGATTGTAAGATGCAGTATAGGAATTGCTTTGCTGTCATTTGTGGTTTAAGAAAAGGGGGTGGTATTTAGCTCTTGAAAGGGTTTTAATGAATATTGTTTGGTGTTTTTGAAACCTAATGGTCAGAGGCAGCAACAGAAACAGCCTTGGAGCTTTTAGGGTGAAGTGATTAGCATTCTTCCTGATGGAGGTGATTGTTTCACCTCCTCTTTTATCTCAGCGTTTTTCACTGTCTGTTGCCTTTTGTTTATATTCAAATGGCATACCGTTAAAGAAGCCTTTTTTGTGTGATTGCAATGCTTCTTCCCCTCCTTCTGTAGAAAATCTGCTTGCCATAGACAGGCAGAGCATGTGTTTCTCTTGTCTTGGTTGGGTGCACAATTCTTCTTTTATGTTTGCTGCTTCTTACCCTGTTGCCTAGACGATCGCTGGCTTTCACTAAGAATGTCTGGTTCTCGTAAAGAGTTTGACGTGAAGCAGATTTTAAAAATCAGATGGAGGTGGTTTGGTCATCAGGCATCAGCCCCTAACTCTGCAATTGAAAACCATCAGGAGGACTTCTGGAACAGAGGACAAAATGTAACAACTGGCGGCACAAAGTTTTTAGATTCAGGTAACTTACCTTTAACATCAGTTGGTTACAGAAGGTCCAGCCAACAGGATTTCCAGAATTCACCTCTTTGGCCAATGGCATCCACCTCAGAAATCCCTGTATTTGAATTCTCAGCAGAAGACTGTGGAGGTGCACGTTGGCTTGACAGACAAGAAACAGATGATGGAGCAAGTGAAGAAGAAAATGAATCGGACAGCAGCTCGTGCAGGTTAATTATTACTTTCCTATTGTGAGAAACGTGTTTTCATTTCATGTTTCTAGTTAGCATGCATATATGGGCTAGCCTTTATTCTGGACTAAAATGTTTCAGAAACCTAGCAGCTATTGTACATCAGAAACAGAAAATTATAATCAGGTTCTGTGTGTTTACTAGGACCTTTTTTAAAAGCCTGTCAGTGGGGATAAACAAAGCTCAAACATGGATGCACTTGTGTTTTAAACAGTGTACAAGTACATGCTGCTATGAACAAGGTACTGCCCATTACATGGTAATGTTACAGGATGCTTTCTACATTATTTTGAAGTGATACTGATTGTTTAGTTATTTCAGTTAGGAGAAATTTATGAAAATGTAAGCTGCTTCTGATTCTGACCTCATGTTTCCATGTGTGTCTATAGAAGACGGAGAATGAACTGTAAAAAATACACTATAAATCAAAGAAAAAATTATATCTGTTGAAAGTCAATCAGTTTTTTGCTTTAAAGTGATTGCAGTAACCCATTTGGTTGTCTTAAACTGTGTACCTAGCATAAAAAGGAAGAATGGTTTTATTGCGACTGTAAAGATGTTTTGGTGTTCTTTTCTTACACATTGCTCCTAAAGATGAAACTGTAAAATTTGTTCTTGAGTGAAAATTGTTTACCAGTTGTTGTAAATTAGGCAAGTTAATACCCTTTGTTGTGAAATACCAGTTTAATTCTTTTATTTCATTTACTGCATAAGTCAGTCATTCTTCACTAAAAGTATTTTTCCTGTTTTGTAGTTCATGTAGTCCATAATACCTTACCATTTCAGAAAATTTTATGATGTTTGCTTTCTTGCTTTTAAGATAGCTTTGCACTGATGTGGCATTTCAGAAAATGTGGCTACTTAAAAGGGTACAGTGTTTAATAAAGGCTATTAAGGACAGATCAATCTACTTATAGCAGTTTAGTGTTTTTCATTCCTTAGGACAAGAATCAATTTAGTGGAAAGGCAAAATAGTCCATAATATAAATACTGTTTATTGTATATATGACCTTGAAAAATTCAAGGAAAGGAAGGAGAGTAAAATTGCTTAGAAATGAACACAGCATATTTGCTTTTATCACCACATGTCAAAATACTAGAATTACTGGGAAAGGAAATCCTACATACTGCTGCATCATAACAGCAGTCTCACTGTGCTGCAACAACTATGTAGCTGTAAGTAGCATACCTCTGAAGAGATCCTGTTTTAAATGACATTCAGATGTGAATTTTTAAGTAGCTGTGTCACTGGATATGATACAGGTATAACATAACCTTCCATTTCTGCAACATATACTTGTGATGGGAAACTTTTATGTACAGCATTACCCCAGTTAGGATATTCTCTTCATAGCAAGGTAATCATTATAGGAAAAAAACATGTCATTTAAAAAGATAAAAATGTAGATTGAAAATACTACAAATTTGGTCTTAATTTTAAGAGAATAGTGTGCATATGGCAAAACCAATTTGTTACTTTGTAGAATTGGAGAACTGCAGATATTTATTTAGGAGGTTGTAAAAAGTCTTGGTTTTTTTGCAAACAGTTGTATACTAGAGAAAATGCACAAAGGATTTGAATAAATTGGAAGTATCTTTTAAATTATGTGCTTAATCATGTATAGCATCTAGAGGTTTTTGTATTTCTGTTACTGTCTTCTAATTCATGCTAAAGCTTACTTACATGCTTTAAAAGAAATAATTTAGATAAATTTTGAGTTCAGTGTCAGTACAGTTTAATATGTAACTAATGGTAACGTAGGGACTTGCTTTGTGTTATCTGTATCTCTGTCTTATGGGGAGACTGTACTTTATCCATGTTTTGTTCACTTTCTTTGTTAAAAATGTATAAGCTCTTGGACAGACTACATAATTCTGCCTAACACCTGGAGTTTTTCTGATATTAAGAACTTAGTTAAATGGTTTTTCTTGGTAGTCTAAAATATGGCTTCTTATATGTTGACTCGAGGAAAAAAACCCATACCAACACTTTCATCCATGTAGTTTTCAAAGGGCTTTTTTTCCCATGATGAAAACCCTCTTACTTCCTTTGCAAATAAACTGTGTGCATGAAAATGTCCTTTAAAAAACCTTTTGTAGAAGTGACAGAGTTACCTTTCTGCTGTGCTCCTCTGTAACTTACTGCACAGTTACAAACCCTAAAAACATGAAGTAACAGAAGCAGCTCTGCTGCTTGGTTTGTATCAGTCCTTCCTCTTTGCCTTGTCATGTAGCACTAGTAGAAAAGCATTTAGATCAGGTCTTTGTCACTATGACATCATTTAGATCATTATGTGATTCATTTAGAGGAGAGCTGCTGTCAAATTAATTTGGTGTTAGTATAGCGCTCAATTCCAAGTTTATTACCAGATCTTTGACTAAGGTGGCATCTGAGATGCAGACAGACCATTCAGATTCAGCAGTCAGAGCTAGTCAGCTGTAATACTGTTCACATCATACTCCTATGTGTCATTTGTAAGCAGCGTTAGCTCGAATGGTTGTTTACTGGGACAGCGAGTTTTGAATTCTTCTGCAGATTTTCATCTCCTAGATTTCCTCTGTTGCTGCTGTTTGTTAACTCTCCTGCATCCCTGAGGCAATGATCATCCTTTGGATTTGAACACTTTTAAGAATTCTCCATCAACTGTGCAGACTCTTATATAGAAAGTATAAGCTTATTAGCATTAGATTTGGTTTTCTTAACTTTTTTTGTGGTGCCTTAGCAGCAATCTACAGACCTTGAAGGCATGGTGGAGATAAAGCTAAAAATACCTAGAGCATACCTAGTGTGCAGAATGTTGTATCTGGTTCATTTCATCCAGGCATGCATTAAAATACTGGAATTACTTTACTGTAGATTGAAGTAGGGAAATGTATTATAATATAATATAAAATGTATATTTATATTTGAACATTAAATAAGAGCAGGATTCTAGAATTCATCAGCTGTGTGCTGACCTTGAGCAGTTTAGTAAAATGTCTGTAATTACTTAAAGACAAGGTCTGAATGTACCAGGTGATGGCAACTCTGCAGTATTGCTCTGTATGATAAGTCTTGGAGTTAATATGTTGTAACTTCCAATCTAAGTCTGCCTCCCCATCCTGAGTTTTTAAGCTACAGAATCCTTTGATATGTCTTTTCTTTCACCTCAGACTCACTGACCTTTGAGGATGTAAGTTCTTTAGGAATTCTCCCAGGCTGTCATGGCTGTGGCAAATGGAACTGGAAAAAGATTCGTAAAACAGTTTGTGGAAGGAGGGGCATTTAAATTTTTCATATCCAGTCACAGGGTAACAGGCACAAATAGCTTTTGAAGCATTATTTTTTCCTTTTTTTTTCCTTTTTTTTTTCCTTTTTTTTTCCTTTTTTTTTTTTTTCCTGCAAATACCGGAACTATTGGACTGTCGCTTTCGTGTTCTCTTTATAGATCACTGAACCTCAGTCTTTCTTTCCTTCTCCTGTTCCTTCATTATGGAAAATGGTTTGTAAGTTACTAGCTAGAGGACAGGTATGGGATTGAATGTCTTTAGATGAGGGGGAGAACTAGGCTTGACTGTTGTGTCCTGTGCTTTATTGTGGGTACTGGAAAACAGATGCCACTGCAATTATTCTTCCTTATTGAACGAGAGTGATGAATGAATTCTGTGTGGAACGTACACACGGGCAGATTTACGGCTGGCAACCTCCAGTGAGGTTGTGATCCAGCAGGTGCTGACTTAGAAAGCTTTTTCCTTTGTTGTTTCTTCTTCTTTGTTATCTGCAAAACACTTTGTAAGGTTGTAATGTAAATAAAATCCTGATAGCATGTGATTTTTAAAAATTATTATAATTGGAGTTACTTTGAGGAATATGGGTTAAAATACAGTTGTAGCAAACAACCAAACCAACAAAAAAAATCCACAACATGTATTAACACAATTGAGAATGTGCTAAATTGTGATATGGAAATGCAGCATAATTTCCTAAGTATTTGTGTGTCGACCAGCGACCTACTCTTTCCGCTTCTGTTTTTGTTTTTCAGGGCTGCTGGCTAAAGAGTCGCTTTCACTGAGTACTTCTTGCTCATTCCCTTGAGAATGCCACCCAGTTGTCCAGTATCATGTTGTCTGTGGTTACATGGTTACATCTTTGTATGAGCCCATGATTCAGTTTCCAAAATGGCCACAAAGAATACTTGTTCCAGCCTGTTAGAGGGCCAGTGGTGGAGCAGAAGTGACTCGTGGGCTATGGAGAGCAGGGAAGAAGTTGACACATAAATAGATTACTAACCACAACTTCAGCGAGAACACTTAACATAAAGTCCCCCAAGGGAACTCAGTAGGCAGGTATCTCATTTCTGATCCATTATTAGATTTAGCTCTGAATTAAGTACCAAACTGCTTGACTTTTTTAGCTACCTGGCTACATGCAGAAAAAAACCCCAAACCAAAACATACCACAAAACCCAAGACCAAATCACAACATTCCTCTCTACAGAAAATCTTCTGTTGGAAATTTAGATTTTAGTTTTGAAGAGCTCTGTCTTTTAATGAGTATCCTGCGCTAAGGAGTGAGATAGGTTTCATGGTGAATTTAGCCCCAAGCATGCTGCCTCAGTTCATGACTTCTTTGTGGAAGCAGGGGTCTGGATGCAGATCTTGTGAAATTACATCCTTCCAAATATTATGGTAGATCCAGAGTATTTTATAAGTTGCCTGCATTGTTGAAAACTAAGTAGTAGTCAGTTAAAGAACTGTGAGCAAGAAAATGTGCTTTCCACAGTGTATATAATTAGGATTCATTTCCTTTATCTCCTAGGCCCATGCATTCCTTTTACATTTTCTCTGTTCCTGTTTTTTCCCAATCTTCTGTGTTTGTGTATATGGATGGGAATAATTTTTTTCCCATCCACTCTTGCTTTTCATTTCTGTTGACTTCTGCTGTGCTAGATCTCAGACAAAAGGCTTTGTGCAATAGGAGTGGTGGTGTATTGATGTGTTTCTTTGTGGTTTTTTCCCCTGCATGCCCACATGCTTTTAGTAGCTGAGTTTTGTTCTAACCACCTTAGGCTAAGTGTGAAACATAAGTGGTAGCGAGTGGTTGGGTTCCTTATTGCCATCCTGCCATTACTTTTCAGTTTGCCAGGTCTTGGTGGATGTTCTTCCTTAACCACCTGACAGCACTCCAGATACAATTACTGGGCCAATCTCTGTGTGTCTCTTAGTTGAAGTGCACAACATGAAATGATCGTACTTTTTTCACAGGGGTCTAGATTATGTTTGGAGGGAGAATGAAATTATGAATATGAAGAAAAATAAAATAGCAAGGGAATATATATTAAAACAAATAGTGCATATCAATTTTAAAATCACATGTGATTTTTATTTTATCCTTTGCAGATAAAACTTCACCTTAATATTGTGTGAATTAAGATTTCTGTTATTGTCTTCAGCAGAACCTTCAACAGCAGTCACACATTATCATCTTCTCAAACAATGGAGCCCTGTACCTCAGATGAATTTTTTCAGGCTCTCAACCATGCTGAACAAACTTTTAAAAAGATGGAGAATTATCTTAGACACAACCAGCTATGTGATGTGGTGTTAGTTGCTGGTGATCGTAGAATTCCAGCTCACAGGTAAGTTTATTATAATTTGACATAACTTAATAATTATTTACTAATGCACCTTCAAAGCGTGTCCCATGTTTTGTTAAAAAAAGACAAAACATCCTAAACAATTTAAAAGACTTTAAACATGTATATGTTTTTTTAACATTTATTTGGAAACTATAAGTTCATTTGTCTGTTGTAGGCAATACAGAATCAAAAAAAATTCATGTTCTTTTTGTTTCCAAGTATACTTATGGTATTTGCATAACAAAATTAAAGCCCCAAAAGTCCCAAATACACTCCCAGAATATTTTAAGTTGTAGTGGTTTCTTTACCAAAGAATGATGTAAATTTTTTTCTTAGATTTAATTTTTTCTTTGTACTAGCAATTATGTTATTGGAGTCACAGTAAGCAATAAGGACCATTTTCTGTCCACATAAAAGTTTTTTTGCTTCTGTAGTAAGAAGAGTCCTATGATAGGAGACTTCTGAACACTGCCAGTATTAGATGTCTGAATTAGTTCAAACATAACCCTCTCTGTCATCTGTGTAATTAACAGATCATACGCATGCTACTTAAAAGCTAGGAAACTACCAAAGATTGCAAAACACAGGCATGTGTAACTGAAGCACATTACAGTATTTAATGCACAGAATTTGTAGTTTGAATAGGAACCTAGGTACAGTTAAGCTGTGGTTTCCTAAGTTGAGGTCTACAACAGAAATAGCATCCTAAAGCATTCTTGTTTTCCATTGCTCATTCCTACTCCCACAGTGAAACTACAGCTCAATATTGTAACAGTAATAAAAAGACAGGAAGAGGTTGCTGGTTTGGAGTTGGTACTTTCCTTAAAAAGCCAGATTTCTGCTTTTATTCGGATATTATCCACACTGTTGTGCTGACTCAGCTGAGGGAATGACAGCATGGGGATGGGAACTGACTTGAGGATCAGGGAGGCATTTAAACCACAACTTGTTCTTGCTCTCAGAGACTTCATTTTATGAAATGTTCAAATTAGTCACTGAACTGTTTCATCCCTGTGAAAGTAATGAATCAGATGAAAACAGGGAATACACACACCCCTAGTGGGCACGTGCTCAAGTAATTTAGGGTCAAAAAACTTTGGAGTGGTGTTAACAGGAAAAAACAGTGATTATAATAAGGAAATCATTTTACTTCCATATGTAGCCGAGGTAACCCCTTTGCAATATATATTTGGAGTATGGCTTATGTAATAGTTAAAAATGTGTAGAAAGGGTGCAGAGGACAGCTGTGAATGTCTTGTAAGGACTGGAAGATTTTATTTGCAATGAAATAAACAGATAGACAACATGCTAAAAAGTCCTTTAATGTGGTTCACACTTGTTTCTCATTTATGTAGAGAATAACTGACTTCGCTTCTCCAGTTTCTGCTACTGTATCTATATCTGTAGTGCATGAGGTATATGCTACTACCCATGATTTGCTCTGGACTTCTTTTCTGAGGAGAAACATCTTGCTGTAGTTGGTATATTGTGTGTTAAATATGCATGAATGTTAAGGCCAAAGAAGCACACTTTGTGCTTGTAGCAGGAGGTGGGAGGCTTATGATTGTCCCTTGTTCACTTTATAATGTTGGAGCAACTTACAAAGAAGCTTTGCCTTCTGCATAATAAGTTCTTTCTCTTAGTGTTTTGTTTTCACAGAGAAACATAGCAATAACTACAGTCTTAATCTCAGTAGGTCCAGAGTATCTCACTGAAAAGTGAATTTTTTTCAGAGTGTGAAAGATAAAGATGGAAATCTTAAATTTGATTTAAATTTTATGGAAATTCAACAAGATGACTGCCTTTATGTACTTGTAGTAGCCAATGTTATAAGAAAAATCTTACTTGGTATTTTTTTGCTGCCTCCATGCAAGTTCTGACTTCTTTGGTATTGACTGCAGGCTGGATCAGTCAGTGCATTTCAGAACACCAGTGATTATTTTGTCTTGAGACTTAATAAGCAAGAGAAGATGTATTAAATAGATCTTAGCTTAATGGCTTGGCATTTTAAGATGAGTAAGAAAATACAAAGTTCACTGACACTGGACAGCTTTGTTTTCCTTTGTTTTTTCATAAGAAAGGTAAGAGTTTTTCATAGTATGTCGTCACACAGAACTGGTAAGAAGGAACATTTTTCATTATCAATATTAATTACACTCATATATAGAGAGGAGTATTCAGATTTTCTGTTTTAAACCTGGTATTTTTAATAATCCCTATATTTTTTTAATTACGAGTTTCTGCTTTTGTTGAGTGTTGCGAACTGCATGATCTATGTTTTTAGAGAAAAGAGACATGAGTTTGGTGTCTGCCTTGGTAATAAGCACAGCTAAAACATTACTGTGAAATTCTGAGAGGTTTTTGTATCTATTCAAAGAATTCAGGCTATGAGTCTACGACAAATAAAAGCATCACATGTAGTCATGATTTTTCTGAATATGGCATTCTCTATTGTTCCAAAAGTGTTTATCTTCTTATTCTGTGTTGAAATTATAGCTAAAAACTTATTTACAAGGTCATGAAGCAAGTAGGAAAAGGGGACCATTCTCCACTAGGAAGAAATGTATTATATTCTGACCCCTTTAGCTTGCAATTTCATAAAGAAATTTCCATACTTTAATTTAATTACTTTAATTAACTTTTTCATAGCAGGAGTTTATTCTGTGTCCACTGCAATCTTAGATGTCTGCCATTTATTATGTTCCTATTTATTACATTCAACTAACTGCTATATCCAATAATAAAAGCTTGTTTTGTTTGGTAATAACCTACTGATTAGAACATTCTTGTAAGAAAGGGAAAATATATGTGAATTCCTGCCCAGAGGGCATTTAAAGCCTGCTCCACATCCTTTAATCAGCAGTCTGGGCAGAGCCACTGTCTGTCTTTCTGTTGACACTGAAAGATGTCAAAAGACATGGGACTTAAGGAAAGAAGGCAAATGGAACCTTATGTACTCTAGGGTTTAGGAAGCTTGTTTGAAGGAGCACAACTCTTCAGTATCACCTTACAACTTCAGTGAATGCTAATAGTGAGTTCCCTAGGACAGTTTTCAGCTGTTACACAGCCACAAACAAGGAGCTGCCCAGGAAGAGTCCCTTTTATCTTTCAGATCTTAAGCAGCTTCACTTCATTATGTCAGGTGAGATGAGTTGGGAGATACTAAACCTGTAAATTGCCAGGTTTGGCAGCTGTCATCATTTTAGATAGTAATTGCTTTGGTGACCTAGAAAACTGTCTAGATGATGTAGCTTGTTGCAGTTCCAACAAGTACGGTTTGAAAAGTGTGCCACATATTTTACTGGCTCTCAGTGGAAAACTCTTCAAAATAAGTTAAGCCGTCATGGTAGATCGTTCTAATTTTGGATCAATACAAACTACAGAAATTAAAGACTTCAGTAGCCTTGGAGCTTCCTGTAAGAGCAGAAAAATGCACTGAAACACCCAGATTTTGTCAGTATTTAGACCATAGCTGTTGAGTATTTTTCCAGAGCAATTAATTATTCAGACATCTTATGATCTCTTAGATGAAAAATCCCGATATTCATGTGTTCCCTTTTCTCTCAGTTTTTCCTGTGCACTGTAAAAGAGCAGCTTACTGCATATAATTCAGTAGTTAAATTCTTGTGATCTTACCTATGCAGAATTGAATATTTAGCAATAGCTGGTAATAAGGTAAGAAGGAGAGTAAAGGTAGATATGTTCAATCCACAATCAAACAATACAATGCCAACTGTACTAAGGCTTTTTCTTGTTTTTTGTGGTTGGGTTCTTTTGTAATCTTAAAAGACCTCTTTAATAGCAGTATATACTAATTTTGTAGGCATTTTGGTTGGGCAATTATACCAGAAATACTACTCCTAGGAGCAAAAAAAGGCTACAAACTGAATACAAAACCCATAGTTTTCTTCAGTTTCTAAATGGAGGAAAGGCAGTATCTTGTAGCATCAGTAGTTCACAGTGAATTCTTGATAGGGAGAAACATGTTGATTTTAATGATTACAAAATAACGCTCAGTAACTCTGTTAAATGCTAGCAGAGCCAGGATGCCTGTATTTAACAGGGAGATTGTGAATATCAGTGTAGCTTTTATAGTCATTTAGTCAGTTTTTGTAGTCAGTGTACGGATTTTCTTTTAAAAAATCATACATGTCGCTTAGCTTTTTTACTGCTTTTTTAGCAAAAAGGTCAAATATGGATGGGGAAAGTCTTCCATGGATTCTTGAGTTATATGAAGGTATTTGTTGCTTCATGTTTTGTAGTCTGTATTTAGGAATACAGTTTAACTGGAAGAAAAATAAGTTACTAGCTATGAGATTAAAAGATCAATGAACAAGTGAATATCAAATCACACGTGTATAGCAGTAATTGACTTTCATTGACTAGTGGGAAAAAGATAGGACAAGAAAAGGCCAGTTGGCTGAAAGTCTGCCTTTGTTTTCTTTTATCCTAGCTCAGTGTCACCTTGATGCATTGTCACTATATATTTTAATCCCATTTCTTTCTTTGAAAGAGCTTTATTTTCTAAATTAGTTTAATTAGGAGAAAAGTGTGGATATCTGTTCTAAGGCTTTTCATTGTGAAATTATTACAAAACTATTCTCAGTATAATTTTTGCTTTTTCAAATTACCTATATTAAACTACTTCTGGACTTCACAGCCTCTGTCAGTATATGCAAGTCACTCTCTGGAATGCACTTAACACTGTGAAGTGTGTATACCTCCTCATGGATCTGAACACGTTTGCAAAAATATTTAATGGATTACATTTCTGTTAATTTCTTTTGGAGGACTCTTGAGTCTGGAAATCACAGGGAGAAATTTGCTGATATCAAACCTCTGGTAGAAGGCATTGGGACCCATGTGTTATTATTTGGCATTTCTTCAGCAGTTGTTGCTCAAATGTGTACAGTCTTGATGCTTTCTGAATAATAGTGCAGCTACCCAGTCCAAATGCACTGCTGGGGAAAGAAAAAAAAAAAAAAAAACCAACCAACCCCCAAAGTGTGATATGACGAAGTATTAAGTTCTGTTTCCTATTGCAAAAGACCTGTCTTTTTCAAGCTCTATTCTGTGGCAATGTTCCAAGTTAGAACTGCCGGATGTGAATACGTTAAGTTGGTTGTTTTGCCTTTTTTAAGCCTGAATTGGAGCTGCAGAGATACTTGGGTTATTCAAACCACTTTCCCTTCCAGTGAGAACCCCTATTTTGTACATAGAAATCTGATCTTGTCATCTCATTCTAGCATCAAAAACAGTTGCAGAAATTCTCCCTTGATACTTACATGAATGTCCTCTCTAATTTACTCCACTTCTATAGATCTCTGGGAGGCAGTATTTTCATTTAAATGCAGATTTCATTAAACCCAAGGTTAAAATGCCTAGAAGTGATGCCTGGGCCCTACCTTGGCAGAAGGTTCTAAGTGTTCTTAGTAAGTCACCCACAGAATAAATCTAATCTTTCAAGAACAGGATTTCACTTTTCTGTAAAAGAACAGAGCTTTGTTTCTTTTGACAAAACTTAAATCATACAAGGTATTAAAATAAAATTAATCTTTTCCCCATGCACTCCTAACTCTGTTGCCTCAGCAGCTAGAAAAAAAAGAATTATCCTACTGTAAGCCTGACCAAATGGTCAATGATCAGAAAATACACAAGAAAAATATATTATGAAATTAATTAGTCAAAATTTTATTACTTTGCGGTTAATTAACTAAGAGACAGCTCCTTTTATTTCATTACTTTGTATATGTACCTGCAAATCCTTCCCAAAGCACTGGTGCTCACCTTTTCAAATAGTTTTACTCTGGTTTGTAGTTCCTGACCTCTGTCATTTTAACACACCAATATAGTGATTCAGCACAGCATAAACTGCCTGAAGTATTAGATTAATGGAATGTATGCATATGGACTGTTTAATGTATTTGCAGTGGGCTTGGTTTTTGGACTTGCTCTTTGTATAGATCAGTACATATATCAAATGTATTTATATTGAATTCCCCATGGGCAAGGCAACAGTGAACTGCTGCAGCACAAAAATTGGTCCAAGCCACAAGGCCATTCCTGGCAGTCTCTTATGAAAGAGGCCAGCAGTCCTCCTGAATAGTTATGGTAGCTATCATATTCCTGCCTCATATCATTTTCTCTTTCACCCTAGTCTCTGAACACATACTGAGACATCAAAATTCTTGCACATTTTGCAGAGTGGCATTATTACTTGTAGTGAGTGTTTTACTCTGAGTAATCCAAAGAAATGTCCATTGTGCACTAACATGTTTATTTACACAGTATTGTAAAATAGTAAGGATTGTTAAAAAAGACTAAATACATACCCACAAAAGACATTACTCTGTATCATCTCCACATTTACTGTGCCAAGTTTTGTTATCAGTATTAGTAAGTGAATGTATATGTCTGCACCAAGAATAAAAGCATTTTGAAAAGGACTGGTAAGTCATTCTTTCATGTTTAAAAAACTATCTGACATAATACAAATGGAAGTCAATTCAATTTTATTTTTATTTAAGTAATGTATATTTATATTCCGTTTCAAATTTTGGTGGATTGGGGGGGGGGGGGGGGGGTTTATGGTTTATGTCTGTGTTGGCTATTAAAAGTCATTGAGCTTTAAAAGGGTAATTAGTTTAGATCAGCAGCAAATGTAGGTTTAGTACCAGTACTTCATTATTCATAGAGAGAAACTAGAGCATGGAGCACTTCGTCAATTTTTAAATGTTTTTCTCACTAGAGTGTTTCTTCAAAGGGAAAAGTAATGAATCATAAATTAAGAAACATCAGGTTGACTAAGGTTTTTTCTTTTCTTCCCTGTTTCTCTCCTTTTCTCCTGCATGTCACACTCAGATTGGTTCTCTCCTCTGTTTCGGACTACTTTGCAGCAATGTTCACCAATGATGTAAGGGAAGCAAGACAGGAAGAAATCAAGATGGAAGGTGTGGAGCCAAAGGCATTGTGGGCTCTGGTTCAGTATGCATATACAGGTAATTGAGGCGAAAATGACAATTTCATCTAATGTTCTCATGTGAGCATTGTATTCCATTACTAGATTTCAAATGCTCTTTACAAATTATTCACATTATTTAATTTCTTATAAATAAATAAAAAGAGGTCACTGAATATCCTGAGTTGGAAGCAACCTACAGGGATTCTCAAGGTCTGACTCCTGACTCTGCTCAGTACACCCCAACAATCACACCGTGTGCCCGAGAGTGTTTTCCAAACGCTTCTTGAAGTCTGTCAGGCTGGTGCTGTGACCACTTCCCTGGGCAGCCTGTTCCAGTGCCCAACCACCCTCTGGGGAAAGAACCTTTTCCTAATATCCAGCCTAACCCCCTGACACAGCTTCATGCCATTCCCTGGGGTCCTATCAGCAGAGAGAAGAGATCTGTGCCTGCTCCTCTCCTTCCCTGGTAAGAAAGCTGTAGACCACAGTTAGGTCTCATTGCTGTTACCTGAGACAATCTGATAGGATAAAGTTTCTCTGATAATACTACATTCAGTTAGTTAACAAATTATATGAATCTATTAAATATATCATGGCTGACAAAAAAAGGAATCTCATTAGGATTCCCTTTCCTTACATCATTATAGATACTAATTTTGAAAATTATTAGTTATCTAATGCTGAGGGTGATGTTTACTAAGCCTTCTATTCTGTCATATAATCTGTAAATTAATCTGTAAATCTGTTGCCTTGGGGTTTTAGGGAATTTGTAAGATTATAAGAGCAAATTAATGTGATCGTTTTGATGTTACTAGGTCGCCTTGAATTAAAAGAAGATAACATTGAGTGCCTGTTGTCTACAGCTTGCCTTCTTCAGCTCTCTCAGGTTGTAGAAGCATGCTGCAAATTCCTAATGAAGCAGCTTCACCCATCCAATTGCCTTGGAATCCGATCTTTTGCTGATGCACAGGGTTGCACTGACTTGCACAAGGTGGCTCACAATTACACTATGGTATGTTGTTACATTAAGTATCATCTGCTCTATTTAGTAAAGAAAATACAGAATGTTTTCCTAAATATAGTAGTAATGTTTTTCCCCCAGAAAACCTTCATCATTTTCAAACAAGAATGCACATATGTTCCCATGATGAAAAATGACAAAATAACTTTAAAGTTTCTGATTTTGAGTTGGAAAGGAATAGGAAAGCATTAATGGTTCCCTGTAACAGAAATGGGATTGTGTGGTATGCATTTAAGAGAATAATTCAAAAGCTTGTTCTTATTTCTGACAGTCAAAAACTACAGACTTCACAGTGGGCAAATTGCTATCACCTATTCCAAAATAACACACTACTAAATAGAAGTGTAATGAACTGGATGTAGCAGGTTCTAAGTTATTCTTGGAGCATGAATGTGGGCATTCAGCAATATAGATTCTGCATTGTCCTTAATACCTTAGCAATGGGATGTCAGGCATCAAAGAATTTAATCTTAGGCTAGGCAATATGTGACTAAATACAAATTTGCCAATTATATTTTTGAGTTAATTTGTAGAAATTCAGACCTATTAACTTAAGTAAACTTCATCTGCTTAATCGTCATCCTTTTATTTTAGTACAAAATGTTCTTTGTTTTTCTTCTCACAAGTGTATTTTAGTAAAGTTATTAGAAGAAGGCAGGAGAACTGTCTCTGGAAGAAGTCAGTTCATCAACTCTTTGCAGTTTTGTGAGGCATTTTGCTCACTTGTTGATGAAATTTTGCCTAAGTAAGCTCTTGGGACCTGAATGAGGGCATGTAGATACTGCATAAGAGATGTGGGAATTAAGATAATACTTAATTTGCTTGTGTGTCATGGCATTACCTTGGCATTAAGATATTGGCTTAGGTCCAAGAGCTGTAATTTATGTCTTGTAATTAGTATTAGAAATCCATGGCTCTTCCTCTTGCTGCCTTAGGTGTTGCTGGTTTAAAACCTTTTTTTTTTCTTTAATTATTTCTTCTTGGCTTAAATTAATTTAGTTTAATATGTATAGCAGTTTAAGATAGTTTTTTTTTTTGTATATGACACAATGTTCTTCCGCAGCGAATGGATCTCTCACATACTTAATATCATGGACACACTGAAATTTACCAAAGCAGATCAATAAATAATGTGCAGATTGTAACTTAGGTGTTTCTATTCTTGGTCTTCGTTATTGCACAAACATAAATAAGGAGACTGCGGTTAGGTACAATGTGCAATGAAACAGCAAAGTAAATGTGGTTTATGCCTTTGAGGAATATCAGAATTTATGTCGAGTGAGATCAGTGATAGAAAAAATATGTGAAAAGAGAAACTCCCTCCTCTGACCTACTTGTTCTTTTTCAGAATAAGCCTGTGTTTTGGTCCGGGGCATTGTCATGTCCTTTATAAGTGGACTGCCAAGATTGGAGTAGTAAGAATTATTAGACTAATGCATCTTTAAAGGGGAATGTTGGCATTCCAGTCTTAGTATTCTGACTGTCAATTCATGACTTAGGGCAAATAGGGGCTGTGAACTTTCTAAAAGCCATTCTTTTACAGCACCTATCTTTCTTTTGTTCAGACCAGAGGAAAATAGGTCTGTGCCTTTTGGCCATTGTTTACTTCAGTGGCAAAATTGTTGCTTTTAAGGCTTTGATGGGAATGAAATTCAAATTAGGTGGATTTTAAAAAGCCATTTTCAGAACTAATTAGTTGTGCTAGGTGGATTTTTCCCAAGGCCTCTTTTAATGTTGTTTAGTTCCAACAGAGACATTAAATTGAATTTTAGTAATAATGAGTAATCGAGAAGCAGCTTCTTTAGTTTGAAATGAATGTTGCTATGGAAACTGCATAGAAATGTATAGTCCAATTGAATCCTCAATTAAATTAAATCCCCAAGTAATTTCATTTGTTTAAAAGCTGTTTGAAAAAAGAAAATGTTCAACACTAGTGAGTTCTAGGTACTTGATGCTCTTTCCATTTAGAAGTATTAGAGTGTAAGGGTTAAGTACATCTGTAATAGCTGGCAAAATTCTCCTTATTAAAACAGGGAATAATTTTTATGCTGCATTGGGCTGCATAGAACAGTGTGGGATTATACTGAGTATAGTTTATAGTTCTGGTTCTTTTAAAATACTTGTAGTAGAAGGTAGTGAATAGTATAAAATACTTAAATTTTAATTTACACATTATTTTCTATGAGTTTTTCTTTGTCAGAAAAATCCCTGATTGCCATTGAACTTTTTTTTACAAGTAAAACAAATTCTCTGTTTTAAAGGTTTTTATGACACATGTAATAATTTTGTAATCATCTTACCTGCTTCATTAAAATACCTTTTCACATGAAGATTTGAAATTCAGGTGAAATGAATGTTTTTTTTAAACTGGAGGAGGAATCAGTGAGTTATCCCACTAGGTCTGCCTCTGTTAATAGGCTTCTTCTGTCTGAGTACATTAGTCATTGGAAAGAATCAGCGATTAAAAATATAATTTATTAAGAAGGATTCAAATGCTGCATTTCTTCATATTACAGATGTATATTATGCTAAAAGGACTTAAGTGTTGCATTACTTTGTTGTTTACTGTGTTGACAGTTGATAAGTTGTTTTTACAGAGAGGAACAGTTTATCAAAACAGGTCAATTTTTGGCATTACAAATCAAAGCTTGAAAAAATCTTCAGTATACATGAAGTGAAACATGAGATGAACTGAAGTGATTAGTAGTGGATTTAATGCTGTAAAAAGAGCACCTCTGATTTTTATGCATCACAGTTTTAAAATAGAGTTGATAGAATCATGAAATGTATCTCAGTAAAGGTATCTTTTGAACACAGATTATCCTGTTTTGCTGTAGTTTATGTACAGTATTGGGGGCATACAATCACAAATTTAGGAATTTTATTAGACTTGCCAGTATTGTATCTGTTTGCTTCAACGAATTTGTAAAGGCCTTTTTGCACAAAATGCCCTCTGTGCATTTTTATTGCTGTGTTCAAAGTCACAACAAACACCCCTTTTTGACATCTTGTTGTCAGTTGATAGTGTACCTTGACTGAAAACCAATAGTTCCTTTCCCACAAAAAAGTAAACAAAAGTGAAGTTAATACTTTGAGATGAGGAAAAGCTAGCCTGTGTTATGTCCAGAATATGCAATATCTGTGGTGAGTAGTGAGGTGTTCTTACGTAAGTGTCAGTAGCTTCTTCAGTAGCCAGATTTTAACTTTCTGATTTACAACTAATAAAGAAAGAACAGACATTCGAAACTTTGTGTGATAGTGCCTGAGTTAGTCCCTGTGTAATCATTGTTGCTCAGCTATGCATGCTTAAAGCAGAGTGAAAAGTCATTTTGATTTTCATCAGAAGTCTTCAGAAATACATGAGCAGTGATAGTATTACAAGATTCAGATAAAGTTAGTTTTGGAGCTTGTGTGATTTCTGAACAAGCCAATGGATGTTTATAAAAAGAAAAAGTTAAAAGAACAGAGTAACAGATTGGGTCCAAGCACAGAAACTAGGTATTTTTGCAGAAGAAAAGGTGTGGCACACTTGGACTTACTTTCTCCTGTAAGGCAGTAGTTGGGTAACAAAAAATCATTGAAATATGGAGTTATGATTGGAAGGAGGAATTAAAGAGGGATAATTTGTCTTTTTTTTCTTGCAACAGCCAGGACAGTTTTTTCTTTTGTTAGTGGGGAGCACGAAGAGAGGAGAAATGTAAATGCTTTTTTTTTCCACAAAAGGCCAGAACCAAAGATTGCGATAGTGCCTAAAACAAGGATTTTACATTCTTGCACCTGAAATTGCTGTCCAAAATATCCTGCTCAAGTAATCAACTGATTTGGAAAATACTCATTCACTTTCTTTTTTCACCTGTGAAAATCCAAGATATTTCTGTCTTTCAAGTTCCCTCAGTCCTGCCTAGCACAAAAGATCAGTACTGCCTTGTCAAGACTGAATAGGTTTCTGCATGCTGCTCAGCCTGTTTTGGAATCCAGAAACAGTGCAGCAAGGAGTCAAGCTGCAATAGCTGTATTCTAAACAAACCCTGCACACACTGCAAGTATTAGGTTGGTTTATTGTTTAATGTATCAGTGAAATCTGAATAAAAGTAAAGTAGATGGTATCTGACATCTGTTTGACTATTAACAGCTTACCAGGAAGTCAGGTAGCTCAGTTCTTAGTGAATTCATACTTAGTTGACCAGCGGACTGAAGCAGCCAGCAGACAAAATTACATTTCCTGTTTGCTCGTGTTCAGATCCTGTGAGTCAAGCGCCTCTTGCCTTTTGGTTGCCCAAGTTCAGAGTTTAAGCAGAGCTCCGTGGTTAGAGCTGCCTGTTGGGCAGCCTCAGTCCTTCTAAACCTGCAGGTGTCTGATGCTCTCCAAGGTTTTCATCCTTCTGACACAGTGTGCAGGGAGACTAACCATCTCACTGCATCCCACTGTAGGGATTAAATATCATTTAGAAATACGCATCGTGACATCTTATTTTTTTATGTGCTTCTAATATTTTCTTGCACTGTACCAAGTCCAAGGCAAATCTGTGGTTAGGAATATCAGTATTACTCATTATGCAGTTGCTGAAAGATGAATTTGGGGTTATGATGTGAATGAGCATTGAGCATGAGGACTGCATCTTCCTGTCTTAGTTAGTACATAAGCCTCAGGCTACTAATTTGATAAAGTTTCTAAGCTCTTTGAGGAGCTAATTTTGGGTTTGGGAAACTGTTTACTTTCAGGACCAGAAAGCAAGGGATTGAAACTGCAGACCATTTGTTCTCTGAAATATCCTGTTCTTCCACAGAGAGTTCCCATAAGAAGAAGGAAAGAAAAAGCTAATGAGGAGGTTAAGAATGCTAGGAGATACACTGGCTCCTTCTTTTTGTCTTCAGAATATCTGTCTGTAAAGGAAGAGGAACTGTCAGATTCTGATTATAAAAAACCCAGACATAGGACAAAGAGTGCCTGTATTCCCAGTGGAATGCTTTGATACTCTGCTCAAAAGGAGTCTCTGCTGTAAAAATAGAATGGGAGCAAGAGGAAGTTGAACTTGTTCCCATCAGAAAGCAATGGTCTGCAAGCAACAAGAAGGAAAATCAGGCTTTTTACACATAACAGCTGTTGAAGTGATGAAATCCAGTTGGAAAAAAGCTTTCCAAAGAGGATCCCTGATTGACTTATGCTTGTTGTTGCCTCCAGAGACAAAAGAACTTTTCATGCAAGTGCTTTCCCCTTCCTCTTCCTGTGATACGGATAGACAATTTGGAAAGTTTAAGGTAGTAAGTGTTGGTGTTCCACTTTGTCAGAGTTCACTGCCTGTTCATTCAGCAAAACTAAAAGCACAGCTCCAGCTTGCATACTCTCTAGGACAGAGAACCAACAAAAAAGCAGTCAGTGGAAAAAATGAACTCAATGGAATATGAATTCCCGTCAGCTGCATGTTTAAACTGTGGAAATAATTTTGATAACTTCTCAGATTCAATTTTACTACCAGGCATTTAGTATCAGAGTGAAGTAAATAGCAATGCATGTGTAGTGCTTCTGAATATTGGTTTTTTAATTCACTTTTTTTTCATTTTAACTTTTATTTTGTAATACAAATAGTTAAATGAATTAAAGAGGGAAAGACAACTCTATCTCCCTTCTAATCTACTATAGCTTTCGCATTAAGTACTTCTTTTGTGTAGACAGTTGGATCTTTGTTGTAGGAAAGCTTTTCAGATATTAAGTATTTTCAGATACTAAATGTAAAAGTGTTCTTTCCGAATTCCATCCACAAGTAGAATTATGCACACCAATAACATTTGCAGTTATTTTCCTGATTTCCGGAATTACCCGTGGAGTGGAGTCACTTTGATCTTTCCCCTTACACACCTTGTAGCCATCTTATATACATTTGGCTTTCATGTAAGGTGCACTGCTTACACCTAATTAGTTTTTTCCTCTTCGCTCAGCTTTTTTTTCTTATTAGGCAATATCTTTGGAGTACTGAGGTATAGCTTTGAAAGCGTCTAGACCAAGCAATAAAAAAGAAGTGTTAACTTTTTTCTTTGTTGTCATGATGCCCATTGCATATATAATACCAAACTGTACTTTCATTTTTGTTGCCATTTTAAATATTTAAATGCCAATTTAAATATTAAAAATTTAAATATATCTGTTTTGCAGTGCATCTCTTGCTTCTTCTTGCTAGTTTCTCCCCTTTTTGGACCTAAAAATCATGTTTTTTTCCAACATGTGCTTCTAATCTACAGGTTTTTTATTAGCATGCAATTCTTTCTTTTTAAATCATTAAAGAAGACTAAGTAAGTACTAAGTAAGGCTAATTTTCATATTAGGCCCAGTTAGACATCCCTGTTTGTGGATCTAACGCATTTTGTTCTCCAGGTGTTTTGGAGGTGCATGTGATGGCAGACCAAAATCAGCATCCCGTTAGCTGGCTATCTAGCAATCCACAGTGCATTTAATAAATTGATTGTAACACTGCTATCGTCATGAAGCTACTCTTAGTTTTGAGTATGAATTTAGCTCGAGTTTGAGCTACCAAAATACAAGAATATGTTGTGATTTTACTTCTCTGCTTTTGTGTTGCTTTGCTTTGCTGCCTTGTAAAGGTATATGGGGAAAGAGGATAGACATGACCTTTTTCTGTTACATTCAGGTTTTTCACTGTAAGTTCATGGTGCTGATTGTGTTTCTACATACTTCTGCTATTTCTGCCTAAATTGATCAGAATCCTTACAGAATATGCTGTAAGTCCTTGTATTATGAAGTAATTGGATATCAGTGTAGGACGTGTTACGTACTATGAATTTCTTATTTTGAAGTAAGGATTTGTTGCTGAAAATGACAGGATGAAAGTTAGAAGATTGAATCCTATCCAAATATTGTTAGTGTAGCAAGGCGTGTGTAATATTGTGGATTCTTTGTATGTTTTGCTCCCCAGCCAAATCAGATCAATTGTATAAAACCTACAAAATAGTAAAATAAACTTAAAATATTTGATTTTAAATCAACAATGAAATTGTTAGTGTTGTTTATTTCTTCTGAAAACTTAATGCCACATTTTTATCTAGCAGTAATGAAAACAGTTACATGTGCCCAGTTGTTGTAGCATGTTGTGCTTTCTGCTTGACAACAGGAACAAACTGCATCTTTTTAACTATACTTCAGAAATTATTTCTTCACTTTGCAGTGCCAAGATTGTAACACCCACAACCTATGTCATTTCCATCTGTGCACTTCCCTCAGTTGTTTCAGAACATCTGTCTGTGAGACTGACTGACTGAGTTGGGGAAATGATCGGGGTGAAAATAATTCAGTACTTTAAATTCTTTTTTGGTGTTCCTCCCAAGTCAGTACTACAGTGGGACAACTGAGAGATGGCAAGAAGGAAGGGAAAAGAGGGGAAGATACAGCAGGTGTTCCATAAAATGTCTTTAAAGTATGATGTCACCTCTATTAAAATATTTTTCTTTTTCAGGAGAACTTCATGGAAGTAATTAGAAATCAAGAATTTCTGTTATTGCCAGCCACTGAAATTGCTAAGCTTTTAGCAAGTGATGACATGAATATTCCTAATGAAGAAACTATACTGAATGCACTACTTACGTGGGTTCGACATGATTTGGAACAGAGAAGGAAAGATCTCAGTAAACTCCTGGCTTACATTAGACTGCCTCTGCTTGCTCCACAAGTAAATTGTTCAATTCCTCTCTAGTTTATACCATGGTTACAGTGGGCATAATGTTTACAGCATAAATATATTGATAGTGACATATCAGAAATTTTATAGTGATTTGGATTCTTAGAGCTGCATGTAAGGACTTAGTATGTTATATATAACATAATTAAAAGATTTTCAGTTTTATAGTTGATGAATTAAAGATATTTGAGAGAAATTAAATTAGAAGATTAAACAACCTGCTGAAACCAAAACCATTGCAAGCAGAGATGCAGATACACTTAAAAAAAATCTTCAGGAAATACTGTGAAACTGTAGCTAGCATTGGAAGCAAAAAACTCGTAATGAATTATTAGTTTTATTGGTTGTTTTTATGCATCTCTTTGTAGATAGCATTCTGTCATCTCTCTGGTTAATGCAAGCAGTGTCCTAAATATCTGTAAGTTTCTTTTTGCTAAAAATGAATGTTTGTCAGCCTCTTAAGCTGTAAAGTGGCAAACTTTACATCTCTGATAAATAATGAAAAAGATGATTTAGCAGTTTCTGAATTACAAGATGGCTCAGATTCCTTTTAGACAGGAATTCTTAGTACTGGAGTGTCTGCACTACCTTTCTCCTTATCAGATTTGCAGTTACTATGATTTCGTGCTAATGTGTCATTTGTAAATGCTGTTAGAAATGCTTTAGGTACAAGGAGCTGTGTAAATAATAAAACTTGGAAAAAATGTACTTTCAGTAAGCCCATTCTAAGTTCTTTGAGTGAGGAATATTTATAGTAGTTTTAGTTTCAAGAGTCTGCAGGCAAAATTGCATTTCTTTTTAAATCAAGTAGAATAGCTTTCAGAGACTGAGACTGTGCAGTGAGAAATTCTTTATCGGCTGAGTGGGTTAGAAACTGTAGAAAATGTAGGTTGCATCTTTTTGTTGCAGAACTCACATTCACACAGTGTTGCTTTAAATATTATATGCTGCTTGTCCATCAGAAAAATATATTGAAAGTCTGAATTGCTTATGTTGTGCTACAGCCTTAGTTTTTCATGCATGCGTGTGTGACAGTGCTTGATTTAGGACAATAGGAATTAATTAATTTTTTAAAATATATTTTTAAACTGTATGCAATTCTGTAGCATTGTACACTAGCAGTTAAAAGACAGCTTTTAGTTTATTGTTTTATAATCACAGAGTGTCCCTATGAAATGATACAAGTGGTCTTTTGGATCAAAAGAAGAAACAATGAGAGGTGTGAAAGTAAAGAATGAGATTAAGTTCCCTCTACTAATTTACATGAGAACACTTTTCATTTGCTATTTTAAATAGTGAGAACTGTAGCCAATTAGAGAAATGCTGCAAAACTTTCAATCTTCTGAAAAGTCACTGATGAAAGGCTTTGAAAGGGTTTTTTATTCTCTCTGTGATTGTTAATTATGTTTTCTGTCATATTTTGTGTTATTTTGCCTGATACTGAGGTGTTCAGGTTTAGCCATCTGTACTTACCTGTATCTGTTCTGGAACCATGGTTATCATGTTTGCCACTTTGCAGCCCTAAGGCAGCTTTAAGCCAGGGATATTCACACCATATTGTGCCCAGCTGTTTCACAGCGAGCCCCTTTAGTACTTCTGATGACTGAAGTCACAGCAGTTCTGTACCTGTCAGTGGTTGGCTGTCAACAGCTCAACAATGACATCTCATTCTGGTTTGTGGACTTGCATGTTTAATACTCACAAAGTGTTTGGATTTTGGATTTTCAGAAGCATCTGCTTTTTTTTCTCTCTCTTTTTCTGACAACTGTCCAAGTCCCAGTGGGGCACTTCATTTGCTTTTTTCTCTGTTATTCATGCCATGTTGTGCAGCTCAGAAAAATGCCAGTTGTCCAGACTTCTAATAATTAGAGTTGTGATTCTCAAACTACTAATAATTTTTTTCCTGCAGTTTGATAAATACAGCGTACAAACCACTCCAGAATCTTTGAACTTAAAAACTTCTATTAGTAGTCTTTAGTTGAATTTTATTTAAGTATATTTAAGATTTAAAAGTTGCCAAATTTGCTTGCAATCTTGATATAAAAATTTTAACAAAGACTTTTATTGGTTGATACACTGTGATATTGGTCACTGTCAGGGTGAGGAACAGAATATATATTAAAATATTCAGCCTGTGCTGAAAGGGCTTTTACAGACCTCTGCATTGGGTGAATTTGGGAATAAAAGCATGAGGTTGAACTGACTTACATACCCAGAGCCTGTTTCCATTTTCTTGAACATTCCTGCATGGCAATGGAACTCGAGGAGATTATGTTTCCTTTCTTTGGATCATTCAGCTTAAATCATCCATTAAGATCAGATGGCCTTCCTCTTTAAATATTTATTTATTTATTTAATGGTTTTGCTTAAAATGTGAATGTTCTGTTTATTAGAAGTTCAATTTTACCCTAGCTTTTTTTACATGACCATTTTGAAAATACAGAGACTTTAAATCAGGCAGTAGAAGGGTTTGTATAAAATATTATCTTGGTAATCATGGTTTTATTCTTCATGTAGTTTATAGCAATACGGCTTGTTTGCTTTTCTTTCTTTTTCACAGTTTCTGGCAGATATGGAGAACAACGCACTCTTTAGGGATGACATCGAATGTCAAAAACTCATTATGGAAGCAATGAAGTACCATCTGTTGCCAGAGAGACGACCTATGTTGCAAAGCCCTCGCACCAAACCTAGAAAATCTACAGTGGGCGTTTTGTTTGCAGTTGGAGGCATGGATGCAACAAAAGGTATTGGCTTATGTAATGTTTAGTTGATGAGCTGTTTTGGTTCTTCTTAAAAGAAATGTTTGATAGATTTTTTTACAACCTGTTAAATCTAAAATTCAAGGATTCTGCAGTACAGAACATGAAATATCTAAAGTGTATACTATTTATTAGGTTAAAAAGGCCTATATATCTTTGATAATACCGTAAATGTTCTGGAATCTAGACTTTTGATTTGAAATTACCATAGGAATAGCTGAGTTCTGAGTAGTGAAGTGTTTAATTGAATGAAAACTATTCTTTATTTACTTGAGGGAGCAGTACTTTGGAAAATGAAGAAAATGACTGAAAGGCCACAAAGGTGACCTGCACATGCTTTAAAAAAAAAACCAAAACAACAAAAATATTTTGACTAATTGTTAAATAGTTCTGTCACAACTGCTTGGATTATTTTTTTCATAGAAAATTCCATACTTTTTAATGGTAATTAGAAGGGATCTGGCAAGTTAGGAAAGTTATGGCAGAGAAAATGTTTTCTTAAATTTGTTGTTTTAAAGCTGTTTTTCAGTACGTCATGTCACATACCATCAGCTTTTTTGTCTAATATTACAAAACAGTTGATTTCGATATACGATTGTGTTCCAGATGGTTGGTTTATATTCCTAATATTTCTATTTCTAAAGGCTTGATTCTGCAAAGCATTTACAAAACCTGTTTTTTGTCTTGAAAAGCACCAAGAAAGTCATCCTTTGTAACGGTGCAGGTAATTGCTGAGGAAGTCAAAAAAGACTATTTGTCTACACAGACTTAAGAACGTGCTGCAGGATATCATGGTGTCTTGTGGGATCAGCATAATGCTAAAATAAAAACTATCCTAGTACTTCAAAACTTTTTTCCCCATATATAACTTGCATATATTGTCATCAGGAGCTACAAGTATTGAAAAATATGAACTTCGTACCAACACATGGACTCCAGTTGCAAACATGAATGGACGAAGATTACAGTTTGGAGTTGCAGTTTTAGATGATAAATTGTTTGTTGTTGGTGGCAGAGATGGACTGAAAACACTGAATACTGTGGAGTGCTACAACCCTAGATCAAAAACTTGGAGTGTAATGCCACCTATGTCCACTCATCGTCACGGTCTTGGTATGTACAGTTCTGTAAAGGCTGATTGCATATTTTTTAAAGGTTACCTGTTTTAGGATTGGTCAAAAAAACATTCAGAAGTTAACTTTAGGAGGGTGGAAATTTTGTTTTAATGCCAACTGCTTATTCAATGTATTTTCTCCTTCAGGTTGTATTGAGGATTGTATTTGGTAGCATTGGCTACCAAAAGAATTTTTTTTTTTTTTTTTTAATTGTGGTGCACACTGGACCGTCACTAAGAAATTCTGATCTTTATTCCTCTTATCCAGAAGTGATTGTTTTTCATATCTGTATTTTAGGAGTAGCTGTATTGGAAGGTCCCATGTATGCTGTAGGAGGACATGATGGCTGGAGCTACCTGAATACAGTAGAAAGATGGGATCCACAGGCTCGTCAGTGGAACTTCGTAGCTAGTATGTCAACTCCCAGGAGCACTGTTGGTGTAGCAATATTAAATGGAAAGTATGTGAAGGCAATTTCTGTTTTCAAATGTCAAATCTCATTATTTTAATGTAATTACAGGACCATCCTAAATGACTATTAATTTCGATAGATTAATTGCACTTGATAGATACCAGTTGGTAGTATTAAGAGCCAAGTTTCTTCATTCACAGAAAAGATACTGTGCTGGGTCAAGCAAGCTTCTCTGCATCACTACAGCTGTATGCCAAGTGTTCTAGTGCCCTCATCATCCTACTGACCGTCAGCTGGACTTGCTCCAGTATGGCAAGATCCTTCTTATACCAAGAACCTGCTGCATTAGAGTATGAAATTTGGCAGAAAATAATCCTCTTGTATTCCAGCTGGTTCCCAGAGATCAGAGGGGCTGGGTGCAGCTGGGCCTAATTCCTGTTTATAACCAGTTCAGCACTGTAAGTCTGGTTGCATTCAATACTTTCACAATCACAGATCCACAAACAGTGTGGTTTATTGAAACTACAGAAATGCAGATTCAGAGCTGCTGTTGATGAATGCACTTACTGCATCAGCACTAAATATACTAAGGCAAACCAATGATAAACTAAGCTAAGTTAGCACTTCAAACTAAATTAACCCTTAATTAAGCTTAGTTTCACCTGGGTATGCACCTACACAGTTGGAGATGCAATTCTTATTAAAGAAGTACCCCAGCATTGGGGGGGGGTGGAGAGGAGAGTAAGTTATGTTTTGCCAGCATGACTACAGGAATACCACAGCAGACAAAGCTACTGATTTACTGAGTAGTACTGTGGTTGTGGCAGCATATTTACACTCTATTATCCACAAATTTGCACTTCCTGCTTATGTGCTGTCTGATATGTCTCCCTTGAGCTATTTGAATGCTCTCAGGTAAAAAAAGTTTTTCATACTTTTTTTATTTTGGAAGCGTAGTGACTGGTAAATTAGTACTGCTGAAAGGCAGCTACAAAGGGTTCTGTGATATCTGGGACAAGTCCAAGAATGAGTGGAAATGCTCACTGCCTACAGGAAAGAGGGATGAACTTGATCAACCAGCAAGCAGAGTGCCTTGGCTGCCTTGGAACTGCAGTCTCAGATACCCAAGTTAGGTCTAAAGCTTGCTGTGTATCCAGCAGAGGGTCCCAGGTGTGATGAAAAGCACCGGAATTAGAGCCTCACATTTCCCTGTTAGTATGGAACATTGCCTAGACTCTTAATGGAGGCACATTGCCTAGACTCTTAATGGAGACACAACAAAAGATCACTACAGCTGACAATTTTAAAATGCATGCAGCATTTCAGATGCAGGAGCAGTAATTTCTGCACTTTCCTGTAATGTATGTCTGTAACTTAGTAAGTTTCAGATGGTTGGATCAAAACCTTCATATATAGAAATTAATATGTCTCTCTCCATGTCCAGAGTGTGAAATCACTGCATATGTGATCAAAACTCTCTCATGTTTTGAGGGAAGGTAAAGTTGGGAGATTCACAAATGTTACGTTGCATAAAGGATTCATTTTAGTCATGATTTTAGTTTATGGAACTGCAATAGAGTTTTACAGTAACCTTCAGTACATTCCTTACCTTAAACAAGTTGTATTGCTAAACATAGAAACTTCCATGGAATATTTTTTAAAGCATATTAAAATTGTTACTGAGAAGGACTAGATCAACCATATTTACAAGATGTTTGTATTTAAGTTCCTTGGTAAGTATATTTAAAAAACCAAACACTAGTATTACCCAAACTGAGGACATCTTGAATAGTGCTTCATGGTAACTGTTGTAAATTGTTCATACTATCATTATATACTAATGTTTATATGATTATTTAGCCATACATAGGCTCTGAAAGGATTTTGTTAATGTTATTTGAGGTGATCTCATACTGGATTTTACTTCTGATGCATTGCTTCCTTTTTAGAATGACTTCTGTGTTCCTACTTTTCCAAATAATAGTGCTGGGCATGTCTGCTGCTATTCCTAGATTGCTCAAAAACTCTCTTCATAAACTCTTTATCAAGTTTGATTATTTGATTAGTTTTAAAGGTTCATCAGTGATTGAGTCCTCCTAAACCCAATTTTTTTATTCATTTCAGCCCTTCCAAATAGTTGAAATCCTTTGTTTGTACCAAATGCTAGAAACCTTTTTGTTAGGACTAAGCAAATTGGGCCACCTAGTGGGTGTGAGGGATTTAAAGTAGTGCTGTCAGTCATGAACTAAAACCCAGGTCCAGAAAAGCACTTGAATGCCTAAGATGAGGCAGGGTGGAGATGGTGCACGCACAGATCCACTACTGAATTTGTCCTTCTGACCCAGCAAGTCATGTGTGTAATTTTGAACTTGCTAGTTATAGGCAGAGGTTGGAACATAAATGCTGTGTAAGATATTCAATTTTCTGTAAATATTGTTATTATGCATTGTTCATTACAATAGGAAAAGACTGGAGCAAAGTCTTGCCTAAGTTTTCACAATAGAGCAGTCTACTGAAAGTTGAAAGTCTCCTTCTAAACCTCCCTTTTTAACAAACTTGGAATCCTTCATGTTTCAGTAGAAACTGTCTTATTCAGACAACATTTATTGTCTTCTTTTTTGTTTTGTTTTACTTTGTAGGCTTTATGCAGTTGGTGGTCGAGATGGAAGTTCTTGTCTTAAGTCAGTAGAATGTTTTGATCCTCACACAAACAAATGGACTCTCTGTGCTCAGATGTCAAAAAGAAGAGGTGGTGTAGGTGTAACCACCTGGAACGGGTTCTTGTATGCAATAGGTGGCCATGATGCTCCAGCATCCAACTTAACATCCAGGCTGTCAGACTGCGTAGAAAGGTAATAATACACTGATGAAGGCATATCCTGCCATGGGATTCTAATAGTGCTACTCTATAGAGTGATTTATGGAAAGAGCTGAAAGTAGAAACCCAATAAAATAGGTGTGTTATTTTTAGCATGAACAGAGGAAACTTACATATAAAAATATGCTGTGTAGTCATACTATGATTCAAAATGTTGCCAGATTATTTAAAGCAAATTCTCCCTAATACAATTCATCTAGATTATTTTAACAATCTCATTGAATGAATTATAACTGAAACAACTTGGAATTTAATGCTTTTAAAAATGAAGCAGATTTCATGGAAGAAGTCTGAATCTATTCATATAATAACTTTCAAAGAAGTTAACAATAAGGTTTTGTGGATCTTTATATATCTAATTCTTTCTTGTATCCCCTAATGACAGTGGGAAACTGGCATGTAATTCAGTCATTCCAGAATTGGTGCGTCTTTATGTAAAGTGATTAATGAATGACTGTATCACAAATTGCAGAAGCACATGTGATCCATAAAATAATTTTAAAAGATAGTAAATACTTCATAATTCACTGTATTAAATCTTCACTGGCATTTTAGGTATTTCTGAACTATGCTTTCATTCTCTCCCTGCTCCGCCACCACCAGTTGTAAAACTTTTCCTCTTCCCTGGTATCTCCCAACACTTACAGTAAGTCTTCATCGCCCATATTCTTCTTTTACTAAATTTATTAATGCCAGGAGATATGTTTCACCCTTCATCCCCCAAAAACCCCAAACAAACAAAAAACCACAAACCAAACCAAAGCACACCACAAAAAAATCCACCACAAAAGAGCTGTAGTTTTCAAACTTTCAGAGCCCTAGTAGACCTGGAAATACAGTGTGGCCCATAGCCCTCAACATGTGGAAGTTGCACTAAAAAGACCCCAGAAAGGTTTGCAGATAGGAAGCTACTTCTTAGCAAATACCGAATTTTTAGGGCAATACAGATAATCAGAAGCCCAAGAGAAGCGTGGATGTTAAGAGAAGCAGTATGTCTGTGTATTTTTCTAAATCAGTGTTCTCTGAAACAAAGTTACAGAACTCATGACTTTAATAAATAGGAATCATCTTATAATGCATTTTGTCCTTGCTCTTTAAGTGAGTTGAAATTGAAGACCATCAAATTCATGGAACTAGTTCCTTGAAAAAAATTAAAGAATTAAGGAATATTAATTTAAAAGATCTGTTTTTTATTACCACACTAAGCTTCTGAATTATATTTTGCAATAAAAGTTGCTATTCCCAGATAAATACAATTGCTTATAAATTCTAAGATAATTGGGAAAGTAAGTTCTACATGTAGCTTACTAATCACCCTCTTCTATTTGCATATGTGCTTCAGGTAGTGTTTTCATGTTACAGTTATGCTTGCATGCATTTGTGTAATACTTTGACTAGAGAACAGCAAATAAAATTGTTAGAGCTCTTTGTATCTATGCTCTTCATGCAAAAAAATTGAGACTAGCGTCTTTCAAACTTGTTTTTAGCAAGTGTGAAATTAGGATGGCCTCTTAGCCAAATAATTATTTTCTTTGTATAGTTCTTTAGAGCCTTCAGAGCTCTGTAATTATATCAGTTCTGCTGTAAGCATCTGTAGTCTTAAAAAAGATTGCCTCTTTCAGTCAGATTAAAATATATTCCTTGACATAAGTGTAGCATGGAATCTCCTCTGTAGTTCCCAATTTGACTTGTAAAGAATGTTGATAATGTTCTAGAACCACACAATGTTTTTCATTAAACCATCTGCTGTTTACTGTGCTGATACTTCTGATTTCAAAAGTGTTGTAAATTGTAAGTTTTGTATTTCCCAATTCATTTGCATAGAATTTTCTCAAACTGGGTCATATTTTTGAAATTGGTAATCTTAGTAATAGTAATCTTAGTACCAAACCCAATTTTACCAGCCTGTGCTTTGATATACAGTAGTTACCACTTAAAACAAGCACTTGCTCTACTATGGTATAGCAGCAGAACTGTTTGCGGCATGGTATGTTTGGTAACACTTAAAATGTAGTAAGAGCAGCTGTATATGTCTGTATTACTATTTGGAAAGCAGCACGAAGTAGGTATCTGGCTAGTAGTGACTGTGTTACCAGATGACTAAAGAAACAGTTTCAAAGGGAGGGGAATTGAGGGGGGGAAAGTCCTTTGAAATTAACACCCAAATCTGTATTGTCCTGTTTTCTACTACCTTGACAGCATCAATTCCAGTACACTTTTTTTGTTGTTGTTGTTGAATTTTGCTAACAGTTTAAGAGCATAACACAAAGTATCTTTTAGGTATGATCCCAAAACAGATATGTGGACTGCTGTGGCCTCTATGAGCATTAGCAGAGATGCAGTGGGAGTGTGTCTTCTAGGTGACAAGCTGTACGCTGTTGGAGGATATGATGGTCAAACATATCTTAATACAGTGGAGTCTTATGATCCCCAGACAAATGAATGGACACAGGTATCGTTTCTGATCAGACCATACACTACTATTAATATTGTTATTTCAGATGTGCCTCTTTTTACAAGGAGAATTCAAATACTCCTTCTCTAAAAAACGCTTTACTTGTCTGTTGTGAGTCTCTCTTTTTTTCCTTTGTCTACCATCTTGAGATGACTTATCCTGAACAGACAGTTGTTAATTTCTAATAAACTGCCCTTCTTTCTTTGGCAAGAGTATAGCTATTTTCTTTGGCAATTTCAGCTATTTTAAATAAAATATATTGCCATGTTCCCCAAACTCTCATAAAGGATTCTGTTTACATGGCTTCCTGTTCTGAAGATAAATGATAAATGTAGATTAGTTTTAGCTCTAATGTGTCTCTCAACATTGATTTCTTCAAGGTTTTGGTCATTTTTTCATAAATAATCCCTTCCTGAGGTGAATGCTATGTACAGTCTGTGCAGCTTTCAGAAAGCCTTTGCCCATTTTTCTTTTTGCAGCTTTAAAATAAAAATAATTCTTCAGTTCATGCTCAGAAACCATTACTTTCAGTTCAGAGCTTGGTTACTTTTATATAGCTCCAGGAATGTGTGTTCTGTGGGAAGAGCACGCACAAGGACATCCTGAGCTGACTGTCCTTTGGTGTCTAATGCTATTTGAGATACCCTAGGGTATCTACATCCACAGAAGGTTGGCAGATACAACATATAATCTGTGGGAGACCAAGACCCTCCTGGAGTCCAGTTGCAGACTAGGATGAATGTCCAAGCTCATTTGTAATAGCATCAGACACCATTATTTAGGCAGCTGAATTCTGAGCCACCTGAATATGCTATCCTGGCAATAGCCCAAATTCTTAATTCAAAAAG
The DNA here is from genome assembly GCF_965178545.1 of Coloeus monedula. NCBI lineage: Eukaryota > Metazoa > Chordata > Aves > Passeriformes > Corvidae > Coloeus > Coloeus monedula. The sequence continues at coordinate 52,180,584 of NC_138785.1, read as the reverse complement.
AGGACTAAACTACTGTTAATCAAAATCTCTGTAACACAAAAAACTGAGCTGTCCATTTCCCCCCACTGCGTACTGCTGCAAGCTCTTAAAAAACAAGTCACCAAGGAGGCTCGTCAGAGCTTGGGGCCTTCACTGGTACTGGTAATTATAACCCATGGCATTGTTAGTCCTGCTAAAGAAAAACAAACTGTACCAGAGGACAGAAACTGTGCTTCTCACTATTGCATCTAAATAAATCTCACATGTCTAGGCAGTGACCATCTGTATGTACCTTTGTACCCTTAGCCATGGCCCTCTATATCTCACTGAATGCCGTGATCCCAGTATGTAGAATAGTGTCAAACCCTTCCCAGGGGGATTTGGAAATATTTGTGCACCTTCTTTCTCTCTTGTTATGTCAGCAGTTTGCCACCTCTTCATCTTCACACAACTCAAGAGAAGGTAGTGGAATTTTCTCAAGAGAAGGTTGTCAGAGCCAAAGACAGCTCTATAAAAGTCTGTTGTTCCTGGGAAAAAAAAAAATAGGGGAGTTGGCATAAACAGCCTTTTTCATCTTTAGGATAGTCTCTGTACCACTTGGTGTGCTATTCACATACACTGCAATACTATGAAGGTTAAAAGGAGAAGTGGAGTGTTAGAAACTAATGTCCTCTGTTCAAGTCCAGCAGAATCGCAGCAGAAAAGGGTCTTGCCAGAAGTAACTTCTGTTTGCAATTGAAGAATAATGACTGGGAAATATATTCTGATTTCAAGAACTCTTAACAGGATTTTATCAAATAATCAAGTAAAGAGGAGAGGTTGCCCCTATAATTGTAGTCATTTTCTGTTTCTGAGAAATGCATTATTTTACCGCCCTTTACTCAGTTGTCTGAGTGTCTAGCTCAGGTATCCAGTTTGTACTAAAACAAGGGTTTCTTTTTCCCATAATACTGAATAATTGGAATTATCAATAAGAATTGCTTGATGTCCTTAGGCTTGCTATTGTTTTCAAAGTGCTTCACTCTGTCATATGAAATATTTTTCATTTTCTGTGTGTTTGTATACAATTTTGGACCAATTTGTAAGTCACGTTAACAGAGCATGGGTGATATTGTCACTCTGCTGCAGCCATATAATTAGGGGGAAAAATTACTTAAAGCTGACTGCATTTATCTCACGGATGGTTTGTTTGTTTGTTTGCTTACAGGTTGCACCACTGTGCTTAGGAAGAGCTGGAGCATGTGTTGTGACTGTAAAACTCTGAATTATTTTCTCTGGGAAGGTGACATTCTTCTGCGTGGACTCAGAGGATTACGTTTTCCTCAAGCAAACTACCAGTGAACCAATGAAGACCAGGTGCAGGATATCTACCCCAGCAAATTGTTTGGTCTGAAGCTGACCAACATAAGAACATGCTGTTCTTATGGACCAATATTAAGCACTTTTTAAAAACTTATCTTTGTTACGCATATGTTACAAGAATTCTACTTGTAAGAAAGTCAGCTGCAACCTGCCAGTTGTCAGCAGAGGACTTCTGTTTAGGAAGCACTAAGAAAATGAATGAACTCACTATAATAATCACATGTTCTGGATCCAGGGCCTTGATTTCCCCAAACATGCAGAGCAATGATGCTATAAATGGATGTACTTTGATATAATTGGGTCTGTCTCTGGGTGAAACAAGTTAAAGGATTGGACCCCATAGATTTAATTTGCCTGTAATAAACACGTTTGGCTATAGCTATCTGAGTGACTACAAGGCAGGCTGACAAACCAATGCAAACTATTGTAAATGGCAGGTGTAATGCCTCCCTTGGAAATGAAGTTGTGTATTTGGTGAATCTTTTGCACTTTTTATCATCATTCCTAGTTTAGAGAACTTTTTATTTAACCAAAGCCTTATTTTAAATATTGTCTTATGCTAACAGAAACCTGCTATTTAATAATTTCTGACAGATATTTTTGACATCCAGTGTACTTTTTAGATTTTCAAGTTGTTATGCAAGATGCAGAACATCATACCTTTTTCTCTGCTTTGGTTCTTGTATTTACTTTGCTATTTGTATGAGTTATTCGAAGAATTCTAAAGTGTGATTAACAATTAACCAATTTAAGTTTAATATTTGCACTTTGGAATTTTTGAAGCATTCCATTACATCTAGACTAATTACATTTTTACATGAGGCTTTGCACTACTATGAAAAGTATAATTTTGTAAGATGAAGAAATTGTCTGTCTTTCCTGTAAGTTTATTTAAAAATGTAAAGGGCCCAATCCTGCAAGACGCTCAACTGCCACCATTTAAGCATGTTCAGCATCTTACAGGAGAGTGACGTGTGCCTCGCAGGACTGTATCAAATTAGTTACCTTATTTAACAATTACCTAATTTTTTCAGATACTTTATAATTTGCCTTTCTCGAGCCCTCTGCTGTTACACCGAATTGCTTTGAACTGTCTACATGTTCTCGGGAGAAGCCTTTTTGTATTTGCTTTTACGTGCCTTGTCCCTTATGTTTCCCAAACAGCACCGCGCGTGAAAAATGGGAAGATGTGAACTCATCGAATGTTTTGGGTTTGGTTTGGTTTTTTTTTAAAGTTTGAAGTGCCCGATACCCAAAGTCCTTTGTACATTTGTAATTTTAAACGTGTGTTTTAACGCTCTCGGCGAACTATTTATTGTTTTAAAAGAAATCGGTGACACTTTGTGATGAAGCTTTGCAGTTGGAATACAGCTGATCTCAAGAGGCTTTGCTGGCGGGTGTGTGCCTTTATTCCTCTCTTAGAGCCGTTCTGCGTGTCCGCGATCTAAAAACACTCCTTTGTCTCTGAGTACTGCCCATACCCCGCTCTGGGAACCGCGGCCCCACGCAGAGCTCCTCCCGCTGGGGCGGGGGCCGGGCCGGGGGGCGGGGGCCGGTCTCTGGTCTCTGCCCGCTCCGTCTCCGGGGTAACTGCGGCGCCGTGGGCGGGCGGCGCGTGCGCGGTGCTGGCGGCCCGCGGTGGCCGCGATGAAGGTGGGTTTGGGCGGCCGCGGGCGCCGGGGCGGGGGCGGGGGCGGGCAGGGGTCGCGGGTCCCGCCCGGGGGAGCGGGCGGGCGGTGGCGCTTGCGGCCTGTGCACGGGAGGGAGGCGCGGCGGGAAGGGCCGCCAGCAAACGGCGGTGGGGGCCTGGTGTGCTTGCCTGCACTCTCGTGTTTGTTTTCTTTCTCGTGGAGTGACTTCGGGTGAAAGGTAGCTTAAAGGTTATCTAGTTCCAACGCCTCTGCGATGAGCAGGGACATCTTCCACTATCCCAGGTTGCTCAGGGCTCCATCCAGCCTGGCCTTGTACACTTCTACGGATGGGGTGTTCACAACTTCTGTGGGAAACCTGTTCCAGTGCCTCGCCACCGTCACAGCAAATACCTTCCTCTCAATAAGTAAATCTAAACCTACTCTCTCAGTTTGAAGCCGTTCCTCCTTGTTCTGTGACCGCATGCCCTTACAAGTAGTCCCTCTCCATCTTTCTCGTAGCTTCCCTTCAGGTGCCGAAAGCCCACAATTAGGTCACGCCAAAGCTTCGCTTCTACAGGCTGAACAATCCCAGTTCTCTGTCTTTCCTCGTAGATGGAGGGGTGCTCCATCCCTCAAATCATCTTGGTAGCCCTTCTCTGGACTAAGATTTTATTAAATTTTTTTTTTCAAAATCAAACGTAGTTGTCAGATGTAATTTGTGAGTGTGGCATGTGGTGGTTGTATTTTTGCTATTCTTGTGAGTAGAATGTAGATTCAGTGTGAAGAATACCTCAGTTTACATTGACCCAAAAGAAGGGATATGAACCTGTGGCAGACTTGAGCAAGCCTGACAGGCATTTGGTGGACATCAGGTGTTGGTGTTTATCTTATGGCATGTGGGGATATAAGTCACGATAGCAAGCTTTGAAACAAACTTGTGGGCTTTATCTTACACCCAAGTTACAGAAAAATATCTGTGGATAGTGTGAAAGGAAAAGGACATTCAGAAATTTTATCAGTTGGGAATCAGAATCTCTTTCTACAGTGTGTTGCTTTGAAATCTTAGCTTTTAAGACCCAGCAATTCAGAGTAACAAAAAGGTACCTATCTCTTAAAGAGTAAATGTTGAGCCTTCTGTGTTTTACAAACTAAGGATGCTTTCTGGTCCCAGACTTTTCCATTAAATTTAGACAACTATTGACGTTGTGGTCTTTGAACTAGAAGGGGAGAGTCTCCTGCAATTTTTTTATTCTTGTAACTAAGAGGCAAAAATAATAGTTTTGATAGAGTCACAGTTCTCTATGCAGACACTCAGCACCAGAAACGTCAGTTTATTCCATTCAAATTGAAAGAACTTTTAGGTGGGATTTTGGTACTTCGGTGCATTGGAATCATGCAGAAATTGTGTTTGGATTGTTTGGGGGTTTTTTACTCCCACTGTGCTCAGTTGCTAACATGCTAGGAAGCTGTAGTATTTTTATATGCTTACAGTTTTAAGATGTATAATTTCCTACTTTTTCCCCCAGCAAGTATTCAGTCTGTATGAAAAAGCTTGGTCTGGTTCCCCTGTGCAGTTTACTTGGCAGAAGACTTTAGGAAATTTTCTTGCTGTAACAGGGTAAGACTGCAACTATTTATTGCATTTGTCCATCAAAATTACTGATAAAGAAAGGGAATTATTCTATATATTAATCTTTTTTAGAGGTGATCGTGCTGTGAAAATTTTTGATCGTCATGGTCAGAAGAGAAATGAAATCAGCTTACCAGGGTAGGTACTAAGATAGGTTTAAATTTTTTGTTGTTGTTTTTTTCTTTAAAAATGCTTCTCTTCTGGTAGGATACTTAGACAATGTGAGAAATTTGTAGGAAGATATACTATCTCTGGTGAACGTACCTGGAAGAGAAGACAAAGTATGTCATTAAAATGTTAAAAAAAGACCTATCATATTTAGAAGGATCATAATGAGGTTGTGTACAATATATCCTTGCATTCTTGTTACTGTTGATTTTCTAATAGTTTGTTATGGCTTTGCTGAGGAAAGATACTCTTTTGGTTTAGTGCTTCTGTTTGCATCAGTGGCACAAATGTACACATTTGCATTGTTGCTTTAGGCTGAGACAATACTTCTGAAGTGAGTAATTTTTTTTCCAGCTGATCACACTTTGGTTCACATCAAAGAGTGGTATGGGAGTGTACAAGTTGGATTTTTTCCGATTAAATTTAAAAAGTCATGTACTTTGGAAGATACATTGAACTTCTTAAAAGGCAGTCAGACCATAGGAACAGGCTGGATATAAACCAGGGGAAACCTCCCTAAGGAAAAATGGTGTGACATTGGGTCTTCATGCTGGTTTGCTCAATAAATACATTTTTATTGGGTTCCATTACTACTTCATGTAGGTTCATTTGTGTACTGCTCATCTCTTCTTAGCACTTTAACTGCTCTTAGTCATCATGGAAATTTTTATTTTAACTATCTGATTAATTTTGATTAAGGTAATGCTCTTAGTCAAGGCAAAACTCCCACTAGGTCTTTGAGACTGAAACCTCTAGTCAAGAGCATAACTTTAATTTCCTGATCATCACTTACATAGCCCTGTTATTGGTAAATATGAGCCAGCATCACTTAGGTCCCCAAGACGTCTAGAAATCCAGTTTTTGCAGTTCATGGTAGTTGCCACCTTGCACCAAACCAGGAGATGCAATTCTCATTGCCTTTACCAGACTCACTTGTATTTCACTGACCATCACATCTTGATGTTTGGGTTAGGTGTCAGTCATAATATGGGCTGGCTGTTTCAGTCTCTTTGACTTGGTAATATCCATGGCCCAGCTCTTTCTGTGCAGTGTTTTGCACAATGTATGAGAAATGCACATTCTCTCCAGAAAACTGTCCAAAGTGAGGAAAACTGTGTGGAATCAGAGGTGTACTACCAGAAGAATAATCCCAAGTCTGAATAGCCTCTAACAAACCAGAACCTAACAGAGGACTTCCACTGTCTCTTGAAAATCAAGGTGACAGTATTTCAAGTACTAGAATGTGGGTAGCAGTGCCTTTTATGACCTTCTTCTCAGCCCCTGTCATTTTGATGAGATTTGAGGAAAAGTGGGGTTGCTATAAAACTAGTTTACAGATAAATCTGCAATATGTCATGGGTTTGCAGGGGAGGGGAAAGGAAGGATAGGGACTCATAGTCAGCATAGTTCTGGCTGTTTCTGTGCACCTACAAACACGTTTTAACATTCTTAGTGACTTTTTTCTTTTCTTCAGTAACTGTATTGCTATGGACTGGGATAAGGATGGAGATACTTTAGCAATAATCACAGACAAATCTAGCACCATATTTCTGTGGGATGCAATCACAAACAAAACAAGCCAAGTAGACAGTGGCATGAGGTAAGAATTTTTTTTTTTAATGTGTATTAAAGACTGGGACCACTGTGACTTGTTGATGTGGAGGCTATATTGCAAGATCATATTTTTATTGGAGTCCTCATAATATATATACTAATTAAACGAATATGCTGCAATTTGTTACTAAATTCTTTTTTATATGATTTGCTGGTTTTGAAGTGTTTGTTGTAGATGGGGATTTTGGGTTTTACAGGGTGTTTGTTTCTTTTTTGAGTGTCAGCAGTGCCAAAGTCTCTAGAAAGCTTCTCTTCAATGTTTCAACTTTGTGGTAGCGATAAGGATGGATGAATTTTTTGTGTGTCTGCACTGGCTATTCTTTGTCCTAAGTCTTTCACACCAGCTAAAGGGAGCTTAAAAGTAAGGGAAGTGATATCAGTGGTGCTAGGATTTTTTTTTTGCTTAGATTTATAAGGGGGCTAAAGTGCTATTCACACAGTAGACTGGTTTAGGATGGAAGGAGGTAGCTAAGGTTCAAAGCCTTACCTTTCTGAATTTGGCCACAGACTTTAAACTCTTCCGGGGTCTGCATAACAATCAAGCATTGGGTTAATGAATAAGCTTGGTTTAACAAACTTTTGGTTTCTTTGAGTCTGTTCCGCTAAACTCTCGCATTCAACATAAACATTCTTCCTGTAGGAGAGTGGAAACAACTCTGTCCTGTGTTTGTTAAGATGCATGTTATAGACGTTATACTGTGTGAATGAATAGACCATATTGTACCATTTTCATGTGTAAACAAATACTGTGGGGTGAGGAGTAACCTACCAGTATGCAAGCAAAAAAGAACACAGAAGGTACCTAACAGAATGGAGTCTGCAGTTAATTGCAGTTCCTTTGTGATCTTTCTTTCTAATACTGGAGGTAAATTGCTTACTTATATACTGTTTGAGCAGTATTTATCAATGGAAATCCCTAATCATTTTTTTGTCACAGTGTTAGCACTAAGACACAAATGCTGTGATAGTCAGGCTTTTCTGGTATCGTCCCCTTTTCAAAATTAGGAAGGCAGCTCATACGCAAACCAAATATGTATTGGAGGTCATTTCACATGTCAATATCTCAAATTTCTTTCAAATTCTTTTGCAGGCCTACCCTGAAATTTAAAAAGATGGGAGGGACTGTGCTAATTAGAAAATTTTGGTTTAAAGTTTTTTTGCTTAAGAGGCTCTTTGTTTAACATTATGTGTAGTATCTGTATAGCCTTAAATATACATCAAAATAGGCCTTGCTGTATCTGAAACTTCAGGTTAAAATAGATCTATCTAACTTCTTTATTACATTGACTAGAACTAGGCCTACTCACTTTTGAGTGGGCTAAATGCATACAGTTATTGAGGTAGAAAGAAACAATACAAAAAGTGGCTGGAAAATTACCAGTGATTCCATCAAAGACTCTTGATGTTTGCAGACACATTTCCATTTGTACAAGTCATGTTATATTACCTCATACAAATTTTTATTACTTTTACTATCATGCATACTTAACTCTGATATTTGTGGAGAACATTTGCTTAATTTAAAAGTTCTCCTTGGTCTGTGTGACTCATAGAAATTAAAGACAAATGCAAAATGTCTTACGCAAAATGTTTTGATACATGAGCATGTGAAAGGAATCTCCATTAAACAAACTAAAATTTTTTTTTGTTGTAGGGATGCAATGTCTTTCTTGTTGTGGTCTCGAGTTGGAGCTTTACTTGCTGTTGGAACAGCAAAAGGAAACTTACTCATATATAACCGTCAGACTTCTCGCAAGATTTCTGTTCTTGGTATGGATTGGTTTGAAACTACTCTGGCACATGTGCAAGTGGAATTTTGTTAATATACATAGTTTCCTTTTCAGTTCTCTGTATGAACATGCAGATAAAAAATGTGCTCATACTCAACTTGCAGCTTCTGGTTTGGTGTACACAGCAGAGTATTATGTAGTATACTAAGTTAAATATATATACAAATGCCGAATACTGCCTTACTGCCTCGTGGGAGACCTGTATTATCTTTCTTGCAAAGGATTTGTGTTGTTGTTCATGTTGCTAAGTTACTTTTTCTTACCTGCTTAGAGTACCTCTGGGCATAAATGCCAAGGATATAACACAGTCCCCAGAAATGTGATGCAAAGCAATGGAAGAACAGGGCCTGTGCTGTTTTGTATAAGGTCAAAAGACTTCCATCTGCGAGCAGAAGATTTTTTGAAAAATGCTCTTGCTCTGACAGGTTGTTTCACATTCTGACAGTCTGTGTTTGAGTAGCCAAACTGAGTATATTTCCATCACAGATTTTTTTTGGCTTGTGTTTGATTTGTTTTGTATCGGTTTATTTCTTTTTCAGGTAAACACACTAAGAGGATTACTTGTGGCTGCTGGAGTACTGAAAACCTCCTTGCTTTAGGTGGTGAAGACAAAATGATTACTATAAGCAATCAGGAAGGGGATACTATAAGACAGGTAGTATTTATAATGCACATTTGATTTTTAAGGTGTACATTAATACTCCTGGTTCCCAAGAAAGCTGGGACCTATGGGAGCTTGTGCCTTTTGAACCCCAGTGCTTTCAAGGACATGAAGCTTTTTTAATATATATTTTATGCTAACATGTCATGAAGATCCAAACTGAGGTCATGTTTTCTCTAATGCTTTTCTTGGTTTTGGTACTGAATGCAGTAACAACTCTGTCCTTATGTGAAATTGTACACGGCAGGAATAATGCAATTATTTATCTTCAGTATGTACTACATTAACTGTTGATTTCTCAATCTGAACTTCTTTCTTGCAGACCTCAGTCAGCTCAGATCCCAGTGACATGCAGTTCTCAGTTATGAAGACTGATGAAAGAGTGTCAACTAGGGAAAGCACAGTAAGAAGTCACTACAAAATACTTTAGTTCAAGTGGGAGTAATCTAGCAGGATAACTCCATGTGATCTGCTACCTTTTCTTCTGAGGAAATGGAGCTGACTTCTGTAGGAGAAAGTCTTGAATTTGAGTTGTGTGTTCTGAGCTTGCATTTAGATTTGTGAACCACTGTCTCACACAGGGCAATGTCCTGAAAATCTCTTCCACTGTTGATTCAGAATCAGATTCAGAATTCAGATCCATGAGATTCTTAAGGATTACTCAAATTCTTAAATCTCATCTTTTAGTGAAGATATAGGGCCTTACTTTGAAGTTATGCCATTCTTCTTATGTTAATTTTGCTTTTCATTCATTGGCAGGTAAGTGCAGTGGTTGGCAAGAGGACTCTCTTCCTTTTTAATTTGAATGATCCTGATAACCCAATTGATCTGAAATTTCAGCAGCCTTACGGCAGTATTGTAACCTACAAATGGTGAGCAGAACTTTCTTAATTAATTGTTCTAGTATTAAGAAGCTGAGTATTTTCCAAGTAGTTCTAATAAATGCTGGAAACAAAATCATCTATTCCTTGCTCAGACTGGATTTTTCTTGGATGTATTGTAGATTTTTCAGTAATTCCTTTCCAAACACAAAGTAGTCTACATTTTGTAACTGTTCTACTTGATGATTCCGTAGCTATACAAATGGTGTTTTCCAGCAGAAGCACTGTTGGTATGCTCAGCTTCAAACACTAATATGTTGCTGTCTTGACAGAAGATTAAACTGAGGGGTTTATGGGTTGTTTTCTGTTTGGATGAGTAACTGATGAAAGAGCTAGGAGTGGAGTTGTGTCCTTCAGGTAGTTTTTTGGTTTGCGAAGCTGTGCAAAGTTCTTGCAGCCTCCTTATGCTGCAATACCATTGGTAATGTTCCTGTGAAGAAGACCTAAGCTAGAAGTTTCAGATCTGTACCAAAAAAGTAGCTGTACTATTTCTCTATCTTTAAATCATTACAGCTTGTCTTTTAATGCCTGTTCAGCCAACGTGGAATTGACATTCCTTTACACTACAACCATAAGAAAACCTGAAGCTATGGGCTTCTTAGTGTATGACCATGTGTAACAAGGCATACCCGGGCTGTTTCTATTGCAATGATTTTTTTTGCAATTAAGCTAATGAGATACTGTTTGAATTCATCTTTACATGCTGTAACTATTTGTGCCTTAACCTCATTATTTCTACTTGACTATGAAAAGTAAACAGAATATTCACAAATACAGTTTGTTGCTTTGGTACTTCCACTGTGTTTGTGGTGCCCATAAGGGCACAGTGACTGGCATTATTGTTTTGCCATGACTTTGATGGGACCACGTTGGCCAGAACCTTGAAATGAAAGTTCCCATCTTCATTGAAATAAGCATACCAGAAATCTTTCCACTGGGCATCACTGCCATGTGTGCAACCTGCTGAAAATAAAGTGGCATTATAGAATGCAGGAGAGAATAAAGATGACTTACAAGTCGTCTGAGCACAAATGTGGTTCTTTGCTTTAAGGACCTGTGGTAGTTTTCCCTTAACCTATTTTATATTATACGGTTCAACATGATATATATAAATTCCCCTAATTTGTTTATTTTTCCTCTTGCTGGGAGGCATTGACAGTATGCCAGCAGTCTGAACGAAAATGCTTTTTGCATATTGCATTAATAGGTCTCTTTTCTAAATTGTTGGTTTTTTGTAACAGGTATGGTGACGGCTACATTATGATTGGTTTCTCACAAGGGTGTTTTGTAGTCATTTCTACGCACATTCGTGAAATAGGACAAGAAGTCTTTCAAGCTCATAATCATAAGGATAATCTAAGTAGCATTGCTATATCACAGTCTTTAAACAAAGCTGCGTCATGTGGAGACAATTGGTAAGTGGTAGTTTTATAGATAAAGAATAGAATTCATCTCCCAGAGCTGTAGCTACTGGGCATTCATGCTATGCTTCCTAAGGCTTCAAGGCTCCCAAAGAAGTGAGTTTAGAAAAGACAAGATGAATTGCTCTGTGGAACTGCTGCTCTGCTTAGAGTTAGGAGAAGCTATTATGGACAAAAATCTCTGCAGCTGTAATTAATATAATTAATTGTAAACAAAAAAGAAATTAACTTTAGTATAAATTACTCCTTTTGATTCATTCTTTTTCTGTTATGTTGCTTGGCTGCAAAAAAGTCCAAATTCCTTTACTAAGATTTATTGATTGAGCATAAACATCTGCTTAACAACAGGAGAAAAATTAATTTAAATCTGTACTGAGTATGTTGATAACTGATATCCTCCTCTCTGGTGTTTGGTCTTACCTGCAGTCTAGACAAAAGTTGGGAAGTGTAAGGAATTAAGGAAAAAATAATTAAATACACTGGAGTTTCTCCAGAATGTTTTGTGCATAGGATAGAATAGCTCCTTTAGCTCCTCATCTGCTAATCCCTGATTCTATGATATCTGAATTCTTCTGCAAAAGAGGAGCTGTGTCATAGTAGGAGTCAAACTGTTCTCTCTGTCCTCAGCTCTGTGTGGGACCAGCTGCTGATTTATGACAGTTGCACGTCAGGAGTGGTATAACTGTGAGCAAAACATGGTGCAACTTCAAGCACTTGAGCTACTGTACAATAAGGGTTATTTCTTTGAGTGGATTAATATACATTGAGTGACATGACACCATAAGTAACCTCTCACTCTGTCCCTTTTATATGCAGCAGGATTGAAAGTATTTTTTACATCTGTGTTTCAAGCCGTATGTGTCCATCAGTATTGTGTTTTTAAAGTAAAATGCTGTAACATATCAAAAGGGAATAACAGTCTATGTTTCCCAGCCGTGAATTCTTTCTAATTGGATTTGTGCCTTTTCCTCAAATTTTAGTTCTCTGAGCAAATATTTTTGCACTGTGGTATAGTGATACACTGTTTACAGTGATGGATAACAATGTGTTGTTTTTCAGGAAATTGAAGGCATTTTGCATTTGTGCTCTACTTTTTGCTCCATTAAGCTGTCTTGATTGAATTGGGTTTCTTCCAGTTTATGATGACTGAGATTTAGATGGGTGAGAATGACTAACTCTTTATTTTTGTTTTAGCATTAAAATCCATGATCTGACAGATATGAGAGAAATGTATGCCATAATAAACTTGGATGATGAAAACAAAGGTATGTTAACTTTCTCCATGGGGATAGAAATTTTTACTAATTAAGTAAACTGGAATTTTGACAGTGTCTCTGTTTATCGAGTGAAAGTACCGCTGTTGGAAAAACTGTGTAAATATAGAATTTTTAAAAAACTCCTGCTTTCCCAACTTGTATTTATTAGGTGACCTGTAGCAAAATGGGAGCATATTTTAGCTATTCAAAGTATAGAGAAGTACAGCTCTCAGAATATTTGATCAGTTAGTGTTGTGCAGTTTTGAATCTGTAATACAGAATATTCACATTACTGAAGTGATGCACTTAACTGGTTTCTGCGTCTTTCCATTATTTTTTTTGTGCTTTTCAGCATCTCTTGTACTAACATATGATACTTATTCTGTTTTCATCCTGATGTACAGGACTTTTGCCTGTGGCTTCCAGAACAGTGTTACAAAACTATTTTCTTGAGTAGTGAGTTTCCACCCTTATCTCCTCATGTCGTGTTTATAAATGCTTCATTTATTGTCAAGTTCCTGGTTGCCTCCAGATTTTTTATTTCTAAGAACCTTCCTTTTTAAAATTTTTTTTTAAAATGAATTTAGGATATTGTTAGCACAACACTTGCCCTGTTTTCCTTGGAATGTTGGTATTAGTCAGTTAGAATATGGTTTTTCTAATGGCATTTTCAGACATTGAAAAACAAATGCCATTTCTGTATTTAGTACTTACTAATTTGGCAATAAAGGGAATAAGATTGAATTCTGCTCAGCTGCTTCCGGTATTATGGATCACTTTGAATGTGCTGCCTGAACTGTCAGTGTTGAGAAGAGAAAGAGTGTTGATCAGTTTTGTAACAGATCTGTAATTTGGTGTAGCGGAAGGTGGATTGCACCTAGATGGCCTTTAAGGTCCCTTCCAACTCAAACAGTTCTGCGATTCTGTGAAGTCTTCACTCTCAGTAAAATGCTATATTAGGAAATTATGTGTTTGATCTGAGTGATTCTAATTAATCTTGGAATTACATTAATTTGTTATCTTTGAGTACTTTAGTACATACATTCTAGATATTAATTCCTACCATTTTCATTGTAGAGCAAAGTAAGTGTTTGTTGGTTACAGAAGTTAAAGGATTATATTTTTTTACAAAAACTTGTGGATGTTTTAGGTGTAGATCAGATGGCTTGGACAGATGATGGACAGCTGTTGGCAGTATCTACACGAAAAGGATCCCTCCATGTTTTCTTGACAAAGCTTCCAATCCTTGGAGATGCTTGCAGTACACGAATCGCATACCTCACTTCTCTTCTTGAAGTCACCATCGCAAATCATGTGGAGAGAGTATGATAACCTCTTCCTTTTAAACTTCATGTAGATATAATTAAAGTAAGTATTAAAAGTGGATGAAAATTGTATTTTGTTTTGTTTTCTTACAGGAGCTACCAGTCACGGTGTCTGTTGAAGTAGAGCCCAGTTTTGTTGCTATTGGTGTTTATCATTTGGCTGTAGGAATGAACAATCGGGCTTGGTTTTATGCACTTGGAGAGAATAGTAAGCATAAATTTAGTTATCTTAAAACTAATGCAGCACTTGGTCTTATTTTATGAATTCAGTATTGTGTTTAGCAGTTCTGGACGTTCCACGTTGTACAATAAAAACTTGAATTGCCATATGGTCCTGTTAGGATGGGATAAGATTCTTCTCAGGCTGAAGCAGTTATGGCAAGGCATTGTAAATAATAGAAATAAAACTTCTTATTTGAGGTATTGGTCATGAAATGTAGGCTGTTGCTTACTTGTTTTTTTTCACATCATCTTGTTAATCAATGAAGGACTTCAGGCTTTTGAGACATTATATATCTGTGTCTTAAAGTACTAAGTTTGGCATAGTACCTAGGAACTATGATCAGAGAGTTTAAATTCTCGGTTTGGCAGATGTTCATGTTGTATGTGTGGGATAAGGAAAAATTGGTTATGCTGTGTCCAAATTTTAGATGGTGGATTTAAAACTTTCATGTTTTTCTAAGCATCCCCTTTTTTCACTGACAGTAAATTAATTAAAACGGTAAGAATACTAGTCAGAGTTGCATAGGAAAAGAGTTTCTCTTGTACTTTCTAACCAGTTCTCTGGCTGCTAAGAAGAAAGTCTCTTTATGTGTGACTTGTCCCCTCTCTGCTTAGTTGGGAGTTTTTCACATCTGCTCACTCAGCTGCAAATTTAGATGATAAGTGAACACCTATACAAAATCAAAATATTTTTACCTTATCTTTTCTGTTTGAATCCTTTAGATGTAAAAAAGCTTAAAGATGTGGAGTACCTGGGGACAGTAGCAAGTATGTGCCTTAATTCCGATTATGCTGCTGCTCTCTTTGAGGGTAAAATCCAGTTGCATATGGTAAGAGCTCTGGCAGTTTGGATTGTTGAACTAATGAGTTGATCTAAGCTGAACAAGTTAATTAATTTAAAAAATTAAATAAAATCGAATGATCTTCAGTTAATGGGGATAAAAATTTAAAATTCTTCAGAATAGTTTTGCTGGCTAATTAAAATCTAGAGCTGAGTATCTGGAGACTTAGAAATACAACCTAGACTAGAACAGGTAAACAAAAACGTTTTCTTGTCAGCTATTTAACAAGTTTTATTTTAAAGGTCTCTGGTAATGTGACAAAAGCAGATGCTGGGTTCTTGAGGAATGCACGTGCAAGTTTTTTTTCATCTCATTCTCTTACAGTTTGATACAAGCAACACTATGATACCCTGTTGTTCACAGTGGAGTTTTTCAGTTCATTCTGTTCTTTATATTTAGATAGAAAGTGAGGGTTTGGGTGCTCAGGAAGAACGAGAAACTCGACTTTTTCCAGCAGATGATGATAAATACCAAATTTTGTGCCATGCTTTAACTAGTGACTTCCTCATATATGGTACAGATGTGAGTATTACTTCTTTTTAAAGATCTTTTTAGATGGAATATATTTCTGTCTGAATTATTTGGATTACTGCTCATGCTTTTAGAAAAACAAAAAGTGCATCTGTGATCTTTACAGTGGATTATTTTCTATACAAGGACTTTGAGAAAATACAGTCAAAATTGCATCCAGCTTCCTTTCCTGTTGAATTTATATGATGTGCTTCGGCAGGAATGGTTAAGTTTTGCTTTTACTAGTGTTTGTTGCGAAACACTGATTTTAATAGCAGAATTTAATTCTATTGCATTAGTGAGAGGGTTAGCAGTCAAAATGTCTTCCAGATACAAGAAAAAACATACCACTTGCCTTGCAAATTTGTTGATTTAGGTGGTGATGTGAAAAATGTGGACAAAAAGGTACTGATACATACCAATGTCATAGCATAAATGAAAGCCTTGACTTGCTACTGAAGCCTTTGTCCAAAGAGAATTTTTTTAATGTGTTTCTACAAGGATGGGAATTAAGGAGGGCAGAAGAAGATGAAGAAGGATGTGGACATGCTTATGTATTTTTCTGGAGATTTTTCTATGCATGAGGGTAGTTTTTTGTCCTTTTAATATTTTCTGGCACTGAGAATACAGAACATGTTTGGCACTGTAGTATTGTGCTCTTTGTGGTATCGACTGGTGTATTGACCTTCCAGAGGAGAGGCAGAACCACTATCTCTGGTTTTATCACTGGTTTAATAACATGAGTGGTTTTGTAGCAGATGAGGTCTTTCCCACCTCTGCAGTACCTAAACTGGTGCTGATAAATTTGAAGTACTAAATTTGCAACCAATTTGATGTGTGCAAATTCTACCATTGATGTCAAAAGCCCCATTTTTTAAAATATAGCTTTAATCACAAATTAGTTTGATTGTTTTTATTCCCTGAGTTAGGTACCTCTCTTTTTAAGAATGTGTGGTTCTTCTTTGGAAGCAAATTTTACAGCTTTTTTTTTAAGGTTCAGCTTCTCTCAGCAATGAGACAGGCATTTAATTTGTTTAGAGAACTGCACAGTAAACACTTGTCTCCCCAAAGCAGAGGGAGATAAATATCAAAACTAACAGAAAACCCCTCAAACCTCCCAAATCTTTTCTTTGTCCCCCAGAAATTTTTCCTGTCTTACCCAAAACAGGGTGTGAGAAGGAAGCAAAAAAACCCACTTGGAAGTACTTTTTTTGAACACTCAGTACTCTAAGATGGAAGACACTACAGCCAAGTTATTTTTCTGCTCGCCGCTACTGATGTAATTATTAACATTTTCTATTATTTCTCATTAGACTGGAGTTATTCGTTATTTCTACATTGAAGACTGGCAATACGTGAATGAATACCGGCATCCTGTCAGCGTGAGAAAGGTTTTTCCAGATCCCAATGGAACCAGAATGGCTTTCATAGATGACAAAAGTGATGGCTTTGTCTATTGTCCAGTAAGTTAGTGTGGGATATCAATACAATATATTTACAAGTAGGCTTTTCAACTATATAGTGTTTTTAATAAAAAATGAAGAAGATTTTGTCACTCCAGCTTGTATGCTGATAGAAGAAATGGGCAAGGAGGCTTGAAGATAACTTAATGGTAATGTAAGGAAGTAAAATCTGTCATACTAGATCAAGACAATTTCATTATAGTAAGTTCCTCATCGGTAATTTTCAAAAATGTATGTACTTGTGTATTTAAATACAGATAATCTAGCCAGTTTCACTGCCCCTCACCATACCTTTTTTTTAAAGAATAGTAAATATAATTTATATAATGTGTATTTTCTCCACTTCAAATTTAAACTCGTGTTATTCAGAATCACCACTTATAAGAAAACTCTTTCTTAAAACAATTTTTCTATTTCTGGACTACTTACATTATTTTAAAATTTTTAATCACAACTGGGATGAATATTTTGTTTCTTGCCTTAGTCACTTGGTAATAATTTTACTTTTGCATTATATGTAGGTAAATGATAGAGTGTATGAGATTCCAGACTTCTCACCAACCATTAAAGGAATCCTGTGGGAAGACTGGCCAATGGATAAAGGTGTTTTTGTTGCTTTTGATGATGATAAAGTGTACACTTATGTTTTTCATAAGGATGCCATTCAAGGTACCATAAGCTCTTTAAAAAGGTTATTCACTATTTTAGTTAATAAAGTAAAACATGTTCTGAATCTTCATTTGTCTTAAATAAAATGCATATAAATATAAATAGTACTATAGATGATTTCAAGTGCAACTGATGAATAGAGAACTAATTACTTTGTAGGTTTCTCTGTAAGGCTTCAAGGCATTTTGGTCTCAACAACTCCATAAGCTTCTTGCTATTAATAATATTTCATTTGAAAGTTACACATTGTGCTTCAATTCTATGTTGAAGCATTCATGAGAAAAATCTCAGGATCAGGGTGACAAAACTTGCATCAGAGTCACAAAACTTGTATTCACTTAAAATGTTAAAGTTGTAAACATAGCCATTTCTATATTTGCGACAGAGAAATGTTGAAACTTACCTGCAAACATTTGGAAAAGGACCTTACTGGTTTAGAAGCTTTAAATTCTGTATATTTACTTTACTGAAAGATATGTGCTTGTATAGTTGCTGTTGATTGCCAGAATTACAGACCTTGAATTAGTGCCCAAATATACATGGTTTCAGCTGCTTGTTATACTTTTTACCATGTAGGGATTTTTACAAGATGTCTTTTTTCTTCCTGATCTTTGAATCTAGGATCAAGGATTATTTTGGCAGGTGGTACAGAAGTCCCCTATTCCCATAAGCCTTTGTTGTTGTATAATGGAGAATTAACTTGTCAGACTCCAAGTGGGAAAACAAACAACATCTATTTAAGTACTCACAGTTTCCTTGGCAATTTGAAAGACTTTGGACCTGATGTGCTGAGACAAATGCTTACTCAGACTCTAATGTTGAAAAGGTACATCTGCATTTTAATTATATTGTGTAAATTGTTTTCTGTGCTTATAGTTCAATACAGCATATCCTGGTGATTTTAAAGTGTCCTGCTGAATATTGATAAATTAGATTGATCCGTAAGTTCACGTAGCTCTCCAGGCAGACCAAACAAAATAAGTGACCCAGTGGTGATTCGGGCTTTTTTCAGTTTTGAGTAAAAGCCTAAAGTAATTTTTTTCAAGACTTATTCAGGGTTTTGTGACAGTGGCTCCTCCAAAACTGGCTGAAAATGCTTCTAGTGTACTCTCCTCCCACTGTAATGAAGCAATACAAAATCACTATAATGGAAAGAATGCCAGAGTAGGGAAAGCAGATGGTTTCCTGAAAAAGTGTGGTAGAAATAGAAGAAATAGAAATGTAAGGTACTCATTTGTATTTTTACTTTCTTCCTGATACATCACTCCCTCCGTGGCTTAGAAGTAAATGTTTTTTATGTTTTCTCTAACAGAGAGGGGAAAAAATTGAGGGGGAGTTTTGGGTATGAGTAATATCTAAAGTTAAAATAGTTGTCAGTGAGTTTTACCTTCTGTAGGTTTTCTGAAGCATGGGAGGTCTGCAGCCTTCTGAATGACCAGTCTTGTTGGAATGAGCTGGCCAAAGCTTGCTTACATCATATGGAGGTGGATTTTGCAATACGTGTTTTTCGAACATCTGGTAATGCTGGGATGGTGATGTCACTAGAGCAGATAAAGGTAAAATGTAAAGTCTTACACAGGAAATATGATAAATTAATTTTTCTTTAAGAATGCTAAATTCTTATTTTGGGAGGGGGTGGGCAGGGTAAGAGGTTGTTTTTGTTCAAGCAGAAGTTGAGTTGCTTTCAAGGGATATAGAGGATAAAGTGTCCAAACTACAGACTTCTTGACTGTTTTTTTCTTGAAGTGGTTGCAGTCTCTACTGGACTGCACAGTATGTCTTTCTGCATGTGTTTGAAAACAGCAGAATATATTCATGTCTCAGATCTTGGGAGGGTCTTATTTCCTTTTTTTTATTTTTGAGAAAATGTTGAAGACTGATATTAAGAAAAAATCCAAAACAAAACGTGATTGCATTTATACATCTAGAAGTTAAATAGTACCTTAAAATTATGCTTCTGCAAATTGCTGATTTTAGACAGCATTAGTGGCCTGTAAGGGCTTTTTCTGGTTTGTAGAATCCAATACACATCATTGAAAAATGTAAGGATATTTTGGTTTACTATTTTTATTTTGCTTACTAGATTATGTTATTTGTACAGTATTTATTTTCTTTTGGACTACTTCTACACCTATGATGTCTTTCTACAGGGAATAGAAGACCACAACCTTCTAGCAGGACATCTTGCAATGTTTACTAGTGATTTTAATCTGGCTCAGGATTTGTATCTGGCATCCTCCTGTCCTATTGCTGCTCTTGAGGTATTAATTTGTGTATATTTTCTGTTGTTTCGTTTTCAGATTAATGTTGGAATATTTTACCTTCTGGTAATTTTGCCCTTTTATGATTTTGATCTTGCCGTTGTGTGACTAGAATCACAGACTATCCTGAATTGGAAGAGAACCACAAGGGTCATTAAGCCCAACTCCTGGCCCTGCACAGGACAACCCCAAGAGTCACACCGTGTGCCTGAGAGCACTATCCAAATGCTTCTGGAACTCTGTCAGGCCTGGTGCTGTGACCACTTCCCTGAGAGCCTGTTGTATTGCCCAACCATGCTTCCGGGTGAAGAACCTTTTCCTAAATTATATCCAACATAAAACTGCCCTGACACCACTTAAAGCCATTCTCTCAGGTCCTGTCTTTGGGCACCACAGTGAAGAGATCAGTGTCTGCCCCTCCTCCTCTTTCCCTCACAAGGGGGTTGTAACTGCAACGAGGTCTCCCCTCAGTGTCCTCTTCTTCAGGCTGAACAGACCCAAGTGCCCTCAGCCACTCCTCATACAGCTTCCCCTCAAGGCCCTTCACCATCTTTGTTGCCCTCCTTTGGACACTCTCTAATAACTTTAGATCCTTCTTATATACTGTGGTGCCTAAAACTGCACACAATATCCAAGGCAAGGCTGTACCAGCACAGAGCAGAGCAGGACAGTCCCCTCCGTTGACTGGCTGGTGATGCTGTGCCTGATGCCCCCCAGGACATGGTTGGCCCTCCTGGCTGCCAGGGCACTGCTGACTCAAATTCAACTTTTGTTGACCAGGACCCCCAGATCCCTTTCTGTGGCACTGCTTTCCAGTGTCTCATTCCCCAGTCTGTCTGTACATCCAGGGTTGCTCTGTCCCAGGTGCAGAGTCCAGCACTTTCCTTTGTTAAACTTCATACAGTTGGTGAGTGCCCAGCCCTCTAATCTGTTGAGGTCTCTCTGCAGGGCCTCCCTGCCTTTGAGGGAGTCAAGAGCTCCTTCCAATTTAGTATCATCAGTAAACTTATACCTTCGGGTCCTGTGACCTAGTCATTAGTGAAGATGTTGAAGAGATGTTGAAGGGCTGAAAATGGAGCCCTGTGGAACCCTACTAGTGACAGGTCTCCAGTATGATATCACCCCATTCACTATAACCCTTTGTGCCTGACCTTTGAGCCAGTTGCTGACCCATCCCGTGATGTGTTTATCCAGCTGTGTGGTAAACATTTTGTCCAGAAGGATACTTTAAGAGACAGTATGGAAAGCTTTACTGAAATCCAAAGGGATTACATCAGCTGGCTTCCCTTGATCAGCTGGGTGGGTTACCTTATAATAAAAGGAAATTAGGTTTGTCAAGCAGGACATTGCTCTCATGAAGTTGTGCTGGCTGTGACCAATGATTGCATTGTCCTTCAAGTGTTTTTCAGTAACTCTCAGAATAATCTTCTCCATAATTTTACCAGGCACTGAAATTAGACTGACAGGCCTGTCATTTCCAGGGTCATTCTAACAGACCTTCTTTCAGGGTGAATGTCTCTCAAATTGTCTGAATCTTTCTAGAATATTAACTCAATATTTGTGTTTAGAATAATTTCAAGTTCAGGATAGAATTCCAAATTTGATATTTGCATCAGAAAATGTTACTGTTCTTTGTTAATAGATGCGAAAAGACTTGCAGCACTGGGACAGAGCACTTCAGCTGGCTAAGCGTCTGGCCCCGGACCAAATCCCTTTCATATCAAAGGAATATGCAGTCCAGCTCGAATTCATGTAAGTTCTCCTGTAAGGTTGTAGTATAAGAATATTAAACCAATACTCATGCTCGATAGAAGAACACAGGATTGAGGTACTTCAGATGACTGCGTTGCTGAGAGAGGATTCAGTGAGGTCTTGCAGCTGTAGTATGAGGAAGAGTTTTGCAAGGAATCCTTTGTGCTAGAGACATGTTAGCAAATCATAGTTCCTTTTCACTAATTTCAATGTATGTATGTTCTTTGCAACTGGTAGGTCCCAACATATAATATCATCTACTAAATAAATACTTCATTGCAGGCCGTGCTTGGAAAATAGAGAAAGTCCAAATCATTTAGCACTTATTATGCTGGATGAAAGCCATGCCTTTTGCCTGTATTTCTTTAAATATCTGTTAGCCTTCATTTTCTTAAATCATTTAGGTAGAGGTGTGTCAAATTTCAAGGCTGCCAATCCCTGAAAGACAGAAGGTATTAGCCATCTGACATGATTTTAAAGTCTGTTTTAGATAAACAGATAAAACCTGGTCTGTTTAGTGCCTGAGTCAGGAGGAAAAACTTACCTACTAATAGTTTGTAGACGACTCCCTCCCCCTGGCAGTACACCTGGCATTGAGAGAGGACACTTGCTGGTCACAGAAAGGAAGGAATGGATGCAGTTGAATCAATGCAACCATCTGGAACTTGAGTTCTGAATATACTTGAGGAAAAAAAATTGCCTTTGATTTTGTGTTGCAAAAATTATAAATAATTTCAAAGATTAGCTTCATTTATCTTCCAGAAAAATGTGGAGTCGAGCTGAGAATACTGAGATGTATTTTGCAGATAGATTCTTTGCCTTTCAAGGGAGATTTATTGGTCTCTGTACAACAGAATTGAGAGATGGAAGTGCCTCTTTGACTAAGATTTGATAAAGTCCATAGGAAGTGCCATGGCATTCTGTGCAACTGTCCACCTCTTGCATACCTCACAACCTTCTATGCAGTCGTTATGTCTAAATCAAGACAGATACATGCATAACCTGTGTGGTAGGAAGGCAGCCATCTCTTCCTATTAAAAATATTTGTCTGTATAACTTCCAGTTTTCTTTCAGGGGTGATTATGTTAATGCTCTGGCACATTATGAGAAGGGAATCACTGGAAACAATAAGGTAATTCCTTTTTAGTAATGATAGCATTGTACTGTCATGATATACATTAAGTTATCATGTTTCAGACTCATTCAAATTCCAGTTTTTAATTCAGCTCTAAATTAAATGCTGTTAAATCTGTAATGTTTTGTTAGTTTGTTTCAATGCTTGATTACTGTCGCTTTTGTGACCTCGGTTTTCTAATGTGTAATCTATAGTTACTGCTTTTCATTTGATTGCCAGTACCAGGAACACGATGAAGTTTGCCTTGCTGGAGTGGCTCAAATGTCCATTCGAATGGGAGATATCCGTCGAGGGGTAAACCAGGCCATTAAACATCCCAGCAGGGTATTAAAAAGAGACTGTGGAGCTATTCTGGAGAATATGAAGGTACTCAAAAGAGTTAATAAAAGTTAAGGCTGAATATGTGACTTCATTAGGTTATTTATTTATTCATGATCTTAACTGAGAAATTATATTTTAATGATTTCCAATATTGTAGCAATTTTCAGAAGCTGCTCAGCTGTATGAAAAGGGACAATATTATGACAAGGCAGCATCAGTATACATCCGGTGTAAAAACTGGTAAGTACAGGTTTCAGGGAAATGTTATATTTCAGAGGATTTGCTGGGGTTCCCTTTGGAAAAGATTGATTCTCTGAATAGCACAAATGCCTCATTAACTATGGTTCATTGATTGCATTGTTTCAAATCCAAGCTTAAAGGTTCTCTCAGAAATTTATGTTGTTTTAATATAGTCTTACTGTCAATGTGAGATAATTATTTTTCTTTTTTTGTGTGTTATGTTTCAAGTTTCCTCCCGTTTCAAGTCCTTTGTGGGTGTATGCACATGCGCACATCCACACTGAATTTAGTAACCATATTTGTGTAGTTACTGTTTAATTAATTATATTTCTTAGTTTTATAACATGCATAGCTGAGGCTGAATATTTGGACAGTTGGAAATGATTCAAGAGTAGCCAGTATCATAATTTTTTTTTTATAAGTTAATTTGAGTATTGTGAAGTAGCCATTGGAAAAGTCAAGTTTTCTGGGAGATTTAAGGGCTCAGTTCTGGCCTAATTATGTTTTAAGGATTCCTCACATTAAGAACTGATTAGAGAGTTCAGTAAGACCTCTCCTCTTTCATATGAGTGAAAGATTAGGTTGGAATATTATGTCCATTTATTTGAAAAATGAAAATTTTATTCCATCAAAGAATTGTCAGTGGCATCAAAATGAGCCAGGAGAACACATGGTTAAGGAGAGTAGCTTGCATTTAATGATAACCTTGATTTGGGAAGAGGGAGGTAGGAGCTTTGTTTACTCTAGCAGGGGGAGGTTCAGTTTGAAGAGTGCCCATCTTTTAGTCAGAGAGGTGAGATTTAAGGTCAGCCTCTCTGGAGTCTCTCATATCCTTTGTCCTGAAAGGCCCGCTGCTTAGTTTGCTGGCTTTTATAGATCTTTCAGGTTACAGTTTTAATACTGTGCTTCTTCTATGGGTTAATGAAAGAACACCTGAGGTAAAAATCCTTGGTCTGCCACTTCTTACGCTTCTACATCTCAGACTTAAAAAAAGAGAAGAGACTGTCTTCAATCCTGTATGCTCATAAAGCAGTCTGTAATTTCCAGTTCTTATAAAGTGCAACTTTTTGAAAATATTAAAATTACTTCAAAGCTTATCCGTTATGTTCAGTTTCTTCTCTCAGATTCCTTTTCAGTGTTGATATAAATATGACAGTTTTACTGGAGAAAATTTGAAACCAGATATATTTATTAAATAGCTAATGTCTTTCTAGGGCAAAGGTTGGTGAACTCCTTCCTCATGTTTCATCTCCAAAAATTCACCTACAATATGCAAAGGCCAAGGAAGCAGATGGCAGGTACTTTTGAATGCTCTTTTTTAATATAAAACATGTTATTGCTGTTGTTGTTATTGTTACACATTAGCATTTTTGTAAAATAAATTAAAACACATACTGAAACTTTTGCATAAAATAGCCTTGTGAAAACAGTTTCTAAAATATGTAAACTTAAGTGTACACTTAGTGTATTAAAGATTTGAAACATAATCTAAGGACATTCTGCTGGTATCAAAGATGTGTTTCTAATTAATTTTTTTCCTATCTAAACATGAATATCTTTTTAAGAAAAATCATCAAAGGTTTTAAAGTACTGAACATGATGCAATATTCCAATTAGCAGAGTATTCAAGTTCAGTTTGTGTCTAACAACTCTGTAGATGTGATTTTAAAGGTCATTCAAAGGGAAAATAATCACGAAAGAGATCTTTTCATTCTAGAATCAAATTACTGGTACATCTTAATGGCTGCACGTGCATAATGTTGAATAATATGAAGTTATTAGCTGAAGTTAAAGCCCCAGATAGGTTATATTTAATCACAGAATGTAGTTCCTTCTAGTCTTTACCTGTAAGTAAACATGCTTCAGAGTAATGATACTTTAAAATATGAAACAGCACCAGAGTTTAATGTTTGCATTGATGAGACTAGAAAATACTGTTTGTGTCAATTGCATAGTGAGAGAATGAGAAATTTCTTATCTTGTCTACAGAACCAAAATAAGGTCTTATTTTTAAAATTATACATCTAGGTATCTTGTTTGGGTTTTTTTGTTCTCTCCCTCCCAAGTGATTTCATATGGAACAGATGAACTGTTTTTAATATATAGCAAAAGGGATGCTGGCAGAGTAGGTCAAAAATAGTATTGTAGTAAGACATTTTTCTGTTGCCTCTGCTTTTCATTCTCCTAAGAGAAAATTAAATAGATACCAAAAAACCCATAGTAAATGCAGAGCAATGCATTTACGTGCAAACTGAATGGAAGGTGTCACAGAGTAATGTCACAGAAATAAAATACTTTATGTTTCCTTCACACCATATTATAAGGAGTTATTTACAAAGTTAGAAAAACTGATGTGGAACCATTATTTTGCAGGTACACGGAAGCTGTGATAGCTTATGAACATGCCAAACAGTGGGATAGTGTAATTCGACTGTATTTGGATCACCTAAATAATCCTGAAAAGGCTGTTAATATTGTAAGAGAAACACAGTCTCTTGAAGGAGCAAAGATGGTGGCCAGGTAACAATCATGTTATGCTCATTAAAAAGAAGTCTTTTATCTATTGGGAGTTTATGAGGCTTGCTAACATATTAGACTCTGGTTATTGCTACTTGGCCACTGACTGTATAATTCAGTTCATTCATCATCTCTAAGATTTGGACAATTAAACAGGTACTGATTTTTTGTTGTTGTTGTTTACTTTCTGATTAAAATTATATTAACATGAAGTAATAAGTTTAGACAATAATAAAAAATTGCCATGCTGGATTATTTTTACTAAGTTAATTTTAGGAACCTAGTTGAAGCAATTCAAGATAGAAAATGGATTAGAAGTGTTTTGTATTTGTATGTATGTTGTGTATTATATTCCTGAAACATTTGGTGTATTCATTAAGCTTCATTAAGTACTAAGGCATTAATTTTTCATTCTGATTAGATTCTTTCTGCAGCTTGGTGACTATGGTTCTGCCATCCAGTTCCTGGTTATGTCCAAGTGTAATAATGAAGCTTTCACATTAGCTCAGCAACACAACAAGATGGAGATTTATGCTGATATCATCAGTGAGTATTCCAGGTTCAAAGTTTGCTTGCATTATGTTTTGCTGTTCTTTTAGTTGATTTCAACCAATTTGAAATCATAACACAATGGGTGTGAAGTTTTGTTTCCCATTTCCAGTCATTGCGGCCAGATTTGCCAATGTGTGTAATTCAGGCCTACAAGCCAGACTCTGCTTTCAGCTTAGATATCTCCCTTGGTCTTCAGTCTGGGTTGTTTTCAAATCTTGCCTGTCCTACAGCTTTTTTTTGCTTATCCATAGAGATAAAACATTTGTCTAGACTATTTTCTTGTGCCCATTGAGGAATCCCTTTCTTTGACCTTGATACAAAATGGAGCATTTCACTGGTATGGTTCTTGATTTTTGTTCCCTTTTCCTTTTCTCGTGGTTCCAACTCTTTTCTTCCATGTCACTTTTTTCCTTTTTTTCTCTTTAAGACCCTTTGTGGCCTCCTCTTATCTCAGTGAGAGATGGAAAGGAGACCTTACTGAAAAGCTGACTTTTATCTTGGGCTATCAAGCCAATCAGAGTCCAGCTTGTCAATTTGCACTCAATTTTATAGTTTTCTTCTGTGTGAGGCACCTTTGAAGAGTGCCTTATCAGCTCCACATATTTATCTCCCAAATTCTCATATTTTCAATTAATCTCTTCCTTTAGAAAATGATTTCTTGTTATGAAGGTTATAAAAACTTGGCAACAGTTAGCTTGGAGATGTATGGTTGCAGATGCTTGTCGAGGTGGCCACAATTGTTCTACTGTTCCTTATGCTTTTATCCAAAATAGGATGTCTCAAACTTAAGTGGGTGGAAAAAGGGTTTAAAACCAACTGGAGTTGTGGCTGTCTTTGTTTTACATGTGTACAGCAAAATGGAGTCTTGTTTAGAAGACTTAAGTACTATTCTCTGCTACCACATGGTTGCATTAGCCCCGATAGCCTTGCTTTGTACAATACAAGTATGCTTCCATATTCTTAAACTGTGAATGCAATTCAGGTGATAATCTCATAATCACTTGCCCTGCTTTATTGTTGCCAAGACATAATGGAAAAATTCATTATTAGATCATGTAATGACATTTCACTATGATTTTTTAGAACAGAATGTAGTGACAGGATGAGGGGGAATGGTTTTAAACTAAATTAGGAGAGTAGATTTAGATTAGATATTAGGAAAAATTTCTTTACTGTGAGGGTGGTGAGGCACTGGAAAAGGTTGCCCAGAGAAGTTGTCCCATCCCTGGGTGTGTTCCAAGGCCAGGTTGGATGGAACTCTGAGCAAGCTAGCCTAGTGAAAGAAGGGCTTGGAACTAAATGATCTTTAAGATCCCTTCAAACCCAAATCATTCTATAATTCTGTGAAAAACAGAAATCCCATTGTGGTGTAAAACCTGTGGAAACAATTATTTCACTGTATTATTAGCTCCTAATATTTGACACTTAGTCTGATTAAAACAGGACAAAATGTGTAAGACATAATTTGAGTCTGTCTGGCTTTGATTTCCTTTGAATGTCAGTAAAAAAAAAATAGGAGTATGTTGCTTCAGTAGAGTCTTTATTTTCCTTAATAAGAATACCCTGCTATCTTCTGTTGCAGGTTCTCAAAGTACTACCAATGAAGATTATCAGAGCATTGCACTGTATTTTGAAGCAGAAAAGAAACATTTTCAGGCGGGGAAATTTTTCTTGCTGTGTGGTCAATATGGACGGGTCAGTACTGAAAGGATAAGCCAGTAAAAGTTAAACGTTTATAGAAACTGTTCAAAATACAGTACTTCAGGGAAGTCCATGTTAAATTTTAAGTGCCTTAACTGATGACATACTGATCTTTTTTTAAAAGAGTAAAAAATGCAAGCAAGCTATTTATATTTACAGTTATCTAGAATGTGTTCTGTGAATTGTACATTGCCATGCACATAGGTTTTTCATAGCAGTAGAAGCTTGAGGTAAATCAAGGATATATTTTTGTCAATGAATCTCTAAATGTCATGATCCACAGCAGCAATTTATTTACATTTCATTGGCTTGACCAGTGGAGACTTGGTTGCAGAGTAACTAATTCATTAATTGCTGTAGCGTGCCCTAACTGAAAGCTTTTTTTAAAAAAAGAAAATATGTTAATTGAAGTATGTTGATTGACACACTTTTGATCAGTTACAAGTCTGTGAACTGATGCTTATTAAATGTTTGACTTTTGCATACTGAACACATACTACATGACTGATTTTTGCACATTACAGCCATTGTAGGTGAAAACTCCTTCAACTGTGGCATGGGGGGCTCCGTGACATTAAAAACATGACATTAATCACATTGTGACATTAATTACATTAATCATTAATTTGTTCTCACCATACTGCTGTTAACATCTTTCACAGCTAGTGAAGGTGTACATCAGAATTTGGCAAAGACTCAATTGTTTCTTGCATGAGTATCTGTAGGAGCAGCTGCTACCTCTATAGTTGAGATAAGCATTCAGTGTGCCACCTGTCTATCAAAATGCAGAGAGAGAGAACTTGATAAAAATTATAAAAAAGTGAGTTCCATGTGTCTCAATTTTAACTTTCCTTCTGTATCATTTTAGGCATTAAGGCACTTCATGAAAAGTCCAAGCACAGAAGATAACTTGGCTATGGAAATGGCAATTGAAACAGTAAGCAACTTCGATAAAACAAAAAATTCTTCATCTTTTTAAGAAGTTTACCTTCAGTATTGTGACATTTTCCTAGCGTCACTGAGTGTGTTTGGACATATTGCAAATAGAAGGAAAACTGTATCAGTAAAGATGATATCTAAACATATCTAAAATCCCAGTTTAACACATTAGAGAATAAATATGAACTACTGCATGTCAAAGCTGATGAACCAAAGAATCATCTGGTTTGAACGAGCAGAACTAAAAAAATCGTGTTCTAAATCTGTCTAGTTTCAGTGCTTTATGGAAAGGCTTCTAATGAGAAAGTTATTTTTCCCTTCTTCTTTCATATTGTAGTTTCTTGTGTCTTTTTTTGATAGGTGGGACAGGCAAAAGATGAAGCCCTAACAAATCAGCTGATTGACTATCTAATGGGAGAGGGGGATGGCATGCCCCAGGTATTGTATTTTTATCACTGCTATTCTGTCACATTCTGTGCTACAAGATATTTTGAGCTTACTTTGTCCTAAAATTTTTAGTAGGCACAGACTGTGCTTTAGCTTTTGTTAAGGAGCAAGACTTGTATGACCATTCCGTGGGTCATTCACCCAGTAACTCCAGGTTCAGAAATATTAGAAAGGAAGCACCAATTACTCTTGGATTGAGTAATTTTTCTTCATCTTATGAAAGCAGGTAGTTGGACAGAGGAGGTCGAAATTAATGCTTGTACTGAGGGTAAGAGACAAAACTTAGCTGTTGGTTGATGCCAGTTTACCAGCTGGCTGTTGCCTTTCCCAGATGGACAGTCAGCATGTGTATGTCTTGAGATGAGCTACAGCAGTGGTCTCTTCCTGCAGTAGCAGAGTTGGTCTGACTTTCACAGTGGAAGAAAGTAAGGTACAAAGTAGGAGATGCAGGTCAAAACCCCGCGGTTTACCAGGTTACGTTAGTTCCTGCATTCAGCGTCAGTGTAAGGCATAAAAGGTTGTGGACAGATTTTCAAAATTAGCATCCTTTTTCATTTCTGAGTGGCTTTGATGACAATAGCTTGTAGTACATTCAGTCATAATTGGGCTTGAGTTCAGGGAACTATGTGGCTGAACCACTTGAAGTTTTACTGCCCGTTAACAGCACACCTGGAATGTGAGCTAAGTGGTGAAAGCCAGACCTCAGGTGAGGGTGTTGCAGTCTGCAGTCAATTGCTTAGTTAAGGAATTTAGAGTCTCATACAAAGTCATGGTAAATACAGTCAGGTGCAATATGGTATACCATGGAAGAATAAATTACGCCTTGCTGAGGGGAACAAGGTTTTGTAATTATGGAGATGTCGCGGGTTCAGTTTGTAACCGGGCAGAAACACCAATTTAGTGTAGTGGTTTGGTCCAAAATACTCATTACTGTTTATCTGCTGTGAGATAAGAATTAGGAGAAATGCAAAGCAGGCACCAAACTTGAAAGAATATAAAGAAGTTTATTAACAGACCTAAAAGAGGAAAAAAAATTATACCACCTTCAGAGCTCTCCTCCTCCCCCCACCTTCCTCCCTTCTCCCACTGACAATGTAAAAAAACAACCCTTAAGATGTTCAGTCTGTTTACCACTTCCATAATAACCTTGTTCAGTCCATTTAGAAAGAGAAGTCTCTTCTTGCTCATGCTATGAAAGCAGTATCACAACGAGACAGCCGCCCACTTCCTAATATTGTTCAGTCCATTTAGGAAGAGGAGTCTCTCTGCTCGCGTGTGAGTCCTTTCCCCCGACTTGCAGCTTTTCCCGCAACTGCTTTCGAGGGTCCACTCTTGAAGTTTTTTGGGGTACAATTTTAAGGTTGAGCCGTTCAGAAACAAAAACAGAGGCCCTTCTCCTTCCCTGGGAGCAAAGGGTCTTCCTCATCTTCATCGTTAGGACTATCTCTGGGAGCATCTCTAGGGACTGAGGTTTTCTCCTTTCCCGTTTGGAGCAAAAGTCCTCATCTGGTTCATCTCTCCCTGTCCAAACTTCTCATGAAATTACAGCTGCGTCAGCATCTGCCTATCTCAGCGCAGGTGCTTTTGCTTACAAGTTGAACACTCCACCCCCCATATCTTCATGAAATTACAACAGGATACTCTGATATATCATAGCTTCACAACGGAATTTCAGCTTTAAGCATCTCCTCTCTCTCTTCCCTCAGGTTTTCAGCTCTTCACAGCAGTAAAAGGGTTAATCTCACCTCGGCCTTGCAGCTTTGCAGCTGGAATGTTGAATGTTTCTTATCGCAGTGGAGAGGGGGGAGAGCCGAGCCGCTCCGGCTGCCCACGGCAAGGCAGTGGGGGGGTTCCACGGCTGGAACAGGTCCATGGCTCCAGGATGGCCGTGGCCCAGCCCGGCCTGGCCCAAGCAGGGCCTGGCCGGGCCCGCTGGCCCCCACACGGGGCCCGCAGCCACCTGTGCCAGCGCCGGAAACGAGAGAGAGCTTGGAGGGGGAGTTTGTCTATTCTTAAATGTGGATCACAGAGGTGGTCCCAACTTTAAGTGGCTTAGAGAATTGTCCATATTCAAACTGACCAGCTGATAGGTTCTGTCAGGTCCCAGAGGAAACTGTAAGCACCCCTTAGCAAGGACATCCCTTCCGGGACTATGCTTGCTAACCTATGACAGGAGATTACAGGGGCTTGGTGCAATAAGTTGATTTCACCCCTAATATTACAGTTGTGGTTTGCAGTTCTGTTAGGAAATTGGAAACTCTGTCTCTTTCCTCTCTGTATGGATTAAGGGTTTGATATTTTAGACTTTTAAGAGACACCAGGCAGTTGATGGCCAGGAAAACTTTGCTTTTATAAAATGTAAAAAAAAAAAAAAAAAAAAAAAAAACCAACCAAAACAAACCAAACCTCTATCTCTTTATTACTTACCTCTGACTTTACCTCTAATATGAAATGTGAACTTCAATAAAATTATGAGAGAAGCAAAACATGGCAAAACAAACAGAATTCAGCTGTAAGAACCCAAAGGTAATTAAGCTGTTGGAGGCACTGGATGAAAAATCCATCCAGTATCAGTGTAAGCAAGACTAATTTTGTACTTACGCTGGAAGTTGGGTGGACAGACACTGTAGCATCCAGTCTCTTTTCTCAGAACAGCAGCTTATCTGCCTTGTTCAAAGAAATGCATGGGACTGGGTGAAGGAAGTGAGCTATGTGAGTGAGCCAGTGAGTATGATATCCATAGTGAAGAGGTTCTAAAGATTTTGGAAAAGACTTAAGAATTTTTGAATGCCATTATTGCTATATTTAACATTGTTTTGAACTTCACTGTAGAGCTTTGTTTTCCTTATTTAAAAGCTCTCTCTTGTTCTTCTGAATGCTTTAATCCAATCTACCATAGTGTCTCTCAGTGAGTAACAAAATTTTACTTTATCAAATCATACATATTTGCTTTAAAAACTACTTTAAAAACAATCCTTATCTTCATTATGCTATGGAGACTGTTCTTGAACTTACCAAGCAAGATATAATTGTTTTTAGAAAATAGAAGCTTCTATGTCGTGGCATTTTTGTAAAGCTGAAAGTAAGAGTGAATTGAAAAGT
This sequence comes from Coloeus monedula, assembly GCF_965178545.1. Lineage (NCBI taxonomy): Eukaryota > Metazoa > Chordata > Aves > Passeriformes > Corvidae > Coloeus > Coloeus monedula. The sequence goes on along the minus strand of NC_138785.1, from coordinate 52,148,193 downwards.
AGCCATGCAGCAGAAACTTGCTAATCATTTCAAGCATTGATCTACAAACCAGGTTATCACTGACAGCAGGCTGATTGCTTTAAATCTTTCACAGCCAACAATTATGTGGCATTTTAATGAAGTACCATATTATCAAAATTATTAAGTTCACCAAAATTTTGCTACACTATTGTCCAACTAATTATAAATGATTTCTTAAATGTGTGATTTTGTCAACTGTTGTGTTTGTTAACTTCAACATGTAAAGATTCTTAATTTGTCATGTTCACTCTTTCAGGGAGCATTAACTAGCAAGGTTCTGCTGTTTTCTGTGTGCATATTTTCTGAATACATACATTTTAAAAAGAAAACTTAAATTATGATTATCTAATATTAAAGCAGCTAGATTGCAATAATAAATTTTCCAAGGACCTTAGGAAATGTATTGTATTAGAAAATTCTTTTCTGCATTTTTTGCTTTTAAACTTACTGACTTTAAAGGTAAGAATATGAAAGTAAAACATGGGACTAATTTTTCTTGAATGAGTTTCACTTTTTTAAAAAAAGTAATTTAAATATATTATTTAAGTAAAATATAATTAGGAACATGGCAAATACCATTTAAGACTGCTGGTCCATGCTGGGACAGGATCCTTTCCTGCTGCAGCAGGAGAAAGGGGAGAAGCAGGCTGGATGGCGAAGTAGTGCAGCTTTGGGCTAACATCAGTGGAATGGCCATCTGTGTTCATTAGGTGTCAGAAGTTGGGAAGAATTATATCATAACCCACTATTCTTAATAATTTTTGGTTTACCCCACTCAGGGAATGGCAATTTTTCTTTTTAAGGCAGTTTACAGTGGAAAAATAATACCTGTTAATATAAGTAGTTGTAGTTACTTTATATCCAGTTAACTATTTCATTATTCTGAGTTACAATTTTTGCTATGTTCAGCCTTTTGATCATGTATTACTTAAAATTGTGCTCCATCATTAGTTTAACAGTAATTACTTTCAGTTGCTTAATGTTTTTCCTTATATTTCAAGTTAAAAAGAAGGTTTTGTCTTCTCTTTTTTCTTTCCATATGTGATTCTTTCCCTCCTGCTTTTATTTCTGTGATTTTTTTGGTAATTTTTTCTTTGCTTCTCAAGTACAAGCTAATCTTTGCAGTCATCTTCTCTATAAGGAAATATCTTTGTCTTTAGTATTTCTGTTACCTTGAATTTCTGCTTTCTTTTGCTCTGAGACTTACATACAAAACCCACACAGTATTCCAGAGAATAGCACAACATTGATGAATACAATTCTTTTAATAGAAGTTTTTACACCATTTTAACATAAAATACACACTTTAAATGTTTGGATTTACTACTAATTTTGCAGAATTAGTTGGTTTGGATTTTTTTGCTAAGCTCTCTATAAAGCTGCCAGTGTCTTTTTTTTTTTTTTCATTTGTACATTTAAGTTGGAACCATACCATTATATACAATATTTTAGCTCAATTTAATCCCAATTAAGTTTATCATGTACAGGCTTTACTTTTTATTAATCTCATTTTAGAAATCACTGCTAGTGATATAAAATAATGACACTAGCCCTATTTTTTTTCACTTAATAGTTTCTTTTCATAGGAACATAAGCAAGGTCAACAAGGTAACAATTTTATTTTGTATTTTTATTTTTTATTTTTTGTTTTTTAGTTTTGTTTTTAAATTATTTCACTAATTTGCCTGCTGTTGGATTGCCACGTTTTGGGCAAACTCTTTGCTACATTTACCGTTCTTGAGTTATATAATCTATCAAAAATACGTGGTATAGCAAATTATAAATTTTATGCATTTTATTAGGTGGTTGTCCCCCTTTTTAATTTTTTAACTGTCTTGGATGTCTGCCCTCTGGTCCCAGAACAATACATTCATTAGTGGCCAGATTTTGTGATCCTCATCCACACTAAGCAATGTTTGCATCTAGATCCATAATGCAATTTAAGCATTTCTGGCAAGACTCCTATTTCTGAAAGGAGTCCCTGGTTTCTTTTCTGACACCATAAATGCCCACACAGCTGGAGTTGTTTGGTTTCCCCCTGTACAACTCTCCACGTGCACAGTGGTCTGTGGCTTGCTGCATGCCTCCTGACAGGGTTTGGCCAGCACCTGCCAGGACTCCCTGTGGGCCCTCAGCGTGGGTATTGTGTGCCCGAGCAACAGCCAAAACCCTGCGGGAGATTGTGGCATAGCTGAAGCATGTTCCTACAAAGAGCTCTTCACGAAGCAAGCTTGTCTGCTTTCTTTGGGGAATGTGGTGGTGGGGTGAGCAAGTCAAGAAAAGGAATACAGCAGTAGGTATTTGGTCAGTATTAATTGCTTTTGTATGATTTCGTTAAGGATGCCAAGTACCTGTTTCGCTTGTACATGGCCCTAAAGCAGTACCGAGATGCTGCCAGAACTGCCATAATAATTGCCAGGGAGGAGCAGTGTTCAGGTAAGTCTTTCCTCTGATGTGATGGCATCTCTCATGCTACCTCCTTAGGTACCCTACTTAGGGTGCTGCTGTTTGTGTAGGATTATACTTAGAGAAGATGTGTATCAGTGCTTTTAATTGTATTCAAGGTCAGTTTTGAATTTGAAAGTAGACTTGGGAAGAAGCTTTGGACTCACACCTGTATATTAAATATTGGGGAAAAAAAAGAAACTTGTGGAAAATATCTGTATTTTTTATTACATTCAGGTGAACATAGTGATTAAGACAGCCTTTGACTTCACCTTTCTGTGTGTTACAGTCATAGAATTGCAGTTTCTACATATGGTAGAAACTGACTTGGTACTGATCCTTTAGTCTTAGCACCTGACTTTTATCAGTGGAAGATGGGCAGAGGAGATAATTTCTGTTGAAGGACCAGACATGTGCTTACTTTAAGCTTTGTTTTCGTTTGTAATGGGTATGCTGAAGTTAGAAAAAAAATAAGAAGAGAGAGGGCTAGAAGCAAAATAGCTGCCACCTCCATTATTAACTCTCCCCTGTAGCCGTGGCAACAACCCTACCATAACACTGCTTGCTTTTCATTTCAATTATGTAAAAGAAAAATCTATAAAGGAAAAATAGCAGTCTCGGGAATAACCCAGGCAAATTAACATTTATGGGCTGCTCCTCGGCTGCTCCTCAGCATTGGGCTAAGGAGTGGAAAAACCTCTAAAACCCTTGGCAAGCAAATCTCCCAATCCATCATAGTGAATAATGCATTTGTGCTTAATTATGTAAGCAGGAAATGCAAAGGCTCAAGGATTTCAATATTTACTAGCTTCTCTGAATCTGAAAACTTGTATCTAAAATGCAGTACCCTATGGTGTATTTCATATTCCCTAGTAGTATAGATGTATTTTGCAGCAGTGTAATAGGATGCACAATGTTTGTCTCATTAAAATCACCAACCTTGCAGTTGTTTCTTCTTGTTGTTTCTTCTGGAAAGGCAGTTTTACATCAGCCCCCTCTTCCTTCAGCATATTTCAGTGAGTTTGATTCTGAAGTCTGCACCAGTATAGTTTGTTCTTTTCTTAAAAATCCTTTTAATAATAATATTTAAGTCACACTGGTTGATATTTTTCTTTGGGTATGCCATTTTAAGTGCAGTTTTCTTTGAAGTTGTTTTTATGTAATCACATGATTTTAAGACTGTATTATACTGAGAGTCAGTAACACAGTATAAAAAAATGTTGTTTTCCAGCAACTAATTCTGAAGTGATACTTAACTGTCTCAAATTTCATAGTTTGATTAAATTGTAGTGTATAACAAAACTTTACAAATTGCTCTGTAGAGTAAAAAGATCTGCTGATAGAGAAATATAGGGAGGCAAAGGAAAAATGTTTGCTGAAATAACTGAAATTTCCTTTAAATGCCTCCAGCTGCAAAGAGTATGACTTCCTCAACCTCTAATAATGCAAAAAATCCCCAAACAACCAACAAAACAACCCCAAAAACAAAGCAAGAAAAAAACAGCTAGGAATAGACTAAATGCAAAACACTACTTGATTTCAGCTTTTAATGTCATAAAAATTGATAATTCAATGAAATCCTGTGGTTTCTGGACAATCCTTGATAGTAACCTTGAAGCAGTATAACCCAGTGAAGTAACATTCAAATTTTAACTATGCCTTGACAGGTTTTGGGTTGGTTTGGTTGCAGAGGCAAGGCGTTTCCAAAGCAAATGATCAAATAAAAGTATGCTAAATTAACATTTAAAAAATAGCTTTTGAATATCTGACATTGAAGAACAACAACAACAACAAAATCTGTAAATGCTCTAAAAGCATCCTCTACTTTTAAAGTTCATTATATTAAATTGCTATCATATATATTTTGCTACTGTTTAGACTGTTTAGATTACTTCTCCCAGTGTAATTTTTTTTTTTTTTTAACTTCCTGGCTGATACTGTTTAGGATACTGTGACAAGCAACTGCTTGTGGCTTTCCAAAGAAATTGTCACGCAATGGTTTTACTCCAAGCATCAACATAACTTCAGCTTCCCTATATGTCATTAGTAAAGACGTTGTTATGAAAAATTAAATTTTCTGTTGTTTTTTTCTTAAGGAAACTACCGAAATGCACATGATGTTCTTTTCAGTATGTATTCAGAGTTAAAGACCCATAAGATTAAAATTTCTTCTGAGATGGCTACGAACCTTATGATTCTACACAGCTATGTTTTAGTGAAGGTAAGGAACTGAGAAATTGAATTTATGTGTAAGTTGCGCAGTGTCTGGTTTATTGAACTGTATGGATGGATGGGCTGTGTACATAAATTACAGTGTCATGTAGATTATATCACAGAATCCAAGTGCATGCTAATAGCAAGCTTCAAGAGGACAATCCATAGTTGTTTCTGCCTCTTTGAGTAGCATATTCTTTTTTAAAATACTGAAGAATTGAAAATTACATATGGCTTCCTGTTTCTCTTTTGCATTCATACTTACAAATGCTATGCTACTAGTACAACTATTTATTGTTGTTGTATTTGAGGTTATTATCCATAAGTAGATCACTGCTTTTCTGTAAATGAAATTAAGCAGGGGCTCCAGTGATCTCCAGTAGTTAACCATGGATAGTAAACCCATCTCCAGTAGTTAAGCCCATCAGGATATCCATTCCTACAGCCAGGTTTGGCCTCCCTCTCTACCAGCAGTGAGGCAAGAGCTGCAGATGGTGGGCTGAAGGCCAGAAGCACCCTTCTGGGGAAGAGCCACTGTGAGGTCTCTGGTCCCTTCTCTAGTCCAGCTCTGCTCAGTTTCATGAAGGAGTTGTTGGCATGCAGCTCCCAGCAGGATGAATGAATGCCAAGAGCAGGCTGCAGGAATTACTCTCAATGGCTGCAATAAACGTGGCATGTTTGCTGTATTCCAGATTCACGTGAAACGTGGTGATCACATGAAGGGAGCACGGATGCTTATACGTGTAGCCAACAACATCAGCAAGTTCCCATCACGTAAGTGCTGACAGCAGAGGAGCAACAGGGCAACTCATCAATCAGCACTGCATTACAAGGTTCATTCTCCCCCTGTGATCCTGTGGGCAACAACAGAGTGTAACTACACAGTGTGCTCTGCATCCTCCTCGAGACAGCTCTTCCATACACAGCCTCCAGGATGGGATCCTCACCAGCAGTTTAGTCTGTCCTCACATTACTGCAGTACTGAGCAGCCTCAGCCACACACAGTCTCAGGATTGTGTGTAATGAACTGATTGGTTCTGGGATTTTATCACAAAATTTTAACTGACCTTTTTTGAAAATGATTTTTGGGTACATGGAAAATGTAGACTAAAAAGTAGGCTTTAAAGAGTGCAGACCAGATTTGGGAGACATGGTTATAATCAGAACATTCCTGCTGCCATGCTGAGCTTCAGGAGTGCAAGGCAGTGAGAGGTGAAACCATGGTTTTCTTGTATATGGTTCAAGGAATGGCCCAAATTGTGCAACTGTGTACCGTGGAAAAGAAGAAAAATAAGTCTTTTTTCATCAGTACTTTTTTAGCTGTATTAGCTCAAAGGTTTTTAACATTAATATTGGTAAATAAATATTTGACATAGTTTCATTCTGTTACAGACATTGTGCCAATTTTGACTTCAACTGTGATTGAGTGTCACCGAGCAGGATTGAAAAACTCAGCCTTCAGTTTTGCTGCTATGTTGATGAGACCTGAGTATCGGTGTAAAATAGATCCTAAATATAAAAAGAAAATTGAAACTGTGGTCAGGTGAGTGATGTTAATCAAATGCACACAATCACCTGTCAAGGCTTTATTTGCAATGCTCTTTTTGCTCATAAAGCCTATAGGCTGTTTTCATATTTTTTCACTGTCTTTTATTTGAAAGGCTAAGAACCATTTCCCACCCTTCTCTGAGAATTAAAGACTTCCCTTGAATGCAATAAGCCTTAAATTCAATGTGCATGTAAAATGCTTCCTAACCAGCAGTAACTTTTCCATCTTGTCCATACAGACACAAGTGCAGCCCTACACGTTTAGTTGGTCTCTAGTTGAGAATCCACAGCCAAACTGTTGGCTACTACAGCAGCAGCATTGTGCTCTTCTGTGATTTAGACTACTGACTAAATGGCTAAGATAAAAAAGAATGGGATGGCAAATAAAATATATGAATTTTTGACATTTTCTTCCTTATCTGAAGTTTTGTTTTGGTAGATCCTAGCCAATGTTTTCTGCCAGAGGAGGAAGCATAGGTAACTGTAAAACAGCAGGGCACGCATATATAACACTTTCTCATTTATTGTACTAGTCTCTAACCAAGGCTCAGGGACTTGCTGAGCTCATATGGGTGATTCAGGTATTTATTTATTAAGTCTCTAAGCTCTCCATGAGCTTATCCAATCTCTCTGCTTAAAGCCATGTAAATTTTTAATGACAGGTGACTCCTACAACAAGAAGTTCCATTATGTCAAGACTGGTGTCTAGCTGGTTTAAGGTGATGCCTCATAGTTTTCCTCTAAGGAGAGATCTACCCTTTTCTGTGTTATTCATGATTTTAAACACCTCTATATTTTATTTATTTCCCTTCTATCAGTTAAGTATTTTCAGGACCTGAAGAGTCTCAGCTTACATAGCTGTTTTATGGACACTGATTTTTATGTCATTTCTCTGAAACTCTTACAGCCTTTTTGGAGGCAGTTAGAAGCTGTATAATCCTACCAGAAAGCCAGTTTTTTGTTACTCCTGTTCTTTGTGGTGCTGCCACAGAAAAACTCTGCAACAAAGAAACCACAGCTTTATAGTCAATAGGTATAGACCCTGAGTTTTGAAATCTTTCAAAGTATTAGGATCTGTTACAGTTTTTAAAAGATGGTGTTTTTTTCTAATTAAATGGAAAATGACCTATTTCCGAGTTGACACAATTGTGATGAAGCCTGGGTGATAGTTAAAAGGAAGGAGCTGATAGAATGTAAAATAGCAGCTGGAAGCTATGCAAGTAACTCAGAGGAAAAACACTTGCTAAGTATCAAAGGCATTGTAAAAGAGCTTTGTTAAGTTCAAACAGCCTGAGGGTTTTATTCACAGCTGTATCTGTGTTTTAGACGTCGAGACACTACTGAGACAGAAGAGCCAACAACAGCCTGTCCCTACTGTGCTTTCCAGCTCCCAGAGTGTGAACTTCTGTGTCCCAGCTGTAAAAACAACCTTCCATACTGCATTGCAACTGTGAGTGTCTGCTGTGCTTCCTGCAGTGTGACAGTAAAGGCAAAGCTGCTTTCCCTTCTAAAAATAAGTTCATTTGAACATCTTTAGTTTGCTAGTGGATCCAGGCTAGGTGGTGTTACGCATTTATGGGTTTTTGTAATGTGTTACCAAATTTCTTTTTGTCTTTGGCTATCACAGTGTCCTCACTTGCCACCTACAAATAGCAGGCATTTGAGGGTCCCAGTAAAACTAGGAAGGCATTTTGGGAGACTTCAGCTTCCCGAGAAGGCAGGTGGAGCACCAGGAATCCCCAGCACACACATTTGGTGCACTTGGTGCACTTGGGAGAACAGACAAGGATTGTGCTGCTGGTTGCCTTCCCAGCTCAGCCCTTTGCCTAGGTGCTCTAGTGCTCAGAGAACTAACATAAGTCCCCCTCTCCTTTTCCATGTACAGGAGCTTGTGGAGGGCACAGTCCTCCTCCCCTAAGCTCCAGGCTGCCAAGACTTCACATTAAAAAAAAAATTAAAAAACTAAACCCATCAACTAAACACAAAAACCCCAACAAAACTTCAAAAATCTGTTTTAGGGAAATTTAAGCACATCTAAAGTTAATGGTTCAGCCAGTGACCTCAGCGTTTCTTACATTACTGATCCTTACAGAAATGAGAAGTTCTAACATCTTTTGTTTCTTTAGAGTGTACTGAAAAGGTAGGGATGGCATACATTCCTGGTGGAAGTTACTGTACAGCTACTGTATAACTAACAATCTTTATTGGGTTCGTGTGAATTGTCATACTAAAATTGCAGAAAAAAAAGACAACTTACTTGAACAGGGAACAAATGTTAGAGTTAACATTCTTTATTAAAACTAAAGAAGTCTTACAAAAAAATTAATATCCATTATGTGGGGGTCTTTTTGCTCTACTGGTTTAGCAGAATGACAGGTATACTTTAGAAGTAATATCTTCAGGAAAGCAAAGGATTTTAAATATAATTTTATGACCCAAACACAATGTACGTGTTACTACATGTTACACAGTATTTATTTAGGCTCCATCTTGGCCTTAGTTTATGTCACAGGTGTTTGTAATATCATTAACACTGGCATTTTCAAATATCTAATAAGAGTCAGTGTCTGCTGCTGCATATCCTATTAGAGCATAAATCTCTTAGTATAGTTCAAGGTGCTATTGTGTTTTTACAGTATTGAAAACATACATACAAATTCCTTCTATGAAAAGTAAACTAGTTAAACTGTAGCAAAAAAGAGAAAATGTAGAGTAAAGAGGCAAAGGCCAGGCAGGCTCACAAACTTAGTGTTGAATGCGACCTGCTGTGCTCAGGTGCTGTGGCTTTGGTGGGATTTTTGGTATGCCATATACAACACCAAAAAAGCCAGCAGATATAGGTACAGCTCTGGATACAGATCTACAGATAGCATTCTAGAATTGCCAAACTGAAAGAATTCTAAACACTGTAATTCAATTAATTTTTAGATTTCCATTTTTAAAAGAGGAATGCAAATGATAATGGAAACACTGCACCTCTTTGAGAGCTCCTTTTCTAGTTACAGAATTGACACAGTAATCCAACTACAGTAACACTACTATGGGGCTTTTAATTCAAGACCTTAGAACTCAGTAGCTGAGACTTTTTCACAATAACAGGTCCAAAAGTAAATGCTCACTGTTCTTGGGCAGCACTTGCCCCTTCATTACCTGCAGTTTTTGTGTGCAGGGTCGGCACATGGTACGCGATGACTGGACAGTTTGCCCACACTGTGACTTTCCTGCCCTCTACTCAGAATTCAAAAAGTAAGTTGGGATTTTTTTTTCTGTTGCAATATTCCAATGTTTGTTCATATTTTAGCAGCAAATGGGTCATTTGGTACTAAAAACATGTAACAGCTGGGCTGGGTGGAAGAGGAACCCCTCTTACTTGGTCGTTGCACCTAAGACACTCAAAACATTGCTTCAAAGTTGACCAAATGATGTGGTATGATAAAGAATTGGGCCAGTAATGCAGGGCTCCAACAGGAACAGTAATGAAGATGGATGGTGAGCTTGTGTAAGGTCTCGGCTCTGTCCAGGAAGAAGGCCTCATATGGGGGCAGGGCAGGAACACAGGCACACTAGCAATCCCCAAAACAAAAATGCACATAGAATTAGGTACAAAGACAGGAATAATTTTTTGTCCCTGATAATCACATGTGGCAATGGGATTGGATAGCTCTGTTCCAATGTCAGGAACTCTGAAGCTGTTAAAACCTCCTCTGTTACATGTTTAAATGCTGCAAACAGCAGCAGCCTTCCTGGTGCCGTGTTAGTTCTCAAATGGAAACAAACCAGCTTTTGCTCCATGTAGACAGAAGCAGCCATTGCTCTGTCCCACACTTGCTCTACATAGCACTGGTCAGAACTCTGCTCTAGGCTTTGTGCCTTGGGCCCAGCTTCCTTTGAAAAATACTAGCTTTTGACCAATTACCCTTCCTTTAAAACAGCATGTTACAGACTGAAAACATGTGTCCCATGTGTTCTGAAAGGATTAACATTGTTGATCTTATGAAAATAACTGATTGCACAGAGTACCTCAGACTAGAAGATGAGGATCATTAAATTCAGGTATGTCCTACAGTACTTTTTACTTAACGGGGCTCATTCCAGAAGACAAGAGTTTTTCCCAGTAAGGAATCTTAACAGTCTGGGTCAACACCTCAGGTAACTTGAGACCCAGTTCTGCCACCTATTTGCCCTCAGGCATGCAAACACCAGTAGGTTTTCCTACTGCAACTAACCTGGTTGTTAAATTGGGCTTGAACTCGGTTTACCCCTATGACCACATTAACATCCAGAGGATGTTCTGGTTTGGAACACGTTCCTGAATACCAGGTGTGCTTGAGTAGCACAGAAAACAGTGTGAAGATCCCCACATCATCCAAACTTCTACAGATCTATCAACAAGGGTTTAAGTGCAGGGAGAGAGAGCAACAGGGGTACTAACTGGAAGGAGCAAATCTAAAATGCAGGTTACATGATCTCAACATGCCTATTTAACAGAATCAATCCCAGGATAATAGCAACAAGTTGATAACAGCCTGAAATACTCATACTTCAAAGAATGGTATAGACAGAGCCATGCTCTCAAACACTTAGATTCAGGACTTTGTTTTTTTAAAAAATCTGGTAACTGAAAATGAGTTAACAATCGTCCTCAGTAACGTTGACATTTCAAGGCAGATTTACTAGTGTGAACAGCTTATGTGAAAATGCAGCTGTGGGTTGGAGTAGTGCACCTAAGTTCTTTCGGGAAATTTTTAGTTGATTTTATTTTTCCTGATCTGCTATCACAGTGTATCTCAGAATATGATTAACCACCTCTGCTTATTTTCAGAGCTGCCTGTGTTGGCTGGCAAGCAGCAAGGAAAACTCTATTACTACATCACACATCTTTTCCCCACAAAGGCCTGATAACAACTCCGTCACTTCCATTTTGTGGTATCTGTAACTATTTAGCTTTTGATAAATTTTGTACTTTGGTTTATTGTAGTAATAAAACTGACGGATAATTCTTTCAAACAAAATCTGCATTTTATCTGCACCAAAGACAAACCACGGGGCCATCTTTTTATGTGAGTGGCAGGAAGAACCACTTCCCTACTGTTTTCTTTTTCAGTATCAGTTCTGAACTGTTACAACTATTTTTAATTAAACATTTCTTACTCTTTAATTATTCCTTTCTGGTTTTGATTAAAGATATAACTTGTACAAGTACAGGCTAGTCGAGTTTTGGAACTAAATACCTCACTGCTTTTCTGTGTCTTTACCTGAACAAAAGGGAAGTTACAGGAAAAGAGAAATGCCACATCATGTACATGAAGGAAAGACAAAACTGTGGAGTAAAGGAAGGAGACAGGACAGAACACTCCATGAACTTAACCAAAGCTTTAAAAGAGTTCTGTGAAACATTTTATTGTAATTTTATGTGCTGCTTAATTTCTATAATGTACAAATAGGCCATTTATATATGGGGTTTTTGCATCGTGTACTATTTACAAGACTTCACCACATAATGTCAGGGGATTTATATTTTAAAAAAAAAAATGTAGTGAAGTCCTAGGAAGACTCAGCAGAAATGCCAGGTAACTAAGCATGACATTTTCAGCATGTTCATGCACCTGGTGTCTGTTGCACAAAGACAGTTATAGCTTGTAACATGTACCATGTCAAGAGTAAGCACAGCAGGACATCGTGTAAGCACAAGAGCTACAGCACCTCTATAAGAGGAGCATTTTCAGCGCACTGGTTCTGCCTTCTCAGTTGCAGCACTGGATCTGTTTCATGTTCTTGCCAGAAGTTAGATAAGCAAAGCTGTGTCCAAAGCAAGATTTTACTCTAAATGTCTTGTTTTCTCTTTTCTTTTCCCTTCTTTTTTTGTTGTTTCTTCATTTTTCTCTCTTTTTGTCAGCTTGGAGGACTTCACCTTTTTTTGCTACAAACAGAAATATACTGTTTAAAATCCAACTGCTATTTGACAAAAGTTTCAGTCTAACTGTAGTCAGTGTTAAGGAAAAAGCCACCTCTTTCCCTCCCCTTTCAGGTGTGAAGTTTCTAAATGCCATGGAGAGTACAGGTTACAATATTCAGTCTTAAGGGCTGACCACAGTTCCCCATTTGGTGATACCTACCAAAGGTATTACTAGAATTGTCATCTGTGGTAAACACAGGCACAGGCCTGTGGCTGCTCCTTGCCACTGGCACCAATCCTCACCAACACTTAAAATATTACTAAGTTTTGGAATTGAATGCAGAACTCATAGATTTGGAGTGATATCTCACTTTGGTCCAACCTAAGACAATGACTGGAAGTAACTTAGACTTTTCCACACTACCACCAGTTAAAAATTCAGAAGGTGAGAGATTATATATTTAATATCCACTATGATTTTTTTCTTAATTCATTCAGATGATGTTAAAAGTCACAGAAAGGTAACTAAAAACAAGAAAAGTCCCAGCACTTCAGTGGGGTCATTTAATACTGAGGAAATCACCTTAATCATTGCATCACTGTCAACAGTATCTTGCTCATCCTCATCAGACTGCATCTCTTCCACATTCAAGTCTTCACTCAGATCTAAAGTCATTGCAGATCCCGACTGCCTTTTGGATGCCTTGACAGAACTAAGTGAATATGGAGTCAGATGTGCCTCTTTGTTGTAGGCACGTGTCAAAGCTGCTTTGACCTGTCAGGGTGGAAGGAAGGAAACTGAGCATCAATTTAGGAACTGTAGACTGTAAGCTAACCAACTTACCTGGAGATTCCATATCAAGTTTCCTTTGGAAAGATGGACCAAAGATACACAGAAGGGGACACTCTCAAAAGGACACAAAAAGCATTTAAGAGCTGTATGGTGAAGGCTCATTTTAAATAAGTCCCACATAATCCTCAAATAAAATGTGCACCTTCAGCTGCTTCTTGCTTAGGCTTGCAATATTTTCAGCACTGTTGTTCTGCTACCACCTAAGTCACAAGTCTGCTACAATCCAAGTCACACCAGAGCCCCCTTCAGCCGCACTGTACACCTGCCAGACTAAGCAGCATTTTCAGACCAGGGGTAAACACCTGATAGTAGTGTAGGTTTAGTTACCAGCAGATTCTTCTCTTTCCCTGAGCACCTGACCTGGATGAGGGAGATCATAGTTTGTAACAGCAACCTGAGCTTAAGGTCACCGTGTACCAGGTGAGGGTCCCAACCACTGGAGTGGAGTAGCTGGACAGTGGAGGAGCAGCACATGAAGCACCCCAGGTCTGGCAGTTCTGTCTAACAGGACTGTGAAAGGTGCAACCTGCGAGGCAGCCTCTGAATGCAGTGCCTGCTCTATAACCCAGGCAGCTGTGTGTCCCTCCTTCCAGGATGGTAAGAATGGCAGGGCTGTGCCTTAAGGGCACAGACCTTACAGCCAGAGCTTGCTTGTAGAAAGGTACCAGCTTTCCCTGTCCTTCCTGTGTTCCACTTCTATATCCACCAAGACGCAACTGACTCCCAGTAATACTTTACACCAGGAACAAAAAGTGTAAGACTCCTGAGTGAAGCACAGCCTGATTATGTTTTAGGACTTACCCCGACCTTTTAGTGGTATGTTTGGCAGCTGATTCACAAAGCCTACTACCAATTACGGTTAAGCTGGTGCACCAACTTGAGCCTTTCCAAAGCACATCCATACTGTAACGATTATTCTAGGATTTCTTTTTTAAGATACGGAAGAGAACTAAAAAATTCACTGGTGAATTTTACCTTGGGATCCAGCTTTGAAAAAGGACTGGGTTTGCCTCCCCACGTGCTTATTTCCATGATATTTTCAACATCTTCTTTCATCAAGCAGTAGGAGTCCATAAATGTTATAGCTTGTTGTACACCGTCTGCTCCAAAGTCTTTCAAGGGCTGGACAAGTGCATCCCGCAAATATGACAAATATTCCATATTTACTGTCCTCTTGCATGTCTGAGTTCTTTTTCAAATTGAAAATAAAGTACTGAGTAAGTCAATCTGTCCAACCACCACCAATGACTTCTAAAGACAAGAACAAGTAGGTAAGAAGGCCCTCAGCAAATCAACAATCAGCTGCCTTAAGATCAAAATGCAAACTGTACTGTGCCATTCCTTTTGCCATACCTGCACGAGGGATAACCAATGCAAGGTATTTGAACACCAAACAGTCGGGGGAAACACATCCCTAACTGAGAAACAACTTTGGGGGAAAAACAAAAAAGGCAAGGTACTTCTGATTATACTAATAGTGTTTCCAGCTTGACTGTTGTTCAAATTAAGCACTGAGAAAAGTGTCACCAACAACATAGGAGCACGTTCACAGAACACATGAACGCATCACTTGTATGCACCAAGCACAGCAAGGAATTGATGGTAGGTAATGAACTGCACGAGAAAGAACTGTATCAGAGGAATGTCAGTACTACCTGAGACTCATGTGCATTGCCAGTTCTTGAATGATACGATCATGTTTGCCTGTGGATGAAAATTTCCCCAGCCAGCTGGGAAAGACAGGAAACTGGGACATGTAACCTCTCATCAGCTCCCCGGGGAGAACGCTGGCATAAATAGCCTGAAAAAGTAACACACATGCCAAACCCAAATCACACTGAAGTCTCATGGACACCATGACACACCGCCCTGCAGTGCACTGTCCCCAAGAAAGAGGGGCAGTCAACACAGGGCCACAGTGGAAACGGTTTATTTTAAGAGAACTCTCTGAATTGCTTGTTTCTGTTCAATCCCTCTTGGGTTACAGCTTCACCTCTTGCACCACCCTGTTCGTTACCATGTTCTAAAATACCTGTGTAATTATCTGGGTTTCAAAACCCAGAAAAAAAAACCCAAACATGGCCTTTTCTCATGTCCAGTTTAGAGTGCAGTCAGACAAATAGCTGACTTCACACAATTGCTGTGATCTCCAGCACACAGACATGGTGAAGGAGACATTTCCAAAGAACACTGCAAATCTACATCAAGTCAGCTAGCTAAGTTCCTAAGCAATTCAGCTCTTTGGACCTGTACCAAGCAGGGGGGTGACCTAGACGACTTCCAGAGGTACCTTACAATTTCACCTACAATGCATTCTCTGATGCCAGTCATAATCCGTTAAGCACAAGTCCTGTCAGTGTTTCAGTGAGCATTAAAAGAAGCACAGTGACCAAGCTTCAGTCCTCTGTGTTTTGGGAGAAATCCTGCCCTGGTGAGAGGAAGGACAGAGCAGGCTTGTAACTGCACAAGTGATACATACCATGTGCTTCTATGCCTCGTGACAGTCCAACTTTTCAAAGTTTCAGAAGACTTCATTCCATGTTGCAGCATGAGCTCAACAACATGGCTATGGCAAACCCTTCTGATGACCAGTGGAACAGAGAATCCCACATGAAGTATGAATTATACAGATCATATACTGAAAAACCAATTTCCACAGAACCATCTTTAACCCTGGACACTCCTTAAAGGACATAAAATAAGCATTAAGTGCTCACCTGTGTTGGAAGAAGATTCCAGTTCTGCTTGCTACGAATCTGCTTGTCCACTATATCACCATCACATATACTATCAGCTGCTCTACTCAAGAGCACCAAGTGCTTTTTTAAATTACCTCTAGAAAAAAATGAAGTTGACTGTATTACAAAACAGAAATGTGCAGATAGGTTTTAGTCTGCTTTGACTCCCTGACACAAAAGCCTATGTCAGTTTAGGGCTTGGAGTAACTCACCCAGCAGCAGCCGGTTTCACATGCACGTAGTTCTCTTGTACAAAGAGAGGAGCTAGCGAATAATCATGGAAGAATAGATCTGATTTGTCTATAAGAGACATACGAGCAGCCTCCTCTCCAGTAGCAAAAACCTTCCGGACAACATCGAAAGGGCCCTAAATAAACGATATTTCAAGAAGTCAGCAGCTAGAAGGTCAACACAAAAAGACACAGCACAGTATCAAGAAAATTAGTATCCAGGAGCATCTTGACTCATCCGTACAAGCTCCATGTTCAGTATTTCCACCCTAGAACTTCATCAGTTTAAAGAACTGTGTTTTACTTTTGATATTAAGAGAATTATCTCCTAAACAGAGGACATAGGATGAAAAGTATGAGCTTCATAACTACATCTTACGTAAGACACCAGTACATCAAAATATATACTCAGTCCTTGATATACTACTCTTCAACTATTTGTGGCAAATGTGATAGCACTTGGCATCTAGGCTTTAGTTCAGTGCTTCAGTTCAAAAGATACTCATAAAAGCCTAGCAACGATACCAGAATATGACAGTAAAAGCCAAACCAGAATTTGACACTTACCAATTTGATGTCCTTTTTGGCTCTGCTGGCATCTGTTTTAGCCTCATCGTAAGTCAATGATTTATCTCTTGCACACCACATATTAAGATTATGTAAAACCTGAAGAAAAAAAATTAAAATACTGTTCAAATACTTTGAAGTCAATATACATAATCTGCTATCTGAACAGTCACTGATGCTGAAGGGTACTGACCTGTCTGATGTCGTGGTTTGCTGCCAGGATTATCTCTTGCATAGCAGGTGGCGGAATTTTTAAACCTTCTTTAAATGCAATAGACATCATGGCACCCTGGAATCACAATTGAGAAACTGTCACTAGAGATTTCCTATGAACTCTTCCCCCAGCAGAACATACTGACACATCTATAAAAGAGCAGTACATATTTTTCTAAATTTTTAAAGCACATACAGCTCAAATTTTCTCTCATAAACCCAGATTTACCACTGGTGCAAAAAAGAGCATGTTCATTTAGAAAAACCCATTTTGGACATATTTTTAAGAGAGGCATCTAAAATCCAAAAGGCTTTGGGAAGAAGAACTCAGACAATTAATTCCGAAAAGCAATTACTCACTGAGATGATCCATTAAGTGGTGTATCCAATTCTGAATAAACTCTGCCACATAAAAACTGAAGTTACTGATGGTAATTCAGTGCAGTCCATAAAGCCACAACCTGCTTACCTTGATCTGTTCTAGACGAGGTCTCTGGAAACGAAGATCCAAGCAGTAGTGGACCAAGGAGCGGATTTTAGGATGGTTGCGATCGTTGCACATACAAATGATGGGTATCTTCGTGTGTCGGATCAAAGCAATCAGCTCCTGTAATTTAAACACATTACAATTACATCAGATAATCTGGATAATAAGAATTATTAGAATATCATACCAAGCAGCATTAGTCCCTGCCTTAAATCAGATCTTTGACAGATTCCAGGTCCATAACACTCCTCCTGCTGCAATCACATTTCTACACAGTGCAAACCTAGCCCCCTTGCCTACTGTTTTCACTTGCTGTTCTATTCAGCTGCAAGAGATCTGCTGCCTACCCGCTTCCACTGTCTACTTCCAGCAATCATGTGTGGAACTTCCTTCAAGAAGCAATGAAGACCAATAGCCCAGAGTAGAGCTGTCCGCCTGCAGAACTAGACTAATTTCTCCACAGGCCAGTTTGACCTGGCTTATGCCCAGAAGGAGCACACAGCTTTCTGGCTGCACCCTGCCACAAAGAATGAAGAAGCAGAAAGTAAAAAGATCAGCTCATCCCTGCTCCAAGAGCTCAACCCTGAGGCTTCCATCATTTTTAGGCTTGCCAGAACAAACTTTGCCAGCTCTAATGAAGGTGAAATTCAGTTCAGTTTCTTATTCCTGCAATGAAAATACCTGCATCTGAGCCAAAAATCTGTATGGCCTTCATTGTCAAAGTACTGCATGTAACCATAGGAAATCCTCAGGAGCTAAAACTGGAGCTACTAAAGAGAACAAAGGATGCTGCTGCCTATGCCACACATTAGTTACTTCAGTGTTACTGCCTATGCAAAAGAACAACAGTCCCAGCCAGATTAATGAACCTCCCACTGCAGGTAGCTGTCACCTTAGAGGTACCTTAGGATAAATGTACCTGTTCTAAAATGCACACACTCAAGTTCATCACTCCAGGGATCTACACAAGTATCCTTTTTCCCCCCCTCTGCCAGTGCACAATTCTGACACAAAGACAGGCTTCTAAAACACATCAGACTGTACTCTGCAGAGAGTTTGTTTATGGACCATGGGTTGAGGACAGTAGAGTGGCTTGACTATTTTGTCCTATATATGGTGCTCTTGGCAATGGCATTAGCTAGGAACTACAGTGGCTTCACCTGAATCCCTCCTCTGTCTTCATTGCCTGCCATACCATCCACTTCATCCATGATCAATACATGTTTCCCGCTAACTGATGAGGATGCACCTGAAAATGAATATGGATAAGAAAATGAGATGGGAATACAGGAGTCTTGCTTGGAGTTTTACCCAATGCTAAGTAAGGTAACCCCACCCTAGGCAACAAAGGTAGTGGCTCTGCCACTTGATCACATGAGTCTATGTTCACAGACCAGACTATAACCTCATGTCATCATCTTAGAAACAAGACCCATGGAACAGAGGAGCAACTGCAGAGTTCCTGACTAGCTTGCACGGATTAACAACTCGCTTGCACGGATTAACAACTCATTCTACGAATACCAGGACTTAATTCTAAATTGAAGAAGAAATATAACAGCTTACTACAAGAACCCATCCCTATTAGAGCAGAGTCCCTCCACCTGACAAGCAAGGTAAATTCCTAACACAGTTGTGTAATAAGGAAGCTCTGTCTTTCCTGTAACCAAACTCCTAATATAACAAAGTTCTCCTTCAAACAACAGACGCACCAGAATAGAAGTCTTTGATGCTGGTGTTGTTAAGTGATTCAGCAACTACTTCCTTTAGACTGTTCTTGCTGCGAGTGTCACTGGCATTCAGCTCCACGTAGCTATACCCCAGTTCCTGGTCCAAACACAAACCACACAAAAAGTGAGAACACAGATCAGTGAAAAATCATACAGATTTGATTCCTTTCTCGCCTTACACTCCTTTTCTCTGGCACTCCAAAAATATTTATAACCATGCGTGGAACAGATAGGCCCAAAAGAGATTATTTTTATTTTTTTGTTTGTTTTTGTGGTGGGGTTTTTTGGTTGTGTTTTTTGGTTTGTTTGGTTTTGGTTTGGGTTTTTTGGTTGGTTGTTGGGGATTTTTTTGTTTGGTTGGTTTTAGTTTTGTTTTAATTGAGGGGAATGGGGAAGCATTGAAGTCAGTGGCACATACTAAGTTTTGGAAGATTAACAGAACTGCCAGCAGGGATAGAAACAGAGCTAGGAGCCAAGGCCGGCTAAACTCCATGCTCCATATTTCCAGCTGCATAACAAAGAAACATACCACATGGCTCTGAAAGCTGCAGGAAAGAGAAGCTTTTAACTATTTAACCAATAGGAAACACATGGCTCCCCTAGCAGCACTAACATTTCAGTCAGTCCCTGACACAACTAATGCCAGCTGTTCCTTTATCAGCAAACTCTCCTGCAAGAGGCAGCCAGAACACAGAGAAATGCTCTGCAGAGTCCTGAGGCAGCTGAGAGCAAGCCAGGCAGGAAACCAGAAACAGAAAAGACCATGCTTTGAGAAAAAAATGAGCCCAAGACAGCACATTCCCCTTTTCTAAAGTTCTAGGTGTGGCATCAACTTGGTGCCACAAAGCTCTAAGGCATGTGGGAGGGAGGACAAGGGCAGGTTGTATTGTACTCAATACAACCAATTTCTAAATTCAGATTTAGAAATGGACACACAGCCCTGTCAATTTCTCTCGCCCTAAGGCAGTATTTCAATTTAGAAATCTGGGAAATATATCTGTTAGATATATATAAACCATGACGTTAGGCTTTCAAAAAGCTTGCCAGAATTTGACTCCCACTAAATTTAGTGCAAATATCCTCCGACTTGCAGAACTAGTGCTGAATGCTCAGTTTTGGAAAACTATCTCCAATTGTTCAACATACTGTGAGATGCTTCCTCTCAATGTAACAAAGAAATGCAGCCAGCCATTGGTGTACCTTCTCACCTCAGACCTGATAAAGGTATCTAAACAGCCACATACTTTCACCTGTAACCCTGTTCTGAGCAGGTGCAACTTGGCTGAGAGCAGACTCTGGTCATTCAGCGCACACCCACATGCACACTGTATCTGTACCCAGGTACAGAATTAATATGTAACACAGAAATGCTGGGAACAACGATTACTATGAACTCACCTTACAAACCAAAGCAGCTGTAGTAGTTTTACCAACTCCAGGTGGACCAGAAAGTAAAGCTGCTTTAAAACGTGTCCCATCATCTTTGCTTCCAGTTTTATTGGGTTTTGCTATTAAAAAAAAGATTTCAGGTTTTACCTAGGTACGTAATTAGAAAACAAACTGCATGCTTCTAGAGGTATCAAGCATCATTGGAATTTTTCCTCATTTAAGGCCTGGTAAGAACATCCAAAGATGCATACACAGCTGCATCATAACCACTTTGGGAAAAGCAGCTTAAAACAGCTCACAGTTATGATTTGCAGTGATGTTGAACTGAAAAATACTAAGAAGTGCTATAAATGTAATACAACTATTTCAGCACTTTCTTCACAACCATATCATATACATAAAAAACCAAAACCACCACCAAACCCACACACCACCACAAACAAATTATGCCAAACCCCAAACACACCACACACAAAAACCCCACTACCCACTACTGCTGAACCAAAACCCTATTTTAAACCTGTCTGTCTATAGGATGACAAACTGTCGACACATGCACTTGCCACAGCCAGGACTTTGACAATTCACCCCCATGCATGACACCAGCCCTTTAGACCTGCTGTTATCCTGTATCTTCACCATTGGCAGTGCCTAACCTACTTCCTCTTGCTGAGGAAGAAATAATAGGCTCAACACAAGGCCATTTTTAGATACATCACACATAGGATATTCTGGTTTTTTTCGTAAAAATGAAACCTAACACTTGGGGAAAAAAAAATCTTTTGAAACACATTTTTTCTGCTCTTTTTTTGAAGTGGGGAAGTGGGTAGTACATGAACAACTACTTGACCAAAAAACTCAGGCTCAACTGCTGCTAAAAATGCATCCAGCTGCAGCCTTATTCCCGATTTCTAGAGCTGCTCTGCTACCACCAATGCCCTCACTGGTCCAGGGACGCAAGCAGCATGACTAGCATGGAAGAACACAGAGAAAAGTTAACCAGGCCAGTCACCTTGTCCATCTTCCAAGGTATTCTTGTGCCAATTTCTGAGCCATCGGAGAAGTTTATTGGCACAGCTTTGCTCACCCTGCTGTCCAATAATTGCCTTAAGAGATACAGGCTTGTATTTATCTACCCATAACAATTTCTCTGTACCATCTTCATTAACCTCAGAAACCAAGTTCCCCTTAGGTTTTGGGGCTTCTTTCTCCTCTACTGTGTGATGTTTAAAGTCCGTAAGCTTTCGAATAGCAGTGGTTTCTCTCTTGACAGATCTGGCAGTATCTCCTTTTTCAGGAGTAGACTTGTACTTATTATTAGCTTCCCTTTTATAGGGGCTAAAATTTCTTTTTCCAGCTTCAGTTTTCTGAGGTGTCTTTTTAGGTCTTGACTCCACTTTCTCTGCCTTAGGAAAATGAAAGTAAAAAAATTAAAAATAAATTAAAGAAAAAAACATGCAGTAAATAAACAGCATATTTATTTACACAATTACAGGAGTGCTTAGAAAGTGACAAAGCTTATGTATTGATTTAAAAAGTTTCAAGAGCAGATATAGAAATACTCTCTGAGAAATAAAGCACTGCTAAACACAACGTCACCGGGTTCTGTAGCACAACCCACAAAAATGAGGCAGCAAGTGTTCTGGTCATTCCAAAAGCAGTCCCCTTACTCACAAAGCCTGAAGCATTATACAATGCTGAACTGACTGTCAGGTTGGAACAAGTGGGTCAGACACCCATGAAGCTCTTGCAAAACAACATTTGAGGGAGTTATTCAACCCAAAGCAATTTAAAGGGAGTGAAAGTGATCAGCTAATAAGCTTAGAGTTGCTTTTCCCTAGGACACTACTAATGGTATCTTTGCATAAATAAGTCATGTCTGTACTGAATGCACCACATGTTAGTGCTAACACAGATTTTAGTAACATTGTATCAGCCACTACAACCTAAATTTAAATGTGCACAAAAAACTTGTTACCTCTTCTTTGGTATTGCCTGAAAAAATTACCTTTACTATTTTTAGATCAAGTACCACAAAAAAGACAAGATCTGTTACGTATACACATAGTTTACATATCCCTGGGCCTGTCTGGGTACCACATGGTATCAGTCACAATTATTTATTCCAAAGAATTAACAAATACTTATTGTTTAAACCTGATACCATCTGGGGAGATGCAATTACCTGCTCTGTCAGGTACCTAAAATGCAGAATAATGTCAGAGTGGGAAAATAACCTATAGCTCCCAAGCAGAGTCATTTGTCTCAAGCACAAACAAAAAATTTTCACTTTTAACCTGAAGGTCAAACTGATGATTGTGGTGTTACTATTACTGGAACAGAAGACAAACTTCTTTCAACTAAAACCAAACCAAAGCAAAAAAAAACCCCTAATCCCCTGAAGTTTATTATAAACATACCTCTGTTTCAGCTGCCAGCTCATATTTGGACTTTTTGCCTGGCATAGTTCGAATAAGATCAAACAGACCATCCTCATCAATAACTTTTGTACCTAAAGTTGATGCCTGGAGCAAAAGAAAGAACTAAATGTATAGTCACCTTACATTAGGATTTACGTAATTCATTTCGAAGTGTTTTCCAGTAAAAACTATGACTAGGAACACAACAAGAACAACAAGAGTTTATATTATATACATATATATATATGCATGTGTATGTATGCACAGAAGTAAAAACAAAACAAAGCTGTAAGCCACTCAGCAACTTTTCATTTTAAAAATGCACTTTATTGTCAGTACTGCTTTCTGTTGGCAGGGATACTGGAAATTCCTATTTGAGATGGGAACAATTCAGTTTCGCTTTGCCTTCGGCAGCCACAGGATGCACTCACCTTCTCACGTTTGGACTGGCCGCAGTCTCGCCCCATCACCAGGTAATTTGTCTTCTTGCTGACATTGCCAGTTACTTTGCCTCCGTAACGTTCAATCAGAGACTTGGCCTCATCTCTTTCAATGCACTCCAGAACACCCGTAATTACAAATGTCAGGCCTTCCAAGCAGTTTTCAGCTCCCTAAGAACCAGAGAATTCCAGAAAATGCCATTACTGATGCAATTCTACCAAATAGCTCTTAACCATCAGCTTTTATAACCCTCTACCATGTCTAGCATCCTATGAAATTTTACAAAGATGACTATCATACCTAACTAGGTACAGTTCTAAAGTTCAAAAGCCATGAATGGGAATAACTACCAACAAAACTTCACACATTGTTTACCTGACTGATTGATCATAATTGTAGCACTCTGTGCTTCAAGCATAGTATGTCATTCAAATTAGTGACAGCCATCTTCAACTTTAAGACCAGTAACTATTTTTGATCATCTGACTTCCTAAACCAAGTTCTGAATACAAATTCTTTAGTACACTTCCTTACATTTAGTCACTGCTTTGCATTACAATTTAGGTTTTTCCAATACATGCTTCCTACTGGAAAAAAAATATCAGTCTTGAAACAGTTCAGTTAATTCTTGTTAGACCACTTACAGCAGTAAGTCTACCAAACACTCCACTCTATATAAAGAATCCTGCTGTTGCCAACCTTACCTGAGGTATCTCTTTAGAACCCAGTGCTTTCGGACCCTCACGATTAAGGAAGCTTCGGTAAGCTTGGTAGTTGTTTCGCCTCTTTTCAGAGTCCTCAGGACTTATAGACTGGGTCAGGAGAGGGGAAAAAGAATTAATATACATATTAGATATATGAAAACAGCAAAATAAAACCAAGCATCACAGTTTAAGACATTTTCACGCACCAAAGGAAAAGCAAGGTCTAATGCTTGTTTTTAATCTATTAACACGCAATACTGAAGCTTGCTTTTGGTGTTTGTGTTTTGAGGTATTTTTTTTTCTTGTTCCTTTTAAAAATATTAATATTTTAATAATAATTTTATTTAAAAATAAAAGAGTTTGAAAAATACGTACTCACTGTTTATTGTCAAGTTTCTGTAGATTTTTCTGCTGCACATGTACATGCTCACTTAACTCAAATTGTCACTTTAAATTCACATCCTATTTAATATGCGATCTCCACTTACACAGAAGTAGAAATACTATGAAATAGACTTTAAGAGACGCTTAAGCTTCTTAATCAATAAACTACTGCTAAAAACTCACTTCAAAAGGAGGTGCAAACTCTCCCTTCTAATTACAACTGCTATTTAATTATCAAAATGGGGTACTTTATACTGTATTATTAAAAAGTACATTTTAATGTTGCCAATAACTGACCGTGTTCGTCAAATACAGTTACCAAATCAGATAAAAATACTAAATTATATTCCTACACAACGTATCAATAGTAGGAAAAAATAGGAGACTGGGGAGAGAAATACAAATCCCTAAACAATGCCACCTATCATTCTAACCACAGATCCTCAAGGTCATCACGTTAACATCAGTAGTAAGTTTTCACTCACTAAGTAAGTGTCAGAATTTCTGCATTCTGTGTTTTCCAGCAAAGTTAAACATGAAAAAGTACAGAACTGATTTTGCAGTGTACCTGCACACCTTAATGAGCATTAGAGAACCTCAGGTCCTTCATGTGTTTAATTTACATTTTTCCAGCTAATTTTTTCCCCATAGTTTTACAACTGCTGTAAGGAAAGAACTTACAGCCTTTACCAGAATTCAAATCCTTAAAAGCCGCCCAGGAGATTGAAAGTACCAAGTTACAACAGTGACACCCATAATAAATGAAAACTATTATCCTGCAAACTCCACCAAGACATCTAAATTAATTTTGACAACTCCTACCTCAGTCTTCTTGGGAGAGACTTTCTCCTTCTTTGGTGGTGTCTTCTCTTCTTTCCCCAAAGCCGCTTTTTCTCTTGATAGTGAATTTTGAGCACCTCTTTCTTTTTCAGCAATCTCTTTCAACTGTTCAGATTTATTTTGACGCTTTGCAGAATAATTCTTGGCTGCACCAGCTGAGTCTGTTGCCTTCACTTGAAAGGAGGCAGACGGAGAAGAGCTCATACATAAAAGTGTATCTCATTAATATTATAAGTTAGTGGAATGCTTTTCAGTTTGTGTCCTACCTCTTTCTGACTGCTTATATCCTGCTGTCCTATTAGGGCTGCTACTGATGCTCAGTACTGTTTGCTCTCCTTCTGCATCTTTCCGAGCCTAAATAAACACACAATGCCAAAGTCAGGGATGCGTGTCCGAAGCTACCACTGGGACACAGCAACACACTTCACTTAATTGTGACTAGAACTTAAGACACCATTCCAACAGAGGCATCCAGCACACACTGTCTGATCAGGCAGGACACCCTTTCCTGAGAGAGGAAAAGCCAGGAGGGAGGTATAAAGTGAGTATGCTATTTCCATGAAAACATTTTCTTGCCATTTTTAATGCATTTGTATGGCAGTCTCAAAACAAAGGTGTCTAAATAAGAACACTCCCAGCAATGCAATTCCAAAAAGCTTAAGTTTAAAAAGAATTCAACCTTTTTCTTCTGCGGTGTTTCATCCAACATGGCCAGAGTTCTAGCAAATTCTTCATCTTCATGCAGCTGTCTCTCCAGCTGAAATTGAAAAAACCAAGATTTTTAGGCTCATGCCAAACAAGTTCTAACTCTAGTATATTTTTTAGAAACTCTAAGCAAGCACATAGCCAGAAAAAGGTGTCCTACCAGAGGCAAATAAATTTCTGGAAATGGCACTGAAGAATTACTTGTTTCCCGCAGAAGGCAAGACTAGTTAAATCTAGTGAGAAAAATAGGTTTGTTGCACTAGAAACATTACTGTGCCTGTATAAGCTGTATGCAAAGGAGTTTTTTCTCATATTTTTTATTGTTGTGTACCCTTTTGTTTTAAAAAATCAAATTTCGAAGGCAGCACTTCATAACAAACAGCCTGCAAGAAGATATAACCTGTTGGCTTTATCAAAGGCAGTCCCAAATGACAAGTAGTAACAATGTCTGTTAAAAATTATGATGTGGTCCAGAATGAATGTTTTATTTTCATTTACTACTGGCAACATATATATTAAAAAAAAAAAATCTGTCAGTTTTGGAGAATTTAACTACTGCTCTTAGCCCTGCTCTTAGTGTCAGTTCTATATACTTCAGGGAAACAAATATACTTTAACTTTGTATTATTTATACTCATACAACTGATTTTCTTTGACAGAAGAACCAGTAAGAACAAACAATACATGTGACATCTGTGAAAGTTATTTATTAGTTGTAAAAAAACCCCACCAAAATCAGTTTCATTTCATTTCTATTTCACCTAACAACATAAACATGACATGTCCAGTGGTAACTGATCCTTTGGTTACCTTTCCTGTCCAAGATGGTGTTTTGGGGAAAACCTTTTCTATTCCTGCCAATAAATATTGGCCATTGTTTCAACAAGAGAACAACAAAAATACTTTCACAATTGAAATCTGACATGCCATGCTCTGGATCCCAATAGATGACTGTAAAACCAGTATGCCACAGGCACAGTCCGTATGTGCCTGTAACAGTGAAATGCATCTACCTTCCTGTGTATAGTGAGAAAGGAAAAGGGCAGTGACCACCAAATGCAAACCAGACTGAGGCAGACATACATCTGATATAAAGTACTTTGATGTACAGAAACTCTGACTGTTATAGGTAAGATTAGTTCAAATGAAAGACATCATCTTATTTTTCCTGACAGGTTGTTTAACTTTCTAATAGGTTGAAGCGGGATTCGTTTACTTTCATCCTTACCTTCAGAGGTGTAGATTTGTCTGCACAATCTACTTATTTCAGATAATACTCAATATTTCAAATATATGTGGGAAATCAAATTTTCCCAAAAGCAAGTAAATATGTGTAAGTGTACCTTTCCCTCATATTAGTACTGATTCAAATAGAAAAGTTTAAGACATGTGAGGGTCATTCACATTCTTCTCAAGTAGAAGAAAATTCGGAAGACAAGTAAAACACATCATGGATGGCAATGACTTTTAATTTTTCACTCCAGAGAATGAAAAAAAATAAAACACCATCAAAACACTACCAAAACATGAGGAAGCAGAAAGTGAATTCTGTGTGAAAGGCAGGCTCACTATAGGTATATCAGCTGCACAGACAGAAAAAGTCTGAATAGAGAGAAAATAAGATTAGAGTGACACATTCTATTTACATAACTAAAATAATGCCTATAAAAATAACTGTATAACCATACTTGCACATATTGATGAATTTTATTACACTTATACCTTGGGGTGACGTTATGATGTGTATCCCCTATCGCCTGCTCTATGCCCAGACACAAATCGTGTGCCTTTCTGTAGCTTTAAGGCAGACCTTTAAGAGGTGGGGGAAGCCGGTGGAATTCCTTCGGCACTGCGTTCAAAACCAGAGATAAGCTCGCTGGCTTCTCCTGCCCGGCTGCTCCGCTTCTGCAGCGGAAGGAGAATTACGTTCCTTTTGCTTTCCAGCTAGCTTCTTTGTTCATTAGCTAAAGCAAGGAGTTTTTCCTGGGACTTTGGCAGCTGCTTCTTCTCTTCTGGACTGCTCAGAACACCAGAATATCACAACCCCCACTGGGAGGGCTTTCCACCAAGGCCCAGAGGAGCCCCTGCTGAACCCCAGCTCCAGAGAGGAGAAAACGACACCCACAAAGGACTCGGAAATCTACCCGGGTTCTCTTCACAGCAAGAGGTTTTAGTATTTAGCATTATTCTTTTCCTGTGCCTGCATGCACTGTTAAATAAATAACTTTTTTTCCTTTTTCACTTTCCTCCGAGGAATTTTCTTTCCGAACCTGGTGGGGGAGGGATAGCTGAAAACCTGCCTTCTTTGAAGGGGACGTTCCTCCCACAGCATTTCCCTTAATTTGACTCAAACTGGGAGAACTTACTTATAGCATACCTGGAAAGTCCATCTCAATTTCTTAAGAAAAAACAATTTTAAGTTAAACTGCTCTTGATATAGACCATTAAATTTGTAAAGCTTTTACCTCTGAATCTTCTTCAAGCTGCAGTTGCCTAGCAATGGCCTCATCATCTAGTGTGCTATCTCTGCTTTGTGAAGGCTGTATTAAAGAAAAAAAGACCAACCATTCAGTTACCCTATTACTGTGTCAATTACAGTAATTTAATATGTACAGATTACTTCTGTATGCTTCTAGAAAAGGACTGTGAATGAGACATGCAACATTTAATTTCTAGCTCTCCAACTTAAACACTATTAAACAAGGCTATTTTCAAGGGATTTTATTAGTCAAAACAAGACCATGCTATAATACAAACATCTCATTTCTTCAAACAATGCTGAACATCTCTGAAGCTATCACAGTTGGCTCACTTGAAAAATAAATCAGTAACAACCCTGGGAATTTTTAATTTCCTCCATACTTTACTTGGTACTTTATTATTCCATGAGTATGTGTGCGCCATAAAGCTTGGGAAAACAACCTTCTTCCTCTCCTGTCTGCCCTCCACCCTCAAATATAAGCTACCCTTCCATTCACTAACTTCAGAAAACTTAATGAATTTCCAGAAAAGTCACTTGAGAAGAGGCAATAAAGAAAACACTACCTTCAACTTTGTGCTATCTTATGAAACATGGCAATGCTACTCTGAACTTGTACTTGAGGACTTCACGTGCACACAGTTAAGTACTTCCTTGCAGTCACCAAACTGTCCATTTTGATCTGCCTTCAGACACACAAGCAGCCTAAAGAACACCATCAGTACTCACCTCTTTCCTTTTACTTGCTACCAGTTTCTTTTCTGACCGTTGGACACTCACTGTCCCAAAGTAATCAAGTGCAGAGGTGGGAGTCTGTTTCACTGGAGACAGGGGTTTGCTTTTAGCTTGTGGTTTGACCTCTCCTTTTTTGACAGTGTTTGTTCCTGGACAGCCAACGGCTGATGTCCCATTCTCCTTCGGTTTCAGGGAAATTCTTCTATTGACAAAATCATCTTCTTCATCTAAACAGAAAGAGAATTCCATTACTTCTGGTAAACAGAACTGAGAGAAAATCCCCCAAAATGAGCATTAGACACAGTAAAAAAGCAGCGGAAAGACTTGAGAGGAACAGAAACAGAGGCAGTTTTATTTGCATGCCTCTAACTGAAGTCTAGTTTTACTTTTCTCAAACTAGAGATATTTTAGACACTCATCTCAGCATATCATAAACACAGATTGTTCTAAACATCTGTTTTTTAACAGAACTTAAACTGACAGCATTATCACAAAAACATGTTCATTTTCCAGCAACCCCTAATTTAAGTCCCCATATTTCTTTTCATACAAAAAATTGTTTTCTTACCACTTCCCTAAGTTTAGAAGATGTTTTATGTTTGTCATCTCTTATTTTTGTTGTATTCTAGACAAAGACGGAGGGAAACAATTATTTTTTGTTTCACCTGTTCTCAACAGATGGCAGTGTTTTAGAGTGTTACAGGCATCAGCCAGAACTTCCTGCTACTGAACACTTACAAGGCAGAATACAATGAGAACCAAACAGGATTCCACCTATTCCTTCGAGAGAAAGCTGAGAGAGGGAAAAAACTAACACAAACGTGCATCTGTAAGGGGGTAAATTGGTTCAGCAGTTAAATTGAAAATGCCTAAGGATAAAAATTTATCCATGAGAAAGTGACATTTTAGCCAACTCAATTCACAAAGCAATATATGGAAGAGAAAATTCAAGCCCAGACCCCCAGCTGACAGCAGCAAGTTTTACACAAAGCTAAAAGCTTTGCTATTCTCAACACAATTTATTTTCCCGATGCAGCAGTAAATCTCTTACTGCCATTTAGCTCAATTTAACAAACTATGACATATCAGGGAGATTTGGACTCTAGATGCTTAAGACTCCTAATTTATGATAGTTTCAAGTCTGAATAGGAGATTGCTTATCTCATAAACAATTTCAAGAATATTTTTGGTTCTTTCAAATTTTTCAGTTTAACAAAAAATATATTTGCAGGAGTAAAATATACTGTTACTGGAAATCAGCAATTAATACAGGTGTAATTACATCTATCTGTCAACTGCTTGATGCTAAAAATGAATTGTTACTTATTATTGTTAGCAGAAGATCTGTAAGCAATTTTGATTTTTTTCATTATTCACTTATAACCATAAATAGCAACAAAACCCAACAGGATATTGCTTTCTCTCAAGTAGAAAGAAGCAGAGTAAATACAATTAGGTTTTAATTTAAAAATATACAGACTCAAGTCATTTATGAAGCCAGAGCCAGTACTATGTATTATCAATAGTCAGAACTTGGCTCTAATTATATTGTTCCAAGAAATTACAGGATTAGAAGCATTTATTGACTGCAAGCAGTGGCGGAAGACAAACAAGAGACTCACTCAGGAACAGTCATTGATAAATGTAAATAAAGAAAAGGGAGAATGAGAACACGGAAGTGGTCATTAGGAGACAAAACCAGCCTCATTCTATTAAGTGGGTTTCAAAAGAGGCTTTAGGGGACTGACACTCAGGCTATAGTTTCATCCCAGGTTCAGGAAATTCATAAGCACATCACAAATTCACCTGATCTCCAGGCACTTCCCTTATTTCAAGTATGATGAACACCAACTTTTTCAGTAAAACCTTAACACTTCTTCCTCGAAACAAACTGTTCCCACACACCTACTGCCACAGAAGTGAACAGCAAAGGTAATCAGCTGCACGCTTCCAGCCTCCTTACAAGCATGTAGGCAACTTTATTTACAACTTTGAAAATGCCAAGAAGAGTACTACTATTGCTGCTGCATTATTCTCAACACATGACTTGTAAAAGGAAGAAGGCATGTTCTTTTTCATACAAGCAAGTTAATAATTTGTGGGAAAATACAAGTAAAAATTTGGATTTTAACTTGTAAAAATTGTAGATTAATTGCATTCTTATAGCAATTACTGGGCAAACCTTGAGATAGCCTTATACAGGGGCATGAACTTCACCAAGAAACAGGAATCAATTTCATCATCAACTAGGTGACTTTTCTGTTGTAAAACCTTTCTATAGCAGAACGTGACTATTCCAATAACAGTATTTCCTGCTTACATTGATCCCTTTTCGTGTGTTACACAATGAAAAAATATCCTGAACATACACTTTTTTTTTGTCCCCCAGGATCAGCTCAGAACTACAAACACAAGTAAATATATTCTAGCTGAGGCTTCTGGAAATCAAGTACATGTGACAAAGGGAAAGCTAATCATGTGATCAATGGAACACACACGCAGTGACAATCAGGAGATTGCTTTTAATTATTTTGTATGCAAACACTACACATGAAGCAGGGATCTATTATGCCAGGCAATGTAGGAGGACAAACTTCCCTAGCAACGAACAATATCATCCTGAGGGTTTTAAGAGCTATTCGGTGACACTAAAGCACAGCTGGCTTTTATATACCGTTCCAGCAGTACCACAATTAGGTTAATACATCAATGCCAGCAGGTCACTTGTAACTGTTTGCTAGTCCTCTTCCTCTTTCCTATCCTCACCCTTTCTCAAAAGAGTTTCACCTGCTGATTACTGAGCAACATCTGCAGCTGTTCCCTAACTGAGCCTGATGAAAATTATCTAGCCTATTTTAAACATTGTTTAAATTCAGATCCTTTTAAAAGGCCTGGATACAGGAATGACCTCAGCCCATCTAAAAAGGGAGCAATCTACTGCAGGCAGGGACAACAGCAACTAGCAGTATAGGACAGATCCTCAGAGCACCTTCAGAACAATGAAATAATTTTATTAATTTATTATTTCTGTACTATTGACCTGCTCATCACCAGAGAATGTAATTTCCCGGTTCCTATTCTATTTAAGATACAAAATATTTGAGGCAGGGACAGCCTACTATGATGTCATAAAACCAACTCCAAATATAGGCAGGGCATTTACAGATTACAAATAACTTGTACTTACTATGATGTATGTTGAATTGGCATTTGTAGACTAGTACATAAGGATTTCTGTATGGAGCTAAAGGACTACATCCTAAAATCATTAAATCTACATTACTTGTATGAAAGGGTAATATTCTGGACGTTCTTCAGTTTCAACGACACCACTTCTGTGCAAGTACTTAAAACAGTTCCTGTCCTAAAGAACTTGCCATCTCCAGCAACAGGCATTGCTGTCTAAGCTGTATTGAGGGTGCAGAAAATAGGGTTTGTCTACAGTCCTAGTATTGACTTTATTCACCTTACCTATGCATGGGTCAGTACTCAACACTCCCAACACTTGGCAGGATTGAGTTTTGTACTCATCTTTTGCTTAAAGTAAACCTTTAAAAAGATTACCTTTAAGATAACCACTTCTCAAAAAAGCCAGCAGGCCTATTCCAACTCAACCCCTGTAACTCCTTCCAAAGAGCACATGCTATGTGCGACTAGCAAAGTTTATTTTTAATTTCTCCTCATTTAAAAAGGCTAGTAGTTGCAATTTACATTTTTAAATGTAGATATTATGTCACTATGTCATTTTAGATTTTTCATGCCATTTCTCAAAAAGCTAATTGATTTTAGACGTACTGCAAACATGCACTTTAAACCACAATTGTTAGCACTTGGCCTATATTGACATATCACAGTTCTGTGCTGTTATAAAAATATAAAGCTTACCTGAATCATTTCACCTTTACACCCCTGAAACAAAATTATTTTTGGATTTTCCAATTATCAAAGGTAACAGCAGAAAGTTGCCTCTGCTTTATTTTTCACTTTGAGATAAAAAGGTTTAGGGATACAAGACTGAAATGCAGTTAACTACCATGTTCTTAGAGTTAGACACTTGAGCGTCAAACTACATAGCCTTTGATATCCTTGGTCCAATACATACCAAACAAAATTCTTAGTCAAGTCTGTATGCTGTTTTGGGACCATCAAAATACGTAAGAAAGGTGAATATATTTAAAACACAGTAAATTATCTTATAGCTGCAAACTCATCAATTACAGCAACTCCTTCCAAATGAAATGCTTGCACTTGCCATAGAAACAGCTGTGTGTATTACCTCAGCAAGCAATTAGAAGTGATCAGTCCATTAACACATTCCAGCTTATTATTACTGAAACTTTTATTCACTTGAGCAGGTTATTTTTCTACAACAGTAGTTCACAGAAGCAGATCTGAATCCCCACCATGCAATGAAATTTCATGTTCTGGTTTAATTGCCTGAAGTTCCATGCATGACAGGAACACTCAGTAATGCCATGTGAATAATTACAAAACATGAACAAAAGTAACTTAAAGCAATCCAGGCATGTATAAATGTGCCAATTTTTTCCAGGTGCAGCTCAGGCAACAGAACTTACTGAGCCTCTCAGGACACAATGCTCTGTTTTCAAACAAAATCAATCAGTGAGAAGAAAAATTTAAACATAAATCCTCTTTTTACATTTTGAACTAATCCAGCAGATTAACCACATTAAGACCAGTTACTCTGGCAGCTCAGTAAGGAGATCTGAAAGGGGGCAAAAAGGTCTCCAGCATGGAAAATAGGAACAGGCAGAGGAAAGCAGCAACATCTTGAGCTAACACAGGTACAGCTTGAAGAGCTGCTACAGAGACTAAACTAAAATTAATTTTTTGTCATGTCCTGCCATGTTTGAAATACAGGCTGACAAGTAATTCCAATGTCTTCTGATAAATGAATCCTTTTTTTAGTCAAAATTACATTTATTTCTCAATATTGCTGTTATCCTAGTTTCTGTAGAAAGAAAAAAAGACCACTTCTATAAGAGTAAGATTATATTTAACTTCATCCACACCCCTGGTTTACCCTTACTCCCCTATTCAGGGAGTTAACTATTATCATACATTTACTATGTTCATACAACACTCCTCTCAATTTAAGAGTTTGAGTTCAAGAGCACATTTACCATTACACGACCCTTACATTGTACTGCTGGTATCCCCAAACTTAACCAAATTAATTTTAAACGGGCTCACTCCTCAATAACTTTTACATTCTCCTCTGCAACACCCATCCCAGCTTCTTCAGAGGATTTCTCCCAGAACCCACTCTTATTCCTCAAGTATGTTTCAAAACTCCCTTAAGGCTCAACCACACCTCAACTGACCTTGCATGAAACACTTTAGAGGAAAGTTGGTACATAGAGTATACTATTTATCCCCTCCTCACATTTCACCTACGTATAGCATTTGCCATAAGTAAGTAGAACACAAGTATTGCCTAGGAAGTGCCAGTGACAGTATTTTACTCCCCCATTAAATATTTCAGTGCAAAACATGCTTATTCACTGACAACCTGCTGCTCATTTGAACCTGTGCTTGAATGTGGGGACTATTTTTTTTTTGCCCACCAGTATTAGCACTTAACTAAATTTTTGTCAGAGGTTGTTTGGGTTTGTTTTGTTGTTTGTTTGTTTCCCCATCCCTAATATTCTCTACATTAAAAGAGCTTCTATTCAGCAAGGACCTCCACAAGCTATTATTTTTGTCCTGTCTTCTAAGCTCTAAACGAACAGTTTTCCAGTAGCCTACAGACCTCCTCAGTTCCTACCATGTCAGTTTTTCTACCTTTATAAATAATTCAGACTACCACTACAACAAGGGTTTTCTTTTTTTAAAGATATTCAAGCAATCAAGGCAATCGTTACATATACATGATTACCTCTGCACAATGTATATGAAAGATTAAGTATTCACTTCAAGAGAAGTCAAAATTCCTGCTAAATCACCACCTGTGATGAAACCAGATGAAGTTCAACAGACCACAATAACAGGTCATCTACAAAGCTCAAGGTTCTGTACTTCATTAAACAGAACAAGTATTATTTTAATGAGTACATTTGGATGTTCTCTTAATGAGAACATTTGGATTTTTCCCAATCCCCTAAGACTGTACTACCAACAAAAAAAGGCTTTTTGTCCCCTTGTTACTGTACAGAAAAATTTGGTTTATATTTGGCCATCATTAAACTAAATATTTACTTAGATTAATGTATCAACAAAAACCAAAGAGTAATTATTCTTGCTTTGTTCTTTAACCTTTTAAAAAATTAACTTGTTCACAAGCCAAAAAGAAACAAAGCAACACAGTAATCCAGATCAGTCTACTCTTAGACAAACCAAAAGGTTAATTTCCCCAAACACTTTTGGAGAAAGCTGTATCCCACATAATTATACTGAACAGCTGAAAAGAAATTCAAGCAACAAGAGGAAAAAAGTTTCAAATTAAACTGAAAAAGAGGTTGAGGGAACTAACTACCAAACTTCTACTGTCTTCTTGATGCCAAAAGGCTCTTTCAAACACTGCCATGGACAGAACCCTTGAGAATGAGATTCTGACTTCTGAGTGAGTCCAAGCAGCACATTCTTGATTTAAGTTTTTAGTTCCATAACAGTAAAAAAAAAGAAAAGGACAAATGCCTACAAATTTTGTTAGGATCTTTTCTATCTATACGTCTATATTCCTATTCTTGTAGAACATATTTATCTAAAGCTAATTACTGGATTGATACCACTTAAATGCACTCAGCTTGACAGTTCTATTAAGCTGAAGAAACAATTTCTAGAAATTAAATGTAAACAAAATTCAAGCATTATATCTCAAAGTTATAAAGGCTTTGTTTTAAAATGCACTGTTAAGTCAACCCTGTGTGTACTTAAGACTCTTTTGATAAGAGTAACCTTGAGCCCATGGCTTTCAGGGATTTCACTAATAACCTTGACTAGTGGTCCCATGGTACCCCTATGCAGAAAAACTTGATTACACCACTTGGAATTGCATAATAAACCTAAATATGTACTGTCTATTCCCCAGGAATTTGATCATTTACCTACGCTGGGATAAACGCTTTTAAAGATCCTTTTAATTAGAAAAGAATTGTGGGCAAAACTGCCAAAGGAAGCAAAGCTTTGAGTAAAAGGATAAATACGACAAATAAAATGTTCATGTTATTTTGGAAAATTGAGCTCATTTGAATACCTGACATGGTACAGCCAGGTTAACTACCTAGGACAAGCAAAATAAGCACAATGTATCTTAAAGACAAGAATTCTGAAAAGACCCCAAGGAGGAAGAAAAGTATAGAAAAAAAACCCAGTTGAGTCACACTTCTAATGCAATACTGCAGTAAACAATCCCTTTTTGTTTTAAAAATACATGGTATGATTATAGGGAGGCAATGTTCAGCAGTAAACTTAGCAAAAAAATACTACCACACCTACGGGCAGTGTCCACTCTTCCAAAGTAAGTATAATGAAACTCAAAAAGGATCACAAAAGAACTACTGAAATTCTATTACTTAAAAACCATGTTTTATCAAAACAGATTTGGATTCAAGTCTGTTAATTCAATCACAGTTTCTTCAGGAAGCACTGTGGCTAGTAAAGAACTCTGCTCCAGAGACAAATACAGAAGGCAGAAGACAGAAGTTGCAGGTTCAGCCCAACTCGGACTGGGTGCAGAAGTACCGGCAACCACTGCAGCAAGCGACAAACTAAATGTTTGTGTTGAGAAGGAACAGACAAAACCAAGAACTTCTGTAGTCACCAACAGATCACGCAGAGATTATAAATGGAACGTTACATACCAAGTAAAATAACATTTGAAAACATGCATGTTTTCAAACCTGCAGCCAACAGTTATTTCTAAGTATGCTACTGAGCAGCTAAACTATATTAAAGGTACTTAACTTCTTCTCCATAATCTATAGAATTCTCTTTAGGCAAGGACGCATTACCTCATTAAATTATATGCCTATTTAAATCAACCTAAGCCACTACTCAACATCAGCTCAGTTTTCACCCTGCTCCCGTGACTTTACAGTACTTGAGGCTGAACTTCTGAAGTGGTTTTGGTTAGCTTGTTCAAGGAGAACATAATTTGTCTTCCTCAATATTAGGTTTTATGGTCACATCTGAGTATATCAGTCAAACAATCCATCCCACTGTAACATAATCCCCCCCCCACTATAGGTGAACATATAATGATATATTTCTTCCATTACCTGTCTCTGAAATATAAACAACAGGATCCTGCTTTAGAACTTTACCAAGTTTTGAAGTAGCTGCTTTTTTCTCAGGTGACTTCTTGGATTTTTTCACTGACGACACCTCCTCTTCTGAATCTGTATTTTGACCACAACATAAATGTAGATTTCCTCCACATACACATATGTGATCTGTTACTTAAAGCCTAACAGTTAACATGTGTCCACATATATTCAGCTGAGTGAGAAAAAGACTCCATATTCCTACCATGGTAGGAAGGTCAAAGCATAGCTCCGCTTTTCATGCATCACATAAATGACTAAATGAAAATCTGGTCAGAACCCAGCCTTGACAGTGTTTTTTGTTTACATAACAATACTTTGTTATTTATTTCAGTAACTGCTATACCTGTATAACAACCTTTCTGAAAAAGAATGCGACCATCAAAGATACCACAGCAGCTTACTTCAGAAAAAGCCAAACACACCCAACAAAACCAAACAAGCAAACATTTTTTAAAAAACACCCAGAAAAAACCCAATGCCAAACACACAAAAAATATAATAATTATGCTGCTGTGTCCCATGAAACCAATTCCACAAACTAACAACAGACACAAAAAAAAAAAAAAAAAAAAAAAAAAAAAAAAAAAATCACTGAGGTGGTACTCTGCTTTTTCAGGAGAACACTGGTGACTTGCCACTCACCACCAACCATTCTCCACATCCCAAAAGCTGTCGAGATGACAAATTTACACTACTGTGGATTATGTATCCCAGCATCCAAATGAATCAGCAGGATGAACTGAAGAAGTAGAGACAACTAAGAAGTGTCAGAGAGGGCTAATGTATAGAGCCTACCTCTTCCCATGATAAACACAAATATACTGTAATTATATCTAAAAAAAAGACTGGATACAGTCAGTTGACTTGAATACTGTCACCCTGCACAAAACACAACAAGCAAAAAACAAACAAAACCAACCAAAAACCAACCAAACAAAAACCAACCAAAAAATCCCCCCAACCCCATCAACAAAAAAAACCCAGCCAACCAAACAAAAATGAAAACAAAACCACCCACAGAGTTTTCCATCTTGAAGAGCTTAGAGTACTATTTCTCTTTTTCTCTCCTACTACTAAAGGGTTAGAATCTCCAAACAATATCAGTACTTTAAAGGTAACAGCTGAGCAATATATTAATTTTGTATTCCTACTATTCCTTACTGCTGAACAGGAACTGTCTATAAAACATTTTATCTAAAGATTTGAAAACACTTTTCTATTTACAATTGCATTATTAGGATATGTTTCTGCGATCATTTTTCTTCAACCAGAAAAGCAGTCTTCTATTAAAGAGACCACTTCTAAAATTTCAAGCTGAAGTCTTTGGTAGGAGTCAAAAATTGTAGGAACACCTGCAATCTTTTCTACAGCTTCACAACAAGATACAGAATACCATCAAAGAGGATTTAAATTACATAACAGATCAGAAAATTTAATTTTAAAGCTTGACATTTCTAGTTTAATCTAACATCTTGACATGCAAGGGCTTGGGTTTTCTTGTTTGGGGATTTTTGTTGTTTGGGTTATGTTTTAAGATATAAGTGCTATAAAATGGGTTTCCCTTATTGTAATACTCCAAAGAATATTTTCAGAATGTGCTATCTTCAAATTATATTCTCTGTGCTTCATACTGAAAATTTCTAACTATGGAACAAACATTTACTAGACTTTTTTTAATAGGAAAAGACAAATAAATTAAACCCAAGTTTGCTTTTAAAACAATCTCCTATATTATGTTCATACAATGCAAAGAAATGTAAAGTTATAGTATATAATCAGCCTCCTGTACCCACTGTAGGATGTTATTTTTCCTTAATAAAACCAAAAACCTAAAGCATTCCACAATGTATATACAATCTCATAGCAATAAAAAAAGTTCCCAAGTTTTGATAAAATTAATCATCTGAATTTCTTTTTTGTGGGGTTTTTTTTGCATGTGGGTTGTGTTTTGGGTTTTTTTTAACAGCTGTTTTGTTAAAAAATTACCTTGCATTGTATATTACATACCTGGCACTCTTATTATTATCAAACACATGTATCCATCAATATTTGCCATGAAAAAAGTTTTACTTGCATTGACTAAAAAAAACCCCCCAAAACTTTCAGATATACAATTTACCTAATCAACCTTGCATGCTGATGCAAAAAATACAAAGGAATATTCAGAAACAACTTTGAACACTACCTGAATCATAGATTATTCTTCTCTTCTTTTTTGTCCGCTTTTGTTTGGAATCGTCTTCACTGGGTGAATTATTCACCTAAGTGTAACAGTCCATTAGTTCAACCATTACACAGATCCTCTCAGCTTTCAGCCAGTCATACATCCAAATTTATGAGTTTCAAACAAATTCTAACAGAAATTATTTCTTTTCCAATATTACGTTTACAAACAGTCCTAACCCCTGTGTGGGAGGAGGAAAGATGCAGCAGAGAGAAAATAAGGAAGAATTTTCACACTGAAATTATACAGTCAGAATACTTTAAGCCAGCTCTTTCTTCCAAACTGTTATGTTTCACATTAAACATTCCATCCTATTAGAAATCCCTCCATTCTTTAAGTGATTTTAAAACTAGCTTTAGCCATTGCTTTCTTTTTTATACAGCTCAGGTGATTAACATGGAAAGTAGTCTGAAACCAGAACCCAATCTAGTTTTAACCAGTCATTTTAAAGAGTTTGGTCTTTGCAGCAGGCTTAGAGAAGTGATCCCAACAAACACAGTGTTAACATTTCCTTTCCAGGTGTTAAAACACCTGGTTAAAAAAACTGGTCAGCAGGCACTACACCACAGACTTTTACTTCATTTGTAAGCATGAGGTCTTTGCTATGTCTGCATCTACTGTGCATAAACCTTGGGTTTATTAAACTAAAAATTACATAACCAAACCTACTTAGAGAACTGCGGCTATAGTCAGAATAACTTCAAATATATCAGACTGTTCTTACACTAGCTCTTAACCCTAAGAACTTCTATACCTACCTTTGTCCTACAAACCAAATTTTTTTAACTAGCAATTTTCTTCACCACCTACAAAGTTTTACTGCTAGGAGTTAATTTTAAGTGGAAGTTTCCTCCCATACCTGTAAAAACAACTGACATACAGTCTGTTATTTTAGTATGTGAGAAGAACCATGACTTTAAAAAACGCTAGATACACAATCAATCTTGCATCAGAGAAACCAAGCACTTCATAAATATGAAAAGCAAAACTAACCTTAGCCTCCTTTTCCCTTTTCTTCCCACTTGAGAGTCCTTCACCATTTTTAATTCTTTCACTCTTTTTCACAGACTCACATTCTTGTCGCTTTCCAGGTGGTACAACACCAAAGAATTTCCGGATATCCTAGTAAAAGGGAAAGCAGATTTATAAATTTTTAAATACAGACAGCTCTTCACACTACACTTACGTGACCTTTTCAGCAGCTCCATTACATTTATTGATTTTGAAATTTTGTTTACAGTTCAGAAAACAAAGCCCAGATAGTTAAAAGTAGCTGCTCAGACATCCTCACCACCTGACTCTAGTCTTTGAATCATGAAAAAAATCTATTTCTTCCTTAGTTGGGCATCTTCACCAATACAAAATGCAAGATAAACTTCCACCAGCAATGAAATAAAATAACTTAAGACAGATGTATCATTAGAATTCTTTTTTTCTGATTGTCACAAACCTGGACTGAAAAACTTCTATAGTTTATATGATCAACACAATTATGAAGTAGTGCCCAATGAAGAAAGACAGAAAAGGACCAGGAGCTTGAAAGAGTGAAGCAGTAACACATACTGCATTTTCCACCTTCTCATAAATTTTTAAGACAGTAACTTACACCTCACTAAAAAACTAGCCAGCAAGAAACTTACAAAATTTAAATAAAGTAACACCAAGATCAATTTTGTTACCTTATTTTAGTACCTGACCACAATACAGCCATAACAAGCTTTCTAAACATGTAAAATCAGCAGCTGAAGCTTAAATTTTAGATCACTATTGTATACACAAAATCGCATCTGACTTCTATTTTTAAAATCTAGCAATCCAGTTTTATTAAAAGAAATTGAGAAAACAAGTACCTGGTTGTTATCACTACTGCCAGGGTTAGCAGCCATTTCAGAGAAAGAAAGTACCTGGCCTAAATCATATATAGCAGGTAAAGGATAGGGCTCAGGACTCCACTGTACCCAGCTGAAAGCTATTCCCTATCATGGGCTTCAGCTGGCACTTCTTTATTATTACAGGGAACCACAAGTAAAGTAGTACATTCTTAGGAAATTGGCATCAAGTCTGATTGATAATAAGGGGTCTTTGAGGCTCTTTTTCTAACAGTCACTCCCTGTCAGTTTGGATTTAGGGCTTAAAATCAATGGAACATCTGATTTGAAAGCATAAACAAAAAATGGGACAGGTATAAATTAATTTAGTACACTTAAAACAATTTTATAGAATTGGAAATGTTGCTTCCTGTAAAAATTTAGGCTCTTTGTGTTTTAACTGCATGTACTAATACAGATTCAGCAAATGGTAGATTGAAAATCATTCTTCCTCAGTGTGACTTCACATTTTTCCATCCATGGAATTCCTGCCTTGAAGCACAGATTTTCAACACTCCACTATTTTACATATATTCCTACAATATAAATGCAGTACTATACAAGCTCTGAAATTTTGACTGCTGATACCTATAGCTAACAGATTTGAAGAGAGCATCTATTTAAAAAGTTTCCAAGTAGATTTGTGGACCTGATCACTCAATTATACTCATTATTACTGACTTCTTTTTAGGCTTAAGGTAATGTAGGCAAAAGAAGAACAAGTCTCATTAGATCTTTTATGTAGCAAAATAATTTAAATACTTAATACAACACTGCAAAATAAAGTGACTTTAAAGTTTACATTTTTTTAATAGTTGTTACTTTAAAGCTTAAAACATTTGAGGATTTAATTTTAGATCAACAGTAAGGCTCCATTCATTCTACTGTTTTCACCAAAAACTGCTAGCTAGTAACTGAGGCGCTCCACAAATCTACCATCCTCTGCCAACCTCTGTGCTACCTGGCAATTGTTATGTGAGGGAACATGAATACATCCCAAAATTACAGTCTTCAAGCTTATACACCTTAAAAGTGGTAGCAGGGAACATGTGTTACATTGGTTAGCCCACTTTAAAACCACATGTCTGCTTTAACTTATTTCTAAAGCTTTTCAGTAGGCTTCTCCACAGGCTTTTAAGAAGATTTATTAATTTCACTATTTTTCCTCTAACTAAACCTTCAGTTTTGGATTACGGTTCTGGAATCAGTTTTAAAATGTACATAATTGTGGCAAAAGCTTTGCAGAACCTTCTGGTGTTTTAAGCATAGGCAATAATATTAGAATTTTTTAAGATTTATACAAGGTTTATGAAATGCAAACTTAAAATACACAGCCCTAAGCTACAAAGGAAGATTGACATCTATGCACAACCTTCTTTAATCTTCCACTAATAAATTCACCAATCTTCAGCTATCCTGCTCTTCAGAGGACAAGGTAACCTTGCTGACATAACACAGTGAATACAGAATTGCTTGGGAGAAAAGTATGCCTCAGGGCAACAATAAAGGTACCTTTCAATGAAGCTTTTATGCAAGAATCATGACATAGATTTTTCAGGCCATTTATAAAGATATGCCAAATAAATTATTAATTCATTGCATAACTAATTGCAGAAATCAAGCCATGTAAGTATCTATCATACAAGCTTAGATCCCAGACAGGACCACTTTCCTCCATCCTGGGCTTATCTATTTAACATATTCTGACTGACCTTCCTATTGGTATATTATGCCATCCATACATATATGAGACCACCAGGTCTCATATATATATATATATGTATATATATACACACCAGGAAAATCTGTATGAAATCTGTATGTTTAGCTTTCATCTACACTCGTTCCAGTGAGGAAAGGCTGGAACTATCAAGATTCCTTCCAGGACATCACCCCAAAAACCACAGCAATGTGCCTTGTGTATCCTGCAGATACTGACCAGCATGGCAGTTCCCTTGCCCATAAGGCTAAAATTAAAATAGGCAAGGCTATTTTGCTGTGGTTCCCCAGGGCTGCTTCCACAGCAGCACCAGCAAGGAATAACTTTGAGCAGTTCCACCTAGGTAGGAGTTGTAACTAAGAATGTCTGATCACTCTCACTCAGTGGGGTGACCGATGCATAGCATGTGAAAGGCCTTAAAAGCCGGTTCCTGCTCAGCTATCTTAGAGCTGCACGGCTGTGCCATCTAGTCCTTGCCTGTTCTGACTACTGCTTCAAATCCTCCATCTTACACAGCAACAGAAGACCACAGTAATTAATCATGCCAGGCTGCAAGTTTTCTCTTGAAAGATCTGCATCTGTCTGTTTTATTAGGTAGAGAAACAGAAACTGAAACCTATTTGTTAGGTAGTACGAAGACTGCTAACTCAAAGAGTGTTTTTACAAGACTAGTGTTCACTACGGCAGAATATTTTCCAAAGTAACATCATATAATCCAGTCTGCACCTCAAAATACGAGACAGAAAACTGAACTTCACCAACCTAGCTCAATGACTGCAGCAGAAAGTAATGCACCTTACTTCAGGTATTGTGAGTGTCTCAATGAGGGCCTCACATCAAAACAACATTATTTATTTCCAATCTGCCTATTCCAGTGCAAGTTTTGCCCAGATATCAGCTCTGACACTTGGCACTTCCAGAGCAATTGCACTAACTAAAATCAGATTTATAGTATCACTTCAGTGAAACCAGTAATACCTGCTTGGATAACTATACTTAATGAACAGTTACTGATAGTGGTAACTGCAGCAGTGCTTTTGTAGCAGTATCACAGTTCTCAGCGTTTAACAGCTGATGCTCCAGCTCCAGCCATGAGTGTCCCTCTCAGCAAGACAAAACTCAAGAGCTCTCTACTCCTGGGCATTCATTCCCTCAGGTATACCAGTGTAGCTCACTGCTTGGGAACCAGGTCAGGCCACTAATCTGGGTGAAAAATAAATCCCTTCTAAGTCAGCTTGTTGTGTAACTGTGCACACATCAGTTCAGCATAGCTGTGAGTATGCTGCAGAACCAAGCTAACAGGGGCTTACACTTCACACTACATGAAAAAAGTTTGCAAAGGTATGACATGGACTTGCAATATGCTCATGCTGTTGTTGCACAAGCAGAACAGGCTGCACCATTACTAACATCACTGTACTTTTGCCTCTATTTCCACAGCTGCAGTAGTGATGGTTGAGCAGCCACTTAAGCACTGAAAAGGGAATGGGCTTAGGCAACTTTTACATTCCCCAAAATGATGGTTGTCTCCCTCCCTTCTAGGACAGGGCCAGACACTGCGAGATGGTGACATTCAGAAGACTACACAAGAAGGAGAATCCCTTTGTCCTAGGAAGGTGGGAAAGGAGGAAGCAAGCCTTCCAATAAGATCAGTTTTCTAAAAAGGTGATAGCAGGGACACAGAAGAGATGTGT
Source organism: Coloeus monedula (assembly GCF_965178545.1). Lineage (NCBI taxonomy): Eukaryota > Metazoa > Chordata > Aves > Passeriformes > Corvidae > Coloeus > Coloeus monedula. The sequence goes on along the minus strand of NC_138785.1, from coordinate 52,103,360 downwards.
CCTTGTACATAAACTTCAAGTAATCAGCCAGCCCAAAATGAACCATGAAAATATCACAGTTTAATAGTGCCAGGAGTCTTAGTCTGGCAGACCTCTGCCAGTACAGCAGAAGACTCAGGTTGTATCACCCATCATTGCGGAGCACCAGGTATAAGCTATAAACAAGCTTAAACTCTTTGGAGAGTCCAAAGAGTTGCACTTAACTTGCAAAATGACGTCTGTAGTTAAGCCAGTAAAAAGTGGGGACAGAAACTCCATCTGAATACAAGCAAACTTATCTGAGCCAGAAATTAAAAAGGGATACCATCTTACGGTGGCTGTAAAGGTAAGGTGAGCAGCACTTTGGAAAGCACAGGAACACGTATATATTTACATTTAAAATCTCTTTACATCCTACTGAGGGTTCCATCGTTATCTATAAACAAGTGTTTACTTCCAGACTTTCAAGCTCTTTTTTTCCCCACTCGAACTGTTTTTCTGCAAATACTGTGCACCCTCCAGCTCGGCATCAGAAACGCCTCGTGTGGAATTAATTCCCGCTGGAATTAAAGGAAGAGTTAACACTCCGGCACACCGCGTTTACAGGTTTGCCTATCCGCATTCCTTCCCCGGACGAGCCCACGGTCCGCGCCCTACTCCCCACCCGCTTCCGGGGGGAAGGGAAGCTGGAGAGGCTCAGCCGCATCTCCCTCTGCGCAAGGGCATTTCCTCGGCCACGGGTTCACGCTCCTGGCACGCGCGGGAGGCCTCGGCCCCTGCGGGCGGGAGCGCGGCGGGGCGGCCTCTCCGCCGCAGCCGCTCGGGCACCGCGCGGGGCTCCGCGCCCGGGGCCGCCCGCGGGGCTCGCTCAGCCGCGCCGGGCCTCGACGGCCCCGCAGCCGCCCCCCGGCCCCGCGGGATCCTGCGCGCCGTCCCCGCCCCGCACAGCCCCAGCCCGGCGGGGAGCCCCTCACCATGGCGGCGGCGCGGTCCCTGTGCCTAGCAGGACGCTCCCGCCTCCATGCTCCCGCCTTCGCGCCAACTCCCGCCGCCCGGCGCGCGGCGCTGCCGTCACGGCCGCGACGGGCGGGGCTGGGGGGCGGCCGGGGCGTGCCCCGGGCCGGGGCCGGGGCCATAGCGGTGGATCCCAGGGGAGCCCGGTTGCCTCCAGCACACTCCCGGCCCCGGCCCCCGCCCCCTCGCCCGCGTTCGTGTGCGGGCGGCAGCGGCCCTTCCCCGCGGCGGAGGTTTAACCGCTCCCGCCGCCTCGAGCAGCAGCAGCCGCTCAAAATGGAGCTGCATGTGCTCGGGCGCCTCCAGCAGAGCAGGGGAGCCGGCAGGTTGAACTGCTGGGTGAAAACAGACAAGAGAGCAGTGCCAGGCCTCCATGATTTTCGTCACTTTTTAGGCCACTGAGGCAAACTCAGCACCCAGAATAGGTGGGCAGCCAGGCCTGGGTCAGCGCAGCACTGAAAGGCATTTCCTGGTCGTAAACATGTGATGTCCCTTCATTCTGGCTGTGCAGGGAGCGTCGGACTCTGGTTCCTCTGAAAGTATTTTCTCCCATGCGCTAAGGCTGGGGAGAGCTCGGAGTCTTATGTGTCCAAGAGAAACCGGGAAATTAACGCTGTGTCTTCTCCTACAGGTTGCTTAATTTTCTAATTAATTTTAATGAAATCTATATTTTCTTCCATTTTTTTTCCCTCTACTTGCTAAACACCGGAAGGGAATAAACTTGGTCAAGCCAAATAGAAACGACTCCACTCTCAAATATTGGCTAATGTTTAGATTCTGCCAACCTACCGAATTGCTAATTATTGTTGGACTTGGAGAAGAATAGGGAAGGCAAACTGAATTTGTGACGTTACAAATACTGCCAGTGATTTAGGAGACCACTCATCAAAAACCAACCAAAGAGTACAAGCTCAATTTGTACTCATCTCATACTGCAATTCCTAATGCTATCACTATTGTTCCCTCTGTATTCACTGTCTTCTTGGTGGCATGGTCAAATTCCAGATAACTGTTAATGATACCTATTACCTTTCTTGTTTATCTCTTGAAATTGGACTTTAAGTAATTGTAAGATATGTTTGCACAGAAACTGCTACCGTTCTTTTATGAACACACATGGTTAGGTGGAGTCGTGTATTTTCAGCATGAGCATAGCTTGTGAATTTGGATTTCTGCATAAGGAACATGGTGAGCAAGTAAACACAGACCCACAGCACAGGCTGTGCTTTTTGGCCTGTTTTGCAAGTTATTCCATATGCACTCAACATAATGGCTATGCAAACAAAACTGATAGTGCTTTAGAAAAACATCTCCTGTGATAAGTTTGTATTTACATATTTAATTCTCGTTATGTAACTTTTAAAGCTGTGCATATTCCTGATACCTGAACTAAAGATCAGTTAAAATGGCTGACATTTGTAAGAGCCAAACTGTTCAAATAATGCTAAAAGAGTTACTGCAGGTGGTTATCTCTATTTGTAGTTGATAAAGTTACCTAGAGTAACATCTAGCAGAGCAGTATCTGCTTGTGGGCTTGTGACATCTTCATGTTTCTTGGAAGGCAAGAGTTTAACCCTTTATGGAGACATCAGGCTGAATCCCTGGAATGTCTATAATTCACTCCTGGGTATGGTGTGGAGACATAGAATACCTCTGTTCCTATGTACATGTCTACAAAACCAGTGGAAGTGGGAAGAATCTTGCTCCATCACAGGAAACAAAACCGAATACTCATCGTATTGTGATGTGCTTTGCAAGATAAAATCAAGGCAAAATCCATTTTGAGTCTATAATTGATCATGGGTTGTGTTTTAAAGGCCTATTACCCAACTAAAATGACAGCTTTTTTAGAAGTAGATAAAGTACACTTGATTTCACCACTATGACAAATATATATATTTTTAATTAGTATTGTTTTCTACCTTTCTGAAACTCACAGACTATTTGCCTTTTTATGTTGGGTTTGTTTTCTAAAATACATTTTAAAACGTGAGATATTAACTTTTGAACTTGAGAGGTTTTTTCCTCTGTGTAATAAGCCCAGCCCTACTAGTTTTATTATTAGTGAAGTCTTTGTCTTGCTTATTAAGAGATGAGGTTGTTAATAAGAAAATTACATTTTCTTATATTGAGAAATAAAAAATAATCTGTTTTCTTTTTGTTAATATCTTGTTTATTTTATTTTCACTTTTTTGTATATTGCTATGTTGATACTCTTTTGGAATTGAAACCAACTTTTTAAGCGAAATTTCAGGTTAAATTCTGATTTTTTTGTAGTAATGGCATTAAAATACTATTTACTAGATAGTAATCTCTATTTTGGAAGAATCCCATAAGGAATATTTTTCTTACTAGACTCTCTAGTAAAGAAAATAAATTTTTCTTGGCATTGTAAAAGCAGGAATTAGCATTTTGTTACAGATGAAAAATTCCAAAAATTCTTCATAAATCTGTGGTGTAGTTTCTATTTACATTAGGCTTTCTCTAGTATCCATCACAATTCTGTGCCTTTAGAAGAGACTTGATCCCATCTCAAACTGTTTTTGCTGTATAAGGTAAAGATAAGGGATTTGCATGACACTGTTGTGGGCAATTATGTAAGTTGTGCTTCTCTGAGCACCTAACACTAGTAGATCTGAGCAGCTTAATGTAAACATTACACTTTTTCTGAGTGAACTTTGTCTTTAGGTCTTTTTCCTCATTTACATATCTAGGCAGAATGAATGTGTCAACTCAGATACTCAGTCTAACATTGCAAACTTTTAGCTAATGTGTTCAGCATTTCTGTAGATCAAACCCCAGATTTTCAAGCCAAACCCCAAAACAAGGAGAGCACATATTCAAGAGTCAAGTGAAAAGTTGTTTTCTTCATTTTAATCACATGCCTTGGCAAAGGCAAAGAAGAAAAGGAAAACTGATAGTTAAGAATGAAACTGAATAATCATTAGGCTTCCTAACTACTGAGTCTGTATCAGCAAGTGCCCTGGAGATTTCAGCTTCTCCCAATCTCGATTCATTCTGAAACCAGATTGATTAAGTGCATGGACAGAGGCAGGAAATCCCACTGTGCAGCATCATACTGTATGATGTCCTCATACAGTACCAGGGTTGGAGCCTGTGCTGACACTGCAACTTGAGCCAGTGGAACCATTAATTCTCTTCCCCTCCTTTCACATCCTCACTTCCCAACAGCCCCATATCACATCTCACTCTTCTGCGCTGGTTGCTTTCCAAATTAACAGTACTTCCTTTCCCCAAGTCTTTGCTCAGGTCATGAAATCCTCCTTCCAGATTCAAGTCACTATATGATTCACATCAGTTAAACTGCTTCCTCTTTAACTTCATGAAGTTAAATTACAGCCCAAATAGTTACATTTGACCAAGCAGTAAGAAACTGGATTCACAGTCTCGAAACATTGAAACACTTTCAGACCTTGCTCCCAGTCATGTCAATCATAAGGAAAGAAATACAGTTCATAGCCTTGTACAGACCAAGCATCTGGGAGCACCAGTCTCTGCTGCACCATACACATCTCAGGCAGGTGCAATACATTGTCTGCATCCTCGTGCCAGTGGTACTACCACTGCTGTATTTAGTGGGGAGAAGCCTGTTGTCTTTCTTTTGCCCACAGATTGTCATAGTGTTACAAAGCTGTTGTGGATGTTTGGAGCTCGAGCATCTGGTAATATGGTAACTAGCTGCTTTAGAAGTGGCATTGACAACGACTTGTGTTTGGGTGTTCTTTCATAAAGTAGGATACATACAATCAGTGCTTTTATGTGTCAAAAGAGAGGGATCATGTTGATGCAATAGCCATCAAACAGCCTTTTAAATGCTGTTCCATAGAACGAAAATGGAACATGTCAGTATGTACAGTAAACCAACTTGGTATAGTCCCTGTCTGCTCCTCTTGTTCCCAAGCTGCCTGTGTGTGGTAGGATCTTGGCTGAGAAATGTAGATCGGTTACTTCAGGTAGCTGAGGGAGTGCTGGGTTTGTTATATGGGAGAGGCTCATATTAGATGCATGGCTACCCCAGCACCAGGGACCTGGAGTGCAGAAGATGTCAGTGGGAGCTCTTGTCTTCATCTGTGGTGAAAATGTTTCTTGTAAAGACACTGCAGAGAAATGCTTACAAACATGGACGTTTTGTTGTTTATCCTAAAAATAAATTGGTTTCCATTTGTATTGATTAATCAGCTTTACTGATAAATTAAAGGTATGTGTCAGTGGCATTACGCAGTGCTGCAAGCGTGCTCTCACAGGGAGCAGGAGCAGTAGAGCAGCAAGCAGTAGCCCAGCAGTGCATCTGGGCTTTCATGTCCTACATGGCAGCAGGGCTAAATCATCTGACCAGAGTGCTCTGCTCAGGTGATAAATTGTTCCCACGTTCAGCTTTCAGTGCATATCTTTCTTGCATGCGAAGTTACTTGACACTTCTATGTTGTTCCTCAAGGCTCTTCTGCAGCTGTGGTCAAACAGTTCTGTTACTATATGGACACACTTTAAATTACTGTACCTCAAGAAAAACAGAAATGGCAGGCATCAGTCTTACTGTATTGAGTAAATTGACTGTATCTCAGCATACACTGTGTTGCTAAACATGTTAAAAGATCAAATTATACTGCAAAACTGCTCTATAAATATTGGCTGTACTGATGCCCTAGCTGTGTATATGAATTGTTAAATTAACCAATACTGAAGTAGCAACTTTCAGGGATAATTATCTTTGCTATTTTCTTTTTTTTTTTATTTTAAGAAATCCAGGAAAATTGTGTAAGAGCTGGAACAGAGTCAGTTCCCTGTTGATTTTGTACTGCTGCTGTATGTAGTGCTGTACAGCAGACTTTTATATAGGATAGAAAAATAGTTGTGTGTTTGAAAGAAATAGCTTTGTGTTTTTATATAGTTAGCAGGATGTGTGTATATCTCTTGTTCACAGCAAAATTTCCCACAAGTCCAGGGAGAGTTTTTCAGCAGAAGTAGGTTGTTTGAGCAGGGTAGGACTGAAGAATCATGCACTGCCCTTCCAGCCATCCAATTACACAGATAGGATAAATCTCCTTTAAATTGGTGATTATGTAGTGTGAATTGTATTAAGGTTTCCTCAAAATACAGCTCCACAAGGAATAAAGGACATGATAGCTTCTTAGACCCTCTGTCACCTAAATTATCCTGCCTGAATGACGGAGCTTTAAATGATGATATATTAGTTCCTAGCATTTCTGTTGTACAGGCAGCCTGCAGTGAGAAACCAGGTAGGTGTCTCAGTGGTCATACAGAGGCCACCTCCCTATAAATTACACCATTCTCTGACCCGTTCTACATCTCACAGTTCAGGCTAATCATTGACAGAGCTTTTACAATCACAAGCTTTTAGTGAAGCTTTGATAAAACACTCCAGCAGCTTGTGGCAAATGAAGACGGTCTGTACGGCATGGACTCCAGCAAAAGAATGGAATTTTTTCAGCATCAGTACAAGAAATCTGACTTTTAACACTGGCACTATAAACTGGCATAATGTGTGGCCAACGACTGGAGAAAATTGTTACTTTTTGGACATTAGTTTTCATAAGGATAGTTACTGGGCTTGCTGGAGAAGGAAGATCTGTGTGGAAAAAGGACTCCCACTTCAGTCCCGTGAGTGAAACACAGATGTTTTTATATGACACTTTCCCCAAAGAGTTTCTCTGGGGTGTAGGGACAGGCGCTTTCCAGGTGGAAGGCAGCTGGAGGAAGGACGGGAAAGGCTCCTCCATCTGGGACCGCTTCACCCACTCGGAGTTCAGGGATGCTGACAGCACAGGCACCTCCAGTGACAGTTACATCTTGTTGGACAAAGATTTGTCTGCTCTGGATTTTTTGGGAGTTACTTTTTACCAATTTTCAATTTCATGGTCAAGGCTTTTCCCCACTGGAGTGGTAGCAGCTCCCAATGAAAAAGGACTTCAGTATTATAACACCCTTATTGACTCTCTACTACACAGAAATATTGACCCTGTGGTTACACTCTACCACTGGGATCTGCCCTTGATGCTGCAAGAAAAATACGGGGGATGGAAAAATGAATCGATGATTGATATCTTCAATGACTATGCCACGTTTTGCTTTCAGACCTTTGGGGACCGTGTTAAGTATTGGATTACAATCCACAATCCATATTTAGTTGCTTGGCATGGGTATGGCACAGGTATTCATGCTCCAGGAGAGAGAGGGAAAATAACAACTGTCTACTCAGTAGGACACAATTTGATCAAGGTACAGTACAGTAAGATTTTACAAATTGATCTTGCACTGCTGTGGGAAGTAATGGGAGGAATTGGTCCTGTGATCAGTGTTTAAAAAGAAAAATCACCTACGGGGAAAGCACCAAGAATTAGCCTTTAGCTAAGGCAGTCTTTCTGTTAATCCTCACTTTGATCTTATTGCTCGTCACAACAGCTGACTCAGTAATTGTTTATTTTAAGGTACTTGTTCATTATTTTATTTAAATAGCTTTTACATACAAATTCTGGCTATTAAAAGCATTCTTTATTCTGTACATTTAGTTAAACAGATTTGGCCATACTGAAATGACTATTCTATTAGTTTAAAAGGAAATTAATTTGTATTTGCATACTGAATAAATTTTACTGGCCATAGAGTATGTATATGTAAGTATACATATATAGCTTAGTAAGATCATATTGCAAAATGTTTACCTCTAAACTAGTAAGGTTGGCACTTCTTGGGTTCAGAAGAAAACAAATGTCCTCTTCAGTACTTGAGAGTTTCAAATTATTTCTATGATGTACAGTATTTTTTGCATCTGCAGTGCTCAAAGTGCTTTACAGAGCAGGTCACTATCCCATCTCTGCAGCCAGTATAATTCCCCCTACTAGGACTATTCTTAACTGTCACAAAGAGAATTTTTCTACAACTTGCCATACCTTATACATGTAATTAACAAATAAATCTGAATGGGTTTGTCCTACAGAAAGAAGTATGCATGTTGGAAAAAAAAATTTGCCAGAGTAGTTAAAAATATTCTGAAACTGACAAATTCTTGTATTTGCTTCTGGCTTTGAACCTTCAGAACATAATTTTTCGAAAAAATTCACACTGCAGTCAATAGAAGTTTTACACACAGAAAAGTTGTCAGGCACCCTGAGTCACTAACTGATTTCAGACTTAGCAGAAGAATGATTTAACTATAAAGATTTGTGAAGCATCTCAAAGAGAACTGATGCTGAATCATTCTTTTTATTTTCAAGTGCTATTTTATATAATGCATGTAAAAGATACCATGTAAGTTTGCAGTATTTCTTGCCTTCATTTCTGAGTGTCACAATCAAATGTAGAGTACCAGCTACAGAGTCTCTGCATTTTCTGTAAAATCCATGTAAGCAGCACACCACACACAGGGAGCAATACTCCTCTCCAGAGAATCAATTGGATTTTCCAGGAAGCCAAGCACAGCTGGGTCTGATATACAAATTACTGACCTAATTTTCTTGGTCAATATTACTTATCTCTCAGACTTGATTTGATAGTTGCTTCTAGAGAATAAATAGACTTCTAGAGTATAAAATAAATGACTTGGATGAAAGAATTAAGGAGACTTTCAGCAGCACACAATCCTTTAACTACTATTTCATTATCCTTGGGCAGAAATTATTTTCCTCTGGTACCCTTCTTACAGCCCCATGAACATTACCTAACAAATGAGCAGTTCTCTCCTGTACCACTGTAAAATTTCTGAAGATTTTAGATTTGAGATTCATGAAAAATCTGAAATTCGTAGTAAGGTATTTGAGGAACTGGAGTTTTCTGATTGGGGTTAGAGATGGAAGGGAAACTCTTGAGGTACCAGTCGGTATGAGTCAACTCCTCTTTAGGTATCATTATTTCTTTCTCTTAATAAACTGTAATGCCAGCCAGCCATTCCACAGAAGTCACAGCTGGTCCTACGTTTCAAGCCAACTAGCCAGAATCTTTCTCAAAGATTTTTGGGCGAGTTGAAATGTTTGGCTCATTTTGCATTGTTGACAATACAGTATTAATATAATGTATCGATGCACAATCACGATTCATGTGTTGTGAAATATCTCTCCTTTGAGAATCAAGAAAAGTTATAAGATTCTCTCTCTAAAGAGATTTCACATGTGTTTTTATTTCAGGACCAGTATATACTGGTCTGTTTCTCAGACATTGCATTATGGCTACCTTTTAATTTCCCACTGCAAACCAAAAACATTATCCCAAAAATAAAAGACCAACCAAAATGTCAGGTTTTGGCAGTGTGAGGCAAAGCCTGTTAAAGCTCTTGAAAAGATTGCCATTTATGTAATCAGCTTTAGGAAGAGCCACATTCCTGTTCATGTCAAGGCTTCATTTTTGGACAGACTGTTGACAGACACGGTCCTCAATGCCACCCTGTGCACAAACCAGGTTCACCCATTAAATATACAGAGCAGGAAAAACAGGTCTGTAATGCTGAAAAGAAGCTAATCTGCCACCACACTGTTACACAGCAATTTGCTGAAAATCATTCTCAAGCCTTTTTGTAGTATCTTTGGATAAATTAAAGGAAGCTCTCGCATGAATCCTACTTTTAGTTCAATTTCCTTGTGTATTGTTGCAGTTGTGGTGTTATCAGAACTAATCACTATTTATATAAAAGAGTGCTTTTATGTGATATATCAATCATAACCTGAAGCTAAGTTAAATAGGATCACAAAAACAATATAACAAACCATAAACCTCTGCTTTTTTGGACTTTGGATTATTTTATTGTAGGAACAATTTGAAAGTTGCTAGAGATCTTTGTGTCCCTAGAAAAGGGCTGAAGAAATTTCCCTTAGTTTTAAACTATCAGTTTTATTTCTTTCAAAAGCAATACAATGTCTTACTTAATTGGCTGGCATATGGAAAAGTTCGTAGAATACCAGGTTGGAAGAGGACCTCAAGGATCATCTCCATGGATTCTAGAACTGATTAAAAAATTATCTGCTTCCATGAATGAATTCATGTAGGTAACTAGGTTGATAATGATCTCATTAAGGCTTTTCAACAAAAGTAGGGTTGGTCTGTCTTCATCCAGCCCCAGAGCTCTGTGTGTTGGCTGGCACAAGGCATTGCTGATGCTGAATCACCTGCTACCTGTGCTCCCCTCCAAGCCTTGCATCCTGTTAAGGGAATGCTCCAGACACATGTACTTAGGAGACAGCCCTGCCTTTTACATGGCCCTTGTTATTCAAGACCTATAAAGAGAGGTAGTGAATGCAGAAGCCAAGGCTGCTATGCAGGGTGCTTAGGAGCTCCACGTTGGGAAAATAATCTAGAAGAAGAATTTAAAATTTTAATTTAAAAAAAAAATTCAATTTTAAAAACATATTTGCATGTTACTTTGTATGCTGTTCATTCACAGAGGGTAATAATTGCTACTGATCATTTCAAAGGACTTCATACTACCTCTAAGGACATTATTAGGGAACCTGAACTGTGATGCCTATTAATTATAAATTGCTAAGGGGTTCACTTGGATAAATCTCTCTTCAATCGCATGGTCATTATGAGTAATAAAAGGAGCATGTAGAATCTTATACCAGATGGAGATTGGCCACCAAAAGTCTATTTCTTTTCTTCCTTAAAGGAGACTGCACTTCACAAAGGCAACATCAGAAAGCAATGGTAACACATAACTTGCTATGCAACATTTGAAAGACAGACCACAGAAAAGAAATAAACTATGAGCTTGCTCCTGAGGCAGCTGTCATACTGAGGCAGAGAAGAAAAAATGGCACACTGAAAAATTAGGTGGATTTCTTAGATTTAACAGTAAATAAATCTGACAAGAAGCAAGAAAATACAAAGCAGATGAATCATTGTGGCTGGACCTATGTGAGATGTATATCTGATATATTATTACCCTTTTCTCTATATCTAGTTATGTTCCTTCATACTTGGATTGAGGTTTGTAAATATGACAAGGGCAGACCGACCTGTCTTCTTTTCCTCCTCTGTCTTAGTACCCTCCAGGAAGTTCTGCCTTTGCTACATAATAAGCAGAAAAGGGCTTGTTTTTTTTTTTAATTTCCTGGTAAAGATTGTTCATAGTCCTTCCTATCTGGCAGAAAAGCCCAGGAGAGAAATGTCATAATAAGATCTCCCTAAAAAAATGTCTTCATTACATACTTGAAAAAAGTAATAAATTCACTTTCAAGCCTGGTGTCTCCCTATAGGTCCATTGCAGATCAGGTTCTTCTCTGAGCCCAGCTGCATTATTCCCAGCTCTTTGGTAGGTCTCACTATGACAGGATCTCTTTGTGGACACTGCTGGCGTTGGGATCTGTGAATGAGTGTTCCCCAGGAAAGTCCTATAATTCATTCTCCTTAAAGACAAATTTCTACTTCATGAATGGGGAATAGTTATTACCTCTATGTCCAACCAGACATTTCCTTCCCTTCCCCCAAAGGGGACTCCTTCCCTCAGGATGCAGAGAGATGAAACTACACCAGCACCTGTATTTCTTACAGGAGAAAGGAAACTTATCTCCATCAAGTATGGCTCTAGGGTGGACACCAGAATAATTTCTGCTTGTAAATGTCTTTATTGGAAGATTTTTCAAATAGTAGTAGCCATCAGTGATGATATAAAATTCAGCACTGATTAATATTTTTTGATGATTTGTTATTTTCAGGTTAGCTTTCTTAGATTTCTTGGTAATCATTAGGAAAAACACAATCCAAATGCAAGACAGTTAACATATAACAAATTTGATAGTAAAGCCTCAGTCCTTCCTAACACCCTCTTAGAAGTGTAGTTGCCTACACCTCAAGAGGTAGGCAATCCTGCACAAGGATTGAGTTTGCAAAAGAAAGGATTTAGTTCTACTTTAGCTCTACTGACTATGGGGCATCTTTACCACAGACCAAAAGGGCCTTGAACAGAAATACACTCTCCAAATAAGCCACACACCCCTGCCCTTCTTCTGAAGTATAACATCATCATCATCATCAGACTCTATATTCTAGCTCTTCATGGTTTAAACACCAAACAGTTGACCAAAAAGCCCAAATAATTTTATTAGCCTTTTTTCAATTCTAGTTTTCCTAAATGTTCCTGCTTTCCAGCACACTAAAGTAACTCCACATACCCCTGACATTGTTTTGTATACTCATTGCTGTTCAAAGAAAAATTTCTTGACTAAAGTATCTTGAGAATTTGAAAGTATTGCTCTTTCTATTGAAAGCTCTTTGCATATGATAAATTACAGGATCAGAATTTGAAGGAGTATGAGAATATTTCAAAAAGAGAGAATAACAATAATGTAGTCTTCAGTTTATTAAGTTGACTTTTCTAGCCTTTTTACGGGGTTAGTACTAACTGATGTAGCACTCTCTGTGACTTTCAAGTCTAGGGAATATTTTCTACATTAATACCAGGAAAATATGCTGAAATTAATGAGTCATACATATCCAGAATAAATACCCAATATTGATCCTACTTTAACTGTGTACTTAGCCTTGACATTTGTCCTTGCTCTAACAAGGAAAGTGAAAGATTAGGGATTAAACTCTAACTGGAAAAAGATTAGTCAAGATTTACTGAAAATACCCCATTTGATTATGATACAGCTTTTAAATTGATGTTTATTTCATATCTGGTCTTAAAAAACAAACTATATAAATCAGTTGATTCCATCAACAATCGTTTGCATTTAGCAAACACGTTCTATCTGAGAATGTTAAGCTTCTTTACAGATAATTAACAACTCAAAACAGAATTATAGGCAAGCAGATTATATTGTGTCTACTATGTAAACCCTTACTATAGACAGTGACATGATTTTTTCAGTAAGATTTAATCCTCAGAATTAAGAGTCATCAGTGATACATACAAATTTGTATATGAGGATTCTATCTTGACTCATATTAAATGTACTTATTTATACTTGAGGTCTACTCCTCTAGAATTATATCTGTGGCTGTATTCTCTACTCTACACATTATTTTTAATAGTAACTTTATTTTCTTCTAATCACGTCCTGAAGATGTGTATGAATACGAGTTGTACCTGACTGGCTTTTACATGTCAATATCATATTCTAATTCATTGGTTTTTGGCAAAGCCATCTTTGTCCACTTCACCTAGAAAAGTGTGATTGCTGTGATTTACCTGGTGCTATTCTCATGGTACAGGTGGCACTGTGTGTTATACAGCTGACTTCAGTGGGGGTTTTCTTGTTAAGCCAACACAGCCATATGCTTCTTGTTCAACAGTGGTGTTCATGGCCTGTGTCTGGAGAAAAAGTGTAGAAACCAGGTGAGAAATCACTAGAGGCAGAGCACAGAGTAAGCCTGGCCCAAGCAGCCACCACAGGCTGGAGTGACTTTCAGGAGAGGACAGTGAAGGCAACTGAGGAGATGGCACTGGCCACTTAAATTTTCTGACGAGGCTGGTGAGAAATCCATTTTATAATACTTTAACTGCATCCTGCAATCTGCCTCATGAGTCCATTTTTGCTGGCTTCCCTCTTCAGCTACAGAACCTGTATTTCAAAGGTTAGTGTCACTTTATCAGTATTTTCAAAGACAGACCTTGAACAAATGTTACGAGCATGACCTTAGAAACCATAAACAACTGATACAAAAAATTTCACAAACTGTAATTCTTTGGTACTCCCTAGCTTAAACAATTATCTACCTGACATCAGGCATTTTGTGTTTTTTTTTTTAAACTGTCAAGGCTGTGTGTTTCTAGATAAATTATCTGAAATTATTGTCAGAGGTAAGCAATGCTGTTTGGTTTAGTAATGATGGCAGTCTAACTCAGCACTCAGTGTTTCACAATGCTTCTAATGTTTTTTCTGGGTGCAAACTATTATTTTCTTTCCAGCTTAAGAGTATAAAGCCACACTTTAGGCATAAGGTAAACCCTGAGTTACTTGACAACTCTTCAGCTGTGAGAGGTCAGTTCCCCTCCCCTGTGTCAGATCACCTGATATGATTCACGCTGCCATCCAGAGTCACCCTTGTCTGACCTACCTGTCCTGTTTTCCTATAGGACTTTGATAATGCTAGTGGTTCCTCAGTCTCCCACGTATTTCTGGTGTAAATTTTGTCTGCTGGATGCCCTTATTTAAGTAATTAATAATGTGACATTTGAAGCTAATTGTGATGTGTGATAATGTTATGCTTTCTAAAACTTGATGATAATCAGAAAAGTGGTATTTAGATGTGATACAGTGTTATGGCCATTTCAAAGAAGAAATGAACTAAAATCCTGAACAAAATTCTCACTCAGAAATGTGAAAGTTGACATTTGGGTTTAAAATTCACATCTGGGTCCTTTGTCCAAGTTTTTACATTTAGGGATTGTGCAAATATCAGAACTTGAACACTGGGTCAAATGACCAGGCCAAAATAAAGCAACTAAATCCCAAGAGGGATGGGGTGGATGTGGTTTGATCAGAGTAAGTCCAGGTAACGCCCGGAGCACAGAGCAGTTAGTAGCACAAAGTCAGTGCTCACAAATGAAATATCATATGAGATACATAATTTATGAAATAATTGTGAAGATGGTTTAAGATTTTAACCATATCAGGAATCACTGTTTGACAGAGAAAGACTCAGATGGGACTAAGTCACAGAGTTCAAACCCCACCATTAGAGCTGTTTAGTTCCAAAATGTCAGTGTAACAGCTATTCACATCCCTGCTGGGACCTCTCCTGAAATCAAGATGTATGTTACAAGGCCTAACGTGTCATAGGAACAGCACATGAGTTACTGAGAATTGCCCTCATCCCAAGGAACCTTGCAGGGTAACAGTGATTGCCCATTAAACTATGCAGGGTAATTCATGTGCCTTAACTGATATTTCCATATAAGCCTGCAGTGAATCAGATGGAGCTCCCTGCCTCTCTAGCTGCCAACTCACAAAGACACTTATTAGAGTTACAATTTAATGCTATTCTTCTCTCATCAGGCTCATGCAAAAGTCTGGCATAACTACAAAGAACACTTTCAGCCCTATCAGAAGGGGATGATATCCATAGTATTGGGATCCCACTGGATCAAACCTAACAAATCGGAAGACGAGTCGGACATTTCTAAGTGTCAGAAGTCTATGGAGAGAGTACTTGGATGGTTTGCCAAACCTATCCATGGGGATGGGGATTATCCAGAAGAACTGAAAAATGAATACTTGTTTCTGCCACACTTTACCGAAGATGAAAAAAACTACATTAAGGGTACAGCTGACTTCTTTGCCTTTTCCTTTGGTCCTAGTAACTTTAAACCTCCAAACACTCTACCAAAAATGGGACAAAATTTGTCACTCAATTTGAGGGAAGTACTGAACTGGATTAAACTGGAATACAACAGTCCTCGAATCTTGATTGCAGAGAATGGCTGGTTCACTGACAGCCATGTGAAAACAGATGACACCACAGCCATCTACATGATGAAAAACTTCATTAATAAGGTTTTACAAGGTTTGTACAGAAATTAGTTGTTGGATTTTCAGAGAGCACTTTTGATCATTTGATATTTAGCTCTGTAATAATTTAATCTTTTTTTATAAGTGATAATGGCAACAAAGTTAATCATTAATTATTTATACTGCATGAGTACATGGATCAGGATCTACTGGTGCTAGGTGTACAAACAGAAGAAACCCATAGCCCCTGTCCCAGAAAGCTAAAGTCCAACATCTGCATTGGGTTAGGGTTAGGGTTTCCATACTGAAACTATTACTCCTGCAGGACTCCAAGACTCCACCTGTAGTAGATAAAGAAAAGCCTTCAGATCTTCTTCTGTGGATGACACCTCTGGTGACACAGGGAGCTTAGTTAATTCCTGACCTTTCCTACCTTCAGCCCCTTGTTCCTGCCCTGAACCTTCCCCTTGTTTTTCAGGAGGCTTTTCTCATCCTCACTCTAACCCTCAGTCAGGATCCTGACTTGTTTCTGCCCTCTCCTTTCACTGTCCCTGCAGACAATGCTAAAAACATACTCTCACTCTGATCCACCAGATCTCTACCTATCACGTGCCTAACTTTTAATTTTCTTTACCACAAAGTATACATAAAATAGCACTTTTTTCCCCTACCCATTTAAATGGCCACAAATGCTCAGCATGCACCATCTCAAGTACACAGCATCTTTTGCTCTGACAATTAAACTTACCCCCGTCTATTCAGTATGCTTCTAGAAGCAAAAATGTTCTCAGTTGTCACTTACTCTGTCCCTAGATATCTTTTCCCATTTGTTTAACCTTCCTCATTGCAGACATCAAGTACTCATCTTTACTTGTAAGGCCATTCTGGCTTATCTCTTTATCCTCTACATCATTCTCTGCCTCTGCATTTTGCAATGGATATTTTCAGATTTTTTTTGTACTTTCTCCCATGGTTTCCCTAATATTTAGAAGTTGCTTTCTTTGAAAATACATGCCATTGTATTTCTTTGTTACATTTCCTCATCTCCTTTCCAGTATTCTGGCCTTGTCTATCAGCTTCTCATATACTCACATTGCAAGCTCTTGGGCTTTCTGATTTCATCTGGCAACTAGGAAAACATCCAGCTGGACTATGCCCATGCTGCTGGGTACCTTGTTACTCTGCTGCATGAATACATGCACTGTGCAAAACTGCTTTCTGCTCAACTCACAGCCTGCTGTGACTAGGGCAAGTTCAGTGGAAATACAAAATTATGCAAAATGAAATGTCCTGGGAAAATGAGGCAAAATTATATTAGGAAAGAATAAACCAGAAAACTTCATCTTTATTCCTTGGCTTACTGGTGTGGTGGACTACAGGTAAAATATGACTTGTCCACCTGTCTGTGTCAAAATCCTCAGCAACTCTACCTTGGGTATTCCAGCCCTTATAAGGTTAATGTGAGGAGTTATCCCATGTTATTTCCTAGCTCAAAGCTGGCGACAGGCAATGAACATGACTGACCATGGAATTTGGACTTCTCTTCCAGGCTGCCAGCTGGCATGTGCCTACGTGGGTAAAAACCATCGTGGTTAGTTGGTGTCTGCTGAGAAGCACATTGCAGGTTCTGCTGTGCTTCCTGAAGAATCAGGTTCCACATCTGGGAAAGCAGTTGTGTTGTCATCTTTCTCATATATTATATGTAAAAATCATATCTAGACTCCTTTGCAAGAGGGACATTAAGATTGCTGGAAGAAATCAGCATGCACTGCACCCATTCTGTAACTAAATGTCTCTGGGTTGGTCATCCCAACTTCTCTAAACTCATAAACAGTCCCACGCCAACAAAATTTTTCAATTTACAAGGTGAACAGACATTCCCAAATGTTTAAGCTTGCAGGCATCTTTCAAATAAATGTAGAAAGTTTTAGCTTCATGACAAAGTCACAGACCAGATCAACTGTTGCTCCCTTTATTTTTACTCATGATTCTCTAATTTTACTGGTATATATTACTGGGAAATTGTCAAATGCAACTTCAGGCCTGGATGTGGTGTAATATTTCTTGTTTGCTCAGAGCAGAAATAAAGCATCTTACAGTAATTTAATTTCTTAAGGAATTAGTGACTTTTTTTTAGTAAATAAAGATTAAGATATGTATATCAGTTTTGCAATGAATTACAGTGGGTCAATAACCCTATGAATGTTGAGAAGACACTCAAGAGTTTCAAAGTAAATAGCCCTTTCTTACAAATACCCCTTATATATGTTAGAGTACTAAATACAAGACTCATGGATGTTACCTTCTCTTATGCAGCTATTAAATACGACAACATAGATGTGTTTGGTTACACAGCCTGGTCCCTCCTCGATGGCTTTGAATGGCAACATGCTTACAACATCAGGCGTGGATTATTTTATGTAGATTTCAAAAGCAAAAAAAAGGAAAGGATTCCCAAGTCATCTGCACTTTATTATAAACAAATCATACAAGAAAATGGCTTCTTCCCAAAGGATTCTACCCCAAACTTGCAAGCTCAGTTCTCCTGTGATTTCTCCTGGGGTATCACCGAGTCTGTTCTCAAGGTAAGTGTAACATATTAAGAGGATCACTGGAAACAGCATAATCAGTGACTTCAACTTTGTGAACAAATGACTGTGTATGGCACCTCACATTCAAGAATTCCAATGCACACTGCCAACAGAAGTTAAGCCATAACTGCATTGGTTCAATTTCATGTGTTTCCAGGTTTTCAGGTGAGCTGGTCACAGAGTGCTGGGTACTGCTGCAGCAGCAGACCCTGCTGCAGGAGCCCTTCCAGGCCTGGCCCTCCCTCACCTTCCCTCTGCTTGCGTCTCCACGTGGCAGATCAGATGAGGAAATTTCAGACCAAGAAATTGATCCAACTAATTGTTACTGGGTTATTTTTCAACCAGCGGTTTCCAAATCCAGTTTGCAGTGTGGCCATAGGGATGCTTGTGATGGCCTGATGGAGAGGGTGACAAAGGGCAGGGACGAGGTGGTTACACTGGTGGCAGAAGAGCTACCTGCAGGCTCCAGGTCTTGTCTAAAGCAGACACACATTCCTGGGTTAGGCCTGGCTCTAAGTGCCGCTTAGACAAGTGGGTAAGAAACCATTCTTTAAAAAGACACATAGCACAGCTAACGAAAACCAACCTTGAGGTTTTACCATCTGAGCTCACATTAGAAAACAGATCATACCACCTTTTGTCCAAACTGGTTCCTACAGGACCTATTTATACCTTATTTTGCTTCTATTTCTGCTTTACACTTAGTAAATAAGCTAAATGTTTGTATGGCCAGTGTTGGGATACCCTTTTTGTCATCGCACACAGTCCCACAACAAATACCAGCCTCAAAAAATAACAACAAAACCCCGTAATTTAGCCTATTCACAGACAACCATAGGAAAAAAAAGGCTTCTATATATCTTGTTAATATACAGCACAAAAAAGTACATTTTCTTTAAAAAAAAGTAATTAAATATTTTTAACTTTACTATATTGTACTTTGAAACCTACAAAAAGCATTTAGAAATTGGAATATGAAAAAAATTCATGTGCTACTCAGAACCTTTTAAACTAGTAGGAGATATAAAAGATATAACTAAATGCTACAAGCTGTTTGTATCAGATTACTGTGTCTTAGTTTCACAAGGTTGATCTCAGCAGCAGTGCCAAAATAACCAATGCCTGCCTTGTATAGCCCCTGGTGCTTGTTCTCACCACCAGCTCTCCTGGAAGCTGCCCGAGAGTGCTGTGTGCATGACCAGAGTGAACTCATCAGGGAGAGCTATCTGTGTGAAAACATATGTCATGTAAGCTGGTGGCAGGGCAAATGCTCCTGTGTAATCAAACAGAAAAAAGTGCAATTTTAATGTTTTCCATAAGGAAAGGAACAGAATGATAAGATAACCACTAGCACAAAGCCCATATAGGTGAGTTGGTTATCCTCTTCCCCCTGGAGCATCTAAGCAGGGCCTTCTGACATCCAGCACAAATCCTACAGCTAAGCACAGGCAGAAATGCAGACTACAAGCAGGTACTGCGTTCATTTAATTAAAACCCATTGTAACATATTTTTATTTTCACAGGCAGAATCAGTGGCTTCCTCACCACAGTTCTGCGATTCCAGCTTGTACCTCTGGAATGTCACAGGAGATGGGCTTCTGCACAGAGTTGAAGGGGTAAAACTAAAAACCCGACCAGCACAGTGCACAGATTTTGTCAGTATTAAAAAGCAACTGGACCTCCTGGAAAAAATGAAAGTCACCCATTACAGATTTGCACTTGACTGGTCACTAATTTTACCCAATGGAGATTTGTCAGTGGTCAACAGGCAAGTTCTTAGGTATTACAGATGTGTGATTAGTGAAGCACTGAAACTCAATGTTCAATCCATGGTCACCTTGTATTATCCAACTCATGCCTACCTGGGCCTGCCGGGTCCTTTGCTGCAGACAGGAGGATGGTTGAACCAATCCACTGCCTACGCTTTTCAAGACTACGCAGCTTTATGTTTTAGGGAACTCGGCGATTTGGTTAAACTTTGGATTACAATAAATGAGCCTAACCAGCTAAGCAATGTGTACAACAGGAGCAGCAATGACACCTATCGGGCAGCACACAATTTATTAATAGCACATGCCATGGCCTGGAGAATATATGATGAGCAGTACAGGTCCTCTCAGTATGGCAAAGTGTCCTTGTCCCTGCATTCAGACTGGGCTGAGCCTGCCAACCCCTTCTTTGAATCTCATTCAAAAGCTGCCAGCAGGTTTCTTCAGTTTGAAATAGGCTGGTTTGCCAATCCCATATTTAAGACTGGAGACTATCCAGCTACTATGAGGGAATACATCAGCTTTAAGAACAGAAAAGGCCTCTCATATACTTTGTTGCCATCTTTCACAAGTGAGGAAAAGCAGCTTGTCAAAGGTGCAGCTGACTTTTATGCACTGAATCATTTCACCACCAGATTTGTGATTCATAAACCTCAGAACGGAAGCCAGTATGAATTTGATCGTGACATTCAATTTCTGCAGGATATCACCTGCCTGAGCTCCCCTTCTCGTTTGGCAGTGGTGCCTTGGGGAATGCGCAAAGTTCTCAGGTGGATTAAAAAAACTTACGGTGACGTGGACATTTACATCACAGCAAATGGAATAGATGACCAGTCCTTAGACAATGATGAACTTCGAAATTATTACTTGGGCAAATATGTACAAGAGGTTTTAAAAGGTGAGTACATGACAGATTCAAGTTCCCCAGAGCCATTTCCTTGGCTCAGACCCAGGCACTGTCAAGTCTTGCCCTGCACAGAGCAAGCAGTCCTGGTTAAGATGCAGGAGCCAGCTGCACTAAGCCCCCTGAGGGGCCCGACTCTGCAGTCACACTCAGGGAAGCTATGGCACAAAGCAATGGCATCAAGTGCCTTGCACAAAACACAGCTACAGCTGCCTCCAGTTTAAACCATGTGAGAAGCTCTCTGGGCATGCACATACAGCAGAGTAGTTACTCAGAAGTTATTAGGAGATGGCATTTCAGCCCAACAACTCCCGAGACAATCAAAATTTCTACTCTCCAAAGAGCCTCCAAGGAGGCAAGAGCCTCCTTGCTTGCCGTACTAGTCATTGGACAGGAAAGTGCAAGCAAGTCCACAGAGATCTGGAGGGACATACAGAAGAAATACAGCAGGGCACCAGCGGCACCAGCTGCTACTGAAGGGAGAATCCAACCCAAGTTCTTGTTCCACTACTTGTTTTCTCCTGTGCACATATGGAAATCCAGTTCTTCAAAGAAAAACGAGTAAGAGTTATGGTGCTATAGAGGTATTCAAGGCAATCATCTTCAGCAATAGCTTATTGTATGAGAAATGCTACTGGGACCTCACCCCTCCCCTCCCTCTTCCTGCAACCAATCATTAAAGCAAAGCAGTGAGATGCAGGCTACCAGCAAGGCCTGGGTACCTGAACCATTCAGGCAAAGTGAGATGTGCAATACATCCCTGTGCTCACTATTCCCTACTGGTGAGCACTAGAGATCCTGATCAGGACATGGCGTGTTTAAAAGCTTTTCTGAGGCAACTGACATCAAACAGTCTAAGTATCCTGATTTCTCCTCTCTAGGAGCGAATAAAAAGACAAATCTCACTCATGGCTAAGCATGGCTTCAGATTACTTTTAGACACCAAGAAACAAACTGTTCTTTCTCCAGTGCTTAGCTTTCTCAGTTACTACAGGACTAATGAGCATTTGCTGATTTGTTTTCCATGCTAATTTCATACTGCAAACAACAGAACAATACATTATTAAAGGAAGTAAGTTATTAAATGAAAGGGTTGTTTAAAGGGCACTTCCCTACAGTATTCCCGTTAATTTTCTGAGAACATGACACTTTACAGTACTCCCCCAATTTACATGTTCTTAATCTGGCTCACATTCCCAACTATGCTCACTGCTTGCACATGACTTTAAGGCATGCTATTTTTAAGTATTTTCACCCAGCACTTGGGTGCAGCAGTGAAACAGAGCCATGCACGCTGCAGGGATGAGCAGCTGAGTTTGGAGCAAGGCAGGAATTCTTGGAAAGCTGCTCTCATGGTACCAATGGGTAGCTGCTCCCCCTGAGCAGCTCATTGCAGCTGGGTTCAGTTAAGAGCAGCATCTGGCTTCTCCCAGGGAAACAAACTCCCAGCTCCAACCCTGTCCAAATCCAGCTTTCATGGGGTAGGTCCAAAAGTTCCCAAATCACGTTACTTTTAAAACAGTAAGGCACTGTTCCCACTTAATTGAGACAACTGAGTATTAGAAACAGTAAATATTTTATGATGCAATTACACTTTTTAAATTGATAACAACTTGAAATCTGAACTCCTTACCAGAAAGTCTGCAGGTTTTACTTAACATACACGTTTTTGTTTACACTTTGTTTCTTTTCTTTCTCAGCCTACTACATTGACAAAGTCAAGATTAAAGGCTACTATGCATTTAAGATGACTGAAGAAAAATCTAAGCCCAGATTTGGATTCTTCACTTCAGATTCAAAAGGAAAGCCTTCAATAAAATTTTACAATAGCCTGATAAGCAACAATGGCTTTCCTGCTGACTACTCAGTCTGTGGCCCCTCTGGCCACGAAAAGCAGTGTAGTTTCTGCTTGTTCATTTCTCAGAAGAAGCCGTTAATATTCTTTGCCTGCTGCATCTTCTGTACCCTCATCTTGCTTTTAGCTATTATTTTTTTTCACAAAAGAAAAAGAAGGAAACGTTTTAAGGCAAAAAGCATCAAGTGCATCTGTGTCTCATTTTAAATGGGGTCACAAGCCCACTTTCAGTGAGGTCCATCACTGCATTCTACAGTGGACAATGCCACTCAGACAACTGTGGAAAAGCACTGAGTCACTCCAGTCACACACACCAAGCAAGCATTTCATTCAAAAACAAAGTAATCACATTCACAGGAAGAAGAGCTATAACACTTGTTTCTGGTGAAATTACTTTTATCCACCTACTGTACATGGAAGACAACTTAATCTATTAAAAAAAAAAATATACTCTCCTGTGCCTTGGAATAACCTTTCAAACAGCTTAACTTGTAAAGAGCATCTTTTGAGAAGTGATACACACTTTTGTATGAATAAAAGTGTCTTGTGATGTATATTCAGGTTATGAGTGTTGTTGAGCATGAAACTGCATCTGTTAGGGTTTATAAAATGTAATTAAATCCCACAAACCTTCAGCTAAGTACACCAGGAATGAAATGTGCCAGGCCAGCTTCTGAAGATACCCCTAAGAACAAATCCAAGTTAACTCCATTACTGACCAACAGACATCCCTTATGTATTGGGTGAAGTAGTTTTAAGCAAATTAACTGGAGACAAAATCATATACAATCACTATTTTTCATCTCCAAAATGGGGTAGCCATAAAAATTACTAGCAGAGAACATCTAAATAAATAGTTAACTATTAATCCACTCAAGAGAGTGATGAATGCAAATTGAACTTATCATACAAGCAGATCTTTGGACAATTTTTGGAATTTCTTAACATGTGTGGGTGCTTTAGCAACTTGTTGCCAAGTACATTTCTGCACTATCCCAGTACTTTATGTATTTTTCCAAATTGAATGGAGCAAGTGACAACGTGGATTTTACTACTACACAGAATTAGACAACGTCTCAGTTACATGTTGCTACATGGCAAGATTAGTACCCACGAAAAAAAAGCTGTATCCCCAGATAACACACATCACTGCTGGTGAAACTCAGCAATACACTCTGATCGAACTTTGAGGTCAACTCCTTTGTTTCCTTAAGTGAGCAATAAAAATAAAGCATCGTATTTCCAGACTACTGCTTCTATCTATGTATTTAGTTTAAATGGTCTTACAAATCTAGTTTTACTGATTTCAGTTTTGTTTTTCATCTACTTCAGATTCTGTCATCACAAGTCTGAGGCTTGAGAAAAGATGAGAAAGAACACTGGTCTCCCGACTATGAGAACAATGAATGCTTTTACTATTTCTTAATGCTACAATTCAAAAATGCCACTTCATGACTTTGTCACAGACAGATCATGGTAGCACAGTGTACAAGTTGCCCTACCAGTCTCTGAGAACATTCAGTCTGAATGAAGTCTGATGATTTGAACACACATTGGTAGTGTGGACCCAGAGTGCAATCTGCTTCTCCAAAAGCCATCAGGTTCATGCAATCACCCTTTAGTGCTTAAAAAAAAAAAAACCAAACCAACAAACCCAAGATATGAAATATGGTTTATTTTATTAAGCCTCTCATGGTGTTTAGGTTTGTACCAGATTCTTTGAGCTGGCATTGCTGGTATAATGTCTCATGGTGGTTTCTGTCAGGATACAGACAACTGTAAATAAAACATTAAGAGCTTTCAGAAAAGTTTTAGCAGTGCAAATGTGAAACTGAAAGTTTATAACCATTTGATGTTACTTTATCTGATGATTTTAATGCAAGACAGATATTAATAGTTTCAAGAATGTGCTTGATTTTATGCAGACAAGATTACTTAAAGATGCCTTCAAACACAACAGCTCAACTGTTCAGCAAGCATGTAATAAGCTGCTCCATCTCTCAAGGCACTTGGAACAGCATTAGAAGTTATTTTTTCAGAGGCTTGCAGATGTCTGGTACCTGGATGATGATTATGAAACTCAATTTATCTACATCCTGCCTCAAGCTTAGGTTCCAAAGGCACACAACACAGAATTTACTTGCAAGTCAGACTGCCTCACCCTGCACAGGTGTTTGTACTATGTATGGCACCACATACAGCTAAAATTTATCCAATTCCTTTAGCAGTTACAATTTCAAAATGATCCCCAAATTCTTGTACTTAACTTCAGTAACAAATGCCCACAGACAATGTGACTAGTTGTCCTTGTTAAACTGACCTGTTTACCAGCATTTACACACAAACTGCTCAGAAGACCTTTCTATACAACTTGGGTGCTGACCACTATTTTACTGAAGGCAATGTCCAACCAGGAGGAACATCAGTCTGAGGTCTTCTCTGTAAATAGCTGTAAACTGGTCTGTCAGGCCAAGTCAGCTGATTTCAGATTCTCAGCCACCACTGCAGCTTTCATTCACACTGCAGAGGTACAGCACTGGAGAAATAGATCTTCTCCACAGAGTAGCAAAATGCCAAGTTGATGGACGTCGGAAAACTTCTGTTTAAAGACCTAGCAAAATTCAAGTTTTATGATGCACCTTATGATGCCTTTTACAAACACAATTTCACCCCTATTGGGAACCAGCTTAACCATGGCCATGTTGAAGCAGATGAACCTTGTCAAGTCCTCGTCTCTACAGAGAAGATGTACAACGTGCATTAAGATGATACCAACCTATGAGTTTTACTCATCAGCCTGTTGTACTGTTCCTTTCTCAGAGACATAGATACCATCCAAGAATTTCCTGATATCCTTGTTCTTGACTGTAGTGGCTTGCTGAATCAAGGCAGCTGCAGACAAAGTGAAACCATTAGCATGAAGCCAAAAGGTCCAAGCCAACTTGCAGCATTTGTTTATGCTCCAGTATTTCAACTAACAAACAGACTGTCATCTAGAGACAGGAATTACCAACTTCAAATCCTGTCTAATGAAAACAGGATGCATTTCACTGAGCTCATCTTGGCAACTCGGGGCAGTGGCAGTTCATTACTGCACCCATGTATAACTGAAAAGTTTGGTGCCAAAAAGGCCCTAAGTACTGACTCAAAGAATACGAATCTGTGGACTTGTAAAAACATCTCTAAGCTTAGGCAGAGTAAGGAACTATGAAGAGTAATTACAATGACTAGAGCAAAAAAATTCTGGGGTGTTGTTTACCTCAAAGTTTGAGGTAAAGAGTTTGCTAAGCTGACATCTTCAGATAAAGTTTCCACATAATCTTCCACACATCTACTTTCACAAACCTGAATTGGAGACCAACTCAATGTCATTCCCTTCAAGGATCAGCTCATCTTTCTGGGCTTGAGATACTGCACAGGTAACACCTATGGAAAGGCAAACACATAATCCACACTGTTGAAGATGTATTAAAGAAACAATATTAATGTCCTATCTCTGTTTATGTATCTAGAAAGTAGTATTCAAGACTTCTATGACTTTATTAAAGAGAGTCTCTCAAATCCATTCCAGGGTTGCCCTCCCTTACACAGCTTGAAGACTTAAAGACTAGTGCAAGTCATCCTGTAGATTGAAAGCTACTAAAATGACACTGCTGCTTACCCATTATTACATTAGGGTATCAATCACCAACACTGTGTACAAGCCAGTGATTTTGCCAGCACGGCTCTGCCAGCCAGGTGGTGCCATTTCCCACAGGCTTGTGCTCATTAATAGAAAACTGGAGCCACCCCAATCAAAAGCCTTTAAAAACCACCTGACCCCTGTCATGTCATGTACTGTGTTTATACTAGCAATGCTGCAAATACGCACAAGGAATAAACACAAGGGCATTCAACAGGAAACTTGGAATTTGTAAGAAGAGTAACAAAAGTTTTTACAGTTTGATCTACTTAATCAGCAGATAGCAGTTTTTAAGCCAGCCTTTTACTAACAGTAAATGCTGACTTAAAAAAAAAAAAGATCAAATACAATAATCAAACCCACCCTTAATATCCCACAATAAATCAAAAACCCTGTAACTCTGCACTCTCATCTACCAGTGTTTTGGGACAAGTCTGATGCATTCCTCTAAAGTCACCCCAAAACATCATCAGTCACGTCCTTACCCATTCCCTCACCAGAAGCGGAATTAGAAAAAAAACCAAATGGATATGGGAAGTCTTTCCTACAGTCTTTATGTAACTCTGTTTATTACATGTTTTGTTGCCTCCTTTCAGAAGTTTAACGAACTCCATCAAGTGCCTGCTCTTCTGTTAGACATTTTACTGAAACTCCAAGTGTACAGAATATAAAAACAGCTAACAAGACAGCCATTTCCAAGTTTATTGTGCATGCTCCTAGATAATCAGCAAATTCAAACTTCAACACCTCAAAGACCAAAACTATGATGTGGTATGAAACTAGTTCATGTACCATGTTTTTAAAATAGAAACATAAATCGAAGCACCTGTAGGTTACCAACTATAAATACTGTCAAGACCTTACAGTGGTGAAAGTAAATCCTGTTAAAAATTACAAATCCTTGTAATACAGTAACTCCAGACTAGTTATTAGCTAGCTCGCAATACTAAAACTAAATTACAGAAGCATCATTAATAATAAATCTAAACAGTGGCAAAGGTATTGTAAGAAGATTACATAAATTCAGACAAGCAAATGCTGCTCCAACCATTATTCAGCATCTCCCATTCCCAGTGGCAGTGCCCAAAGAAAACAGCTTGGAAAGCATAGTTAAAACCAGCAGAATACGCCTCCAGAAATGCTCACCTGGCCTCATCCGCACTCTGCGAATGTACTTCTCTCCCAAGAAGTTTCGGATCTCCACCAGTGAGCCATTATCCTGTATGACTACATTGATTGGGAAGTGAGCATACACCGACCTCATCTTGTAGCGAAAGCCCTGGGATACAGGACATAACCAGATATTGAAAGCAGAACATGCCCAAAAGGTAGAACATGTGCATGAAGCTTACAGGAGAAACTAAAGCCAAAGTCTAGCAAAGGCTTCTTAAAAAGGGCAGGACACCGAGCCCAAGAGACATTTGTGCTTTCCTCCACCCACAGAACTTGCCTGACAACAAAGGCAAGAAAATAAGCAAAAGGAGAAAGAAGCTACATCTTGGATGCTTAGAAATGCTCTCCACAAAATACAAGGCTCTCACTGCAAGTAACAAAAAAGGCTGCAGTTATCCAGGCTCCAAACACAACTTACCAGAGTGACCCCCTTGATCATGTTCTGTACATGGCTGCAAATTGTACGAACTGTTGCCAGCTCCTTTCTGTTACCCCACCACTTGTCAACACGAAGCTGCATCAAAAAGCACATTAGCAAAGCCTTTAGCTACACTTCAAAACCACCAACAAAATAATTTTGTGACAAACAAGGAGCAACACTTTAAGATAAACTACTTAAAGCCCACCAAACAAAACCACAGAGCTGTTTTGCTTCTTTGAAAGGCTACTAAAGGCCCACCTGGCTCCTGTCTTTTAAATTCCAACCCTAAGACTCATGAGAAACATTTGTCTTCATGTCTTGCCACTAACAAGTCTTCAGAAGAGCTAGGGTAGATAAATATGGAATGTTAAGCTAAAGAATATATTAGCAATTACTGAGCAAGTTGTTTTGAAGTCTGTCTCCTATGCATAATCAACTTAAATGAAACACTGTGTGGGGATCCACTGTTTCAATGAAACATTCCATCTTTGTGAAAAAGTAGCTGAAATCAGTCACTCTTGATATTTTCTTATATTTTTGAAGACAATATAAAAACATCAAGCATTTACTTAGAGAACATGAGCTCTTCTAATGTAACTTAAGAGTTTCCTGAAATCAAATAAACTGATTTTTATCCTCTAAACGAACCAGTTTTAGAACAGCATACAATCATCAACCCCTTTCCCTGTGACTGACTGTCACTACAGAAGAATCCAATCAACACATTCACGGCAACATTACACGAGTGCAAGACTCCCACAACGCCCGAGGAGGCCCCACACCTCCATGAGACCAACCTCCTTCAGAAAACACAGGAACAAGCAAAACCAACCAAACAACCCGCAGCTGAACATTTGCGGTCACTCTCCGATACCACCAAGAAGTTTTTAAGCCAACTGTAAAGCTCCCCTCCGTCTCGGGGCAACCAAAACGGCCTATGCAACACCCACCTTCTTGTGCTTCTTTCCCAGGAGGGACAGCTCCACGTTGATGTGGTTAAAATCCCTCCGCAAGGTTCCTCGGGGCCCCTTCACAATGACCGTCCGGCCCTTCAGCGAAACTCCCACTGCGAACCAAAGGCGGACAC
This sequence comes from Coloeus monedula, assembly GCF_965178545.1. NCBI lineage: Eukaryota > Metazoa > Chordata > Aves > Passeriformes > Corvidae > Coloeus > Coloeus monedula. The sequence continues at coordinate 52,074,462 of NC_138785.1, read as the reverse complement.
GCGTTACGGACTGCGGGGGCGGCACCGCCGGGCGCCTCCCGAACGCGGCGCGGACTGACCTTGCTCAGGGATGTCCACGGTCTGGTTGCTGAGGATGGTCTTCATCCTGCGGGAGACAACGGGAGAGACTGGAGGCTCCCTCGGCTCTGTGCCCGCGGGGACCCCGCCCGCTCCTGCCCCGCGCGAACCGACGTCCCCACCCCCGCTGCCACCGCCGGGCTCCGCGTTCCGCACCGGCGCCCCGCGGCCGGGCCCGGAGCGCGGCGGGGCGCGGCGGCCTCAGCGGGGCCTGGCCGGGAAGGCGCCGTCCCGGGGCCCTCTCGCGCGGGATGTGGGACAGGACGCGCCGTCGGGGCCCGGCGCCGCGCCGGGGGGCTGCCCGCGCGCGGGCGGGGCGCTGGGGGTCCGCGCGCCGCGGATGGCCGCGGATGATCCCGGATTATCCCGGTGATCCCAGGCGAGCCCGGCTGCGCCGCCCGCCCTCACCTGGCAGCGCGCAGCGCCGAAAGAGACAGCGTATGACGTCATCGCGTACTTGTAGCCGCTCTGGGCCCCTGACGTCATCACGCCGAGGCAGCCGTCCGATAGGCAAAAGTAGCCGAGGCGGCCGAGCGCATCGATCGGGCCGGGTGCCGCCATGTCGCTGCTGCTGCCGCCGCGGGGCTGGTGCGGCGCCGCCGCCGCCCGGGGGCTGCTGGTGTCGCGGAGCCGGGTGAGTCGCGCCGGGGGCCGCCGGCAACGGGATGGGCCGGGGGGGCGGGAAGCACGGCACGGCAGGAGGGGACCCTGTGGGGCACACCGCGGTGCCGGTGCCGAGCGGGTCTGTGCTGGTGGCGCGGGACAGCGCGGGGTGGCCGCGGGCAGAGCCCAGGAAGGACCGTCCCAGCCCCGCGCGGGCACGCGCACCCTCAGGACACCGAGCCCCGGCCCCGCTCCCACGGCACAGCGCCCGGCAGCCACCGGGAACCGTGGCAACGCCGCTTCTGCGGCCCCGAGACACCGGAGTAACCCAGACAGTGTTATTTCACAGCATCAGTTCGGTTGAAAAGACCTCTGAGATCACTGAGCCCAACCTGTGACCGAACACCAGCTTGTCAACCAGACCGTGGCACTGAGTGCCACATCCAGTCGTTCCTTAAATCCCTCTCTGGGAAGCCCATTCAATGTCTGATCACTCTTTCTGGGAAGAAATTCCTTTTGATGTCCAAACTAAGCCTCCCCTGGTGCAGCTTAAGACCATGTCCTCTCATCCCGTCACTTGTTACCTGGGAGAAGAAGCCCATCCCCACCTTGCTACACCCTTCTTTCAGGCAATTATAGAGACCAATCTGTTCCCCTCTGAGCCTCCTTTTCTCCAGGCTAAACAACCCCTGATCCCTCAGCTGCTTCTCATAAGCCTTGTGCTCCAGACCCTTCACCAACTCCATTGCCCTTCTCTGGACATGCTCCAGCACCTCAGTGTCCTTGTACTGAGGGGCCCAAAACTGGACACAGGATTTGAGGTGTGGCCTCACCAGTGCTGAGTACAGGGGGATTTTATGTTATACCATATAACTTTAGTGTTATGATAGATAAGTCTGTTTAATGAGGCTTAAAATAAAAAGATAAATATTTAGCTTAAAGGCCATTGGGAAAATGCTTACACAAAGCGTAGATTAACCAGCAGAAGGGCAAATTGTTGTTTAGTATACGATGCCAGCGTGTTTGTTACTAAATAAGTTACAATTCTGCTTGTTTTAGGTGTCAGGGAGCCATGTGTGTAACCAGTATGGAACATCAGGTTCTTTGCCAGGGGAAAAAAAAGAGTTCCTCCAAAATGGACCAGACTTACAGGACTTTGTCTCTGGAGATCTGTCAGACAAGAGCACGTGGGCTGAGTATAAGGGCAACTTAAAGCGTGAGAAAGGAGAAAGGTAATTGTGATTTTATCAACTTTAGTTGCTTCTCTGCATGATCTTGCATGTTTAGTAATAACTACAAAGCATATACTATGTATCTTTATTAAATTCTGCCCTACTGTGTTGCAAATATAATGATTTTTCAAGAAAGGAAAAATGTCATTAACTTCAAATCCATAACAGACTGTGGAGACATGGTGGTATTTTCTCGAGTGCCAGTAATTAAATTACAAATATACATCAGTAGGTGACTATTGCAAAAGGTCCTGCTGGTAGAGAAAACAAAAAATGAAGACTTAAGTTAAAAAAATGTTTAACCCCCCATATTTCCAGTTATAAATTTGATCAGACTTTGTGATAGCTGTGCAACATCCGCTGTTACTAATTGTTGCAGTCTCCAGTGTGTCACTGTTCAATCCCACTGGAACAGTGAACAGTTTTAAACATTTCAATGACAACAATTCCTATGCTTGAGTGTTGGAATGATGATGAACAGGGAAGAGAAGTCTGGTCTGGCCATGAATGATGTTAACATGAATTGCTGAGTTGCATCAGTTTTCATGGGACCTTTCCTTGTTGGGATCTGTAACAAATTAAATCTATGAAATTAATGAAACTTGCCATGTAAGTAGTTTATTAATCTTCATGTTTGCTTGGTGTTATTCAGGCTGCGTCTTCCTCCGTGGCTGAAAACAAAGATTCCCATGGGAAAGAACTACAATAAACTAAAGAATACCTTGAGAAGTTTAAATCTTCATACGGTAAGTCTGGCACCAACCAAGTGTTCCTATAGAAATAAGGCAGATTTTACATTTTTTCTCTGTGGAGGACAGGTAGAAATCATGTCTTGCATGATCTTCAGTGCTGAAGGCAAGCGCAGTGCTGATCCTTTTTGCTAGCAGTGAATTTTACCTCTAAAGAATAAGGGTAAATCCAACAGATATAGTGTTTTTCCTACTGTGATTTTAAATACTAGGGTTTACTACTCTCATCACCAGATAAGCAGATGCTATGTGCAACCATTTTTAAAGGAAACACACGCAATTTCAGAGTTACATACTTGATTTGCATGAAAAGAAACTGTACAAATTTCATTAATTGTACTTTCCAGGTAGTAAAAAATGGTGGGAGTGCATGGAGGGGCCTTTTTAATTTTTTTTTCAGACTAAGTTCATGCTTTAATGAATCACAAAGTTTGTGAACATTTTATCAGTTCTTAAATTAAAAATGTTAATGATAGTCTGTGCTAATTAAGACAGTTACCTGGTTGAGGAGTTTTTGCAGTTGTGAAGTAGAGAAAAAGAATGGTAATGGATGTCAGGAAGCAATTCTCTTCTTTTATAACAAGTCTGTTCTACTGACTTGTTATAAAACAGCAGGGAACTGATAAGAAGGAATTGTTTGTAGGCTACTATTAAAATCAATCAATAATATAATAATTATTTTCAAAAATAATGTGGAAAAATCCAGGTACAGTACAGCCTTTCACCTTCAGGTATGCGAAGAAGCACGTTGTCCCAACATTGGAGAATGCTGGGGAGGTGGGGAATATGCCACAGCGACAGCTACTATTATGGTAAGTCATTAGCCATTTCTTTAGTGTTCTGTTAATGTCTGAGCTGTTTGTACTCTGTTGTTGGACCTCTACTGTAGTAGAGTAGGTTTATTGCAATAAATTTAGAGTAAAGCACTGTCCTGGGGTTTTTTTGCTTAGTGTTGGGATTTGTCTGTTGTAGCTTATGTAGCTGTTTCCCAGCTGACCAATAGTGGTTTGTACTGTGTAAAGGTAGGAATGTCTTTCATGTTCCAGCTGATGGGTGACACATGCACCAGAGGCTGCAGATTTTGTTCAGTAAAAACTGCAAAAAACCCCCCTCCGCCGGATCCGCAGGAGCCTTACAACACAGCCAAGGCAATAGCGGCGTGGGGCTTGGATTACGTGGTGCTGACGTCTGTGGACAGGGACGGTGCGTACCTGGGCTCTCCTCACGCTGCCCTGAGCTCTCATGGGTGTTACGTGGGCTACACACAGGCCCCAGAAATGTTTATCTACACAGCTGTCCAGGAGGACTCTTAAAAGGAGACAAAAGTGCTGAAACGTTGGAAAGTTCCTGCATATGCTTAGTATTTCCCTGTGTCTGGTAAAATACAACAGAAATGACACTGTTAATAAACATCAATAAATACCACAATACTAAGTACTTTATAACTAATTTTTAGCAAAATGCATGCATAAACACCATGTTCTATTACTTGGATAGCAAGAAGACAGATATTCGTATACAACACCATTACAGAACTTCTTTCCAAACACTAAACCTAGATTATATTATATGTAACAGAACTGGAAGTTGTGTTTTCCTAAGGTGGCAGTAGCTCCCTTGTGGTGACACCATATAAGTGGGGAAAGCCATTGTGAAAAGTGTTCAGTATGATGGAAAGTGCAGTGGCTTCAAAGGGGCTTTAAAGAGCTCTAACATATACTTTTCAATTTTTGTGCAACTGTTTGTCAGACCAGAACCATAAATAGGTAAAGCCATTCTGTGCTCAGGGAGACAGGGAACCTAGAGACAGGTAAATCTGAGCTCTGCCCTAGACAATCACAGTTAGACTTTGTGTAGAGGCTTGGTAGGATATCTTTTGTAAACCCTTGGCATGTGTGGTGAGATAAGACTGGGGCTTGACTGGTTTATTATTGTGCATTCAGGGTTTGAATCTGATGGGTTTTTTGGCTTTGCTAATAAGTAAATACGTTTCTTGAACAGAAAGATTAACTGAATAATTGAAATGCTTCTAGATATGCCCGATGGTGGAGCGGAACACTTTGCAAAGACAGTCTCACATCTGAAAGAAAGGTGTGTCATTAATGTATTGCTGTTATTGTTAAAACTTTAGAATGTGGTACTGCATGTAGGTCAAAGCTCCTTTAGCTGAGTTATTCCAGGGACCATGCAAATACAAAAGTCTGCCTCTAGCCTGTCTGTGCCCCCTTTTTTTTCCTTCCTTTATCTTTCTCATAGAATGGTCCCAAACTGTTTTGAGTTTAGTTGCATTTCCAATTCATCCCAGGCTTATTTAAAGCTAAGCACTGGATTCTTTCTTTGAGCAGACAGCTGGTTTACCAGGAAATGAATACATTCTTCTGAGGTATGTTCATTCCTGAAGTTTGGGGCTCAAACACAGCAGTTAGGTAATGCTGTCACCACGTGACTGAAGGAGTCTGGTTTCTCATTCAGCAGTGATCAAATTGCTTTTCATTTTGCCTTAATGGCCATTTCCAAGTCTATGATTGTACCTTCCTGCTTTCCCTGTGTTTCCCAGTATACCTTGGGACTTGAAGGGTTCCTGCAGTTTTCCCCACCTGCCTTTCTGAGCTGAAATCAGGCTCCTGGACACCAAGACTAGATTCTAGACTAAGAGTCTTCTTCTTCCACTAGCAGAATTACAGCTCCTCTGTATTTTGGAGCTATGATCTTTAACTAAACATCGTGTGTTCAATTCCTGATTTTACTGGTGTGAGCTGAAATACAGCAAAAACAAAGTAATAAATATAAAAGCAATTCCAACAGTCTCTAAAACAACCATGTGCACTGTTTATACTTTTTTTTTTGTCTTTGTTGCAGGTTAACTTGAGTTTGTTATAAATTGTTTGCAGAAACCTATTGTTTTAGAATTACCCTGAATTAACTTCGCTTTGCTTTTTAGAGTGTCATGTGTTCATGTTATGGGGTTTGGGGGGTTTTTTTTGCTGTCTTGAGTTTTTTAGCAACAGTGACACAAAATCCCAGAGGTGTGTTCCTTTTGTCTCGCCTTTTCAGGAATCCAAAAATCCTGGTGGAATGCCTAACTCCCGATTTCCGAGGGGACCTGAAAGCAGTGGAGAAAGTCGCCTTGTCGGGGCTGGATGTGTATGCCCACAACGTGGAGACGGTGCCGGCACTGCAGAGGTGAGCGGTGGCTCTGGGTGTGCAGGAGGAGGGCCCGAATGCGGAGCGGGGCCGGGATGGGGCCCGAATGCGGAGCGGGGCCGGGATGGGGCCCGGGTGCGGAGCGGGGCCGCGATGGGGCCCGGGTGCGGAGCGGGGCCGCGATGGGGCCCGGGTGCGGAGCGGGGCCGCGATGGGGCCCGGGTGCGGAGCGGGGCCGCGATGGGGCCCGGGTGCGGAGCGGGGCCGGGATGGGGCCCGGGTGCGGAGCGGCCCCGTTCCCGGCCTGCCCCGCGCGCACCGCCGCCGAGCCGCCGCCGCCGGCAGGGGGCGCGCGCGCCGCGGCCCCGGGTCGCTGCCGCCTCCCGGGGCGGCCCAGCCCGGCCGCGGCTCCTGGGCCGGGCTCGTCCCGTCGCCGGTGTCCAACTGCACGGCCAAAGAACCTCTGCGCTGCCGCTTCGCAGAAACTGGCAGAACTCGCCTTTCCGGGCATCTCTAACTTCTGTGTGCCCTTCCACGTGTTTTTACCCCTTGTGCTGGAAATGTGCGAAGGAAGGTCCGTGACCCCCGAGCCAACTTTGAGCAGTCCGTCCGTGTGCTGAAACACGCCAAAGAGGTCCAGCCCGGCGTCATTTCCAAAACCTCCATTATGCTGGGGCTAGGCGAGACAGATGAACAAATATATTCCACAATGAAATGTAAGTTGGTGTTGAAATAGATGCCAGAATTCACAGGTATGAATTTTACTGTGTTGAAAAACAATTGTAAGCATCTTTGCCTCTACATGCAAATCAGTTTGCTGGTGCAGGAAATGTTTCCTAAGTTCCATTGAAAAAGAAAAGTTTGGTTAAAAAAGACTGAATTTCTGAAATATTTTACCTTCTTATAGCTTACAGATTCGATTTGACAGGTAAATCTATCTCATGTTGATTTCAGTGGAGCTTAGAACTTTTTTTAGCTATATTAACTTTATCCTTGCAATACTTAAACAACAGGCTTGCAACACTGTTGCCTCATTGTGCATTCCTTTTTAGAAATAGCAGACCTGGTTGCTTAAATTATTTCAGTTTACTTAGATGAAAAAATGTTGTTATCCTGAGAGCTGTAGCATGTTCTTATGTTTTCATGTAAATGTATTTTTAAGAGGAGAAAAAACCCCACTCACAGTGGTAAGTGAATACACTACGCTTCAAAGAAGTAGTTCATAAATCCTATGGCATTTCTCCTGTATCCTGAAAAAATGTTTACCTGGTACTTCATTTTGTGCACAGACACATTTAGAATGCAGCTATGTAGTCTAGTATTTCTGCAACTGGACCAAAAAATTTAAAATTCCTTATTTTTTCCCATTCTTCCTTCTAGAATTTCCTAGCTATAAGGTTATGAAATTTCAGATATGGTGCTATTTGCAGTCTGGCCACTTTGCTGCACGTATACAGAAGCAAACTGTGACCTGCCACATTCATTCAGTTACTGTAGTTTTGTTCCACTTCCATCCTCAGGGTACAAGTTAAAGAGCATCTAAGTGTGCTGGTATTGTCCCCTTTTCTTTACAGAACCGTATCAGTCTAAACAGAGATTCCAGGTTAACAGTGAGCGCAATGCTGTAGTCAAAACACTGTCTTTTCTTCCTATTTGATGTGGGGCAGGTAGCTAGAAAATATATGGGGATGTTCATGCAAACTGATTCTTCAGCCATCCCTTTGTTCAGAACACCCTTCTCCTGCAGTGAACATAATTCTTCAGGCCAGCTGACCCTGAAGTGCCGGGGTTTCCCTCTGTAAATAGATCATCTCAACTCCTTTGCTGTTTATTGATTCTAGTATATACTCAAATTGTAAAGACAGAGTTTATGAGATTCTGGAGGCATCAAAACTAAAATACACCCTAGTGTGTAAAACTGGCCCTTTCCCCTGATTTATGGTACAAGAACCATCCACATCTTCTTGGCATGAAGTCTGGTGGAAGAGTGAAGCGCGCCCACGTGTGTGCATGTACGCATCTTTTATCAAATGAAGGCTCTGACCTAAAGACATTGTGGAAAGCAGCAAGAGACAAGAGGATGTCATCTCTGCAGTGAGACATCACTGCAGTGAGTGCAGCACCAGGGATTCTCTGTAGCTTTAAGCTCGATAGCTCAGGTCCAGCAGCAGCGCGTGCTCGCGAGGTGTGTGGTGACTGTGTGTGGAGGCTGCAACTGCCAGCAGGATGTAGCCCCTTGAGTGACCCTTGGTCAGACTTGGAATGAGGATGTTTTCTAGTTGCTGACAATCCCTTGTGCTCCTTCTGCCACTAACAAGGAATTTTGTTTTTACAGTATTGCGGGAAGCAGATGTAGATTGTTTGACCCTAGGACAGTATATGCAACCAACAAAACGCCACCTAAAGGTAAAAGTGCCTTTAATTTACAGGCGGAGTTACGGTGTGTACCTTGCACAGTCATCCTTACTCTAACTGCAGATGTTGGGAAAAATTTCCTTCCTTGTTTAGCCTGACAATGATTATCTGTTGTGGACTCTTCACTAAAAATGACCTCAGCCATCTTACCCCTTCCATCTTCTGCAGACTTTCCAGTGCTAGTCTCTACTGTTAGCAGGGAGACAGCTGGAGCTGAGGCATGATTCTGGAAAACAAGAGCTTCAGTGTATGTCTCAAACGTAATTGCTCAAGCCGTCACCCCTTCACTGTCCTATAGGCTCTCCCTTAATGGTGCCGCTTCAGCTGGGAAATTTACCATTTTCTGCTGGGATCTGTCCACAACTTTGCTCTCTGTTCTGTTCCTGTGTTTCACTGAAACAACTGTTAGTGAAGAGATTTGTAGGACTACTGTGGTTTTTTACTAACTTGAACAGAAAAAAAGGCTTGATCGAAAAGACCATTCAAAAAAAGAATAAAGAAAATGATAAAGCAACAACTAGAAGTAAAATTCTGAACTTTTCAGCTAAGTATGAAAAGCAAATAAAACACATTTGTTTGGTAGAAAGCAGAGCAAAAATGCAGTTTGTGACTTCACTGATGAAAGCTTTGGAGTGAAAAATTTTGAACTTGCAATATAACTGTGTTTCATTTTACTGCATGCTACCTATAGCCATTTCCTTTGTATTAATACCTGAGCAAAATTAATTTTTTTCCCCCAGGTTGAAGAGTACATAACTCCCGAGAAGTTTAAGTACTGGGAAAAAGTAGGAAATGATCTTGGATTCCATTACACTGCTAGCGGGCCTTTAGTGCGTTCTTCCTATAAAGCAGGTAAATTACTGAAAGCATTGGATTATTCAGCATGTAACATTTGATTATACAAAACTAAAGCAGTGAAGTAATGTACAACAAAGCTCACCGTAGTTCAAGAACACCTCATATAGTCAGCCCTTTTTAAAAATTTATTTACATTATCTCTTATAGGTCATCCAAATGCATCAGTATGACAGTAATTAGTATTTGTACAATTGCATTGCTGCTTAACCTAATTTTTTTGTCAAACCTATTCTGTACTATCTTAATATGTGAGGCAGGATAAAGGGTACTGAATTTGCAAGTTTTCCTTCACATTCTGCCTCTTGGATACTTCTGGGTTCAATGAGGTCCTTGGTTGTTTGTGATGCAATTTTGTTGCTTTAGGCAGTATTTATTTATAGTGCTTTAAAAATAATTAGAGACAATTATGGCAGTGCTTTTTCTGACAGAGCACTGGGTATTAAGTAGCAGCTGATATTAATGGAACTTTTGCGTAGGTACAACATCCTGCTTTGTCCTAAGGAAAGAGCAGAGAAGACTCATTTGGGGTACTTTGCTGCTCAGTCATTTAATGCAAGCTCAAACACGATTTATAGCAGGTTTCACTATAACTTGCTGATACTTTATGAAACAGGAATTAAATTTTAATTAAATCAATTCACTTCTGCCTGTTGGAATGCACAAAGCAACAGAGCTATTTCACAAAACTGGACAGGAGGAAAATCAGGATTTTGGTAGTGGAGGGGTTTTTGTTGGGTTATAGTTTTGAGAGTTTTTTTAGATCCCTACTGTGTGTATTGGAAGTGCTGTTATATAGAATTGAATTCCTATAAAATAAGTAGCAAAACCAATTATATTGTAGAATTGAACACTCATGTTAAACAAGAATGTGTTATTTTGCCTTCTTGTATTGAAATACCTACAAATCATTTTGGTGTTTATTTTTTTCCTTTTAATTAGGTGAATTCTTCTTGAAGAACTTAGTAGAAAAAAGAAAGACAAAAGCCATCTGAAAATGAGAGTGAACCTATTTAAAGCAGCCAGTTTTAAGGATCCTTTTTTCAGTGCATAATTATACTCGGTTCCAGAAATGCGGAACAGATGGTGGCTATATGAATAAACTTACTATCTTTCCAGAATACTTTTTTCTCATCAAAACACATTATTTTACCTCATTTCTCCTGGCAAGGCTACAACAACAGCGTACTTCTAGTGTTCAGCAAAAAGACAGAAGATAGAACCGAGGTGGAAGAAATAAATGTAAGCTGGGAACAAAGATTAGACAGATTTATAGATCTGCAACAACAAGCAGCATTGATGCAGTTGTTGCCTGTGAAGGCGCTGACAGTAATTTGAAAGGTACTGATACTTTGGTGTATCTTACTACTATGTAACATAAGCTTGCAGGAGCTCTGGGAACTATGGGAGTTCTAGAGAAAGACACTGTACATGATAATGCACCAGATTAGGGCTATCTTGAACCGCACCAGAGAAAGTGTAGTGATACTCCTTCAAAAGATGGTATCTCTTACCTGCATATTGAGAAAATGAGCTGTACCATTCTGATAGCTAAAGCTTTTCCAGAGCTTGCATGTCTCCAAGTGTGAACCTTGGTATATACAAGGTATCAAGCTAAAGAAAACAAAATGTTCTTTCTGGCAAGACAATTAACCTTGTGTAGATACCATTAATTTAAACCATTTGGAAAATCAGAGTTGGTGTAAATGGAGCTGTCCCTAACTTATGTACGTGACTGTAACAACCCCCACTGAGCTGCACAGATGCTTCTTTAGTATTGAGTATGCAGAACTGCTGCTATTCTGTACTGTGCTCCTATTGCATGGCTATTGTCTTGTCATTAAAGGAAAGTTAAAACCCCAGTGGTTGTCTGTGGTGAGTTTGGTTGCCTGCCCCTTGAGGCTTGGTCTGGCTGGTAAATCTGAATGCAGAGAAGTGGACTACATTGTGGGTGAAACATGAAGTCCACTGCATATCACACTAAGCTCAAGCAGAAATAAAAACATGGCGCATGGTACATTAACAGCTCTACTTGCCTCTCTGTACAGCAATAATACTGATGACTGTCTCTCCCTAATGCTCAGCTGTGGACACTAGATACCATCTCTGAACTAGCTTCACCTGTATCTTTGTGAAGTTATTTGGGAAAGATTCCAGGACTTTGCTACCTGGTCCTAAACTCTCATCATGCAGTTAATACTCTGACTGGCCCTAATACTTTTCTAAAGTGCAGTCTGTAGAAGGAGAGTGGACCCTGCACACCCCACCAACTCAGCAAGATGCCAGAAGGAAGACAGCTACCTAGCAAGATAATATATAGGAGAAACTTGTATGAACATAAGATTATACAACCAAGGCCAGTGATGCACAGTTGACACTTCACAAAATGAAGTACAGCAATATTAAAGCATTATGAAGACAAAACTTTACCAAGAAGGAATGTACTAATTCACCAGTGTAAGGGGAAGAGAAATGTGAGCCATGAGGAACAAAGGGGAAGAAGGGATAAACAAAGAATAACTATTTTTTAAGGGCAGAGAGACAAGGCTGGTTTCTTTTTTTTTTAATATTAATAAATTTAAAAATTAAATTAAAAGGCCTGATTGCTAGTCATAGCCCAAGTATATTTTGAGCCAAAAATGCCCTGCTTCAGCTGAAGTACACTTGAGTACTAGAGCAGGGAAAGGTTATCAACCATTTGCAAGAAAATTCAACATTCTCTCCACTGCAGCAGATGGAGAGGGTTGCAACATCAACCCCAGGATACCCACACATTTAACAGCTGCCAGCCCTTATTAGGGGTCCTACTGTAAAGAACAGTTCTGACTTGCCTACAGAGCAGATGTAACAGAATATGACTGTAGCTTCTGCCAAGTTACTGCTCTTTCAGCATATTAACACCAAAATACAGAAAAAAGGAATTCTGAGCCATAAAGCCATTATCAAACTGGAACAACAGAACATTGCACAGTGACTTCTTTACAGTAAGAGAAATAATGCTTCTTGAAACACAGTCCAATATTACTTCATTTTAGAATTATCTTATGAGTTGCTGCTGGGTGGTTCAGAAGATGATCTCATGCTCTTACACAGCTGTCTGCCATCTGTCTGGTACCAAGTGTCAGAAGCTACACAAGATTTTCTAGCTGTTTTGCTGTGGATTCTAGTCAAAGTCACACTTTGACTTCATAGACTGGAGAGGGTCTGTGCCTGTTTTGTTTTTTTTTTTTTTTTAACAGTGTTTGAAGACAAGCCCTAAAGTTCTTTTCCTAGTTACAAATTCCTGCTTTTACAGCCATCTTACTTCCCCTATTGCCCATTCAGTTTTTCCATAGCTGTGTTAAGGCATCAAACTCTCAGAAACATCCTTGTTGTAATTCAGCACAGGTTTCATGACTTGGTTTGGTGAAGTTTCATGTTTGGTGACATTTTCATTTTGTATGTCAATCACATCATTCTGTCTGTTTCACAAAGCAGCTATAAAATATTTTAAGTAACATTAATCATCCTTGCAACCAGGAAAACAACTAACTGAGTTTTGGGAATAAGATTTAAAGTTGAAATAGATACTTTAAAAGAATGAATAGTCTTTTTAAGCATCATCACATCAATCTACTACACTGAAACATAATTAAATGTTATTCATAGAGAATTGCATATTCCAGTAACTTCAAGTCCTTAGGTGAACTGAACACTCTGGCTTTGTCAATTTAAAAACAGTTTTATATTTTTTTCCCTACTTGATGAATAATTAATATTGGTGTCCCCTTCATTTAAAAAGTAAGTGTGAAGCATTTATGCTTCCTTACTACAACATGATAACTTATTGCAGATGTTCAGCTTGGACCAGAAATTTTAGCTTGACTCCACCATTCCTAAATCAGATCTCCATTATGCCTTCCTGCATTGTTTTACAATTAACTTCCAAGTTTAGCTGTTGAACAAGATTATAGCACTACAAGAACCTCAAATGAGAAGTGTAAACATTTTGGCCAGTACAAAATCTCACCCCAACTGCTCCTCCTCACCCCTATAGTAACTAATCTTGGTCAAATATATGTGTTCTATTCACTTGGAATATTCTTGGCTGTTGTATTCCTGGAAGCAGACAAGTTTTAGCTGCACAAAAATGTGACCACACATACTCAGAAGAAAACCAGCACATCTTGCCTGGCACTTAGAATTTGTTTGTGTACATCTTGGGTAAGACCCAATTTATGCATTCTGTTTCAAACTCCTTGACTTGTGTTAAATCTGGCTTTGCTTCAGCTGTTGTATTCACATTTTTGCAGTGTAACACAGTGTTACCATGGGATTGCATTTTAAGAGCCCTGTAAAAGGAATTTCAGAGCACAAGAGTCCACTGGTCACATTACACAATTCTCATCCAGAATTACCTGCTGTAACATCCATACACGACGACTCAATAGCACTAAACCCCATCTCTTATGTGCACTACTCAAGCCTTCAGAACAGAACACAGGTCATCTCCCGTTCTTATTTCCCAGACACATGTACTCTGAAGACAACGGCTTATGATTCATGGTGCTGCACAAGCTTCTGAAGCTCTTCCTTTTGGCCTGTGGTAAGGTTCTCTGGCATATATGCAAGGTATGTATTGCTGTATCCTGAAGGAATGTCCCACTGGATTCATCCCCCAATCCCAGTTCTCCCACTAAAAGAATGCAGCCACCAAGATAGTAAGTTGACTTGAAGAAAGCAAGGAAAATGCCCGTACTAGTTTTACCTCTTGTTGCTCCTCAGGATCTGCTGCTCCCCCTTTGCTAAGAGAGGGAAGTTAGAATGATCCCACTGTAATGAACTCAGTCATTCTCTAATATCTTTATGACTAAGCCCCAAGACACTATTCAGGCTTTGATTAAGTCTGCAGGAGAAACAGGGTAGCAACAGGGGTACAGCACTTAGCTTCTCCAGCTCTTTGGGATGGCTTGTGAAAAGCCACTGGCATCTCATGAACACTTGCACATTCCTAAAAGGAGCAATACTTCACACATGAGTAGCAGTTCAACATCTGCTTCAAACTGGTGAAGACAGGTCCCATATAGAGGCACTACTATTACAGGTGTGTGCAAGTTTCAGAAAGGCATCCTGATTTTCTGACACCTCTACTCACCCTCCTGATTAAAACAGCCTGAAGCAGTGCCGTACTAACCTGAACAGTCAGGGACAAGAGATCCTTTGAGTACAGCTTGTCAGCACCCTCTTCTTAATCCCAAAGGAGCAGTGACTAGCCTGCCCTCTCAGGTGCTACAGGGCCAGAGGTAGCTAAGAGGACACACACCTGCAAAGACAGGGTGATCACCTTGCAAAGACAGGGTGATCAACCGCTTAATAAAGGTTGTGTTGCAACCCTGACTGCATCTCAGGGTTGTCACATGAAAGCAGCACTAGTCAATAGGGAGGAGGAAATGGCATGATGAAAGATGACAGTTTGATTTTAAGCCCCCATAATTCCCACTCACTTTGCTTGGCTTTTGATGCACTTCTCTGAGAAAAATCTTACAGTAGGACAAAAAGCCTTAGGCATATTTGCCTGAAGTGCCAGATGATCGTTGCAGAGTAAGTCCCTATGTGGAAGCCATTAACACGCAGAATCTGAAAGCATCTGGTTCAAGGATACAGCTATTTCAGTGTAACAGTGTCTTGTATCGTCTATCCAAATTATTATCCAAGTTCCTTAAATCTTCAAGGATCTGTCCTAAAGCTTAAACTGTCCCTACATTTCCGTGGGTACACAGTGACAGTAATAGCACTCATTACCAAGACACTGATCTTACCTCCTGTTTAACTATTGATACACCATGCTTGAAGGCACACAAGTTGAATAATTCTGAAGTTATTATGTGACCAGTTGCAGGATAATTTTCTATCCCAACACTGTTATTCAACTAATATGTCTACACCTTCAAGTCTGAAACCTGTCTATGGTCATCCTTCTCTATCCTCCCCTCCATTTCACAACACCATGCAACAAGCCAAATACTGACAACACTGTAATCTCAAGGATTTTAATAGCACTGGCCAATTGAGAATAATAAAAAACAAGTAGAAACAAAGTAACAATAAAGGCAAAAATATCAAGAGAACATTGGAAGTATTCATTCCTGCTAGTCAAATGAGGTAGCAAGCTGATTTTTGGGGCTGAATTTATGGGCCTGAATTAATTTTTAATAATTTCTTCACAGCAGAGATTATGTTTTTGCAGATTCTTTAAAAAAGCTGCTTTCAGATGTATGTAAGGAAGGAAAAAGATAACTACCAGGTAACATTGAAGCCAATATTTGTTTTCTACTTGGGCTGATACCAAATTAAGGTAATTCTGCTTAAATCCAGTGTTCAAACAAGCAGAATGCTCCTCTGCTGAAGACAGGTTGTATTGCTGTAACTTAGGGAATACTTGCCCCAGGAATCTGATTAAATCAAAAATGTGTGGCTGCACATGGAATGTAGGCAAGACAACCAAAAAATGAAAACTGCAAACCTGCCAGTGGATCAGTTTGTAGCTGCTGTCCACTGGCACTAATTACACGATCGATGCCTGCAGAACTATCTGGTCTCCCAAGAGAGGAAGTTCAGACTGTATCAGCGCCAATGGATCCCAACCACGACTGGGGCGTTATTGTTGAAGTCAGTTCTACCTTAGGGCTGGACCTAAAGCCTACCAATTTACTTAGAAATGATCTTTTGACTTGAATGCCAGTTAGAGCAGGCATTTAACCGGGCAAAGAATCACCCCAAAAGAAAATTAAAAATTGCTGAGACCAAAGTTCCAGTCTATAGATGACAGTTTATATAGACTGATTACAGTCTATAACTGGACTAAGGTAGAAAGATATTCTATTTCTTTTGCTTTCATATCACTTGAAATATTTAAAGTGCCGTTTAGCAACACTTCTGGAAGCAGAAATCTGCAGTTTGAAGGTAACTTTTGCACTTAAAAGATGATTCATTATTAAAAACAGGTTTGTACCATCTTCAGTAACCAAAAAAAAATTGCTATAAAAATAGAGATTTGAAAATAGACTGAATTCACATGTACCAGGTACCATTTCTAGTGTAAAACTGGTTTAGTTTATGAAAAATATATTTCCTTAAAAAAAAAGCATAGGCTTACAGTATTATCACTAAGAAGATCCACAGAATTCCTTCAGTATCTATTAAACCCTAGGCTTTTTGACAGGTGGATCCTGCAGGCTGAATTTAGGAATTTCACATGAAGAAGCAAAAGGAATTCTTTTGGCTGACACCTTCTTCCCAATTGTTTCAATCTGAAAGAGAAAACACATTTCACAAGTGAGTGCGGCAAGCTAACAATCATGTCAACCTATGAGGAATCTATAAAGAACACATTTTATGAACACTAGAGTAGCACAAGCCACAAAGAACAGTGTGCCCAAGGACAGTTTCTGTGACTGGAGTTGCAAAGAGTTTGCTGAAAAAACAAAACAACCAACCAGCCAGCCTTTCACAGGTGGCTGCTTTGCCTACTTAAAGCTGCATCTTGACAATCTGAACATCCATCTGCCTCACCTTCCATAGAACTACCAATACAAATACCATAAAATGTTTCTGGATATTCTTAACATGTGGGTTCAGACTCCTTTTCCTAAAAATTTATACTAAATTAACATAGAAAAAGTTTTTTCCCTCTGTAATGCAGTAGGCTGTTTTTGAAACAACACAACTCTGAAAGGGTAAAGGCAGCCAACACTACAAGTGAAAGCATGTGACAAAGCCAACACACACAAGCCAGGTATGGCAAAATTCAAAGAGCAAGGCAAATTCCCCTAATTTCTAGTTCAGACTAATGTAAATCACTAAGGACAGAGCTTGAAGAAGACAAAACACTAACTAGTAGGACAGTTCAGGCATTCAATAAATAAGCAGAACTGTAGCTTTCCTCTTAAGTAATGCAGGTCAAAAGCAAAGCTCCAAAAAACAAAATACTTCAACTATTCTATTTCAATAAAATTTTGATGAATATATTCTAGGCAGATATCTGAGCTAACACTGAAGAGAGTTGTTTAAACAGTCAAGAGAGCTGTATGTACTGTAGTTGCCCTTTAACAGCTTCAACTGCCTAGTTGAATGAATCTATACAAGCTGACTCTCAAACAGCGTATGTAACTGTAGCTTAAATGGAAAAAATATCAAGAGAGAAATCCTACAGCCATTATGAGAGTAAGGACAGTACTCAGAAGTACAGGGAATGAAAAATAACTGAAACATGCATCTGATCTGGCTTGTAAATTTTGTTCTTATGGTATCTGACTGAGATGCTTCTATCAGATTGTTCCAGGATTTGGTGACTTTAGTATTAGTCAAATTCCATCTATGCTGAAAGTGCTTCAAGCCCTTCAGTCAAGGCTTACTCTACTTTCCCTGCTTAAGACCTGAGCAGATTTTTTTTCTCAAATCAGAAATTACTTCGCCTAAAATCACAGAGCTTCACATTTGTATGTCCTGAATTAAGCTTCTACTGTGGAAACAGGTTATAATTGAAATGGTAGGTGTGTTCAAAGTTATTTAAACTCCAGTTTGAGAAAAAAAATTTAGAACTACTCTGATTCATAGATTTAGATTGTATACAATGGAATTGCTTTTAGCATCTAATGTAGCTATTAGGCTGTCTAGTGAAACAACTTTTAACAAGGGAAGTAACAAGACTAGAGCCCTAAAAACTTAAAATTTGGGATTGTCCATTTAAGACAAAATCCTTTTTACTATTTTATGCAGAGACTATAGGTCAATTGTTAAATGCCTTTGCAATGATATTCTGGATGAAAAATCTGGATAATAAACCTGGATGACCAACTGCATTCTGGTCAGCAAACTCACAAACTGGTTAAAAATTCAACATGAATTTCATACAAGAAACACAAAAGTACAGTCTCTGATCTAGAAAGTCTTTAAGCCACAGAAGACTTCAGAAGAGAAATTCCTAGGAGAAATATCACACAGATTAGAATTTGATATAGAATTAGCTATTAGCTTGGCAAAGCACTTAGCTAAAAAGTGAAGCATTTGCTTCTGGGCCCTCTCTCTGGTGTAAACAAACACCATTGTTTGGATCTTCTGGCTAATCTTAATCAAACACAAAGGACTAAAAGGACTAATCAGTCATCTCCTCCAACCTCCCATGTAATAATTGGGTGTTTCCCTGACTATCTTCAGATACATTTTTGCATTCACTGCTTTCACCTCCAGCATCAGCCAGCTTTGTTACACAAACTTCAGGGAGAAGAGTCCAAAACTTCTGTTAATAGTTTGTCCAAGTGAAGATCTCACAGCTGATAAACATTTGTTACCCACATGACATCTTGTCCAGTGTCCAGTGTTTAAGTCTCATGTCTCCAGTAAACCTGCTTATGTCCTTTGTGAGGAGCAAAAATGGTACTTACAGCTTACATTTACTTCTGCAGGAAGTGTGTTTTGCTATCCTGTTACTGTTAATTTCAAAAGCGTCTTTTTTTTTTTTGTGGTATTAAAATAAGATTCCAAGTAGGGGCTGTGGCATAGGTTATAACATTCAAACTCAGCCCTTCTGCTGTGTGGTAGCAGCAAAGACTGCAGGTCTGGAAGAAACAGTGAAGGAGCTAGTTTTGGAGTCAAATATCATGCCTAGAATTAATTCAGGCATGAGATTTAGCAGTTTTTCATGTTTACCTCCTAACTGTCCATTATTTATATATATGCTGTGCTGCAAAGAAGGGCAGAACAGCATTCAGATGTTGTATTTATGGTTGCACTCTATGATCTCAGAAGTCTCTTCCTATCTAAATTCTAAGGCAGGCTTATATTGCAGAATGTTGATGGCATAGTCTGATATAGCCTCAACTTTAAAAGAGCATCAGTCTGTGAAAGTATTAAGATAGTAGAGGAAGACAGCACTAGTGAACACTTAAGAATAGACAGGTGTACATTTAAATCCTCACCTACAGAGGTCTTTTTTTTTCCCTTGCTACTCAGTCACTGAAGAGGGAGAGCAAGAGGGAAGAGAGAAGAAGGAAAGAAACATAAGAAGCATCGCCCAGATGATTACCTGGAAGCCAATGACTTGTAGTTCATTGTGAAGATCATCTAGAACTCTCCTACCATCAAAGATAAATGCAGGCTTTAGCATTTTCTTATGAATACGTTCATAATCCAGCTCCTGTAAAGAGTAATTAAAGCAGATAGAATAAATAAGTAGCATAACACTCCCTCTTTTTTTCTTTAGTTTAAGACAACATTTACCTTAAACATGTCCCATTCAGTGCAAATCACAAGGGCATGGGCTCCATCACAGGCTTCATAGGGATCTTTACTGATAGTGACCAACCGAGACACTGTAACAGAAGGAAAATAATTTTATTCTGCACATGCCTTTACCACCAATCTGACACGTTTCTGGCAAATGAGTCTCCTTCCTTGCCCTACACAAACAAGTGGTTTCAAGTCACTCACCTAGAGATATTTTCTACCAAGATACCACTTTGATTTTACTCATTTAGATTTTACTCATTTAGATTTTACTCATTTAGATGAAAACAGCTCATACCTGGCATCTGAGTAGTCACAGCACTTAAATGTTTCAAGTCAAGCATTCAAATCTAATGTATACACTCAAGGACATCTCTAGAATTAGAGGGTACTATCGAGTGCTCAAATGCCAACTCTCACGAAGGTCATTGTCTGTAGAACAGCAGCACATCACAGTTTCTATTTAACACTCAGTTCACACTGGGGAAGAGACACACGGCTCCCCAGGGGCTGCCTGAGCAGCTGCCTAGAGGAAAGCCTTCCCTTTCCCTCTAATACAAGGGCATGTCAAATAGTGTACACTCTTTGTTCTTCATCACAGCTCAGTTTGCTCCATTCTCTTCACCTCTAGAAGCCTCATCTATTCTCCCCATTCATCAACTCCATTCCCCCTCTCCCCAGTAAGAAAACAGAAGTTCCACATACCCCCTACCTCTATAATCATAGGTGATTTACTCTAAAGTGTTCTTGAATGTAAGGGAAGAAAGTAATTTGGAAGTGATATGAGGGGAGGGAGAATGCTCAATACTGCATTCTGGAATTACTTCTTTATTTTAGTTATGTAGGAAAGAACTAATACAAGACAGTATTTTGGACACAAAGAAACTATCAGAACAACTAGTCTCTCCTTCTGGACAGTCTTCTTTCTCTTCCTTTTAATTATGCGAAAATATAAAATTCTAGGCATCTATTCAAATGAGTATTTATTGAAAGAAAAATATACAATAGTTGAGAATTAGCATTTATCTACAAAAGCTATGGGGAAAGGAAGAAGAGTGAGAGTAATCCTCTGAGCTATAACCATTTTCTACTATGTGCAACCAACAGCACAACGATATCATGCTGAAAATGAATTTATAATATTTAAACAGACCCGTGTATATTGAGAATAGGATGCAAAGAGGAAATAAACCTTACATGAGCATTCTTACCTTGGTTATCTTCTGAGACACCCAGATGTGAGAGATCTAAGATGATTTGTTCCTTAGGTACTTTAGGGTCATAGATATGGAGCTTTGCTCCTTCATCCATTAAATACTTGCTAATGTAGATACTGGATGACTCTCTAGGGAAGAGAATCAATCAGTTAAGGAACCAGGTGGCATGTTCCAAGTAATGAAAGTTTTCAAGTATCATGATATGCAATACCAGAGCTTTTATATCAATTTTACATTAAATATCTTAGTGGCAACCATGCCAGCAGGAAATCTGTTATCTTGAGGGACACCCAGAAGAATAATATGAAGAAGTCTGTATCTCTTTTGCTGAATTAAGAGAGACAATAAGTCCGAGGACTCCTACAGACCAAAATTATAAAGGCCTAGAGTTTATAAGCTTTCCCCACAAACTGCAGCTGAAGAGTTGTATCAAGTTTGACCTTTACAGGAAAACAGAATTAACCACTTCAGGAAACCAAGCTGAAACTTTGATTTCACAAAGCAATTTAGAACCAGCTGCAGAAGTGTTTGCATTCTTTTCTGTGAAGAATGGAAGGAGTCTGTTAAAATCTATCTTTGATTGTGTAAGTTAATAAGGACTAGAATGATCTACAACTTCTGCATGATTCAGGTCTGTTGTAGAGGTCAAGAAACTTTTCTCACCCATTTAAGAAAGACTAATCTTTGTTACCCACCAATTCAGTCGAAAGAAACAAAGGGTCCCATATCCCACCTCTTAATACAATTCATTGGGGGGGCATTAGCTGCGTGGCTGGTGACGACTGTAGGGAATCCCTGCTGGGGTTGCTGAGCTTGCTTGCTTACCTTGTGTCCCCAGTATCCTTTTTGAAAGCAAACCCTAAAATAGCAATCTTCTTGTCAGTGACAGTATTGAACAAACTGTCAATAATGCGGGAAGCAAATCTTCTTCTCTGATAATCATTCATGTCTATTACCTGAAATGATACAAGCCGTGATGGTACAGAAGGGAGCCATTTTAAACTATAAATAGATTCTATTAACCATCAAGCCAAACTACCCATACATAAATTTAATACAGGTTTAAAAGAGAGATTATTTGAATTATGATACTCAGTATCATAAGCAATCCAAAGATAAATTTAGTTAATTTACCAAATGCTGAGATAAACCCTATTTAATGAGTGAATTCTGATCCACATACACACATCTTAACATGCATTATCTAGTTTAAAGACTAGGATTTTTTCCAGATTGCCTTTTTTAAAGAAAATTAAAACTTATTGCTTTCCATGTCTCTACCTATTTCAGAACTAGGGTACTTGATGTCACATGGACACCCCATTGCCAGACCTACGCTTTTTTACATGCCACATGTAACAACTGCAAGAATTAGCCTTTTTAATCCACACTAACAGATGCCAATACAGGAAACTTGTGTAATTCAACCACACTTAAATGGCTCACTTTCATTATTTTGTTATTACATGAAAGTGGGTTTGATCACCCATTGCTCCAGTTCTTTCCTCCAGCCTGCTTCACACTTGGATCTCCAGTCATCACACACAGAGGACACTGGACCACTGGTAAAATAGTAAAGGTACGTTCCCCCACCTTTTCAGTGTTTAAAGTGGATTGGAAAGAGCTACACAACCCTCCGGGTTTTGAAACTTTTAGCCCAAATCAAGAATTAACAGGAGCAGCCTTTGAGACATAAGGTATAAACTATTCAGTAGAAGGATATTGGTGAACCACATTTATTTGAGGAAAAGAAATAAAAGCAGTGAGATTTATGCAACTCAACAGGGCAGTGACAGGCAATGAATGTACAGTTGGCAAGGCAAGAGGAATGTATTTCCTTCTGTAGGTAAATGTTCAAGGAATGAAGGTTTTGGTATTAGAGGGCCCTCCTCTCTCCAAAGGCCAGATAGAACAAAAGTTAGGATTCTGGGACTGCTCTGATCAGCATATCCTCCAGAATGTGCCTCTGGTCTGAGCTCTCCCACTGCCAAGAGTGCAGTGCTCAGGCCACAAAGAAGGGGCGCATACAGTTGCTTTTAAGGGTGCACAGGAGTGCACATTACATGACTTGAGCAGTGTGGGCTGGGGCAGACAGACCCCTGTGAGATGACAACAGGGCTCTGAGGAAGCAGAAGGTGCAGCTACAGGGCTGTAGTATGAGCATGGCATTTTACCTTACCCTAACTCTGCAGGCAGCTGTTCTTACCATCTGATCTGCCCACAGCTTAATAAGCCATACAGAAACACTGCAAAGAACACTGCTCTTGAAAGAAAGCATAAAAGCATCAAAAGCACTTTAACTGCCTTGTTTACAGCAGCAATGCAAACTTTTAGGCTTTTGTTAAATAAACCTCCAGATAGAACAAACTAAGTGTTCCTATGCCTTTGGGTTGCCAAGATACCAAGTAGCCTGCATTTTGAGAAGGGTCCTTATGATCTCACAGGACAGAGCCAAACCAACTTGTTTCTTTCAAGACAGTATTAATTATTCCCTATCCACCAGATTATCAGTGAGGTAATATGGTTGGTTCCTGCAGCTCATGCTGCTCCAGGGACTGTCCGTTGTCTGCTCTCATCTTACAGTGAGTAAAAGCAGTAGCTCATAAAGCAAATATCAGAGCCTAGTGCTCCTCCTCTTCCCTGCTGTGCTGATGCATCCACATCCTACACTGAACCAAATCTCTTCTGGATGCTTGCACAAAGCTCATTCAGTACATTAGTCTCTCTTCACTGATGGGATGCAGGCCTCTCCACCATAGACTAGGCTATCCTAATGAAATACATTTTTAAGGAAGATGTCAATCCAAACCTCTGAAGAGGCAAACAACATAAAACCCATGCTTTTCATGTCCCAAGCAATTAATGTAAGAGTTATAGTTGCAAGCAAGTAACTAGGCTGCTGACTAGCCCCTGGCTGGAGGTTAAACTCTGAACAGGGCATCGAGAGCCACTGGACATCACAGGTAATGGAAGAAGCTGACAAAAGCCACAGATAGTACTTGGAGATGGCACAGTTTTACAGGCAGTTATGGGGGAATTATGAGTGAGATCCAGCCAAACTTCAGACATTTGGAAGGAAGTATTAGGGATCTCCTGGGGAAGAGAACCTTGCAAAGCCAACAAAGCCTAAATAACCCCATCAACAGCACCATATGTCCATGATGACCTAGATAACAGTATAACACTGGACTTCAGTACAGATGTGGCACAACTGACCAACGATGTACTAGTAATTATTGGCAGGTTGGTTCTTTGGCAGCAGACTGGGATAGAGAAGAGTGAAGGGAAAAAAGGCTAGCCAAAATGAAGATCAAAAAAAGCAAAGCTGTTAATAAGGTAGGCGAATCAAGTACTTGGTATTCTGGGGGCATCTGCTGGGCAGCTTTATACTTGACCACCACAGACAAATCAGCAAAAAACCAAAGGGGTTTTTTGACCATACCACACACCTCAAAGCTTCTCATTCAGGACTAGGAAGAAAGGTGAGGTGCTTTCACTGGTTAACAGGGAAATGCTTGCTAGTACAGACTGGGTATTATTGCTGCACTAGAGCCAGGCCTGAGCATCCATATCTTCCCATTCCTAACATTAAACCACGGAACAACAGCAACCTCCTTGTTTTTTTAAAAAATAGCAAGATCTGCTGAGTTCTTTCAGAGCTGTAGAAGTAGACCCTGAGGAAAAGATCAAAAGTTCTGAATTCTAAGTGGGCAGCAAACTGCAAGAGAAAGACAGGAGACACACGCTTGTACTTCACATTTCCTAGTGCTGCTTCTAGACAGCTTCCCAATCCATTTGACCCAGGTAACTTAATTCACCCCAAAAAAGCCTAAGTACCTGTAATTATCAAATGGCAGCATTAGGCTGAGTGCCCTAAAATGTAAAGATGACCAGAACTAAGTTATCTGCTCCTTAGAGCTGAAACACAGTTTGTGAGGAAAACACTTAAAAGCTCAATGCCTGAAAGCTGAGTGCTGAAGAAACACCACCCTCTGAAAAAATTGGTGAGGAACTCGTACCTGTTGCCAGTAGCGAGCTACCTCAGGTAAGTTCAGTGCCTCACAGAGGTACACTAAATTCAAGACATCCTTCTGAAAACAGCTACCTCCAAACCCTGAAAGAGAAAGCAGTTATTTTACAGGTGATTAAGGTACTGATCCAAGACAATCTGTGGAATCAAGCAGCTTTTGGCAATCACTGGCATCGTCAGCATTATAATTTTTCCCCATATTTCACTGCTAGCAAATGAAAAAACTTAATATCTTAAAATCCAACTCCTGGACCTGCTTACTTTGTCAATTACAGAAGGCTTAATTATGCTTCATGTTCCACTGAAATCAATGGAAGTTTTAACACAGAAACCTGAACTTGTATGAGAAAAAGCAACTATGGGCTTTTTTACAAGTAGGCAGAGAAGCTCCTGGGCCTGTTGTCCCCCCATCTCAAGATCTGGACTAATACTTCTCAAAACAAGTGTGTTAAGATTAGGTTCCTTCCTCCTGCACCCCCAAATGGATATTTAATCATTGCCAAGAACCAAAGATCACCATAGCTGACCAAGGGAAAACTGAGACAATTAGAGGGATCCTTAAACTAGAACTTTGCTCAGCAAGCAGAGTCCCAGAAACAACACAGTGTAGAAGGAATTGTAACAACATAGTAGGAATTTTGGTAATGCATTTGCTATCTATTTTTTACTCTTGCACAGACTCTAGGATAGGTTATATTTAATAAGGTTATTTTAAAGTCACAGTTTCTAGCATAAAATCATAGAGACAGGCTTTAGTCTTGTTCTGAAGTTTGAAAGTTTGATATACTGATCACCACTTTATCACATCTTACTCTCTCATAAATCTAATCCAGAAACAACTGTATGTGGCACTTAGTGCTATGGCCTAGTTGACAAGGTCGTGATTGGTCAAAGGCTGGACTCAATCTTTGAGGTCTTTCCAACCTTATGATCCTATGAATTCATCCTACAAATTACAAGCTGCCATTACACATTCTGAGCTAGAGGTATTCCCTCTCTCAGGGCACTGGCAGCAGCTCCCAAACAAAACTGCAGCAGTTGCAATCAGGAAGACATCTTGGAGAGCACTGTCATCAGTGATGCTTCAGAAAAATAAAGCTGCAACTTTTCTTTCCAGTGTCACAGGCAGGATAAACCACACACTCTGAGCTCTCCAGTTTCAGGTTGCTGGGTCTGCAGCAACCTCAATTCTACATACTTTACCAAAAAAATTGATTTATACTAGTATTCTACAGCAGTATTTTCATACATTGAGTACTTCTAATGCTGTAGAAGATTTTAGAGAATCAGATTAACTTCAAAACACTACTACTGCACTATTAAACAGAAGCCCAACGGGGAAAAAGAAAGGAGGAATTTTTCATTTACCAACACTGGCTTTGAGAAATTTATTTCCAATTCTTTGGTCTGTTCCAATAGCTCTTGCTACTTCTTCAACATCTGCTCCTGTAGCTTCACACAGAGCACTGATTGAGTTAATGCTGCTGATTCTTTGGGCAAGAAAAGCATTAGCTGCCTGTAAATAAAAAGCATAGTAAAGAACTTCGGTTTTCCAGAAACCAAGATGTCCACAGACCAAAGGGAGCTGCTACTGAAAGGATTACTTCAGTACCCATGCAACTCTGTTGACATACAAAAGGGTAACGTAGTTTAATACAGAGATGCCAGTTAATGTGATTTAAGCAAACCAAGATAATGCTTAACTTGCAGAGTTTGAACCGTTTTATGATGGTAATCAGTTTCTATAGCACTGGAAGTTTGCTCTTAGTAATAAATAACAGCAATAAAAGTGAGAAAAGGACTTTACAGAAAGTTGGTATCATCTATTAACTAGGTCAGCTGAGAACTGGAAAAGATCAATATCCTTTGACACATGCATTGGGTCCCCCCCCAACCTCACCTGTCTTTCCTAGCTGCATCACTCAGTGTCAAGAAAATTCTGCTTCTGAGCTTTGTCTCACACCCCTTGCTCATTGCAGACCACAGCAGTGAGTAACACTAACCAGTTTAGAAAGTTCTGATGACCAGGTATTGGTTGTAAGGATTTTTTCTTTGGGCACCCAGTGCTCATAAACAGCACACAGAGCACGGACAGCTTTCTGTCCCTCTGGAGAGTCATCTCCACCGATAAGCACTCTGTCCGGGTTCTTCAGGTCCTTGATGGCTGTTCCTTCAGCAAGGAACTCTGGGTTAGACAGCACCTACACACGCAGGAAAAAAAGAACAACAAATAAAAGCCAAAACCAATAGCCAGCCTTTAAACACACAACTCAAAGATTATGTTTACCTGCAAATCCAAGTTAGGCTTAGTATTGGCATCAAATATTCGACGAATGCTCTCCGCAGCACGTACTGGAACTGTACTTTTCTCCGTGACAATTTTATAGCCATTTGAATTCTGTACAATTCTTCTAGCACAAGCTTCAATGTATTTCAGATCAGCTGCTCGGCCTTTTCCCATCCCATAGGTCTTTGTTGGTGTATTAACCTAATTACAAACAAATGAAAGGGGAAGAAATGTTCCAGGTCAGTATCTCTTGTGTTAAGAGGCAAGGTGAAATTGTTAAGACTGACGGACATTTTCCTTCTCACAAGAAGGAATATGCTTCTACCCCAGAATTATTCTGGTTACCACATCAGATGAAGAGCTATTAGCTGTCTCAATTACCCATTTTGTTTTCTATGGAAAGCTCACTGGCCTCTATTCAAATAGGATTTAAACAAGGGCAAGTCATAGCAGCTCTGCAGGCTTTGGTGAAACAATCCTTATTCTGGAAACACCAGTAATTTCTTCATGATTATGGCCAGCCACTTTTTGTTACCTGTCCCATGCTAGGAGTGCAAAAGCTCACATAACAATCTTGTGGCCAGTGAGGCAACTATAGTTTAAACTCACTTTGCAATGAAACCTAAGTGTAGGGCTGATGAAAATTAGTATACTGACGTACACAGAAAAGGCAACATGAAGGAAAACACGTTGTTTAGGTTAAGACAGAGGGTCCTTTTCATTACAAATGGAAAGAAGAAATGCCAACAATGTGTAAAACACAACAGCTTGTTTTGAACCAAAGACAGGTGGCAATATATGGGCTGTATTAGTGGCAGTCATCCAGCCACATAGCATTCATTTTAGACCAAATGAATGAAGAAAAATACTCTCAGAAAGGGAGCTCCACACTACAGTGCCCTAACAAAGAGGAGATCTCAAGAAAAAAGGACTTTAACAAATAACTCAACTGTGGCCTACCAAGACAAATAGCAATCAGTTCTTTTGCATTCTGCATTACTAACAACCTCTAGATCACAAAAGGTTCATCTTTGACTGAATCCTCTTTCTAGTGGTGTCAATAGCTTTGAAATATTAAAGCCACCCTCACTTCCACTAATACACTGTTTTTAAAAGCTTCTAGAAATAGTTCAACTTCGTAACTGAATAACCAGCCTATGATTTTGCATATCTGTCTAGGAATTTTATCATTATTATCAAGGTCCCATAGATTTCAACAGTACACTGCAATGACAGAGCTGCACTACATTCTGCTCTGACTTCGTACACCAAACCAAGTTAAACATCGACATTACCATTTTGACTTAGAACCTCTTCATTTGTCAAAGGTGCTACTGGCTAGAAGAAAAACAAATAAAAAGCTTACTAAACACTTTTCCCACAGTACACAGAACGACAAGGAGAAATCTGTGACACAATGACATTGCTAAGTGAATCTACATGACAAAACAAAGGCATCTTCCTAGAAGAAAAGCAACAAAATGATTTGATAAGAAAGAAAAAAAAAAAGATAAACACAACCACCTTCTCCCCCTAAACTTACAGAAATAAATACAAGATCAGCTTCTCTAATGGCATCATCAATACTGGTGGAAAAGAAGAGGTTTTTGCCTCGACAGGATTCTACTACTTCTTGTAACCCTGGCTGGAAAAAAAAGCAGAAAAAAAAAACAGTTAATGCCATTAACTTTAGGTTAATGCAGTTAGAAGAGCAGCAAACTCTATGCCCAAACAGCATTTAATTTCAGATATAGAAAGATTTTCTTTTCTCCCCCCATCAATGCAGCATGTTTTCAGTCTGACTGAAGTAAAGCTTCTGAGGATTTACACAGTGGAAAGAGTTAAGCTCTTCCTTATTCAAAAGGCTCAAAATGCTGTCCTGAGACTTTCAGCCACACTGAATTGCTTATTGCACAGCCGGATTTTAGCTTTCAGTTATTCCCATGCTCAATTCTACTACAATTAAAGAAATACCCATAGAGTGATATTAAGTAGATTCAAGAAGAAGTCTTACAAACAACAAAGCCTGCAAACAAAGGTGGTCCCAACTCTCCTTTTCCCTCTTTCCATGATCTCCCCAATCTCAGATCTAAAACTGCTTCAGCACAAAAAAACACCCCACAAAGAAATCTTCCACCAAGTAAGCAAGCCCAGATACAGTGAAAGATAGGCAGCAGAGACAGACAGGAAATCAAGACCACTCCTTTTAGCAACCACCCATCTTTGGGCCAGATTAAACTTATCATGGAACCACTCCCACAGTATGAAAAAATCACAACAGCCATAATATGATGAAATTCTTTCCAGAGACACATACTGTGCTGTAACACTTTCCCTTCCCTTAACACTTCCACTCAGACAACAGAAGCAGGAGGTCACATACAAATGAGCAGTCCTCTGTATTAGAATGGTCTAAAAAAATTTAACCAAGATGTAGTTGTCACAGATAAAAGAAGCTTTTACTTTTTGTTTGAATAGTCAGTCATGCACTTTCACGTGGCAATCAAATCTCCAACATGAGACACCTATCATGACATTAGATATTTGAGTAAATGCCAGAAAGGCAAAGGTTCACTAGATGGAGAGAAGAAAACAAAGCAGAAGCTTTCTTACGCAAGACATTTTTACTGTCTCATTTTATATCAAACACCACCCAGTTAGAAGAAAAACAAAGGTCAGAACAGGCAAAATAACATGTGTTACAACCCACTGAATATTCCAACTATGGTCTGACAATGGGATGTAAATAGAAAGGCAGCCCAATAGATAACTTCTGACACTGTAAAGAAAAAAAACCAACCAAAAAAAAATACAAAAACCTCACTGTGCAATGACTCAATTTTACAACTGTCTGAACTAACTCTTGGCAGTTTTTGTACATTCTCTGTAAGCAAAGGACACCATTCCAGGAAACAGATGTTACAAGTTTGGGGTTTTTAAAAAAAAACAAACCAAAAAACACGCCAAGGCAAGCTCTACTTCAGCTCATTCAGTCTAAGTGTTAAGAGAAAACAAAGTACTTGCTTTCATAAAATTTATTCCTGTCTCACCTGCTAATCTGAACATTATACACAGTTTCTTTTGAATTTATTTGACAAAGGAGGTCTATTCATCTTGACTTAGTCACAGTATAGCTTTGGTTTTAAGAGGGAAGAAGACTTCTTATAGCAAAAGAGCAACTGTAAGTACCAGTCAGATGCCTTGTCTTTGGGAGATGAGTGAAGACAAGTTTTCACTCCTGTTAAAGAATTCAAATCTATAAAAACTGTGTTTCATGAAAGAATGAAGGAAAGAAAAAGAGACCTATTTTTTTATGATGAAAAAGAATGGAAAACAACAAATGCTAAGCGAAGCAAAATAGAAAAATGCTTTATGTATTTTCAAATTAAAGTAATTCTGTAACGAAGGAGTGACAGTGTGGTACATTTATTTGGCCTTGTCTTCCCAGGTCAGACTGAAGATTTAGGGTACGGCTGAATCAGAAACATGACTGTCCCCATCCTTCCATATAGTTAAAGCTGGGCAGCACAGATTGGATTTTGGCAGTATTCAAAATGCAAATAAAGCTTACAGCTCAATATTACACATTTATACTGTGCTACAACACAGCGGGTAATATCTGCAACTGAGCAAGTGGACTATGTTATGATCAAATCACATCCCAAAAGAAAGTCAGCATGATTTAGCACAATTCACTACATATAGAATTACATTTTCCTTATTAGGCCCTTCATATAATCATTAATACACATCTGCATCATCTGCATTAAGTTATTTCAAAAATCTGGTTTAATGAGCAGTAGTGACAAGCAGCTGTTCCAGAATACTCTTTTTGAAGGACATCGCTACTGTGCTAAGCTTGATAAGCTTCAGAAGTGGGCTATGGGGAAATGCCACGTAGTGGGTGGCAAGCAAAAGCAACACTGTCTGGAAGAAGAGACAACAGTGGTGTTTACCTCGTAGATTGGGAGAGTGTCTGAATTCCAGGCATTGATTCTGGCCTCATTGACGTCCACAACAGTAACTTTGATACTGGGGCACATTTGTGCAATAACACTACAGGTTGGCCCACCAACATAACCAGCACCAATGCAGCAAATCTTCTTAATTTCAAACATGATTGCTCTAGTAAGAGAGGGGGGAAATGGAAAATCAGGAGTTACAAATTAAAATACCGGCCAACAATTCAAGGAAAACAAAGAGCATTTGCGATTTCAGATTTTATTATGCTGCGGCCCACAGAAACGTTTTCTTATGGCTGATCTCTGGAAATGAACTGCTACTCCTCTCTCCAACCCGGGAAGGCTTTGGAGTCTGCCCCTCTCCGGAGCGCCAGCACACACAGACCATGAAGGAAGCGTTTCTGCGGTCGCTTTGAGTCCCGACACCCCAAACACCACCCTCGGGCCGAGGAATTGCTGATGCCACGGCAGTCCCGGGCACGAGCAGCGCCCGCCGCTGCAGACAGCACTCGGCGAGGACCGGCGCGGCCTCAGGCTGCGGCCACAGCCGCGCCGGGACCCCCGGCCGCGCCCTGCCCCTGGAGCCCCTCGGCCGGGAAAGGGAGGCCGCAGCTCCCGCCTCCTCCCCGAAGAAGGGTGCGGGCCGGGCCGACCCCGCGGGCTCCATCCCGGGGAGCACAGCGGGAAGGGAGCGGCTCTCCGGCCGCGCCCGGCCCCGCGCTCCGGGGCGGAAAGGGCCCCCCGGGACGACAGCGGAGGGACTCGCCGCCGGCACCGCAGCACAGAGACTTACCACGGGCGGGCAGGCAGGCGCGGTCCGGCCCCGGCGCCGAGGATCGAGCGGGAGCGCTGCGGCGGGGATGCGCGGAGGGGATGCTCAGGGAGGATGCGCGCCGAGCTCAACGCGACGCTCCGCTGGGAGGGGAGCGGCAGCGGCGGCGGCCGCTTTTTAAAGGGCCGCGGCGGGCCCGAGGCGGCTGCTTCATGGCGAGGACGCCGAGTGGGGCCGTCCCCCCTCCTCCTTCCCCCGGGGGCGGAGAACGGCGCCGGCCCGCCCGCCCCGCGTTCCCCGCCCGCCGCGGTGCCGGCGAATGGCCGCGGGACACCTCGGGCGGGCCCGGCCCCGCCGGGGCGGGGGCGGCTCAGGGGCCGCAGGGCCCCCGGGCACGGCTGGGAGCTCCGGGCCTGGTCGGGGCTGGGCCGCTGAACTGCTCCTGTCTTCTGCCTCAGGGTATTTTTGTAAGAGAATTTGCTTGTGGTGGTTGAATATGCACGTGAATAATTTTTTGCCCTTCAGCTATGGTTACTGTGGAGTAAAGAAGGCGGTGTTTATTCTCTTTCCTGTACCGTAGCACCATCTCAACAAAGAGAAGTGAAGGGAAACATGGATAGGTTACAGGAAAGTTCATTGTTTAAAGTCCAGGCTGTGAACATTGCCTAGAGGAAGGAAAAAAAACGAGCTTTCATTCTTGTCCTTGTGACCTGGGCACTGCCCAGGGACCTCTTGCCTAGCAGTATTAAAGTTCTCGGATACTGATCCTGCCTTTTATATAAACATATTAATTATATTAGTATATTATTATACTGCATCTGGCTTTGGGAGCAGAAAGATTGTGAGAAATCTGCAGTCTTTTCTTCTCCAGTACATTTAAATTCACTTACACTACCTCACCTAGAAGCTGGGTGTGGGATTTTGCTCCATCTGCAATATTGTGGTGATTTATGCTTTAAACAGATTACAATGTCTATGTTAAATGTTGCCAGACTAGGTGGATAATACATGCACATTCTTATCAAAGCCACTAAAGAATTGCCTTGTTCTTATGTGGCATTTTCAGCCATAGCTGTTAAAATATATTTTTAAAAATTGAATCATTATTTCTGTTCTATATTTTACCCTGTTACTACTTGGGAGGATCTGATCTTTCCCTAGAAGAATCTCTACTTACTTGAGTGAGTGCATACTGTAATCAGGTCCTTTAGAAATGCCTATAAAATACATGTGTTTCTACTGAAAGAGCCTACTGAGGTTTGCAGTCAGTGCAGGATCCTGGCAAAGTCAGGGTGGTTAGCCAAAGAACCGCCTGGCGAAGGCGCAGGGTTCACTGTGTTTATTCTGAAGTAAAAACAAGTCATACCTTTCCTCATTGCTTATTGGCACAGATGTCTCAGTTCTGAACACATCTGGGGTTTTTTTTCCAGGGAAACCTAAGCAAAGCAAATGGAAGCTCAGTGAGTGACTCAGAAGTCAGTCTCACTTATACCATCCTCATCAAACCCCTGTCAATCTCCTTAGGTCTCAGAATAGCCATGAATCCATACATTTGTACTGCAAGAATGTTGTCTAGTCCCTCTGTACCAGTCAGAGCCAAACCCACTTCAGGTCCTTTAAGTGGTCCCCCGGGGGTGTGTCTGGCACACAAGAGTGGATTTTCGAGAAACAGGAGGGGTACAGTGGTTGTGTGCAAGGCCAGGTGTGTGTGAGAAGGACTTCCCTCTACCTGCTAGTGTATGTGTGGGTAGTTAGTAGTTCATTAGAGTCAGCTCTCAGTTAACTGGGTTTGCTAAGAATGAGGGCAAGAGCTTCAGAGCCTTTCTCGGCTGGGGGTGGTTCAGGCATACTTACCTCAGGAGAGTACTGTGTCCTGAGGATTATAAAGAAACATGGGGATCTAACTCCACCTGCATCTATGCTACTTTACCAAGGAGCGTCAAAGGGAGTATTTTTTGGATCTGGTAATCATGGCCCTTTCCTGGGAGCAGAAAGGTCTTGGTTGTAGTCTATTGTTTGAGAGCTGTTTCAAATGTCTGAATAGCCCTTGGAATAGGCAGTGGACCCCAGTCCCTTTTCTTGTAGCAAAGGACCTTCACTTAGAGACAGTCACACACACCCCTGCCTGGGATGTGGATCTTGAATTCTGTCTTGCAAACAGCACAGCTTAACCTAAAAGGTTGGACTGCATGATCTTGGGGGGTCTTTTCCAACATAAGTGATTCTGTGAAAGGATGATGAGGGCTGCTTTTGTTTCCCTATAGCCTACACTCTGGTGGTGAGGGCACTGCTGGCAGATTAAAAAATGCAGGGCGCAAAGGCATTGCAAGGAAAATGGTGTGAAGTTTGGGTCTCCCCTCTTGTTGCAGAAAAAATTCTGAATTATTGGGTGGGATCTTCTTGGTTTTTCCATTCAGGCAGACCCATCATTTACCAGGATGTAGAATTTTTTACAACAGCGTGCAGAGGCAAGAAAGCTTATGTAAGGCTGCTGCAAAGCAGATGAGGCTGGTCCACTGCTGGCCATTTTTTAAAATAAAAGTTGTGAATTCTGCTCTGGTTTTTTGGAAGGCTCAGTGTAGACTGTGAATACTTTTGCAGTGCAGGAAAGTAACCTAAGTAACAGGAGGAATGGGATTTCAGGTGTATGTTTTTCTTTAGCATTGGCAATTGACTAGGTCAGGTGAATCCCTCTTCCAGCATACTGGGGAGTAGGTTTGAGGCCACACCTCTGCCTTTCCAGAAACCACTGACCAAAGGGTGATCTGAATGCCAAAGGTGGGTGGAGAGGCCACTCTTCACCTCCCATGTACAAGCTGTCCCATTATGCAAGGAAGAAATCATGATTTATGAAGGATTAGGGGGATGAGGGAGAGAGGGAAGACAAAGAGCAAGTGAGTGCATGATTGCATAATCTCCTGGCTGGCACCCTGATGTTGGAGGTTAGAGGAAAAGCCAGCAAGGAACCCTGGCTATTAAAGTTTTGCATCCTATCTGAGGAGTGTTTAATGTCAGACCAATCGCCAACCAGATTTAGCTGATCATTAACTAAAGGCAGCTGAGTTTGTGTAATCACTTTCTGACACTAACATCTGACACAGATTCAACAACTACCGTTGTCTGTCAAGGCTTTCTTTAACTTTTGAAATAGCATAACTGGGAGGCAACCCCACCTGTAACCAGGAAATCTGAGGCACTCGGCAACAGTCCCAGGCTGAGGCACAAAAGTGCCCAGAAGATTGGTTGGATCAGTATTTGAATCCATGCTTTGTATTTTACAGTGCTAAGAGGAAGGAAGGAGATGCAGCTAAAGAGATTATTTAGGACATGTGGGACTGGGCATGTGTGTTGAAAAGGCTCCAACAGCTGCAAAAAGCAGCCATATGCCATTTTTGAACACAGGCAGACAAGAACCCGAGCTCTACGTGTTCTCAGAGCCAACACTGGGCTGCTACATGAGACATCTGCTTGGCATGTCCCTACTTACACCCTCTCCTCATCTCCATCTCTCTGGCTCACCAGAACTTTGACATTGCTAAACAGTCTGACAGTTTGCCCAAACATCTTTTGATTAATCTAATACAGTGTTTTTTTTACTGGTGACAACCAGCCTCTCAAACTGCAATTATTGGTAAAACTGTTGCAAAATTTCTGGTGAATTTCTGGTCAGGTTCAACATGCCTGTTTGCATAGGGCATGGAACATCTGGACAGTAACTTCATCAGGACTCATGTACAACATCGCCATATAAATAAAACCCCAAAGCCATGCAGGATTAAAACTTTTAAAAGTTGGAGGAAGGCCACCGTGAAAACTGATGAAAACATCCTGTCAAACCCCATTCTT
This sequence comes from Coloeus monedula, assembly GCF_965178545.1. Taxonomy (NCBI): domain Eukaryota; kingdom Metazoa; phylum Chordata; class Aves; order Passeriformes; family Corvidae; genus Coloeus; species Coloeus monedula. The sequence continues at coordinate 52,039,009 of NC_138785.1, read as the reverse complement.
TAAGTTACTGCACAACAATGTTTTGTTTTCAAGTATATGACCTTCCTCTCATTAGATTATTGAAAGCTCTCAGTGTACACAGAAATTATTCACACTTCCTTCCAGGCATGATTGCATTTGATGGCCTTATCTGTTGTTTTGTAAATGTCTCTTTTTTTTTCATTCTCTTCTGATGTTTTTCTGGAAACCATACACTTCATACTAGACATCAAAGCTGTTCCTCCAGAAGCAGTGCTGTGGGCAGCAGCATTGCTTTTCCGAATGCAGGGCATACTGCAGCTCCCACCAGGAGAGCCATTTCAGGCTAACAGCCATCTCAACAAAACAGTAAGGAAATACTACATGCTAAAACTAGTGCAATGGAAGTGAGAGCAGCCAAATAAGGCACTGCTTTTCATCACTGCCTCATTGGAGAGAAATCGTCTTGCAGCATCCCTTCTTTAAGGGGTTTTACTCAGCTGAGCTGTCCCATTGCCGTAACAGTTGTTTGCATAAAATAATGTGAAGATTTGATCCACCCTCACAGTATAGCTAAAAGCTAATTTGGCTTAATCTCTTCCCCTTACATACTGAAGCCCAACACAAGCGTACAGCAGGAGGGGGTGTCAGAGACAAGATGCATTTGTGATTCAAATTGAAAGCAATATTCTATGAAGTGGGGGAATGATTATTTGGATTTTCAATTTCAAACAAGACTGCATGAAATCACATGGGGAGTTGAAGAAACCAAATTTTTACTCATCATCACAAGAAAGCAGATTTTGATGCATTACATGCAGTGTTTGGTGTAGTGCCAGTCCTGTGGAGGCTTCTCTGGGTTGTCTTCTTGCTAATCATATTTATCTTATCATTTATCATTTCAAGTTCTGCCCTAAATGGAACACCTTTTTAAAGATTTGCTTTTTATATCAAACCAGTGGCTGTGACCTTCAGAATGTTGTACAGTGGTGGGGTTTTTCATTGGTCTGCTTAAGGAAACATATTTTCTCATCTCTAGGATCTTCTACTACATTTTAAGGATAGTTTTTGCAGCAGAAGAAATTAACTTTAAACCAGTCATAAGTCTGAAAACCACATAGTCACAAACATTATTCCTCTGTTTCATCATTTATAGCTTGGAAGATGTAACAACAAAACACGTAAAATGCAAAAGAATTTTTTTTTAAACCTTGCTACATGTGATCTTTCATTACAAATTACTGCTTTATTTTCAATTAATATTTTATTAAATATTTTATGGTAACACTTTCCATAAAATCAATAAGAGTTTCTGAAACCTTTAAAAAGCTGTATATATATGGTAAATTAATATGTATTGCCAAATATTGAAGCACATTTGTTTCAGACACCCCCTCTGGCCAATGCTCTGACCTGCAGATGTTAAAAAGGTGATGTGGAAGCCAGATTCTTCTAGCTATTATATTTAACTACAACGTGTTTGCTATGGGAGTTCGCAATTTTAATACAAGTGTTCAGTTACTTTTCTTATATGAAAAGACAAATCTTCAGCTGCTGTTGCTGTTGGTAAGAGTTTTGTTGTTTTACAAGTGAGGATGTGGTTCAGTATGGAATATTCTGCCTCTTCCCCCCCCCAAGGTCCAGATCTCCGCAGTGAATGGCACTGTAGGCCATTGCCTGATACTGAACAACTAAGGAGAAGGAGAAAAGGATTTAAGTAGTCCATTTTTGCAAGGGATCCACTTAATGCAGTATTTTGCTGCAAGGATTTGGTGTATTTTTCCCAAACATTCTAGATAGGATAATTTTTTTTTCAGGCTTTGGGGCAGAGTAATCTCAAATTATATGGTGATCTTGAACAGCGAGGCCTTGTACAGACCCATTCAACAATGTGAATTTAGATTTGTGGCAATTTCCTTTCTGCATTGCTTTCTCAAGGCATTAGCATCCTTGGCAAGCATTTCAACAAGTGTACTTGAAGTTTAACTTTAGTTTTAGGGGTTATTTATAATCTCATGTCTGAGTAAAAGGGTAAATCTTGATGAGCAGACATTAATGATTGCTGATTGCTGATTAAGATATTGTACTTTCTAGATCACCTCAAGTGCCTAAAACATTTGTTACTTGCTGTTGTTGTTCTTCTTATTTTATTTGGATTTTGTTTCTGATTCTCTGGTGTTTATTGCCACTATCTCTGGATAGCTGTGTACTATTTTAAACCCTGGTGCTCCTTTTTTTTCTCAGATTAACACAGGAATCCCTAACAAGGCATCAGAGTCGCTGTTGAGGCAGTGCTCAGAATTTTGTGCTGTTTCTGGAGGAAGAAGAGTGCTGCACTTCATGGGAACAGTAAGGAAGCAGCAGGTCTCTACTACTCCTACGTGCTGTCTTAGATCCATTGCAGCATCTTCCTACCTCAGAGCAGCTCTGGGTCCAACACTGCCAAGATCTAGAACTAGAAAATAGACTGCAAATCCAAAAATAGTAGGATTTGATCTAAAACAAAGTAACATAATCAGCATATTTGTCACTACTTTTCTTACTGTATTATTTCTGACTTCCTAGGTTGCCTAACTACTTTGAAGAGCAAAAGGCAGAGACCTTGGAAACTGCTTTTTATTTGTTCTGACTTGTGTGAGATACATACAGAAGACAAGTGTCCATTTGAAAAGTTAGAATTTACATTTTAAAAGTTACACAGGTGACACACTATTTTTACTGATATTTATTTTTAGATGATTTCAAATTACCTTAGAAACTGATAGGTTGGTGCAGTCCTATATCTTATAAAAAACTAAAAGACAAAGACAAAAGTTTACTAATGATTGCTATTTATTTTGTTAAGTCAATAAAAAGTGCATAGTACAAGCCCTTTATCCCAATCCAAGTACTCAGTAAAAGATTACTAGGAAACTGCAAATGGCACAGATGATTTTTTGTTTGGCATATTCAGATATTTTAAACCACCGATTTACATCAAGTACATGACATCATCACTCTTCCTTTTTCAATCATGAATATTACAAGGCTAAGTGATCTGCAGACAGTGCATGAATACATATGACTTCTCCTTTCAGAGTATAGTAATTGTGTTAAGCAGACTCTAAAAATACTATTGTTTTAACAAAGTTAAGGTATAATTGTAAAATTCCCTCCCTATTTCCCAAGTTGCTACGACTTGCATCTCTTACTAACCAAGCTTAAAACCATCACTACAGAAAGGATCATATCCTGGAGCTTCGCATACCACTAATCTCTTCCACACCTCGAAATTTATCATAAACATCTGTAACCATGATACAATTATTTAATCACAAATTACATCACTAAAGGCCAGATTTCTGCCACCCTTACTAAAGCTGCTACTAGTACATTATCTCAGAGTAGTTCCACAAACTTCAGTGCAACTACTTGATGAGTAAGGCACTATTTAACACAAATAAGAGTGGCAAAATACAGTCCTATGGTTAGTTACTTTTATTTTAATTAATAGTGCTAATCTGAAGGTTATATCTTGGAGAGAGTATCTGAATTTAAAAAGCATACATTTTGATGTGGGATAGCGGCCTGGCTCTTTAGTAAAACATTTTACAATAAAATATTTCCGATGTTTTTTTCTTTTACATAGAAAATTTAAAATAGCAATTTACAGGAGGAAAGCATACATGTATAAAATCACTGGGACAATTAGAGGAATTTCAAGCAAAGACAGTTCATTTATAGGTAAACCACAACATTCCTCTGAACAAAAAGTTCATTTGCCAAGACTCTTAGAGCTGGGTGCACATGGTAAGTTTCATAAATACATAAACAGACATTTAAGTGAGACTGCTCCTCACAAGTGAAAGTGCTCCTGTAAATCTCACCAACTTCCAACAGGATGAGGAGTAGTGCTCTGTCTGAATAGAAGCCTGTTTCAGTTGGCTTTTTAATCAATTGGAAGCTTGTTTCATGCCTCCACTAGTGAAGAATTCTGGCCAAAAATCCTTGGAGAAAAAAGGTCAGTGTGGGAGATTATATGTTTCCTTGTGGGTTCAACAAAATGATGTTGTATTACTTGTTCTGAACAGTATCCCAAACATAAATGTACATGGAAGGCAAAAAGCAAGCCCAGGCAGAGTGCTTGTCCCAGTGACATCTTTACACAGTGTTTGTGGCCTGTACATTATTAGATGTAATGGGACAAATTCTCTCAGCTTCTCTCCTGTAGTTTCATTGCTTTACCTGGCACTGCACTGATGTCACTGAGAGCACCTGGCCCAATCTTCTTCTTCTTCGTTTTTTTTTTTAAATTTGATTTTTTTACACATGCTCCCATGCTCGGGAGCATACTATTCCATAGAAATTCAAAGGTCAATTACATCAAATTACAGAAGCCTTTCTTCAGGTCTACACTGTACCTTTCCAAGGAGGCTTAGCTGGCTCACCATTTACCCTGAAGAGCAAAACGCTGCGTCTGTCAACCATGGGATCTGATGTGAGATTTTTGTTAGAGCCTGTTAATACAAACCTTTTTGAACTTTAACAGTTAGTTCCTTCATCTCCATAACTAAAGTCCTCATGAAATAAAGGTTTATACAGTAAGGCTTTGAATTCCTGTATGTCTGTTCTACTGACCTTTAACAAAAGAAGCTTCATGTTGGTAACATAAAAATGTTCTTTACATTATTCTCATCAATTTTTCAAATTGAACAAGAAAAATATACAGTGTTGCTTTTCTGTACATCTTTAAAATGTTCTTAAATTAATGTACATAAAAAAGTAATTCCCATTTGCCATAATGGGAGATGTGCACAGGTGCGTGCATAGCCACACATACACACACTTAAACATACCACACATACACACAAATATTAGAGGGAGGAGACATGCCATATGTAGTCACCTGCAAGTTTGTTATTCTACAATTACAACTAGTAGATAAGGATGAAATGTTAAGAATTGCTGATAACATACAGGTGAATAAACCTGAATAATCCAATACATGTTGTATACCAAAAGTTGATAACCACGGTAACTTCTTGGTATGACTTCATCCTGTCCAATATACATTACATCATAGCCAAAAACTTAAGGTACCAATTACGAAAAGAGTATACCAGGACAGAAAATTCTAGCAAGTTTTTCTTACTAAATTTCTCTTTTGATAAAGTCTATAAGTAAGCACATCTGGGTTTAGAATATGTTTTTTTGACAACATATTGAATAAGACATACAATTTATTAATGAACAAGGCTAAATTAACTTCTTTTTTGGTGGTATAATCTTTTGTACAAAGTTCCCAATATATAAATCAAAGCTTTGACAGTGGCAATCGTCATATTCACTTACATGTGCACACACACACACAGAGTACAATTCTAGTGGACAATCCATGCTTTTGCCAGCAACCCTGAAAACTGTGTTAGTGGTCCAAAGACCAGAATAAAAGCTGCTCTGAACCCAGGGCAAATATAAAACAATTTCTGTTTTCCAGCACATAACTAAGTTAATACTTCCAACCATAATACAACTCTCAAAACCATACTGGAGAAGAAATATGAATTAATCTGAAGAAAGGTCAGTAACCTTCCATTATTATAGATGGAGTGGGATTTTCTTTTTCTTTCAATGCATATCAGAAATCACAGCAAAGAAATTAAGATCACTGTAACAGAAAGAGACTGAGTGGAATGTCCACAGTAACAGCAACAACCAAAAAACCCCTGCAATGCCTTACCATTATTCAAATTACAATGTAATAGGAATTGTAACAATATACAAAGCAAAAATTAACTTAAAATTGAAGTCACTAAAAGCAGTTCATGAAAATTACTGCTGAATGATAATTCTGCTCTATATAAATGAGAAAACAAAAGCGTATTGAGTGAGGTTTAGGAGTAATCTGGTCACTTCGTTCATTTGGTCGTGCAACGTTTTAGCTGCTGAACTTTTCCAATACTGAATGCTCTAGTCTACTGGTGGGGCTGGTGGTTCTTGTCCCTTGGGAGAAGAAAGAAAGAAAAGATTAAAAAAAAGCAGGTACAGAATTAGAAACAGTGCTTCACATATGAGGATTTAGCAATGAAAGAACTCAGAAGCATTACATTGTGTTTTCTTTTATAGCTTTTCAATATCTCTTAAATGATTAGAGTAAATGAGCATCAAAAAACTATACTTTTTCCTGTATTGATTGAGATTTTTCCATAATCCCACATCTAGGACAGAGATCACCGTACAGTATCATGCTGTAATTTTGTTTACTGACTTCTCTTAAAGCTGTGCTTGTCCCCTTTCACCTAAAAAGGCAGGAGGCAGTTTCAACCAGGGACTGACAATGTCCAGAGGACATTATGGCCCATACTTAGTCACCTGTAACTGCTCCATCCCACAGCAGGCCTCACACTTACAACCTTCATGATTCTACTTTCACTTTGGTTTAACTCGGTCTAATTTTCAATGGAGTTCCAAGAAAATATAGGGAAAAAAATAGAAGAAAAAAATTACCTCCCTGCAGGGCACTTGAAGATGCACTTACATTGTGTTGGCTGGTTGGCTTTCCGGCTGTGTTTGATCCTCTTAGATTACTAGGTCTCAGTAAGAACAAGACAAGTGCAATCACCACCCAGGCCATCATTATCATGGCAAAGCTGATGCCATTGTCACCGGAGGAGTTTGGTCCTGGCACTACAGACAAGGAAAACTCAAGTTATAATAGAGTAACAGCAGAGTTCTTTTCGCCAAGTGAAAACAAAAATTCAATCTCAGAAAAAATCCCAGAAATATTTTTCAATGGAGTGTTCTGATTAGTCCCTCATTTTGGCTTTGAGACAGTAATACGGTTTTTTATCACATTTCTTATCCATTTGAAAAGAGAATCATCTATTTCATAATATTTCACTGGCATTCTCAGAATTATCATGAATATTTCTTAGTTCATATTAACGCCTAAGGAACTGGAGATGATAAACATACTCTTCACATTTTAAGATATCAAACTTGATTTTTAAGAAATCAAACTTGGTGCAAAATATATTTATGTAGGAAACCCCCCCATACATACACTGGTCTTTGTTTTTTGCCTCAAACAAATAAAAGAATAAGGCTAAACTGATGAAAGCTTAAGCTCCATTGTTAGGCCTTACAGAGACAACATGCTAATTCTAGCAAGAAGGAGCAAACCAATGGTAATCAATTTCTTGACTACTTTAAGTTATTTCTTGAGAGTTTGTTTAAAGATGTTTCAGTGTCAATATGCCAGATCTTCATGACTGATCATCTGGGTCATGTGGTATTTCTGCTAGCAACATATCTGCCAGGAAAAACTGCTGCAGAGATACATTATGAAGTGAAGCCCAGGAACACAATATAAAAATTTTACACCAAATTTCCATACAGAATACCTGAAACATCAACACGTGGAAGTAAATTTAAGAAAATACCCTCAGGCTGGAAATGGCTGGTTGATCTGTATGGATCAAGAAACTCTTGCAAATACACATTTTAAAACAACTTTTCTCCTCTGAAACATAAATTTCAAGTAATCAAACAGTAACCAATCTTGTCAGCTGAAGTGTAAACCCATGTATCGCTAATTACCTATGGTACTTACATGAACCCATTTATCATAGTGTCTAAAGGCTTAACATCTTCATTAACGATCTAGATGTTCAATTAATACAGAGCAATTAGTACAAAGCTATAATAAATAACGTTCAGAAAGAGAAAAAATGTTCTACTTTATTACTCAAGATGAAAATTTTAACATCCAGAAAATTCCACAGAGATACTTGTATCTGTCATATTTTCCAATTGTCTTATGTGGATCACCTGATTATGGAGCCAAGTCTGGATTCAGCACTGGTTGGATTGTTCTTATTTAACATTTACTTGATAACTTATACCTGCTGGAATAATTTCTTTGAAGATTAATGCTGATACCACAGAACCACCCTCATTGTTGCCATCCTGGGTAGCGTTGCTAACAGAGGCTCTTCCATGGAAAGGATTTGTTCATAACACAGCAGAAGAGCCCTGCAGGGAACCTTACAGCTATGCCATTCTCCACATTGATGCTCTGGGAATAAGGCTTCCTGAGTTGGGGCTGTTGGACTGATGTCCTTTACTGACATCACATGCACTCAAAAATGTCAAAGAAGAAAAAACCCCATGCATTATAGAAGTTCATGCTTCTCACAGCACAAACACTACCATTAACACGTATGAGCAAATGAGACTGCTTTTGCCTTTTAAATGTCCGAAATATAGACATTTCAAAGCTCGAGAAGTTGCTAATATAGAGGAATTTTATGATGAGAATTATGTGCAATTACAAGTGAGTATGGTGGCCAGTGAACATCCATTACAAGGGACAGAGAGTTTTCTGTAAGACAAGTCCCTAGTACCACAAGAACCACTTTATGTTAGGGTGACCAAACAGGCTTCTCCCAGGATGCATTGTTCTGTTATGTTATTCTATCCCAGTTTGGATTCCCCAGTTGGCTGTTGGCCTCCACCCCTCGTCACTCCCCCAGAGCTTCCCCATTGGTCCCCGTTCCCTAGTCCTGCCTTTTCCCTGCCCCCGGATAAAGCTGTGGGCTTCGGGATCATGTTGGTATTTGCCTCTCCAACCTGTGACAGTGTGGCAGCAATAAATGCTCCTGCCGGAACTCACGCAAATGCCCTTCTCGGCTCTTTGCTACCGACTGTAACACTGAACCCACCCGTGCGTCTGTGGGTGCACGCGGGACCCCACGGAGCCAAGCAGGGATGGTATTAAGTGAGAATTATTTTGAAAATCTGAGTGAATAACAGGCTTTCTGTATGAGAAGGCATAGTGCACAGAAAATAAATAAGAATGCTACAGCCTTTAATTCACTAAACTCTTACACATTTCATTTTGAAAGCATATGGAATTGTGAAGGTAAGAGTTTAGACCTTCAGTTTTGTTGACCAAAATATTATTATTATCAGCAGCATATATATCAATATTTTAAATCTTGGAAAATCTTTATATATGCAGTCCAGGAGTCTAGCATATAATTTGGCAAGAAAAGAACAACTGCTTTATTTTGGGGCTTCCAGACAACACTAATAGCCACTCTGAGACTACCTTCAGCAACAAATAAGAAGGCCTTAGGTGCTTGCTTTGGCGAATATGTTTGGTAGAAGACTGAAAATTTAGATGACTTGTTAGTCAGAACTCCCCATAGAATACAGAGAAATGGATTTGTCCAACTGCCATCTGAAATTTTTGGTGAACATTAGTGCACTTAGGGTCTGTGGTTAAACAAAAGTTGGTGTAATCAAATGATGCCAGATCAGGACACACTACAGGTCAGGGATGGGAGCAGAAGGGACCACAGAGGGAAACCACAGGTGTTCATTGCAAGACACAGTTTTTTCCAGCCTGCATTGTAAGATGGTTCAGATGGAACCAAACGTGCTGAAACACGTTCTGAACTATGTTAAGCAAGACAATAGCTGATCCAACTGGCCCTGCACTACCTACTCAAGGCATGCCAGACACTCAGACACAACCATGATTACACTTTTCAAGAACCATTAAACCCACATCTCTCACAAATGACTGTGTGCTTTAATAAGGACGTGAGATATTTCAGAATCTGTTACTTTAATCTCTTACGGAGAAGAGGATAAGCAATGTTTCACAAAGCTGGGGTGAATCCAACTTTTCAAAACTGCATCACAAATCAAGAGAACAGACAAGAAGCCATTTCAGCTACTGGAAGCAGTTATATGTCGGAGACAACAATCTTGCTACAAAGACCTCCATCCCTGAGATCATAAAATAATCTGATAAAACCATCTTATGGATAAAGAACAGTTGAGTGAAGCTAAAACCAAGCAGGATGGAATTCATTGTCATGGGCAGAAGAAAAAAAAATATCTTGTTTTTAAGAGTTCACAGCCACAGTGCCTTTATCTATAACTGGTATTTTTTTTTGCAGGTAATTTAGAAATGATGTTTTGATTCCTTGAATAATAAAGGTTATCCTCTAAGAGCCCCTGTGGATGGTATTTTCTAATATTTCCAGATGGAGAGAAGATTGTCCTGGTCTGAGATGAATGATCAATGATCCTGCTACCACGCATTTTGATGGATGGATCTGGTTATTAATCTCCAGTGCCCAGGAGACACCAACTAGTACAGAATGTAACAGTACATATTCCCATGGCACTAAGTGACATGACATACAGTCTCTAACCTACCTTTCGACGCAACACTGAATCCAGCCCAAGGTCTTTATTTTCAGAGTATCTGGTACCCTGGGTTTGGCATACATATATATCCACACACTTCTGAATGATGCCTGTGAGCAGTTCTGGCCCTGTGGTTACCTGGAATTTAGTTTTTTTTACAGCATGGCTGAATTATCTCTGTGCAAAGAAAGCTTTATGAGGAGCTGGTCTGAGATTGTGAGATTAGCTCTAATGACTATGGTGAATCCTATCTGTTGCTTCATGTAGGAAATACAGTTTTTGGACTTGCTTTTTCCCCACGGAATCAGAGACTATGCCACGCAAACTAGTCTTCTCTCAGAGAGAAATGGGAAGGGGGAAAAAAAAAATCTTTTGTGACAGATGTTTGCAGATTCATTTGAGGTCCTAGAAGGCAGTCAAAGCTATTAAAATTATGAGTTTGGTAAAAACAGTTTTTAAAGATAAAAGGTCAAACACTTCCTGATGGTGCAACTGAAATCTCAATAATACAATATTAAAACTATTAAGTGCCCATGTTAATACCCTTACATGAACTTAGTTCTCCTCCTAAAGTGCAGTTTTTCCTTCAGAGTGAGGCTGTACTCTAAAGAAAGGAGAGATTTCATTTCTTTTACTGTAAAAGTGTATTCCATGTGGTGCTTTTTGTCTGCCCTCTCACGGTAGAAATGCCTTCTTTTGGACTACAAACAGATTGACCCTGGTAAAAACTGTTAAATATCTGCATGTGGAAAGGGAAAAGCATGCTCTCTGACTTGTGTGTCTTCTTTTCACAGTGCTTTAAGCCTTGCTTGTTCTGTGAAGGAAAGGCATGAAACTGTATGGAGAGAGGTATTTTAGAAGTGAGTCATCAAGGAAGACAAAGAACCCGTGGGACCTTCAGCAGATAATGCCTGCAAGCTGACACTCTCAAAGGCAGGGATAAGGAACCTGAAGAAAGCCGAAAAGGACTTGAGCAGAGGCAGGGAGAAGGGAATTCCCAGAAAAGGGAGGAAAGAGTTGGCAGACATTTCATGCTGTTTGGTTAGGCTGCTGTGACTGCCCTAGATGAGTACAACTCAAGATGAATCACAGATATGTATTCATTTTAAATTGCATAAAAATTTGGGAGTAGAGTAGACAACATCTGAGACAGTCATCTCTGACCACATCACAACCTAACAGAACACTGAGAATAGTGCTGAAAATATGAATGTGGTAAATGGAGGTCACAACATCTGGGAATTGCTAGAACACAGAAAAAACTCAGGCAGTAGCCCCTCATTTCCTTTGACACGGAAGGCTGACTGTGAAGGACCATGAGCCATCAGAGTAGATCAGTACCAGCTGGGATCCTCCCTAGGCTGGGTGAACCGCTGATGTTGCAACTGCCAGACGTCAGAGAACTTCTGTGCTCCACTTGCATTAGACAGAATTCAGAAAAGAATTATCACTCTTTTTCCTCATTTCAAGGCAAACTCTGTTGCTGCCCGTTCCGAGCTTCCCTTCCCCCTCCCCAAGACACTTGCCTCTGTCATGTGCTCTGAACTCCTTTGTTCCAAGCAGGGGCAAACCCAAATGTAACTCAAACTCTTTAGCAGTGTCTGATTGGCCGGTCACCCCGGGTCTGCCCCCAGTCCTCCCCTTTCCCCTTCTCCGAAAAAAAGAAGGGCACAAGAGGGGGTACGCTCTCTTTGGCTTGCACCCTTTCTGCGAACATCTGTGTGTTTCTGTTTCTGTTTCTGTTTGAAAGCTTCTAATTGCAGGAATTAGGCAAGCTGAAGACTATATTTCTCCCTCTTTGCTTCTGCTGGTTGTATCAGCTTTGCAGCTACCATTTGCCGCTTTTAGACCTACTGAAATGCTAGATTGCCCGTGCTGCCTCTCTAGGCTGCCCGAGGCTTTCTAAGGCATTGAACTACGAGCCTGGCTGGTAAAAAGCTGTAAGTATCTCCACAAAACTCTAAGATCTTCTGATTTGCTGAGCACTAACAATCCTAACAGAATATTAAATGTGTTGCCTATTCAGAACTTACAGCGGTTTTTTTCTGCAAGGCACCCACTGAAATTGAGGGAATGGTCATCAGACTCTAACACATGCTTTAATGTCACAGCAGATATTCTGATGGAGAACCAGCAGACGAACAGCCATCAAGCAGAGTGCCCAAATGCTTGTTGAAGTGGTGCTCATATCTTCCTGTACCTAGATCCAAAAGGACTAGTCCTGACCCTGGGAAACTCTGCAGAGACGTCACTACGACATAATGGCGCCAACAACCATAAGTAAGAATTTATAGATAATAAAAAAGTGAGTAAGGGAGACCTGGTACTACTGCCTTGATATGGCTCCAAAAAACCTAAAATGAACTGAAATCAAGGGTTGAAAAAACAAAGCATGCTCAGGAAGAATCAACAGAGGGTGTTTCTGAGAATTTCCAGCTGGTAGCAACAGCACAACACATGATGCTGCTGTGACATTGGCTGAACCCCAGCCCTACGTCTCCCAAAACAAAACCACATATGTCTCATCAGTTATTCCACAACCTTGCAACTTAAGAATCTGTGTATGACAACATTCCCAGCTGTGCTTCAAGAAGAAAGACCAACTGCCAGGAATGAGCAAATTGGTGGGAGTGAAACAAACTTGTTCATATCAAGATTCTGAAATGAGGAATCAAAGTCAGCAAGTAACAGGAAATGGAGCTGTGGGACCTAGGGAAGAGGAGACCCACCTCAAACATAAGCTCATCACTGTACAACTCATAAAAACAGGATGAAGCAACGGACAGAAGACTGGCTCAGAATTGTTTGAATATGTTTCTGAAAACACCTCTAGAAAGCTTCTTCAGGCTCAATCTGTTTATTTTTGCCTTTGACTCCCAGGGTCTTACAGACTGTCACAAGCACAGCATCACAGAAGCATCACAAAATAATGTGACAAATAGGCAGGCAGTGTCATTGCATCAGCAGAAAAATACCTTTGCTAGAACTAAATTTAAGGCAAGATAATAACATAGGAAAGGATTTACTATATAATTTTTGCTTTGGTTTTTGAAACAAACCACTGCTATGGAACAATTGCTGCCAAATTGCTTGCATCTGCACAGACAGTTTGCAAGAATCTCAGAATGGAAAACTATTTGTTGCAAGCCATTCAAATTCCGACTATACTACAGCTTGGTAACATGAAAGCCATCCCACAAGCTTTGTGCCCATACATATTAGAACTTACTACAGGCTTACAGTCTTTAGTCTAAAAGCTTCATGAATACTGATGATCAAGACTCTCAAGGCATGAGTGAGAATGACCTACCACTGCTTGGTTTTGACCATGGACAAAAGAGGCACATGTCTGTGCCTCCTTCTAATATAGAAAATATTCTGCCTCCCATGAACTGCCTCTTTCCCTCTCCTACATGCCTATTATTTAAAAAAGGGCATAGAAGTCTAAGGTGTGGGAGACTAAAAAGTCTGCCCTTTGACAGGTTTATTTGGAAGAGGAGTGATGGAAGTCACAGACAGTGTAACTTGCAAAGCCCATAAAGAAAGAGCAAACCAGCAGCACTGTACAGCACATGAGCACCACACTGTCTTTTTCTCAGGGGTTATGTGGGACAGTTCAGTTTTCCCCCTTCAGCCCAGCATGGCACTGAATCTGGGACTGTTTCACACTGGCAGAGCCCAGTGCAAGTCTGAGCTGGATGCCTATCTCTAAAAACATTTTACAGGGGAGTGAAGAGGGAGGAACATGAGGGTGAATGAAGGCATGTACTCTCTCCAAGATGCTGGAAACCTTGCCTGCACTGTCCCTAGACCTGTAAAAGATACAGGCACCAGCAGCTCTTGCTTACAGGAACACTGCTCAGGTGCTTGCTGCTCCCTCTAAACATTACAGCAGTCCTGATGCAAGCTGAGTGAGTTCACATGCTCAACTGGTAAAGGGATATAGGAAAACCAGATCCATTTTATTTTTATTTATAAACATTTGACAGCATTCCCTCTAGCTCACGGAAGGCATCTCAGGGAGTATCTCAACGCCTCAGGGCATGCTTACATTACTGCATAACCTCCACACAGTTATGTTTCACTGCAGGTGCTGGTAATGTTTGACTGCCCTAGTACTGCTCACTGTTTGGGAGAGGTTTTTTGATGCATTTCACAGCAAATCCCAAGGAAGTGTACATATCAGTCCTCTGCTTCATTAACTACAGGGGCACCAAATCAGCAGAGATGCAGTCATGGTGTATGTCAGCTTATGAGTCGGAGCTGGTGGGGAGCCTCCTCTTCCTCACAGTGGAGTAGAGGGGTCACAGTACTGACAGTCCATCACCCAGCCCCAGCTGTGAACACGTGTCTGTGTGTCTGTGCTCAGTATCTAGTCTTCACTGGTTAGGCTGCTCTGGATCTGAAGAGGACAAATAAAGCCCCCTCCATATTTTGCCCTCTCATTCTCCAAACCATCCTATTTGGGGGCTAACAATCAGATTCAGTAAAACTTGGGACCTGATTAATGGTTATGCTGGTGAATTGATACCTCCAGGCTTCCCATCAATGCTGCTTCCAATGTACAAATATTAATCTGCATCCCAGATCCTCAGAAATTACCTCCCCAGCATATCAATTTTATTACTGTAGTATTTGATTTAATGTAATATGTTCCTATAACATTAAATCAACTGCTGCATTTTAAAGACCAGGCAGACTGTATTTTAATTACTGCTGTTTATTTTACTTTTATGAATCTGATATGAACAGTTACTCACATTCCTGAAGGCATTCTGTGTCTGTGCAGTACGACTGGGATTGTCTCAGCTAAAACAGAGAAAAAGAAAAGCATGACACTTAATACGTCTTGGTCGGCTTTTACTGAAATCATGATTTAATATAATATCAGAGTAAAAGTTCATGTATAACTGATCCTTCACTGGATCACACTTGGCTTATGTTATGCGAAGAATCCCAGGTATGGAGACAGTTTCTGAACACTATTTACATAATACCTTTAAATCACCTGACTACGGTGTTATTGCTTCCAATTCAGCCATTGACTACCTTCCAAAATGCAAGTAAAAAAAAAAATCTGTAGTGCTATAGGAGCTGTTACAGATATACTCTCTACACATATTTTGGGATTCATAATGGATAGATAGATAGATATAGATAACAGTTCTTATTGTTATCTAGATCAAGTAACATTAAAATCCTCTGTGATTACATCACAATAAATGATCAGACTGTGATAACGGTTATGCACAAAGAAGTTGAATTAATATTTCATACTTAAACTTAGTATTTTTTCCCCCAGGACCTTTTTTTTTTTAAAGCAGGTTTTAATAGGTATTTTACTGGTTTTTCTCTTTACTGTTGGGTAAAATTTAAAACATTTTTAGCAACTGTAATGACTATTTGATTTACAGACTAGGTAAAATTGCCAACTGCAAGAAAAGTCAACACTGGCTAATCTGCAAATCAGTACAGCTATTTTACAGATGACAGAGCCAAAAAATAAAGACAAACATCACGTTCTTTATCAGGATCAGAGATGTTAAATAGATGAGATTTAATCTGCAGTACTATGGAAATAGATTCTGTCCTCTGCGCAGGTAAACTACATGGATTATTAGTAAAAGTTTTTAAAGGTACAGAATTGTTACACTGCCTTGGTTAGAAATGACATCTGCTTTTTCACAGGTTTTATGATACAGTTGTGTCATGAATCCCAACACTTTTTGTCACAACTGGCTAATCTGTTTATTACCAGTTAAAGAGAAGAAAAGATGATGCTCTTTATATAAGAAATACATGAATAATTTCCCCAAAACCCATTTCCCCTTGTATTGGCATAACCGATTTAATGTATGTAGTCATATTATGCAAAACACATCAAGGAAAGATGAAGAACTGAAGAAGGAAGACCTCTGGGAAAGTCTAAGCTCCTTCTTTTGTCATAAAGAGTGTCAATGACTGACACATTTGAGAAAGGAAAAAATTTAATTGGAGATTGATCACACTAATTCTTTCATTAATATATTAAGATCTACTAGCAAATTTACTGAGACTACAAAGAAGTCCCTTAGGAAGGAACTGCGAAGGCTGGATTTAACCTTGTTTCTAGTTAAAAACAGCATTGATGGAAATTCAAGCAGAATACTTCTCTTTATCTTACTAAAGGAAAAAAAATCTATCAAACTATGCATATTTCCTGGTCTTCTTATATAAAAGCTCATTTTATTTTAAAACTTTGGAAGTAATTTTGAAAGGGGAGGTTTTATGTCAGCAATAGTACCCATTTGAAATATTCAAAAGATTTCCGAACTGGGAAAACTGGATATTGCTATACCCATGTTTTAAAGAGATCAGCAACATAATTATCTTCCGTTTGTATAGGAGTTTAATTCTGAGAGGGGCTTAATTCATAATCCCTACTTAAAACACAATTTACAGATATTCAGCAGAGAAGGATGACCAGAATTAAAATGGGCAACAGATATATGATCAGAAACATTGTACAAGCATCTCATCTAGTTTGCCTAGACATACAACACTGCCTGGGGGTGTTCTAGCCACAGTATCAGTTATCCCTCATTCTAAGTCACACTCTATCCAAATACAACTTTTTAAAAGCTCTAGGATGGCTGTCTGAGCCAGGTAACAAATCTGTTTTCAACAGCTCAGTGAGAGGCTGTATATTGTCATCTTGCGATAAGAAACAGCAGCTCATGAAAAACGAGCAGCAGTAAAAAGAGGTTGTTCTTAATTCACTCGGGTCAACAAGATCCTGTGTAACCCAATATGAATCTGATTCCTTGTGGTCACTCATTTAGTCAAAGGACGAGAAACGATTCTGGCACAGGTATGAAACACTTACGTAAATTGAATGGCTGGAAAGGTAATGCCTTTTGCTGGAACAAGAATGTTCCTTCTCCCAGTTAGCTCTCTTTTGACAATTACACCCTTTAAGGAACATAGCAACTCTTGGGAAAAACTGAATGTGAAACATTTCAATAGTAAGGTAATTGAAAAAAGAGCAATTATCAGGAACTGGAAATAAATAGTCCTTTTGTATTAAGATTTTTCTAATCCAATGTGGAGGGGAAGTTTGGATGAAAGTTTGTGAAATAATGGTAAAAACTTGAACCAGACTTTACCTGTTCTCAACAAAACCCTCAAAAAGACTTCAAATACACTCAATGTTTTTCAGACTGGGAACACTACAGAGTTGATGAGAAAAATGAGAAGTAATTCTTCAAATATGTTAACTCTTAAAGACAATATTATTAACAATGATTTTGATTTTATTAATATTTCAGAGATCCTTGTGTCGTTGAAAATGTGAATTTAGTGGAAGATTAATAGCTGACTGTCTGATCTGACATCTACTAAAGTCAGCAACAGCCTTTTCATCTTTTTCCATATATTCTAAAACAGACCCTTAAAAAGAACACAGAAATCAGGCGATTAAACATCAGGGCATATTCAACAGAAGAAGAAGAGAGTGAAAAATGTCACAAAATGAAATATTTATACTATTTCATTCCATTTAAATGAAAAGGATTATATCTGAATTTTAACCTTCTCTGTGCAGTTTGTCATTCAAATATAATAAATGGCTTAGTGCTTGTGAGCCAAACAATGAACTACTTTATCTTTTATTGTCCAAAATGAAGTAAACATGAATTTTAAATAGCATGAAAGCTAGAAGAGAGCTAAAAAGAATCAAGAATTTTCAGTTTTAGACAGTATGAACTTGAAAACAATAGAAGTAAAAATACTAATTATAAATGTAAATTATTTAAAATACAACTGTGAACTTTCATTTCCTCCAAGTACATTTAAAGTCTTGAATAACCTAAGTTAAAGTAATTTAAATTAATAATCCCCAAACCACAAGAACTCTTGGACAATAGGAATATATGGTTTCCATGAAACCCCTTGTAAGTTTTTGGAAGAAGCACAAGTGGCTGAATCACAGCAAATCAGTGCCCACTTACTGACATACTGTGAATGCAAACTCAACACAATACCAAATTACTTCCAGTGGTAAGAGAAAAGGGCTCGCCCTCACTCTTTCCCCATGACACTCAAATTTTGCATTGCAAAAATAAAAAGGGCACATTTCAAATGGCTCGTAGTTCCAATTTGAAACAGTTCTTCCCTTCTTTTCCTTTTCCAAAAGACACAGCTTTTAGCCCCAGTTCACACTAACACAACAGTGTTTAGATCCTGCTCCTTTGAGACAAGGACAGTTTTAACATGCCATCTTGTGGATCAACGGCATCCACCCATCAAGCACACCTGAAACCTGTGTCCTGCTGCTCCTCTTACAACAGATGCCATGTTATGGCAGGAGTCTGCACAGTTTTTAGCAATGAGAGGCTCCACTTTTTAAAATCCTCAGCTGAGAACAAAACATGAACACAGTAAAGGGACACTGCTCTTGGCCTCCGAAAACTCTTTTGTGAAGTCACCAGCAAAGTTTGGTTTGGTTTTTTTTCATATGCACACAAACATGCCACTGTGTGGTGAAAACAGGGTGTGAACTTTTACTGCATTTTAGCTGCTCCACAAAATCACTGAAGTCCAAGTGAAACAGTAAGCCCAGTGAAAACAGCTTCATCTAGCTAAACAGAGAACTTGTTTTTCCAACACAGGGACCTCAGCCATCAGGACCATTTCAGTCTTCCTTGAAAGAAGTTAAGCTACTTTGCACCACTCATCACAGATACCTGCTATAGAGAAGAAATTCAGACTTTGTCTACCTATACAGTACCTTGTTCTTGCTTCAATTACTCTGTCTTCTCTTCAGAGGACTTTAGTGAAACTCTTCAGATGAGTTTTCAGAGTTTGCTGTGCCAGAGTTCAACAGTCTCACAATCTCTGGGACTGATCCTGCAATCTCTGCTCTGACAATTTTTTTAAAAATTAAAGTCAACAGCATATTGCCTGAAAAAAGATTCAGGGTTTCTATCCAGTGTGAACATCTTTTCTTAAATGTTAAATATATTATTTAAGAGTTAAAAAAAAAAAAAAGGACAGAGCATACAAATATCAGGAAGATACCAATGATCAGACAGCTCACCAGTTTGTCATTTTTCAGGAGAAATGGCAGCATAATCCCTGTCCAAAAGCACTTTCCAACTCTAGAAATGTTGTACTAAAGACATAACAAAACAAGAACAGCAGGACTAGTGGCAGGAACAAAGTGCAATAATCAATGCAGTCTAGTGTGAATGACAGATGAGATGAAAGTATATTATTTATGTAGGGATAAATAACTACATTTCAGAATAACTTCTGAGTCAGCTCAAAGCAGATATAAGCCCCCAGAAAAGACAGAAATGAAAGATTAGTAAGTTCATGAGACACATCAGGAAAAGACCTCCATACAAGAAGTTGTGATAGATGAAAGCCCAGAGAGATACGTGAGAGAAATAGATGAAACAGGTACAAAGATAAGAGAGCAAAAATGGATAATGGTGGGAATTAAAAGAATAGTTAAGAAGGAAAGCAAGGACAAATGACTAGCTTGAAACGGTCATTTATTCCATGAATATAAGTAAATTTAAAATGGAATCATAAAGACTGTTGATAGAAAATTTTACGTGATAATGAGGGCAAAGTATCATCCCTTGTGAAAATACTCTTTTGCCATTTAGACCAGCTGGAAGCTCCGCTTTTCTCTCTTAACGATGCCAGAAGATGACAATACAATGGCATACTCCTGATTGCATTCTCATTCTTCTGGGTAATGAAATCATTATTTAAGCTTTGTTGGCAGCCACGTCTGTTCTCTCCAAACTATATAAATGATCTAGTAAACAACATGATAAATAAATTGCTATGGTAGGATATGCCAGTCTTGAATACAAGCCAGGTTGCAAATTGAATTGTAGCATTATCTGTAAGAGTTCAGATTTAAAGATGCAAAAAATGACACCTACATGCATTATTCTGCTATAAGCTGGCAAAGAGAAATAAGAGGAAAAGAATGGCATACTGACGGAATTTAATTGTCTCAAACTACACTAGCTTCTCTTAGAAGTACAAACAAGGAAAAAGGGAACACTCCCTTCCCCACTCCTTCATTTTCTATGTGTATATGCAGAATTAAAATAAATGATTGTTCATACAAGGAGAGAATAACAGTCTGCAATAAAAATATAGAGCCTGGTCCTGTGAGGTGGCCAGTAATTTTCTCTCCCATCACAAATGAGAGACAAGGATGGTTGCTACATTTCAGAATATTCCTAGATCACAAACCAACTCTTAAGACCCAGAATCATCAGCCAGTTATGACAGAAGGAGAACATTAATTTTCATAATGAAAGACATGATGTTTTGTGGAGGAGAATGCATCAGAAGTCACAGGGCCCACTGCAGTCTGGAGCTGTGATCTGGACAGGAACACATTCTTCCCTTCATCTTTTCCATTTGTTCTGGGATTGCTGTTTCACCTTGGTGTCATATCGACCCTCCTTTTTCACACTTCCCTCACTTTTCTGAAATTGCCTGACTTACTGGTACTTAATTTTATAATTTTGCTGACCTGTGATATCAATGACACCCTCCTTTTACTGCAGGGGCAAAGCAGAATGAATTAGCAGTGAAAAGAAGATGAAACTGTGTGATGATCAGGACCATCAAGGAGCTCACAGCATCTCTGACTATGTGCAATACTAGACAACAAATACACGAGGCAGAATATAAAACAGAGGCATCTGAAAATGTGCACAAACAACATACGTTTCCCCCCAGAGGACATTTGCAAACATATCTAAAATGTAAAACCAAAATACACATAGGCTTTTTGACTAAACAGCTGAGTATCTTCTGCAAAATGATGCATATTAGCAAAAGACAAAGATACTCCCACATAGACAGCCTTGAGGAAAACTTAGAACTCGCAGTTCCAAAAGATAAGTAGTTTGCTCTGAGTGTTGATTACATCCACATAAGGCCTGAGAGAAAAAGTGCAATTTTCTCATTTTTCCTCAAAAGAGATGGCCATAACACCTCTCTGATCATCAGAGCTCAGCCATTCATAATACAGGTTCTAGCTATTAATTACTTCTGGAATACCAAGCTGAAAGAATTTCCAATGCATGATTTTTTACATTGCTTGCAATACACTATGCATGCCTTGAGATGATCATGAGGTGTGACTGAGATTTTCTTTTTTTTTTTTTTTTTATTTTCTAAATATATATTGGTTAAGAAGCAGCAGTTTCAAGCATACTACAAACCTCAGGAATGGGAAATGTAAAGAATGACAGACATGTTCAACGAGTCCTGATTCCTAACCCCTTATAGACCCAAGTGGACACCACTTTTCACAGCTTTTTCCTTTTTTAACATGTCTAGAAAATAGTCTCCTTTTACATTGTTTGATCTAGAATGAGACTCTAGGTTATGACACCCATTGGCAGTACATGAATTCTGTAACACAATTTTGCGGCCTTAGCCTGTGCAACACCAGCAACTTGAGCACTCAGCAAAAGGTAGGGAAATGCAATCAGTGAAGCAAGAGCACTCAGGTACAGTCTCATCCTCTGCCACTCCAACCCTGTGTCTTATTCTTTTGGCCTGGTGTCTTAGGAGGTGCATCAAGTCTTTTCCCCTGCATCTCTGAAGAATGATGGTTTCTTTGTCCTAATGAACAACCTGAAGTTGAGCTGTTAGGAAAGGTGTACGTTGAACCGGCTTGAATGCAGAGGGCAAAAAGGGCAAGTGAGGGTAAAATGCAGTTTCCTGCTCTTATAATGTTTGGCTAAAAACTACAGACTATAAGAAGTAGCAACTGCTATATAAAAAAATTAGAGGGCAAACACCATGTAAAAAGTCTCCAGGGTAACCTTCATATTTAAAGGACATTTTTTATAAAAAATGTATTTGGTATAGTTCTGGTGTGCTTTCAGTAAAAGCCCACATCAACAAGGAAAGCCACTTTTGCTGACTGTTTAAGATGGGCTTAGCTGGGCTAACATCTTGAGAGCTTTTCAGCCATTTGCAGCACATATCTATTTTAGTCATCTGTGTTTATTTTGTGCCGCTTACACGAAGTCTCCCTCAGCCAAGACTTGTGGCTATGCTGGATACTATTTCAGACTATGCCAGTTCAAAACAGTAAGACTCTAAAATGACCTGGTCAAGAGAATTATGCAGAAACTTGAATGACGAAAGAGTGTTTGAACTAATTATGTTGAAATAATTTGAGAATTTGCAACTTTTGCTATAAAAATCTAGTGACAAATCAAAATAGAAGAGAGATTAAAATAAAGCATGATTTGCTCTGTATCCCTCAGAGTTTTGATATAGCAACATAACTAAGCATGGACCATTACTTTGCAATTAGCTACTGAAGAGCAAAACACAAGTTTGCAATTCCCACAGTGGTTTGTAAGTAGAACTGTAAGCAGTTTATCAAAATGGGACCTTTCGCATTACAGAATTAGAAATGTTTTGGCTTAAAAAACATACTGCTCATTTTCATAAAATCTAGTATGAGAGAATTCTGAAGTCAGTTTTTGTAAAGCAAATAATACTGCACCAGAAGGAGACAGAAAAAGGATGTTTACTTGACATATTATTGGCTTGCTCTGACATTTCTGGCCACTCTAAGCAGTCATTAGCAGGTTTCAATCTTCGTGGAAGATGCTCTATGTATGATTATCCCTCACCACCACATAAACTGTGTTTTCAGTCTAGTTTTCAGACTTGAACTGACCCTTGGGCCGAGATCAGCCATGCCTATGCACAGAGCATCGATGCCCAGAGGAATAACATAAGGGAATCAGATTTTTATATTACAAAGTAAGTGAAAAAATGGGAAATAAAAAGGTTTAAATACAACATCATTCTTATCTAGAGATTTGCTGTCTTTTGCTAAAACTAAGACAGGAAGCATTTCCTCTGGGTACAAAGAATGTCCTTCACCATGATTCTTTCAAGTAACTATCCCCTTGCCTGACAGATTCCCCCCAATAAAACCACTTGCTGTCATTTGTTGTTCCTCACTCTTGAACTTTGGCTCTTCTTGTCAAAATAAGTTTTGCAGATGGAGGAGACTGAACAGGAGATAAAGTCATGCAAACTAACAGACCTGTCATTGTCTTTTGACAACTCCTGTGCATCTGCAGAGGATGGAAAGTCTTGTGATATTTTTCTTCTATGCTTACTTCCTCTTACGGAAGTTCCCAATTAACTGCTATATCCATAGAGTAAATAGTGAACCTAACATACAATAGTCAAATTGTTACATACCACCACCAAATCATAACAGATGGTGCCATGGGTATTACATACTAGAAATGATATTTATGAAGTCATAGCCAAAAATTTTAGATTTCTAGTGTTTCCTATGACTATTTGGAGATCATAATATGTGATTATTTACAGTGGCCATATTACAGAAATTTACGTGTGTGAAATGTTCATATTTTGACACCAAGAAGAACCCTGAAAAATCCACTTCAGGAAAATGATAGAACCTTCAGCATAAAATAATTCAATGCTACTTAAGCATGTATACACATAAACATTCTAAGAACTGTGTGTGTGAACAATATCTCCAAGTTAACCTAATAACCAGCAAAATATCTTTTAAAATATTATGCATATTAGAGATACACAGTTCACTGACATAAAATCTTCATGGTATTATGAATTAAGAAGGAAAAAACCAAACGAAACAAAGCCCTGCTTAGTCAAGCAAAATGAAAGACAGATAAATAATCAAGCCACATAACTAAGAGCTGGACTTTTCAACAGCTCTCGTTTGTAATCTTCTGTGGTGTTGCTAACAACACAGAGGAAGAAGAGTTTAAATGACAATAGCTTTTTTTCATTGTATAAGCATTAATTGTGCTATCAGATGAACTGAAGTCTGCATTTCAAATAGAGATTTAAACTATATGCTATATAAAACCCCAAAAGTAATGTATTCAACCACAAATTATACTTTGAATGCCACATACATTTTCTAAGAGTTTCAAAGTAAATATACCAATTAAACTAGAAGTTAAAATTATCATATTGGAAATTAAAATGAGAACTTCAGGTTCTAGAGGGAGACTTTTGGATCTCCTTCTGATTTTGGAATAGCAGTGTCATTCAAATCTCCCATACAGTTAATTCTAACAGAAATCCTCTGTATTTGATTATGTATTTTTTAACTCTACACATAATAGTCATGACTGAATATATCATAACTTCTTCAATAGCAGAAGCCTTAATTCTTATCAGTGTTTGTTTAGATAGGTATAAACAAATTAGTCCATAAAAATTAGTTTATTTTAACGCAAATGCAAGTTTAAAAAATCTACAATCAATCATGTGGGTTTTGCACAATGTCATTACTGGATTGAAAGTTACTCCTAAAAGTAACATTTTCATATTCGGGCATCTCCTATAATTACACTATAATTCTGTTAAATTTGATCTCATCTCTGAACTTCTGCATTTATAATGCTCAGTCTGAAGACAATTGCAAACACCTTGTTATACAATTTGCTCCAAAATCTTGTCGAGTACTGCCAGCTGTAACACCATTCAAATGTACTCTGGTGTGTTTTATACCTATCTAGGTTAAAAAGAATCAACCACTAAATATATATAGGGAACCCTTTTGGGTACGCAGCATGTTTGGATGTCTTTTTCTAACCCAGAGACAGAACAGATTGCTAGCTTTGTTTATCACAATGATTTTGAAGTTAAGGTTTTGAGGATCCAACTTTTAGAGGTAGTGGGCACCCAGTCTCCATTGAGACTTGTGGGGTTCAGCAATTTTGACAACCAGTGTCCACGTGGTTTTTTTAGCACAAATAGTAAAACTTCTGTTTCCTTATGTTGTATAAGACTGAGTGACAAAACAGCAACTTAGAAGGCAAACTCTCACTGAAGCATAAAAGTTAAAGATGCAAAAATGGCTTAGCAAGTCTCCTGCTGAGATCATACAACAGGTTACTTGAGGATAGTCTGGCTGCTGACTGAGATTTCTGAGACTTTTCTAGATTCTGTTAAATTATCGTAGCTAGTGATTTGGTCTTATAAATATTTAGGAGCATCTGCTTTGGTTTTTAGGAGAGATGAAATCTGGAATTTCCCTTTACTCCTCACAGTTTCAAGCACTAATTGGTATGAGCTTTTTGGAAAGTGAACACTGAGCAAAAAACTCCATTTCTGCAACTACGCAGAACATTGTTAGACTGCTCTTGGTGACTGCCCAAGAGCATGCACCTATTATGTGCTCTGTTCACATTCATAACACAGGAACTAGTGTTCCTCCAAAAGATCCATTTTTACCCACCTCACACTGCATGGAGCAGCCCAGGAACAAAATCTCACAGATGTTTGTGGCACTTGTAACTTTGGACACTACACACCTACACTGTTCATAACCAGAATCCTCCAGCCACAACAAACGGAACTGGCTGACCAGTGCCATTGAGTATCACTATCTTCTAGCAAAAAAGGAAAAGATAAAAAAATGCTGAATAGGGGTCAAAATTCTGAACCATGCTGGTTTAGATTCGCATCTAACAAGCCTAAGGAAAAAGGGCAGCCAACATGCATCCTCCTTTCTTCCTCCCAACTTTTGAACTTGGTCCTGGGGCTTCCTTTCTCACCACTTTAGCAGGTATTTAGAAGCCTCAAGGTTCAGAATCAACACAACTGTGGGATATAGCACAAACATCATGTTGAGAACAAAAAAAATACTTCTTGAGAAAGAACATATGTACAAACATCCATGTAAGGGCAGCAGGGAGAGCTCAAAAGATTTTGAAATTGTGCCTCTAACTGGGGAGCATGAGCTAGGATGGCTAGGCCTGATGTAAAGGCTCCACAGTAAGGACAACTATTCTCCACAGAAGCCTCAATTCTCTCTGCCTTTGTGTCAGCAGCACTAACCTTTAAACACTGCATAAGCAGACTGAAGGATGCAATTACACTCCTATACTCATTTTAAACTCTTATCTAGAATACTGCATCCAGTCTTGAGCTCTTCTACACCAGACATTTACAGATTGAAGTGAATTCAGTGTGGGGTCTCCAGGGGCAGAAGCACTTGCCCTGTAAGGAGAGGCTGAGGGAGCTTGGCTTGTTTGGCCCAGAGAAGAAACGGTTTTGGGAGACCTAACAGCAGTCCCCAGTACTTACAAAGAGGTTAGTGAGAGGACAGAGACAGCTCTTTACAGCACTGTATGGCAGACGGTATGATACATTCAACTAAAACATGGATAGAAAAAATTCTCTGTCACAAAGACTGCCAAATATTGGGGCAGGTTGCCCCAAGAAGCTGTGGAATTGCTATCCCTTGAAGGTTTTCAAGATTCAGCTAGAATAAAAGCCCTGAATGACCTGATCACTATCAGCCTTGCTTTGAGCAAGAGGTTGGCTTAGGTCATCTACTGAAGTTCCTTCCATCCTGAACAATTCTCGTAACACCAATAAATGGGCACACAGCCCTTTTCACTTTTTAGATCTCCAGTCCACAACCAAACCTGTTGACTGTTCAACAGTAAGAAAGTGGATCAACCTGTAATGACTCTTGAGTTTCAAGAAAGTACTGGCTGTACCACAATTGGGAACTACCAAAGGAAAATTGTATCATTTCCTATAAAGCATATGGAACTGGCTATACAGACATGCTCAATTTGTCTGGTGTCATTTTGGACTTTGGTGCAGCTGGCCACTACACAGATCTGGGGCTGGCAACTCCAGTTTTGATGCTTAGCCCAAGGGTCTGCTGGTCTGTGAGATGGAAAGTGCTTGTCATTTCCTCTTGTCCTGTAGGGTATCACTCTCCTTCTGCTGCAGCCACTGATGTAGCCCTCCCACTGCAAGAGCCTGGTCTGGAGTATTTTGGCTCCTAGTGTGGCCTGTGCATTTTGGAGACAGCGTTCTCTGTGCACAGGCCTAGGGTGCAATACGAGAACATGATGACACAAGTTCTGCAAGTGCTATGTTATGGACATGGGTGGGGAACTCCACTTACTCTGAGCAAAGTCATTCTGGAAAGTAAGATCAGCCAAGCTCTCCAAGAGTACACACTGGTACAGCATCTGCCTGGCTCTAAGTTCTTCCTCTGGCATTCCAGATGACTGTAATGATACACTCCAAGACTAATAAAGTGTGGACACTTTGGTTTTTGTATTCAGGGTGAACCAGGACTATACAAGTGCAACCCACACATTTGCATGAACAAGCTATATATACCTCTTGAAAAGTGCCATTTTAAAAAAGTTTCTTCTTTTGTGGATGCATGCATGTGGAAGTGGTTTAAGGACAACCACACAAATTAAGGGGAAGCCATACAAGGAGCAGCTGAGGTCACTTGGCTTATTCAGCCTGGAGAAGAGGAGACTGAGGGGAGACCTCATTGCAGTCTACAACTTCCTAGTG
The DNA here is from genome assembly GCF_965178545.1 of Coloeus monedula. Lineage (NCBI taxonomy): Eukaryota > Metazoa > Chordata > Aves > Passeriformes > Corvidae > Coloeus > Coloeus monedula. The sequence continues at coordinate 52,011,451 of NC_138785.1, read as the reverse complement.
AGGGGAAGAGGAGGGGCAAACACTGACCCCTTCTCCATGGTGACCAACGATAGGACCTGAGGAAACAGCATGAAGCTGTGTTGAGGGGTTTAGGTTGGATACTAGGAAAACAGTCTTCCCCCAGAGAGTGGTTGGGCATTGGAACAGGCTCCCCAGGGAAGTGGTCACAGCACCAAGCCTGACAGAGTTCAAAAAGCGTTTGGACAATGCTCTGGGACACGTGGTGTGACTCTTGAGGATGGTGCTGTGTAGGGCCAGGAGCTGGACTCAATGATCCCTGTGGGTCTCTTCTAACTCAGAATATTATGTGATTCTATGATTCCTTATACCCAGACATACATTCTTTGGGGACTTAGATACTAACTCTACTCTTATCATAGGCTAGTGGATGTCATATTTTCCTGATAACCTTCCCAAAATACTGTTAAGAAACCTCTTGAAGAAGGGCCTGATCCTAGAGAATCTTCTTCACACACAACTGCCTTGAACAGCTGATGTACCCAGTAACTTAAAATTATACTAATTTAGGCCCTAAGAAAGAAAATATGATAAAAACAGGTTTATGAAAATCAACAAGGGGAAGTACATCAAATGAAGTTGATGTATAGTGTAATCTTGAAAAGAATTTAATCAAATTAGAGTTGTAATTAAGTTCACCTAATTGCTCACAGTTCATAATTGTTAATGTTATTTTAAAAAATATGTACTTTTACTTAGGAAAAAAAAAGAAGCACTTTGTTGCTTATTTTTTCAATAGACATTGAACTAAGTTCAATACAGAAAGAAAGAAATGTTGCTATTTTACAGGTCACAGAGCAATGTACATAACTTGCTTGAAGTTGCTCAACCTATCAATGACATAGCAAGAAACAGAACTCAAAACTCAGAATCAGTGAATTCCCAACTTCAGAACTATTTAAAGGGTAGTTTTAAAAATTTAGACATCATTATCTTGCCGTATGAGTACGTGGAACTTCATATGTGTGGAATTGCCTTGACCACAAAGACTTTGCTGGGTAATTTCTCTGGCTTTATGCAGACTGAAAAAAATGCATATAAAAGAAACATTTCAACAGAAACACTGTAAATGCTGTCAAAATGCAGCTCTGGGAAATAAACAGAAAGCTATAATTTGTATTGACTATTCAAAAGCTCATCAGAAAGATGGATACACAGATTCTAACTATACATGCAACTGAATAAGCAGATTCAAAAGCACCAGTAACTGCAAATCTGCAAGAGCTGAAGTAATGTCTGAATAACCACCCTTCCAAATATCCTCATGTTATCCTTACCAGATTAATCAGTCTTCGCATTGCATGTTCATGCGAGCAAATGCATTCACAGGGATCAAATCCACCTTCTGCCATGGTTCTCTGGATAAACCTGAACTTGTCTGTTAACACCTAAGAAGAATAAGAATAAAAGGACAATGAACTCTTTTTCAACTGACCTTATTTTCCAGAGACTCACACATGAAGTTTCAGTTCATTTAATGCCAGGGTGAAAAAAGCAAAACAAAGCAGGGTAATCCTATTATTCCTTTGGCAGCATGAATGAAGAATTCTGGTATGTGCAGTTACATTTTGATGTTGCTGAAAACACTGTCTCACACAAATTTTTTTTGCAAGACTGTGTGTGTCTCCCCTGGGTTTTCTCACATACCAAAATGAAATGCATCCTAACAAACACGAAGCACAAAGATTAAATTCTTGTCTCTCATCTGCACAGTGGGACTCTTAAGTGTACATATACAAATTGAAAGGTCAGGGGAACTTGTACTCCTAAACCCTAATAAACTGCTGGCATTCTCCCTCCAGATCAAGGTACAGGAAAATAATTTAAAACTCAGTAAGTTCTTTGCTAAAGGAAACAATCATCTTTGTTGTATAATGAAAGCAAGCAGCAGGGGTACAAAAGTGAACTTGGAAACGCTTTAAAAATGGAGCTATGCACACTAATTTTACATCAAAGAACTAGGTTAATCACTTAGCAATACAGAATGTTCAAAGAAACTGGAGTGGACATGGTAGGAAATCAATTCTAGATTATTCACCTGCTAAAACCACTTACACCAGACATGTAAAGCATGTTCAAACGTATACTTACTCTTTACCAATAACTTTTCAGTGATTTAATTAAGGGTCAAACCATGCAGCAGACTGCAAGGGATTTCTACCCTTATGGTCAAATCTGGGATTGCTTTCTCTCAAATGAGGACTCTCAGGATATATTAGGTAGTTCCGCAAATCCATACTTAAAAAATATTTTTAACTTGCTATCAGTAAAGCTGTATTCAACATGTGTTAGTGTTGCAGGCACTCAGGCTCTAATGTGACACAACTGGCAAGCTTAACAAACACAGCAGCCCAGAGCAGATACAACCTCCCAATTCCTAACACGAGTAGTTTATGAAGGTACCAGCCATTTGATAAGGGTGTGCTGAATCAACAGATGTGCTCTGCAGTCATTGCCTATAAAAACTTACAGCCTTGAGCATTTTACACATGAGCATTTTAATGTTTCAATGTCACTAGAACAAAGGAATAACCTACAGGAATAACCTGTATGTCTTCATTCAACTGAATATAACACCATTACAGTTCTACCCTCTCAGGGGAAGAAAAAAGCGAATGCATTTCAGAAGTCCTTCCTTTGTTAATGTCTACTACTCTTCTGAATAAACCTTTACTATGGTGGAGAAAGCCAGAGAGTAAAAGAAGGTGAAAGATATCTGTATCTTAATTATGGCGTTTGAACATTGATGCCCTTAACCTGCTAGGGTCTCCACTTTTTAAAAAGAAAACTGAAAAAGAAAAAAAAAAAAAAGGAAGTGATGGAAGAAATTTTTTTTGCCTAGACATTAAGAAAGCATAATCTGGTTATGCAGTGAGAAGATGACTGAGAGATCACTTGATCATGTAGTGCACAAGTACCTTAGAAAAGAAAAACAGGCCCAAGTATTGAATTCTTCAATGAAGAGTTAATCAAGAATCAGTAATTGGAAGATGTAATTAACCAGACTGAAAAGAAAAGAAAAATACATATTACTAAGTACAGAAGCACCGAAGGTCAGATATAATGTCCCCCAATATATAGGAGATCAGAGCAGATGATCTAATAACTTTTTTTGAGAGTTATTGTAAGGCTACTAGACTAACTTTCATGAAATTAATTCAGAACCACTAAAACCAGATGATAGCACAGAAGAAATTTTTTAACAGCACAGTCTCCCCGAATAATAAGCTCCTCTGCTTGGTATGGTGTTTCTAAAACTATCTTAGGATAAGGAACAGATAAAAGCACTGATTACTAAACAGTGCAAAGTAGGTTCTCTGGATATAATGCTGACATGCACAAGAAGGTATTTCAACAAGTGCAGTTGCAAAAAAATATTTAATTGTAATTTGAAATAATTTAGGGGTCAGTAACACATCATAATGTCTAACAGACAAGTGTTTATATTATAGAGGACTACACAAAACCCAAACATCAAGTAAGAGTCATCACCAATGAAAACAGACTAACATTCTCTATAGAACATACAAGTGAAAAAGGTTAGACAAAAAATTTACCCCAAGGCACTTGTACATGACAAATTACCTCAATGAGCTAAAGAAACCACAAGACGCATCACCAAGTAAAATGCCATCCAAACTTTGAACAAAAGATCTCTTACAAGCTTTCCCACCTTCACACAATGCTGAAACAAATCATCCTTTCTCTCCTCCAAGCTTATAACAAACTCTTTCATTGGCAAAGAACCAAAGATTGACCATGTATTTTGGGAACAGCACTAGGTTTTCCCCTAAAAAAGATGCTAAAATTGAGTTAATTTAATATGCTTAGAATCCAGGTAAGTAATTCCCCTTTAAGCAATTGTTTTTTGCCGAAACTGAAGAAAACAGTGATTTTATACATATCTGCCCAGTTATAAAGAAGAGAGAAACACTCTATACTATATGATGATTTTCACTTGTAAAATGACACTCTCATGTCCTTATTAGTCTTTAAAATATTCTTGGCTTAACTGTGTTATTTGTTAACACATTTCAAATACACAAAGCACTAAGCTCCGTAATCAGATTTTGAAGTTTATTAACGTTTTGTGACCCTGTCTAAGAATAAGACTTTTATATACCAAAAAGCAGGATTTCTCGGCTCCACTGAGTGCTCTTAGGCAGCCTGTTTGTATCAAAATCCTGTTCTAGAACTGCAGTGTGCTTCCTGCCTGCCTCCCGGTACTTGCAATTGTCTGATCTCACGTCAGCAGCTAACTTGTTCTGCCCAGCTCTGACCTCTTTGCTGTGAGTCACACAAGCTCTCCGCCTTTTGCAAATACAGTTGTTCTACATACAATCTATCAAAGAAAATGGGAGTATGTGCCCTGTTCTTTTCCTCATGACCTGGAGAAAGAAATAAGATGCTTGTAGTTTTACTTTACTTATTTTTTCTTGTATGTTTTTCTGTTTGTCGTCACCTTGTTTTCCTTGGAGTTGATAGAGTTGGTTTACATCAGTTGATAGGACCTCAGCAATTTGTAAGGCTATAATGTCAAATACCTGCAAGTCCTCTGACTGGCAGAGTGTCTTTTACTCAATTTAAAATTACCATATTTTGGATTGGCCATACTGCTAGCACAGTATTTAAATCACAGGGTTTACAAACAGCTGGAAGACATAGTCAGTAAATATGCCAAAGCTCTCTACAATAACAGCTGAGAAGATATCTATTATAGCCTCCAGACTAGCAAACTGATAGAGAGCATAATAAAGGAGAGAATTAGTAAACATGAACAAATATGATGTACCATCAGCGAGTCAATATCACCATTTCAGTGCAAAGAGGCCCAAAGAGGTAATCATAAACAGAACTACTGAAATTAAAATACTGTGGTCGGAGCTTGAATTACTGTAATTCAGGAGTGAAGTGGAGGATGGTCTCTGATGATTTAAGTCAGAAATAAAAGCCCCTCATTCCTTTTGACTTGAGTACCTATTTGAAATTGTAGTCAATGAAGCCATATGGAAAATATTTCTAGTCTCTCATGATTTAAAAAATAGCAATCTCATTTATAGTAACTATTGTAAACTGTTTATTTTATTGTCTTCCCCACTCCCAGCCCTACAGCAGTGTGTTATATTTTATATACCCTACTATCAAACCCACCATCTTTATGGCTGAAATCTGGCTGGGGGGTTTTCATACCTGGAGATTGTCCTGTATTTTAAATTATTGCAATGACCATACATTATTTCCCAATTCTGCAACACCATTCCCGAGTAAATAGCATGCAACTGGCAGGCTCCAGGAGACAGAAATTATACTCTGCCTTGCTCCACTGTAATAATTATAAAACTGAATTCCTTTCTATCATGAAGGCAAACAAGAATTTTTGCCCATTTTCCATGCACTAAATGCCCTCCAATATTACTCTAACATGATGCTGATTAGCAGGATTGCCAAAGTGTACACATTGGTCATCTCTACTCCTTCATATAAAAGACTGCGTAAAAATATTTATCACTCCAGTATTCAAAGAAGAACTCACTTCATATGATCAATAAATCAGAGTTACTACAGATTTATCATGGACTAAACCAGGCATCTTCAGCATCAAAACATTAAGCTCATTAACTCTTTTCTTTCCTGGATCCAGGCACTTAAAATGTAGACTATCACAAACATGATACATACCATGGCTGGAGATTCCCCTGCTAAGAACTATTTTCTCTATGTTGCTATTTTCCTGAAGACTGAAGGGTAAGAAATCCTTGGGAGCCAAATACCTCATAGCACAGCAGGCAAGTAACAGAATCTTGCCACATTACTTTAAAGAGAAACAAAAGCCTATTCAGATCCTCACTACTGTTTTTCAGCCAACTGCAATAACTTGGAACACAATTGTGAAATAACGCTAAGAAGCCATCAAGTTAATTTCGCTTCTGAGTTCAGTTCAGGAGAAGTGTAGCAGAACAAATGAAAATATGTATCAAATTTAATATAAAATTATAGAAAAAAACCAAATTAATTGCTCTGCCTCTGCAGGCATTATGAAAAATTATAAAGGGCTAAAATAGCAAAAGCCATGCACAAAACATGAATCATTCACTGCCTCAAAGATAAAATGCTCATTTTCATCTGTCAGATGTGGAAACCCTCTCTCCTACACTTGTCTGTAATCTACTAAAGTATACAGGTTTCCTTAAAAATAATGTGTTCCCTTGCCTTTTTACCTGCATCAAAGCCACATTAGCATCCATGTCTTCTTACAATACCTGACCCTTTTTGTAATTACTCTATTTCACAGCATGCTCCAAGTTTGGTTATTTTGTATAATCTTACCCATCTCCAAATGACCTCCAAATATTCTCTTCTAGAATCTAAAACCTCTTGCACGTTGGCCTCATATAGAATAAAATAACACTCTTGCAATCCTGCACATCAAGTCCAGGAAACTACCAGGCACTGGGACTCTGTGACCATAGTACCCATTAACTCAGGGAGTGAAAAATTGCTTCAAGCAATAAGAGACTGATGTGATAAGCTCCTCCTAAGTCTCCTGATCACTGCTTTTATAGGAATCACTTCTCCTTGGCCACTCTGCCCCCCTAGGTACTGCTAGCACTCATGGGGCAATTGGCATCCCTGCTGACTCATTACTGGGCATTTCAAAATGCCTCTGGGTACAATTGGTCACTCCAAAGTCTGTGTCTAATCCTGCCTCTTCTAGGGAGTGGATCCACTGAACCCTGCCTAGTCATACAGAGTCCAACACAACACCTATTAGTTGTACAGTAAAATAATAGATAAAGATATCTGCAGTAGGGTAACATTGTTTACTAGTGACCAGCTAACCAAGAGAAGCCAAAATATTCAAAAACAGTGAATCCCAGACAAACTCGGAATTTTCTGTATTTGTTATATAATGCCTTTTCCCGTTGATTTCCATCTTTCGTAGTATTTGTACTTCATGCACACCCACCCTCCCATAGAATCCTGAGTGGTTTGTTACTCTTTTGATGAACTATCTACATCCAACTCACTAGACTATTATTTAACTTCCCATTATTTCAGTCGTACAGCTAAACTTTGGGAGTAAGACAGGGCAGAGAATTTTATCCACTGATTTCTGCATCATGTGTTTCTTCAGAATGGATTGGAGCATAGAGGGGGAAAATAATATGCATGGATTTTGGAGTTTTCTCTTTAAAAAGTCAAACAGATGTATGTGTACATAGGACTGGCTGATTTCACCTGCACACAGCTTTGTGAAATTTCTAGTTCAATTGCTACTACTGCAACACATTTCCTATCACCAAAGTGATATAAAGGAGGAACAAAGCAAAAATGGTAGCAGAGCCATTCAAAAAGCAAAGGAAGGGAATAACTAAACACTGGATAAAACTCCAGGACAGTGTAAGGAAACAAAATCATTAGTAGTTGAGTAGGGAAGAAACTTCACAAAAGAAACTATGAGAATAGGGAGAAAAAAAAGAGAAAAATAAGCAGTACTTTAAAATAAATAAATGCTGTTCTGTCTGAAGTTAACGGGTGCACGATTCTAAGGCAACAGAACCCACACTAAAGACAAAGACACCACACTAAATCGAAATTAATCCAGAAGCCAAGGGCCTGGCATAAGAAACCAGTGGAATGGTCTTAATTTTTTATACAAAAGTTTTAAATTGTTAGGGTTATAAAACTAGCAAAAATAAGCTTGAAGTTTTCTAGGAAAACTTCCTTTACAAAGCAACTTGCACTGTTCAAACAAGGCTAAAAATAGCCTCTGTAAAGAAGAATCTTGTATACTAATTGATACTAATTAAAACATTCCAAGGATCCGTTCTCCTCTATTACTGTAATTTAGATAGTTCAAGTAAATATTCCCTCATAGAACTAAAGTCTAAAACATGGCAACATTATATCTGGCTTTTTTATAATGTTGATTTTTAATCCCTTTTATTATAAGGGATTTTATTAACAAACCAAGAGAAGCTCTCTCTCGTCATCTCTTTCACACTTACAGCTGCACCCTGTTTTTACTGGAACAAATACTATGACTCTCATAGGATTTAGTGCACCAGGATCTAGTAGTTCTGCTTGACAACAGATCTCTAGAGGACTATTGATGATCTTTTTTTACCAGGCCTCCTCCTGGGCATAAAACTGAATTTTCAGGACAAAAGAAAACCAACTGGCTGACTGGGCAGCAAAACCAAAACAGCAGGATATAACTGTGGGCCCTGCCAGAAGGAGAGCTGCCACAGTAACGTGTGGCTCCAATTACAGCTTTCTTCAACTAATTGTCCCAGTTCAGATCATCCATTTAGCTTTTCCAGGGAAAAGAGCTGCAATGATTTTGATGGGTGATTCCAAAGTGGGTTCCTAGACATAGCAACACTTTCATGGTATAAAGCAATCATCTCCACTCTCCTTTTAACTCCAGGGGGTGGGGGGAGAGCAGCTGGTTTTGTACTTGAAAGCATCAGCCTGTCTCCCTGGACTTCCAGCCAGTAGCCTAATGAGTTGGCAAGTATTTTCTTGCACAACTTTTCTCAGGATAATTAACAAGATCTAAGATTAACTCTTCAATGCAGATTAAGCTAAGCCAGTTCCTTTCCTCATAGAAAAGTCTGTGCTTACCCACACACACAGATGGATGCAACTAGTGGAGTTCTTGTTGGATTCAACAGAGACACCAAGTTGACTGACACTGGTCAAGCAGGAGTTGGAGACCCCAGGAGGAGTTCCACAAGGGAAATGCTCACCCAGCCACATCCTGCTCAAGGCATAGTAGTTGGGTAACTTTGCTCCTCTCCCACAAACCACCTTGTAAGTAAACAATGAATTAATTTTCCAGTGTCATTCATCTGGTGTTTCTTAAAAATGCGAATATAATACAAAACAGCTCCTTAAATATAGGACAAGGCCAAAGAAACTAAGAAATGCTGAGCCAGCCACTAAAGGATACTGCAGTGACATCTGAAACCAGGGAAGGAGCTTTTGAGCAGGGACAGACTTGAAGGTGAGAAGTAAGTGGTAAAGCTCTCCCTGATGGTTTTTTCTAGTGGTCTTACAAGACTACTGGAGCACTGATACATCCCTTGTCTCCACAGCACAACTTCACTACTGTGACCACCACAACATTCTGAGCATTGCTAACATTTTCACCCTGAAGTGGACAATTGGAGTTGCTCTGAGTGGGGAAGAATATTCTTCTGAGCCAATGTGACAACAACAGTGCTAGCACCTAGAGCAGTGAAGCAGGAATCACAGCATAAAAACTTCAACTACCTATAATAATGGTCAAAGCCCTTTCACAGCCAAGCATCGCAACCCGTCTCAAACTGAAGTATGTGAAAAAGTTCACACCCCTTCAAAGAGTGGCAGGATCTAATAAGAACCTGGCAGGAAACTTACTATTTTTGGGCTAAGTTAACCAAGGTGACAGGTATGCTGAGGTGCATCAGTTCAACACAGAATGGCATATCAGGGAAATACAGAAGATTATACAGATGCTTCTTTCAGCTTAGTTAAGTCTTGTCAGTGTCAAGTACAACTCTCAGAGGACAAGAACCCACACACTGAAACTCCTCATTGTTCCATTACTCTTTCCCCCCTTCCCTTTCATGGCCAAATCCCAGTATATCAGGACAAAGAGAGATTTCAGGCTTTAAAGGCAATAAGGCTGATGTCAGTGACCAAAACTGAACTCCCCAAGGGAGCTAAATAAGATCCACCAAGATTTAAAAAAGCTATTTACTTATTCCCATGCAGGTGGCTCAACATTTCCTCTGGGCAACACTTGAAAAGGAGCTAATTATGCACATACAGTCATGGACCAAAAAAGAAGTCCAGCTATTTTAGAATTCATTTACTGATATTTGATATAGAATGTTATTACCAAACTCCAGCTGTCAGTTTTGGTCATTCTTTTGTTAAAATGATGACATTTTCAGAAAGAAAGCTCTTGGAATATGAAAGCTAATTAAGAGAAGATGTCAATGACACAGAACATTGTCCAAGAATAATACCCTCTTTCTGCTAAGTAAATGCTTCAGCTTCTTCTAGTGAAGGAGACTGACAATGGTCTAGGACAACAAAGTTATTCCTATTGCACTGAGCGACTAATGGCTATTTATCATTTTATTTCACATATGTTAATGCAAAAAGGTGAGTTATCCTCTGTAAAATTAACAACACATTATATTTCAGCCAGTTTACAGAGCAAACTGCGAGCCCTCTCCTGTGATCTTCAGTAAGGCAAGAACTCCCACTGCCTTTCATGGTTCTTCCACTTCAATAGTAAGCAGAAAACCTAGGCAAATTTGTTTACTCTCCTGCTTTTTGTTAGTATCTGGTATTACAGACTGCCTCACTGCTTGCTGACATTCCTCTTCCCATTCCCAAACAACTGCCAATCTCCTAAATTCAGCACCCCTGCAGCTGTGTGAGTGATGCACTGCTGCAGGAAGCAACACATATTGAACCCCAAAACGCTGCTGGAAGCACTTCTGCACCAGCCCTGCAAGGACACCCATGCTGTGCCATGCCAGCCAGGGCCAAAGGCTTGCGTTGCTTTGGAAGGCCTGATTCTGAGTAAGTGGCTACACATGGAAGAGGAGCAGACCTTCCAGGAGGCAGACCTGCTTTTGCAGGGAAGCAAAAAAAAAGAATATTCCTTGCAGATGGAAAATGGCAGAGGTGAGGGTCTCGTACCAGCCCCCCATTGGAAGTAGAACAGGGAACCTGACTTTGCTGTTGATTACCCCGCCTGAGAGATGTTTCGCGCTTAACTTTTGGGCTTCATAATACAAAATGAATAATTTACTTTAAAAAGTATTTAAAAAGTATTTAAAAAGTATGCTCCTGTAAGAAAGTATATAACCTATTGTGCACGGTTTGGCCATTGAAACATGACTTTGTCCGGTCTGTAAAAGAAAAAGGTTATGCTGAGACACGTCAAAGGGGCCCTGATCTAACCATGAGCAGCCAGGCAGTTACCGCAGCTCAGGTGACCTGCAGGAACTCATTATTTCAATTTTTTTTTTTTTGAGTGTTAATAATTCAGAAATTTTTAGACATTTTGTCTCTTTGCAAAATTAAACATGAAAAATAGTCTCTTATTCACTCCTTTACAAAAACCATACTGTTTCAAAATAAATAAAAATGAATTTTTTTCCACCATATTGAGGCAGCAAATGCAGTCCTAAACCATGAGCTATTAAGCTTTTTTATACTAGTATATTAAGAGTACAATTGTTTACTTTACAAAATACCTTACTAAATCCTTAAAACTGTAAAAACACACTATTCCTTAATGTTACTCTGATCACATACAAACACAATATTATACTGAAATTCTTTGGAATACTTTCATTTTTTTTTTCTCCAGGGATGACATATGTTTCTAATCACTTGCCACTGAGCAAACAGATTTAACAGGGTAGCAGCATGCTGAGAAAGATAGCAGGATTTTCAATTTTCAGATGAAAGCAGCTCTATTCCCTGGCAGCCCTACTCCTAACCCCTTCAGGCCAGATCAAATTTTATCTGAAGCTAGCTGGTGCCTGTCTTCAACTTCAATGGAAGTTGCATCAAGTTTTTTACATAGGTGCAGTAAACAATTTGAAGCTTATCAATTAGAATTTTTAAAATCAGTACTTATACCAGAGGGGATCTGTAGCAATTAACAGGATTTCTGGACTTGGTTATTTACGTATACTTATCTAACAGATGACCCAGTTTTTACCAGAGACTATCATCCATCTAATTCAGCAGACTCACAGACTAGTTTAGATTATCAAAAGGAAAGTGCTATGCAAATGACACAACTCTCCCCTGCACCTACTAGCAACAGATTTTTAAATCCATATTAATTTGCACAACAAAAACCTATGGTGCTGTTTCACAAGATCAGGATTAGTTCACAACACACATCTTACCTTTGGCTCCACAGTTTTCACACAAAAAATATGCATCTTTCATCTTTACAGTTTTGTTCCACATACTAATTTGAAGCTAAACCATCTGACAATCTCCATGGCTCAAAAAAGTCTCTTTTATATAAGAAATATAATAAGAAGAATATTTCTAGATTTCGCAGAACTCTCTGATAAAAAGCTTACCTAGTATTTTCAAACAGGGGTGCTTAATTACAGGTGACATCTGATCAGTCTCATCTAGATACCAGGATGAGGAACCCCTAACAACACTATAATCACTTGCACAGGAATTCTTGTTAAACTAAGGCTGCTCACATCAGGAACCCTTCTTTCACACTTGATTTAGTTTAACTGTTTGAAGAACCCCAAATGTTCTTCACATAGTCATGTAATTTCATTCAGACAGTTGTTATTTAGGTAAAAAAACCTCTTAATGTGTGAAAAAAATACATAAATTATTTTATCAAGTTGTCTAAAAATATTGCCCTGCTAAAAATAATGATTTTATTATTAACTAACAGGAAATATATGAAAATACACATGTGAATGTATGAAAAAATAAGACCAAAGCTATAATACTAGAGGTCTGTATTTGACAAAGATTCAACAAATAAAGTAAATTAATATTGTGGCTGCTTATGTCATGTAAGTGGTTGGTGCAACATTTTTGTCCAGTTTTTCTGTTTTTTTTCTGATAAAAATAATTTCTTTCTCGGACAGCTCAGTGCTTTGGATCTGACATTTGCCTAGAAGCTTTATAAAGTAAGAATGAAACTATATTTAGCTCAAGAAAGCCATGCTTTTTTAATGCATGCAAAGCTGCAGAAGAATCAGAACTAATCTTAATGAGGAAAACTTTTATCAAGCGTAATTCTAACTGTTCCCACCCAAATGGGACTAATTTGTTCCATTATCTGTAAAAATACCAGTTAGACACTTAAATGAAAGCTTCTGAAGCATATCTGTTCAATTAACAACAATGCAAATGTACAATCACTCAATCATGCCAGGGGCTGCTCCCCCAAGCATCTTCAAATCTTTCATGAAAAGCCCTATCAATCATCACTAAGGGACCTTTTTCTTGCCTCAGCCTCAGCCAGTAGTATGGAATAGGTAGTGGGAATAGGGAAGAGGATAGAACCATATTTCTCCACTGTACTGCTCGCAGAGCCACTGTTCTGTCAGCAGAAGTAAGATTAACACAGCTAACACACGCTGATCCTTCTCATATCCCCGACTGTATTCATTCATGATGAGGAGCTAAGGAGTCTTACTTCAAATGAGGCTCATTGGGAACTGGGGAAGCTAGCTGTTGATGAGTCAAGGCATCCAAGCTGAAGGAGCTCTTCTGGGAAAAAAATTCCTTTTTCTTTTTTCCTGAACCAGGACTGCAAGATTCAGCTCTGTGATAGAGCCCTAAAAAGTTTTCTTAGCTTCCACTGTACTTCTAGAGGGTTTGGGAGTACTTGGATTTTACAAGAAGTATCAGCATTTTGCAGAATCAGGGGCCTCATTAACAACTAGATAGATCTGTATGCATTCATAAATTGAATCTCTAACCTAGGAAGCTAAAACAGAGAGTGTGTTTAATATCAAGTGTAACATCAGGTATGTAAATGCAAATATGCAGAGTGTTTAACAGCACGTATGCAAAGTAGGCTCACAGGCTCTCTGAGCTGTGTTCCAAGCATAATATGGGCAGATGACATAAAGTTTTATATGCATAAATGCATCTGCCAAAACATTTTCGTATTTGTTGTGATGAACAATCTGATAAATGCTTAAAACATACAGAGTAAGAATTTGATACTTGGTATTGTCAGGGCACTGTACAGTTTCGCCATTCACATGCATTTATAAGAAGAGAAGATCTTGCTACTTTCATTGCACCGGCCCTGTGAAGGCTCATGTTAGGTCAAATTCTGGTATGACAAGCTACAGCAGAGACAAAACTTCGTCTTTAAGAATGTATGTCAAGTACCTATAATATCTAGGAGGGAAAATTCTGAAACACAAACATAGTTTTATTACACATCTGTTATGCAAATAACATTCACACACCACTTATTCTGAAGTTTAAATATATGAAGGTAGGAAATGAGAAGTTAATAACAAAACCAGAAGTCAGTTAGAAACTAACTTCCTCCAAAACCAAATACTAGCTTTTTGAAAGCAGGTAAAATAGTTTCAAAATTATTAAAACATAATGAAATTTTAAAAATGTAGAATACTTCTTTAACAACAATTGTATTATTCTCGTTTTTGCCTTAGAACAAAAGAATATGGACTGCAGAATATTGGTCATGTAACTGGGCCATGCAGCTTGGAACTTAATGGACTTGATTGTGGTTTACGTAAGGTGTTGCAAAACCATCACAATCTGCACAATATAAGTAATTTCATAGAACCTTGTCTATTTATTTCTATAGTCAGCAAAATACTATCTAACTAGGCTAAAAAAAGATCTACCCAGAGCTACATAACTGCTGCTACCATCATCTCAGTTCTACAGTAGACCTCGGGGCTTATGCTCCCGAGTGGGTCAGGGATGTCCCTGCCTGTCAGAGAAGCACATGCAACAACTCAGTGTTACCAATAACACATCAGTAAAACTTTGCCGTTTTTTAGCTCCTTATACGAAATGACCTTAAACCACTTAAAATACAGAACTCTGTACCACACAAGAGTTAGGCAAACATTGTAAATCTTGTCTTTTACAAAGGGCAAAAAGAACCAAAAATGTTGGACTCACCCACCAGGTGAGGCAGGGGAAGGAACAGTGGTAAGAAGTGAACCAACTAATGTACTGCTAACACTACAATTACTTTTATTTTGCAAACTGCTTCTACCATTTCAAGCCTCGCTGTCAGCAACAGGGTCACTTTTTAAAATCAAAGACTGATTTATTTCATCTCATCAAGTCACAGGAAGTGGATGAATTTATCACGGATATAGGAAGAAATAAAAAAGTGAAACTGATCTCTCACGCTTCTGATTTTTTGAGCTTATATCTGCTTTTGGAATGTAACATAAATGAGTAAAGGGGGATAGCACTCTAACAGCCAAGCATTTAAAGACTTCTAATACATAACCCACTATTACTCACTAAAGATACACACCATCCCCAGTAAGCACACTAACAACAGTAATGTAAAATCCTATAAAGACCAAAATGTTAGATGTCCTTGCCTCTAAAAACTGGAGATGGTTTTCAAGACTTATATATCTGCACAGATATGGTTGTTCAGACAGTATACAACACAAATAGTCTACAATCTAAAAGGCAATCCTGAAGACACCTGACTAGACAAACAGGTGTTTGCCAGGAAACCAAAGTTTTTGATGCAGGTCTTGCACCACATTCTTGTAGAAGGGCTGGTTAGCCAAGGCCTCAGAACTGCTATGGAAGGCAGAGGCTGAGCTGCAGGGCAGGACAGTTGGGGAACCCAGGGCAGTGACAGCAGCAGAGAAATAACCGTATCTTGTGGTCTCCAAGGCCAATATACCCTTTCCCCGTGGATTCCCCAGGAATCACATATTCGAGCACACATGAAGAGTTCCCGGCAGTAACCCTATCTTCAATAAATTAACGGCAGTGTGATACTGTTTATTTTTCACATTACATTGTTTCATCTCTTCCCCCTTCCGCTGCACCCTGTTCCTAAAGCGGGGAGCAGCCTGGGAGTACATAACCCTGGTGTCTGCATGCCACTGCCAGCTTCTTTAAAGAGAGAAAACTAACCCTCTTTGGCTCAAAGTATCAGACTGAGATCCTTTAAGAAAAAAAGGAAAATCGACAGAAGAGTGCACTTCGCACTAAAACCCCCAATAACCAGAAAAAACACAACCAGACCAGCTGTTAAGAAGACGAGCCGACGTTTTTCTGGTTTGGGAAAAAAAAGGAGAGCTGCCCAATACTGAGCGGAGCGGCTCCGGCTCTCCCGGTGTTTACCTTCCCAGGCACCCGGCGAAGCGCCCGGCGGCGGGGACATTTCCGCACTTCAACAGGCTTGAAGTTACCCCGCAGCCCCCACAGGGGCTCCGCCGCCACTCCCCGGCCCGCGCCGCGCCCGACGGACGGAGGGTCGGGCGGGGGTGTCCGCACAAACCCTCGGCCGCCGCCAGCCCGCGCCCTCCCCGGCCCCGCCGCGGCGGCCCCGCTCACCGTGCTCTGGCCACCGTCGCGGAGGGCTGCGGGGGCGGGGGCAGGGCGGCCGGGCGGGCAGGGGCGGCCCCGCGGCTCGGCCCCGCGGCTCGGGCCGGCTCACACGTCAGCCCGCGCCACGAGACCCGGATCTGCCGGATCCCGGCTCCCGGCGGCGGGGCCGGGGCGGCGCCGCGCGGTCCCGCCCTCCGCTCCCGCCCCTCCGCCCGGCACGGGAGCCCGAGCCCTGCTGCGGGCAGAGGCAGCAGCGTTCCGGGCTGCGCTGTCCGGCCGGGCCGGGCCGGGCCGGGCCGGGCCGGGCCAGGCTCGGGGGCCGCGGTAGCGCGACGTGCCGGGCGGCCGCAGTGCTGAGCAACGCGTCGGCCATAAAATAGAGCTCCAGTAGGTTAGCGCAGAGAGATGCAGGGACAGAACTGCTCTGGGGCCAGGTGTGCCTGCGGGTCCGCCACAGCCCCCGCGGCCAGGGCTCCGCGGCCCGTCACAAACACGGTCACTTCGGCTGCTTGGCCCCAGCCATCCCCATCAAAGTACGAGGGAATTTACAGTGTAGTTTCTCATCTAGAAATCTAAAGCCTGTTCAGGAGCTCGTGACTCACGGGCTTCCGAACAATTAAAGCATCCATCAAAATAAGTATTTAAATGCTGTGAATGAAGTTATAAAGGAAAATTTCAGATTGTGGCCTCTCAGTCTGCCAAGGAGAGGGGGTGTCATGCTCTCAGTACAGAAAGATGGGCCACATCCTGTCTTGAGGACACTGATACCATGCAATAATGGAATGGGATTATACAGAGAAGAAAATCTTGTCCCCGCAGTATTTCCAAGGCTGGGTTACCTCCTCCAAGACAGGAAACAAGGACAGTACTGTAATTAGAGTGAGAAAGGAGGGTTGGATAGAAGTTGCAAGTGCTCTCAGGTTGGTACCTCTGACCACTGCTGTACTGTCTGATATGACCCACATACAGCTGTTCTCATTACTATTTGCAGTTGTCATGGGGTTTTCAAGCCTCCTTTCATGGCAACAGCTTTTTTCCTGAAAGTATTTTTCAAACTTTGGGTGTTTAGCCTATGTTACTTTGCCAAGTCTTGGATGTATTGCCAGTTGGCAGCCTTGCATGTCCAACCATCATTGGTGTGCAGAGCCACCTCTCTCTGAAAGATGCAGGTAAGCTAACTCTGCTCAGTTAGGGTTGGCCCTGGACATATCCATTCCACTTCTGAGAGGCAGCAGGTAGGCTACCTTTGTCTAGCAATGCCACACAGTCCTGATTTGCTGTGGATCCCATGTTTCAGCCCTTTCTCTTGTCTTAGCATCCAACTAAACAGCAGCAATACTGAAATGGGAGGCAAGGCACTGACACAAAGCCAGGCCATCACACAAAAAAGCTAAACTATGCAGAGCTTGTATCATCTTGTTTACCTCAATCCAGGGAACTAAGCCTCTGGTAAGGCACTAGGGATGCTAAAATTTATCTTTAATTTGGAAATATGAAACTATATCCCTACAATGTTTCTTGGGAGAACAGGCTTCTTGACAGCCTGTTCAGGAGTTTGGACTGCAACCATGAACATCATCAATATCAAGGTACACTTGGCTTGAAGTATACTTTGTCCTGGCCAACCACTAAGCTAATCCAGACAATGGTGTCAGATGGTAGTCATAGGCAGAATGATCAACTGTTAGCTGCATCTGTCCTTCCAGCTCTCCCTCAACCATCCTCCTAACCCTTCATCAGGAACAAGCCACCCTTGAAACAAGCAAAGGCAGCTTCTCAACACCATTAAGCGTCTTGCATGTCTGTCTCCCACACCTCCTACACACATTTTCTAGAAAACAGATCTGAGAACCTGAAATCCCCAAACCAGACACAGCTTACCATCAGTCCTGGCTCAAACAAGAGAGGAGAGCAATGCTAACTACACAATAGCAGAGAGGAAGGTTTCTCCTGCCATGCTGAGGCAGGAATGCCAAACACATCTATTTTCTTGCCTAATAGCTCTTGGACAAAGTCAAACAGAAATTGCTGAAATGATAGCAGGCATTCTTGGAGCAACCATGGAAACTGAGAAGAGAATCTCAGTGATTGATTCTTGGAGAACTGAATTTGAACAATCCTAGAACTGGAAGGGCAAGACTAAGTGAGCTGGACCAGCAGCATGAGATGCCCTGTCAGAAATAATATGAGCCTGCAAAGAGTCTATATAGGAGAGGCAGGAATTGATGGTGATGACAACTGAGTGATCTACAAGAAAGCAGTATGCAATGATGGCACTTACAACTAGAGCTGGGATGTCTTCCTCACTTTGAATTAAATGCAGCCTCCTCAAACCTCAGCACATCCCATCTTTCTGGCTCATTTCTCACATCACCCCATCCAGGTACTTGCATTATATCTGGTAATGTCTTGAAATTGTGTCTTGAAGAGGTGTGCAAGCAGCACTACCTGGCTGGCCAGCCAGCACCCCTAGATGAGATACAACTACCTCTCCCTACTCTCATTTCTTCACCCCATGTTGTTACTGAAAAGCTCAGCATATCTGGAAATAGTTTTACGTAACTGGTCTCAGTGAAAAGCTGAGGGTTTTTTAGTATTCTGCATTATTTGCACTTTTTGACAGCAAAATAGCAATTATTGTCCTGATTATTTTTCTTTGTTCAACATATGTTTCCATTGGCATTGTTGGAATAAGGGAAGCTGATGGGCGTAATGAAGGATGGATTTGTGAAAGGGTTATCCTCATGTATGAAACTTCAGAGGATGAACTGTCAAGGAAGAGGGGCAGGCAACAGGAACCACAGAAAGAAGAGACCAGGAACAAGAGAAACAATGCATAAGCTTATTGCTTTCAAATCAGCAAGAATGTACACGTAAGCAGAAGTAGCTGGGTATTGTACATAAAACATTCTGCCAGAGCATCCCTCAGAATTTGGCCCTCCTGGTTCCCACGGGCAAATGAACAAGCCATTGCAGGCACTGATTCTATCTCAGCTTCCTACTCCCAGGCTTCAGCCATCTGCTTCCCCTTACACACACAAATTTAGTGCACAATACAGCAGTAAAACAAGATCCTGATATGGAGGCTGTTTTCAGACTCACTCTATGAAGTCTCTGTTCTGGCAGTCAAACTATGATGAAAACAGTGATGACTTAGACTACTTTATGAACAAAGGCATGAGATGCATTCAAAATCAGCTAGTAACAAGGTCAGAATAGTGAATCCCCTGATTTTGGCACACTAGAAGAATTGTGATGCCCACTGCCAAGCTAAAACTATGAAGACAACTCTGCTTAAAGGGCAGAGGGTGGTAATATTCCTTCCACCAAAACCTTGTACAATGGAGGAGGGTGGAAGTTGAGCAAAACTTACTATGACATTCTCTATGTCCATCATCTCAAAGTAGTGTGGGTTGAGCATTTTGTGAA
The DNA here is from genome assembly GCF_965178545.1 of Coloeus monedula. Lineage (NCBI taxonomy): Eukaryota > Metazoa > Chordata > Aves > Passeriformes > Corvidae > Coloeus > Coloeus monedula. Next base: position 51,991,915 of record NC_138785.1, on the reverse strand, counting down.
GCAACAGGCAGGTGTCACATTCCACATCACAGTGCTAGCTTTCAACTTTTCTACCCCAGTAGGCAATGGAAAAGTAGGAGTCATGTTGGTGATCTAACTTGCCAAATAATGAATGAGCTTGTTTACAGACACTGAAGAATGTTACTTTTCCTATTCTGAAGTGCTTTTTCTGCTGATGTTCTCATCTTTGCTGCATAAGTCATGTCACTAGGCATTGTATCACTGACATCCAGATACTCTGTGGAGTGGAAATTCTTCATCTGCAATACATGCAGTTTCAGGAGATCTGAAAAATGACCTAGAAATGGGGCAAATTCTCTTAATGTAACTCCTTTTCTGTCTGCTCCCTCTTTTCTTGTATGAAGTTCATAATGAGTAGATAACACTATTCCTAGAAGAAATCTGCAGAAAACTCTGCTGTAAATTTTGATACCAATGAGCCATTTGGAAGAGGTCTGCAAAATGGTCTGAAAATGGCACCTAGGAAGTGGAAAGGAAAAGATTATTAACTACCCTTGTTGTAGCAAGGTAAGAGAGGCCTTTTGGCAGCAACACTGGGATTTTTGGAAATGGAAATCTAATTTTAGAAAAAGAAGCCAAGTTCTTAGAAAAGTTGCCTGCAAGCATTCCTAGAATTCAGCTGGGCTGGCATCTCACAAAGCTCTGGAGAACTGAAAAACACTTTGGGACACTAGGCAGCAAGCCTGTGAATTGGTCGGCACAAAGTCTATATTGTGTACTTACGTTAAATTAACAGATATTTCTCATGTAATCACCACTGAACCAAATTTTTACTGCCAGATTTTGTGCTGATGTGCAGATATAAACTTAATGAACACTCAACCACAATCGTCAAAACTCACAGAAAAAATATGGCTCAGTGTAAACAAGAACATCCATTGAAATTGTCAGAGGACCTATGGAGGATCATTTGTGCTTCTGAAGCATCCACACACCAACAGACTTTTGTGATCAATTAGCTGCAGTCCAGGGAAAATGACCACAAAGGATTGCTGCAATGCTGCCTGACCACAGCTGCCTGGTGAAGTTTTCCAAACTAGGAAACAGATGAAGGAAATCTGAAGTTGAGGGGATGACAAGGATTATGTTATACTTAACTAGAATATCGACTAGTAATTTAGATTTACTATGAAATGCAAGCAGGTCAATTGGGACACTTACAAGGTCAGGTTTGCAAAAAGCAATTTAGAAATAGAGGATTAAGTCCTGAGCCACCAAACTGTTAACGATAACACTCACTGGTAAAGATACACCATCTGAATTAGGCTGAAATGGTTTTGTAGTATTAGAATAGTAAGTTCCCAGTAACCACATAAGTTAATAGTCCACTAAATTACATTGATAATTATCCAATCACTGTTGGGAACATTCTTTTGCAATTACTTTGGGCAATCCCCTCTAAAAATGTGGTCTAAATGAACCAACACTGGTATAACCTTAAAAAATTGTTTTTCCTCTGGAGCAGAAATCATAATAGCAGCTGCACAGTTGTGGTGGCTTCCTCACAAAGAACAGAATGAACTGCTTCATAAGCAACTGTAGTTCACATAAGCTATCTGCAGCCATAAATTTACCAGCAGCTAACGTTGCTATATTAATCTGAAAACTGCTGCCACTCGGGAAAAACACATCTCATGTCACCCTCTATGTTCCGAGCCATTTCAGCATTTAGTCTCAAAATGCCTCCGAACATGAGTCAGAGCCCTCAACTGTTAAAGTTCTCACAGACTTGAAATAAAAATTAATCCCTGTTTCTTTCCAAGTGAATGCCTAATAGAAGAAGCCATATCTAACAGACAAACCACAACCTAAAATGCAAGCAAGCAGATTTGATATCAGGTGCAGAAAAAAATATGAGAAAAAATGAAAACAAGGTCCCAAAGGATTTTTTGAAGTAAACACTTTACTACATATAATGAAGAAGCAGCAATGAGTTGAAATTTTCTGGTCATGAACTGAGAATTACTCTGATCTGAAATGGATATACACAGTTTGCAGTTAGTATCACTTGGTATATGACTGAAATTTAAGAGTAACCATCCATTAAAAAACAAGGCATTATTTACTAAGAAAAAAGATATGACAAAAAGAGAAGACATTTCACATGTTGCTGAGGAGGTGTATCAAAAGGCATTACTCTGCCAGTCAATGCTTGGAGATCAGTATTTTACCACATAAAATGTGGCAGCATCTCTGTATGGGCTACAGAGAACTAAATCACATTGTTGGAAAAGAATCCCATCTGTAATCACTGTAAGCAATACTCTGGTTTCTGTAGCACATTCCACCGTACCTTTTACTTCGGAAATGAGAACATGAGTATTGACAAGTGTACAAGAAATGACTGCTCTCTCAGCTGGGCAAGATCTGTATAGACAAAATGCAAGGGTTTTAACTTGTGCACATTTGCTCTTGAGCAAATTTTGTTTGAGGATGTGGTATGATGCAGCTGGATGTTTGCTGTAGTATGTCACACCTGTTGAAGAGGAGTTGTAAACCCTACAAGTGGTTTAGTATAAGAAAGAAAATTCGGCTTTACAGAACTTGACAACACTGTCTGTTCAGGAAAAAAGAATTCTGTAGATTACCCTCAGCAAGTTTGCTGACAACACCAAACCGAGTGGTGCGAACAACACACTGGAGAGAAGGGGTGTCATCCTGAGGGACCTTGAGAGACTTGAAAGGCGGGTCTGTGCAAACCTCATGAAGTTCAACAAGGCTGAGTGCAAGGTCCTGCACATAGATTAAGGCAATCCCAGGGACAAATACAGGCTGGGAGGAGAATGGATTGAGAGCAGCTCTGCTGAGAAGGACTTGGGAGTGCCAGTGGATGAGAGTCTGGACTTGACCCAGCAACGTGCACTTGCAGCCCAGAAAGCCAATTGTATCCTGGGCTGCATCAAAAGTGTGGTCTGTAGGTCAAGGGACATGACTCATCCCCTCTACTGTGCTCTTCTGAGACCCCACCTGGAGTGCTGCATCCAGCTTTGGGTCCCCCAGCATAAGAAGGACATGGACCTGATGGAATGAGTCCAAAGGAGAGCTACAAAGATGATGGAGCACCTCTCCTATGAGGAACAGCTGAGAGCTGTTCAGTTTGGAGAAAGCTTGGGGGAGACTTTGTTGTGTCCTTCCAGTACCTAAAAGGGGCCTACAAGAAGGCTGGAGAGACTTTTTACAATGGGTTTATTAGGATGAAATTTTTACTGTGAGGGTGGTGAAGCACTGGAACAGGTTGCCCAGAGAAGCTGTGGCTGCCACATCCCTGGAAGTGCTCAAGGCCAGGTTGAATAGGGCCCTGAGTAACCTGGTCTAGTGGAAAGTGTCACCCATGATAGGGGGTTGGAAGTAGGTGATCTTTAAGGTACCTTCCAACCCAAACCATTCTATAATTCAACTGAACTCACACTTCACAGTTCATAAATTTTGCAAAAACACCATACAGATTGAGGGAAACCATTTTGGTGTTTGAAAGTATGAATTTACATTTTTGGTGTTTAAACTGGTTATTGTGGTTACATTTTGTTAAGCTACTAAGGTAATTATTAGACATAGATGACATCTCTAAAACTGAAGGTAATTACTGAAAAAGAAGAATGGAAAGATTGGAAGCCAAAGCTGTATTATAGCAGAAGCCTAACTCCTCTGTAGAGAGAATACTGAGCCAGTCCCTTCAAAATGGTGCCCAGTGACAGGACAAGAGCTAAACATATGAAAACATTTCTTTATTCTGATGCCAACTGACCACTGGTAGAGGTTGCCCACAAAGGCTGCGGTGTCTCATATCCATAAATATATTCAAATGGACACGGTCCTGATGAGGCAACCTGCTCTGGCTGACCCCGCTTTGACAGGAAAGGTGGACTAGACGATCTCAAAAGGTCCCTTTCAACCTTGACCCTGCTGTGATTCTGTGATACTGTGCCGCTTAAGAGGGAACCCAGGAGCAGATACACCTGCAAAGCATTCTCACTGCAATTTCTGTGGGAGTAAAATTATTTGGAATGAGTGATAATACGATATAGTATGGCACCTATAAATATGTCTGCAGGAAGTGTTAATATCTTTTATGTCTGCTCTGTATTTGGGGAAGGGACCAACAGCGTAATGTCATAACATTCCTAGGACTAAGAATTAGAATCTGCAAAATCTTGAGAGACAATTGTACAGCATGCCTGAATATTTCCCAGTATGACTGAGCAAGGAGAAAGAAAGACACAGTCTAGAATACTGCCTTTAAAAGCTAGTTCCAATTCACCATGTGATCTTTTTGCACTGTCAGAAAGACGGGAAAGCTGTAACAGGGATTTTTATGAGATGGATAATACTTCACTGAAACAGCTATAATTACTAGCCTTCATTTGAGAAAAATGTTCAAGACAAGAAACCCCTTACATCTGAACTAGATCTTCCACCTAAACAAAGGCATATGCTATTACTGAAAATAAAGACACACAGAATAGCAGGGATTTTCTAGATACTGTTCTGTGAAACATTGCATGCCTGGCAGAAATCCACAGACCAGAGAAATGGCTTGTATCTGCTGTGTTCAGGAAAACTGTACATTACTCAATACAGAACACTATTTGAGCCTTGTTTGTTTAAACTAACTTTATTCTCAGTTTTCTCTAGTAAGTTTCCAGGTGCTCTGTTCTTGCTAGCCACATGGACAAACTGAAGACAATCAGGTTAGGAAAATAACAAATCGGATTGTCTTGACTTTTATTCTTGAACAGATCCTTACTGGTTTCTATGATTTCAAATGCTGTTCAATTAACTTTTTTTTACAGAACTGTGGTGCAAACACTGACTAGGGATTTAGACTTAAGGATTTAACTCTAAATTATTATTCTACTGTAATAAGATCAATAGAAAAATTGGGATGTTTTTCCTAATACAAAATTGTTCTAATCTCCAAAATGCAGCTATTTTAGGATGGTATCAACATATCTACAACAACAGAGCCTGATAAATTACCCATCTGTCACAGCTGAGCTCTTTCTGGATGATCTCTGACAAACTTCACTATTTTGTAAATTTTTGTTGTAGACAGTTCCAAAAGACTTCCATCAGTTGTGGATTTGGTGCCCATCATGACAGATTATACTGTAGTTTAGCAAAATGGCCATCATTAGAAGTAAGTTCAAATTCTAGATACAATTTTCCAAAACCCTCAGAATCAAAAATTGCTGGACCAAGCAATAATAGCTGAATTCAAGAGCTCCAGATTGTTTTTTTATTAGTCCAACCTTTCAGGATCCCTAAAAAGTCTCATGCTTTACAAAACAGAGAGATCATTGAAGGAATTCTTAACAACTGATATGTAAAGTATGCTGGAGTATGTTGTCTCTGTGGCTTGGCTTCTAGTAGATTTCTCATTTTATTGCACATATTCTTGTATTATACCGTGGTTATTCATACATCTTTAATCCATGTTCTCTTACAGCTGGAAACCTTTTTAGAAGTGGGACCACATGTACTTCATAAGACTATTGCCTGCAGGAGCTTAATCCATCTCTGCAGCCTGCATTGATGGCTCTATGTCTCAGGTTATGTACATTAAGAGGAAAGGTGTCCAGTCTCATCCTTTTCTCCCGAGAAGATGCAGCAGTGATTTAGGAGATGAGTTTGCAACATACACTCCCTGAATTAAGCGATGCCTATCTGCTCAAATGAAAATACAGAAAGCCAGGTGGAACCATCTCAGAGACACAAATTTGATATATATGATGGCAGTTGGACCACTTATACACAGTGAGCTTCCCAGCAGTCTGCTTATCTACATTGTTAGGAATATGAAAATATTTTAGCAATTAAAGACCATTACCAAAGGAAGTGGGTTTATCTTTCATTTATTCTGGATTCCCAAATTCATCCAATTACTGCTTCACAATTATTTGCTGCTCTAGTTCTAATTCCAAACTCAGATCTCCTAATGAGCGACTCTAACTCCACCCTCAAACAATCACTTCAAAATATTAATGCCATTTTATCTTCTCTCTAACTTACTTGCTGCATTTAAGCACTTCCCTAGCTACCACTGCACTGAACAACAAATTTAAGCTTCTAGCTAAAAGACTGATATACTTCAGTCCTGATGACTTTTATAAAATAGAGGTTTTCTGAGTATCAGTCTGGATCTGAATTTAGCCCCTACAGTCATTAAAATAGTAGCATTTTTTATTCAGTCACAAATCCTAAGGCCATGAGGAGAAGATAATGTCCAGCTGGCCAGGAAAAGCTATCCAGCTGGCCTTTTAAGGCAGCTCTAACTCCCTTTTGTACCTTTCTATGAAACTATGATCTAATTCCACTAATTCAGATGAATTGCATCATATGAATTCAACCTGAGTGACTTCACATCACTCTAATATTTAGTTAGAACCCTTAGTGCCTTTTAATGCATATATATTTAATCTGCTAATGACATGAAAACTATAATTTGGTAAGTGCAGGCATCTTGAGTGAATACTTCCTCTCTCTGAACACCAAACAATTTCTGTTCTACTGGTTTTGGCATTTCTGCCTACAGAACTCCTACAGGTACGGCTGGACAAGGCAGTGACAGTAACATGAGTTATTTGTAAGGCAAAGAAAGCTTCCCAACAGAGGGATCCGTCTCAGTCGAACAAGGCAAACTGCCCTGTTCCACCCAGGAGAGGGCACTCTTACACCTGGCCACGCAACCGGACATGGACACCTATAGGAGGAACCGGAAAGTTAAGATGACATCTTAGAACTCGGTCAACTTGCACGACCAGTTAGTTATTTTTGTGATAACGCTAATCTCCAGGATAAGTTGAATCATCCAGACGCTGCCACAATAGGAACACAATATGACAGACAATAAACGTGCTGGCTAAATTTATTCTTAGTCTCCGAAATGGGCTGAATGATAGGCAGATAAAAAAGACAATTTCTGCATTTCTCTGTTAAAAGCTGGGATCATAGAGAGCTATAGTCTACCTTTCGTGGAAAACAAAGGTTAAATTTAAAAAAAACCTAGTTATATGAATATTATTTGTTGCCTTTTTTTAAAAAAAAGCATTATTATAAATGAGCATACAAACATTTAAATGCAAAGTGCATATAATCTAATACTAACAAAGCCTGTAAAGTTAATCCTTATATGGATATCCCATGAAATAAATAAAATAAGAATTAAAAATGCTACTAGTTCAACCCGTTTCTAAAAGGACTGAAATCAATATACATATCTCTTGAGATAGCTTTCCTCTCCAATAAGTAATCCTCCAGCAACAATGAGAGAAGATCAAGCCTGACATTTTCGATTTTTCTAAACTAAAGAAGCCAAGAGGAGGAGGTGGTAGTTTTGTTATGCAAGACATAAAACAGTAAAAGAGGAATAGAATTCTGCATACTGGAAAGTTATTGTTTCAAAAACCTCATTTTCCTCTAATCACAGGGGACAATCTCAATAATTCCAAATTTTCTCTAAGTAATTCTACTAGAAAAATGCCCTATTGATATGAAAAGAATAAAATTAGGAAAATATTGAAATGAGAAAAAGATCACCAAGAATCTTAACTTGAACAGAAAGTAAATCATACTTAGTGCTGTCATAAGCATCTTGGAGTCCCCAGTCAGTACACTGGGGCTAGGGACATCCATAGTCTGAGAGAGAGAAGAACCATACACATGGTGACTATACTGGATGTACAGCAAGTGAGTCCAATGCACACAAAGTTTGCATGAACCATAGCCACTTTTCCATGAAAATGTGGGGAGCTGTTTCCTACATATAGGTTGCATGACAGACAGTACTTCCCATCTTACATGGGAAATGACACGGTGTTTAGGATGTTTGGTTATCCTAGCACTGGCTAGCGAATATTGTTAGTCTTTCCATATTGAGAACTTGGGCTGAGGCCTTACAACCACTGACCTTACATTATAGGCACTGATCCTCTCAACTTTCCTCCTGCAATAATCTTACGTAGTTTGAACTTCATTTAATACACCATATCATCTGCTCCCACTTCCAGAAGTATTTCAAAATAATATGCCAAGCATAATAAACAATGCATAGATACAATTCTGAGTATCTCCCACTCTATTAGTTGTGATCAACACCAATGGGCAAAAGCATAAACCAGTCTGTAGCCAGCTTGTAAAAGCTGATGTTGAAAGAACTGTTCAGTATGAGACTAAAATGATGATAGGATCAATGAAAGAACTATCTCCTGAAATCATATATACTACAAATTTTTTAAAGTCAAAAAATGAGCTATATTCAATGGACTACAGCTGTACATTTTGTGTATGGATTTTCCTAAGGGCAAAAGACTAATGAGAACTTAATTCAGGGGTTTATTATCAACATACCATAAAGTATATTAGGGAGTCAGACATGGAAGTCACTGAAATCACACAAAGAGGCTATGTTCTCATTTTTTGTCTAAGAATTTTCTTTTTTAATAAAGCAAAAGTAAAACAACAGACAAACCAACCAACCCAACACCCCCCGTTCCCCCCAAGCCAAACCAACCCCCAAAACACCTATTCGAAGTCTATGGTCCTGTTCTACCCTAAAACCCTGTAGATTCTTCTGTAAAATAGTAAAATATAACAAATTACAAAACAGTATAGGAGGTATAAATGATACTCCCAGCATGCTGATTATGTAAGGTACTGATTTTTATGCAGATTTTGATCCTGGCAAAACTCACCACTACTCTGTTCTACCAGCCAAAAAGCCTTTTTATATCTGTCTTTCAGCAAAGAGAAAATTAACACAGTATATGGTGAATATGAAACAGTTGTGAGGTAAGTGAAAAATGCCTATTTAAGGACAAGGGAAAGGAATACGGTATACCAAGGAAAAGAGATATAGTAATTCATATTAATTTCATTTTTGCAGTAACAGGCTCTGACATTCGTAATCCAAATAAGCACATGGAAATGAACCTAGGTACAAACCAGGCAAAATCACTGCCCTTTACCATGGCTGTTACTGGATGTCTACTACCTATAACATAAAAGCATACTCACAGGAACACAAAGGATTTTGACACTTGATAAAGGTCATGTTTTCCACTCCATTCAGAGCAAAATCTGAATATTGGGAGCTTAGCTTCTTTCTATGAGCTGCCTGAAAAGACATGAAGGATTTAACCTGGAGATTTTATGTACTACCTGTATTATTTTTGTCTATAGTACTCATAGTTGCTCAGCACTCTATAAACCTAACTTTCATCTAAGAGGGGAAAAAGAGTTATTATCCTTTCTTTGTTGGTGAGAGCCAATGGCACAGAAAAGTCGTGACCTACCTCCTCAAAAGGAATTTAAGACACATCAGTGGAACTTGGATGTCTAAATTATTCTCAAGATGAAGGTCCAAGATCACACTGTAAGTCATTAAAAAGAAACCAGGCCTACTGCAAAATGGTCCTTTTCATACATGTACTGAAAACCTCAGCTGAAAAACTGGATTGTGTAATACATTTAAAAGTTTTAATCTGAAAAAGAACTAATTTGATGAACAGATGCACATGGTACAACATTTTTGCAGAAAAATGAACTTTTTCCAGTCAAACTACAGGGGAAGAGTAAACACATTAAAAGGACTATATGCATCTGTATATAGTTGACAGATTTTTAAAATTTATTTATTTTTTTGCTGCTTGGGCCTATACTTTCTTTATTGTGCATATGAGTCAAAATGCTGTATACACTAATGGAGATAAATGAACAGCACTTGCAGATAACAGCCCTACCAGAAGCTGACATTTGTTGAGATAAATGTCTATGTTGTACATTGTCCTGCACTGCACCGTTAAAATGGGGCCCTATAAAATGTTTCTGTAAACCTTAATGTCCTGAAAGCCTCTGGTTCCTGAATAAACAACAGTTCAAAATGCAATCTCATGTTCCCCTCTGAAAAATCTATCTATGCTCTTCGATAGCATACCTTATGTTACACACCTCAGGTTAGAAGTTATGGTTAGTTACCCTACTTCAGAACAGAAGCAACATCTGTGGGTGCCCGTGTTTGCTTCTGTGATAAAATGCCTATTAGACTGGGGTGACCTTTGCCTTTTACTCTACTTTTAAAATACTGTAGCAGAATCCGTGAAAATAAGCAGTTCCTTTCACTGTTCCCCGTAAGTTACCTGTTCCTGGGCCTGCAAGTTCCCCAGGCCCCGTGTGAGGAGGCACCAGCGTCGCCAGGGGGAGGGGGGAAGAGGACGAGGAGCAGGTCTGGGAGAGAGATGTGTAAAGAATAACATTTTCCTCTGCCGAGCATAAGGGGAAAAAATAGAAGAGAACCGCCGTTATGGGCCCAGGTGGGCAGATTCTTAAGTTACATGAGAGCCCCCTGGTTCTTTTTGCTCGGGGGCTTCACCAGAAGACATACCAGCTGCTCCTTGAGCCAGCTGTTTCCTCAGCGACACCTCAGACATTTCTCCCGCGACCGCGGACACGGCCCAGCCCTCCCAAGAGTGCTCCTTCACCCCTTCACCGGCCCGCTGCCTCAGGGCTCACCCCACTGCGGGCAAAGGGCCGGGCGGGAGCCATGACAACGCAACGGCCTCAGCTCTGCCCCGGGGCCCGCCCGCGGCGGGGCTCTGCCTGAGAAGGTGTCTCCTCACGCTCTCGCCACGGGCTCGCCCGGCCAGTGACACGGCGAGCGGCTCGGGGCAGGTGTCCCCCGGGACGGCCGGGTGGGAGGCCAGCGGGGCGAACCCCTGCGCCTCCACAGGTGGGCAGCGCACCCTTTCTTCGGGGTCAGCGGGGAGGTGGCGGCCGAGAACGCCCGGGCCGCAACCACCCCATCGACAGCATCCAGCCGCGGACGCCCGGCCCGGCCCGACCCGACCCCACCGCCCCGGTGCCGCTCCGGCCACACTCCCGCGGCCCCTCCTGAGGAGCGGCGGTGGCCCTATCGCGCATGCTCGGCGCGGGCGCCATTTTGGTAGGGCCGGGAGTTCTCCAGCGGAGCGGCGGTGGAGCTCGCTGGGCCCGGCGCGGAGGGGGCGAGGGGTGCCCGCTGCGGAGATGGCCAACATCGCGGTGCAGAGGATCAAGCGGGAGTTCAAGGAGGTGCTGAAGAGCGAAGAGGTCAGAGCCTCTCCCCCCTCCCCCTGCGCGCCGCCACCCTCCCCCGTGTGAGCGTGGGCAGCGGGGGACGGTGCGGGCGCCCTGCCGGCCTTCACGGGGACCCCGCACCCCCCTCGGCCCCACCTCCCCGTGCTGGAGGTGGGCCCGTCCCACGGCCTCTGGGAGGGGAATGGCGATTCCCGGGGAAACGGGGCCCGCCAGCCGTTGGGATGAGGAGGAGGAGGGGGTCGCAGAAAGCTTGGCGGCGGGGCCCGAGGAGGCCGGGAGGGCCGGCCCCCGGCGAGGGCTCCTGGCGGTCGGTGCTCGGGAGCGCCGCCAGGCCGGAGGCCACGGGGCGGGGCGGGTGGGGCCGGCCCAGCCTCCGCGGGGACCCCCGGCACGCGCCCTCCCGCGTCCGCCCGCGCGGCACCGGGAGGGATGGATGAGGTGGATTGAGGAGGGCAAGGTGGGGGTACGTGATCCCGCACATCCCTTTCAGCTGACCCGTTTGGCTCGCCAGTGCCAGAGGCTGCGGGGTACGGGTTTAATATTTGGGCTTTTTTAGCGGTTGCCATTAAACCCCCATTTAGCTTCCCTGTATACAGAACTTCCTTTATCCCACTGCAGGGTTACTCACCTTCAGATGGATGCTTTTAAAGCCTCACTCATTTCAGTCATGTTACCTCGTTTCCTGATCAGTATGTTCAGAGGTATATGGTGGTCAGTAAGAGAGGCTGATTACTTTCAGGGCAGCAGTAAAGAAGTTCTGATCAGTTTGGGGGAATATATAGCAGTGTTTGCAGGGTTGCATTAATACAGCTTTTGCTGTGTCTGTGTCTGAGTTGGTGGACATCAGCCAGATAGGTTTTAATGGTTGTGTCGTCATTGTCGTCCTACTTGGGATGATGTTGCAGGTTAGATGCTTGTGAAATATTAATGTGAATATGTAACTCTTAAAGCTGGTGTTTTGGAAATCTGGACATATTCACTGAGAAAAAATTGAGAGGATAATTTTTGAAAAGTGCTAATGGCTTAAGGAAAACACGTTTAGGGTAGCAGTAGTTGATGTACTTTTAAATTTTGTGGTAGCAACATTGTTGCTATGCAGCTTGAACTAGCCCCTAGAAAAATGTAAGGGCCTTGTTTTACAGCTGCCTTTAGAACCCAGGCTGGTTTTGCAAAGCTATTGCACAGCAATACAGAATTGCATGTAGACCAAGAGAAATTTCTAGGTGGATACCTTTATACCAAAGCTAGAGAATGTAGACTTCATACCCCATATAACCAGCTGATACTGTGGAAACAAAGAAGTCTATTTGGAAGTGCTGTCTAAAGGCTTCAAAACCCTTTCCCTTTGCCTTATGTAGGAAGAAAAAGAAACCTTAACTTACACAGGTTCTGGGGGAGGTCCACAGTAAATTTTCTTATTGTAAAGGTTGATTCCAGTGTGCACATTTTTGATCGTTTCTGTTTGTTTAGTCTGCAGGGCTCAGTTACAGAATTTTGGAAATGAATATTATTATAAAATAGCCTTTGAGCTGCTTAAAGGTAGCCAAAAAAAAGGTCATAATTCTTATGAAATTCAATTAATGGAATTTCAAAATTATAGTACAGCAGGCTCTTCATATTTCTTTTTTTTCTGCCATTAGCAAGCTACATGAGTGTCGTGGTGATGTATGAGTATGTATAAAATTGCTATTTACAGACTATACGAACTCCCATGTCTTGAATGCAAAATTTCAGCATTACTCAATGGTTATCAAAGTTGCAAGCAAAGTTTTTTTGAATGTTTGTACATTCCAGGGCAGTCAAACTATGGTGTCAGTATTGCTGAGTGTAAAAACATATGGAGTGGGATGATGAATGAAGGTCCACCTAAATACTACAAATCACAAAACAAAAAAAGAAGTTTTCTTACTATTTACTAAAATTATTATTAAATCTGGTTTCTTTAAAAAGAAATAAATCTTTTTAATGAATGGCAGTGCTATATTTGTTGTTTAGAAGTTTGTAAGTCCCTCTCTGAAGGCAAAGTGGCTCACATTATCTTTAATTATTATTATTATTATTATTACACATTCTTAAATTATTATTGATTTAATGCTTTGAACTACTCGAAGAGCAGCCCCCCCTGTTTCATTGGAGATGCAGTAGGAGCACAAATGCTTGGGAAGAGGATAGGCACATAGGGAGAAAAGTACATAGGAAGTTTGTTCTCTGTCTTCTTCCATTACTCACGTTTATGCTGAAATAGAGTGGTGGAACCAGAAATGTTTGTAAAAGGGAGCAGCTGGATGGCAGTTAATTCCTTCTGCATTTGAAGTATGTATTGGAAGCACTAAATTCCAAATGAAGAAAGAATTCTGTAAAGTGTGTTTATCCTTGATATGATAAGGATCTATGATTCTTGCTACTCAGGACTAAATATACTTTCCATATTACTTAGCACTTTCTGTTTCCTTGACTTAAATGTAATTTCTGGGAAATAACTGAAATGTGAAATACTGCCTTGCTCTCTGGTTTACAGATAAGAGATGAAGGATCTTCCATATTTTTAAGTTTAGTCTGGGACTTCTTGAGTGCTTTGTAAAAGTATTTAAAGTCTTTTCACACTTGAGCAAGAGAAAAGTGTTTCTGCTCTGCTTGCTTTATTATTTCTAGTTTTATTATAAACATGGCATTAAGAAGTAGGGTATTGTTTATTTAAGAGAGATACTTGTAACTTTGCATCTCTTAAATATTTGAATTAAATAGATAAAACTAACTAAAGTTTCTTTGTCAGGAGTGCTTTCTAAAGTATGATTTAAAAACTTTTTACGTTTGTGTGTGGAGAAAGCTTTACAATTCTGAGGTAGCTGAAGTATTGTGTATCTGTAACAAAGATGAAGTTGTTGAGTTAGTCTAGGTAGTAACTTGACTGGTTAAATATGTGTAGGCAAGGGATCAGATGTTCCACTTTATCTCTTTTCTTATTCAGTCATTTCGTTAATCTGTTATTTTGTTCACTTTATGGGCTGAAATTCTAAGCGGCAAAATGTATTTTTAACAAAAGTGTGAAGCTGCAGCATGATGGAGAAACCAATAAAGAGTTGGAAGGAGAATAGTATCCTGCTTTTACTAAGTAGGAAAAAGTTTTAGTGAAGGTTAGCTGGTATTATTTTAAAATTAAGTTACTGGAATGCTGCAGTGGGTAGCCACATCCTTACCTGTTCTCTGTTTATAACCAGCTATCTTATGAGAGGGAGAACTTGTCTGGCATTTAATAATGAATAGAAACACACTGACTGATGCTCAGATGTATTGTAATTGATTAGGTATGTTAAACATTATGTGTGACTTGTTTTTGTATTTTAATAAAGCATCAGTGTTTCACTTTAAAAAAATTATACTATGCTAGAATTGAAGGAGTCAATATTTAACTGGCCATCCACTTTCTTTTATCATGTGGAAATATAAGGTGATTTCTCCTAATTGATACCTTTTGCAGTGAAAACTCTAATCACATACTGAAGGTAACACATTGGGAAACATAGCTTCCTTTTAGCAAGAAGAGAATTGCTGGTGTATCTACCATCTTCTCTTACTAAAGAGAAAAGACAGACATTTATGGCAGGTAAATCCAGGTAAAGCTGAGAGTAAATTAAACTCAGCTGCATTTATGGAATATAAATATCTTCATGAACAGATATCTGAAGAAGTAGCAGTTGAAATTTGTAACTTACTTGAACCCGAAACAGCGTTCAAGTGAAGATAGTAGGTTAATAACAAAAGCTTCAAGTACTTAATTTCCAAGAAGGAAGTGAGTGTTTGTTTTGGAATCTTGTATGTGTTTCAGTGATTTACAGGTGAAAGAGAAGGGAAAAATAACTGTAGTCTGCCATACCTCTCTTAGACTTGTAAAAACCTAGTGAGTAGCTGTGGTGTTGGCTTTATCATTGCCTGTAGCGGTCTTGTGATTTATGTCAGTATATAGTAAGATACTAAGTAACATCTCTGAAAATTTCTTGCTGTTTGGAAAAGCCATAGATATTTGATCTTCAGGCTCAGATAAACTTCACTGCTTTAGTTTGCTTATATTTGGGCAGTCTTGGGTGCTAGATACTGAATTCACCAATGTGGAAACTTTTAGTTGTAGTTGTGCTTTAGTGTTAGTAGGATTCTTGTTTTTCTTCCTCTTTATCACGTAGGATCAATGCAGGTGTTTATAAGAATGAGATGTCTTCTGTTATGGTTCCTGAGTCAGCAACATTTTTTTTTAAACAGTATCCATTTTATGCTGATACATGTGCTTAGCTTTTGAACTGTTAAGAATAGCCACACTGAAGCCGGTAGAGGTTTAGTGAGTGCAGTGGGATTGTTGTCACTGTTTAATCCCAGTGGGCAGCTAGGTATGGTGCAGCTGCTCAATCAGATGCCCCACTCCCCACAATGGGTTATGAAGGAGAATTGGAAAAAGGTAAAACCCAGGTATTAAGAGCAATTTAATAATTGAAATAAAGTAAAATATAATAATAATAATAATCATGGAGATGACAAAGAGAGAGAGGAATAAAACCAGAGAACGACAAGGGATGCACAGTGCAATTGCTCGTCAGCTGTTCCCAGCCCATCCCTTAGCAGCAATCAGCAGCTCCCAGCCAATTCCCCCCCAGTTTCTATACTGATTCTTTGGGATGGAATATCCCTTTGGCCAGTTTGGGTCAGCTGTCCTGGCCATGCACCCTCCTGGCTTCCTGTGCATGTGCTCGCTGGCACAGCATAGGAAACTAAAAAGTCCTTGACTTAGAGTAAGCAGTAGTCAGCAACTTCAATGTGTTATCAACATTATTCTCAGACTAAATCCAAAGCTCAGTCCTGTACAAGCTACTAGGAAAAAAAATAACTGTACCAGGCAAAACTAGGGCAACTCTTTGTGTGAATAAAGCTTGAGGGTGCTTAGTCTATTAGAAGGTGTAAAGGTAAAAAAAGTATAAACATAAGAACATTTAAACTGTCATTATTATATTGGTACCAGTTTTTCCTCAGTCTCTCAGAAGGCTTGTGTATGATTAAAATAATGTGTGTGAGGGGGGGTTTCAGCACACTGGAGCTTGGGGCTGCTTTGCAAAAAGGGATCTTAGTAGGCTGGAGAAACGAATGTCCTGGCAGGAACTTTTTGAAGCTCAGCTGAGGTAGGTGCCAAGTCCTGCACCTGGGAGAACGTAACTCCATGCATCCATACGTGCAGTCTGGAGGCTGACTGGAAATGAAGCAGTCTAGCAGGAAAAGAACTTCATGACCTAGTGAAGAGCAAGTTGAACATGATGGTGGCAAAGAAGTCCAACCACATAGTGGGTTAACAAGAATATAGTCAGTGGGTTGTGTGAAGTGATTCTTCACCTCTGTTCTGTGCTTGTGAGACTGTGTGTAGTGTTCTGTGTCCAGATACATACCGAAATGAAGTCAGCAGAACACCGTCAAGGTGGGTAAGGGACTGGAGCACAAGGTGTGTGAGACGAGGGTGGAAGAGTTGATGTTGTTGAGAGAACTATTGAGAGGGACATCTTCCTATTGCATCTAAATACCTAATGAGAGGCTCTTGAGAGTAGCCAGACTTGTCTCAGAAATGCATGGGAATATGATGAGGGGTGACAGACACAAGCTGGAACATGGGAATTTCTGACTAGACAGTGGGGAAAAAAATTACAGTTATAATAGTCAAACATTTAAGCAGTGTGATCAGCAAGATTGAAGAATCTCTGTCCTTGGAGTTGTTCAAAATTCAACAAATTCTTGAACAACCTGCTCATATTAGACCTGCTTTGGGCAGGAGGTAGGGACTAGAAGCTCCCCAGCTGTCTCAACTTGTGTGATTACAAAATCTCTAGTATAAGTTTGGTTTTTAATTACTGTTTTGTTTCTGTTTGTCAAAGAAAACATACAAGGGTTCCAGCTCTGCCACCACATCTCGCAAAACCCTCCCCTGTAAATAAATAGAAAAATTTTAAAGTAGACCATTTCTTTTTCGTTCAAAAGTTTTTTCTATTGTAGGACAATAATGAATCCTCTTCATTTTCAAAATGGAGGCTGAACTTTTCTGGTAGATGCAAAGCTTTAAGGGTTTTTATGTTGAACAAGTTCTGGTTTGGATCCCTGAAAGTGGAGCAAATGTGAGATTTGTACTGCTTCTTTAAGCTTAATTTTTCTGAAATGTGAAGATTTTCTTAACTTTAAAATAGTTGTTTGTGGGATCTTTTGTACATTGCCAGAAATAATTTTGTCTACTGTGATTTTAGCCATGCCTACACTTTTAGGCAAGACAAGGTTTAGACCTGTTTTATGTAATTACATAAAAAGGATAGTGAAATGCCATTACTGTGCATCTTTGGTTTTCTTAATTCTGTCTGTGGTGTGTTGGTTATATCGTCTAGTTTGTACTGAAAATAACGGAGAATTGTTCTGTAGGTCTTTGCCATCAAACAAGTTTGTCCGTAAGGGTTGAGAAAACAGCCTGTTATTCTCGCTTCTGGGATGATCTTTCAGAATTATTAGGTTATTTGTAGTTTAATGCCTCTTTACCTGAACCATATAGCTGTTTTTCAAGTTCAGTGCACTTTTAGGATCAGTATTATGTAGGTACTAATCAGAACTAGTATGAATACTACTCAAATCTGTGATTTAAAATATAACATATAATGTCAGCGATCATTTGACCAGACCTATGAGTTTGCCCAGTACTGGTAGTGGGAATATTTGTGCAGAGAAGGCAAGATCTGTTGCTTTTTTCTGTGTTCAGTTAGTGACATTTTTTCATATTAACTTGTATCTGGTTGGGTCCAGATTTCTAGTGAGTGGTCTACATATCAGTTGGCAGAATCCTAAAGATACTGGGAGTAAGTGGAAAACAAAAAAAGAAAAACTTACGTCTTCATTGGAGTCAGACTCATTTGGTTGTCTTTGGTAATGTATAAACCTAAGGAAAGAGAGCAGTCCCTGTTTACAGGAGTGGGTTAGTCAGTTTAGCAGGAGGGGATAGACTGTAGCTGATTATGGTACCCTCTGATCACAGCCCTTTGTGGACCTGAAGCAGTGCTAGAAATTAGCCAATCCTTTACTGATTCCATTCATTCTTTTGTGCTTGTTTCCAGGAGTTTGGCTTTAATAGGAAAGAAGTGTAAGAGTCCTAAGGTTAGTTCATTTTACATAGTATGAGATTTAAATAAAGTTAACATTTTATCGTAGTAAATTTATGTTAATATAAATTGCAAGAAAGTGCTGGTTAACAGTCCAGTGGTCTTTATTTTGCATTAAGCTAGTGCAGGTACTTAGGGTAGTTCTTAAATTTATTTACCTGTTAAATGTTTTCTAGCTTCCTAGATTTCACAGTCCTAATAAGGACAGTTGTCATTATTATACTTCATCACTTTTACACTAATAATTGCTGCTGGTATTAAATTGAGAAAATGCCTAAGGGTAAAGTTTGTCATTAAAATGCAGTCTATCTTTTTGTCTTAGATAAGCTGAGTAAAACTGCTGCAATTCAGATTTATAAAAATGAATCAATTTAGTTCTTTTATGGCAAAGAGTAGGAATTTTGGCAAATAATGTTCTAGATAGCACTCTAGGGATGTTTCACAGAATCACTGAATATTCTGAGATGAATGTAGTCCACTTCTGCACTCTTGACTTATCCAGCATTCTCTCTTGAGATTATATCAGTGTTAATATTTGTAGTATTTGAGTTGGGAGCACTTGAATATTCTTGCCCTGAGTATTTAACAAAATAATATCTGCATCATAAATAAAGTTTCTCTGTGAGCAGCAAAAAAAACTCTGTTTGAGGACCAGAGCTGTGTTTGTTAGTCTAGTATATAGCAACAGAATTGTGCTAAGGTCATGGATTGCTCCTGTCCATCCTTCAAAGTGTCTGCCCAGGAGGGAGCTACTGTGAATATCCGTGGCTACAGAAGAAGCTTCATTCAGTCCTTATGCTTTATTGGACACTGTAAAAGTCAGTCCTGCAGTATAACTCCAGTCTGGCTATGCCAATGTCTGAGAGAGCTGAGCTCATCCTGTGTATCATTCTTGTGTTGGATTGCTAATAGGGGCTGTTCTATCTACCTTGTCACAAAACACATAAGAAACTAACTGAAGTTCATTATTTCATTGTTTTTATTCATTGTTAGTCAGTATGATCAACAGTTCATTGAGAAAGACTAATGAAAGACTGTAAGTCTAGTTACTTTAAAAAAGGCAAGTTTAAGGTAACATACCTTCAGATTCTAAAATACTTCTATAAAGTGTTTTAGGAAGGGTGGAAAAAAGTCAAACCCACAAGTACATTAGTCCATATTTTACTTAAACAGGTATTTTAGCTCAAGCTGAATATATGTCACTTTTGATTTTTAGCTGAAAGGGAACTGTGAGAAAGTGTTTTTGAGTTTTTGTTAGGATGTGTTAAAATACAGGAGGCTATTATGAAGTAAGGTAGCATACATGAATGGAAATCATGGTATCTGTGTTCTATTTGCTCCCTTTCTGGAAGCTCTTAGAACCATCATGGTGTTTAAGTAAGCCCTTCCACTTTGGAATAAGGGTGTCCATGTGGGAAGCTGGTACAGAAAAACTGTTCCGAGCTATTTTTGCAAGTCTTCAAGCTCTGAGACTGTGAGTGAATTAGCATAATCAATTTAAAATGAACTGAATCCTGTGATTCCTTTATACGTAGAATTGCTAGCAGCCTAAGTAGGGTAGATAGACCGAATTGACTGCAGAGTCTACATCAAATTGTTTTGTATGTTCATGAAATGGCTAATTCAAAGGATGGTTCAAACTTATTATTAAAGCATGCTTTATCTGCAGGGTATTTCAGTTGTTCTGCATCAAAAACAGAACCATGCATAAAAAGATAGGAAAACCACATCTTTTCTTTTCCCCCCTTACTTTCCTGAAGGGAAGAGGAGTCCTTTGCACTCTGCCCACACTGATGTAGAGTATCTTAGTGGGCTCAGATCCCATTTGGGTAAGTCCTGTGCATGATTTATGTTCTGAGATGCTGTAAATATCTTGCATAGCTCGACACAACCTGTGCAGGGGCCCTTAATAAGCAGTACAGGAGTGTACGTGTGCAGTTATGTACACACCTCTCATGGCACAACTTTACCAGTTTAACCACACTGTCCCTTAGTGAGACAAGCAATGATTGCGTAACTGCACTTAGGGCTTGTGCCAGGAGAGCCGTGCCGGTTACACCTCTGGTTTCTGTGACTGATGCGATGGTTTTGTTGGAAATAGTTTAGACAGACACTAAAGCTGAAGTTTCAAAATTCTTTTAACTTGTCCTAAGGAAGTTCCAGGAAGCAGTGTCACATTCCTCTTCCAGACTCATCTCTTCTTCCTGCTTTTGTGCTCCTTCTCTTGCTTGCAGTGTTCGTGGTGATTCAAATCAGGGGTTAGGTTAAAATGAAAGAACTGTCTTGCTAATATGTGTTTACATCAGATGTTTGCTGTGCAGTTGTGTAAATACTTACACAAAATCTTACCCCCTCCTTTACATTAATTCTGTGATCAGAAGGGAAGGAGGACCGTGGCCACTGTTAGACTGGTTTAAGGTGCTGTGGAAGTACAGTCTCTTTTGTGTTTTGGTAGAGTGATGTTTTAACAGCTGAACATTAGCAGGAGTAGGTATTTACTTACCTTAAATTAAAGAAAATTCTACTAAAACTTCATGGTGCTCCAGGTCTAACTCTTGCAAAATGAAGATGGTTTTAATATTTGAGGTATTTTGTGTCCTGACAGGAAAAGAATATCTCTCAGTATTGTACTTGTAAATAAAACATGTAATAGCAAATTTTAAGGTTGGTACAGATTTAATCTCTTGATAATATTCTTTAATAAAATACTTCAACAAGATGGATTTAATAAGTAAAACTGTAATAAATGCAAAAATTCTAGACTGTCTAACCACCAGTAATGCGGAACTCACACAGTATTCATACTTGTAGCTCCTTAGATACATTAAAATACAAGTTACTTGTTAGTAACATAGTATTTTGATCAGTAAATGAAATAAATAGCATGCAAAAATAATGTCACCTACTTTTACTAGAACAGATGTAACTCTAGAAAATATGTGTTAATACAGGGGGATGAAATAGAATGTGAAATGTGGTAGAACTTCCATGACCGACATTGTTAATAGGTTTAAAGAACATGGGAGCATTTTAAGAATTTGCATTTCTCAGTATTGACCCTTTGTTACCTAGGAAAACTGCTCTTTAATGTGCTTTGGACAGAAGTGTTTCCTCTTTTCTCTTTGCCTTGCCCCAGCCATTGGATTGTTTCACTATAGTGTTGCTCTGTGCTTTGAAGGTCAGCAGGCACTTGCTCTGAGAATGCGGACGTGATCTGCTGATCTCAGCTAGTAGTGCAGCATGTGTACTTCATAGCCCTGTGGTAATTATGTGGCATTTATGCTTCTCTTAATAATAACAAGCTCAGGCTTTGGATATGCACTTGATTTTGGCTTTTAAGCTGGAGTGAGTCTGGAGTAATATTTTGGAAGTCTTGGACTACTCTCTCTTGCTTTGGTAGCTCTTTGAGGGGGTGGCAGTGGGATTATAAAACTTTTTTTGGTAAATTGAATTTTCCATTTTGCTGCAGGACAGTGCACTGCACTTAGTTTCCTAGTTGAGTGCTACCTCCTGCCTTTTTTATGTTTTCCCATTTCTTGTGAAAGAGTGAACTGAGTGGGTGCAGTGTACTTACTCTGGCTTACTCTGGGATAGCAAGGGGGTTGAGAAGGGAAGACTGTTAGTTTGAAAAGAAGGGAGATGAGAGGCTGGTATTGACTTCTTAGACAGCAGCTGAAGAGGTGAGCTTTTATTAGGAATCTTCCTTTCTGGCATATCAGTGGAGGAGGAAGAGCTGAACCATTTGGACTAAGTTGAGAATGGTACCTTAGCAAAAGAGCATAAGAAAATAACAAGAGAAATATTGCAAAACAAAATTCCTTTGAATATTTATCCACAGAATTGCAAAGAGTTGGTAAAAAGTGTAAGAATGAACTTGGTTTTGTTTCTTAATTTATTTAAATAAATGTTTGATGGAGTAAACTGCTACTGAAATATTGGAGTCTTTTGCTCAATACATGTTGACTCAGTACTTACGGCCTTTTTCAAAATTGTGTTATTGATTTCACTGGGATAGGTGATCCTTTTCTGTAAGCCTGTTGAGATATGTTCATGCCAGATTTTGGTGTAGAATAAGACTGTTGTGGTAGAATATAAAATGGGTGGGAGGGTAAGAAGAGTTTATAAGGCACTAGTAACTTTATAGTATAACAGTTCAATTTTCCTAGCATGGCTTCAGACTAGGGTGAAGGATTTCTCACTTAATTTGGCTTATTAAATATTGAACCTTATAATGTCAGTATAAAATGTTTGGATGTTCAAAAGTACCTACTTCACATTTTTAAGTCATGGTTGTAATAAAGAAGTAACTAAATTTTTATTAGATTTTAGGTAGTTCAAAAGTAGTTATTGTCAATTTACCTCGTAGATGAATCAATAATTTTAAGATCCTGTCTGAAAGATAAAGTAATTTTATTTTGTTGCTGTGACTGGGGAAACCATTAGTGATTTCAAACATTTTGCATGTACAAAACCTCCTTCACAAACTTTGTCCTTGGTTGAGAAAATTCCAGAGAAATTTTTCAAGTTTATTCCTTAATCTTTGCTGAAATTTTTGCATGTATAGACTTTAAGATTTTTGTCACTTTCTTAAAGTGTAAGGGGCTAGTCTTAAAGCCCTGAATGATTACAGAATTTTGATACTTAGCTGCTTTTAGTGCAATTAGATGTGTTTATTTATATGCATCATTTATCACATATACGTCTTTTCAGGTTAGTTTTTTCCTGGTTTAGTTGTGTTTATATATGTATACATACACATTTGTTTCTAGAGTTTTCTGTGATTTCTCTTCTGTAAAACAAAGTAAATTAACAAAAAATAATAGTACTCGATCCAATATAGAGTAAGTTCCCTTTGAGAGAGAAGAAAATAATTTTATAAAACAAGTAAAATCACAGACTGCAGGTAGTTAATTGCTGTATGGAAGAGCAGGGTTCTGTGATTTTGTTTGGTTTTGTTTGTTCTTGTTGTTGTAGGTTTTTTGTTTTTCCCCATACAACATAATTCAGAAGCAGCCACTGAGTTTTAAATTCGAGATCGAATTTTGTTTAAGGTGGTTTTGTGTGTGTTGCTTTTTGTTTTTATAAATCCTATTTTCCACCTTGGCCTTTGTACCCAGACACTTGATAGGAATTTGCACATGGTGTAAGGAGAGACAGACCTAGAACATGAAAATAATAATTCAGTTTGACACGACTTTATTATTTTTAGAATAACATGCTGAGTTATTAATATTGTTAATAAACATGATTTCCTTTTTCAGTTTTGACACCAATAATTAAAAACATAGTTGTTTGCAAATGGATGCATTTACATTTCTGTAGAGTAATTTATTATACAGGGATTAACAATCTAATGTGACGATATTGTCATGGGAGAAGTAAGCAGAGATGGGTAGTTCTAGGAAAACCTCACTCACAGCTTTTTTTGTATGTCATCATCATCATCATCCAGTATTAAGTTTATAATGTTTGGTAGCCATGGCTGACATGGAAATGTGAGGGATTTATTTGGGATTTGGGTTTGGTTGGTTTGTTGGTTGTGGTTTTTTGTTTCTGCTCAAGAGGGTTCAACATATGTCAAGACTGCTGGCCATGTAATTAAAGAAAAATTAATTAGAAACATCTTATTCTTGCATTTTTAGTTCAACATACCAGTATCTGTCCATACATCACCAGCTCTGATAACAGGCATTATTATGCTGATTGCTTGAGACTGACTCTCTGGTAGTCTCCTTATCAAAGTAACTGAAGAATTTGGAGGCTTTTTTAGAAACCAAAAAAAAATCCTGATGCACTTGTAATTCCTATTTCTAAAAAAAGAAATTTCCTCTACTTCAGTCTTTATGAAGTAGACTTATACCAGGATCAAACTTTGAATATATAATTTTTTTTTTTTGCTTTTAGTAAATACAGTAAATAGTATTTTGTTTGTGAGAAATAAAATTTAGAAGAACAATGCAGTTTTTAATAACTTGTCTTAGTGTGGTCCTTTGTGTTGGTATGTAATGGTTTTGTCTGCTTATTTTATATGAAGGAAAACTTTGGATTTTTAAGAGTAGAGGTACTGGACTAGTGAAGAGGATAATAGGCCATGAAGAAATGAAAGGGGTCTTTAAAGGCTGGTTGAAGAAGAGAGAAGGAAGTGGTATGGAAGGCTCAGGAAAAAGGTTGGATTTACTGCAGAAACAAGACTGGCCCTCATATTGGACAGGCCCTCTTTATTAAGGCCTGTAGACTACGGTGAATAAAGAAAACAGACGAGCTTGTTGTCTGCTGAGAGTAGTATTACAGAGTCGAGAGCTGCTCTCTAAAATGATTTTAGTAGAAGTGAAGATGTGTGCTAAAGTCTTCACAGTGGCACAACTTACTCTTCAAATTTTCTTCTGGAGTGGATTGCGTTACTCTGCAAGGAAGTTACTCAAATATAAAACTAGACAGTATAATTCTGGATTTTTTTTTTTAAGAGGAAGCAGGTGAAGACAAGTCAAAATATTATCAATCAATGGTTACTGTGATAAATGTGATTGAGTTTCTTGTCTTTGGAAGATGCTCACAGAATGACACTTCATGAAGGATTGGTTCATTTGGGTTTCTTTTTAGAGATAAAGCTTTTAGTAATGAATAAAAGCATAATATGAATCTTCCCCAACTTGGCTGCATCATACTTTTAGTTTAATCTCTATGCTTGGGTTTAGTTTCCACAAGGCAGAATAAAATTGGTTAAGCATGACTCTAGCAGTGCAGAAGGAATCTTGGCAGTTGAGTTGGTCTAAAAGACAATCTTTTGACTAGACCCTAGTATGAATTAAAGGATGCATTTAAAAATAAAAATGGCTATGCATAATCAAGAAAAGAAGAGGGAATGGCATCATGCTTTGTGTAGTAGGTTGCATCAATTTTCCTTTCTCTCTGTCGTGTGTTCTGTTTGTTTGTTGTTTGCGTTTTTTTGGTCAGTCTTGATAAAAATAATTTTCAGATGTGATAATGGAAAGTTCTGCTAGTGTTGGACTTGCAGATTTCTAGAAAAGGATTTTGCTGTTGAATTTTTGGGCATTGTGTTGTTACAGAATTTAGCTCTGAAACTGTGGAAATAAATGCTGCAAGAAATGGCATGGCTCGTATTTCAGGAATTGCTAGCCCAGTGAATTGTTACTGAATCAACAGGAGGTGATGCTGTTTTAGATGTGGTATGGAAGTGTATTGAGGTCTTTGTAGAACTGCTTCTGGAAAATCAGCTTGGGGTCTGAGATCACAAGTTGATTCATAAATTCTGTGCTAAGATCATTGGTATTACAGAACTTTTGAAGACCACTGTTGTTGGTAGAGGTGGAGGCCAGGGATTTATTCTGTTAGAACTGCTAAAATTAAGTAATTTTATCCTACCTGATCCTCATTAAAGAGAAATATTGTAGGAAAACACTCCAGATTTAATTTGGCTAGTAATTGCTTTGGTGCTGTTTTTCCAGGCATGAAGGATAAAGCAATACTTGTCAAGGTGAAGCTGAGCTGAACCTTGGGAAGTGTCAGAATAACATAAAAAAAAAGATCTTCAGCTATGTAAAGAAAAAATTAATTTGGTATATAGAGGACATGGGAGAATTTAAGCATAAATGCAAAATTAAGTTAATCCCTGCAATAAAGCAGTGCAGTATAACCTTCTGTTTTTCTTTAAGGTTCTGGGCAAAGCAAATAAGGGCATGGAGACAGCTACAGCTGTAGTAATAAAAGCAGTCATCTCGGAGGGGGGAACCAGGATCACTGGCTCTTGAAAGAAGCTATCTTAGTGATAGGCTGTGTTTGATTGCTTTTTAACAAATTTATGGAGTTGGGAAGGATTTGTTGTGAATAACAGCTAGTGTGGTACTAATTGAAACTGAATATGGAGGAGAATATCCAGGCTGCTACAAGAGTGTGCAGGTCACTGAAGAAATGTAGAATGCTAAGTAGAAAATGAAGCAAGCTGCAGCATAGATTAACCGTAGATTGTATCACTGAAATTCATCCCATTTGCTATTACCACAGTCCTCTAAATTAAGTTATCTGCAAAGAATGAGAACTCCTCCTGCCAAGGTGGAGCTTGCCAGGTGATGTTGGCAGAGGGAGAGCAGGAGAAGCTCAGCTGACGTCCGAGTGACTGCAGTACCTGCACAGATAGTTACGGTCACTCATCTGTATGGGTTAGTTAAACCAGTGTGCTGCTTTGGGAACAAAGAGGCCATGCACAGGGGCAGTACCTCTGAGAAAGCACTGTGCAGTCACTGGAGAGGACAGAAACTTCTGCAGGAATCCTTGCTGGGACTCTTGTCGCTTAATCTGAGCCTCGTGTCATGCTGCCATGAAAAAGACAGATTTCATCTTTCTTAGATGTGATGTATCTTAGTTGTGATGTATCTTCAGTGAGTGCAACAGAGTGCTTGTGGCACAGATTCTAGGACATCATCTAAATTTGTTTATGCAGGGCTGGTTAGGTGATCATGGGACATAGAGAATTTTTTTTAAAAGCATCAGTATGCTGAGATTAGAATTTCAACTTGTTTAGAGCGAAATTAAGGCTGGAAAATCAGTGTAAATGCCATATTATTTTGCAAGGGGAATAAATGCTGGATATATTAAAAACTTGTTGAAGCTGGGAAACAAAGCTGTCACAAGTGGGCATAAATAGATTGTAACTTTACCTAATTGTACTTCGGAAAGCTTTTAAAAACTGTGAGGTGTTGGAACAAGTTGCCAGTTGGAAGTGTGAGAGCAAAAAAATTAAAAGGCATGTTGGAAAGCTTGCAAGAAGATACGTCATGTAAGATCAAGTTTGAATTCGGAGAGGAAGTTTTTTACAGTGCCTGGCTGTTGTGGAGAGCTGCAGGTGCTGCCTCATTTGTGTGGGTTGAAGGGATTTCAAGTTCTAAAGACAAATGTATGTAACTACAGATGTTAAAAGCTCCCAGTTCTCCATTGGATTAATTTAGTGAATTAGGATTTTTACATGGTGAAACTTTTACCTAATGTTTGATTTTTCTTTATATCTCTGAGCATCTCTGGTCAGAAGAGCACTCTTTGTCTGGAGGGATTGATTCTGTAGAACACTTGGAGGAAAGAAACAGGTGATTTCCCAGCTGTTGTCCAGTCAGAATTCTGTGTCCTTAATGGTTCACATCACTGATGGATTCAAGAACCAGTTGATGGCACCCATCAGCTTCATATGACTTAACCCTTCTCTAATAGCTGCCAGCAACCACATTTACTCTGAGGGTGAAATGAGGCACAGCTGTATATAACTAGTTGGAACAATTTTAAAAGGGAAGTTGCTAAGAGTTCTTGCAAAAAATAACACAGGAATCAAGAAATCTGTATTGCAGTCAGTGAGCACCGTATGCAGAGGTAGCAGAATGGAAAAACCTGTGATTACTTAACTCGAAAAACTTGATGGTACATCTTTCTAAAAGGAGATTTGGCTTTGTGACCCCCCAATAAAAGTGAACAGCTGGGAGTTTTATAGGACTTTCACTAACACTGCTCTCTGGACCTGGAAAGCAAATTCAGTGGAATGAGTAGCTCTGGCTGAACACTTCCAAGAATCTGTTTCTGGAAAACATATGTTTTCTCCAGTGTCAAAGTACAGTGTTTTTATTTTGTAGGGAAGTTGATACGGGGTGTGAAAATGTTGAGGAGGTGACAATGAAATTCAACTGTATAAGTAAATTGTATCTTATGCCTAAATATTAAATATATACGTGATATTAAACTACAATATCCTGTTTAGATCATTGTAATGTTTAAAATACTACTCCATTTGGGGAAGTCTTTCTGTATTCCATTGAAATTGACAAACGTGTCTATTTTTAAATAAACTGGTCTAAATATGAAAAGAACTAATGTGTAATTTGGTCAATTTAATTTTATAGTTTAAGACGTAGAATTAATAGCTAATTTGAAAGATCATGGTCCTTTTAAAATATAGTCAACCTAGAAGTACAATTATAGATACACATTGCTGGATTGCTTTGCATATTCTAGTGATAGTATAAATAATATTGAAGTTTCTAATTGTTCACAAGTAGTCTATTTTTAATGAAGTAAAATTTCTACTGGAAGATAGCTATTAACTTCAGGCTACTATATTTTTAAATGCTTACTTACTTTAAAGTACTGTTCTAAAAATTTAAAACAACATATTTTGGGGGAAATTTGTATGTCAAATGCTTACTTATGATTCTTTGTTTCTCTGTTTATTTTTAAGACGAGCAAAAATCAAATTAAAGTAGATCTTGTAGATGAGAATTTTACAGAATTAAGAGGAGAAATAGCAGGACCTCCGGACACACCATATGAAGGCAAGTAAAGTTTTTGTGTATGCAATCACTGTACACTTCAAGTCATATGTCTTGAGATGCTTTGTTTGCAAAAATAATTACAGTATAAAATGTAGACGTATATGTTTTAAAATAGTCTGATTTTTTTTTTTTTTTTTTAAATACAGATTTTAAGCTTAAAAAACTATTTCAGGTCAGCTTCTGTGTTGCCTGAAGAGATCTGTTCTACAGTAAGGTAGACTGTTCCATATCAAGATTAATTTAGAAATATAAGCTGTGTGGTTTAATTGGTATAATTCTGACTTGTAGTTGTTTGTTTACTGTCTCAACAGTTTAAGCTCCTTAACCATTTAGCATCAAGAAACTGAGCTTCACACTGTACATGTATTTCTGTGATCTAGAGTGGTGATCGTTCATAAACGTTGCATTTCTCCTATCTCAAGCAGAGATGCTATTGCAAGTTAAATTTGGGATTAATCTTGGGCATCCATGTGTCCCAATACTTAATTTATACTGACGTGGGGGACTCTCTAGTAGAACTTCGTATCTTTAGCTCTCTTCAAAAATTATACCGTACTGACTTTCTAGTTTATTAAAGTTGGTATCAGTAATTATGCATCTCTTACAGTCTGCTAAAAGCAAAGTAGCTTTGATAAAGAAGCTTTAACAGAGGCTAATATAGCATGCTTCTTCAGAGATACAAAATTACTCAGTAGTGCTGGTAGTTGTAAACTTTGTTTGTGTATAGTGTATGTGGAACTGGCAGGCACACTTCTCTTTAAAGTTCTTTCATGATAAGTAGGGATTTTTAATTTAATTTTTAGAGTTTTTGGATAGCTTTAAATTGTTGTTTTACTCAAATTTCCCATGCCAGATATCTACTTTGATTTGAATTTGTACTTTCAATAAAAAAAGTATCAAGGAGTGTTACAGGCAAATAAATTGTTTTGTTGGAATATGAAACAGTTTTGCAAGTTTTTCAGTTGCTCTAGTTGCTCTGTGCCTTTGAGCTAAGAGTGGGACTTCAGTATTCCCCTGAGACCGGACACATTGCCATTTGTCATTATTTTGAAAAAATAAATTCTCATCAGGTAGGGAAAATATCTGAAAGTTGTTTTGTAGATATAGAAGTATATGCACATGAAAGCATTACATGTGAAAATTTGGTTGTCACATCTTCCCTAATGGAGGACATCCCTTGTGATTTGCTTTTCTGGACTAGAGGCTGGTGCAGCAGCATTGGACTTGAGAGCAGGGAGAGTCTCCACTCCTCTACCTTTGGGGCCCAGGACAGAAAAAAAAAAAAGAGGAAATAGCCAACATTGGTTGACATGGAAGAATATTGGGCAGGGGTAGATGTCAGAAGCTGACAAGAGGGGAAATGAGTCTGGAAGAAAGCAAGTAGAAAACAGAAGCGGCTGTAATGGTAGGGGTGCTGCCCTACAGAACTTTATTTCCAGAGTTCCTCAACAGTCTAGTAAATAATGGTGGTTTTCCCCTCTCCCTCTCTTCCCCCATGTGACTGCATCTCATCAGCTGCTGATATACAGTTGACAAAAGATAATGTCTGGAAACAATTTATTCTGGTTGTAATATGTGCCTTCAATTTAAAAGGAGAGCTACTCCGCCTGAAATACAGACTTGTGCTAGTGATCTATTTGGAAGTGAATAATTCTATTTAGAATTTAGTATAATTGTTATTGTGCAATAGTATAGTTTGTCTTGTAAAGCCAAGAATTAGTATTGTAATAATTTAACATCTATACATAAGAAATTGGATACTGGGAAACATCTGAATGGTGGTAGGAGGGTGTTGGTTTTAGTGTTTGTTTTCCATCCAGAGAGAATTTAACCTCCTTGAGTAAGTTGGTTTTTGAGGTCTTGACATTTTTCCCCCTCAAGGTCATTATTAACTCAGCTTATAAAATAGGCCTTTTTTGGAGAATTATTTGAAATTAAAGATGTATGTGTCACAAAAGTTAAAAGCTGTACAGCAGGTTATGAAGAGGGTAAAAAAAGATTGAAATGTCTGTCTGCAGAGCTGGGTTCTGTGTGATGCTAAATGCTTCAGGTAGACAAGAATTTCAAAAGCTGGGCAGTGTCTGCTCACATATTCAGCATATCCTGCTAGTGAAAAACAGCAATATGTTTAGTGCAGAATTTGTTGATGTGAAATGCATGCATACTTACATACCTTTGAGTACATTTAATTATGAGGATATAGTAAATACCCCTTTTGGGGGGGGCTAAGCTTATTTTTTATTGTGATTATGGCAGGGATCTCATGGAAGAGTAATGTGATTGTATGTTTACTTTAATCTAGAAGGTATATGCATCGAGGAGCAAAATGAGAGTTACTGCCAGCCCAATTTCTGGTGTTTACTGACATTTTAATAATTTGCTTTGGAATGTTAATATTTCTGTTATATAGTTATATGCATTTATTCCCTTACATAATTATGAAGGGCGTGCCATTGTGTGTTGTCTGCATTTTATGACTATTGCAGTAATGCATGCTGCATAATTACTGACTGATGTTTTGTCATCTGTAATCTGAACAGTGACACAGCAAGTAGTGATTTATGAAGAAGAACTTACTAATGCAGTAGTTCTGGTCAGACAGTCCCTGTGATACAGGAGGGAATTCTAGAATCATTGTGAAGTGAAAGAACAGTTGTTGACCGTAGCTGGTGAGGTATCTGAAACCAAACTGCTGCTGCAAAATTTTTTATAGGTGATGTTGGAACATAAGTTAAGAATGACTGAGAGGGAGAATGCCGACTATTGGCAAAATTTACAGCTTATATTTTTCTTCTAGTAGTGTCAACTCATACTGATCAATTATCAGAATATTGCAAGACACAACTTTAATTGAAATGTGTTTACACCCCATGTTAAAACGTGTTTGGAGAGAGGACCTTTGAGAGACTCAATAATGGCTGCTGGGTTTTACTTGATTCAAGAGCTTCTCAGTAGATAGGTTGGGGTTTTGTGGGTTTGGATTTTTTTTTTTTTTAAAGCCTGTATAATATTGGTGTTAATTTCAATCCAAGCTTGCATGTGACCCACAGTAACTCCAAAATTTATAATAAGGTATTTCTTCAAGGGAAATAGCTAAAAATTGCTCTAAATCTTGTGAGACCTGTTCCAGTAGGACTACAGAAGGAGTATTCTGCCATTACTGTTTAATTCAGTTTCAAGCATTAAACAGCTACAAAAAAGCCATACATATGCATACTCTTTAAAAAAATTGCAGAAATGTTCGTATGCAGAAGTCAATATATTAGTCATTTGCATTTTAAATGTAGTATTAAGAAAATTACAGATTTGTTTAGGTTACATCTTTAAGCCTATATTTTTAACTGCGAACTTCAGTGTGAAACAATACTATATAAATAATACTACCAGCTCATCAGTCTCTGGTGAAAAATATTGCTGGCTGAATATTCTGCTAGGCAGAAGACTGTAATAGTTTGTGGTAAGCAGAAGAAATGGTAATACCTAAGCATACATTTCATATTACCTTACAAAATGGTGTGGCAGTAAAATCATAGAAGGACTGATTAATTTTTGTAATCCAGGCACAGTGTAGCTGTTTTGTTTCTTGAAAACAGTTGCTGAATTATGCTTCAATTTAGAGAAAAGGAGAAAGAAACTTCTTTAAGGTCTCTTATTGATGTATGTGTCTTCTAAACTCTTTCTCCTGTACTGCCCTGTAAGTAGACAAGCAATCCATTTAGACATTGACTATTATAATTTTGGATTTATTTGCCTTTCTTATATTGTATTTTCTGTTAAAACTTCTCAAATTACTGTAAAGTGAGAAAAAACCAGCTGTAGACAATAGTGTAAAATATCAAACTGATACTAAATAGTTTCAGGTGGAGTGTATTATACTGGATTACATTTCAGAAGTGAGAGCTCTTAGTAGCTACTAATGTGCTTTTTGGCACAGATAAAGAGATGCCACATACTGTAACGTCGGAGAGGATTGCTTTGAGGCTTTTTTTCCCCTGTGCATCTTGGTGCCAGTATTGTAACTACTTGAGAGTTGGTTTTGTGTAGCCTGATTTGCAGAGTAAATTGCTCTGGAAATCTCAAAGAAAATAGATTGCAAATACTTCAGCTTTGATTCAAGAAAATGTATAAATTGTAACACAGTATGCTGACAGAGGGAAAAGGTTTCTGAAAGAAGAGCAGGAGGTTGAAGAAAAAAATTGCAAGTGAGGATAAATGCTTTCAGCTTTTATAAAAACTAAATGTCTAATTTGGTGCATATGTTTTTTTATACCCTGTTCTTTTTGTCATTGAACTGCTGCCTGACAAATGGCCTTCACTGGGCAGGCAGAGATAGTTTGAGATTGCTCCAGAAGACATAAGTATTGGTAGCGAACTTGAATGTTAACAGAACTATAATGGAAATAGGATAGAGAATGATACTGTGACAAACAGATAAACCTGAGGAATGTTTAAAACTGGGCAGTAGGAGGGGTTCTGTCTGCCAAGCTCATATTATCCTTTATTGTATGCTCTGGTCCTTCATATTATATTAATGGTACTGGTGTGTCAATTGTTTGCAGAATTGGAACAGAAGTAACTACTTGAGGCAGTAATGTAGAACATAATAAAAGTTACACTGGTGCATCCTTTATTGTTTTATTCCCAAAGTCTGGGAGCTTTTCTTAAAGAGTTACTTGAATATATTTGAATTCCAGAAAGTTTAAAATAAAATAACAGGTAATTTAAATTGTGTAATTTGAAGAAAATTTGTCATGAGGTATCAGAAAAAAGTCAAAATAATGTAATATCCTATGTTCAGCCTGAATATTCCTGTGGCCTCTTTTTTCATCTGTTGGGAGATGTTTGGTTCATATTTTGGTATATTTTACTAAAATAAAGCATGGAAATTATAAGATTGGGAATGAGAATGTACACATTAAATATACCTAAGAAGTATAGATATTGATTTGCATGAGCAAACACAGCTTTACTAACTGACTTTATATGCATTTATTTATGAAATAGGTGAAATCTAAATGTATCCCCTAACTAATATTTCTGAGTAAATTTGAATTACTTGAAAATCTGTCCATTTAGATGTGTAAGCTTTAGTGTCATGAAAGACTAAACTTGACTAATTTTCTTCTGGTTTAATTTCCAACTTGTTCTTGTCTTTTGCAGGTGGAAGGTATCAGCTAGAGATAAAAATCCCAGAAACATATCCGTTTAATCCTCCTAAGGTACTGCAAATGCATATTTTTGGAAAATACAGTTTGGCTAACAAGTTGGGTTTGAGTATTCTTATTTCCTTGTTCGCATGTGTAGTCTCTTCTTATTTATTTTTTTTTTTTAATTCTCTTCTAGACAAGGATTGGAACTATTATCTTTAGGTAGAAATAAAGCAGGATGCAAAGCTGTGTCTAGTCAGAAGTATACTCTGATTGTTCCTAAAAGTACAAACTGGCAAATCCTGGAGAGAAGCTTGTGTATTATTAATGACCCTAATGTAGTATCTTTTGACCAGATAAATACAGTTTTCACGTAGTTTTAAATGTTGTAGAGAGTATAGCTGTCTTCCCTCCCTGTCAGCATTGTTGAAGAAATGTCATACTAGGTAGTTATTGGTTCTTTTAATTTCTTGAACTCCGTAAGTATACTTAAAAAGTTCTTGAATCTAACCTACCAACTTTCTAGTCATAATTAAACAGTGGCATGTACAGTGTGTCTCGAAGAAACAACAGAGAAATAGAAGTCTTACTGCAACTCTGTTGAAGGACTAGATAACATGCACACGGATAAGAGATGGCTGTGGTAAAGTCACTCATGTTTTTTCACAACTTACTGACCTTTTAACTTTACTGCATCTTTCTAGAACTTCAGATTTGAGATTCCACTCTGAATAATGTTCTCCCTAGTCACGTGCAGTGGCAGCTGTATATTCCTGTGCCCTGATTTAGTCCACTCTTTGGTGGCTTATGAATCAGTAGACACCTCAGTTGTCTGACTCAACTTCTTGATTGGTTTTCTGTTTGTCTGAAAGATGTCTTTGAACCAAGAATGTGTCCTAGATCCTTATTATTTTCACCCTGATATGTAACTGGGGAAGAGGAGGAAGAGAGAGGTGCCAGTAGCTCATAGGCTCTTTGAATTACTTCCTTGAGGTTGGAGCAAAAGACTCAGAAAATCTTAATGAAATGTCTGTTGGTCTCAGTTCTTTAATCTGCACGTGTTCTGGTGGGAGCTAAAAAAAGGAGAGCTGAAGCAGGTTGCAGACACTGAAAGATGGGTCTGTATACCATGATTTAGTTGCTGCTTTAGGGCTTAGTGGTCTTCATTTCCGGAGTTCATAGGCAGCTGTTAGAAACTCAGTGCACTGTAGCATAGTACTGCTTGTTCTGGAGTCTTGAATTGGAAGCTCTTTTGCTTGTGTCTGGCCCTGCCTTTCATCTGAAAGATTTCTTTAGCTTGGTCAGTACGTGCTTTGACAGCCATTGTTAGCAGTCATTCACTGTGAGAAATTATCTAGTATTTACATTGCTTTTTACATTTTCCAAGTGATTTATAGAGTTGAGGTAGTTAATAAGTGCCTCAGCTGACATGATGGCTTATTTTTGTCCAGGAAAGCAGAACTGTTCTGGTCTTGCCTGTTTAGACACCAGGATTTTAGCCCTGTATGTACAGTCTTTTGCTGTGGTGCCTGACAGATGTGTTCACTGATTTGCTTGCAGGTCAGGGGCAAAAGTTGAAAGATCTGTGCTATACATAAAATGTTTTTCAGGAGTTTGGAGTGAGGAGGAGATGAGAAACAGGTCAAAATCCCTAGAAAGCAGTTAAGGTGCAATCTGAAATCAGGGGTTTGAAGAAAATGAAGGGGGAATTTCCAAAGGCATGTATGTCCTTTCTGAGGACAGCTTTGGTCTCCAAGACCTTTAAGAGAAAATGCTGCTTTTACCTTTCTCAGTGTCTAAAAAAACCTGGGAAACCCAAACCACCAAAACCTGAAGTTAGTAATGCTTTGTGGGTGTGCATACACTTTAGTGTGAAACATGGGACATGATCAATGAGTGAATGCTGGGACTAGATCCTTTCAATAGCAAAGATAAATAATAGTAATCTAGTTAAGTTTTGGGTTGGTGAACAGCTTTCTGTATATGGGGTAGTGAGACAGGATGGCTGTAGAAGTAGTAGCATCCAGCACAGAAATTTTTGTAATGCTTCTGTAGCCAACCATTTAGCTCAACAGTGAGTGATATCCAATTCCTATGTTAAGAGTTCAGGACTTTGTTTAACTTTGTGAAAGCTAGAAAGCCCACTTTTAATAATGTTGGAAGTTTTAGGTCTGTATTTGACCATCTACTTGTCAAAACACTTGTACTGCTGGAGGATATTTCTAACTAGCTTTGTGTCATGCAGGGATGTAAACACATGACATGTGAAAAAGCAGTTAGGGATGAGTTTGGGGAGCTGGAATAGGCAGTTGCCTGTTCTGAGTAAGGCAAGGCTCTAACAAACAGCCTTACAAACTTCAAGCCTCCTGAAATAAGCAGTATCACATCTTACTTCCATTTTTAGTATTACATTTTCTAAATTAGTATTTCTTCATAATATTATTTAAAATGGTGGATTTAAAATGTTTACTTAGTATACTGCTTTTAATTGCTGTTTTTGTTTTTAAAAATTGTCTTGTTTTTTAGGTGCGGTTTATCACCAAAATATGGCATCCTAATATTAGCTCAGTCACTGGGGCCATTTGTTTGGATATTCTGAAAGATCAATGGTAAGATTCCATGTGGGTTTAAATGTGCAAAATCAAGTATACTGGTGTCCTGGATAGGAGACAACAGCTCACCTTGCTTTTAACCTTGTGCTTATAATTTGAGATGTCCTTAAAGCACACATTTTGGTATAGTATTCTGAGGTGCAAATATGCAAATGAAATGCTTGGGTGATCATTTTGGAAAGCACTAAGTACATATTATATACACAGAGAGCTCTTCCAAAAATTTTTGCACTAGGATGAACATTTCATTGTTGACATTTTGGGTGTTTTTGCATAAGTTAATTTTTTATTTTAGTTCTTTACTGTTAACAAATACTACCTATTGCTTCCTTTGATCAGTTAATGTTACTGCAGAAGTTTTAATAGTGAAAATCTGTGGAATAGACTTGTGTCCAAACTAACAGCTGCACTCATTGTTCATTTTGTTTTTCAAAGTAATTGATTTCATGTGGTTTGAAGATTGTGTAACAGTTGTATGATAGATGTGATACCTAATACAGATGGTTATTTTCCTCCATGTCTGCCCCAAAAGAATAGGACTGTAATTGCCCAGCAGATCATACCAGTATCTAATCCATACAAACTTCAAATACTTGTAAAGTTAACAACTTTGTCAAGAGTGCTGTTGGCCAAGCAGACGTCAGTTGGGTTTGAAAGAGAAACTTTAGAGGAGAATGCTGGAGTCTTGCAGGTGACACATTGAGTGTATTAATCTTTTGCAGATGTACAAGATTATAGAAATCATCTGGCACATGATAGTGTAAATTACTGAAATGGAATGATAATGATGATAAGTTCTTGTCTAACTTCTGGAATGGCATATTTTTTCTTACCGTCTGAGAACACTTGATGTTCTTTCAGGCAATAGAATCTTCCAATATGCATGCCATGGTACCTGGTATAGTTTTTCTTATCAGTAAAGCCAGTGCACTTTTGTACCTGCCTCTTAAGTATTCATACCACCCTCCAGTTTTATTGGAGATTAATGACTCTTTAACTGTCTGTCATGGTGTAGCACAGCTTGGATTTTAGTTAAAGAGAACTCCATCAGATTCAGTTTAAAGGCACAGAAAGGCACAGGATTGATTTTCTGGGCATAGAGCAGTGATAGGGATACACATCATAAAGTCACCCCAAGACACTGTCCAAGTACAGTCTCCTGAGAGGTCACGCTCTGAAGCAGGTTAGTGAATTGCCATGAGGTTGTCAGTAAGTATCAAAAGGCAACCTAAAAAAGTCATGAGCTTCTACTTAATTTATGTACTTTTGGGGTTTTTAGTCTAAACCGTTGATATTTGAGAAGGAAGGACAGGAGAGAAGAGTTGACCTGTGTTCTTGTAATCTTTGAGTTATGTCTAGCACAGATAATTTGATCTGTGTCTCATTTCTGTTATTTCTGCTTGATAAAAAATCCTCAAACATAAATATCTTCCTTTGCCAGGAAGTATATGAAATAGGAGTATTGGACCAAGAATTTGACTTCTGTATATTTAAACCAGGTCACACAAGAAGCACCTGTATTATTCCAGTTGTATAGTTATAAAGTCTTCCTTTGAAACACTGTCTTCATTTGGAAGCACTAAGGAGAGAATTTCACAGAACCTGGTGGTGACAGGGGGAGATTTCCTATATACTATTAATCCCTCTTCAGATGATTCTTAATGTAGTGTGATCCCTTCATTTTCTAGTGGTGCTATTTGTAATTTTTGTTTCTTTTCAAATCATAGAATGGTAAATGAAAATCACTTGAGCATTGTTGAAGTGCTTATCAAAGCCTCTGATCCTTTGATAAGAACAGACTTACAGCTGCCTCTGTTGCGTACTTTGAAGCATTTCTGTATTGTTATAGATAAGACTGCTTTTTTCCTGAGTAGCTTCCTAAAACTCACTAAGCAATATGAATGGTTAATATTGTTGAAACAAGTTGTTTATTGTTCTTCAATATATGCAGCTTTAGTTAATTAAGAAATGCCTACATCATAGAATCATAGAATGGTTTGGGTTGGAAGAGACCCTAAAGATCATCTAGTTCCAACCTCCCTGCCATGGAAAGGGACACTTTCCACTAGACCAGGTTAAATCTGAAGTGGCATCATTCATAATACGTGTGCACACAGACAAAAAGAAATATATACAAAGTTACACTTGAGAAAAATTACTCTCGAGTTCAGTGAAATACTTGCAGAAGCCTTTGGATCTTCTCAGTGGGCAAAGGATTAAGCTTTCAGGAATGGTGAGGATATTAGCCCAGGCTTCATAGGCTTTCCATCACCATGCTCGGAGTCTCACTAACTTGAGAGTTTGCTGGATCTGAGAGTCATCCCATTCAAGGAAATGCTGGTCACAGCCTGCTGTGGTCCGGGAGAGCTCAAAGGGTCTCAGTACCACTGTTCATAGATAGGGTCACAGGATGACTATCTTAAATCATCAGTAAATTTCCATCCTGGCCACAAGGATGAGTTGGTAGTTACTGGAATATTCTTTGAGAAGTCCAACAACAAAAGTACTATTCCACTTGGTCTGTTGTTCAGACACAAGGAGGAAGTCTCAAGGCTATTTATTGGAAAACAGGGGCTTGTGAGACAACAGAAGTTCTGGGAGCAGATAGTGTTTTCGATAAACTGAAGGGAACCTAACTGTCCAGATGCCATTAATCCAGGCCGAGACCTAACAAGCATTCCTGAGACCACAGCTGGCCTAAGGAGGGAGCCAGGGGGAGGATGTACCACCGCACACCACCATATTTAAGTTTTCTGCATGTTTAGGTTGAAAAGTGGTTTGAACAAAATAGCTTCATTAGAAAAGAAACAAAAAATAAGCAATACACCCCCCTGATTAATAATTTAATCTTTACATTGTTTTATCAAGCATTCAAAGGTAAATTGGACAAATGCAATTCTGAAATACTCCTGTAGAAGTATTCTAGAAAATATATTTAGTTCCACAATGCCTCTTGTCAAATCTTTTAGCAACAAGATCTGTTTATGAAGTGCCACTTCACTGGCTTTCAATGCTCCTCTTGTTGCTGTGTTTTAATATAAGTCTCAAATTTCACTGCATATCTGTTTTTCAGTGAGGTTTGAGAATTAAAGGACTGGAGAAGTTTGGCCTATGGGCCTTAGCAGGATTTCTGAAAGAATTAATAAGCTGATAAAATACTCATTTATAGATGGTAGATACTAATACTATTAAAAGAATTTAATAGTTTGTATAGTTTTAAAAAGTCTCTTCCCTACTCTCCCGTCCTCTGATAATGATTTTCTGTTCTAATGAGCATAGTTGAGATGATACTCTGCATATTGGCAGGAGGTTTTATCAGTTTGCAAAGTCATGTCTTTAAGTTATTTTTGATGAGTTTAATGCAATTCTTTCTCTACATTGCATGCTTGATGCTGAAATTCTTTGCAGCTGTGGATTTTCTTCATGTTTAGGTGTTTAAGTACTTGTTATGCCAGTTTGTTTGCAAAGTAGCAACTGTTTGCTGGTAGAATTAAAATAGGGGTATGATTTTGTAAAAGGAATACTGTTTATGCTTATCTGACATAATTTTCGTTACGTGGTTTCGCTTACTATGGCCTGTATTTATATTCCAGGCCAGTACTTGGTCTCAAGGTTTTAATTTTAAATATACAATGTATCTAGCACAGTTCATTGAAACCTGAGAACTAAATTACTTGAAAGCTGTTCGGCATAAATCCCTCGAGCAGAGATTATTAAGTGAATGTGTCGTGGCTGGATATATGGCTACAAAAAATCTCTTGGCTTTTGTGGTTTTGACAGTCAATAATAAATAATTTTTTGTTGTAGTGACTCTACTGGAGGATTCATGCTTCAGTTTTAGTTGGGATGCAGAAATCATTATAAGAGATAATACAATTTGAATAGATAAATAAGCAGCAGCCAGCTTGTAATCATCTTCCTGGGCACCCAGAACTGCTGGATTTTGTTCAGGGTGTTTGAGGAGCACTGAAGCTTCTTAAAACTTTGAGAAAATTGCAGAGAATATTAACATGGTTTGAGGGAACCCTTCAGCAAGCAGGCTTTCCCCTCTGTGCTGTGTGAAAGCTATTCTATTATGCTTTTTAAAAAATTTTCTCTGATGCGTGCCCGGTCTTGTATTTGTCCTGTAAATATGCAACAGGCTTCTACTCAAAGGCCTTATTAATTTCCTTCCAGATTCCATAAGCCATTGGAACAAGGTGCCAGAGATTTTTGCTTGGATTAACAAGATTATTTATTTCACAAATGGAACAAATATTGCAGATTATTTGGAAAAAAATGTTCCTGTAGCCATGTTTGGTTGACAGAGTAGAGTAGCAATCTGCTGGCTGCAGCTGCTCTCGGCATTCTGCTGGGTTACCTCTTGGAATAATGAAAGAGATTGTTTCCTAGAGAAGAATGTAAAGAACATAAGTAAAAACTTCCTAAATGGAGAATTAGTTCACCTTTAAAACTGAAGAAGAAAAATAAAACCTGGCAGTGTTTTGTAATCCTCTTAGGACTCTCTCAGCCCATCAGAAGGTAAAAGAGATTTCTTTCCTCGGGCATGCTGGGTACAGCTGGCTTGCTGTGCCTTTTAATGTTAACACTATAGTCACCCAAACTAGGGGTGCTCTTTTTTAATGGAAATGCCCTAAGATATTATCTAAAAAAAGAGGAAAAATGTGTAAGTGAACAAAATGTATATCAGCTCTCTTTGTTCTGTTTCAATCCAGATTTTCCTTATGGTTTAGCAAATGCAATGCCAGTAGAAAGCCAGGCTTTTGGTTTGGATGTCCAGAGTGGAAGCTTTTAATTTCAAGTTCTCTGAGGGGACAGTGCCCCTGTAGGGAGCTCTCTGCAGCTCACTGGTGCATGATAGTGGCCTACTCCCGTTTTGCAGATGGCAAACCTGCAAGCTTGCATGATAGCTAAGCAACATTTTGGGATGGGAGTGGGAGTCAAGGGTTATTGTAAGCTTTAGGAGCAAACAGGATCCAGTAATGCCATGGGACAAAGGCAAATAGGAAATTTTACCTTTAAAATTCATTCTGCAAGCTGGCTGCTTGTTCCTGGTGATTGGTCAGGTTTTTGTTGAAGTAGTGTACCTGCTTAGAGAGTTGTTGTACAAGAAAGATGGGAACCATAGGAAAAATCCAGAATGAAGTACACAAGAATAATGGTCTAAGCAAAAACAATGTACAGTGAAAGATTGGGAAGCCATCTCAGTGTGCAGAATATCAAGCATTGTGAAAAACTGAAGTAAATTTTCCAAGAGCCTTCTAAGGCTTTGGTTAAGAACAGATCAGACAGGAGTCTGTCAGGAGTGATACAAAACCTTGCCTTTGGCAAGGAGGAGAGAGCAAACGTAAAATGCAACCATGAAGCTCACTTGAGTTACCAAAGAGAATTGCTTGAACTCCATGAGCTGTTGCACATAAATCCATCCACACCTGGAAGTAAACTTCAAATGTAAGAAGAGTTGGAAATACCTAATTTTTTCAGGGTTCTATTCTGGATCAATAAACTTCAAGGTACGTTGGAAAATTCAGAAGACCTGTATCTTTGCACTGGAAATTCGTTTTAAGGAAAATACAGCTTGCTTATTTTTTTTTTCTTCCCCTGGACATTCTTCTCTAGCGTGTGAAGATGTAGGGGAGGGGATGTGTGTGTTTGTGTGTATGTGTTGGGATTTTTAGCTTTGTGGGACTATCAGTATAGATTTTCTTTCAGAATTGATGATCGGAATTGTTTTTGCTTTTTGCTGATGAGGAACAGGTCCTGCCCTACTGGTATCTGTAAATACAATTCTAGGCAGTCATTTCCATTCACTGTGTTCTCCCAAAAGAAGGTAACACTTCTTTGGGAGAAGTGAAAAAAGAAGAGCTTTTAAGTTCATGGGAAATCAGAATCTATTTTTAGCTGTCCCTTCAGTTTCTTCTGTGAATCTTATTATATATCTGAAAAATTCGACTAAGCTAATGTAGAAAACAATAAGCTTTTTTTTACTTTCTTTGATCAGGAAAGCTAATTGGTGTTCTAAATGTAGAAGATTTTAGATGGTTGTATGATAGTTACACAAAATATGTCAGTTTTTCTTTACCATTAATCACAAACTTTTAATTTCTTCTTTTACAGCAATTGAAGCTGTAATGGATTTTCTTTTATGATTTAAGGATACTTCTTTCAATGTTTATGTCCAATAAAACTGTCTTATGATGCATGAGATGGGAAAGCAGTTTTGAGATATGAGACTTGAAAATAAGTTGTAAGCTACATTTTTAAGACTTTTTACAAATGTAGCTAAACCAATCTTGTCTGAAACTTACGATTTCAGAGTTTAAATTCTCTGATCATATAGTCATCTGTATATCTAAATGGATAAGTTGTTGCTTTTTATTGTTATTTTGAAATTGGACTGTGAGAAGTGCCAGTATGCTTTGTATAAAAATCTACAAATATAACAGATGAACAGGGATTGAAAGGACCTGGCAGTCTTGAAAGGCAGAGACGGCTGGAGACAGCTGGTGTCCATGGCACCTTTGGTTCTTAGTGATGCCCCCTGCTCCCCAAAGTGTATTTTATACTCCTAGAAGGTACAGTGGAAGTGGAAGTAAATTGCATGTAAAAGTGGCACAAGAGGCTGCAATCCTTTTTATGTCATCTTGTCTACATTTTCAGATGTATCTAAAGTAGAAGGATTTCTGCAAAGGAAAGGGCAGAACAGCTTTTATTTGGAGAAAATAACTATAACATTAGTTATTGTTGATAGATATTTCATGGGAAGTCTGTCTTTAAAACTACAGTAACTAACATAATAAAATTACTTAACTGGGAAAAAAGACTCTAGATTTTATAGTGGGTGTGGTAGATATTATAGTACCTGAAATTCACTGCATAAAAATAAAAATTATTAAATCCATTTGAGCATAGTAAGGCCTGAATGACTTAGTGTCCCATGACACCTGAATGCTGGAATAGTAAATATGTTTTATTACATTCCGGTAATATTAGCAGATGAGACTGTGAATTATGTCATCAATGTGTACATTAAATAGGTTAATTTCAAGATAGTATAAACCAGTAGAGATTACAAACCCAAGGAAATGATAAGAGCAAAATAGCATCAGGTACATGTAAAGAAAAGAAAATTACTGAGGAATAGATTTGGATGAGGAGAATTTTATGTTGTGATGGTTTTGTGATTTTTCAGAACTCAGATTTAAAAGCATAAGGATTTTTTTTTAAGATATAAGTCTACGAAGTTCAGCTTAAGGGACTTCAAGCCAGTGTGGCAGTTGGAATGAGACACTATGTGCTAATTAAAATCTCTGTCATTTGGGATGTTTCTCACTTGCAGTTTGATGTAGAACACTGCACTGCGAAAGCTCAGCAATAATTATCAAGCTAAAAAATAAGTTACTGAGAAAAATCTTCTAGAATTAGAAACAATTAAGGGAGAATGGCATGTTTGAATGGTTAGTGACACAGCAAGAAAGCTGTGAATGTAAGCATCTAGGAACATAATATTTGGGTGCCACAAATGTACCTCTGACATTTTACCAGCATCTATTCTTTGTTCATTGGTACACACTGCTCAAGTACCTTAATACAGTGACTCAGTACTGGAAAATACATAAATTTCTGAAACCTAAGCCTGGGAAGGGATTTGCACACTGTTTCCTTTGTAGCTGGATCAAACTGTATCAGGTCAAACTGTTCCCCACCTATTCTAACAAACTCTTTCCATTTATTTGCAACCTTCTGAAAAAAAGAAACTGTTTTCTGTTGATTGAAAATTGAGCTTTGTTTGTAAGAAATTGGATGTCTGTGTTTCACAACTTCGCTCTGGCATTCATGTGACATAATCACTTTGTTCA
Organism: Coloeus monedula; assembly: GCF_965178545.1. Taxonomy (NCBI): domain Eukaryota; kingdom Metazoa; phylum Chordata; class Aves; order Passeriformes; family Corvidae; genus Coloeus; species Coloeus monedula. The sequence goes on along the minus strand of NC_138785.1, from coordinate 51,947,715 downwards.
AATCTAAAATGTTGCATTTTCCCCACTCACCTTGCTACTAGTTCTTAAGCAGAGTAAACAGATCTGTGTATTGGTTTGAACGTCTGTGCCATTGCCACAATGATTTAAGAGTCCAGTTAACTCTTCAAATCAGAAATACTCAACTTTCTCAGAGTCTGTGGGGTTCTTACTTGGTTTCCAGTGTACGCCAACTGAAATGGTAGATCAGAGGTTTTATTTATGATTAAAATCTAATGAAACTGTGTAAGTGTTACAACTTTCCATACTTCTGGTGTGTAAGAATTTCATACAATTGCTTTTAAGGGTTTATTGACTTCTCTGAGCATACTGGATTTTCTTGTACTAAATTATTGAAGTGTCTTATTCTAAATACACTTGGAGATCAGGATAAATGATAAGAACCTAAAACCTTAGAAGTTCCAACTCCAGAACTGTGCTACCTTCAACAGGGTTCTTTCACAGGGGCAAAGAGTGACTTTACAGGACCGTTGTGACTACAGAATGTTTCTGGCTGCCGACAGTCGTGTCAGGTTGTAGTGAGAGGAAGCCAAGGAAGTATTTTGATAGCACATTCCATAATTAGCCTAACCATTTTACTATTGTAGTAGTAATTAACTATGTAAATGCTTCAACTTTGTTGAAAAATGTCATATTAAAACTGGTGCGAAGAGATCTAATGTGTAGAGTTCCTTACCTGTTACACATGTTTAAAATGTAGGTCGCTGCTCCTGCACGAGGAGTGCCGGCAGAGGGAGCATCCGCAGCCTGCCGGCCCCGCCCCGCCCCGGGACGAGGTGCTGCTACCGGCAGTGAGGGAGAATGACACAAGCCATTTCGGCGTTGGTTTTTTGCGGCTTTTTTTTCCCCAGATGAAATGAATTACAATAAGTGGGCATGGTGAAATGTGTAGGTCAAGGTACTTTCCAAAAACTTCAGAAAGCACTGTTGATAGGAAAGTCCATGTATAAAACCTTATTTAAATATATATACAAAGCAGTATTTTGATAACTATAAGCTGCAGCAGTTTAAAATTATGTTCCTTGGACTTACAATCTGTAGACGATCCCATATCTTCTATGATAGTAGTACAGCCACAAGGGTGAATACAGACATGGGATATGGTAAAGGATTTTTTTAAATTTTCAATTTCAGGGCAGCAGCAATGACTCTAAGAACAGTGTTGTTATCACTGCAAGCATTGTTGGCAGCTGCAGAACCAGATGATCCACAAGATGCGGTAGTGGCAAACCAGGTAAGATACTCAGTTGACTGTGATTTTTAAACACTTCTGTAATCTTTGCTGAGTCAGGTGAGGTCCCAAGGCTTACAGGAGGTAAAAGACTTTAAACAATTTATCATAAAATTGCATATAGTAAATGTGAGCTGCTACAGTGTTTTGTGCTCTTTTTGAATTCTAGAGTGAGTATTAGTTACTCTACAGTGTCAGAAGGTTTTGTCCTTTATTTATATCACCTTGTGAGAAATATCAGGAGATAACAGCATAGTAAAATGAATTCCAGTATACCTTGCCTTTTAAAATCTAAGGCTTCCAGTATAAGAAAAGCAATATGCTGTTGGTTTAAAATGAGTTTTAACTTGGTGGTGTTAGTTGTATTTGGCTTGGTATGAAGCTCCTCTTCTAGATTAATATGAATATTGTTGAGCACTGTATTTGTTTAATGTCAAAATATTATGAGTAATAACTTGGGGATAACTGTTTTAATCACTGGTTGAATTGCTATCAGTAAAATTTTGTAGTCAACAAGGTTTGTTGCCTTTCAGACATTAGTGATAATTTTTAATACCAATAAATAAATGTCAGTGGGATCTTAGGCCATACCTGGACTGCCATGATTCTGTTTAAATTGTTGATGAAGGAGAGAAACAGTCTTTCCTCTGGCGATTCTGAACAAGGTCCTAAGTATGTGTGTGTTCTCCTTTCTACTCTGGGGCGAGAGAGAGAGGCAGCCTGGCTTCCCCACTGACTGGCAGTCAGGGTGTATTTCAGTAAAAGAAGAACAAAGCAAGTTGATGCTGGAAGAACCTTCTATCTCACCTGTGTCTTCTGTAAGTCAGAACCCTCCAGGATAGGGTGACAAGGTGTGCACTCCTTCCTCTAAAACTCAGTGCAGGATGATAAGCATTTTTCAGACCTGTCGGGATTTGGGGGAAACGTGGAGATTAGAGGTAGTCCATTGCACTGCTGGGTGCATGAGAGCTGTGTGCCACCACTCTACTTAGTAAGTACAGAAGGCTTGCTTGTGGGATTCTGCAGTAAGGCTGCTCTGAAGAAATGTCCATGAACAGTTCTGTCAGGCTGAATTGCTCTGCCCAGGGAGAAGTGTTGTAAAGGCCAGAAAGGCCACCAGGCATATCCCTGCACTGTTTTTTTTCTGGATGTATGCCCTTGCTGTCGCATTCCCTCTTCATTAAAAAAAAACACTATATCCTTTTTCACAAAGGTAGTGTTTCCTGTTCTGGCTCTGATGGTAGAATTTTGTGTGGGAATCATAACAGTAGAAGCACTTGAGCTGGTAAGAGTTTTTTCTCAGGCAAAAAACTTCATGAAACTTTCTAGATTCCAAAGAGCAATTTTCCAGGCTGCCCCTCAGGTGCTTGTGGGGGTGTGTCCAGTGTGACTGTGGGACTGTGGCATGGCTGATGTAGAGAGGATTCTGTTTACCCTGTTTCCTGCAAATATCTGCATGAAAACTATACTGGGGTTTGGCCTTGAGTTACAGGCATGTGTAAGTAGGAAGTGATTATAATGGTTTTGAGAGATATGTTGGTAAACACCTGTTTCCTTCATGTGTTTATTTGGTGTTGGGGTCTCTTTTACTTTGTTAGGGTTTGATTGCGTTTTCCAAAACAAAAATTCCCAAGGCATGAATTTATTCTCCACACTTGTGCTATTTTACTAAACTGTGTGTCGTCCAGGTAAATGGCAATGTTGTACAAGCTCTTGAGCTGAATCCCAGGGAGAGCTCCTGTTTGAGTAAGAGCAGTATTTTCAGACACCAGCTGTCTGGTGTGCAAGTTGCTCTGGTTGCTGGTTTTTTTTCAGTACAGCAACATGAGCTGCCTCAGATTCCTGATACCAAAACATCAGCAAAAGTTGGCTTTAGGCTTTTCTCAATTCAGTGAGAAAATTCAGGATTATTTACAGATACCCAAGTGAAGGAATTCTATTAATAGAGCACTGAAACCTAGTTCTGAGTAAAATTCAATTACGACTAATCCTTTGGACTAGAAAGCTAGTTGCTTTTTAGGCTTGGCAGTGTTCTCAAAAATACTTTAAAAAAATTAATTGGGGGAAGACCTCTTAAGAGCAGAAGAAAATAGTACTTCAGTATGCTACTGGTGTTTACCTTAATCCTTCCTCTTTTTTAGTCATTACACCAAAAGAAATTTATTACAGACCACTGTATTCATAACAGTGATTTATTTCCAACAATAGATTGCCTCCCATGTTTGTTTTAATGCCATTAATGCCACCAGATAGTAAATACACAAATTATGACCCGTGGATCAGAATTAGAGGGAAGTGGGCAAGGCATGCAAAGCAGTGTAGTTGGTGTGGGTTTTTGTAGGAGAGGCAAAATGAAATGTACTGCATTTTACATGCTTTATAGATCTAATTATTATTTTCATGTATGAATGAAATGTCTAAGAATGATAATCAGCCATGTTTCTGTCCTTAAAATGTACCTAAATATTTGAAAAACGTATTTGCTAATATCTTGTTTTATTAAAGTGATGATTTAAGGGAAGAGGGGTTTTTTTTTTAAGACAAAAAACTTGATACTGCATACCAAAGTTGTTAAAATGGGAAAATTATTTAACTTTTCTGAGTACAGTTTATGACAGATGACCCACTTTCTTGGCAGTTGAGTTCTTGGCACACACTAAAAATTCTCTGTGATATGGTCCAGTCTGTTGTTTATTGGAAAACTAGTTAGTGACGAGATTGGTCTAAATAATATAGTTACATACTGGCATGATTCCTTGCTTTTTGCACTTGCTCACCCATTTTTCAGCCCTTCTTCTGTCACCTGTGTGATCAAGATCCTCATTCTCAGGAAGAAGTCTGGTAGTAGAATGTTAGTCCAGACTGAAAAACTGCAGACCTACTTGCAGTGCGTAAAACCATATATTTTTTTAATGATTAGAGAAATGCATTAGAGTAGTACACAGTACCATGTTCAGGAGATGTTAACATAGGGATAATTTGTACTCTGTCACACTGAATATAAATTTTCAGCAGCTGTGCTAAATATAGGTACTTCGCTTGGGTCGGTGCAATTGAGAGCAATACCTGGTTGTACACATTAAATACCCATAGTGCAAAATTTGACCTGAAGACAAACTCATTATATCAAATGCTTGCATAGGTTTACTCTTTGTGTAATCCTCACCTCTAAATTTACTTCAAAAATAGCAGCATGATCAGTATGAAACACTGTGGAAGATATTGTAGGAAGAATGATGGATTGCAGTTTGCCATATTGTCTTGCTGTGTGGTTAGATTGCTGAGATTTAACTTTCACCTTTTCCCCCCTCTCTTTTGTGTAGTACAAACAAAATCCAGAAATGTTTAAACAGACAGCTCGACTTTGGGCACATGTGTATGCTGGAGCACCAGTTTCTAGTCCAGAATACACCAAAAAAATAGAAAACCTTTGTGCTATGGGCTTTGATAGGGTAAGTATAAATAACTTAAAATATTTTTCGCTAAGGGCAGGCCAAGTATATGTGTATAAATACAGGAAGTCATCAATAGCATCAGAATCTACTGAAGTAGATTTGCTACTTCCATGATGTTGTGTAGATCTAATTATTCTGTTTTGCTTATTATTTTTAAGAATTGGAGTTTTAAAATACTACGCTACAGATAAATCTTGTGAGCTACCCCTGTCTTTTTGAAACAATTATTCTATAAATTATTATTTGGTATTTAAGAAATGGTAAACTCATGTGTTTTGATTAATCTGTGAACTTTTCATTCCACCTTCTGGAGCTGCAGGTTCACGCACTGAAAATATTATTGCTTTTGTTTTCTCATTGCAGAATGCAGTAATAGTGGCCTTGTCTTCAAAATCATGGGATGTAGAGACTGCAACAGAATTACTCCTGAGTAACTGAGCCATATAGAGAGAGCTGCTTCTGTAGTCCAGCTTGCCCCTTCTGGAGGAGCATCACCATCTGTTATTCCTAGGATTCTATATAGATTCTCTTTCAAAACTGGCACTCTTGCCTGATGATGCTATCTAGGCACTATTGGAGACTGAAAAAAAACGCTCTGTAAATAAAGCTAATTAAACGTCTGTGTAAATTTAAAAAGGGGAAATACTTTAATTTTTTTTCTTACTAAATATTGTAAAAATTCTTTGAGCTCAGCTAAGATAATGGGGGAAAACCATGCCTACTTTAGTGTTTAGCAGTGTGACAAAGACTAGCAGGAACTTGCTTCAGGATTTTGATTTAGTAATTCAGAAAGCAACATTTTGAGTGTTAGTCATCAAAATTGTTGGTGCCACTCATCACAGTTATCTTACTGTTTTTAACATGGATCCTATGTGCCTGTGGATTGACCTATATTTGCATGCTTGTACTTAATAGACATATTAGGTAGGGTCGCTGAAGAGAGCACCATTGAAATACTCAATTGCTTTTGTAATTTTTTTCCTGACAGACTTTCAAGACTTACCCAAAGTTCCAAATGGTGACCTATTCAGAACCATTTTCTTTCTAGCTTATTAATTGGGAAACCTGATTCTCCTCTCCCTTACATCATACTGTTGATTATGTTTCATCATCTGTGGGTATTATGTGTGCCATTGCAGTAGTCTAGGCTCCCCTTTAAAAATATAGATTTTGATTTATCAGTAGTGATTTTCATGCATCATGTTTTCTACACAATCATGTAAGGAGTATGCTTTGATACAGCACAAAAAGATGGAGCTGGTTTCATTTCCTTTTTTTTTGTTTTAAATAGCTGTAAAGTGTTCTTCAGTACATTCTGGATAATATGATTTCATGCAGTTCGAAGGAAGACAAAGCTGATTCTCCAGTGTACTGAGAATGAAAAAAAAAATTTTTGAGTACTTGATATGATGCAATCAGCTGCTTTTTGCAGCGGTTTTCTAGCTTTATTTTGGGCTTCAGTTTAAGGATTGCTTACCAGGTACTTTAAAATTCATCCTTGCTTGCATTTTTCTCTGGTTAACACATGGAGGCTGTGTTGGTGTTTTTACTGTACATACTTCAAATGCACATAGAAGTAGAAGTGTGTTCTCAATTTAGCTTTTTTTTGGATTGATGTTTCTGATAAACGAGAACTGAAATCTTACCTTGGCTTGTACATACAGTCAGTCTTTTTATTTGTATTAAAATGACATTTCATCCTGAGTGCAAAAGCTTGAAAATTATTAGTCTTGCAACTTCAAACACTAGTACATCTATTTAAAGAGAGCTGTAATGTCTTTGTGAATATGATGCTAACTTTTGAGAGTATATCTGACAAGGAAGTTCAGAGAAATCCTGAGACTAGAGAGTGGGGATTGTGGATAATGGAGTACTGTATCAGTCATCTTTTCTATGACTCTTATATTTTGTTCTGTTTTTTTTTTTCCTCCTAAGCTGTGGATTAATAGGGTGGGGAAATATATGCCTACTTGGGGTTTTTCTAGAGCTATGAAGTACAAATAGAAATAGTTTTGTACTTCATAGTCTGTTTATAACTCACACTAGATGAAATCAGGAACATTATGGTATCTGTTAAATACCTGAAGCATAGTAGTGGGGAACAGAACCAGAAAACAGAGCTGTCGAGACCTGGCTAGTTCTGGGATGTTCCCCGTACTGCTCTGTCTGATGTGTCCAAACTTAAAACAGGGCACAAACAGTAAATACTTTGAACTCATATCAGTGCAATACTAAATGCATTTGCTTAGTCTTTATACTTACTGCTTTTTAAGGTGTAGTCAGTGATCAGTTTTCTTGGGTTTTCTTGAGTTAGTGTAAATCATTTGCAATGATGCCAAAGGAAATGAGTTGTTTTGACTTTCCGTATATTTATTTATTTTTTTAACAAGAAGGTGCTACTGTTCAGCTGGTTTGCTAGATGAAAACCAGGGACGGTAGGAAACTGGCAAAATGCTACTTGTGTTAATCTCAAGTTGCTGTCTTTTCTGTTATACAGGCTAAGAACTTATTGATTACATCAACACCTTTTTTTTTTTTACCCTGGTGGTAAATACAAATTGCTGACTACTTTCCCTTGTTCTTCGCTGCTATTTATCAAAAGAAAGAACTTGGAAATCATTGTCGGGGACATAAAACTACTCAGTTACGGGCTTCTGAGCATGTCTTTTGATAAGATTAGTCTCCTAAGAACAGCAGGCTTCTCCAACAGTATGTGAAGTGATTAAGGAAGCCAGGGAAAGGGGGAGAGGCAAAAAAGAGGTTCTTAAGTGAGCATGGTCACCTCTGAAAGAATGCCCTGTTAAGTTTTACTTCTCTCACGAAGTTACCTCATTTTCTTCTCTACTGCAAAACACTTGTCTTCCCCTTCCCCCTTATGTATAAATGTTGGATTCTGGGTTTTGCTCTCCATCCATGTGCTTGGTAGCTTAATGCTAGCTCAGGTGCTGGCAGGAAGGAAGCTGGGAAGGAAGCATGACCCAGCATTAAGGAGACATCTTTGGTCTGACGTCCCTCTGAATTTTGACATGTCACTCCTTTATAAGGAATGTTTTTGTATTCTTGGTAATTATCAGAGTTGAATATAGGGATAATGTTGTACGAGGTTAGTTTAACTGCAGCTGGGGCTGAGCCCTAGGAATTTTGCTGTTAGTGTTCAGCTTATCCTTGTGAGACATTGTACATACAAATGGTAGTTCCGTTTTCTGTATCGCTGAACATCGCTATATTCAGGGCCCTGTGCATTCACAGACGTGGAGTTGCTGTGCAGCCCACTCCAGCTGTGGACTCAGGCTGCACATTTACCACTCCTTGCAACAAGACATGAAACATGGGTACAGTGGCTTTCTAAGTACAAAGAAACCATGTGTTGTCTTCCTCTGTTGTGCCAGAAGATGGCTTCAAACAGTCATTTTGAAGTCCAAACGGCCCCATTTTTCTAAACAAGGTATTGGTAATAACACGGATTGTCAGAGCATTCTTTGGATTTCACTGCTGAACATTTTAACATGCATCCAGCAAAAAGGTTTATCCATATTACCCAGTTCCTCCAAGAGCAAAGTACAGCTTTGTTCAGAGGTAGAGAAATGCCCTTTCCTGTTGCCAAAAGCCTCCATTTTCCCATGAGTACCAAAAGCCCTGACTGTATTCCACCCCCTTGCCAAATTCACAGCTTCCTCCCATTCCTTCTGTGAACAAGCTGTGTTCTCAGTGTGACAAATTGGTGCATTTTGGAGACAAAAAACCTTAGAAACATATCCTGGAAAGATGTGTCATTTAGTGCATTCTGCATCCTCCAAACTTGATTATTTTGTTAGAAGCTTGCAACAGAGTACATGGGGCCTTGACTATAATTGGTTCGGTAGTATTTATGAGCAATTAAGTACTATTGGTGTATGAATATGTCTTAGTTCTTTTTCTAATTATCACTGTATTCAACTGTTTTCCATGTAAATTGGTATTGGAACACTGACATAAGGAATATAGAAACTTTTTTCGTTGTTGTCTGAAAGGAGGAATTAAATAGCCAGAAAGAATCTTACCTTGTAACACCAGATCTGCATTAGATGGTGTGGGTAACAGAAACATTTAAACTATGCAAATTTAAGCCTAACAGCTGTGACTCAGACTAGGCACTTCAGAGCTTATGGATTGCTTGTGTCATTGGGGAAGGGAGAAGGGGAGCGGGGGCAAATCAAAACACAGATTCAAGCGCAAATTTTTGTTTACTGCATTGGTCATGCACTGTGTCAGGAAGTTCCATTTTTAGCACAGGGGAAGTCAACTGTGCATGTCCCTTGTTCCCTTCTGAATAACCACCAGAAGCTGGCTTAGACTTGGAGGCTTGCCTGAAGTGGAAAACCTTAAATTATTTAGCAAAAAAATTGCTTTTATTTAAAGGCTGATGAGCAATGAGAAGATGAGGTGTCCTCTCCTGCTCGGTTTTGTTGATGGAGTTGATGAGTAGGGGGCACTGATTTGTGACCAGGTGCATAGTTTTGTATGGTTTTGATGAGCAGCTGGCTCAACAAGAGGTAGCAAAAGTGCATTTCATCAGTGTCTGTTGCATCACAGAACTAAAGCATGAAAGTCAAGATGCTTGTGGGTGCCTAAAGCCTCTTCTGGGAAGACCAAATAGATGTTTTCAGTGTTAACCATCCTCGTTTTCCAGGCACAGTTTTCTCCTAGGGCTAGGCAAAGGGGCAATTACTTCTTTCTTGCTAGTTTTCTGATCTGTTCCAAACCTATCTGTGAATGATGTAGGTAGCTCTTCCTGCTTGTGGTGTTTGTGTCATCAGCTGATTCATCATCGGACTCACAAGACCAACTGTTGTCAATGCATTTGGCTTCTGGCTTGGTTATTCCAGCTGCAGTGCTCTGTTGGCAGCAACCTGACTTTGGATTTGTTCTCACTGGACAAACCCTTGCAAATCATTTGCCCTGTACTGTGCTGTGATGTTCGATCTGTGCTGTTACCTGCTTTGTAGGCATCAAACTGGCTCCAGGATCACTCATGGTGCTGAGCCCTTCATCGATAGTGTAAGTTCAGGTCCACGGCTCGACAGACGAGGAACTGTACTGTGACAGTGCTGTGCTTGTGTGGTGTACGATCTGCAGCACCTGCTGCTGCTCTGGTGCAGTGTCTGAAGAAGGCTGCCATCATAGGAATGCTGATGTCAACTGCTGAAGAGTCCTGCTTTTCACTTACCTTTTCCATCGTAAATTCTGACTTTTCTAGTAAATGAGTATTTACCAATAAATACTGCAGAAGGTTGGTTCCTGAGCATCAGCCTTCCTGTGGAGGAGGAACGGGGGTGGGGAGGCTGGAATGCAGCATCAGTATTTTTTGTCTTGAAAATAAAAACTACACAAACACTTTTGTACACAAATGATTTTTTAAATAAACACACATTTTAAAAGATGTTGATTTTTCACTGGGAATGCTTAACAATAAATGCACGTTTCCCTGAAAACAGTTTTCATTTTATTTCTGACAATTTTGATTGTTCTAAGATTATAGGGTCTACTGCCTCCATGTCAGTAACAAGAGCGAAAGGGATGATCATTTTCAAGGTGCACATTAGAAAATTTTGAAGAAGAAAATTGTGTAAATAGAAGTTGTGTAATGGAAGCATGTGTTATTTCAACAAGGACTGCCTCACATGATGGCCTGAAAACTACATGTACAGCTGCACCACCACTTGTCTCCTTTCAAAGGCTGCATCTGAAGAAACAAAGCCGGTAGCTCACAGAGGAAAAGTTCTCTCTGGATTTTCGTGCACCGCTTATGTTCATGTCATCACATTTTAAACTATGTACTTCAAACTGCAGTTGGTTCATGCACAGGGAGGTGACAGCCTGGTGGCTAATGACACTGCCCTGTTGTTCAGCTCTGGAAGAATCTAGGCGAGATGATGACTATGGATTTACTACCAGTACAAACTTCACTTTTTTGGCATTTGTCCACGTTTGTTAAATGGAGTAAAGCAGTTTGAAGGCAGCAGCTGCACAGCTGAAGTAATGAGCAGTGAGTTTGCTGTGGAGCTGGTTGTAGTACTCTGTTTCAAATCTGCGTCCCATCTTCAGGTGCATGTTTATCCCTGAGCAGGTTTTGCAGGTTTCTGGGCAGGCTCTACCAGCTGGGACAGTGCTGCACAGTTTTATGGTGTAAGATGTTGTTTGGGTTTTTTGTTTCATTTTACTGTCATCAGGAGCTGTGTCGTTCTGTGGTACCTCATTCTTTAACGGGGTGAGGGAGAGGGAGCACTCCTCAGTCCCTCTCCTGCAGGTCTTAGCCTGACACTAATTCAGAGAAAAAAAAAAGGTCCATATTCCCCAGTTTGTGTAGTTAGACACTGACATGAGTAACTGAGAGCTGCTTTATACTGAAATACTTGTGAAGTTGTCCAACAGCCTTGTCATTCCTTCCAGCACCCCAAAACTGGAAGCGAGTTCACAGCTGAAATGGACTGATGGTGCTTGCTAGCTTGACTTGTCCTGTACTTAGTTTTCTGTTTCAGTGGCTGTAATACTGACACATTTGGCTCTCAGACGGGTAACTGATACCTCCAATACAGCAAATCCAGGATTTTAAATTGTTTTTAAGGTCAAGTCTGGATCTGGAGCACCCGTGTCTGGTATAATGTCAAATAAATTACATTGCTTCACTTAGTGGCTGCTTTGTGTTGAAATACATGAATTCTTTAGGTGGGTTTATGACAGCCTGGTATAACACAAAGGGTAATAAGCTGGGCTGGTGAGGAAAATATGGTGGCGGGGAGAGGGGAGGTGGGAGAGAACCTGTTTTGTGCTGATGATACCTGAGCCAGCAGACCCCTTTAGCACTCCCAAGTCCTCTGTGTACAGCTGCCTTTGCTTGCAAGTGGTGCGGGGCATGGGCTTGTGGCCCCCTGCTCCTGCAGGGTGGGGAGAGGGACAGTGCCCTGGTCACTTTCCTTTGTCTTTCCTGAAACCTCTTCTCAAAACTGGCAGTTTAAAAACATGATGACGGTGAATAGTCAAAGCTCCTGCTGACCCTGAGAGGTTTGGGAAGTTCCTGCAGCTGAGCCTCATTGCTGTATCAGGGCAAAGCCTGCTATCCCCATTTTTGTACATTTACGTGCTACCTAGGTTCAGAGGTGGGTGGGAGGGTGTCTTTCTTGAAGGAGGAACCTTTTGCTGGTTACAGCCCCAAAAAATAGGAGCCAGTTACACACCAAGATGGATTTTGGTTCAAAAGCACACCTACAACTGGCTGGTCCCATTTCACACTGCAGTCATAACAAAGAGCAGGCACTGGAAATGGCGTCACAGCTTTAAATTTCCATCAACACAAGGCTGGAGAACAAACACCAAACACAAAGTTGGTCCCGGGTGTTTCTGGAAGTGGTGGCCTCTTCACCTCGCTGCAAGAAGCTGTTGGGTGTGAAGCAGTTTATCTGTGTAGATAGTGGCTTAAAGGATCCAAAGCCGTCAGTGCAAATGGAAAGAAAGCACTTGATGTTTATGACTTCTAAAGAGGCAACTCCAAGAAATGAATCCTGCATATGAACTTGCTATAGGTGAATGACCTGCTGGGATGGGGGCATGTTCTCACTCTTTGCTTTGGCATATGTGTTGCCCACTATAGCTTATTCCACATTCCAATCCTTTAATGGTCTGAACTACATCAAAAGTGCTGGGATAAACTGTCTCCAGGCCATAGTTACCAGGAGAGGGAACTGTTGGGAAGAAAACATGTATAAACAAAGTAGTTACCAAAATTCACTGGGTCAGACAATGCTGAGGTGGAGGAGAAAAAAAACAAAGCACAAACCAAACCCCCAAAATTTCTTAAAAACTAAGGGAGAGTCATTCTTTGTATTTATTGTTTGTGTGCCATTCTTTTCACCTGTGAATGGTTCTTATCTGTGAGGAATTCAGGAAGGGGAACTGCAGAGTCCTGAACCTGGGGAGATAAAACCCAGGCACCAATACAGGCTGGGATAACTGGAAAGCAGCTTGGCAGAAAAGGACCTGGGGGTTTGGGACGTGGACCAAGCTGAACGTGAGCAACCAACCTGTGCTCATGGCAAAGGCAGCAAAGTGTATCCTGGGCTGCATGAGGCAGTGTCAGCAGCAGGCTGAGGGAGGTGATCCTGCCTCTCTGCACAGCCCTGGGGAGGCCATATCCAGTGGGAAGCCACGTCCTGCTCTGCTGAGATGGGCTGGAGGGAGCCAGCTGTCCACATAAGAGACTGTGAACTCAGGGGGCCTGGATCTGTTCGATGTGACTGCAAAAGAAGCAAATACACAAAAGGGGCCACATCCTGCAAGTGTGAAATGAAAAAGCCCTCTTAATAGCAAAAAGGTTAAAAAACCCCACCATCCACCCAAAAGAAGAAACAACCCATGTTTTGGCTTAAAGGTACGTTTTGGAAAGAAAGCAGCTCAATGATGCAGAATCAAATGAAATTCTGTTGTCATTTTGGCCAACTGCTTTGGGCAGCTTCCAAAACCACCTTCATGAAACAATGTGTGCAAGGGAAATGCTTAGAGCAGGAACCCCGCCCTGCTCCCCAGCCAAAGGCAGTGAGTACCCCCCTGGCATGTGGTGCAGCTCCCATGAGGCAGCAGGAGGGGGCTTGAGCACAGCAGGGTAAGTGGTCTTCTGGAGGAGAAACACATTACCATTTCAGGGCTGAAGAGTGACCAAATAAAAAATAGACTTGAGCTCTTGAGGTCTGAGGAAGATGGCAGATCTGTCCTAGTAAATTTAACAGAAGGCCCCTATGCCTCTGACTATAGCTCTGGGGGTAGAGGTGCCCTCAAAAATGGCCAAACAGCATCTAATATACGGTGGTTATGTGGGAAAATATTGTGTTGGTCAGACACAACATTCTTGGAGAAAGTGTGTAAGGAGATGGAGGAAGGCAGTGGGGAAGAAGTGGTGCCACAGCACTGGCAGTACCCATCCCCCTGTCCACAGGCACAAGAAAAGTTCCAAGGAGCAAAGCCTACAGCCAGCCAGGGGGGTGATGAGTCAAGGGAGTGGATGCAGTGCTGGGTGTTTGGCTGTGACCAGTCACCTACAAGGGACGTGATCTCAGGTTGGTATTAATTGGTTGGGAGTAAGTTTGGCCAGGAAATAGGAAATTTTTTCTATTTCCATTCATTTCTCTAGGGCTGTACCTCTGGCTCTATTTGTTTACACTCTCCCATTCAGGTATTTATACACATTGATACACTCCGAAGGATGATCTTACCAGGAAGGTACCTGAAACTTGGAGAGCCAGAGATACAACCACATCTACCTCATGGCCAACACACCAGGACTGCTTTGAATGCCACCATGACCTTCTGCGTGCAGTCTGTGGGGGGTTGGTGTTTCTTAAACGTGTGGAAGCTACAAAGGATTAAAAATACACCCTGTTTCTGCATGAGGGAATGCTGGATCTTCTGTCATGTCTTGTAATAGTCCATATGACTAGAAAACTTCCCTAGAACATTGGAGATTTGGCCATTTAGTATACTTGGACAGACTGAGGCATCTCCAGAACCTGCATGGCAAGTGCACTGTGAGTAACAACCCTCCTGACAAAGGGAGTGGTAACAGCAGGAACCAGGTGCTGACTGAGGGAGGATGGAGGATAGCAGTGCTGAACATGGGGTCCTTGTGGGAAAACCAGACCTTAGAAGCTCGTTACTAAAGCAGAGCCTGATAAACTGCGATGTGCAGGCCCCCCACAAGCCTCAGAAATTAATCAAGGCAGAGTCTGCTTTCTTCCCAAATCCTTTTATGCTCAAAGCTAAGCTTATATAAGATTCAAGTGAGAAGGTAATGCAGAAGACACAATGTGCAGGCATGGATGGATACAGCAAAGAGGGCTTTGAATAGCTAGGAACCAATGTACTGCAAGGCTGAGAAAAGGTGACTGGAAAGGGCACTAAGGAAAGGCACCAAGGTACTCTGTCAAGCTCACACAGCAGGTGTGCAGAGCAGCTCCCTTGTCCATGCCCGAGCCTGAATCCTGTCCTGTCCTACCAGCATGAGGAAGGATGAACAGTGTTTGCTGCACCACCATCCAGAATAATTTATCCAGGTTACAGATTACTCTCTCCTTTCCTGGGAACACTCAGGGATGGAAGCAGGTGATGGCTTGAATTATGTGGGCAGTGACAGTCTCTCCTAATTTCACAGGAAGTGGAGAAGAGCTTATGTGTGGGCAGCAAGGAGCAGTGAGCTGCACAGGGGACCCTGCATGTGCTCTGGAGACAGCACATAAACCTCCTGAGAGGAGACTGATGGCTCAGACCTCTGCCACCAGCATAAACCCAGCTTGTCTCTGGTTTGGGGACAGCTGGGGCACACAGTGACTTCCCACTTGCTTTACAGCCATTGGACCCAACACCAAAGAAACAGCCGTAATCACCTTCCATCTCTTGCTTCAAGAGCTCCTTGGGGCATCAGAGTCAACACATCAATTTCTGCTTCCAGGGCAATGAGAGAATTAAATGCTTGAACCAAGGCGCAGGACATGTATTTCTTGTTCTGGAGCATGCCCAACCTGCAGCATTATGATTTGAGCTCTTGCAGCTGGAAGGGCTGTAGGAGGATACTCAGTATTCCAGAGCTATTTGGTCAAGCTTTTTGCCTGAGCTGGCACACTGCTGAGACTACAAGGCTGCCAGCATGACCTAAGTGAGTTACAAATTAGCTTGGATAACCTGTGCTCCCAGTGAAAAGCAGGTGTCTCCTGCTGGCTGTCCCTCCTCACCAAGTAACACAAGACTCAACTGCACCACCCACTTGCATTGCCCATAGATGTCTTGGCTCTGCTGACCATGGATAGAGCTGCACAGTTGGTGACAAATCCCCCAGGTTCAAAGTTGAATGGCTCCTTAGTAATTTCTTGCCAAAGCTGAAGAGCTCACCACAAGCCTGACTTCCTCCTGTTGGCTCACAACACGCAGCCACTACAGGCCCACAGTCCTGATAAAAGTGTCAGGGTCAGGACTTTCCCTAGGCAGAAAAGTGGCTCTGGTGCAGGTTGGAAACGTCTTTCCATCAGGTAACAGGAAGATTTGTTCCAATGGTATGACAACTGCCCTTTGCCTGACATGGCACCAGGGCTCTGAGGAACACGCTCACAGCATCTCCCAGCACATGTGATGCTGACCGAGTTTGGCTGCAGAGCTGCTCCTACCACTCACTGCAGCACATGGGGCTGTGCCTTCAGCTCTTCCAGCCTGAGCGAGCAGGAGGTCCCAAGTGCAACAAGCCTTTGGCTGTGGTCCCACTAGTTTCTTTACAAGCAGGCGCACATGCCAGAAACTGGCTCATCTCCTTTCAGACTGCAAAAAATAGTGCTGGGAAGTTCCCTGGAGTCAGAGATGTTCCTATTCTGAATCTGAAGTATACTAGGGTGTGATTTGTGGAAGTAGTCATCCTGTGGGTCACCACACTGACTTGGTGCTAAGCAATCTCTAATGGGAGCAACTGGGTCATTTGCCCCCTTTGAAATAGGGGGCATTTAGAAATAAGAAATAAAAGGACATCCTGGACTCTCCTGACTCAGGCTGTGCAGCTGGGAAGGGACAGGTTATCAGCAACCACTTCCAAAGTTCTGCTCCTGAGGAAGTCTGGTCTTGTTCTCTGCCTTCGAGGAACTGAGGCAAATCAATCCACAGAATGTCTGGATTAAAATCTCTTAAGGAATGGAAGCTACTGTCGGTCTTTGAAGTTTAAGAGTATTTTACAGTATTATTTGAGTTTCCTTCTGGCCATCTGAATACCCAGGATACTCATCAGCCGATGATTCCCTCCTGTCAGAAATTCAAGAAGAGAAAGGCTTCAAGGGACACAAAAAGTGCTGCTGTACAGAAGGACTTTGCTCCCTGCTTTTTAACACCTTGCTGCTCCCAGTGCAAATCTGTTCCTGCACTGAGATACAATGCCGTGGGCTGAAAACAGCCACTCTGTGACTAATGCTTGGTTATCAGCTCTGTGCACCTGCAGCCAGGCTTCTTCAGCTTGCGCTATTTCCCTGAGCATCAATCTGAGATTTGATTTCCAGGCACAAACAGAACTATTACTGCTGATAAAGACAATAACAACGCACACATGCAAGAGAACTACAATCTGCATGGATGATTTCTTTAAGAAGCAAGTTTCCCATGTATTGTAAATGTTTGGTGATCCTGCATCTTTCTTCATCTTTAGAGGAAACAGCTCAGCTGTGACAGCCCCACCAGTTAACTTGACACTCAATAACCAGTCTGATGCTGCACTTGGTCCAACAATGTGAGCTAAGTATCTAACAGCTAGAAGTACATTTTAGGTAACATTTTTTTGTTATTTATCAGTACTAAAATTTACAGGGCTTGTCAGCATGTGCACAAAAGGTTTGTAATGCATATTATTTCTCCTGTTTAAGATTGCTCTAGACAACATTATTTCATCCAAAAGAACTATTCAAATTTACTTTTGTTGAGTGGTAGAGCTTTAATTTAGAACATTACAAAGTATGTTCTCAGAACAGCTTTCCTGTCTTACTGTGATGAAAACCATGCAATCCAGGCATCGGAAGACAGAAAGAAACAAAAATAAATGTATGTCTGCTAAGAAACACAGCCAGACTTTTATGAAGATGGGAACTTAAAAGATGGTAAAAACTTTGCTCTAACTATGTAACTAAATGTGAAACCTCAGCACCTTTAAATCCTACACTGGTAAAAAGCCATAAATACTGTGTTTTATTGGGCTTCCTATTATTCTTAATCACACATTAACAAGTGAAGAACTCTGAGCATCAGTTTCCTTATTATAATGGGAGAATCCCCACTCATGTACAATATTTGAAAACTGATATATTGCCAAGTACACACACACACACACACCCCCTACCACCCTCCATTCTCTTCAAAATACTTTGCCTTCAATTCCAGAGTTTTATACTTATTAGTATTTAATAGATCATATTTTTAAGGCCTCAGCAGCACTGGCAATGCATAAATTATGTCTGTGTTAAAACGGTGGCTGTGCCTTCTGTCCTGGTTCTCCAGGCTGCCTCCTGTGTGCAGTCAGCACTCAGAGCCCCTGGGTGCAGCTCTGACACCAAGGTGCCCACCCATCACTGAGGCAGCTCGTGACAGCACCACAGCTGCCCCAAGGGCTTGAACGGGAACAGTGCGGGCAGGCAGGGAAATTCCGAGTGCAGCCTTGGCGGGGGCAAGTTCTGAGAAGAGTCAGTGGGGGCCACCGCTAGACCCCTCTGGTAATTCTTGTATGCTGCATTTCGGCTCAGCCAATTATGCCCAGAATAAATTTGCTCCATGAATGTACCAATTGACTCTACTGATAATCAACATATGAAAGTAACTCAAATGTCCACATTAAAAAAAAAACAGAGAAAGAAACTCAACATAATCCCGTCTGAAGAAACACAATTGAAAACCATGCACTGAACCTCCAGAAACCCCTCCTAACCTACATTATTCTGTGATGATTCCTTGAGTAATTTGACATTGTAACTAATTAAAAACTGACCAAAAGAGGTAAAAAGGAAAAAATCCAATAATTATCCACTTCAAAAAAAGCAAAGCTTTTGGAAACAAATTTGAATTGCTTGCAGGATTTGTCAAGTCCAGATTTCAGATCACTGTTAAAGGCACACAACTAAGTATCAGAACTCATTTCTAAAAGCAAGTATCTTTTTCAGGTAGCACTAAAACACTTTAAAATTAGTTTAAACCAAAATACTCTAACTTTTGTGAAAGTTAAGTATTTGACCAGAGCACCAAAAAGAAACTGCATTCTCATCAGTAAATCCACCTTGTGAAATTATTTCAGTTTTAGAAATCAAACCCCTGATAGATACACAATTAAATGATTTTAAAAACTCCCAGCCTCCCTCTGTCAAAAGCATTTCAAATCCTTCAGGTCAAAGCACTGCAGGTTGCTTTAGAAGGGGAGCTGCACACACTGCTTTATGCACAGAAGAAAAATAACATCAGCTGTATGCTTGCTAAGAGAGACTTAACTCATGTTTGAGAGCACACAACTGCACCCTACCCATTTCAGGAGCACAAGCAATCCTTAACTAATGCCACCAGTATCCAGCTCTTCTATATGAATCAAGGGATTTCAAAATTTGCAGAAGAGAAACAGGGAACTGAGGCAGTGGGAAACAAAGCAAACTCTTCACTGTCACTCTGCAGACCAACCCAACCCCCTTCACAAGATAAAGCACTGTAACTTTACCAAAAAAACTTAACTTTTAAACTACGTTACTGTCTGCATTACAACTCCTTCGCTCTGTATAATACTTCTGTGAACGTCCAAGCCCATATACAGATATAGCAATTAGTATTCTGTGAAAGAAAAAAAAAAAAAAAATCAAAAAAGGACCACCACATGACACCTAGAAGCGTTTATTTTATGCAACAAACTTAAATATGATCATGTGTACATAAAAGTGTACACTGTATCTATGCTGAACAATGCCAGGAAACATAATATTGATGCAACAATCTTCTAAAATAAACATTAAAAAATGAGCCTGGACAGGAAGACAAAATGCAAAACAGACTTACTTCCAATCAGCACAATGCTTAAAATTGAGAGCAATCCTAAACATTTCCAACTTTCCTTACAAAGCTGCCAAAGTCCAACTATTTTTAAAAACTGATTTTTTTTTCTTTACATCAATAATAAAAATCTGGTGACAAACATTATAAAATCAAATGCTGGACTGTCTTTACTCCTTTAAAATTTAGAATATTCCAACAGAACTGCAGGAGTAAAAACACTTAAAAGTGATATATGTTTTTATAAAACAAACATCAATATGTACATTTATTGCAAATTATATTAAACTAAAATGGAGGGAAAATTAAAAAATGAAATGTCTACTTGCAAATTAATAATAATTTTAAGTGATTACTTTCCCACTCTGATAAAAATCAGAAAGCAACATTTATAAAATTGCCACCACATGACTTTTCATAGCAGGGAACTGAAATCTGTACATCTTATTTTTGCAGAAAAGTAGGCAGGCAGAAAGAATTATACATAAAACAGTCTCCAAAAGTAAAGCAAAAAAATTTTTTTGTGTTTTTTTTTTCCTCTAGTCTTGTTTAAAATCCATTCAGTAGACTTCTACCTTTTCTGTGAAACATGGGAATACCTGGCTCTAGGATCATGAATTTTACATGTCAGTGTAAGGACCTTCTCTGACTTTCTTTAAAAAAAAATGCAGCATGAAAGTTAATGGTGTAAATACACTTTTAAACTCCAGAATGCAGGAACTGGAACCAAGTGTTAAGCAATTTGCTTAATTATTGACTTTTCATAAAAAAAGTCTCTGGGGAAATAAGTACAGATGCTTTTAGCCTCTTTCTCAAGAGTTTCTGCTTTACATTTCCATTGAGAAGGATTAATTTCATGTGAAAGGGAAGCATAGTTTTCCTTCTGGTTTCAGAGCTGAAAGCTGTGTGTTTTGAAGTAATTTCAGTTCCTGTACAGGAAATTTCTGAATCCTAGTTTTTGCAGAAGCTTGGAGCATGCCTTTATTTGGCCATCATTTCCTCCCTTTTCGAGCAAGTTTTCTTTTTACCTTTATGGGGGGAGAAAAGGAAATGAAAGTTAATCGTAAGGACGTGGAAATTCCAAGTGATTCTGAATCAAAATCCTATTAAATATTGTTTACATTTCAGCTTTTACACTCTTTATACTGTGATTTTTCCAACTCCATCTACATCTCGTATCTTCTCAACAATTACATAATTAATTGAATACAACTGAATTTCCTTACTGAATAGCACAACTTCCTGAAAAACTTGAAAGTAACACAACTTGAATTGTGCATTTCATAATACCATAACTGAGTAATGTTTTTTCAGCATAAATATAAACAGTTATCCCCTGCTTTCACTGGAATCAGAGATTAAGAACAGTAATTTGATCTAGTTAACTGGAATTACCCAGGTTTATAAAAACAGCCCATTTTACTTTAGAATAAGCATTACTTCAAATATTTTCCAAGTACTTACAGTAACTTGTACATGTCTACTTAGAAGCAAAAAACCTATCAGACACAGTGTTTTTTACACACAAATTTCTTTGATTCCTTACTATATAAACTGCAATAAAGAAGTAAAAAGAGAGAATTGTCCTATACAAGATGCCTGCTACACCTTAAGGAAGCCTCCCTCTGCTATCTCTGTATCCTCAGTATCTTCCTGGCTGCTCCCACAGGCCTTAAAAAGATCCATTGCATTCTGAGAGTATTCTGAACTTGAGTCTATCTCCAACAGTGAATCTCCATCACTTCCAAGCACCTGGCTTCTGAAAAACGTTAACAATGTTTTGGTATTTTGTCCAAGAAACACTGAGATATTACATATTTTAAAGATGCTATCTGATACAGTAGCTTATTAAAGGATATGGATAGTGCAATTCGTTCTGAAGACTTAAACAAGCATTGCAAAGCAGTACACAAATATTACACTCTTGACAGACAGAACATTTTACTGGTGTATAAACCTTGCTCTAAGAAGGTAACTATTTTTGTTCAAAGTTCTTTGCAAGATCTTCAACTTACAAATCTCCAGAAAAACTATTCCAATGATTCTTTCTTCCTTTAGATTAATTTGTGATTCCTTAGAGCACACTGGTCTGCAGACCTTATTGCTCTACCACTTTGGACACTTTTGCATTAATTAGGTACCAGGTCCAGCAAAACAGACATCTCGTGTTTATGTGCATAATGAATTGCTTATATTGCAAACCAAGTCAGCACGTTTAAACACTGAAGTAGCCCGGATTATCATCCAAAAGCTGTTCTGTAGTTTATGAAGTTCCAAATGTTATTTTTCAGTTACTTAAAACAGATTACAGTACTGCTAATCTTAAAACAAACACAGACCCAAAATAACAGAAAATAGTCAGAATTACAATTTTTCCTCTTAATTAAAGATAGTCAGTTTCCAAGCCTTTGCTACCAATGAAGTGAAGCACAGCAGAGAACCCAAATGCCTGTGTGCCTGGGATTAATGAATGCACTGAAACAACCTCAACTCTTAGTTGTTTTACACAGCAAGGCCAGGAAGGGAAATGAAGAGGCAACAGACATAAAGTAACATTTGGCGAAAACAGGTAAAGTTTATCCTGTTCTGACCAAACAAATTCATTTCTCCAACACCAGCTGCCCAGGCATTCACTTTGAAAAATAGAACTCAATGCAACATATGGTGGACCATGGCATCCACTGTGGTTTAGTTGTGCCCTTAACTATGCTAGGTCTGTTATAATTGCAAATTCAGGGTCTGACTTTAGACAGGAAAGGTCCACCGCCCTTTCCCCCCCCCCCCCCCCCCCCGCCGTATTTTATTATTTATTTATTTTTACCTCTGTAGATCAATTTGTCTCTGTGCTGCTGCTGGCTTTTTTGCTGTGTCTTGCTGTTTTGCTGCTTTGGCATTACCTGCCTCTAAACTCCCTGGACTTTCTTGATTGGCTGCTGCCCTCTTCCTTCCCCTGACAGCTGGTTTATTTGTTTCCTCGTTTTTTGCAGTGGTACCCTGAGGTTCCGGTTTGGTTGGTCGCCCTCTTCTGGTTTTTGCTGCCAGCGATGGGCCTGTTTCTTCTACACTTTTTTCTTCTGTTTTTTGATGAATATTCTCAGTTCCAGATGCTGTTGCTGTTCTTTTTTTCCCACGTTCAGTGCTATTTCCTTGTGTAGTCTGATCAGAATTAATCTCCTAGAAAATAAAAATCATGAATGTGAAGAAAAAAAGATTCCCAAAGGCAAACTCAAACAGTTACCTTCAAGAGAAATATGAGTTTTTAAAACTCTAAGTATTGTTACAAAAACACATCACGTGGTCTTAAACCTAGTAATAAGTTTTACTAAATGGGATTTTGAACCTCATCCTTGCAAAAATATTTTCTACACTGTGTGTAATGTTAATATCTGCACCCAATGTATCTTTTAGTTGTGTGGGACAGAGATTACAGTAAGACTAATTATTTCAGCTCCTCCCATGATGGTTTTTCTGGACAAGCTCCTTTTACTGTCTCTTTGTCAAATGACAGGAGAGGAGCAGAAGAGCTATTCCTATACAGCAATATTTACTATTTACTTCCATACATGCAAATCTTGAGACCAACATTCAGTGAAGGTGCTGTTTACCAAAGTCCTAAGTGCCAGTAAAGAAAACCCAAGGCTTGCAGGGAATAAAGAAGTAAGACCACACCAAAGATGAAACTGGCTGGTTTTTTTAATTCTTTGTCATGTCTAAATAGGTATGGCCTACATGCATGTTTTTCTCAATACCCTGAACAAGGTAAAGAAGTGATTAAATACTATGAAGAGGTGTCTGTATATGTGAAACAGAAAGGGTCAGCAATATACTTCTCTACACAGAGCAGTATTCATATGGAATCAAAGAGGAAGCAATTGGATGCTAAGCCTTCATTTGATCACTGACTTCCAAAGCAGTTGGGAGAAGGGGTAGAGAAAAGGATACTGAAGAAGCATGGCTGGGATGACTTAGTAATTTCAAACAAACCAATGTCACTATACTAAGTGCTGTATCTGAACCAAGGACTTAATTTGTTAAATACTCTACTATTATTTCTTATGTGTTCAAATGAGTCAGGCAATCTCTGTAATCTTTACTACTGTTCTAGCAGCTTCATAGCAGACACACGTGCTATTCTTATGAACTTTACAGATATCCACTCTGAAATTTCAACTTCAAGAACCTAGAAAGCATTTTTTTAAAATTTACTTTTTATGTGCTTTGCCTAACTTTTCTATGTCACAATACAAATACAAAACACCTGCTTATTACTCTAATTTCATCTAATAAAAAGAGATTAAGCAGATATTTAACTTCTTAAAAATCATACAGCCTAAACCGTCTATGTATCCCTACATTAATACAAAAATCTGTTTTGAATCACAGAATCATCTAGGTTGGCAGTGATCTTTGAAAATCATTCTGTCAAATCTTCTGCTGGCAGTAGGGCCTCAGTGATTATTCCAGGGCCTTGAAAAGACAAGCCATGAACAGTGATATTCCACCACTTTTCTGGACAGCCTGTTCCAGTGTTTAAATTTCTTCACAATGTAGATTTTTCTTTTTTTAGTATTTTTTTCAGCTTGCATCCAAACAGAATTTCCCCTGAAGCAACTTCTCCCACTAGCCTTTTTTCCTTCCAGCAAGCAGCCTTGAGAATACTTCCTTCCATCCATCTTTTCCATAAATACCTTTTAGATACTGAAAGACTGAATGATCCTCTCCAAGGCTTCTCTTCTCTAAGCTGAACAAACCCAACACTTTCTTCACACAACAACTTCTCCACACCTTTATCATCTTGGTGCCTCCTGCAAGGCTCTCTCCAGTTTTTCAGTATCTGCATGAAACTGGGGAGGACACAGTATTCCAGGCATAGCCTAATGAATGCCAAATAGGCTGGAATAAACACATCCCTCAATCTGCTGACTACTCAGGACACAGCTTGCTGCCCTCACTGCTGCCAAGACACACAGCCAGCTCATGCTCTGTTGGTTGTTCACCGGGGATGGTCCCACAGGTCCTTCCCAGCCAGGCAGAGCCCAGCGTGCTGTACAGCTGTTTGAGTTTAATCTATCCCATGGGCAGGACTCAACTGTGTTAAAATTCATGCCATTGTATGTTTTGTAAGTTAAAAAATCACTATGATTTACACATGGTGTTCTCTCTTTAATGAAAGAGGGGAGAACCATAAAATGTATTTTTAATAGTTTAATTAAGATTTTAGTTGTGACAAAAATCCAAAAATTAGATGTTTATTTCATGCTATAGGACCACTTGACATTTTCTTGGCAGTAACTTCCATTAAAGCTTTTTACAGGTGTGAACTTCCACTCTAAATCCCAGCCTCACTGTTACTTATTTTACAAAACGTGGAATAAAGGTGGGAGTAACCTTGCAATTTTAAAAAAGAAGGAGGAAGGCCATTCAAATGAGCTCTATAAATTACTCTGGATAAAATAAACAGCAGTTTTGAAATTAAAGGGTCTTCTGTTAGACTAGGAAGCTGATAGAACTATATGAAATGAAACTGGATGTTACCATTTCCTCAGAGACCGCCCGCAGTGATGTGGACTGAAAAAAGGCCCAATGCCAAGTTTATTATAGACATACAGTCCATAAAATCCCTGGACATACCTTGTTTTTCACAGGTTCTGTCTTTGCTGGCGTGACTGAAATAATCCTCACAGGATTTTCATCATTTTCACTGACTCCGGTTTCTGATATATCTGAACTTTGTTCCCTGGGAGCATCATGGAAGACATAATAAAACAAAAATATACAGAAAAGAAGAAAAATGTTTGGAATTATTGGGGGGGGAAAAAGAAGGCGGGGGGCGGGGGAATCAACACAATAGGCTAAATTAGTTTAAAAACATTTCAATTTGGCAGAGTACACACTTTTATTTTCTTTCCCAGAACTGGGAAAGGTCTGAAAGGAATTGGCTGGTCATTGAGCCAAATCCCTTACCACAGACACATCACCATATAATGCCTTTTGCAAACTTAAGACCAGAGCTGTAAAATAGGCTGTGTTCTTTTTCCAGATAGAACGACCCAATACTGGAAAACGTGGTGAAGAATAATAAACACCAATAATGACCAATCTTCATAGTTTTAAAAACAAAAGTAACAAAAAAGAAAAAGCCAAGATTATTACAACTTGTATCATGCACACTTACAGAACAAATTCTCAACAGTTATACTTCCTTTTGGCCTTATGAAATTTAGCAACTAGAGTTAACTTTCTCTGCTTTCTTTAACCCTTTATTTTAGTCACATAATCAATTCCAAACCAAATTAAACAATACTAAAATCTGAAAGTGTAAACTGTTTCTCCAGATTTACAACAAATTTTAAAACTCTGGATCCATGTAAAAATAATGCTTGCTAGAAGAATCACTGAATATTATAATCATATGGTCCACCTTTCCACTGAGACCCTGGCCTGCTTCAACAAGCTTTTTTTATCATTCTTAATCTTATGTAGATCAGAATATTACATCTACATCAAAAAAGTTTCTTGTTTCCAATCAGGATTAATCCTAATTTATACATCCTAATATACATCAAAACATCAACTGCACAAACCGAACCAAAAAGCAAGTATGGAGATTTTACCTACTGAGAACTACTACATTTTTTAAAACCAGACAAAATAAGGACACTCCTCAAACACATAAGCACACAGACTAAATCATCTCCTGTCCTAAAACTTGCAAGCACAGTGGAGAACATGACATAAAGAGCTGATGAAAGGTATTTTGAACAGCCGTACCTTGATCTGTTTCCTGCAGAAGAGCTCAACTCAGAGTTTACACTGCTTCCAGTCTCTGATCCTGTAGTTCTAATATATGGTCTCCTTCCAGTTGCAGATAATGGTTTGTTTACTGTACCTAATACACCGGTTGGTTTTGGCTAGAAAAAAAATGTTTACATCTTAAAAAATGCAAACTTCAGATACATAATTTTACAAATATTTTCTTGAGTATTTTAAAATACTTTTTCTGGATTAACAGTCTTGATCACAATGCCATCAGTTTAGAGCGACAAACCTTATCTTTACTTAAAAAACACTGTTTAATCCTTTTACTTCTTGTCATTTAAGAGCACTTCATCAACTGCCCTTCTCTCTCTCTCTCATGCTTTGAAGGCACACTAGCTGGAGAAGTCTCAACAAAAGCCAAAACGTTAGGCAATATTAGAGTTGAGAGCCTCTGGGTAAGGATGAATGGGAAAGCAAATAAAGCAGATATTGTTGTGGGAGTCTACTGTTGACCACCCAGACCAGGACACTACCAGCAATGAATAATTCTACAAGAAATTACAGGATCTTTCTGGATCAACTGCCCTTGGCTTTATGGACAACTCTGGCCCTGTATACGGGGACAGCAGACTTTAGATGCTGTAATACTTTTGGATGCTCTGGGAATCTACTTTTGAAAGTACTGCAATCTATGAACGCTGGTCACTTTTTAAGAACCATCTCTTAAAAGCACAGGAGCAGGCAATCGCAAAGAGTAAGATGTCACACAAGTGAGACAGAAGTCCAGCCTGGCTGAGCAGGGATCTTCTTCTGGAACTTAGGCAGAAAAGGAAAGTATACAGTATTTGGAAGCAACAACAGACAACATGGCAGGGCTACAGGAATGGTGTTCACCGCTGTAGGGAGAAAATTCATGTGGCCAAAGCTTGATTAGATTTCAAGTTGGCCAGCACTATAAAGGTCACAAAAAGGGCTTTTTAAGATACGTCAAAAGCAAAAGGAGGATCAGAGATAACACTGGGCTGTTACTTGATGAGGCTGGTCACCTCACAATCAGGAGGTGACAAAGCAGAAACATTTAACCCCATCTTTTTCTCTGTCTTCAACCCCAGTGATGGGCCCTGGGACCCCCAGAGCCCTGTGTTAGAACACTATGTCTGGGGGGAATGATAACCCCATTTTCCTCAGCCGCTCCTCATAAGACTTGTCCTCCAGGCCCGTCACTCATTTAGTTTTCCTTCTTTGGACATGCAGTAAACTCAGCTACTCAGTAAACTAAACAAATTATTATATTAAAAGAATAATATGTTTAAGTAAATGCTGTGCAGAATAGCACTAGGATGATGCAGTCACTGAACATTTGTCCAGTAACAAGCCATTTCTACAGAGATTGTTGCTTTTCTTGCTAGCCAATATTTTCCAGCATCTGTAATATCTTTCTCCTGCCTGCTCCATCATAGCTTCCACACATGGGAATTATTTTTTCTTCTTGAGAATGTCTTAATTTGTTAACTTGGCCTCTAAGGAAATGTAAAATTACATGAAAAATGTGACATGCCAGCTACGAAAACTTCCTTGACTGCTCTCCAGTGACAAAATAAAAAACTTCCTGTTGCCTACTCAGCCTGAGCACATAGGTCAAGTCATCAGCCACAGCAAGATCTAAAATGTTGTAACTGTATCAGAGAACCCCGAAGAGATATGTTTACTTCTAAACCACCTTTCAGCATATAACTATATAAATATAATATAAAAATACATAATAAATACATAAATATAACAGTTCATTTTAAACTCAATCTAGCCACTGCAATGGAAGATAATAAAAAGTGTTTTTACAAATACACTGACAACAAATGGAGGGCCAAGGAAAACCTCAATGCTTTACTGGACATGGAGGGGAACATTGTAACCAAGGACAAGGAAAAAGCTGAAAGACTTAACGCCTTCCTTGTCTCTTCTTTAACAGAAAGGTCAGTTATACTCAGGCTACCCAGCCCCTGAACTCATAGACAGGGACATGGCGCAGAATAGATCTGCTGCAATCCCAGAGGAAGTAGTAAGTGGCCTGATGAGCCACTCAGACACTCACAAGTCTATGGGGCTGGATGGGATCCCCCCTGAGGGTGCTGAGGGGGGGCTGGTGGAAGAGCTCACCAAGCCACTCCATCATTTTCCTGGTTAACTGCAGAGGTCCCAGATGACTGGAGGTTGGCCGCTGCAATGCCAATCTACAAGAAGGCCAGAAGGAGGATCTGGGAGATCTACAGGGCTGTCAGCCTGACCTTGGTGGCCAGGAAGGTTATGGATAATCTGTTGGTTATCTTGAGTGAGATCACATGGCGTGTACAAGACAACCAGGGGATCAGGCCCAAACAGCATGGATTTAGGAAAGATGTGTCCTGCTTGACCAACCTGATCTCCTTTTATGAACAGATGACCCACCTAGTGGAGGAGGGAAAGGCTGTGGATGTAGCCTACCTGGACTTCACTAAAGCTTTTAATATTGTCCCCCAAGGCATCCTCTTGGAGAAGCTTGCAGCACATGGTTTGCACTCTTCACTGGGTTAAGAAGTGGCTGGGTGGTCAGGTCCAGAGAGTGGTGGTGAAGGGTGCCACATCCAGCAGTGGCTGGTCACCATTGGTGTTCCCAAGGGAGCAGTGTTAGGGCCAATCCTGTTTAGTATCTCTACTGATGATCTAGAGGAGGGGATTCAGTGCCCCCTCAGTCCATTCATAGATGATACCAAGTGGGTGGCAGTACTGTCTGCTGGAGGGCAGAAGGCTCTGCAGAGGGATCTGGACAGGACAGACTGATGGGCCAAGGCCAGTGCTATGAGGTTCAACAAGGCCCACTGCCAGGTCCTGCACTTGGGTCACAACAACCCCAGGCAGTGCTACAGACTGGGGCAGAGTGGCTGGAAAGCTACTCAGCAGCTGGGGGGACTGGTGAAGAGCTGCTGAACATGAGCCAGCTGTGCCCAGGTGGCCAAGAAGGCCAATGGCACCTGGCCTGTGTCAGCAACAGTGTGGCCAGCAGGACCAGGGCAGTGACTGTCTCTCTCTACTCAGCACTGGCGAGGCCACACCTTGAATTCTGTTTCAGATTCTGGGTCTCTCGAGACTGCAGGGACACTGAGGTGCTGGAGTGAGTCCAGAGAAGGGCAACAGAGCTGGGGAAAAATCTGCAGCAGAAGTCTTATGAAGAGCAGCTGAGGGAGATGGGGGTGTTTAAAACTCTCTGCAACTGCCTGAATGGAGATTGTAGCCAGGTGGGGACTGGCCTCTTCTCCCAGGCAGCAAAAGACAGGAAAGAGGAAATGGCCTCAAGCTGTGCCAGGGAAGGTTCAGGCTGAAAATCAGGAAGAATTTCTTCACTGGAAGGACTGTTAGGCATTGGAATAGACTGGCCAGGGACATGGTGGAGTCACCATCACTGGAAGTATTCAAGAAATACTCAACATGGCATTTAGTGCTGCGGTTAGCTGCTATGGTGGTATTTGGTCAATGGCTGGAATCGATGATTTTGGAGGTCTTTTCCAGCCTTAATGATTCTGTGATATTTCCTACTGTTGTATTGAACCTAACTCTGCATTACATTTTGGAAAGCCTCTCCCAGAGGTGCTTTGGTTTGCAAATACAGGATGTTAGAATCACAGAATACCTCCAGTTGGAAGGGACTCCCTGAAACAGAATGAGATGTTCAAAAGAACATAGACATTTGCAGCTGAATTTAACAGCATTACCAGCAATATTAAAAATGTCACAACTGAAAATTTAAGATCTCCAATGCTAGTGTTATCACAATTCTCTATATGCATCATAACTTTATGCCAAGCTTATTTCAGTAATGGAAGAAACTGTAATCAAGAACCTGTACGTCAGTGTACAGATAACAATCTTGGTGGTGTGTATTCATCAGGTAGTATGTTCAAGGAATTAATTATATGTCATCAAATAAAAGAGTCAAAAATTACTGTACATGAGCTCTTAATATAAGTTTTAAACCATGACAGTCCAGAACATTTTAAAAATCACAAGTAATATTCAAAGACTTGCAACTTGTCAAAATACAGTACCTTTCCTGTCAAAAGAAGGACTCTTGTCTCTTCTGAAATGTAATTCCTGTCATTGCAGAAATCCTGTATAAAAGTAAAAATTAGTTTGCATTTGATGTCTCAATCTCACCTTTTTTCTTATATACAACCGACTTCTCAAATTAGATGCAACTATCAAGTGTTACACATACTTCACACCATGCAACCTGCTGACCAAGGAGTCAATCTAATAAAGATTGGTGAAACTAGTATTTTGGTGGAGATCTGCAGTGAGCATTACTGAATGACAGTATGCCATACCTGAAATTGGGATGAACATTTTTCCTTCTATTGTGACATGAATTGTTTCAAAAAGATACAAAACTGCTCTCCCTATTTGTTCACTTACACATTTTTAATGGGAAATCTTAACAAAGGAAAGGAGGTGCCATTTTCTCTAAACAAGTTGAAAGCTGCTACCTTTGCCACTCAGAGTATTAGAATTTACACAGGCTGAAATCCTGTAACTGAAAAAGGTAGCTACCACAAACACCAGCTCACTGTTACACGGCATCTGCCATTTCACAATTAAATAGGAAACCAAATTTTGCTTAAACCAACTCTGGAAAGGCTGTTAATTAACACTCTAAGGTACTGAAAAAATGTCAGCCAGTACATTCTCCAGGACAACCAAAACATCAGGTCTGGTCCAGAGAATTACCTGTGCTCCCTTTACACTTTTCAGAACTTTTTCTCTTGGAGAGCAGTAGTGCCACTGCTGACAGCAGAGCTGTACTCGCCAAGGCGATTACGAGGCAATAAGAGGACCAACTTGTACAGCCAGCAGAACAGCTGAACAACTACTGACAGACAGAAACATACCACAGGTAACGTAAAATAATGTTCCCTTTTTTTGGTCTGATTTGCATTCTAATACAGAAATACAGTCAGAATATACATATATAGTCTCATACATTCAGATGCACTTGTAAAACACACAAAAGAAATAATTCAGCAATACATGCTAACATATCAGTATTAATTTCAATTAGCTCTCACCTTGTTACAAGCATTCCTGTCACGTGTTCATAATACATAGATAGCACAGCATAGAGCTGACAAAAATTAATTGCTGATAATAAAAGATGCATTTTCCCACTCATTATCTTATGGAGATAACCAGCTCTCAATCATTAAAAAAAATGCATTTCCCCTTACTACTTTGGAAATAAAATTAACAAATTTACCTTTTCAGGTTGTGTAAAAAATTTGGTTGGCAATACAGGGTCCTTGGGTGAATCTGCATTGCACAAAGCACTTTTGCTGTTGATTACACATAGTGCTACATCACATACTGTGTAAAGTTTCTAGAGAAGAAAAAAGAAAAGCATGCTTTAGTAATTACTTACTGTTTTTACAGCGTAGAAAGAACGCAGTACTTTAGAAAGTTTAAACTATGCATTTAAATAACCACCACTAAGGACATACTTTGTAATTATATCATTAACCATACTGCTGGGTCTTAAAACACACAGAGAAGTCCTCATTTTTCATATGATACTATTTATAAAAACTAGTAATACTTTACATGACTATGCTGTAGAATTCAACCTCTTGCTCAATCAAATCACCTTAAATGGTTTCTCATCTCTGCTAGAAACTAATGGGTTTAACAGCAGCTGTATAATGCAGTATTTCCACCCCCAACAGCAGAAGATACTTATGTCAGGAAACTAGGCAGGAGTTGTTAAAATAAGGCAGCCAGTAACAGGAATATTTTTTTAAATTGTAGGTATTATGTACTGGCTGAGGTCAGCAAGGTTTTGTAAGAATGAGATTAGAAACACAAAGACAGTGCTTGCAATTAGCAGTGCCTCTAAAAAAACCATAAAAATGTCAGAGCTAGTTCTTTCAGACTTTCTGCAAATCCTGCTTGTGAAACCCTCAGCTCATCACCCAGCACTAATCTCAACTGCATTTCTTACTTCATTGGCCTTTGGCTCATCAGGAGACTGAGCATCTCGGGTAAGCTTGATGTTTTCTGACATCTTTTTCATGAAGGCATGGCTATTGTTTTCGTTCTTTGTCATTAAAACTTCAAGCATGAACCACAGGCACCTAAAAAGCCATAAAACCACAAGCAATTACACTCCAGCTTTCATACTACAGCTCCTACATACAGCAAAGCTTTATGAAATTTTCTTAACTGTACTAGCTTTTTCTTAAGAAACCAAAATCAATTTGAAGACATAAACAGGTAACATCATATAATGGTGTAAACAGAGTCTAGACCTTTATAACACAGAGTCGTAACTCTACTCCTTGGAGTAAACCGGCCAAATTAGTGTGCTTATTATTACATCTGTAAATACTGCCCAGCCAATCAACTTTTTCTCTCCCATACATGAATAGAAGCAGGAATTCTGGTGCTATCATCACCCAAATGAAATTCTGGAATCACTATCTAAGGCACTATGTCCCTGTCAACAATGTACCATGAGCACACTCAAGGCAGGCTTAAACAAATCAGGCTGCTGCTAGACAGCTACCCACATAAAATGGATTAATACTGCAGTTCAAATAGGAGAGGAGATCCAAAAAGCAGGTCAGATTCCTGCTAATGTTCCATATGGGACAAAAATTCTCCCAGGTAAAACATAATGAAATTAGCTTTCCTAGGTTTCTTTCTTTAAATCTAGCTTATTTATAGTGAGAATACATTTTATTTTGACTGAAAGTTTGTTCTAAAATTTTTTCAATTATGATATAAAGCACAACTGGTTCATCCATGCTGTCACCTGCTATGAAGCTCCACAGCTGCATATGGTCAGAGGGTTAACAGTCACAGTATGATAAAATAGTACTTAGTTGTAAAGACATACGGGTGGCTCTGAGAAATGCAGGCTTTGCCAGTAGCTAATTTAATTCTGAAGCTTTGGAAGAGAGATTATTTCATAGAAAGAGATAATAAAACTCAAGAAAAACAGGATGACTGAACATTAGAATTCCCTGTTCACAAAAGCCCCAATCTTCTTAGCTGATCCAAACTGTAATGAAAGAGATGAAGGGACATTTCTCTCAAAAGCTCAGAGGCTCGTGCATCAAAATACTTACAAAGCTATCTGATGTTCAAGAAACTGTCGCTAATCTGACTTGCATCCAAGAGCTACAAAGGCTATAGCAAATCAATCTGTTAGACAACATCCATCTATCTTCAAGAACTTGAATAGGATGAATGCAGGACCAGTAACATACCACTCTGGCCCAAGTTCTGCAAAATCCAGCGTCACCCAAAGATTACTACTTAGAACACATTATACTCTGGTAATTCCAGTTAACTCATATTCAGTATCTTGACTTTCTCATTAAATCAGCAGATTACATAAATAATTATCGACTCTGAACAAGACCTGTCCAAAACAGCAGTGGGATTTTATATAAAAAAAATAATATGCACCTAGAGGAACACAGTCAAATAAAATCATTCTTTGTATCCATTTCAGTAATCTCAGAATATGAATTAGGAAGAGAGACACACCTGAGACAGTATAAAGATAAAAAACAACCAACCCCAAACATACCTCTGCAGGATAAGCTTAAAAAACTTCATCAGTAACAGTAAGTATCACAGATTATGGTTCAGGAACTGTTAAGTATGCATTTACTGTACATCAGTGTATCTAGGCCACGTGAACCAAAACGAACTAGGGAGAAACCTACAAAACACACTGCAAAGCCTGTTTTTCCAACTTTGCAAGCATCTCTGTTAACACTTTAAAGTGAACACTAAGACACTCAGAGCTGTTAGAAGAAACACTGAATCACATTGAATAGAAAACATTTTTCTCATATCTCAGGAGACTCTTCAGAGAAGTATTCCTGCCAAAATTCCCCTACAGAGTATTTCTTTGTTTGGAGCAGTCCTTTCTGGCTAGTTCAGCCAGTCTGTGACAAACATGAGGGAGGAAATTCGACAACAAAGAAAAGCTATACAAGGAGCGTCCAAAAAAGCTCTGCACACTAGAAAGTGCTTCTCAAAGAAAGTATTAACTCAGTGACTGAAAATCAGAACGTGTTCCCATGCATTTTGGATAAAGCACAAGCTGCAGAATGCTTTCAGATGTTGCCAGGAACAGGAAGTCCTGGGACGAAATGTAGATTTGTTGATCAGGTAAAAAATCTTCACTGACTTCAGGTCTGACCAGGTGTGAATCAAGTAACTCAGAAATCAGAGCACACCACGCTTTACATTTAGAGAAAGAATCAGACTTGGACTGTCGTAAGTGAAGGTGCAAAAAGAATTAAGATCTGAACCAGCTTACTGGTGCCAAAAAAGAAGTGCTTTTTGGATGATGTATGTTGCAGTATGTGGTTATAAATGCCTAATACAAAACCAACAAAGCTCAGTTTCATCAAAAATTAATACAACGAAAAACCAAAATACTAAAACCAGAGCTGTGTGGTGGGAGAGACAACATGCTTGAACAATTTTTAAGTGTTAACTATATTTTAAAATTTTTAAATTCATTGCAAGATGTAAGGAGCAAAAGACGTTATAATTAAGATGTGAAATATTATTTGAGGCACAGAAGAAGGTCTGAATCTGGAAACAAGCTCCTGCCAAGTATGACAATATTGTGTACAGTAATCTGTGTTGAGTACATTAACAAGTACTAAGCCTGCACCGCTGATGTACAGTGCAAATGGTAAGTCAGCAGCAAACTTAGAATGAATTCTAGTAGGCTTGCATAGGAAGGGGAAAATAAGTTTCCAGTGAGGCAGGACTTACCCAGCCTCACTGTTTTCGAGCCTTGGAGAAGTGCTCTATTTTAAAAGTTCCAAAATATTTGAACTAACATTACTTGACATCCTATAAATATTCCGAGGCACAAAGACAAGACTCTAAAATCATTACTTACTTCAAAAGAAGCATACACAACTCACTAATTTGGTATACTACAGTATGACCTACAGGTTACCATTTGGGCTTTCAGAGTATACTGCTAAGCAGTTGTTGATGCCTTCTTCCCATGATTAAAGTGTTCCATATTTCCATTTTTTCCATTTATTGGTTTGCAAGATACTGTTGATAAAACAAATTTTTCTTCTTCCTAATTAGTTTTTTCCTCTTCCTAATCACTTTCTTTCCAAGTGCAGAAAATTCTCAGCGTAAGAATTCTAGAATCACTTGACACTTACTCTTTGACATCACGAAGCTGATCAACATCCTGAGGTTTTGTGAAATCTGGATCATGTGCCAGTAAGTGAATCATATATGGTACCACATATTCAGGCAGCAAGGACAGCAATTTTTCTACAGTGACAAAGACAACAAAAAAACGCTTCTATATTACACACATACATCATAAGAAAAACTTTTTCAAAGTATAACTTTTTCAAACACGAAATGTAAAATTTTGATGTGCATTTTCTTCCTACAAATTTTATTTTTAATGAATCATTAAAAATAAATGAACAGGTTTTACTACTACAAAACAACTTGGTCTTGCTTCAGGAAGAAGGTCATAAAGCCTAAAAATATCAGGACACAAAATTTTTTTTTGAGCACAATAACTACAACCATAAGTGCACTGTATTTTACATCTGTAATTATCAGCAATGTACAGCAGAGTATTTTATGGTTTATGCCAATACTGAACTAAGTAAATTTAGGTTTGAATGTGTCTAATACAAAGATGAGAAACAGATTA
Organism: Coloeus monedula; assembly: GCF_965178545.1. Lineage (NCBI taxonomy): Eukaryota > Metazoa > Chordata > Aves > Passeriformes > Corvidae > Coloeus > Coloeus monedula. The sequence continues at coordinate 51,911,939 of NC_138785.1, read as the reverse complement.
AACTTATCTGGTGTTTCTTTACAAAAGCCAATTGCTTAAGGTTTAATATTTATTCCTTCCAGTTTAGTATTATTGTATTATTGACAATTTTACTGAAATACTAACCGTTAGCCATAGGATTCTGCTTAATATATTCTCTTCGTATACTGATGTTTTTGAGCAAGCACTGTCTGGCATGTGCTCTTCTCTCCTTCACAGGGTCTTTGGCACACAAAGCAAAGATTGCCATATATTCCAAAGGGAGAAGTAATTTCACAAGTGCCTTATGCAGCTTCTGAGCGAATATCTGCCTCACTTGGTAGCACTCATCCTACAGCAACACAAACCATAAAAGTGCAACCATCAAAATGCTGGTCTTAAAAAAAAAAAAAAAAAAAAAAAGCACTCAAGGTGGAATTATGAGGAGGTATTTTAAAAATACAAACAGGAGCAGCACAATAAACATTTGAAATTGAGATTTCAATAACTCTTGTGAAAGCTGCGGTGAGGAACAGAATATACTGTGTAGAAGCAACAAAAGCTCAGATGTAAGGACTCAGAATTCAATTAAGGGTCACTTCAATTCTAATGCAGTTACTTACATTAATGACGAGAGCACAGAGCTGGAACTGTTCTGGGGTAATTATTTCATGGTAACAGGGTTCCTGTGCAAGCTTCATTATTGCACTACCAGCAGCTAATCTCAGTCGAGACATATCTGATTTACTACACATACCAGAGAAAAAAACCCCAAAAAATTAATCACAGTTCACCACAACTATCCTTAAATTACCTGCATGTCTCAATTTCTTTTTACAAGATCAGTGACCAATCAATGAGGTTGCAGTAATATAGCTTTACCTCAAGCCACACTAACCTTACCAAATTTGTGAAAAATAAAGTGCTCTCCTTTCCCCACAAAAAACCCCTATTTCCAGTAAAACAATGAAATGAGATGAGTCACGTTTCTTGTTTTCCTATCACTGTCTAAATGAAAGCAACGCTTTTGCCACAGTTTTTCTTTCTTTCCTTCACCTCACAATGAAGTTGAGGAGCAGTTACCTCATTAGCTGGAATGAAGAAGCTCCACTCAAGATAAAATCTAACATGCTTGGGAGTTGGTTAACACTCAATTGTTTTCAAAGGTACCTCTGCAGGTGTTTTATTCTCTACAATGTCTTTTACTAGGAAAATAATCTAATTCGGAACTCTGTAGGCATTAGCAAATTGCAAGAAAGAAGCAGTATCTAATATAATTTTATGCTGCCATTCCACTCCTAATATACTCTGATCGTATCTGCAGCCAACATTGTGCTGACCATATTAATAGTCCAAAAGCATTCTAAAAGAACCGACATTCTTTGAAATTCTACAACAAAATTTATGGAAGCCTGAAAGGAACAAAATCTGACCTGATTCGCTTCTGTTCTGTCAAGTCTCCTTCACTGACGAGCATGGCTGACAATAACCGGAGTGTGGAATTTGCGGATTTTGACTGGTTGTTTTTCATACCCAACAACCAGCGTACCAAAAGTTTAATTGCTTGCACCTATCACACACAAACAAATCAACAATCAACTTACTTGCCAAAGCTGGCAAGTTACTAAAACCTACTGTTGTCAAATTGAAACTCCCACAGATTCTTGTGTATTAGAGATTTTGAAAGGAACAGAATGAAGCAGTAAATATTTAGAGTGATGAAGGAAGAAGCAGTCTTTGCGATCTCAGGACACTTCAACTATGGTCCACTGTCTTTGCAGAAGTGCATCTAGAGGATGCAGGATACTTGCTATATGATTAAAAGTAAGAGCAACTAGATAAAAATTCCTAGAAATGGCCATAATTAGATTCATATTTGTTAGGGTCTCAATTTATTTCATTTATTTTATTTATTTGTTTACAAGTCAGTAAAGTCAAAGGAAAGTTACCTTCATTGTAAGGAAAACTAAAATTTTTGAAACTCTTGTTTTCTCAACACTCAGAATAATTAATATCAGTAAGTAAAGACAACAGAATGCATAGTTTCTATCAGTTTTATCAGTTCTGTGTATAACCCAGAAAACCAATAATATTCTAATAGGACTAATACAAAAACACTTGAAGGGATTTATTCTAGTATTTCCCATTGTGCAACTTGAAGAAAAGTAAATTTTAATTGCAGATATACACATTATTACTGACAGCAGGTAACACACCTTTGCTAGTACTTCTGGAGAGACTTCTTCATCCGGAGACCACAATTTTCCATTTTTCTCACCTGTTGACTATAGAAATTCATGTAAGTTTACAAACTGGTTCAATTCATACGAAAAATAAAGATGCAAAAATAGAAAAAAGTCACGGATTAGGCTTTCTTTCACCAAAATACCTTTTAGAATGCAATTATCACTGTACTAACCACTTACAGTGCATTACTTTATGGACTCATTTGACAAAAAAAGCTCTATTCCCCACAGAGTTCATAATAGGCAAAGAGCATAATAAGCACTTAAAAAAAAAAAAAAAAAAAAAAGATAATCTTACCCTGTCATTCATTAGGAGATCTTTCACAATGAAATTTGCAACAACAGATTTCATTGGAGAAGCAAACTGGTCTGGAGCCAACATAGAAATATGACCCAAAGAGACCAAGGGAGTTATAAGCTGTTCTGGTACATCAGCATTCAAACTTCTACTAAGAGGCTGAGGAAGGAAAAATAAAAAAATATTCAAAATTCAACTTCAGTTAATAAGCTAGCATGTCTTAAAATAGTTTATTTTACTGCTGGATTGCTGATGCATTTCACTGTTTTTCCAAAAGAATGAGTAAAATTAACAATCAAAAGTATAAAGAATACCATTCCCTATTCAACAGAGTAAACAAAAATCTCATGTAAGTTAAGTGCAAAACAAATACTGTATTCTCTTCTTATTTTAACGTGAAACACATTCAAACCTGAGAGACGTGGCAAAAAACTTTGACTCAGTTCTGTTCAGAATTTGTGAAAACCTGAATCCCAGCTGCCAATGGTCAAAAACAGCAGCCAAAACTTTGGAAACCACCAGGGAAATTTCTACTAGCCATCAGCATTTACCTTCCAGGTAACAGTCACCAGGACACTTCCTGTATCACCCCACAACCATTGCATCATATTCTGGTACTGGGGGGAAACAAGCACTCTCACAGAAGTCTAAGCAGAGATCGAACTCTGCAAGCTTTTCACACTTATAAATGACGCACAGGTTCAAAGACAGCCAAGATTAAGAACCTAAAATATTTTACAAGAGCAGATTAATAACATTATTATTTGAAAGATAATAATAAACTCCCTGCTCTGTATAGAAAGTCTTTTTGCTTAATTACTTGTCTGAGGAAACAGTAAGTGAGCAGTAAACTGATGTCTGAGCTTACAGTCAAGTTGCTCTGCACTAACTGCCTTAGTGAGGCAAGGCTGTATGTGCAAAGACCTTAAGGCAAGGTAATTCAATACAGGTGGAAAGTAGGGGATGTTATCTCTCATTTAGTATCTGCTAAATGTGTCCCCATGGGATTTGCCGTGGATCAGTCCAGCATTTTTAGCTTACTTCCCCCAAACTTCTCCCATGTAGACAAAAAGGAAAACCTTTCTCTATCAGACATGAGAATATTAGTAAATCATGACTTTAAGACACAAATATTAATAACTTGCTATTGTAAAATTAATTACTTATCTCAACTACCATACACCTGTAGGCTTCCTGACCTCATAAACATATGTTATAAATTCCTGTGGTTTATCTGTTAATAAACAGTAGGAATTCATTTTAATGACCAGTACCAATTAATAACAAACAAATCTTAAAAACAAAGGCAAGACATACCTCAAAGATCTGTGCAAGTTGTACTTCTTTATTTGAAAATATGGCATGTATACAGTGAACAGCTTGTTTTGCCTGATGAGGAGTGCCTCTTTTTGCTTTCTGATGCAAAATTGGAATTAGTGTTCTGTGAACATTAAATAGAATACTTCAAAATGCAATTTGCAATCTGCAAAAAAATATCTTCACACATACAAATCTATCCTCACTGTCTTATAAATCAAGCATTCCTTTGAAGTCTGTTCAGGAAAGATCACAATCACAAACTAAAAAGCAGGACAGAATTGTATTTAGTAATACTTGTTGAATATCTGACCACACACATACAAGAAGAAAACAGCTGACTGGAAAAAAAAAAAAATCAAACATGAAAGAAATTAATGGTCAAAATAAAGCTGTTTAGGAAGACAAATAGAAGGTGGGGGCAATATGACAATTTCAGTTTGGGTGAATTCCTGGACTTATTATCTGAGCCTGGGAACGACAGGGCTGAAGAAAATCTGTGAAAGCTAAGAATAACCACTAAACATCAGTGTGTTTACAGGCTTTTACAACTGGAACTTTTAATTGCAATGTATACCCAAGTAAACAACTGCTTTGTTGTGAGATTTGGAATTTGAATCTCCTGAAATCTCTCTGCTGATCAGAAGGCACCAAAGGAAAGTGCAAGGCAGAAGCCACTCCAGAGGCCAGGTCCAGGCTGGTCAGATGGTTCAGTTTCCCTCCCCAGGCAGTGCTGGAAGGCAGGCCTGTCCCCTCGGAGCTCAGCAGCTGAGACAATAACTCGGGAAGCTCACCCTGCACCTCACCCAGCAACTGACAGAAAAAACAAAATTGCCCAGGAAGTCTGACACAGAAACATCCCCAAAATTTTCCCTGCTTTTCTGAAAAGCTCTTTCACAATACAGTATTCAGTATATGGATTATTCAGCATCCACCATTCACTGACACATTCTACATAATGAAAATCAGCCAGCACAGGCGAAAGAGCAACTTGCCGGGTTGAAAGAATCAAACCTCAAACATTTTCCTCAAAACCCCCACAAAATCCAAAACTAAACCAAAGACCCTCAGAAACATGTTAACGGTATTGTGAAGTAGAAAATCTCTTCCCAAACATGCCAAGATTCCACAAATTGGATTAAGAACCAAAATAGTAAAGAATTCAGTAAAACCTACAGAGTTGAAGTAAGCTTCAATGCTAAATCTACAGTTTTCATGGTGTTAAAAGTACATTAAAATGTACATTAAAGTGTCTTTGCCAGGCCCTGGTGCAGCAGTTACAAACCACACCTCAGCACATCCCAACTCACACAAATCTGCAAAAGGTGAAACCTGACACATTGACATGCATCTTTACATGTTTACATCTACAAGTTTACACATGGTCCACAGGCTCTCTTTGAGCATGGCCAGTGCTTCCATCAGGCTCCCAAGTCATACAGCAGTCTTTGTCCATGAACTGGTACAAAAGCCCTATTCATTTCCTGTACAAGCAGGAACTTGAGCAGCCACAGGTGAACACCGCTTCAAAGGACAGCAAGTAGCCTGCTCACAGCAGCCTTTAAAAAAACCCCAAGCCACAAACAGGTCACTTGAAACAAACTATCTTGTTGATTGTATCAAATCTTTCATTTATAAAGATTTCTGAATACATAAAATCTGGAACATCTTCTTGTCCTCAGTCTTCTTTTTCTTTGTGTCAAGTGTAAACACTGACAAGGCTTTTGGCTTTCAGAACGCCAACCTAACTTGCCTGGAAACCATGCTACATCCACTTTGACAGTTACATTTTTAAGTTGAGACCTCCCAGACTAAACTTCACCAATACCTGGTTAAGGCACAAAGTCAAAGAAAAAGACAGCAATACCAGATCCTTTGAGAGAACATGATACAGCCCAGCAATACAGAGTCTTGATTCAATTCTGGCAGGGAACCAAAGACACTTGGGACTATACTGGGAACTGTATTGACAGTGGGGACTACTGGGCTTTTCCTTCTCTTTACCCCTACAGATGTCTTAAAACCTATCTCATATACCTGAATTTGTAGTATGTTCCTTTTGTCCAAAATCTGATCCACATTCCAAAGAATCGCTGAGGTTACGGCTTTAATTTACAGCAAACTTAGAAGTGGACATTGGTATGCATTTTAGCATGGCAATATCCAAAATGCTATTTCAATATATGAGAACTTGAAACCCATGATTTATAATCTGGACACGTTAAGTTACTTACAGGCTGATTTTAAGGTTTCAGATGTTACTCACAAGGTATTTAATAGTCTGTGAATAGTACATTATGCAGCCTTAATCAGCAGCACAGCATGAATTGCATGACAACTTACAGACAGCCAATTATTCCTTGCTAGAAATTCATGCCTGCTTTTAGACTTTGTTTCCCATCTTGTTTAATAACAAACAGAGCTGTTAACCATATCAGAGATTATATCTGCATTCCTTACAAAGATAGAAAAATTGTGTGAAGGACAGATATGAGTAGAAATTATGCCAAGGAATTATATCTGCTGTATTTTTGCTGTTTCTTATTTTGTAAGCTAGGAAATTTGCTATGCACTGGTTTTAATGTGTCTATTATAAGAAGATTTTTAAGAAGTTCCTAAGATGTTCAGTAAATATGTAAAAACTGTGAGAGCACAGAATTTAAAAATGAAGGGATGGGGACAGAAAGATACTGAAGGAATTCAAAACCAAGAGAAGCTGTTCATATTAACAAGACTATACAGGGGCAACACACTGAATAAACCATCAAGAGGGAGAATTCCAGATATGAAAAGCAGCACGTAACAGAATACTCACGATCGTATCTGTGGCAAGTCTGTTTCTATTTTGTGACCCGTGTTTCTGAAAATCTGTATGGCTGCCTCAGCTACCTTATCATCTTCCATCCTGAGGCACTGCAGTAGAGACTCATAGGTCTCTGCAGAGTGGAACGAGGTAGGATGTGTAAAGGACAGAACCTGCAGATACACATTAAAACAAAGGTATATTTATTCATAGTAAATTAATAATCAGAAAAACTAAATGACAGCTGTTTATTAACATTACCATCAATATAAATAGCTGTTAGATGCCCATACGAAACTATTACATTCAATAACTGAACGGAAATTTTAATTTCCCCAGAATCTATAGTCCCTGAGCAGAAAAGCCAAGAAGGTTAAGATATCTACAAACAAAACATGGGATACTGTTTTACAGCTATTTCAAATCCTTCTTTCTCCCCCTTCCACTTCTCAGCACCACTGAAAACACAAGTTCCCTTTCTTTTGCTACATGATGAGGCTCTTGAGCTAACTGCTTGCTTTCCTTCCAGTGTCATACATGCCCCAAAGAAGGTCTCTCCCAGTTTCCCTGTTCTCTTCCTTTCACTTCACCTCTACACCATCTTCTCTACTACTTCCCTAAGCAGGAAACAATTTCTGCTTTAACATGTACATTTCAACTCTTGGCACCCTTTTCAAAACATACTTCTTCTAACAAAACATCTTTTTCATTCTTCTTCTTTCAAGTGAGTATTAATAACCAGTTTCATACATTAAAAAAGTAATTATCTAAGTAATAACTATTAAAGCCATGCTAACATTAATTCTTACTCATACCACTTTTGTTCCGTCCATTATAGATTACAGCTGCATTAATGTAGATTACCTTGAGAAGTTCAAGTCCTGCACGAATAGCAGTATCAGGACTTACACCCTCCTCTTCATCATCAGCTGTCCCCTCTATGGATTTATTCATTAGTTTTACTAGTGCACTGAAATGAGAGATACAAAAAGAAACAAACAAGTATGACAGTGTTAAAGGTTGGAGATATAAGCAAGATTACTTGGTTTTCACAACATATAAAGGGAAGGCAAAAGTCCTTTGGGGGTGGTGTTGGCATTGCTGTTTCGTTTTTGCTATTTTTATTTGGGTTATTACATTGGTCCTTTTCCTTCTAATTTCACTTTCTGCAAAACTAATTCTTTAGGGGGAAAAAAATCCATCCCAAACCCCCCCACCATGCTGGTGGCATTAGATCAACACATACTTGCACAAGTTTCAGAATGTAATTAGGTTACCAGACAAGTCTCAAAAGAAACCAAAACATTCTCTTACACAATCCCACAAAAGCTAATTAATTCAGATTCTATATGGAAGACTGTTGCAGTTAACTATGTGAAAATTATGTTCATAGTTTCCACCTGAAGCCCCACAAATAGAATTTTCACCATGAACTACTAAATTTTTAAAATAATTTTGCAGACAGCACCACAAAACAGCATCAAAAAAAGCTGCATCCTCTAGGTTGCTGGGAATGAATACATCTACATAATTTAATTAGAAACTCACCCACACATTCAGTGCTACAACAGACCAATTCAAACCCCAAGAAAACTATTTTTTCTTTTGCCATTTCTACCACCTTTATAATCATCCATGAGTCAATTGCTCATGATCTTTCAAACTTACCTAATGGCTTCTGAGTCAATATGTACAGGGGCAATTCTTTCCAAAAGAAATTTGACCATTTCCAGAAAAGGATTTGTTGGCTGCTTAGGATTTGCAAGTTTCCGGGCTATCTCCCTCTACAAGAATGTTAGATACAAACAAGAATTATACTCATTTTACTTACTTCTTAAGTATGTTGAGTAAGCTAAATATAGTCACTTCTTTTTACCACAGTCCATATAGTGAAACATATTTTAAGGGGGGGGGGGGGGGGGGCGTTGGTATCTCCACACCGCTCTTTATCATGTTATATTCAAAGGATCAATACTTTACAAAGCTATTTAAATAGGTTTCTAGTTAAGAGTTCTTCAGGGGTTCTTAAGAATTGCAGCCCAGATCCAGAACAGAATCAAGGAAGAGTGCAGTGCACAGAATGTGTGTTTGTTGTCAAGTGTAATCCAGAAAACTGTGGGTAACCCCGTAGTACGCGAAACTGCATAGGAATGAAAAAGTTGTCCTGCTCCCTTCCCTGCACAATTTCTAGGCTATTAGACAAAACCCAAGAAGTCTATATTTGTTTGTAGATACTCTTTGTGATCACTGTAATTTCTGTCAATGAAATTGCTTACTTTGCTTTGGACCACATAAAAAAAAATGTGGTGGTTGGCAGAGTCTGGAAAAGTACAATTTAATACTAAGGTGTGTATTTTCCTCAAAGAGGTTAAAAACCATGAGAAAGACTGATCTCAAAATATTATTTTGAGGATATAGGAAGAGGATATAGGATTCATCATATAGGATGAAAAATAAATTAATAATATATAGATGGTAATAGATAACTTGCTGGTACTTGGAAGCTGAATCAGGGTGAGAAGACAGTTTGGGAACCCTACCACGAAAGAGGCACTCGAAATAAAATATTTTAAAGAAATAAATTAGTCTTTTAGACATTATGCTTGTTGCTCATAATCCCAGGAAGGAATAAAACTAATGTTTTCTTAAGATGGTGATCCTAATTATCTTTTTCCTAATCTCTACAGGTTAACCAAAAAGGCATTTTATGAAAATTGGAAACGTGTAAAAACCATGTTTAGGTAATTAAGGAAACCTTTAATTCCAGGTAGCTATTTTAAGCACAAATACTTATTGTATAAAAGTCTGCTTTTCCATTTCCTTACCACACAGACATCTGCCTGTTTACAAGAACATGTAGGGCTAATTAACAGTTCAAGCTGGGACCGAAGTTTCTCATCATCACCCAAAACCTGATTGAATTTCTTCACAAAATCTTGTGCCTTTCCAGGATCTGGAAGGTTTTCTGTATGATTAAAAACAGTTTAACATGAGATAAATTTGCCACTTCAGCATGCCAAGATTCACAGAAATAGTTTCCAGGAATGCTGCAGTAGTTTATAGAATGTTAACAGAAAGTTAGTAACACTTACTTGCTATGGTCATCAGCTTTCCAAACATGGCGGCACTGTTTGCTTCTGACTGAGGACAACAGCAAAAACAGACAAACAAATCAGCCATTTCTCCTTTATAAAATACACCTTTAAGCTGGTCTGTTAGTTCTTCTGCAGCACTACTTTCTACTCCTGAATCTTATGTTTTTGTTTTAAGAATAGATACTAGAATAGCGTAACTACGATTAGCAGCTACTACACACAGAAAGGGGAAAAATCTTGTAACATCAAAAAAACGCAAAAATTCATTAACTCACATAACAGGTCAAAATCAATTGTGGGAAAAAGACCCCATTAGCCCCCAAAACAGGAAATTTCCACAAGCCCACTCCCTCACCAAAACCCCAAAGCAATGCCCTTCTACTCCTTCTACCTAAAATTTCTACTAGTAAAATTCCAGTAAAAATACTTAAAAACTTGTTTTTTCTAAGCAACAAAGAAATTACTGCTTTATGCTACAATATATTCCATTTTCAAAACCTGTTAGAAAGCGAAAAAGAAAAAAGGTCTGTCAAAAGCAAACAAAAAAGCTTTGAAACTTTTTAAACTTCTTCCAAAGTTCTTCAGTAGTACTATGAAAGAATGTTCAACAGAAGGAGGTCATATACCTTCAAGTATTACAGAAAGCAACTTTACTCAATGAGAATGGAATGTTGTCTACATACAGAAATCAAAGTTACACTGAACAAATAATACAGTATTAAAACACCCCAGTAAATTAGTCCAAGAGGTCCACTTGATAAAGTATAAATATTTTCAAAACCGTACAGTGGGCTGCTTATGCAAATCCAGCAATTCTCGTACATGACTCCTTAGCATGTTCTGGCACTTCCACATCTCATTCAGTGCTCTGAAAAAACGGGAAACCAGAAAAGAAAAGCTTCTTCATGACAAGAACATGCTGGATGTTTTAATAAACAAGATTGCTTATTTACCTTAGAAGTGCAACACCTGCTAGGTACAATCAAAACTTAGTGAGTATTAAAAATAACTGTTCAAAATAAGGTGGAACTGATTTTCTCTTTTTACTGAATAGCGTCTCTCTTGCAACAATGCAACATATGCAGGACACCCACAGTATTTCTTAAAACCACACAAATAAAAAACGGGCCACCATCAACCTGAATTCAGTTACAGGTATTTTCATCATGGTCCCTAATATAGAGCAAACCTAGAAGTCATCACTTGCACACTTTTAAGTCTGCATTGTTCTTATTTGATGAAAATGAATGGATAAAACCACTTTTCTCAAATATCATGGGATTTTTTTGTCTAATGGATGTATTGAGTTTGCATATAATAGGAAAATGTTTTGAAATACTATGCTACTTGCAAATAATGCTAAGCATCCGTTATTTTTATTTTTATTATATAATACAAGTAAGATAACAGATGTCAGAAAAGCCTGAGGAAGCAAGTATTTGTTGAATACAAACTGTACTCACTTGACAGCATTTGGATCCAAGCTAGCATACAAATAGTACAAACACTTCATTCGCTCTTCTGTTTCCAAATTGTGTGGAACAAGATACTGAGCAAAGATTTTCTCTACCAGTAATCTGCACAAAAAGAAGAAAAAAACTCTACATGCTGAACAGCAGTGATACCTTTAAGACAAGCTGAAAAAGCAAGAAATAGTGCAAGTCATTAAAACTAGATTTTTCAACAAAGAAAAGAAGACAAAATAGTAGTGGCCTTTTTCTCAGCTGTAAAGATTCCTTCCACTGCTGATAGAAAGATTAGCAAGAACTGCTCCTTGACAGCTTTTCCACGTTCTTTTACCTCTAAGAAGGAGTAATCTCTCACCATCCAAATTCTTCCTGTCTTTATGATCTGAGAATTTCCCTTTGTTTATTCTAATGTTTAAAAGGAAGGAACACAGTAAAAAACTCAAATAAAGGAGAAAGAATAGAACTCAAAGGGGAGAAAAACTAAAAATCTGAAGTATCCTCGAGGGAATGGTTAAGATTGACTGTCGTACCCGAGAAACTACTCATTATTCTAATACACAAGCTAAAAATCAGGAGTAAAAAGGTGGAGATGAAGGAACACCAAAACATACACAACTAAAGGGGCAAAAGGAAAACTAAGTGAGAACAAACCAAACCAGCACAAGCATTCTCCAATTATCTTTCTTAAATACACATTTAAAGTTTTACATTAAATACCAACTTTGAACTACAAAATACAAGTGAGTAGTAGTTCATCTAATCATAGCTCCTCCAAATGAAAGAACATTCAAACATTAATTTACTTCATCCTAATGAAAGCTGTGCACAATGTTCAGCTACAGAGTTTGATATTTATGGACAAATACTGTGTGTGCTTGAATTTTAAACTTTTTCACTGTGTACTAGCAAGTACTCTGGGAGTGCGTTGTACAGAGACCACAGCTGCACAGATCAAACACACCTTATTTCTGCTCACACAGCTTATTTCTGTTCAAAGAAAATTCCAATAGACATGGTGGCAAGGCAGAGAAATAAAAGGATGACCATGAATATGTATACAACTATTTCAAGACAGCTCATTAGTATTAAAGAAAACTTGACTTTGTCTCTTTAAATGTACACTTTCCCACTGGTAACTCCAAGAACTAAATTGTTTGGGGAACAAGATCTTCAGATCTCAAGGGACTCTATCTGTTTAACACACTAGGAGATTGGAGGCATCAGAGTTCTTATCAATTTATGAACATTGCTCAAGCCCATGCCTCTATAGATACATGTTCTAGAAAAGCTGTCAATACGAATGGAGAGACTGTACCAGCCCTTCCCTGGTCCCTGTTACTCAGGGTCAAGATTTACAAAGCGGGCATAACTCCAAGCCACACTTCTCTCCTGTGAGGAAAATGATTGGCTAGCATAACAATAGTTGGTAACAGGGCACTGTTACAGATGTGGTCATTTCACTCCATTCTTTATGTATTAATTGTAAAACAGAAGCTCAGAGAACACATGAGAGGCAGCTCTTAGAGTTACAAGTCTTCAGTCTTGAGTAGCTGTGTACATCAACAGTCAAGCCACAACAAAAACATTAACAAGTGACCGAATTATCAATTTGTGGAAAAAACATCTATTCTATTCCACTTCATGCCTGAACTCTGTGTGATACTGCACTATCATCTTCTGAAAGAACTGTGTTACCCATGCAGCCTCTGGAAAATACTCCAAGGCTCAGAGCTGTCCACTGCTACTTTTTATCCTCTCTGCCGAATTACTAAAGGAAAATAGGCCAGAGTCAGCTAATTTTGTCTCATGCTTGCTTATGTGTTTAAAGGATTGGATAGACTCTGTCTTAAAAGATCATAGCATTTCTACAGCTCTTCAGGTGTTAAATCTTTAAAATCCTGACAATAACAGAAATACATTTATCCCTCCCACTGAGATCAGGAAACCAACCCAATGGTGTGACTGAGCAAGAACTTCATTGTCAGCCTTAAAAACTAGTAGAATTTGAATTAAAATTCAGGATACCTAGAAGAACATTAAAAATCAAGCCACCAATCTTTCTGTGTGGATACCCAGAAAACAAACAGGATACAATCCATGCCTCCTCATGAAAAAGCTAGTTTCAGTGGTGTAATCAGACTTTCAGAAGTCATGTCAGAGAAAAGAAACTCAGCTTTGATGACACTGTCCTTAAATTTCCTTGCCTCATTTCCAACAGTGTTCTGCATTTGCTGTGAGCAGAAATACAGAAAACATCTGCCTCATTCACTATACAACTTCGATTCATTCTCTGTCCACTATCAAACCTGTGTACTGACAAGAAGATGTGAACAAGGTAGAAAAACCAGAAACCTCTCAATGCAAACTACAGTATATTTTTATGTACGTGCTGAACTAGCTTTGTATAAACTATGTGAAGATCTCTCGAGTTTCAAAAATGGTGCCAACTAATCAAATATGTAACTCTTGCCCACTTATGATCAGCCAGATGAACAAAACAAGAGCCTTCACCACTGCAGTGGCTAAAAATTTAGTATCATAACTGGCAACCGAAGGAGGCTGTTAGCTCATTCAGACTAACCACCAAGATAACAAAACATACTGAAGTAGTAGACTGTGTAAGGAAGGTGCTAAGAAACACTATAAACAATTTTGAGTCTACCATACTAAAAATCTAGGCTGAAATTCTACCTTTGTGGGATCTCACAGTTTCTTTCTGAAAGACTATAAATAATTGTCCAAAACCTTGGCCAAAATATGTTTTTCAACACCAAAATGGTGTTTCAAAAAGTCGAAGGGACTGAGTGACAACATACAGAAGATGAAACAAATGTGAAAGCTCCGGTGATGTTTCTTCAGCTTTTGGTCTACCTAAAGGGTCCATACCAAAAGGAGAGGTTTGTGCATGTACTGTGGTGTGCACACACGTAACACGCACAGATCATGGATTTTAACAGCCTGGCCTCTGGAAAGCAGTGAGGCAAACAAGAACTGGCATAGTAAATGACAAATTTGACAATTTTTTTTTACACAGTACTTAGTTAATGAAAATCTACTACCATCATAGATCTAGTTCCACCAATATATAAAAATGAATCCATGAAAAAACAATGCAACAATACTGAGTATCTGCATATATATCTTCATGATTATTAAATACACCATACATCAACCCACAAATACAGAATACAACAGCTTTCACAACAAAGACATATTTTCAGAGTATCTCTCATACATTTCAGAGTATCTCACGATACAATTAAAATTAGAAAGACTTAGATTGACTCACTTGTCATCAATGCTATTTTGATAATATATGTGCAAAAGTTTATCCTTGATCCAGCTCACTTTCTCTGCAGCATCTTTTCCAGCCTCAGCATGAAGACAATACTTCTTGTACAGCTGCGCAAGACCCATCATAGCTTCTTTTCTTACTCGCCACTTGAGAGGGAAGAAATGAAAAGAAGCTGGGGAATTTGTTTTGGTAAATAAATAAATAAATCACATATACAAAACAGTAAAGATGTAGAAACATGAAAGACAAAATAGCCACTATCTGATCTATATTTAGACACTTCAAAAGCTGAAAAATGCTGTTTAAAACCTTTAGATGAGAATTTGCAAAGCCTATGTAAGGGTTTTGTTCCCAGTACTGTGCAGATTACATATTGTCAGTAACCCAGAATCCAGTACTTCTCTGTGCTGAGCAAAAAATATCTGGGAGCTAGCCAGCAGAAAAGAAGTTTAAGTACAGCTTAACATGTACGCCTGAATAAGTGTCTTACTGAGTCAGGATTTGGAAGGCTTATCTATTCAGAGACAGGCACAAGAGGTGGCAGACTTCTTTCTTCCCATCTTATAGCAGCCTTGCCTAGAAACGGGAGATCTGGAGCCTAGGCCGAGCCAAACCTGCTAGGGCTTGAACTCTTAGGCCACTTTCCAGGACAGTGGGAGTGGCCCATTTTGCTGAAGCCTTGAAGCAATTGCTCTAAGACTCCAGGGATTAAGGAAAAAACCCCCAGAGTACAACAGCTACAGGAGGAGTTCATGGGTTCTCACCCTTGCTTTTGGTGATCATACTTTATCCACTCAAGTAAACAACAAATATCCCATTATTAAACAATTTACCAGACAAGATCCGTAAGCTCTCCTATGCTGACCTGTGTAAGGAATCATACAAGAACTGATTTGAGGATTAATTTAGACAGCATAGTGTCTCATGCTGAATGATTTACACAGAAAACCTCTGAAGAAACTTGTTTTCCCACATCATTTAAAAGAAATGCATGAAATTCAAACTGAAAGAGATAATTTCTTCCAGAACACACTAGACATCACTTTTGGCCTTGAACTCCCAAGGACTAACAATGCTGAGACCATTTCACCCTATGAAGCATAAATGTAGATAGTATTATTCATACTGTGTATAACTTCCTCAATCTTGTTAAATGGAAGGCTTGTCTCAATAACACCAAAGTACTGCACATTTAATTTCTTAATAGTTTTGCTAAATGAATTCTTTTGCTTGAAGGGAAAAGAAAAGACAAATCTTGAAGATAATATGGCTTATGTCATCACAAGACACCACTGGCTGTTGGGAGTAGGTTATAACAGTAAGATGGGAAAAATGAACTTGTATTTTGTTACTTACTTCTTAACCATTGAAACTGTAAATGACAGGTCAAGATAGTAATGACTTTGCTAGAACATTACATAATAATTCATTTTCACAAAAGAGAAAAACTTTAACTATAAATAGATGTTACTGTTTAACTTTTCTGCAGGAATTTGTTCACTCCCACTGTGATCTAAAGCACACTTTAACGAAAAGAAAGGCTGTCATGGGTTGGCAAAGCATAGCCCCGGAAGTGCAAAGGGGTGTTCACAGCTTCCTCTGTGACCTGACAGAACCTATCAGCTGGCCAGTTTGAATATGGACAATTCTTCAAGCCACTTAAAGTTGTGACCGCCTCTGTGATCCACATTTAAGAACAGAAACCCTGAGGCAGAGGCTCTCTCTCGTTTCCAGTGCTGGGACAGGTGGCTGCGGGCCCCGTGGGAGGGCCAGCAGGCCCGGCCATTCTGGAGTCGATGGGCCCTGTTCCACCCGCGGAACCCTCCCACAGCCCTGCCGTGGGCAGCCGGAGCGGCTCGGCTCTGCCCCCTCTCCACTGCGATAAGCCACATTCCAGATGCAAGGCCTAGGTGAGATTAACCCTTTTAGTGCTGTGAAGAGCTGAAAACCTGAGGGAAGAGAAAAAGGAGAAGCTTAAAGCTGAAATTCTGTTGTGAAGCTATGATATATCAGAGTACCCGTTGTAATTTCATGAAGATATGGGGGGTGGAGTGTTCAACTTGTACTTGTGAGCAAAAGCACCTGCGCTGAGACAGGCAGATGCTGATGCAGCTGTAATTTCATGAGAAGTTCGAACAGGGAGAGATGGAAGCGATGAGGACTTTTGCTCCAAATGGGAAAGGAGAAAACCTCAGTTCCTAGAGATGCTCCCAAAGATTTCTTAGAGATGAAATGCTCCCAGAGATGGAGAGAACTTTTGTTTCTGAATGGCTCAACCTTAAAATTGTACCCCAAAAAACTTCAAGAGCGGACCCTCGAAAGCAGTTGTGGGAAAAGCTGCAAGTTGGGGGAAGGGACTCACATGCGAGCAGAGAGACTCCTCTTCCTAAATGGACTGAACAAAGTTATTTGGAAGTGGGTGGCTGTCTCGTTGTGATAATGTTTTCATAGCATGAGCAGAGAGACTTCTCTTCCTAAATGGACTGAACAAGGTTATTATGGAAGTGGTAAACAGACTGAACATCTTAAGGGTTGTCTTTTTACACTGTCTGTGGGAGAAAGGAAGAAGGTGGGGGGAAGAGAAGAGTCCTGAAGGTATGGTGATTTTTTTTCTTCTTTTAGGTCTGTTCATAAACTTCTTTATATTCTTTCAAGTTTGGTGCCTGCTTTGCATTTCTCCTAATTCTTATCTCACAGAAGATAAACAGTAATGAATATCTTGGACCAAACCACTACACTAAATTGGTGTTTCCGCCCGGTTACAAACCCAACCCGCTACAAAGGCCTAAAAGGGAAACATTTTCAGAAAAGTATTAATATTCTTCTGCATTCAGACACACCCTTCCAATGCAAGTGATAGCTTCATCAGATCTCCTATAAGAGACAGGAAGGATGGCAAAACTTGTCAGAAAACGACAAAAAAAAAAAATCCTAGAAATGATTCCAGAAAATTTAAGCCTAAAATGAAGGAATAACAAGGGGTTACAAAGGAAAGGAGGTTTGGATTGCCAATAGAATTCTGATTACTGAAATTGCTGTAGAGTAGACCTCAGAGCACATAGAAAGGCAGTTTCAGACTGACAATAGGAGACACTGGACAAAACCCCTTAGAGAATGCTTTGAGACACCACGGAAGCAAGTCACGGAACAGGAGATACATGTGGGGAATAAAAAGAGTAAGATGCTTCTGAGAATTAAAGCCAAAACAGCAAATAAACAGAAAGAGGAATGTAATAATCAATTTCAAAGGCAGCATATGAATAAACACAGCTAACACAATTACTACCCTGATTAAATTAACAAAATAATTTTGATAACCTTAGCTTCCTTGGTTGACCAACATAATTAAATTCCTCCACTGATGACTGTTGGATTGATTTTTGAAAAAAATTGTTATTGAAAGTTCAATACAATCCCTTACCGATTAGAATAACTAACCTATTCCCTTCATAAACATCTTACAATTGTTCTCCTTCATCTGGAAAAAGCCACAATGGTTTTCAGTACAGTTAAAACTAACACACATGCAGAAAAATGCGTAAAGAGGAACCAAAAATGTGAGTCTGTTTCTATGGCTCCTCAATCTATAGCTTTTGACTTCAAGCTGATGATGTGCAAGTCACTTCTCATGAAGGGCCAAAGTCTCTATTCCATAAAGGCTGTTGGGAGAAATGCCAATGAAGTCAGATGTCAAAACTCTCTTCTTAACTTTTCAGGTTCTTAAGATTATTCCAGTATAACAGAAAACAATGTTTTTGTTACTTGTTTTTAAAATGTCTCCTAGTTATTCTGAAAAGTGAAGATGCTGGAAAGACCCTTGAGACAGTGTTCCAAGGGAGCTTTGCTCAGAACAATTATTACCAAAGACTAGATTTCAGTTTTTGGGAAACATCTGTTACCAGAGTTACTTTTCCATCTGGAGCAATACAAATGAAGTTGAAAACAAACTACCGGTGATTTGAAAACTGCAACCATCATGCAGATGTCTATACAGATCAAGTCAGCTAAGTACACTCCTTAAAAAATTAAGTAGTGTCTTAGCCAGAAACTTTTACTCTAGAAAGTGTTAAGACTATCCTTACTAATACTGTGTCAATTAGAATATGGTCAGGAGAAAAAACAGATCACTTAAATGGCATACCAGTTAGCACAACTTAAATTTTTTCCCTGTTTTAGAAAGATAAAAGGTAGAATTTAAATGACAGGTTGGCAGTTTACTTCAGCCTGTTGGACAAGCATTCTTTTCATAGTAATAACGATACTCATTTGATAGGTGATTAGAGGTCTAAAAAGATGAAGTCAAACAGATGAACAATCATCTAGGAGTCTGCAGTAGATGTGTCCAAAAGAAACCCAGCTACGAAGGGTAAATGCAGCCAGCAGAATAAAGAGTTCTTTTGAAGAAAAAGAATTATTAAAATAGGTATCATGCATTCTGCCCAGATCTGAGAAAATCCTACACAGAAAACATAAAAATAGTTACATGGACATTATCAATGCTCCTCTCCCAAACTGGAGAAAAATCCTAAAAATAAAACAGATGAAAGTTTACAAGTCCTTGATCCTAATTTCATAACACTAATTACATTTACAAAGACATCCTATATTGCTAAGGCCTACTTCAAATACCAAGTATTTGTTGTAGTCATTTCTAGTCTCATTTCAGTGCTCAATTTTATTTTCTCCTCAGGTTGTATTTTCATTGAAGCTCTCTCCAGAGATTTTTATAAGAGAAACATCATGTACAGATGAAGTTATTCTTCAGTGATTGCCTGAAAAAGCACCTAACCTTGAAATGCAATATATCAAACCTATCACTGGTGTGAAATGACTTAGTCAAACATATGAGGAACATTAAGTGCCGCCACACTGGATTTAAAGCCACACAAAAAAGACCTAGCTCTGTAGAAATCAGTATTACAGCTGTGCAGTAATAGCTGACTGCCTCTTACTGACAGCAACATGCTAAAGGAGAACAGAAGAGAGACACTGTGTTGAAGACACAGTAACAATTATCCCATTCTCACTAGGCAGAAGTCCCAGTGGGAAGTGGTGGTTACACTAAAAGTTTTTAAATCTCATAGTTGACCTTTTAGGCATGTTTAGTGGCTGAAAAAGAAGGAAGGTGATCTTGATCACTCCTGAGAAACATGCAATGTCAAGCTGCAAGTACAACTAATTGAAGAGCTGCTTTATAATAGCGAACATACTCAAAATCAGTATTTCTCTGTAAAGATGACATCCTTTTCCCAAAATCCCTTATAGTAACATTCTCACTTAAAAGGGGAACAAAGCAATGTAAAATTATTTTGAAATAATTAAACTAACTAGCTAGAATGACATAGGGGTATCCTTTCTATAGCCTATTAAAAAAGAACAATAGCAAGGAAAAAAAAATCTACATAGCTACATAGCACAGAGAAGTCTGCTATTAAACATCACCCTTCAAAGAGCAAGGAGCCACATCCAAAAAAATGTTAACAGGAAACAGTATAAGCTCTGGCAAGTTGAAAGTAAATCCTTGATGAAGCATGGGCAACAGCTTCAAAATGAAGTTATTAAAAGCATACTAACTAAACATCTTCATCAAAGCTTCCAGAAGCAGGAAGCCTTCCAGACCCTTTCTGAATGGCTGAAAGACAAACAGATTTGCTCCAGGAGAGAGGTCTGAAGAGGTTTCCTAAAGTATCATTAAGAGACATTTAAAAAAAATTAATAAAGCAAGCAGGAAAAAAATCAGTAAGACCAGGTGGTATCCCATCTATGACTTGTACAGGAATTTAGACGTTATATACCGAGTACCTATTATTCTATTATTGCAATCTACCAATGAACAGATTGAAGACAGCAAATATGAAAGAAACCAAAGGGTCTGAAGAGGAACAATGCGCCACTCATCAGAACATCTAATTTTGAATGGGCAAACAGGTTGAAATAGAACAGTAACAGAACAACAAAGAGCTGACACTACTGAAAAATAAGTTATGGAAATGTGTCATTGAACTTTATATAATGGGAAGTTTTATCTTAAAAAACCCCCCAACTTTTAGCAAACGGAGAAGTACATCAGTAAAATGCATTAGGATCCCCAAAAAATTTCCAACAAAGTCTCATACCAGAGAGCCTTAGAATAAAAATTCTGTTGTAAATTATTATTAACTAAAACATAGAGGACAAGGGGTGGAAATAAATGACCAATTTTCACAAAGGAGGAGACAAAAGGAACCTACAGACAGAGTCAGAAAGGAATCTCTGACACTTAACATATGAAAAATTATTAGAAAATGAACTGAATAGTGTGCATAAAATTTAATGAGGTAGTCAGATGTAACATTATAAGGAAGAATTGCAGAAAAATGTCATGTTACTGAATTGTTACAATATGAAATGTAAGAAATTCAGATTAAGGATAGGTTTGCCCACCAGCATTAACACTGCATGTACAGTATTTGGCAGTATATCATCTAAAGTTATTCAAGCAAAACACTGAAGTCAACGTGAATGTTTTCCAAAACTGTCAGCTCAGTGCTGGGAGAGAGTGTATGAGACAGACAGAATGTCTCAGAATAAGAAAAAAACTTATCATCAAGTGTGTATACCACATGGTGTGAACTGTGAATGCCATTACCAAGTCTGGTCACCTTAGTCCCAACAGGCTATAGAACATGCAGATGTAGCCAAGAATGATCAGAAGGTATGCAATAATCAATTTGTGGGGAAGTTAACCAGGTGATTCTTTAGAAAGGAAAACAAAGAACTGGTGAAGATATGGTATTCACATTTATTAAAAACAAATGAGTCAAAGAATGTCTATTATTTTATGTGGTCCAAGAACTCTGAGACACCCAGTCAAATTACCAGACAAGTTTAAAAACAAACAAGTGAAGCTACTTTTCCCAAACATGCTTTAAACTTGAATTTACTGATGCATGTGCCAGAGGCTTATAAAGTACCAATAAATTCAAGAAAGAACTTGATAAATACACAGAATAAAGTTCTGTTGAAAGTTATTATGAATGTGGGCCAGTGGACTTAAGAAATCCTTAAATCACAACTTGCTGGAAGCCAAAATTGACCACTGTTAGAATTATAATGGTTTATAGGGACCATTGGTCTAAACATGTCTGACCATTCTTAAGTTCTTACAATATGACTGTGTTTATCACAAGTCAGTGACCCTATTTGCTTGACAGCACTTGATTGATGCCACCATAATAGGGAATTTTCATTACGATGTTCTCGTAAGAAAATAATTTTTTTCCCTACAGCATTCTTGTTAATAGTCAACTCTTAAGATTCTCTGATTCTGTGGCTTTGTTTTTTTTAATTTTAGTTTTACTAAAGTATATTAGAAGCAGGTAGTTGCTGAAAATACAATATTAACACTTACCCGTTTGTCTAGCGTTCTTTCCCTTACAAAGCCAAGCAGCTGGTCATTGACTAAAGAGAGATCTCTCTTGCCCGCAGTAATAATTGTAACAATAACATCATGTCGAATGGCTTCTTCTGGGTCATGTGATCTAACCTTCAAATATTCTGTTATGAGCAGAAACAATAAAAATCTTGGCTTTTTTACATAGGTGTGATGTATTCTGATTTATTAATAATGTTAAAACAATTAAATGTCAGTCATATATCACAACCATGTAATCTATAAAATATAGAGCTACCCACAGGAAACATCTGTTCCGATGTTTTCTATGTTAAATATAAAACAATTAGATAACTGTAAGTATCAGAAGAATATAGAATAGCTTTTATGATAACCTCATTTGCAAGAAGCAATAAAGTGAAATAAAGTTGACTAGAATATATTCTAAGTAAAGGGGGTGAGGGAATAAAAAGAAACAAATAGAGAAGAAATTCTCATTGCCAGAGTAAATCATAAATGAAAAACACTGACAATTGTTGTAGAATAGCTTGCATCAAAAAGCAACAGTATTTTCAGTTAAGCCTGAAAATCTTCTCGTAGTTAAAATGATACTGTAGTGGAAGAGGAAACTTCATAGTTTACATCAGCAAAAAGGCATTTTCTAAACTCAGTGGAAGAGAGTCGTGGGGAACACAGTGACTGGTTTTGAACATAAAGTCAGGATGTTGCACCATTATTTGCTTTGCCTCACCAAAGTTTCTTTAGAACTTGAAATTACTTTAAAATTCATTCTGCAATGGGTAGCTTCTTAACCGCTCACTCTGACTAAGTCCACACAAAATCACACACTCCTCTCTTTCTAATAACTAGCACTTGTCTTCAACAGAAATCAATTACTCAGCAGATACCTCTTCCATCCTGCATCAGGCACTGGACTCGATACATTTCAGAACTACACTGCTATGTACAAAAATAATTATACAGTTCCTTGCTCATTTTGTACATTACTCTAAACCCCTATATGAGCATCTCACCAGTGAGGTCTTTTGCTAAGTCTGGATGGTTCATTAAACAATGACTGGCGAATTTCACACTCTCTAATCTCACAGGGACATGGATATCATTGAACCTAGAGGGATAGAAGATGACGAATGTTAATTTTTAATTAGCTTTGCAAATCAGTACTATTCTCTATGTAGTAACATGTGTTGATAGTATGTCCTATTAACAATTAGAATACTTTTATATGGCAAAATTATAGAATATAAATGTTCTGAATTTATCTCCATAATGTACCTCATACAAATATTATTTCTTGTGAAATTCAGGACTAAAATCAAAGAATGAATACGCCGTATGTGGATAAAACGTTGACCCAATGGATTTTGCCCACTGACTTCTGAACACAATTCTCCATGCAATGTCAACTGTGTGTGTGTATGTATAAAAATTATAGAAATGTAAATTGGCATCTAACACGTACCATTTGAAAACACTCACTTTTTAAAAAAATAGAAACTTCTACATTTACTTAAATGGACGTATCTCTTCACTCAGAAAGGTAAATGCCAAGCAAAACAGATAGATACAGTTGCACAGTATGAAATTTCAGGCAGTGCTGGTATAACTATTGTGTAATTTCTGTTATGCATATAATGTGCTGTCTATCTAATTTATATGCCCATAGCTGATAGCAATATAGCTGCAGTCCTTCAGGCTTCCTCCTTCTAAAATAAAACTGTATGCAGTTTTCTGTTTTGAAGGTCTAACAAAGTAACTTGTTCAAATACAAACAGTTACATCTTCTAAAAACACAATGAAAAATGTAACACTGTAAGAAAATTCACAACAAAAAGAACTGAAATTTGGAATTCTATCCCATTTCTCTTACCGTCCAAGAAAGCACTGCCAAAGAGGTCGATTTTGTGTGGCCAGATCAGAATCTTTGGAGCCAAAGAGTTTAGCCAGAAGTCGAACAACAGCCAAACGTTCTTCTCCATCATTGCTCTAAAAATCAAAACATGAAAAAGGAACTGTAAATAATTATCTGTAATATCTTAATAATAATTTCTGTCTTCCTTTTATTTCTGTTTTTTGAACAGATAGATTTAAAACTGAGTTTGAAAATATTGCTCATAATCCTCATTCTCTTTAATTATCTTATTGGATTAATATGAGGCAAGATATACAAATACCTATTAAGCTGATATATTACAGACACTGAATAGATGGCTGTGCTTGGAAAGTGTCTTCTCTTTCAGGAGCAAAAACCCATACACAATACTCCGACTAACATATTTGACAACTTCAACAATTAATAATTTAAGACATTCTTTAAGACTATTTCATGTGTGTGGAAAAGACACCAATTAAGATGTTATAAATAGATGTGCACTAATGAAAGCTACACAACTTCACCAAATACCCATTTCTTGGTTACTTGTGTATGTTGCAGCCATAGCCTACATGTACATCCATCCATACAAAATTATTTCTCTTGTCCACTTACAATCTAAGGAAATACAAACAGCTTTTTAGCTAAAACTCCCACAAACCTCCAAATCAGGACGAATTAAGTATCTTCAAGGATTCAAAAGCAGTCAGCTGACAATAACAAATCTGATAAAATATTAGGAAATACTTCCCCTTATTATTAAAACATTATTTCATAGAAGAAAATTCTGCAAATCAATACTGAAGCTGACACATTTGCATTTCGTAAGATAAGCCAACCACAGCCTAATTATTTTATAAATTTTGGGTGTAATCCAAAGATTAAGTACATAAAGCTTTTGCATTAGACTGCATTAATTTATCATTATAATGATTATATACATTTTGTGTGCATAATACATTTGCAAGCACAATAAGCACATAATTGTATACAGATTTCCAGTATCACTTCTTTAGTATTACATTTATCTTCAAAAAAAAGCAATAAATACAGCAATTTTATCCCTCTAGTAGAACACTTATTAAATCTACAGTCCTGCACTTCTAATATCTCCAGAAATTTTACTGACTGTCCAAAGCTACATTGTAACTCACCTTCAGCTTGAATTCCAGCTGTGGCATGACAGACAGTAGTAAGTGAGGATCTATGGCAAAAAGCTCTTGGATCAAGTCAAACACATGTTCTGATAAGTCACTTACTGAAGACTTTCCCAGTACCAGAACCTGGTTAAAAAACTAAAATACAAACAATATTATGTAGTATATTTTCCTTCATTAATGCAAACATTATTTTAAAAAATTATTTTAATGTAGTATCATTAAATGTTTTATACTAATGGAAGACACTCAATGCACAATTTTTTCATTATATCAAAGTATTTCACCCTTACAATTTTGGCTCAAGCAAATTACCAACATCCTTCTCAGTTCAGTTCTATTAATTCTATCAAGATAGTTTAATACATGACAATTTGATAATTTCAAATCTCAATAACTATCTCCCAAGCAAAATTAACAGGTAATACAGAATTGTTAACTTAAAATGCATATTCATCCAGTAGAACATTGACAAAAAAAAAAAATAGTACTTTTAAGGAATTTTGTTGAAATTGAAACCCATGCCAACTGAAGATCATCAAATGCTGAAAAAGAAGGTTCTCTGCTTCAACTCCATTTTAAAGAATGTCAGAGGTCTTTATGTTATGTCTTGCAACATTTGACGAGTAAATGTATCAGGGTCATTAGTGATCAAACAGAAACAAACCAAAGTAGCCTAAATTGTGAATTGTTTATTTTTTTATTTATATAAGGTATATTAAAATTTAATACTTCCTATTAGATACTGTGGGTTAATATTATTTAAGCAGTGCAAATGCAATAGCAAAAAAATTATTACACACTTGAAAAAGAAAGTAAGGAGAATAGTATAAAACCAACTTAAAGGTTACTTTATGTACTATCCTGCTTCCAGATATGACTAATTAAAAAGCTTAAAAAAACAGGAGAACTGGAATGTAACTGTTAGTGAGACTCCTGAGCTTTTAAATACTTACTGATTTATGAATTTGCCTAATTCCCTTTTAAACTACTCTGAATTTTATGAATTCTATTGGTTTCAGAACCAAGGAAAGGCAACAGAATGGATCAGACCACACCCACCAAAGACTGCTGTATTAATAGGTAGAACATACAACACTCACATTCAACAAGAAGGAATTATAATTTGAAGGAAGCCTTGTAAAAAGCATAGTTCTTTTACTCTTTATGACTACAAGTCATAGGAAGTTTAGGAAGGGAAAAAAAAAGCTAGCAAAGAGACAGTAGTTTGAAATGCTTCATCCTAAAGCTTGGTATGAAATGTGGCTGGCTGGTTGCTGGACATATGAAGTATTAGTAATTCTTTTAGTTTTAATAGGATTTTTGGTGGTCACCTATTTTCACAGCCTGGATTTAGGCTGAACATTAGACTGAGATGGATAAAAATTAATTTCCTCTTCATTTATTTGAAACACTCC
Organism: Coloeus monedula; assembly: GCF_965178545.1. Lineage (NCBI taxonomy): Eukaryota > Metazoa > Chordata > Aves > Passeriformes > Corvidae > Coloeus > Coloeus monedula. The sequence goes on along the minus strand of NC_138785.1, from coordinate 51,885,617 downwards.
ACATACTTAACAACCAAGCCAAAAACATCCTATTTGGAAACGGTATTCTTGTAGTTGCATTACAAAATGTAGCTTCCATAAACAGTACTTAAAAGAATAAAAACCCCTACCACAATTCCAATAATTCAAGACAGTAACAAGAATACTTGCAGGTAATGTGGATTAATTAATTTACATACATTGGCAATACATGGTTCAATGGTCTGGACAGTCCTTTTCAACAGGACTTTTGCAAGATCAAACGCTTGTTTGTTAAGGTTCTGAAATAAAGAAAATACAATAAAATCTTACATTTTCACATGCAATAACAAATTTTGAAGAAACATTACCATACCTCCATACTCTGAAAATTAATGTACACCAAATTTGGAACTGAAAAATGAATGAATTTAAATTAGTATTTAAATGTGGTTTTGTTTGCCCCTCACATACTCATTAGGGTTACACTCTGTAGCAAGTTCAGCCTTGTCTAGAGGGTAAAACTGCACTGACTTCTCCACAGACTGTACCATATGCTCTGAGACAGCCCACAGTGAGACTACAGAAAGCACCTACATTGGGCAGAGTTAGCAATTAACTTTCCAAGTAAGCATTTGATTGTAACATGACAAACCTGAACATTGTTTATATTGCTCTTGAGCAAGAAAAATAATGTAACCGCAGATCTGAAAAATTTGACTGTCCAAGTCTGCACAAATCCCATATGCAGTATCTCATATCATCTAAGGATTAATGCAGCTTGGAGGGAGAGGAAATAGGAACAGATGAGCTGATTGCCCCGAAAACTACAAATCACTGCAGACAAAATGCAGGTAAAGCCTAGGGATGACTGATTCTTGGAAAGACGGTATTTGGCAAGTCTACATTAAGAACAACTCCCTCTTGTTCTTATAACTAATGAGATTATAAATACAGTTCACCAACAGACAGTAAAGAGAAACAAGTGGCCAAAGGCTCAAATAAGTATCTCCTCAGTCTCTGAAGCGCTAAACTGATGGCTCATTATAGAAGACAAATATGTATAAACTCTTCTCAAAAAATATCCCAACACTTTCTCTCCAAATCAGGCCATGATTAAAATCTTGTTGACTGGTATGCTGGTATTAAACTAAAGGACTGCCAACCTCAAACTTTAAAATACATTTTCTATGGATCTTCCACACAACCAAACCAACAACCCAAATACACACCCAAACACAAAACACCACAATACCAAAGAACCAGAACAGCCTAGAAAAGTAATGTATATCTTGATCAAATAAACAGCTATTAATAAATAATAAACAAATAATCTGTTAGGAGAAGAGAAACCCTGTGGGTCTGGATTAGCCATGCTGTAGAACATGCAGAAGAAAATGAAGATTTTTAACACATGTTTTTAAGGAATAACTTAAGTAAAAGTGTGAAGAAAAATATTCACTGAATAGCACTGCTTTTGAAGTTACTAGAAAGGACTGCAGTCTGAGGCCAAAGGTCTGAGCAAAATGTGACATATGCTACTGCTATTGAAAACCTGGATTTACTAGATGAGAGTCCCATTAGCACACACAGAACAATGTACACCACCATCACTTTACTAAGAATGGACATACAAATTAATATAATCTAGATTCTGAGGTAGACTGTGTATCATGTCTAACTAAAAACCAAAACCAGACTGCATTATCCAAAACACATTATTTCAGCTTCTTTACAAAGAAGTTTCCATCAAGTCTTGCCAGACTGATACTTTTCTTGCATCATAGCAGAGAATGACTGGTATTTGACTGCTTTACACAGACCTAAAAGCACCGCTACTGAATGCATTCTACAAGAGAATAAACTGTGCTCTTAAGGCTACAGTGCGTCTGATTTACATATCTGAAGACAAGCAATATAATCACAGAATTTTCTAGGGGATCTGTTCATGAAAGGAGAACATAGTTACAACAGTCAAACTCTACTAGGCAGATTAGACAAAAGAACTGTTTGTTTTTTTGGATTTGAACTAACATAGTAAAGCAGTATTTTAAGTGCTGTTGTTAGAGGAAACAAAGTAACACAGACCAACATACTGACCAAATTACAATACTGAGCACTGACTTACTTGCTCAGTCCATGACCAAGAGCCGGTAAGAGTGGCACCAGTCCTCTAAGTGATACTATATATGCCTTACAACCCAATATTTACACCAAGTTTATCTCCATCTTTATCAGAGCCTTGCTTGAGAATTTTCTTCATGAGGCAAAACTATAACAATGTTAATGCTAAAAGATCACATTCACTTTTACTTTGCCTAAACCAAGTAGTCACAACACACTGTTAGGTTGTACAAGGTTTTACTTGGCCTTTGTGCCCTCAGAGCAGCTTCCACCATTGTTAATAGCATCACCTGACATACATATTGCCACTCTCTGCTCCCATTCCTGGTATCTAATGCCTATAATTCATTAGAAGCAACTTACAAAGAACAGTGTACTTTCAGAAGGACTCTTGTTACAAGAGGCCTCTCTGTGTCAGCAGCTTCAAAAGACATTATCTCACTGCTGTCAATAAAAATGATTTGATAGAATGGCATTCCTGTCTCATGATTATGACAGGAGGAATGCAAACTCATCTCAGACAATAGATACTTTTATATGTCTGATGAGATTTCGCAGGTAAATGACAATGGCCACAGCTTAGTCAATCCCATGCTACACATTTCCATGAATTCTCCCTCTTTATGCAACCAAAGGAATAATCCCTGCTTTTATTTACTAATTTAACTTTAATTATGTAGTCATGGATGGACCTGCCTTAATTTTTGTTACTATTTTAAATTAACAAATGAACAAACAGAAACACATACTTGGTAATCAGAGCACAGCTCATCTGCTATAACTAATAACTGAAACTTAAAGTATTCCATACTATTTTTGGTAAGCACAAGTGTTTTAGGAAGGGAATTTTCTTGGTCAATGTAAGGCACCACCAGCCTGCATCTCATTTTCCCTTATTTCACAGCTGAAGGAGTTCTGTTTATTGTCTTTTCAAATTTATTAAGGCATTACAGAGATGGTACTTTAAAAGCTCAAGTGCAGACTCAGTGACACCCTCTCTGAGGAAGAGCTTGTATAAAATTCCTCTAGGAAGGGGAGAGTGTGTGTGTGTGTGTGTGTGTATATTACGTGTCCATTTGTCCCTTTATAAGTGAATTAAATGGAGGAAGACAATGGATGGGGTGGGCAGCATAACTAGGAAGGTGGAGCAAAGCCTGACTGGCAAGCTGAGGAGAACAGCAAGGCACCACAGAAGTCTTGGGGATATCTTCCCCATAGCCCTTTTTTCTAATTAAAAAATACTTCACACCTTCTCTATTAAAAAAAACTCCAACATATCCCAAAAGCAAAACAACCAACTATGCACAGATCCTCAAGATAAAATGTTTACCTATTATATTTGCTTGAAAACACTTTGTTTATGTTTCAGTACAGAGATCCTGAGGTGGCACAATCTCTTTGTGTCAATATCTAGACACAGCTAATGAACAGCACCAGGCAATTCCCAAATGAATGTGAGAAAATAAAACAGTCATGATAGCTAAAGTGTGTAAGAGATAAACATGCAAAAGGTAACAAGACTTATTGTTATTATAACAGTATACTACGACAATGTTTTACTTGGCAGACCTTGTGTGCAGGAATGAGGTTAATCAAAATTGAGTCCAGCAGCTCCTGAGTTACTCCATCGCCTTCCATGATGATAGAACTCATCAAATCCAGCATATGCATTTGTACCTTCTGGTTGTGGCTATTACTAAGATCATAAAAAATATTACCAATATGAAATTCTCAGACCCTGAAAAATACTAACAGTACAATCAAGAAACAATATCTAATGCCACAAATATATGTCCAGTTTGCTCTCCCTTACATTCTCCACATCTCAAAACTATTTTATGTGCCTTTCCTCTCTTATGGAAAGGTTCAAAAACCTAGAACAACCTAGCTCTGCTTAAAGAGAATCAAAATAAAAAAAGGACAGTAACAACCAATACAAAAATGTAGATAAACTAATCAGAATGAAGTGTACTGTTGTAACATGGACAACAAATTTTAAAACACATTTACTTTCAGACACACACCCCTCCATAATGTCAGCAGTTCACATTGATTTTCTTTCCCTGTAGCTCTTTATTTAGAAAAATAAAGACTTCTGCTCAGACATATTTATCTGTAGACTATGCTATGATTCAGTCTACCCCCAAACCTGATGTTATTTTGACAGTTCAATATAATGGAAGTGATTCAACTTACTTGATAACTGAAAAAAGAGTCCTAAAAAGCTGAATAAAAATTTCATTGCAATCTTCCAACTCAAAGCAGATGTTGTAAGATTTGACCCAAGCTAAATTCTAGAACAAAAATTAGGATATTTAGGCTAGTACAACTTCACATTAAGTCACACAAATATAATTATGTTAGTTACATTTTTTTTTCTATTTAAGGAAGAATAATATACAATAGATGCAAATGCTTTGGGGAAAGAGACTGGATATTTGCTTTGCATATAAAGAGCTCCTAACACAGAGGGGCTTTGCAAGATATATCCAGAAAAAACTAAATACAGAATAATCTGATTTCTTAAGTATAAAAGCTGACTGACAGAATGGCAATACAGTAAGATCCTATTTTTTCTTCATGCTGTGAAACAATACAATTTAAAACATCATGTTTTAAACATCAAATATCTTGTTTAGAAATATTATTTCTAAAAGCACACGGAACCCCACCACTCAGTTATTGTCAAGAGTATGGTTTTGCAATGTTTTTAAAGCAAAAACCTTACATTCCTTCTCCCATCCCCAATATAGACACATTTACATTTTAACCAGCATTTGAAATTTTCTCTCTTAATAAAAAACCCTCAATATATGGAATTGTCGGATAAAGGCTAAACGTTAATAAATACCAATTGTTTTAACATGTCCTCAACTACAGACTGAGGAACAAATTAAATGCCAACAGCATTATAAGTATTAAAAGAAGCAATTCACTGAACTTTAATGAGACTGGTGTGATTTACAGAATAAAAGAAATTTGCCAGGCATACTGGCACATCAGGAGAAAGACTGATTACACTTGTTAGGCGTACAGAGCTAATACCATCTACTGAAAGTTACAACTATTGTGTTACCTCTAATAAGTAAAAGTATCTGTTAAATTGAGGGCTCTTCGTGTCCTCCAAGCCTTTTAACTGTCTTGTAATAAACAAGAATATGTCCTGTCAAAAAACAAAGTTTACAAGCTTGATTCAGCAGAAAGTAAAAATACAATCCTTTACTAGTGACATCTACCTACATTTTCAAACTCATGAGAACATTAAATTGTCTTCTTTAGGCACTGACAGAAATCTATCACCAACACAGATACTGGCCATCTAGCATTCCTTTACACATCTCTGGCCCTTTAGTATTACACTGACTTACAGGATTAAAGAAACGTCTCTTTAATAAAACTGAAAATCAGTATACATGAAAATAAAAACATTTTTTCTGTTGGTTTTTTGGGTTTTTTGTTGGGGGGGTGGACTGTTTGGTTCATTTGGGGTTTTTTGGGGGAGGGGGTGGTTTATATTTTTCTCAGTAAGAGTAAGGTAGGATAAAAGCCTTTAGTTTATGAAGCATTTTACCTTAAGTTTGTCATGGGAAGTATATGGAGCTTCTGGAGCATAGATACGAAAGATATCAGCCAAGCAACAAGCTACAAGGAGGCGCACATCTTTATTGGGATTCCTGAGGAAGAATTCAGATGCAAGGTGCAAGGCTAATGGGAGATACTGCTGCTTCTCATCTTCTGAGTCCTGGTCCATATCCATGAAGGTTTTTACCACCATCTGAAAAACACCAGAAAAAAAAAAATTGAGTTCTTTCTGCTTTTATTCCTTATTACTAAACAAGACTTTTTAAAAGGATGAAGTGCTATCAATGTATGTTCTGCTGCATAACCACAGTTAGTATTTGTACAGTTAGGATAAATATGAGAAAAAGGGAAGTGTTAATCTGATACTTAAAGGTTTATTGATATTTTAGATTAAGACACTGAGAACCACTTTGCAGTTCTGCTTATTTTGTCAATCTTTACCTGGAGAACAGCTCAGAAACTGCTGTGCACAGATCGAGGTTGGAGATGGCAGCATCTCTTCCTCAAAGCAGTCCCACTGCAATTCCAAGTGAGGACTCACCTCAGTATGAATAGTGCGAGGGGCTGTACACATGGCTACAGTACAATGCAGCTGCTTTAGAGCTGTGCCAGGACTAGAGGAGCCTAAGATGCCACTCTTAATACTCTGCCTCTATTGAGGCACAGACCTCACAAAGTACTTTATGTATGCACAACCTTTTTATCTAGTTTAAACAAACTAGATACTGGATAATTTAATCCCTCATGTAGAGTAAGTCTTAACACTACAGATCTACTCCTTCTGCATACTCAGAGCTGCATCTTTAGACTTATCAACACTATGTAAAAATCTAACCACATGGTTTTCTTGTTTCTTCTAGCACAGCTAAGAACTAATAATTGCTATGAAATGCCACCAAAATAGTTTATTTTTAATTATTACACAACCCCAGTTAATTGAAACTTCTCAACACAATGATTCGGCAAAACTGAAAGTAAGAATTTAAGAAATAAAAAGTTGCAGATTTAACTTTTGGAATAGTGTCTGTTAAAGGATGAGAATGACTTCTAGGATGTCAGCACAGAATAGGCAGATGTGCCAGAGACTCTTAGTAGCACCTTAGTGAAATCAGTCTTTGTTCCATTCCTCCCTGTCACTTGAGCATCCTCAGAGTTTTCAAAACTGTGAAGGACAGCCACACTTCATACCAACAGGATTTGATATGCCCCCTACAGACACAGTATACAAAGTACACACAATAGAGATACAAGAGAGAACACAGAATGATAAACCTTGATGGGTCAAATTCACCTCTAAAATAATAACACTAAAACACAAAAGAAGACTGAGCTCACACAGCTAATAAATACATCTCTTACTCTAACCAGATTTTTTTTGTTATGGTGTCATACAAATGATTCTAGGGTTGCTTCTCCATTATTAATCATATCCCTGCCTCCAACATGAAAGTGATGTCTTTAAGCTTTCTCTCCTTCCTGAGTTTTGAAATATAGTTTTAAATCCAGTAGATCTTATAAATTAAAATAAATGTTTGACAACAACCTTTCCTATAGTACATTACTTAAAAATCCTCCTCCATTTCTATAAATGTACAAGTATAATACAATTTGCCACAAAGACAAAAAAGAGGAGACAAGAACAGAGAGGAGAAAAACCCTACACAGCAACAAACAGAAAAAAAGAGAACTTTACATCTACAGCCCAGAAAGATACTTTTTGTATCTTATTGGTCCACTTCCTTAAAAATATTCTTAAGCTATGTTTCAAAACCATCCTTCTACTGACAACTCAGGTCTGCCTGTTAACAGGGCCATTTGTCACTGTGTCCTGGGGTGCATCAGGCACAGCACTGCCAGCTGGTCAACGGAGGGGATTGTCCTGCTCTGCACTGGTGTGGCATCACCTGGAGTCCTGGACAGCTAGAAATTGACCTGCTAAAACAATCTGCTAATGAAAATGAAAATCTAAAATAAACTCTAGATACAAAAGGCTAAAAAGCCAAATAATTTAAGGTTTTTAATGTCCAAACTGGAAACCACTCATTATCATGCTAAGACAGTTTTTATTCCTGAAAAATGTGATCAAACTGTAACAGGAACTCACTAATTTTTCAAATTACAGTAGTACTGTCTAACTGAAATCTGGCTGTACAGTTGAAACTATCTAGAACACTAATTAATGTTCATTTATATAAAAACATACAGACTTCGCAGCTTGCATCACAAAACCTGTTACTGTACTCTGTGCAAAATGTATTCTTTAACAATATGAATGTAACAATAAAAATGTAACATCATCCATTCTTTTCCAAACAACAAAGCAGTCAATTTAAACACTAATTCTAGCAAATGTAAACAGAATACAGCTATGCACATTTATGATTAAATTCATTCTGCATTGCTCGATTGAATGCATGTCCATTAATTTGTCAGATACTGGTACTTTAGTTAGCTCGAAAAAATGAAAGTATTGTAACTATTCTAGAAATTGACTTTATTGCCATTTTTACCACACTGCCCTGAACTTCTAATTATCAGAGCAACATTTTACTCTCGCAGGCTCTGCAAACATGTAAGTGAAACGACTGGATTATAACGTTGAAGAAATGCAAATGCCTTCATTCAAACTAGCAAGAACAGCTAAATGAAGACTGCTGAAATCACTCTCAGCATGTTATGAATGTATTGAAAAGTGAAAAGTTAAAGCTTTCAGGAAGGTGTTCATCTGATTGTATCAACCATGCAGTGAGAAGCCAGTCACTCTTGGTTACCCTTTCACCCATCGGAGAGAAATACACAGACCCTGAGTTCAAGCACAGATGTCTATGATGACATCTACAGATGGTGGCCCAGTTTTGCCCTGGAACTCTCCACCAACCATGAAAGCAGCTCAGTGTGACTAGAGTCCTGAAATGAGGCGAGAGGAACAATACCTGCAGCTTCTTGTGAGACTGTCAACCTTTCAACAGCATTGAAACATACACGAGAGGTTGCCAAAAGGCTGTTCATACACTGCCCATGTCTCACATGCAGCTTACATGGGGCCTGTTTTCAGAGACAAAATCAGCATGGTAGCTTGCCCTTATGTGACTCAGCTGTGGCTCTTGTGCAAGACCCTATGCCTCAGACAGGAATACTAACTTTTGCTGTTCAGATCTGCAGGATTTAGGAAAACAGTCTGTTGGATCAGGAAGCCCATCTACTGCTGAAACACACTGATGACTTCAGTACTATAGGGAGGGGAGCTATATAAACACCAAGAGAGGACAGGGTAATCAGTATAGACAGCAAAAAGACTCAAACCAGCACCTGGAGAGAGGAAGAAGCAGGGAGATCTCAAAAAGCCTAGCTGCAGTTGGCAAGACAAGCACAAACCTACAAGCCAGTCACAGCAGGGGGAAGGTGTGTGGACGTTGCATTTGTTTTACTGTTCTTACACCATCTTATTCATAGGGTTCCAAAGCAGTAATGTCTAACAACGCTTGTCTTCTAAAAAGACCAGGGAAAGATACTCAGTATTTAAAAGATCCCTTTGCAATCACTGAAAGAAGAAATTCAACAATTGAGAGAATTTTACACCATTTGTTGTAAAAGGGATGATATTTTAAATTAACTTCAGTATTAGCATTAAATACAAAAGATATTTGAAAGTAAAACTTAACCAAATGGATGTGAACCCAGATGACAATTCAAGAGCTAGGACACTTCAAGGGGAGATGCCAAGAAAACACTGAAAACACAGCACACCCAAATAATGCAACTCTGCCATCAGAATGTTTTTACGTTTTTCCTCACATGATTTATGCAGCACTATAGGTGATTCTTGCCATTAACTATTAATAATAAATTAAAATTTTGTCTCAGATCTTATAGTAAAACATAGCAAAATGTTTCACAGACGTGTCTCTGAAAAAAATACTTCTATGCGGTGCAAATTTAGGATGAGAAGTCTTTGCTGGCCTCAGATACAGTCCTACCTCCTATCTATTAGCCAGAAGCATCAAACAAACATGAAAAAAAGAGACTTTAAAGTGTGGAGAAAAAGAAAATAAATAAAAACATCCAAACCGGGAGGACCAGATGATTGTTATTTCAAAATCTTTAAATTCCTGACAAATGAAATCACAAATGTAGTAAGTCAGGTTTTGTTGGCTTTTCTTTAAGCAACAAGCAAAATAATACCAAACAACAAACTATACACACACACCCCCACCATCACCACCCTCCCCACAAGCTAAAACCCAAACAAGGGAGATACCAACTAAGCAGAGAGCACCAAATATTGATGTAATAATCAAGAAATGACATCCTGCCAATACATCCAACAGGCTGACATCAATAGAATTTTATAATATGAACCAAACCTGGAAAGGGTAAATAAACCCAGAAATCAAGAAAAACAGGATAACACATAAAAAGCAAATTACTTTGATAACCCTCATTTCAAAACAGCTCATGCCTTTAATAAAGACAATCAATACTCTACACAAGACCGACCATGACCAGAAACTTGAGTGTCAAGAACAGCATCACACTGAGTCACATCACACTGAGCCACATGGAAAATGAGGAGCTTGAAAGAGATGAAAATTAGGCCAATATTGTCTCCTTAGCCCCTTCCTTAAGTGATAAACTTAAAGAACCTTCTGAAACGGAATGAATTTACTGGTGGACAACAGTGTTATAAGTGACCCTATTTCCATAAAAAACTGTGGTATAAGGAGTAGGAATTGATGGTGTTGACACAGTTACAGAATGGCAGTAAAGGACAGAATACTCTATGAGAAGAACAGAAATACCAAAAAATCACCACTGGTAAATCCTCATATGCTTAGTGCTTAAATCCAAGACCTTATGCTATTAAGAGCTTATCTGCTGTAAACAACAGGAGAAAGATGGACATTTAGTAAGCAGTTGTAAAGAATTTATGAGCCAACAACAGGCTATGTACCTGAAAACAATGAAAATAAAATTGCAGGAAATGACAGAAGAAAGGAAAAAACAGCAATACAACTCATGAAATGCTAAAAATACTAAATGCTGACTGTAAACACATTACTTAATCACGATTACCCTCATTAATTTAAAAAAAAATTTAAAAATTAGGTACAAAGGAGTCTTAAATGCCTTTTCTTGTAAGGAGACATTTACCAGACTGTGCTAATTAAAAACAACAGCTGAAAACCTCTCTTTGGGGCCAGTCCTGTTTAATACCTCTACTGATGATCTGGACTAAGGGATTGGGTGCACCTTCAGGAAATTCACAGATGACACCAAGTTGGATGGGAGTGTTGTTTGCTGGAGGGCAGAAGGCTCTGCAGAAGGACCTGGACAGGACAGACTGATGGGCCAAGGCCAGTGCTGTGAGGTTCAACAAGGCCCACTGCCAGGTCCTGCACTTGGGTCACAACAACCCCAGGCAGTGCTACAGACTGGGGCAGAGTGGCTGGAAAGCTGCTCAGCAGAAAAGGACCTGGGGGGGCTGGTGAAGAGCTGCTGAACATGAGCCAGCTGTGCCCAGGTGGCCAAGAAGGCCAATGGCACCTGGCCTGTGTCAGCAACAGTGCGGCCAGCAGGACCAGGGCAGTGACTGTCCCCCTGTACCCAGCACTGGTGAGGCCACACCTTGAATTCTGATTCTGGGCCACTCAGTTCTGGAAAGACAAAGTGCTGGAGCAAGTTGAGAGAAGGACAATGCCCCACTTTCACTACAAATTCTTTAATCTATACTCTCTGACAAGACATTTAACTGGCTTTGGATAACCTGGGGAAGGGAAAAAAGAAAATTAAAAGTTGAACAAAAGATGATATAAAGCATATTGTACACTCTATAGGGCAAAGACTATTCGCTTTCTTCTTTATATCCTGTCCACCACGTGAAGCCAATGAACAGGGTTTCCAGATGTGATTACATCTCATATGATACATTTGTAAAGTTAATGCAGCAACAGCAATGTAACCAAGTGATAAACTCTGCCCAATCAGAGGGGTAACTGGCTATTCTTCCCCTGGGGACTGACCTACACTAGGGCTTTGGTCGGTTGGCCAGAACTCCAAAGCAATCACAAGCAAAGAAATCACAGATTGGTAATTTACCACTGCATTCGCATTGGTGAAACAGCATATTCTGTATTTACTGACATCAAGCAAGTCAGTCTATTTTCCAAGAGCCTAGATATTAAATTGATCTGACATATGAAAAAGCAGAAAGAGTGACTACTACTTGTAATAAAAGCAGCATATGGAGCAGATAGTTCATGGATTACTTGAAGTAACTTCCTTGATATACATTTTGAAGTAACTACAAAATGAATTCAAGCATCACATAAATGGGACAAGTATTGTTACCAAGTTGGGAGAGGGGTTGTACAACTACCCACATATCTTCATAATCAACACACAGTAGAATTACAGTTCTGTAGTAAAGCTGTCAGATTCCTCATAGTAACATGAATGCAACAGAAGGGGGGAACAAGGCAAATAAAATGAGAAAAATCAGATCCCTTAATCCAAAGTAATTTTCGTGGCACAAATTAGAACATGCTTTTTAAATAACGCTTGAATATTTTGCTCTGCAAAAATTAGTCATGTAACATTGACATCTTGGTTACAGCAACTCATATGGACTGCTGAAAGGAAAAGTTCCAAGAAAGTACGCATCCCAAGATTACAATGGTGCAAAAGGAAGCAAAACTCTGTCCTTCCTGCCCAGCAGAAGATAATCCCAATGCTGTTAATCACTGCATGTAATAAATCTTGTACTTGTTGGCCGTGAACAAGCCCACGGGAAAAATCAGACTCATGAGGTGCAAAGAAAATATTACATGCCTTTTCTTATCACTACAACCTTGTCAAAATATATTTTGCTCAGAACTGAGTATTTTAGACAATAATGATTTAATATTTTTATTAAAGCAGGATTTGGAAGATTCAAAACCCTTTTTGTACACCCTCAGTTCCTTCACCACTATATGCAACAGTAATGTCCTTTTTCCTCCAAGTAAATGGTACTTTAAATCCAAGTCCATTTCTCTTGTATTTAAGCAGGTACCACTATGCTTTATGTCAGAACAACCTGTAAGTTCATATATATTCACATTAGTGCAACAATATGAAATCTTTATAATCTCTTCTTTCTTTTGAAATGAGGACTATTTGAAGTGACTGCATGCAACCAAAATCATAGCTATCTGGAGACAGGTTTGAGCTGCATACTGCTCTGACCACTGGTTGGCAAACAGGTTTGAATTTCTGTCTGGTTTTGGCTCCACGTGACATGGAGATCCCGTTTAACCACTTGCAGCCACCATCTCCTTCTCCCTTTCCTATTACTCACCCTGCCCTACTTCTGGCCATGCAGTGCAAGTGCACTTGTTGAACAACTCTGTGATTAAATTTAGTTTACTGATCTGTCTGAAAAGACTCCTGGGAAAAGTCCTGCATAGTTTTCTGACAGGCATAGTTAGATCACAGACAGATCTGATACATTCCAGAACCAGCAGCAGGAAGGTAGTTAGACTTCAATGGTCAAAACCAGGAAGAGAAGAACTTAGTCTGCCAGTGCATAAACTTTTAACAAACAACCCAATAGTGGCACAAATTCTTAACCTTAAAAGTGGCAAGCTCAGGAAGCCTGATATGGGCAGCTACAGATAGGCAAATCCTATTAGATCCCCAGAAAATTTACCTTTACCTCTCTTTAGTAAAAACTGGCATAAGATGTGATCAATGATAATTTTAAATTCAAGGTCTCAGAAATGTGTTGCCACAGTAATTTTCAGAACTTGTATTCAATGTATCAATTAATTTACTCATTTTAATTTAATAATCTGTTTCCTGGGTTTTTATCATGACCTGACACAGCAGAGGTTTCCCATTTACCCTTTTGGGCCACCACTTTTTTTGCCTTCCAGGTTCACACTATTCTCATCGTATCCTCATCTCGTGCCTTTGGATGCAAAGGTTCACTCCAACTTCAGTATTGCACAGAGTACATTCACACAGTATGCAAACGAGCATACACATATGATTCATAAAAGTGAAGCATAAGATAGTATTCACCATCTGGCTCCTTACCCAGCTCTAAATTCTATAAGGTTTTTCAACAGAAGCTGTTCAGTCAAAGATTTCATTGAGTCGCCTCAACTGACGCATCAGAATTCCCTCATATAGTCCTTTACAACCCCATGAAGTCATAGTTTTATTTTCTCTCATTATTCCTCACCGTGCTTTAATCAAGCCTAAAAGCTCCCACTGAATCAATTCCACTCAAATTATTTGACTTAATACATACTCTGTGAAATTCTCCTTGGCTGTGACGAACAAAACCAACTCACCTCATCACATTTCCCAAACAGCTAAAAGGTTTTCAAGTGTGCGATGTTCTACCTAACATAGGTCACTGTATGGTTTGTCACCAACAAAAATTATTTCTTGATATCTGCTTTTTATTTACAAGCAGCTTTTGATGCATGACAATACTTGGTTAGTCAATCCAAGACCTTTTAAAATTATTTTAATGCAAGAAACATTGAGAAATATTGTTAGTTTGGGTGCACCAACAAACATTGCAATCCCTGAGGTATTGTTATCCCAGTTGTAAACTGGCTCACACAATTTCTCTATGACACAAACTATAGTCACAATCAAATCCCACGTTTTATCAACGGATGTATACTTCCTCTCAAATAATGAAATGAGAGTCCACATATTCATCAGCACATTATCTTTTCATACACACACTACTCACCATCTCTTACACATCTGTGATTTAAGTGTGGTGTCAGAGCACTAATTTTCATTTTATCAAGTAATGCAGTCTTCAGCAGCATCTAGTCTTTATTACTGGAAAGATTTGTAATGGTATTCTTTCCAATTTTCCTGCCAAAGACTAATAATTGTTTGAATACCCTAAGAAGGTTCATAAAGTCATCTAAATTATCAGAAACTTTGCTTCCACATAGATACATAACAGAAGAGTTTTGCAGGGGGACTAAAAAGAGCTTATTTTTCAGATGTTCTAATGATAATTCAAGACATTATCAGTTAGAAGCATTTCATTAAGAAGTCCTCCTCCCCTGTGTATACTGGAAAGTGTTATATATGGCTGGGGCAAAACCAAAAAAAATCTTCAAACCGTATTCCCCATGATGAAGGGGTTTCCATATGAAGTTTTGCAAATACTTTGATAATAGCCTCCAGATGTGACAGAGGGGATTCTTCATAACCAGCTCAGTGCTGTGTGTTAATTAATTTCCTCTGCCAAAGAGAAGGTGGTGCTAGACAAAACAATGGCTTCGCTTTTCTACTGTGAATTGACTGTAAGGACTCATTTTGAAGTGATTATTTAAGATCAATTCCTACAACACAATCATGTGCTAGGGTTTCACACTAAAACACACCTAGAGAGCTATGCTGCTAACAATACTGATGTTGTAAATACTATATCCACATCTATTTCTACACTATGGTGCAGGTGCATCCCATGGTACATCACACAGTCTTCTGACTGTCATCCAGAAGCAGGGCATATATAAAGAACACCATGCTTTTTCCTGCTGGTGTTCTGCAGCAGGTTCATCCTGGCTGAATACCAGACATCCACCAAAGCCTATCACTCCCCTCCACAGCTGGAGAGGAGAGAGAAAACATAGCACAGGGCTCAAGAGTTGAGACACCGACAGGGAGAGATCAGTCACCAAATACTGCCACAGGCAGAACAGGCTAAAACTAGAAGTATTAACTGAATTTCCTACTAACAAAATCAGAGCAGGATAATGAGAAATAAAACCTTAAAAACGCCTTCCCTCCTATCCCTCCCTCCTTCCCAGCTCTACCTCCTCCCCCAGCAGCACAGAGAGACAGGGAATGGGGATTATGGTCAGTTTTTCACATGTTGCTAGTCCCACTGCTCAGGAGAGGAGGAGTCCCCCAGCTCCAATGTGGGGTCTCTCCAATGAGAGACAGTTCTCCATGAACTTCTCCAACAGGAGTCCATCTCACAGGCAACAGTTCTCCACAGGCTGCTGCAACACAGGTCACTCTTCCACGGGGTGCAGTCCTTCTAGGACAGGCTGTGCTAGCGTGGGTCCCCCAAGGGGTTGCAAGTCCTACCAGCAAACCTGACCCAGCATGGGCTCCTCTCTCCATGGGTCTGCAGGTCCCTGCCAGGACCCTGCTCCAGGACAAGTCTCCTATGGGGGTCACAGTCTTGTCTCAGGCATTCACCTGCTCCAGTGTGGGACTCTTCCACGGGCTGCAGGTGGATCTCAGCATCCCCGTGGTCCTCCATGGGCTGCAGGGGCACAGCTGCTTCACCATGGTCTGCACCATGGGCTGCAGGGGAATCTCAGCTCCGGTGCCTGGAGCACCTCCTCTGCCACCTTCTCCACTGAGCTGGGTTTCTCTGCACAGCTGTTCCTCTCAGATATCCTCAACCCTCTCTTTTCCTGGCTTCCATCTGCGCAAGTAAGTCCTTTTTTTTAATCTTCCTAAATCTGTTATCACAGAGTTGTTACCACCATTTCTATCTGGCCCAGCCCTGGCCAGTGGCACGTCCATCTTTGGAGCTGCCAGGGATTGGCTCTGCCAGACATGGAGGAAGTTTCTGGCAGCTTCTCACAGAAGCTACCCCTTTAGCCCACCCCTGCCCCCCCACTCCCTCCATGAAAGCTTGGCCACGCAAACCCAATATATGTTTTAACACAATCAATAAATGAGATCAATAAAAAAATGTTTCTTCCAAGAAAAGTGTTTTTTCTATTTCAGCAATCTTGTAAGCTGTGGTGAGCTGAACACCTCCTAAAGCAGAAAATTATGTGAAATATTTGTACCTTGATCTTTAAATGATTGCACAGTCTGTGACAGTAAAAGAAAAAAACTAAAATTCCTTTCGTCTGTGACAGTAAGAGAATAAATAAATTAGAATTTCTTTCATGGAACTGAATGACTGGCAACTGCACATAATGCCATCATATGCAGTATCAAAACAAAGGTACCATGGGTCAACAAGAAAACTCTTTAGCCATGATGTGAATTTTCTGGTTTGTTTAAGAGCCAGATTCCACTGTGCCTTGGAATTGAAAATCAGGGGGCAAATCATGTGAGACCCTAGCATGAACCATATCTAGAGTGACAAAACTTCACTGAAGAATTTTGTCTCTTGTCATCTACTGGAGTCATAGTACAAGACTGTCATACTAACGACAATTATATAGAATGCAGAAGCTGAGAGCTCCATTCTCAGTGCAAAAGGCTGGACAAAAATCTGAATTGTAAAACTGTAAAAATCTTTGATCTTTCACAACCAAAACTTATACTACCAACCAGTAACAACAGAAACAAACCCCTAACAAACCAGCACATCAAAACAGCTCCTCAGAAGGAACTGGCTGACATGGATGGTCTCTGCCAGCAGCTGGTGAGGTGCTAGCTACCACGCCTACCAAGTGAGAGGCACTGCTACAAAGAATTTCTGTTCAGACAAATTATCTTTCTCCAACAAAGCACTATTTTACCAGATAATTTTGCTACCTGTTGAGCACTATTACCTGTATCAGAAACACAACACCCACTCCTCCCCCCTCTGCCAGCTTTGTCTTTAGGCAGGTACCAAGCTCAAAACTAAGGCACTACAAAATGGACTGAATGCAAAATGCAAGAATTTTCTTACTTTGTGTGTGTCTGGTGGTTTCATTTTATTTTTAACTAGTCCCATCAAAAAAAAAGTTTCTGAAAATTCTTAAAGCACAGGAAAAAAATGATGCAAAAAAATTGCACCTGAAACTTACCTGGAGTGGTTTCCTGGCTTTAAGTCTTAATTTTTTAATAAGGAGGAAGAAAATTATTTCTAATAAATGTATGGAAAGTATTGTATTTGTAGAATTTATTTAGCAAGCTTAAATTATTTTACTGTGCATAATGACAAATAGCCCTAAGTAATAGACTGACTTCTGATATATGTGAAATTAATAATATTTTTAAGAAATTTTCCCTTTAAAAATTGTCATTAAAATGGAGTGGGGGACTAAACGAAAAATAAAAGGCACTGATATTGCTGATATAGACAGGAAAGTCAAATCCACAGTGCTCAGCAAAAGGATGATGCTAAAGACATAATGATTATGTGTAGGATATTCAGTTTCTGAGAAATAAGCCTGTAAAATCAATACAATACATCTATGCATGTGATTCTAATGTAGGTAGCAAAGAACAATAAGAAAAGTCTTCAAGAAATTCATATTACCATCATAATTGCCAATATTAAAAGCATGGAAATATTTCAAACAGAATATATTATTTACAGAAAGGATTTTCCAAGACTTTACAGGCCAGTACTTAAAATGTTGGGTTTAATGTTTTTACTGTTCATTTTATGATACACTATGTAGACTTTTCCATTTTGAATATGGGAGTAATGTGCATTTGTATGTTCAATGAAAAGTAAAAATGAAAGGGCAAGGACAGGACAGCAACAACAACAAAAAAAAGACAGAAAAACCCAGGTATTCCCATTTGTGTCTCTGTATCATACCTATTTTTATTTGCTGGGTCTTGACATTTACACCCAATCACCAATAACAGGGTTTCACTTGTTTTCACTTGTTTCTAACTTTTTAAAACATTTTAATAGTATTTTCAAGCAATACAGCTACCTTGAGCTGATTGAAAATTATCTCAAATCCAGAATATTTACTGTTTATAAAACCATGACTTTTTCTAACCTAGTTAAAGAAAAAAAAAAATACAATTCCTGCTTCTAGAGAGCTCTAATATACCTTTCTGGACTAGTAATATTGTTTTAGAGGATGTTACGTCACATATCCCAGAGCAGTGGTGGCTTTGCTCTGATTTTCTGCAGTTATTTTAATGTCAGGCTAATAAAGTCTTGTCCGGGAATTTTTCTCTAGTATTTTGAGAACTTAAGTAACTCCTTGTTTCCATCATAAGAGTTCTGTAACTATTTTGCCTATCAGTTCCATCAAATTCCTTCCTTGTAGGTAGCTAGAATATGACCATAACTGCTGTACCTGTCCCTCAACATTCCTCGCATGTAATCACAGTTTTACATCTACTGATTTTGTTAAGATAAGAAGCAGGCAGTATATCAGATATAAAGTGTTAATGCAAGACTTTTTTTTTAAGAATATTTTCAAAAAGTGACTGACATTTTTTAAGAAGTTCCAGTAAGGAGTGTCTTCTACTAAAACTTCATTTATGAAATATGTAAAGCTCACTGAGGTCCCCAGAATCAGAGAGCACTACCATTTCCTTGCTCTCCTAGAAAGAGACTTCAGATAAAGACTATATATATAGTGACAGTATAACCACTGTCACTGCAGACATCAGGTATCCATTATTAGACAGTTTCCCCAGACCATTCTTGGTGAACCTACTCATATCACATGTGTTGTGCAGTATTTACTCATTTTAACCTCTACATTAATTTCTGCTTTGCTTGGATGCTCTCCAATTAGTATAACATTTTCATTATCTGTGAATAAATTTTCTGAAAAAAAAAATTCACGTAACTATGCAAGGAAGAACTCACATCTGGCAAACTTCTCAAAGTTAGTCTGGAAAGTATTTAACATTTTTTATTAAAAAATACACATTATGTATTTAATGCTTAATTTATATATTTAAATACATCATTCAAGTCCAGTCTCAGAATTGATAATGCTGAATTTAGCTGAAAATAACATTCAACTAAACTACTTTGCTGGAATCAGCAACCTGCAAGTACCAAATACAATTTAAATAGCTGCCAGCAATATCCTCATAAAGAATGCCTAAAACAGAAGTCCCACAAAATTTCTGAAGGTCCAGCATACTTCAAGAAAGCACTTGAGGCATAGTCGCTCTGTATTTGCAAAACACTTTGGCATGTTCATCCAGAAAAATCACTTATCCTCACCATGACAAAATCTGAGAAATTTCAATGCCAAAAGTACAAAACCACACAGGAGAAGAGACTTGAAGAGGTTCTTAAGGTTATACCCCTTAAATTACTTTAACATCTAGTTTAGTCCTTCATTAGAAATGTTTTGTTATCCACTGAGTTTACAGTTTCTGAGTGAGTTATTTAAACTCATTCAGTAAATTCCAGCACTACAACAGAACCAGTGTCTCAAGACAGTGCATGCACTGCAACAATGAGTAACTTTTTCCTTCACTTGAAATAGCTGGAAAATTCATCTGATTCCCTTTCTAAGATTAGACAGTTGAAACAATGTCAATCTGTACCCCACGCACAAACATAAATTTGGTACCCAGTGGCATGGGATTTGGTCACTTCATAAATATCTGCATCCATGACACAGCATCAAAGAGAAATTTGAGCAGCTTACGAAGAATGCACCAAGCCTCAGCCCAAAAAATTATGATTGCCCAGAACACATACGAAAGCATCCACTTCACCAACAGTACTGGACTGAAGAGGCCTGAAGCCAAAATAATGCCTTATTTAAAAATTATCTTTGTTTCTCTGACTCAAAAATTACAGAGATTTCACTTCACTTGCTCAGCTGCAGTGATCTCAGAACAGTAGCCCACATGCATGTGCTGCAGGTTAAATGTATCATAAAAAACCCAATGATTGGGAAAACTAAAAAAGGAGGGGAAATATTACCTGTAGGACAGAACAATCTCTTTCATATACAAACTCTGCAGGAGAATGACAACTAGTTGACTAGATGACTGTCAAAGTAAATCACTTGGTCTTTCTTAAGCATACATAAGGCATTACACATAGGCACAAAATTTAACTTTTCTTATCTAAAACCATTCTAGACTGTATAGTTATTGCCTTCAGGTCCTGAATCCTATACAAAAGTATTATGTCTTAAGTTTCCATATACAAGACTTTAAATACATGAAGCTCCATTGCTCTTCCTCTTCAAAAGCCATTAATGAAACCTTTTTGTTCATGTTTTGTAAGTTGTTTTTTTCTGCCGGTTTTTGAATATATATATTTTTTAATCACTCTCATGATTATAGCATGCAGATCATGTACTGGTATACTGAACCCATTCACAAAAAAACCCCTGTGGAATGTACTTTGCTGTGTTTGCTTTCTCATCTTCCCATCCTAAAAAGAAAACTGTAACACTGCAGTATTTTATTCTGATTGAACTGGTGGTCTTGTTTTGTTTTTTTTTAAATTCAAAATCAACACATTTCACAATTCATCTTCATAGCAAGGAAGAAAACTTCAGAATGAACTTCAGAATTCAAATTGTAGAGGTTTGCAATAGTCTTCAAGAGCTGCAAGAGTTCACTGGACATCCTAAAAATACTGTTGGCTAAGATTTATGGTCAGGAAACAAAAGCTGTCAACTACAGTCTTTAGCACCTAAAACTCAGACATTAAACTGAAGCCACTTAGCACCTTAAAGAAAATGGCTGAGACCTAATATTTTACTATGATTTTTACTGGAGAGTAGTGGATGAGGAGACAAGCAGATGCTGACCAAGTAACTGATCTTGAGGAAAATGCTTCAGTATTTTTATTCAACAGTCCCAATCTCATGATACATTCATGAGATTAATTACAGAACTCGGTTCCAGATGTTGAGAGTAGAGCAAATAACCTTAATCCAGATGGGGCTCAAATTCCTAACCAAGGAGAGAGGCAAAAAGATGTTACTCTCAGATTCCACTATTGGCAGTTTCATTAAAGGTAAGTACTGCCTGTAATAAGGACCAAAAAGAAGTACCAAATGGAAACATCCAGCAAAGAAAACTGACGGATAGAGGGAAATGCTTCCTGTTGCCCGCCTGAAACCATCCCCTTGTTATGCTTTAACTTTAGCATCTTTCTTTTGCCAGAGCTCTGACTGCTCACATATAGGGTTAAAAATGGTAAAATCATGGGGCCACCTGCATGTTGTTGACACCGTGTCTACAGTATTTATTTTGAATTTGCCTAGGAGCTGACTTAGAGGTCAAAAGACAGCTGATTCTTGTGTGAATGAGGTATTGAGAACCCAAGCTGTAGGAAAGTAGTTTTCCATCACTGAATATAGTCTTCCAATTTAAGCATTTTGTATCCTATGTGCTCATCACTTCTCTTGGGTGAGAAAGCAGTATCTCCTAGTCAGCAGTCTTAGAGAAGCCCAGGAAACCCCGAACATCTTCCCCCCTCATTTTCAGTATGATGGTTTTGCAAGCATTCCGGTCAGGATTAAGACAGCACAAAGTCAGTTTATAGTTAAATAGGTATTAGCTTCCGTCTAGCTTCCCATAAACGTATCTGAATTTCTTTGTGTTGGTCAAATCTCTGAACGGTATCAGTTACTTGCAGTTTTTTTTCATACACTATCAAAGGCATGCCAGGTAATTACAGATTTTTGAATCAAGAGACACTTAAGGTCTCCAGAATTTGTACACAAACAAAAAGACTGAACCCCAGGAATACCAATATACTCCTCAGATGTGAATATATGCAAAGCATATCCACGCATTCATTTCTTAAGCATTATTTTGAAGTTTTCTGAATTGAAGAGTAACAGTAAAGGCTTACTTCAATAATAATACAAAATGAAACAACTAAACCCAACAAGCCACAAACTAAATGATAAGAGCTGAAATCAAATTATTTCAAAGTAAGGATTTGCATAATCAAAATTATCTACATAACTTCATCCAAAAGTTTCTGGCCACATTCCTACACTGCTATTTTCATAGAAGTTTCCATATACAAACAAATTACTACTAGAAAAGCAGGCAAAATTCAGGTCTAAGATTAGTTGAAGTTTGGCAACTACAGAATTTCAATGCATACAACCTCTAAATAAGTGCAAATTCCTTGTAAACACTATCTAAGAAGAACAAACAAAATTATATTCAAACATATTTCAACATCAGCTGGATTTTTGGCCTATTGAGGAGTCCTTAGTATGTTCTGCACAACTCTCAGGTCCCACAGTGTAAAAAATATTACGTAAATGAGCTACAGAAGAAGGGTTTTCACTTTCTATGAATACTTCTGGAAGCACTTCATGTGCAAGAGCAAACTTGGGGTCTATTCCTGCTATAAGCCCCATGGAGTGTTAATAACTGGCTTTGAAATGAGACACACAAAAAAAGAGTCTCCTACTTGCATTTTATCAGTTCATGCTTGGGGGAGAAAGCTATTTATGGGCCTATCTGCTGGATAGTACAATTTTTTTTTTGCACTTGTGATTATCTGAAAATAAAAGCTTCATCTCTGTCTATGTGCACGTATGTATACAGTTACTCCCCTACAGACAGATACATATCCTGTAAGTTAACACACATCTTTGTTTAAAGAACAATCAACTACAGGAGGCATTAGGAAGGGGAAAAAACAGTAAGAATGAGAGTCAGCATGAAGATAAATCTGTTTGTAAGCACTGGCCTGTACCGCCTACTCTAGTTCAAGTCACAGCACAAGACTCAGTAGTTTGGACTGCAGAACAGGAAAAGATCAGTCTTAACATCAGACTGCATCTCATAACCCTAATACTGGTACAGAACTGTGAGCCATCATGCTTAGATATGCCTGAAAAACACTGAAACCTCAAATTCCTTCTTGTGTACAAATAGGACAGACAATAAGCAGAAAAAGAGAAAACTAAACAATCCTAGAGAAAGGAGAGGTGTTATCTTCTTCTCTCTACTTATTACTACATCAATTCTGAACTCAAATACAAAACAATTTATTTTGAAAGCAATTATGTATTAGGATGAATGGTATTTATAACTGCAGTTAGTCAGCTAAACATTAGAAAATTCATTGTGGATTCCCCAACATGAATGTTTGTTCAAAATTACTGGCACCAGCAAAATCCACACATTTGTGTATAAACGCAGCATTGATTTCAACTGTTTGTAACCACAGAACATTCTCCTCTGTTTCTTAGCTTCTTTTTTCAGACATGGAATGTCAGTACATCACTCACTGCACTGACATTTGCAGCTCCCTGAAACAAGGGACATACTTCATTTTGTTTAGATACTGCCTCAAAAATAGAGCAGGTGGAGGGGCATTTGTAGAATTTCTTAGGGCGCAGTTTCACAGGTGTGTGAGTCAACCCAAATCTGCCAGATCTGTCCCTCTATTATGCCAGCACATATGGGGCTGATAAGTGACACTACTGAAAATTCCCTTTTTCTGCCCAGGTTATTTTTCAGATATATCTGCTTCTTGCAGCTCATTACACGGCTGTAAAAATGACAGGAGAGAGTGAGAGTACTTCAGCCCAATCTCAGGGTGCAGTTTAACGACTTAAAAGTTGATTTAGTAAGGTCAAACCCTATGAACACAGTGCTCCAAATTAAGCTGTCACTGCAAACAACAGTTCACCCTGACATTGTCATAGAGCTTCTGCCAAAGCAAGGAGGGGGTAATAGGTGACTGTGCACGCTGATCCAAATGAAAACTTACCTGGAAAAAGGTAAGTGCTTTTGAATAGGATGACTTCCACAATCCAACATCCTGCAAGCCACAGATACATCTGGATTGGCAGGGGAAAAACTACGGCACACAAGTAGCAAGAGTATTTAACTGGCTCAAAATGCTCGCTTTGGTGTTTGTGCTTCCATATGCCAGGGTCTGATTCAAGGCAATGCTCTACCTACTGGTATAGCAACTCCATCCTTTCCAACTATACTAGTTTTCCCTCTTTCCCTACAGTGACTATGTGCCTCTATTCTTTACTTTTTCTTGTCTTACTCTTCACAAACTTGATTTATTTCTATGACTTTAAGAGTGCTGGTGACGCAAATAAGGAAAATTACTTTGAACCATTACTCTTCCTGAACAGCAGTGGCAGCAGCAGTGAAAATGAGCAACTGTTTCTTCAGTAGCAGCATCAACCTAAAAGTACTCAAAAGTAGTCAGATACAACAATGCCAGGATGACAAGCTTCCAGAACACAATTCTGGCAGACTGTAAAGAGAACTAGATGATTTTTTTTTTTTTTTAAGATTTTATTTTTAAGATAAACTAAATTGATTTTGACTGTGTTAAAATACCCACTATGCAGGTCAGCTCAGATTACTAAACTGACTTGCAATACTCTACAGAACCAACCTGTCATTACTTACTCCTTCACCTTTTTACCTTCCTGATGAAATTATTTTTGCCCACAGCTTTGTTTTTCAACAGAAGATTGATAAAGATGATGAAAAATAATGGGAAAACTCTCAACAAATTTTCTAAAAACACCAACTAATATTGTCTTATTTCTAAAATTTGAGGCTAGTTTTAAAATTAATTTTCTGGGGATGCCAGGCTTTTAACTGGAATGTTGAGAGGCATCAATTCAGATACTGTACAGAAATGAATGCATGACAGCCCTCATACAGACTGAAATTGTTGTAACTCTGAGGAGTCTCAAGACAGTGTGAATTAGGGCACAGCTCCACAGTATGAGTTCTCAGGAGACAGAGCCTGTGAGAGAGAGTCCCTCAAGGCATTTCTCAACCAGCTTCACTGCTAGATAAAAATCTAAAGGAGAGCTCCATCCTCACAGACATACACAGGTATCGGAAACCAATTTTAGCATCAGACATGGAGTGACATACAGAGCTTCAACTCTAAGATGAGTATTCTTTAATCTGTGTAATGTATCCAACTCAGACCAGAATGCTCCAATTTGCACAAGAACCTAAACTAAGAACAGCGTCTAAAAATGTCAAAGTGAAACAAAATTAAATGGCAGCTTTTTAAACTGTAACCTGACTGAAGGTGATTTAACCTTCAAAGGGAAGCATAGGCTGGTACTGAAAGACTGTAACTTTGGAAAACATTACACACCACCCCCGCTTTCCCAGCTGAGCTTTAGATACATAGACATTAAACTCGGTTTTTCCTCCCATTTCAAAGTGATTTTTTTAACGGCTTATTAAGTTTTCTACTGACCTACTTCCAGTTCTATTAATGTGTATATATTCTACAAAGATACAGTTTTTGTACTTGGTGAACCCTCCATTTCCTAAAGCAAAATTCTCATGATTTTACAGCAGTCTAGACTACTAGTTTCAAGTGGAACAAAGCTGAAATCTTATTGCCAGATTTCCCAATTTCCCTTTGGCTACAAAAATATGCCTACTTTCATATTCTACATATATTTTCTAAGAAAAAAATGTTACTAACAGCTCACAAATGCAACTCCTAGACCTTCATTTAGTGATTTCACATGAGCAAAAATAGTACCTCTTGCCACTGACATTCTACTGGCAATAGCAGAAGTCGGAGCTTTTGAGAAGAGAAGGATTAGAATTTTTCTGGAATAATGGTACATGCCAACTACATTTACAAAGGATGACTGAATTAGGCATTTAAGTAAGCATGTATTTTCAGGGAAAAAAGCTTCAAAGCTACCTTGCATTTCTTCATTTGTCTTCTAGGTGAATGAATATTAACTCTGCAACACGTCAGTAATGAGAAAGAAACACCTGTCAAAACCCATACATGCAGGGCCACTTTTTCTATCTCTCCCAGATCACTGAATAGTTTTTACCATCATAAAGTATTGAGTTTACTTGCTTTATTCTTATTACTGCAACACCTTAAGATTTAAACTTCCCTTCATGCACTCCACAATATATTGTGCCATTGTGAAAACAAAGCAGCATAATTTCTGAATTATTCCTCTTCACTACTCCATGAAATCAAAGTTTTTAAAAGAAAAATTATTTCCTTTATGACTGACAGGAGTAAGGCCCACAGAAAGGCACTGCAGTCAGATTTAAGTGACTGAATATCAAGTTTTAGACACTTAAATCACATGAAAAAACAATTTTTATATTCTACAAAATCTACTTTCAAGTAATTCCCTACTAAATTATGAATAGCTTGATTGAATTTCAGTAATGAGTTTATTACAGAGAACCATTACTGCATTTGGATAATTAAGTACATGCATGTATTTTCAAATGGTACCAGAAGAAAAGCACAGTTAAAACACACAATTATATTAAAATAACAGGATTTACTGCACTTTGACTATCCTGTGGACTGAAAGACAGTAAAAATTTTAAGGTGAAATAACCAACCACATCTTCCTTACATTGAATTTGTAACAGAAGTCAATTAGCTTATTTTTTCAAGGAACAACTTATAACAAATATCTTTTCACATCCACATCACTATTGGCATCATCATAACACTCATTTTGCAAAATTTCTTTATATTAATCACTTCTTAAGTTCAACTATAGTTTCATTGCACACATTCTGCTTCAGCATTTGTACCACAATCTTGATTCTAAGTAGCCAGAAAAACTCGAAAAAGCTAATTATGTAAAAAAACCACTATAGAAAACATCAACTAAAGAACCTACTGTTTTTCTTTTGAGATTTTAAGCTACTTTTCAGTGATTTGGGTTTTGCTGGGTTTTTAGGTTGGCTGTTTTTATTATTGCTTTATCCTTTCAATAATACCATATTGCATAAGCGACTTTCATCAAGATGTTCACGGAATACAGGTATCATATTCAGTTGTTAAAAACCACCACTTTTAAGCTTAAAAACTAGTAATATTCTTGAATGCCATGAACCACACACTACCAGTTTGTGGGTTAAGAGAGTATTAATAAGTTTTTGTGCTTTATTTTACTTGTTTATCTCCTGCACTGCTGCTATGTGAAATTGATTTTATCATAGGCAGTAAAATTGCCACTGGTGGGTTTCCAACAGATCTCATCTCCATCGCTCTCCTCTCAGAGAGCTGCTGCATCCCTCATCCTCCTGCATTATTTGCCCACTCTCCTTTGGGTGCTGTGTCCAGGAAGCTGGGGAGGGAGCAGCAGATCCCCTAAACCATTTGAAACACCCATGAAATAATTAGTTGCATTTATTCCAGCTAGCACATGGGCTGCCTTTTGAAATGTCTGAAGTGCTGTGTCCATGTTCCTTTGTGTAAACAGAATTCGGATGTCTCTATTCTGCTCAGCACCAATTAGACAAGTGTTCCATCTCTGAAACTTCTGTCCAACTGCCAGGAAGTTCCTGAACTAATGTAACTTCAGGAAAGATCAGTAACAAAGAAATTAAACTTATTTCATTAGTAAAGCAAGATAAAAACATTTTTCCAGGCAAAGTTCTATTACATATACAAAGTAAACTGGGCCCACAAATATTTTCTTCCAGTTTTTGAGAGATTGATTTTTGGGTACTTAGAAAAACAGTAAAAAGATTTTCATAGTAAGCACAAGTTTACAGCTGGTCTTTCGATGGGCTTTCATATTAGATGCACTGATAAAACAGTTTTAAGATCAGTAAGTTACATAATATTTTTAAAATATTGTAAACCTGCAGATGTTAAGCTATTTCCTTATGGTCAATTAGGCTATTTCCATAGAGAGCCACAAGAAAGAGAAAGACAGCAACTGCAGAGGAAAGAGCAATTCTTTAATGACCACAAGCAAATTCTAATACTACTAAGTACTAACTAATCTGGCTACTTTTTTTTAAGCATGTGCATTTTTCAGGTACTGTAGACACCAAAAAATGGTATGCGGGAAAACTCACACACCACCAGTCAGAAGTATCTGACTTCTCCAAAATCCTTTTAAAAACTGTTCTTTTTTCTTCTCTTTCATCTTCAATATCTGTATCTGTTCAAAAACTACTGGTAAATAGAAAAGACATGTCTCTTTAACGCTTATGAATGTATTTTGCCAGTACAAAACAACTTCTCTGTTTCAGTAGTTTGGAAAGTTTTGATAAATCTCATGGAGATAGATGTCATAACTTCTAGCATTAGAAACTAAAGACATGAGGCCTAAAATGCTAATGACTTCCAAAATGTATTCCAGCTAAACGTGACAGGCTGTACTCACAGAAGACAACAGAGTACCATTAAGATTAGGTAATATAACTGAACAACTAGAAAGAAACAGGAACTCACTTGAGAGTAAGACATTAAAAAGGCTGATCAGCCTTCACAGTAAATTTGAAAGAATTTTTCCCCCACTGTGGCTGCAAAACTCATCCCAACACTGAAGCTCTGACCCCTCCATCAGATAAGTATGTATCTTCTGTCTCGCATAAATAAAATGTATGTTTAGAATATCCCCATGCTATTCAGGTACCAGAAAGTTTTCAATCTTCACTCCTGAGCAGAAACTACCTTGTGCCAGTTTTATCTTTGTTTATCCTTAGCAGTATTTCATCATGCCTAAAAGATCTTTAAAGCAGCCAAATTCTCATGTCAGCACAGCAGTGGGAATACAGTTCATTAGCTTACTGCAGCTGCAAAGCCAGCAAACACACATTGCTTTGAGTGACACCACAATAAGCACATGTTTTAGATTTCTAGGTGACAGTGGGGATTAACAAGATATTGAAGCCTGGGAAAAAACCCTCAGATATGAAGAATGTTTAACATAGACTGGGGACTAGACAAAAGTTTGGTTTCTTTAACTCCAAAAATGGCTAAAATATATACTGTGAACCAAGGATTTGCTATTTTGTCTTTTGTTTTTCCTTTTCATAGCAGAAGATGCGCATTGACATTAAGCAGACAAAATGGCATGAATTGATTCAAGTAGACAAGGAAGAAAAGTAACCACATTTATGTTTGATTTCCCTTTCTATCAATCATCTCCATATTACTGTTTGCAAGCCCAAGGACAGTTTTTCTTTCACTTCATATTGCTGGTAAGAGATTAACACTTCCTTTTTGAGTCTTTGAGCACAGCTAAGGCTCCTGCTGTTTTGCAAACTTAGGCATACGAACTCCTCATAAGAACGCACTGTCAAGGATTTTGTATCCGAACTTTATTTAAAACATTTGAATTAACAAAAACACTCCCACATTATACACATAAAAATACATACTGACTTGTATATCCACCTGAAGTGATTTATATGACTAAACCACGTCACTTATACTGAATACAACATCAGTAGAGCTCTGGTCTGCCACAGGCTCCCAGTACGCCCCTAAGTAATACTTAGCCTTCATCAGTTTGTTTCCATTTTAGAAGAGGGGGACAAACACAGAAATCTGTAATTTAGTATTAGCACAACTCTTACTCATCTCTTTTCCAAGGTAAATAATCCTGTATTTCTCAAACTTCTAATCAGTCTTTGTAATACTAATGTTAATACAGTAGTTGGTAAGTGATTACACACACACACACACACACAAAAGGAAACACCACAATCAAAATCTTGAAGCCATTACTTGGTTCCATTCACATCAGGAAACTTGTTCTGGAGTTAATCAAGACTGTTTGATAGAGAAGCATCTTGCTCAAAGACCATCTTTCTTATTTACTGAAGATGTAATACTATAACCGAAGGAAAATACGTGAAGAAAAGGACTATTCCATGCCGTATTTTGAAACGGTAAAGTCTGAAGACTTGCATGCCAGCCTCCCACCTATTACAAAGTTTCTATACAATGCCTGTTAAACAGCCTGTAACACAGTTTTCACAGAAAACATTAGTCATTTTCTGGGTTTTTCAGGAGAGATGATGAGGCCCGATTTACAGAAACCCTGGGTACTCAGAAATGTAACTGAAATCAAAGAAACTTGAACAAATGAAGTGCAACAGAATGCACTTCACTTCAGAAGTCACAATTCAGAAATACCAAATCAAGCACATGAAGTCAACTCGTCTCTCTGGTATTGGGGTCTGTTTTTTTCCTTTCAGTAGCTCATCAGTTCCCCATCTTTTAACTGTGATTAACATAATGCAGTCACCTCACAAAAAAGTATTAGCAAAGAATAAGATTAAAAATTCTTTGAGGTTTATAGTAGAATAAATGAAGCCATAAAGACTTCTGAACTAGTCTGTCCATTTCAGTGGTCAGACATCAGAAGTTATCACTTCTAATTCAGCAACCTTTTGGGTTTTTCCCCCCTTTCAAATGGGGGCGTTTTTCCCTTTCAAAATACATTTATCTTAGTGTTGCTGGGAAACCATTCCAATAATACTGTACATGTGAAATTGCCATTAATTACTGACGCACTTGTAACAAAAGAAAATTATCAGATACAAAAACAAAGGGTGTCATCGTCAATCAGTTTGAAATTCAGTAACATCTGGGAAAACTTGGTAAGGCTAGATGGTTTGTTCCTCTAAGGACTGACAAAACTGGGACATTTACAAAGCAATTGGTTAATATTCCATTGGCAAAAAAAAAAATCAGAACACAATTTCTTCTTCTCCGACTAGTGGCCTGTCCTAGTTAATGAAAAACTTGATTGTTACAAGATTCAAACTAATTAAAAAGATTAAACTATGAGCAAAATCAAATTAAAAATTTGGCTTTAGGCTTATGTGGCTACCAATAGCTCAAGAACATTGCAACTGCAATCCGCAGTTAAGTACAATTAATGACAGGCTTTTAAATTGTTAGAATAATTAACTGTGGATCATTTCTGTAACCTGGCTATATGACCTCCAGAGAATTACTTATAATTCTTAAATATAAGCATGTAAATACATGCAAGTCACCCATGTCATCTAAGTCTTGCCAGCAAAGAGCACTTATTAGTTAATATACTATCCAACCCACTTATTATGCATATACCTTTTCTCCTCAAACATACCAAATTCTTGTGGGTGACACAACAGATTTTCTTCTACCAGATGACATTTTAATTTGCATTTTTTAGTCTTGTTTAAATCAACTGCATAGATAAAAGCCAGGTCAGATCAAAGGTCCATCTAACTACATGACCTCAGAGAGTGGCCATTAACTTATGCAGAAACATCAGGGTTAGTTAAGAGTAACTTTCTTCTCCTCTCACATAACTACAGCCTACTCAAAAACATTTAAGTAGCAACAAGCAACCTTTCTCAGTTTTAACATGGTGTAACAGATGCCTAAAAGACATCCGTGCATGAAATGACAAATTATCAGCATTAGTTATTTCTAGTGCTATGAAGATAGAGACACAACAGGCCAAACTACAAAGGGGCCAATACCTAATAACCAGAGGAATGTGCAAAAAGACAATGGAAAAAAGGAGAGGGAGAGTGTTTGTTTCGTTCTAGGACAAATACATATAAGATAACTAAGAAATGCCAAGGGACAAGATAGGGAAGACTTCAAGGCACACCTGGATTGCTAACCTCTCCAGATGATCACAAGCTAGGCCTTGGCGTGGGGATGGCAGGGGGAGAATTGGAGAGAGGATGAAAGGGTGTGGGGGGCATTGAAATCAAAAGCAACTTTCACAGCAAATGCCTTGCCAAACTGTCACCATGGGAAAAGGAACAAGACTATTGGACTGACTGAAAAACAAAAGGACAATAACTCTTCAAAAAAACCCAAACCCCCACAAAACAAAAACCAGAACCCTAACCCAGCTATGATAAAGAACTCTATCTCCCTCATTAAATTCTAACCGATAAAACTTAATTTAAAACATTTAAACATTGCCTCAAACCTGTGTTAAAAATCTCCATGCTGAAATTAATTTATCACTTCCTTTCCTTTGAAAAGTTTCAGAAACTTTTCTTTTACTTTTGTATATTTAGCATCTGATTAAATGTGATTTTTACAGATTTTATCAATTAGTGTTGCTTACACTGATATCTCCAGGTAAAAGAAAATGTGCACTGTTAAGTGTTTTCTTTTTTTCCTACAAACCTGTCTTACACTACCAAACTGTACTGTTTTTAGTATAAAGCCGTATCTGAACTCACCATCATGCATTATTTCTTTAACATTAAAAACCCTAGCAGGTGTGATAGTTTTCCAGAAACAATGCAGATGTCCCCATCTCTATCTCAAAAAAAAACATTTGCTAACTTTCACATTCAAATTGACTCTGAAGTTCCTTCAACATTCTAAGGAAAGACTGCCACAAAAATAAGTTAGTTTTTCCCCTGTGCCTGCCCAATTGTTTGTGAGTTCTTGTGATAAATTACACAAGAAAACGCTTCAGGTTAAAATTAACATAGCTGGGGAGGGGTGGGTGTTCTGGTGTTGGTTGGTTTGGTTTTTTTCCTGCTAAGTTTAAACCCAGATCTGTCAACCCTTCCATTCTGGTGTGCAGCAAAACAAAATGCTTGTAAATAGAGTACAGAACAGAAGCTGGGACAAGCACATGAGAGCCCCACATATTTGGGTGGGAGTTCTGGCTTTGCCTACAAGGGCTGTGTATGTCAGTCACTGAGAAAATCAGTCTCTATGCATTTTGGATTGATGGGGCTATTTGTAACGTTATCTGACAATTAAGTACACTACTATTAATCTTACTCATAATGACTGTTTTATATAAATGACACTTAAATATTCTCTTGTGATCAAAGTTATATCTGAGACTTAATAGTTTACTGACAGCAATATACAAGTCTGGAGTTTAACGAGACAGTAAAATACAGTCAATCTTGAAAAAATTTCAATAGCCATAAAGAAGCTTTGCAGCAAAGCAGATGCCAAGTTTCTAAAACTTCTTTCAAAACCTTCAACTATCTTATTGAAAAAAATATAATGTTGCTAACACAATTGCTCTCAAGTTTTATTTAGTCTCTGGCTTGATCTTGGAACAGAAGGAAGACTTCTTGGGTGCCTTAGAATTGTTTGCTTTCCCCTTCTATCACTTGTTTAAGTCAAAGTTACTATTCCTCTTCCACAAGCCTTACCCAAAGTGTCAAGCAGCTGACTTGCAGCCCTGAAACCAATCATTATATTGTGAAAAACTGCCCTGTAAAGAGAAAGACTGAGCTAAAAAAAATATATATTTTGTAGTCAAAAGTAGAGTAAACCTCAACACTCCACTACATGCTAGCTGCCTAGTTTGCTTAAACTTAATTGGATTTATTGAACAGACACTTGACCCCAGCCACAGTACACCAGTTAAAATCACTTCCTCAACAGCTGAAACTATATAACACATGCCACTCTACAGCACCAAACCATCAATATAATCTAGCGTACCAGAAACTACCTTTGACTCAAGCACCTGAACTTGTGCTTCATCTGCCATACATATGCAATCCTGAGGCATTTCCTTTCTACGTCCCTCAAAAGATGCACGTTAATTTTAAAATTCTCAATGTTTTCATTTTCAGAACAGTAATGATGTTATCATACAGATATATCAAAACACTTTAAAAGTATCTGGCCTACATTTTATTACCCACAACCCCAAGCAGAAGGAGGGAAAGGATCTAAAAACATTCTTTTTCAAAGTCCTTGGCATAAAAGCTGCTGCTCAGGCACTCTGGGACAGGTGCCCAGAATGTCTCAAGTTCCAATAATAAGAAAGGCTTTCATTAGGAGAAGAGGTCTGGACACAAAAATATAGATGCGATATCAGAAAACTTGCTAATAAGGACCCAAATTTGTAACCAATTAAGTTGACCATGACTTCACCAAGCTAAAAGAGCAAAAACTTGCAGGAACTGGCCCACAGCCTGAAGGCCAAAACTCTAAGTTGAACATTTTCTGTAAGAACTATCTTCTGTAAGAGCACTTTTGGCTGACACTTGGCCAAGAAGACAAAAAAATCTACAATTTCATGAACTGATTCATGCCTGAGCTTATACATTCTGTTAAAGCTAGCTTTTATCATTAAGTCATATTTAAAGTTCTGGAAGGCTATCTTTTGAAGAAAACTTGAAGAAATTGAACTAAACTTTTTCAAGTATTTCCATCCCAAGCAAAGCGTCATCATAATATTCCACATTTCAAAATGAATTTGCTTTTATAAACTAAGTCAATATAAGGAAGCACGGACTTCATAAAGAACATACACGTTATACAAATGCATAAAGAAAAATATACTTGTTGGTTTAGTTCTATAGTGTACAATACTTCCCATTCTCTTGATCCTTCAGTAAAGCCAATACCTGACAAAAAAAAATTCCTCTAACTCAGATTAAACAGTACCAATACAGTAAGAAAAATCTTTCTCTGTCTTTTCAGTGATGCTGGGTGCAGTAGCAAAGTATTTGTTCCCATTTAAAGTTAGTCTCAAATCTTTCGGCTATCTGAATTCTGTAACAATAATTCATTAGAAAACAACAACAAAAAAAGTCTGCTCGTAGCCTGAAGATTATGTCTAATACACACACACGTGAATTCAGCAAAACACATATACATGATTTTGAAGTTCTATTATTTCTATTATATAGGAATGACACAGTTCACCATTGCAAGTCCACCAGCTGGGACAAAATAAAATACCTGTTTCAAGGATCACCTCAAAACTGCATTCCTCTACACTCCACAGACTTCACTCCAAGGTATCTATCTAAACAATCACAAGTCTAGTATCTTCTCCTGTAACTGAAATATTCCACTGCAGTTTTGAAAATACTAGGCTGGACTTGTCCATTCAATAATTTTCAAAACTGTAAATGGACAAAAAGGCTAATTTTCAGAAAAAACACTATGAGCCTTACTGCTTAAAAAGCAAAGCACAAAGCCTACGTTCTCTTCACATTTATAGCTAAGAAAACTTTTCAATGTACTAAATGACTAGTCAAGACCATGACTGCTATTTTTCAGTCTTTGTGGGGTCACTGCTGTCATGGGAAACAGATCATCAGATGACAGGATATTTCTGATCGCTATAAATTATTACTGCATCTCCACCCTGGGCACAGGACCAAATCCCAGGTTACAAAAACCTTTGGTCCAAAGACCACGGTGTTAACAAACGAGCTATGTCAATATTTGATCAATGCTCAACTTAATTCTCTATTTTCAGCATGGACTTAAGAAATAATACTAATGAATCACAGTAGCATTTCGGGTTTTTTTTCCAGTGGAAAAAGGGATTAACAAAATAAAAAAGAGAGGCAAGACTCACAGTCCCCCAGGATGCTGTGAAACAAGCAGAGAAGATACTTTTCTAATAACCCCTTTTGCTTATGAAAATTCAGCAATTTTGTCAGTTATACTAAATAGGAAAAAACAGATATGTATTACACTAAATTGAAAAATCTGAGGCAGGTTTTGAAACAATTTCAAAAGGCCATCCATAAACTCCAGAAATTAAGCTTTGCATTTTGCAAACAGTGTGATCTTTTCAATCAAGAACGGCCTTATGCAGATCTACTTGTCTCCCCCGCTCAACTATACTTTCTTCAAATGCCGGAACCCAAAAAACCACCTAGCTTGCCAAAAAATTTTGCTAACATATCCTGTAATTATTACTTGTGATTCCAATTCAGACTTCTCCTCTAAACTGTGGATATGTTTCATGTACAAATTAGCACTTAATGTATCAACTCTGGCATTGAGAGAACTCGCAAGATAACAGTAATGAATTACAAAAATGGGTCCTCCTCTTTTAAGGAAAAGCAATGAAGTCATAATCCCTTAAATGTCTGCAGGCAGGAAGGACAACAAAACTCTGGCAGTTCTCCATTCCAGTGATAAAATGTTTACCTTAACAAGCAAAAGTTGCAGGGAAGGGGGTGGTGGTCAGAACTGCTCACCTTTAACCGTTTAACCACCTCATCGTTGGTAATTTTGTCCGTGATCTCCTTCACTCCAGGAGGATAGTAGATGATTTTACCGTCGGCAGCAGGTTTTGGTTGGGTAGCAGGGAAGTCCATCCTGGCGCTGCTGGTTACAAACTTTCCTTCTCCACAGTCCTCTACCGGCCTCTATCGGTCAGAAAACAAAAGTTCAGCAGAATGGAAACGACTTTCTAACCCTCTTTTTCCATTCCTCACCCTCAATTCGCTGAAGGCCCCGGCTATCGCCCCGCTGGCCGCGCCCCCCAGCGCTGTCCCCGCCGCATCCCGGCGGGAGCGAGGCCCGGCCCGCCGCCGCTCCCCGCGACTCGGGCCCCTCCGCTCCCCTCCGGCGCCTCCTTTCATTGCGGGGCTGCTCCAGCCCAACACTGTTAGTTCGCAGCCGACGGTTTTACAATGAAATTTGGGGCCCAATCGAGGGGTACCCCGCGGCCGAGGGCCCCTTACGGCCTGGGGGGTGGGCCGGGGCGACGTTCCCGGCCCCAGGGGGTGGTTCAGAGCCGGCACACCGGCCCCAGAGCCAGGAGACGAGGCCTAAACAGTTAGGCCTCAAAACTATCGGGAGGCAGAGAAGCCAACAGGAGAGGGGGAGGGAGGGAGGAAGGGAGGGAGGCGGCGGCGAGAGCAAACAAAACCCCCCCGCGACCACCCCGTTCTCTCAGAGCCCCCCGCCCGCCCTCCTGCGCCTCCAGGAGCCCCCCCGGGGAGGGGGCCCGGCCACTCACCACTTTCCATTTGTTCCCGCAACTTCATGTCCCCTCAGCCCTCGCCCCGCACCCCCCCCCCTCCCGCCCCGCTGCCCCGCACTCAGCCGGGCCCACAAAGAGCCCCCCGCAGCCCCAGCTCCGCGCATACACCCCCGCGGCCGCGGGGAGCGGGGAGCGAGCACGGGGGAAAGCGGGACCCGGAGCCGCCTTTACCTCATGCAGCTCCGGAAGGTGCAGCATTGAGCAGCCTCCGTGCCGGGTGGTGCTCGCCGCTCCGCCGCCACCCCGCCGGCCGCTGCCCTGGGGGCTCCCACCGCCTCCTGCTCCGCGGCGCGGCAGCTCCTGCTCGGGAGCGCTGGCTGGGGGAGGGGGAGCGGCTCGGTGGCGGCAGCAGCGGCAGCGGCGGCGGCGGCTCGGAGAAGGGGAGGCTCGGGCGGAGCGTGCGTCGCGGGGACTCAGCGCCGCTCTCCGCCCGCCCAGGGAAGCGCAGCCCGGGAGGAGCCCCCGCCCCTTCCCCTTCCCCTTCCCCTGCCCGCCCGCGGCCCGCGGTGACGCCCCGCCAGGAGCCCCCAGCCCCCGCCCCGGAGTAGGGGCGAGGCCGCCCAGTAAGTCTCGCACCGCGCGGAGCCCCGCGCTGGGCGGGCAGTACCGGGCGCGACCGGCGCAGCGCTGCCTCAGCTTGGCGCCAAAAGCTCCGGAGCGGCCGGGCCGGGCGGGCTCCTCCGGGGCGGCGGGGGCACGGCGGGCGCCGAGCGGGCATGCCCGGCTGCCGCCAGTGTCAGCGAGCGAGCCGGCGGGTTCCCGGCTGCAGGGCGGGAAGGCGAGAGTTACGTTAGTGCTTCCTTGCAGAGCCGGGGCCGCTCATGGCTGCACGGGCTCGTCTGGCCGGTCCCTCAGACATATGGGGCCTGATCAGCGTGATAGAGAAGAAAGTGTGGGGAAACGGTGTGGGGGTGGCACGGTGAGTGCGGTGGTAGGCGAGAGTGAACAGTCCTTCTTCAGACAGATGAGGAGAAGCCACACTTTGGTTATAAATCTTAGGGAGAAAATTGAATATGCAGACCGAAGGAGCCCTCGCCAGCCAACTCAGGAAATCCTTCCCTTCAAAATGTCTTTGTAATTTAATATGCATATTTCCAAGGGATGGGGTATGTCTGGAAACTCAGTAGCAAAGTGGGATATATCTGTCTGTTTTGAATCTGCAGAACGTACCCTGCCTGTTGGAAGTGTAGTGGCTATGGAGTGTTTTCTAGATCCCCGTGCTGCTGAGAGGTGTGTGACAGCTGAAAGAGGACTTTTAACCCATCAAGACTAATTTCCGGTCTTCAGCTGGTTATTTTTGTCATTCAAACCAGCTAAAAGTATTATTTTTCCTAATTCTGAAAATCTCTAATGAATTTTCCTTAGAGCAAACTGAAGGCAGGAGGTCAGGACCAGTCTCCATGGAGGGACGTTTTTCTCCGTGGGGGTTGCGCAGGTATGAGCGGAGCCTTGCTCGGCACAGCGGAGTGGCTGGCATGGCCTGGCAGTGGCAATGGAAAGATGCAGGAGGGTGAGGGGAGGGGAAAGGGGTGAGTAAGTAAGATTATGGAGAAGTATGCCAAATTCCAGCTTTACAAGGTGTGGGTGGAAAATGTACAAAGACTTGAGAAGCTCTATGGAACTTGTGGTGTAATAGCATGTGGGTAGGAAATTACTCTCCTACACTTGTGTTCGTTGTCTCCCTGCAGTGTTGTTCTAGGGGAGTTAAAGTCTTGAATGTCCACAGCCTCTATGAAACCAGTTTAGGATTATGGTGAAAATGACTGAGAGTTGCAAGGAACACTTGGAGGATCTCAGACACTGATTTTGAAATTTAGTAGAGTGTCATCAGGTCAGGCATTTAAATCTGGTTGTGAATCCAGACTTAGATGAAATTATTCTCTCCACGCGTAAGGATCAATGGATTTGGGCATTCACAATGGACAAGTGACCCTAAAGTTGTACTGATTTTAGTAAATAAATAAAGCCAGTACATGTAATCTTTTTTCCTAATCCAAACTAAAAGGGCCGTTTAGATTTGCCTTAGTGTTGAAGGACTCAGACTAGCTATCAACTTTAATTTGTTGTCTATCAAATAAGATGTACTGTCAGAACTAATATACATTGAACATATATGGGTCTTCTGTCCTTATATTTGTTACATAAAGTACTTTATTCTCAAATCAAATTACTAATATAAACCATTTGGTGTAGGTTCCTTATTTTTAATACACTTGTATTAGCACAGTAAATTAGAAACAAATCCTAGAAGACTGTTCCGTAACTATATAAAGTATATATCAAAAACCTTTATGAGCTGGTTTCAGTTTAAATAGAAAAAGACAGAATCTAAGTTAGTAAAAATTATGCAAGAAATAAATTTGAAGTGTCTGTTGCTAAGGTTTTTTTTTTCATGAACTAAACATAAAGCTAGAAAGATGTTAGGCAGACTTCTCTTTGGGCAGAATTGAAGTATTATGGGTGTTGGCGTTCCAGAAATTTCACCTAAGTCTCTGAACTTCCTGGGTTTTAATATTTATTTTCAAATATTCTTTAATTTTATTGAAAAGCACTGTTTTATGTATATCATTAGTGTGATCTACAATGTTATAACTTCTTGTTGTAATCTTGTAGTTACAAGATTTTTTCTTTCACAAACTGACACCATCTTTACTTAGAAATGTTTATACAATGGGTTGTGAAGCAGGACTAAGAATGTAATGGTAAAGGGCTATGCTCCAACAACTTGCTTTTAGTCTAAGTTGAGGAGAAACACGGTGCAAGGCCTCTAGTATGCACTTCTAATCACTTTTATTTTTCACCAAAGAGTAAAATAAAGTCTTGCATTGTAAGGAATATGTACATTGAAAGTAGCATGTAGTTAGACACGAGAATTCAAAGATTTGACTTGAGAGTGCCAGGCAAGATTTGTTCATTCAATTAAAATTCTGTTTCATCTTACGCAAGTTCTTTGTGAATCCCCACACTGAAGTACTCTTGGTTGTGGACCAAAATTTCTCTGTCTTCTTGCGGATTTCAGATAAATAGTGAAGTTAGAATAACAAAAAGTCTTGAAAGGCATCAGTGGAAGGTTGACTATCAAGGAGTTCACACAAGATTCCTGTTTTTACGGGTAATGGGTGATTAGTCAGCAGTATGTTAGCCAGATATGTGGTGTTTTGAATGAGTTTTGGACAAATCATATCAGCAAAGTGGCTGAGAGGAATAGGTGCTAATTCTGAAATCATGGGCTGATTAGGCAATGGTCCTATCTTTTCTCAGAAGAGAAGCAGTGGGATTCGTACTTCTGCACCATTTGAAATTCTAAAGGGCTAAAACAGAGTACGTGGTTCTGATACCACACCCAATTAAGGGAGGTATGAATGAACACTGAACTGCCAATTAGCTTGAATATATGCATGGTATTTTCAGAACGTAAAAACATAAAAGCTTCAGATAATCTGACCTGTGGTACTCTGGAACCTGAATTGTCCTGAAATCTGCTCTCATCAGATATGATTACAGCTGCTAGTGTCTGGTTTGTTGCTTTTGCTTGTTTGACCTTCACCCTTCTAATTTCAGCAAGCAGCTGAGATCTGACTTGGACTGCGGTTGTACAGCTGTAGCTGGGTTCACATGATCCCTTGGGTTTTACTGGTTGGCTCTAAT
Organism: Coloeus monedula; assembly: GCF_965178545.1. Lineage (NCBI taxonomy): Eukaryota > Metazoa > Chordata > Aves > Passeriformes > Corvidae > Coloeus > Coloeus monedula. The sequence continues at coordinate 51,845,130 of NC_138785.1, read as the reverse complement.
AATATGACTGAGTCCCTTAGTCTTTACCCAGATTTTACTGTTTCCACTGGAATTTTATTACCTTTACTCACATTATTTTTATTGGAATGTATTTACTCTGATCTGCTCTTGGGTTTTTTTATTATATTTTAGACTATGGTTGCAAGTGTTATTCATAAGCAGACCGAGAGGGTGCTGAACAGCTGTGGGACAGCCTTGTGAGATGCTTCTTTCTCTGTGTTGTGATAGGACAGGTTCAAGGAAAGGATCAAGAAAGGAAAAATATGGTGTTTTTACTGGTGGGGGAAATACTGCAGCACAGGATTTTCAGAACAAAATGTCTTTCAGGTGAAACAGAAGAAAGTACGGAGTGATTACTTCAAGCACAGAAAATCCTTTAATTCATATTGATTAAATTAAGCTACGCTCATATGTTTCCAGGAACTGTGTAGTGGTTGTCCTCAGGTCTTTGTTAATACAGTAAACATGGATAGTAACAATGACTAAGAAGTAAACAGTCACATTAAGACATGACAGTGTGTTGTGAACTGCAGTAAGTAATATCTGTCACTCAGCCAGGCAGACAAGTAAGAAATACTATCTAGTGGGTTAGGAAAGCACTTGTCCTCCTAATAATAACTATGCTCTTGAAAGCTCCCTGTTTTGCAGAACCAGGTGGTGGAGTGTGGTCCTTCGGTATTAAATTTTTAAAATCACGATCAAACAGGTCAAGAGGCAAACAAAAAAAATGCTTAAATTGCTTGTTTTCTACTGTAGTATCTGCCAGTTCTTGATATCTAGCAGGTATCTCTGTCAGGTTGCTTCCTAATCATGAATGCTGGGTTTTTTTCCTCTCCTTTTGAAAGACTATTTCTTTTTCAATGATAAACATTTTTTCCTGCAATACTCCAGTTCCTCTGCACTCAGTAAAAAACAAACTCTGGAAAATAATTTTTTGTCCTCAGTTTTGCTCAGAGGCTTTTTGTTACAGGTCTTTGACTGTGGTATTAGTCTTTGTTTCTGGCTGTCTTTCCTCTTTGTCCATTTGTTTATTCTCTCACACATGCAGTTAAGTGCAGCTCGTCCAGTTAAAATTACAGCCTCTTAAAGGTTTGCTGCACTGGACCTTCAAAGTTCTCCCTGATGTTTCTAATTAAATGTTTCAGTATAACATATCTTTGATAACATCATCTAATTGTTTTAACTGCCTATTTTAATAGTTGATGTATTTTACATCTGCTCTAAATTGAGGTGGGTCAGAGATGAGTTTCTTGACAATGTGCATTGCCATAATGAAAAAGCTCCAAAAAGTGTTCCATTCCAGAGGGAATTACAGTGAAATTATTCTTAGAACAGACCAGGAAGCGAGCTTTGTCCAAAAACCAGGGACTTGTGTATCTCCCATTTTCTACATTGACAGGATAAAATCTGTAAAAGGGTGAGGGAGGACTTGTGTGTATTACGTCATAAAGATAATTAGATGGAGACACAAAGTGCTTCTGTTGGAGAGTCCCACAACTCACTGAGTCTTCATGGAGTAGTACAAGTTCTGAATTTAGGGAAGGACCAAATACTGTATGGATTATAAACTCTTTTGAAATTGCTCCCTAGTCATGATTTATCTAAATGTTATTTTTGCTCTGGTTTTGGTAAGGAGGACTTCCCCCTGTGCTGCCTAAAAATGCCTTATTCGGAACCATGTTTGGAAATAGGGCAGTTATCATAGAACTGTAGAATAGTTTGGGTAGAAAGGGACCTTTAAAGGTCATCTAGCCAGTCCAGCTTGCCCGCAGTATGCAGGGACATCTCCAACTAGATCAGGTTGCTCAAAGCCCTGTCTAGTGTGACCTTGAATGTTTCCACAGATGGGGCATCCATAACCTCTCTGAGCAACCTGTTCCAGCGCTTTAGCACCCTTCTGGTAAAAAATATTTGCCTTATATCTGGTCTAAATCTACATTGTTTTGGTTTAAAACCATTACCCCTTGTCTTATCTGCTAAAATGAACGTCATTCTTGTAAGTCCCCTTTAGGTACTGGAAGGCTGTTGTATCGTCACCCTGGAGTTACTCTTTTCCAGGCTGAACAACCCCAGCTCTCTTAGCCTTTCCTCATAGGAAAGATGCTCCAGCCGTCTGATCATCTTCATGGCCTTTCTCTGGACCAGTTCCAACAGACCTATGTCCTTCCTGTGCTGGGACCCCAGAGCTGGATGCAGCACTGCAGGTGGGGTCTCACCAGAACAGAGCAGAGGGGCAGAATCCCCTCCCTGGCCCTGCTGCCCACGGTGCTTTGGATGCAGCCCAGGACACGTTTGGCTTTCTGGGCTGTGAGTGCACATGGCTGGGCCATGTCCAGCCTCTCACGCACCAGCAACCCCAAATGCTTTTTGTACAGGGCTGCTCTTGATTGCTCTTGATTCGTTAGCTCCCCAGCCTGTGTGTTTGTGTGTGTATGTATATATATATATATATATATATATATATAAAGCCACCGAACTTTTGTAGTGTCCTGGTGCATTCAGAAATGACAAGGATTGTCACTTTACATAACATTTAAGCCATTGTGAAAAGTGTATATTTATGAATACATTTGTAATTTACAAACCACTCTATTGACAGAATGATTGCACTTCTTTCATTTGCCTGCAAGTGAAGTTAAATCAATTTATTGGCACCTGCAGATTGGCGATTTCACAGGAGAAATTTTAGAAGCCTCCATGATCCCTTGCTAGTTTTGAACATTCAGAAACTGAAGTTACAGCAGCCTACTGCATGTCATCTATCCACCTCCTTTCTAGCTGCTCTCAATTATGATGACTTGTCACCATTCTCTCCATAATTACATTCTCAAGGTTATTTCCATCTCTGCTCCTGATGTGTCCAAAGCACATACATTTACACCTATTCATTTCTGACAACCAAGTCTACTTTTCTCCAATAATATATTTAATATGTGCATTTATCATCTTTTCTGTCCAGAAGATGTCTTTGCTTGCACCATATCGCAAAAGCTTCAATTTTCTTTGTCACTATCAATAATTTCTCAAAAGTCACATTTGTAAGTTGCTGCAGCAAAAAATTAGGCACTTTACCAGTCAAATCTTTCTACTTTCATGGTGAAATTTTTTTCCCAGGCTTTTATAAGGGAAGCCATGGATGGATCAACTATTCTTCTAAATTTTCCAGTTTCTATTGGACAGATTCTGATTGAGTAGATTTGATCCCAGGTAACTGAATTTATGAACAGTCTCTATAGCTAGACCGCTAATCATGAAGCTAGCTAATACACTATTTTTATTAATTAAGTAAAGTTATTTTATTTATGGCATACTCAAGAATACCCTGTGTTTTTCATTAGCCTTTTATTCTCTCTCTAATACTTGGTGTACAGCAGAAGCAGTTGTGACAGTGCTATGTCATCAGCTGAAGGTCATTTAAAAGAAGTCAATTTCAAATTTCAACTTTTCCCTTCTGTGAAGTCCTTCTGAGATTTTTTTTTTTTTTGTCCCAGCCGGGCTACAAGGAAATTTGCAATTACCTGTAGTTTTAATAGTAGCACATTGTTCTTTATATTCACTTGATATTTTTCAAATAACAAGGCATATTTGGGAAATTCTGAGTGTTTGGGACTGCTTAGAGGAAATACTGCTGGGGAAATTGGGAAAGTTTGGCAGTATGTTTAGCCCATGACAGCTGTTTTTTGGAGGCAAGACAATGAATCTCTCCCTGTGCCCCATTAAATAAGAACTGTCCTATGATCTATTAAAAAATGAGAACGTGTGGTACTAACAAGTTCTGATTAAGAAGCTCATTTGTGAAAAGTATAAACTGTATTTATGATGCTGCTGTTGCTAATTCTTCCACAAATATAAAGTCTGCTGCTTGCAGTAAAGAAAACAATGATATGAAACTTTACAAATGAATATGAATTTGAAATTTACCATTATGGTCAAAGAAAGATGTTTGATGAATGGATGTGCAGCCTCAGAGCTGTACTGTAATGACAGGGTCATTTCACGTTGATGGATAGGTTACGTGGTGTATTATTCAGAAGCTTAAAAAAGGGTTGCATTTATCAAGCCTGGAGAAGCATCAAAGGGTGTGGGTATGACTGTGTGAGCAACAGAATCATTATAGTTTGCCTTTGAACAAAGTCAGGAAATATATTGATCATATAGGTTTATGCACTAGGGGAGCAACTAATGATGATCTGTGGACGGCTCAAGGGGATAATCATTAAAACATTACACCACTACACCATTTTGGAACCTGAATATGAAAATTGGATTTCAAACTCTCATAAAGAACAATTTGCATTTGAATTTATAAAATAAAATTACTTCTTTGGTTTGTGCTGCTCCAATCACTTCATCCTTACAATTCCACTTCAGTTAATGCCGTGGACGTGTGCGTCCAGGTCATTAGCCAGCATGACAGTAGCAGCACACTGACAACGTAGTGATCCAGCAGCAGGGAATACTGAGTATCAATGGAAGAAAATTTTCCTAAATTTGGGATATGTGGCAGCAGAGAAGCTAAATAAGGTTATTTGAGCCAGTACTTGCATGGATGCTTGACGAAGCAAACATCAAATTGTTATCTAAAGAGAGCACAGAGTATCGAGTAGACAAAGCCAGAAGTAGCCTAGACAAGGCAAGAGCAAATATAGAAATGAGAAAAGTATAGTCTTGACAAAAAGGCTTAGTAATACAAAAACTGTGTTAACAATATTCAGATTTTTAGCCAAAAATTCTTCATGATGCAATATAAAAAAGTCCATGATGGTGGAGTGATCAATGAAGGTGATACTAATACTAGCAGAGGGATTACTGCTTGTAGAGTGGTATGTATCCACTTAGAATTTCACCGACATCTAATACCACTATTTATATCCTATGTGAATTGAGCAAGGCAGCTCATGTGTACTCTGTGTAATATACTATAACTACACTGTATCAAGCACATAAACACTTGCTTTTTTAAGTATATCTCTGTACTGTGCTTTTTATCTTCCAGACACAGCATACTTATACCTAATCATTTATATTTTCAGGGAAGCGCCGCCTAAAATTGTAAACTTCCTTCATCTAAGTCCTTTAATAAGGCAGGAAAAGACTTTTAGCCACCACATGAACATTTAAGTCACTATTTTAGATGTAGTCAGGTTTTGTTTATGAGATGCCATTGACCTATATTTAATCAATAATTTTTAAACCTTCTAGATCTGCTCAGCAGGCACCTCCAATCCAGAAGAAAACTGGAATGAATCATATTTTTCATCCATTTTCAGTATCATTCAGCTGCCTGGATGCACTCCATTAGGCATTAATTTTTCTTCAAAAAACTGTAACAATATGTTCTCTTATACAGCTTCACAGTAAAAAAAAAAGATTTAAATGAAAAAATATGTTGACAAGTCTATCAGATTCTGGATATAGTAAGACAGAACAGAATAATGTTACTTCTCGCGGAGAAAAGCAATAGATTCTTAAATCCCCTAAGGAAGCAGCTTCATACAGCAAGTATGAAATAACACCAAAAGAAGTACACGAATGCTGACATAATCTATGAGCAAAAAAAACCCCAAAGCCTCTCCAGTTTCCTGAATTTAAGCAAACTTGCAGTAATATTTTGTTTGTCTTACCACAGCCTTATTTTGGTGTTTGTCTCTCTGTTCCTTTCCAAAAGATTTGTCCCTTGACTTGCTGCTGGATGTGGGAAATGGGAACACAAGAAAAGGTATGAATGAACAGGAGAAATGGGATGAGCAGAGATGTAGGAAAAAAATCTGCAGCTGGCTGGGCAGTAGGAGCTTCACGTGAGCAAACAAAATATGCAGAGACAGAAGGTGAAATAAATAGCACTGAGTGAATTGTAAGTATCTTTTAAATATTATTTGTGGACTGTAAATACAATTTTGCCAAATTCAAGATGAACTGGAGAAGCCACATTTTCAGAACAATTAAATGTTCTGTTATATATCTTAAAATGAGTTACACCTATAGTTCTATTTACTTAATATAAAGGCTCCTTTCAATTTTCATTTTGGCTTTGCATACTTAGCAGCCACTAAAATAATCTCTTTGGAAACTAGCTGAACAAACTTGCAAGAAGATTTTTAAAAACAGAGCATACTATTAAAACTCAAAAAGGAGATGGTTGTGGATTTCTCTTGCCCCTTGTTTACATATGAAGAGGAGTTTCAGGTTAACTGGAGAGCTACATCAGAATATACTGGGAGCTTTTATTTCTGTGTGCATATATCCTGCTTGCTGTTTTGATGCTGCTGGTTAGTCTTCTTGCTGAGACCTGGGAAGAATGTATGTGTGATAGTGGCTGCAGTCACACTTGGGAGTGGCATAACCTGCCATCCCCGAAGTGGTGAACCTGACAGTGCAGAGTTTGGAAAAGTAAAGGAAACAAGCTTAAATGATGGAAATGTTTGTTTTCTATTTCATCCCATTAATGGGTTTAAACATAATCTAGATACGGATTTACTTGTACATGCCTTTTATAATTCCTGAATTTGAAAAGTACATGTATAACCAGAAACAATTAGGAAGGTCCAAAAACATGTGTCTTTAAGAGTCATCAAAGTGCACAAACTGCATAATGCTGCTGAGGAAAGTAAGTACCAACACATGTATGGATGTTGTGGTTTAACCCCAGCCAGCAAACAAGTCCCACACAGCCACTCAATCATTCTCTCACAGTGGAATGGGAAAGAGAATTGGAATGGTAAAAGTGAGAAAACTCATGGGTTGAGGTAAAGACAGTTTACTAGGTAAAGCAAAAACCTCACACACGAAGAAAACCGAGGAATCCATTTACCACTTGCCGTGGGCAGGCAGGTGTTCAGCCATCCCCAGGAAAGCAAGGCTTCATCACGTGTATTTGGGGAGTACAAGAGCCATCACTGAAAATGTCCCCCTCCTTTCTCATTCTTCCCCCAGCTTTAAATACTGAGGATGACACTGTATGGTGTGGAGTATCCCTTTGGCCAATTTGGGTCAGCAGCTCCAGCTGTGTCCCTTCCCAACTCCTTGTGCACCCCCAGCCTCCCCACAGAAGATGCCTTGACTCTGTGTAAGGGCTGCTCACCAATAATAAAAGCAGCTCTGTTGTATTCCTGCTTTCAGCACAAATCCAAAACACAGCCCCATACACTGTAAAGAATATTAACTCTACCCCACCCAAACCCAGCACAGTGGATGAGGGGGAAATTGGCAACTTGTTCTGCTGAATATGTAATCTTTTCTTTTTCTACTCTTCTACTGTGTAGTATATTTATTTTTTGTACATGGAAAATAGGCAAGTTCGTAATAAAAACTGATATAAAGATAAGACTCTAACTTAAGTTTTGAGGTACACATTTTTGTCTCCTAACCATCACCACTGCACAGAAGAAGAAATACTCAGAAATTGAAGAACTACACAGAAAATATGAACTACTCCCATTTAAATGTTCTTTTGTGTGTTCTTTCTTCCAGATTTTGGGGAATGTAATCAGAGGAATAAAGCAGTTGAAAGAGTTCTGTGTTTGATCATCTATTTGAAAAAAGCTTAAATGTGTTTTCATGCTGGTTGTATCAACTGTTTTGGTTTGGGGGTTGGTTTGTTTGTCTGGGTTTTTAATAAGTTGTCTATTACAGATGGGCCCAGATCCAAATGACACCACCTCTGCTCCATCCTGAACTGCGTGTATCAGGTTGCAGATACCAATCTGAATGTCATGAGCTAGTGCAGGGTGGAATGGAGCTTGTCTTAAGATATGATTCCCTCATTCTTTGAACTTGGAATTGTCATGAATTTGACAGGTATAAGCTAGCTAATTTTTGCCTAGTCCTTAAATAAATTGGAAACTGTAGACTGTCCTGTTAAAAGGAGTGAGTGTCCTTTTATGTCTCTGAAACTGTAAGATGGTCCTTAGCTGCCTGTGGCTTTCTAAATTTGAGTTTCTTTTGTTGCTGATGTTATTCACTGGAAAAAAATGTGGCCCCATTTGCAGTGAGAGAGGGTATGAAATGTTAAAAAATAGAAATGATAGGTAGATTTTAAAGAGACTAAAAAAAAAAAACCCAAGACATCAGAATTTACAGGAAAGCAAAAGAAGGCTTTCTTCCCCATTCAGCAACAACCAAATAGCTATGGAGTTAATTTCCTATCTAAATAATTAGATTCTATCATGTAACAGTTACAAAGAAGCACATAATGAACAAAGGATTTTCTTAAAAAATTGTAGTCTACACAGCTGTTTTTAAATGCACATCACTCACTCCCTGCTCCCTTCCCCCAACTCCTTGGCTTCTTGTTTCAGCATAAGACATCTGGCATACAAGTTATTCAAGTTCAGAAACTAGTTACTGAAATCTAATTAATAAATGAGTGTTAGTGGGTTTAGACCATAACAAGTTCCCTAATTTATTTTTACAAGCAGTTGGAGTAATCCACAGATGTTCATGACAGATGTCAAGCACAAAGATTGCTGTAAATAACAGCTTTTGTGTAACAAATGGTAAGTGAGGAAAACTGACATTAAGCAGGATACCTGCAAGATACTTGTATATTGTAGAATTTTGAAGCCATTGAGTTGTGGTATCAGAAAATTCTGTAAAATATTCATGTCTAGATAGGACATGTATTGTACATATCTGTACTTGAGAATAAGGCCTCCATGAAACTATTTTGGGAAAGAAAGAAAATAGATGTTTATATTGTTTTAATCTTATATTAATTGAAGGTCAGTCACTTGGAGGAAAACAGGTTCGTAAATCAATTGTGATTGGCAAGCAATTAACTTCTGGTAAATGAATTGCATGGGCAATGGAGTACAGTCTGTCTTGACAGGTAAAAGCATTTTTTCATTTGAGTAACATTAATAAATGATTGAAACTTGCCTAAAATTCAGGCTTGTACTTAACGTTAGATCTACTCAGAAATTCCGTCCTGCAACAAGGTCCAATATTTTAACATTAAAAATTTCTGAAGCAGTGCAAACAGGACATCTCAGAATTTTCAGGAGAGTGAAAGTACTGGTTTTTATTTAGAATCACTGATGAGTCTTAATGATTTTTTTCCCCAGAACTTAGTAAGGTGAAATGGATTGATAACTTATCACAAAACCCATAAAATACAAAATGATATAAACTAGTTTTTACTTATACTATTACATAGTCAAAAGAAAATAATAACTGATAGCTTTTTTGGTTTTTTCCCTTTTCTTTCAAATTGACATTTTAAATGGTTTGTTTCCAAGTGTTTATTTCTGAATCTCAGTATGATGTGGTCTCATTAAATAAACTTGGGTAATAATATATTTGAGGAAATGCATCTCTTTTGCTCTACGGAAAATGTTTACTTTAGGAGATATAGAGTACCTTAACGTGATAAAATCCTAATATGAGCAAGGTAGCTTGTAGTTACTACATGCTATCCTGATGAAGGTAAACGGGTAGGAGCATAAGATTATTTTAACCATCTAATACATATAATGAGATACTGTTCTAACGAAATGAAGCAAACTTGTTTTCCTTGCTGCTTCTGCCCTAATTTTTCCTTCATGAAGACAAAGTCCAACATGGAATTCTTTGGATTTAGTTGCTACCACTTATGCTAGGGATTTGACTCTTAGTAAGATATCCCAGGAGAAGTTCAGCTGCCCAAGAACATAAAATGCTGAAGTGTCACTGCAAATTCTTGAATTATGTTAGTTCTGTCTTAACCTAGAATATTTTAGCCCAGTTCAACATCAGTGACATTTCTTCTACAACTCTGCCTGTCCTCTTGCCTGTCCTGAAGGCAGATACCTTGCAGATTGGAAACCTGGAGGTTTTCTGTCCTGTGGCAGTTTTGTTCTTACAACTCTGGCTTTACAATGAATGGAGGCCGTTAATGATACTGTTCCATGGAAACATCCTCTATCTTAATCAGCATACAATAATTGTTTTGTAAAAAACAGTAAGTAAACTTTCACATCCTGGTCAAATTCCAGTTTAGATAACAGCGCCTTGCTTACTAAGTTCCTACGATTTCAGATGGATAGTAACTGCCTATTAACCTACTCTGTGGTATTGCATGGCTTAGTTAAACAGCTGCTGTATTTTGTTTGATGTAGATGTATTAAGTGAATCCCCCGTGTTTTTGTTGTTTTGTTTTTTTTAACATAACATGTTGGCAATGGTAGAAGTTGCAGAAGTGTCAACCATTATTGATTTTGTTCCTGTTAAGTCTAATTCCTGCAGTGATATACATGAAATCTGTTTTTTAAAAAATAACACAAATACGCAATTTTACTGCTAACCTTGTTCTTAGGCCACTTAAATATGCTGATCTCTAAGATATCCGATATTAAATTTACCATAGGATAGGATCAATGCAGTTTTTAGAAATTAAGTGATATTCAACAGATAAAAACATGACAGATACAATGAAAATCAGCTTATTACTTTTTATCATACGCCAAGGTGGCATGTTAAGGATTGTTTGTTCTACATTTCTGCAGTTTAAACAGATTAGGTTGGACTTTTGGTATCTATTGTATTTGACATATCAGATTAATAAAAACAGCAGAGCAGAGAACATCCAATACAGGATCAGATTCACCACAAATCAAATCTGAAGTGTGAGCTTATTCCAAATTCAGAAGGTCCTTGTAGCAGTGAGGATTCTGTCAGCTGTATAAGCATGACCTCATTCTGTGCCTGCAGAGAAAATACAATGAAGTATAATTCTTCAGTTCTTTGATAATAGCACTTACTGTCATTATCTCTCTGCACCTCCTTTCCTAAAACCCAAGCATCTTTACAGTTCATATATTCCAGAGATGTTTAGCATAGCAGGTATAATGAGCAAATTTTATTTCTGTTTTGCAATATATCTGGAGTACCTCATTAAAAGCACAGGTACTTTAAATGAAGAATAGTAATATGCTGCTTTAGAATGTGTTTAAACAAGAATTTGAAAATTTGCAACTATTAACATTGAGTGGTAACATTATAAACTCCTTTGATAGTTTACTGATGGGTAGGTGAACCAAAGTACTGATTTGTTAAGTGACTTCTTTAGTATTCATTAGTGGTAATGCTGGAATAAGTGTGACCTGTTTACTTAAAAATGCAATCCTATTGATATTAGCAGAATTTTTGCTATTGTCTTCAATGGGGCAAAAATTGCCTTAATGATCTAGATTTCTGCTGCTTCTAAATACTGTTTTTTTCCTGTTTAAAATAATGCTGAAATAGAACCCTGTATAAAGGGAATTAAGGCATTATTTTAATATAGATATAATAAATCTGTACTACGTGGAATTAAAAAATGAATGTGTGAAATAACTAACATTACTGCAGTGATACCAACCTGTTACTTCAGTTAACTATGGAATTGATAGCTATATGGAACAGAAGATCAATATCCTGCAAGTATAGAAGCCAGATTTGGAGCTTCTTAATGGAGATAAAAACCAGTATTCACTATGCATTTGACTTGAGGAGGAGAAGAGATAGGTATGTGAGTTACACAGCACACATTTCTTTTTATAAAATTTTTCCCTCCCTCTTTTTTTTTTTTTTCCCTTAAGAAATTACATTTCTACTTCAGAAATCACATCCTAGCAGAGAAGAGTTATCTTTTGTAGAAACACAAACTCTAAGATCATGGACAAAGTAATATTAACAGGAGACACAGGCATTCCAAGAAGCCAAGTTAAACATCTTAAATCAGCATTAAGGTAAATCAATTTTAAAAACTGGGAGGAGTAGCTAACACTCTTTCGTTTCTGCAATGGTAAATGCAACCTAAAGCTGGCAGCAGATTGTGGAAGGCTCCTTAGGAAGAGGGTTACAGCATGGAGGGACTGGATCAACTTTTATGAAAATGATTTCTGCAGGAACTAGATGAGGGCTATTTTCATCTCTCCTTTCTGAAGGAAGGAAAAATCTGTGACGGTTTGGGGCTTTAATTACATATATTAATGGTCCAAAGTAAAGTTCTGAATAATGATAAAAACTTTACCTTTAGCTTCTGGAAAGATAACTTATTTCAGATTTACTGCAGCAGGCCTTAATTTTTAATGCACACTTACTCCTCAGGCCTTTTCCTACAGTATTTATTATTGTATATTCAACATATTACTGTAAGTAATAACAAACCTTTAAACCTGGCAAAGTTAAACGTCTTTCTTGCCACACCACTACACTCTTCAAGCCAAAAGTTTAGTGGCAAATTGTTCTTGCAAATCAAAACTTTTTTTTTTTTTTTAACTATAAAGACACTTTGAATGTACAAGAAAGGAAATCACAATTTTCTGAGTAGACGTAGGCTGTATATAATTAGAAACATTATAAGGGTCTGACATTTCCTTGTTTTATGGCTCAACTCCAGTAATATTAATATTTTAATGTGATTTATAATAAAAAGCAAAAACATACTAAAGTATTTTTACTTTAAGAAGGCAGCACTGAAAAAACTAAAATGGAAAATCTGTTGTTAAAGTATTCAGCGAAGACCAGACTGAACACTTTAGCCAAACAGCACAGATTACATGCTGTATGTTCAAGCCACTCCAAGTAAAAACAAGCCAAGTGTAGACATAAGGAGAGGCAAAGGAATGGAAAAAAAAAAAAAAACCAACCCAAACCAACAGCATATATAATAGGTGATTATGGTGTTGTTTGAAAAAGTTGTGTGAAAAATCAAAAAAAAGGACACAAATACTTGAAAGAGCCTCTACTACAGTGATTATGATTTTCTAATCAAAAATCCCTCCTATTTAAATGAAATCCCTCCTATTTACAGTGTTAACTGTGGTAGTGAGAAATCTGCCAGTGCCCAAATTAATATTGGTATTTTCATGGTGTCAAATACTGTAATATGTACAACTGCCAAAGAACAACATAGTTTCATGCATCAAGTGCCAGCAGCAACACCCCTCTAGCAGTGCAGTTTAATGGAGGCTATCACACTAGAGCATACTGCAAACCTCTCTCTTCCTCTTTTTTTGGCAACCTTAAAAATATAAAGACACAGTCATTACACTGGCATTTACATGACCTATTTTTCCAAATGTATGATTAACACATTACCAGCATCACACCCTTAAAGAAAAACTATTTTGTATCTGATACTTGTCCAGACACTGAGCACATGAAGTAAGGAAACAGCTCCTTGAACTGTCACTTGACACCACATGCACACACAAATTCCGATCAAGGCAAATTTTCCTCCAGACTTTTTGACATGTACAATAGCAGTGTAGTGAATAATTATTTCTTTTGCTTTTGTGAGCCATGGCAAGAGACAGCTTTTTTGAGGCGTAAGAGCACATCCTTTGGATGAGTATGTATAGGCTTTATGTATTGTATTAGAAGTATAAATGTTCTTGTTTATTTAAATATTGCACACTATATAGCTACAAGGTAAGTACTGAAGTGGCAAAGTCACAGGCAAACTAGCAATGCCTAAATCAATTTATTTCCTAAAACATTAAATGTTTTGAATACGAATTTCAAATTTTTTTACATTACTTTTATTGAGGAATACATACATTGAGTAATCCTACATGAAAAACTAATTTACCTTTCTGTTGCTGTGCTACCAAATAGCCAGCACTTTGGGATTGTGATCCCTACGAGCTCTAGACAAATTACCCCAAGCAGCCTTCTGCAGTGTTCACAGGACAGCTATGGTGAGCTACCCATACATACGTAGCTCACCCTAAAACTAGCTATTATTTTTGCACCTGCTTATTCATTATTGGCATTAAAATTAAAAATTACATCTATAATGGAAACAGTTAGGTCCTGGTGGCAGGAGGAGGCTTTCCAGGCCCTTAAGAAACCAGAATGGGAATACCTGTAATTGAGACACCAAGCTGGCTGTGACTTCTTGGTCTTTCTTGTGAAGCATCTAAGATAAGGTGCTAAATAAGCAGAACTTTACTAGTCTGCTGAAGGCCACGTCTTCCATGTTTCCCTCTCTGAAAGAAAATGAAGGACAAATGAGTCTCAGGGATGCCACCTCCTTTGAATGGGATGAATCACACCATGGGGGATCTGCGGGATGGGAGACAACCTTGCTCCCCTTGTGGAGGACCAGACATAAGCATGTAAGCATGTTTTGCCTCAAACATTCTGACTGTTGTGACAGGAAAGTTGTGACTATAAAAGAGGGTCCTTTGGAGGTGGGGCTGTGCTGTACAGAGACAACTTTCTTTTCTGACTTGAGACTTATGCTCAGTGTGCCTGCATCAAGACGGGGGTTGAGTATCTCACTACAGGGCACCTCATTACAAGGAGCTCCAGGATCACCACAGACCTCATTTCCTGGAGGGCTCTAAAGGGCTGACTATTGCATGCATGAACGAAATGATGCAAAAATCTGTTTTACGTAAGACATGTGTACAAGATAAACTATAAAAAGAAGTGGATTAGTCTGTCTCTCCCTCCTCTCTTACCCCCAATCCAGACCACCAGGGAACCTGAAATGTTGTTAGGACTGGGAGCATATTAAATTGTGACCTTGTTAGCCCTGAAGTTTGTTGTGGGAGTTAGCAGCTTGTTGAAGTTTGTTGTAAAAGTAAAGGGCTCATTAGCCAACACTTTTGAGACTAAATAGTGGGCTATTTGCTGGAGTTAAGATGATTATACAATAAGACATAAGAGTTCCCTGACACATGAATTGGTGTTTGAATTTGGTGATGAATTTGTTCATCGTGATGAGAAGTTATAAAGAACTTTTCCAAGTGGGTCGTGACATCCTGTCAGGAAGGAAAATGTTTCTCCCCTTTCACGGGAGTGTCCCATTTCTGTTCCATAGGAGGTTCACAGCAGGACACCCCCAGCAAATATCCTTCTGAGGCGTTGTGCCCTGATGGGAGGTGGCTGCACGTAGATGGCAGGGAGGTATCTCAAGACAATAGGGCATAGAAGTCCATCTCCTGAGAATTGGATGTACAAGCATGAAGTAGTGGAGACCCTGCCTATTATCTTGCTGGGACAGGCAGGGAGACAGAGCTGACAAGGATGCCTATGGCAATGTAATGAAGTCCTATTCTCAGACATCAGTAACGCATAAACTTCATACGTAGTTTTCCAACTATATTCTAAAGCCCATTTGGTGACTGTGAAATTTCTTAGATCAACGAACTTCTATAAAAACTACAGAAAAGTTCTCCCAGTAGAACCATCTTGAGTGTTGTTTGGGTTTTTCGTTATTGTTTTTTTTAATAATTTTATTTGAAGAGCTCTGCCCCTAAAACTCTTTTGCACCTTGTGTCTCAACACGTGTCAATAAATTCAAAACTCTTGTTCAGATACTTAGTCACCTTTCATGGTGACTTCACAGCAGTTCTAATTCAGGGCTACTTATCATCATCTCAGTCCGTCAAGAGCAGATCTCTTTTCTTTCTGCCCATCATCTTCCACTGTCCATCTCCACATCAAGTGTCCATTGCTTGTTGCAGATAATGAAGACCTCTCCTCCTAATCAGCTGCTCCGTTGCAGTTAATAACTTCCACAGCAATCATTGATGCTAGATCCCAGCAGACACTCCTCAGTTTCCTTAAAACTCTCAGTCTCGTTCGCTGTTTACATGCCAGTTCCCCTTCAGTATCAGCCTACAGACCCACGGCATCATTCCAGACTATGGGACCTATCTCTCCTCAACGCCAAAAATTGCTTAGTAAAACAGGGCAGCAGCAGCAGAAACTAAACACTGATGCTTTCTGTCACAAGTGTGAAACCTCTCACTACACAGCTGAGACACGTCACCCTGCTAGCTTTCGGGGACGCCCCGCTGTTCCTGACCTCACCCCCCGTACCATATCCAGCAGTGCAGCTCCGACTGCCGCTCTGCCCTCCCTCCCACGCTAGTTTCCAGCCGGCTTCCGGGGCAGAGCTGCCCACAGCCCTCAGCCGGCTGGGGCGGGACCGTGGGCCCCGGGCGGGCAGGGGAAGGGGCGGGGGCGGTGCGGCACCTCCTCCCGGGCTGCGCTCCCTTGGGCGGCCGGTGAGCGGCGCTGTGTGCCCGCGGCGCACGCCCCACCCGAGCCTCCCCTTCCCGCGCCCACAGCCCCGCGGCCGCAGCCCCGCGCCCGCCGCCGGCGGCAGCGAGCGAGCCGAGCCGAGCCGAGCCGAGCCGAGCTGAGCCGAGCGAGGTAACGGCCGGCGGGGTCTGGCGGCGGGGCTGGGGAGGAGCTTCGCCCTCCCCCCGCTGCCGATAGGGCGCGGAGCTGTTCGCCGCGGTCTCCCGGGGGCGGGAAGCGGGCGGCCCCTGCGGCGCGTCCCGTATGGCAGCGGGGCCGGGGGGCCCGTCCCCGGCGTCACTGCAGAGGAGTTGCCTGCGGGTCGGAGGGGAGGCGGCGGGGCGGGGGCTGCGCGGCTTGACCGCCCGCCCGCGGCCGGGCCGTGGGCTCGGGTTGTCGCTGGCGAGAAGAGGCCGGGGCAGTGTGGTCGCGGGCGGGTCCCTCCGCCGCCGGGCTGGTGCCGCCGCTCGGGCCTGCTCTTCCTGTGGCCTTCCCCGCCGCTGTGGTGAGCACCGCGGTGCTGGCGGCCTGTCCCCTCCGCCCGCGGCGCCTCCTCGCCCGTCACCGAATTGGTGGCCGGCCTTCTGCAGAAATCCCAGCTTCTGCCCTGCCGGCAGCTGTGGCCGCTGAAGGAAGGGTCAGGGCTAGCGAGTCGGTGGAAATGCTTCGGTCGCCTGCCCTGCAGCAGGCAGTGTGGAGTGCTCGTGAGCTTCATCTCGTGAAGAATAGAGCCCCGCGAGATAAATTCGCCCCGTTCAAAATGAAGTCAAAAGATTCTAAGTACTCTAAGAGCTTGTTCGTTCTTAACAGCCGAGAACCGCTGAAACGTGTTTATCGTGAGGTTGTTTGTGACCTCTTGGAGCATAGTATCTCTTCGTTCTTTGGACAGGATTTGCAGTTTTGTTGATCAAGTACCATAAGGTCACTGGGGCTTTGGAGGAGCTTGACTTCAAAAGCGGGCAAAAAAGTACATATTTACTAGTACTTTCCTTAACTCCTGTGCTGAAAGACTAAGGATGGTGTGACTGTTAAGAGATACTTAAATGCTGTTTTATACAATGCCTTGACAAAGTTTAGTCTGTATCTTAGTCTTGCAGTAGAACCGTACAGTGAAAAGTTGAGAATAACTCATACAGAACTTAAGCAAAAGAACTCCAAAAGGAGCAAAATTTTAGATAATTTGTCTTTAGTTGTGATTTGAGAGCCAACGATTGAAATATAAACGGAGAAAATTACAGAAAGGCAGAAAAGTTAAATATGGTATAGGCTTGTAACGTTGAAAGTTTTAACCCTCATTCTTCCCGGCTCAGTCACCCTGACTAGGACAGGGCTTGCTGTGTCACAACCAGTGTCACATGGTTGCAGCACGTGTTAGCAGTTTGGGTTCCTCTAGACTATGTGAAGAGCTAGTGAGGGAAATTTAACAGCATCAGAGCACATCTTAAAATCCTGTATTTTATTTTTTAATAGGCTTTTTCTTACTGTGTCTTGGTTTTTGTTTCGTTTTAGCTGTGGAGTTGCCCTCTATTTCTTGTTGCCTTGTTTGCGCTTAAAAAAAAAAAAAAACTTTAATGCGCTTCATCTGGGGAAGCCACTGATACAGAGGGAATATAAAAATGTTGCATTAGGGACTTAGGGGGTTGTTGGTCTGAGGTGTTGTGCAGTCTCTTGTCTTCCTACCTGTGTACTGATCTGTAGTCTGTGCTAAGTGGCTGACATAGTCAAATTATTATTTCAGGAATGTTTACAGAGCTAAATTCACATGCAGAAGAACTCCATTAAAAATAATAGTCCTTTAATTTTAAGAAGTTGCTGCCTTTGTTTTACCTCACAGAGGCTCTGCTACTCTAAAAGTGTCAGTAGGGCATTAATTAGCTGTCAGTTATACTCCCTGTCAGAATTGAGTAAGGCTGAGTTTTGAGTAGTCTCTGGAAGCATGGTGTGGGCAAGTTGCAGCTCCAGGACTGCCGGACTTCTCTTTCCTCTTTCCAAATACCTCTCTGTGATTTATAATGCGGAGTATGAATAAAATCTTAAGCAGTAGTACTAATGTTAGGTGTGGAATTGCAGAAGCTTCAGCATTACCACAAGTTTCATCTTCGTTTCAGCCTGTGGCATTGCTCTGGAGGTTGGGCATAGGTCACAGCAACACAGCTGGGCTGTGTGGAGTCTTCACTGGGGGACAGCCCAGGTAGCCCAAAAGCTCTGCATCCTGGAAGGTCTCTCCTCAAAGCTGAATTTGCCATGGGAAACCCTTTCTTCAGCATGCTTTAGAGGCTGTGAGTTGTATGGGAGAAGGATGTAGAAGGGAAGCTATTAAAGGATCAAATATCTCTAAACTCCCCTAGAGGTGGAAAGACATTTTGCGGATACTGTTCTGAAAAAAGCCCACAAATGCAAAACAAAAAAAAACCAAAACCCCCCAAACAAAAACAAACAAAAAACCAGAAAACACCCAAGCAACAACCTTTCCACCTAAACAAGGAGAAAAACTGGTGGTTTATTTTTTTCTAGTTTGTCATGCTGCATATCACACTCTTCATAGTACTATGTCCTCTTGGGTTTTTTTTGCCAAAATCCAAGCTTTGTCCTTCAGCACACAGCAAAAGGAAGGTGGCTACAAAAGTAGTTCCTTTCAAGCAGACCTGGTGGTGGAGAATGCACTCACTGGTGGCTTTCCTCCTCGTGCATCACTGCTTTAATCATGTACATCCAGCAGATTTGCCTGTCCATTTCTGGGAGCTTGTGCTCTGTGGAGGGCCTCTAGCAAGATCAGCTTTGTGGCTTGAAAGGAAACTCCGTGATGTGGAGTTTGACAGCTTCTGTCACCTGTCAAGCACTAGCTGACTGCCACTGCGGGTTGACTTCTCCTCCTGACATGGCATGTGCAGAACAGCTTTTGAGTCCTTCCTAGCAAACAGGGCTCTCTTCTTCCTGCAGGTTGTGTTTGCTTCATAAGCATCTACTTCAGATGAATTTGTGCTGGTTTTGTACTCTTGAGCGGTGTGTGTAGTTGGATGAAGTTTTTGTTTTGTACTCAAAGGAATACTTACTTTTTGCAGCAGCTTCAAAAGTGTCTGTATGACCTGGGCCAGACTTAAAAATCACAAAAGTGGAAAAAAATCCTGGCAGAACAGATTGAATAGAGCAACCGTATGCAAGTTAATTAGGAATCAGACCTATTTGTCAGTGTTTTGCACTTCAACTGAATTTGATATGAAAAAGGAGGACCCGTGTTAAAGCTGTTGCACTAGCACAAGACCTTGGAGCAACCAGTAGGAATAACATGGAGTGGAAGAAGGAAAGAGTAGAAAAGATCCTTGAAGTATTTCCAGAAGCACTGTCTTCAGCTGGCTATAGATTTTCACTTTGAATAACAAAGTGCCCTGTTCATTGTTGACTGCTGGCAGAAATGGAAGAATGCAAAAGGCTCCCAAACCATCTCCTTTGCTACTCCTACACTTACTAAGAAAAATCTGCTAGAAGACATTTCCTTTTTTACCTTCTGGTTTTTAGAAGGGGGACTCAAACATTGTCCAAAAAAGAAAAGCTTCTTGTTTTATAAATGCAGCTAGAAAGTCAAATGAATTGGTCTCAGTTTGATTTCATTGGCTGCTTTTCCTCTTGTGCTTGTATTTAAATACTTGTTTTCCTCCGTTCAGGAAACCTCAAAGTGCAAATGAACAAATGTGGAAATGACCTTTAAAAGGTTGTTCTTTAAAATCATTGAATGGCTTTTCAGGTTTTTCTGGCATGGTTTTTCTGAAGTCACTTTTTTTCAGGTGAATAATTTTCTATGTCTGCAGCATGTCCTTTATTTTGTAAATTTGGATTCTCACTATCAAGTTCTTGCTTAAGTGAAGTGTGGTTTGTATGTTTTGACAGTTTTTAATGCTTTGGAGCAGTGGAATGAGGTTAGATGTAAAATGTGAGATGGGTATCTCCATTTCTTGTGAAGATTATTTGAACCATCAACTTGTCATGTTAGGAATGTGACAGAATAGTTGTTCCAAATTCCTTACGTAATTTAGGTGTACATGTTCGTTTTGGTTTTGGTGGTTTTTTTGGGGGGGTTTTCGTTGTTGTTGTTGTTTTATTTTGTTTGGTGGTTTTATTGCTGTTTGTTTGGGATTTAAGTTTGTTTGGAAGCACAAGACTTGTGGAGAGTGAGCTGTAGGTTAATATGTACACTGGAATTAAGTCACACTGAGTAGAACTAACATCTTTGGTATGTACACAATGGATTAGGAGTTGGCAGATGGTTTGATGAACGGAAGTGCAGTTCTTTAGCATCCATAGAGCATTACAAATAAGTGGTGTAAGTAACATAATCTTATTTTGATGTACCAGGTTTTATTTGCCTAATTTCCCACATGATGGAATGAATCTAGTCTTGACCAGCATGGATATGTAGACCTTTTCAAGATGGTTAAGAACTGTGGTGAAGAACTAAGTGGAATGACAAGTGA
The DNA here is from genome assembly GCF_965178545.1 of Coloeus monedula. NCBI lineage: Eukaryota > Metazoa > Chordata > Aves > Passeriformes > Corvidae > Coloeus > Coloeus monedula. Next base: position 51,824,662 of record NC_138785.1, on the reverse strand, counting down.
GGAAATTTATGTTTATTTCTAACTAATTCTGCTGCTGTGTTATTTCTTTACCTGATGAAGTCAGCTTTTTTAGATAGGAAATCATCTAAAACTGAAATCAAGTAGGTGTTCTTATCCTTAGGAAAATTTACAGTTGTGCTTAGCTTGATATGTTGGGTACTTATTTAAGATGTTAGCTGTGCTTAATCTACTCAAACCAATTAAATGTATTACTCAGTGTTAAAACTTTGCTTAAAGTAAGCAAAATACAAATTTTGATTTGTATTCTGGTTATTCCTTTGTCAGGAGGACACATCCACTTCTGCTGACATCCAATCTGTATGTTTGAAAGTATGGTTTCCTGACAGAAGAGTGTATTATAGTTTTCAACAGCAGATCTTTATTAAATATGCCATCAGTGGTGGTTTTGGAATGATGAGAAAGGACATACTGTGGGGCAACTCAGTGAAGCTAAAAATGTAAGTTCTATGCCATTGCTATTTTATATGTATTACAAATAGAGATTTTTTCCAGTCCCAGCACGTAAGTATAAATGTACATGTGTTGGTTTGGTTTTTTTTTTAAAGTGAGAAGATTCTCGTGGACATTATGTGATAAATATTTTACATAGTTTGAAATTAAGAAATTGTTCAAAAACCCCAAAAGCAAACTACACTAAAAAGCTGTCACCACCCCCAACCAACCAAAACCAAATCAATGACTTTTATATGTATGGAGTTAACTACCTTAAAGTATTCAGAGAAATTTAAAAACGTATACGGATCGGGCAGCTTTGTTCATATTGTTTGACTCCTGCATTGTGTCAAGGCTGGAGACTTCCTCTGTCCTTAAAAAAATGAAGAGAAGTAATACTGATTCAAATTTGCCATTTGAACTTGGTCACAGTTAAACCAGAAGTCTTATGCTGCTTAATGTCTTTAGTAAACATTGAGTATTGCTTAGAATACTTCTCTGGTCTGTTTGCTTAAAAAATAGCGCCTTGTAATGACTTGGAAAACATATTTACTGCTGATGGTTTCCTAATGCAATCTCTTTGATTTAAAGAGTTTTGTGAATACTTTTTTTATTATTATGAATATGAAAGTAATTTAGTATTTTTCTTCCAGTGTTATGTGTGTTCTGCCTCCTCTTGAATACTACCTGTTTGCTTCTCTTCCTATACTTGAGATGTTATGTGTAATAGGACTTGCAGTCAGACCACATATTTCAGCATGTCCTTACAGGATTGATCATTATAAGAGAGCTGGATTCAAACACTGACAACACTCGAAGTGTTCTGCTTAAAGTCTATTGCTGCACGGTAATGTCAAGGTGCATGAACAACTTTCTCTTGCAGGATTTTTCCTTTGTCACTGAACCTCTTTTACTGAGGAACAATCACAGTTTTTAGCACTGTCAACGTTGTTTAAGTTAGGACAACCTTTTCTACTGGCTAGAGGATGAATCAATTAGATACAGAAGTTTGAAAAACAAGACTTGCTGTAACTTTTGATTGTTGGATAATACTTCATGACAGTAAAGAATGATGTAAGGATGGCTAATCAGAGAGGTGAACCAAAATAAGTGTGAAGAAAAACCAGCTGCACTTGTCAGTCTGCATTTTCCACTATGTTTTCTCCTTTATTTTTGGAAGTCTGCTTCTTCCTTTTCCGGTGTATTGTTTTCATAGTCATGCATTTCAGACTTCCTTGACCTCTTCATTGTTTCAGACATCCGTCTCGTTTGTCTGTTTAAAGTCCATATACACATGATAGAAACTCCTGGGATCCTAGAGTTGTCTGATTTGCTTTCATGAATTTCTATGACTTGAGAACATAACAATCCACATTCTGCTGAATGTTCCATCTCTTGGTTGCTGGAAGAGATTGATAGAGGATAATGGAGAAGTGCTGTTTGAATCTGGTACCAATCTGGCATTGTCGTTTGTGTGCCAGTGATCCAGGGAGGGAAGGAGTAAGTGAAAATGGAAGTGCTGCCATTGATCTATCTGCACACATTGAATTGATCATCACTGGCACAATACTTATTTTACGTAAAAACAGGTATTTTATGGCCTGCTCAGTAACTGTTATTGGTAAATAGTGACTCTTTGCTGTAATTAATTCCAGATTTCTGAGCCTTACTAAGGTTTTCTAGTCTTCTGAATAATTATTTGTAAGAAATATAATTTGGTTTATTATGATCATCACTAGAACTCAACAGAGCTTTGATATTGATATAAGGAAAAAAGGGAGACCATGCCCTACTCCATGCCTATATTTCAATTAATAATTGCTTTCCTTTTCTCTACAAGATTAATGCAGTATTAATTCTCTAATAGATTAATGCAGTTATTGTAAGTGGCATAATGTTTCAACTCAATGTATTCAAAGGCTTCATGGCAGAAGTGTGGGCACTTCTGGACAGAAGCCTCTTCTTGCTTTATGGTTTATACAGCTGTAAAATGTTTTTAACAATTAAAAAAAACTCCACACAGGCTGAGGCACTTCTGGATGTCACTTGGTTCAACCCAGCAATCAAGTCACGCAGGAGTGCCTGAAGTAGGTTACCCAAGCTCCGAAACAGCCCGGTTCAAGCAGGGCTGTTTGGCCAGGTTTTGAGAATATGTGGGGTTGCAGACTCCACAACCTCTCTGCCAGTGTTTGAACACTGAAGAACTTCTGTTTATTCTTAAAATATTGTGGATGGGGGGGAAGTCATGAAAGACTTGGAAGATTTGGCAACTGTTAATGTCTTCCAGTACTTTTGTAAGAGGAGTCCTTTCTGAATGTTAACAGAATGTAAATGGTCCATAATGTTAACTGGTCATCAGTAGCAGAGAATTATTTGTGAACTGGCTGCCTGGCATTGCAAACTTTACCTTTCTGGATTTCTCTTTAAAGCTACATTTTATTTGTCCTCTCTTCGAGATGCAGATTCAGTGTCTAGTTAACTACAAAATAAGGCTGCTCTAGCTGTCAGCCATTTGAAAAGATAAAAGACATCTAGAAAATGCTTTCCTGTATGCTTCTGTTTTTTTTTTTTAATCTTTCAGCTATCTAAATAGAAGACATAAAAATGTGGTTGTGTATTTTATTAAAATTTTGTTGTTTCTTTTTTATTCCAGGTCTGCTATTTCCGTTTGGTCTACCCCAGTCAGGAGAGCTTTTTTTGTGATTTTTAAGCTTGGTGCTGTCAGCCCCATGTGAACAAACCAGAACAAAAGCACGCTGGGTATTAGAAAACAAAATGCCACGGAAAAGGAAAACTGGTGGGAGTCCTTCTCAGAAGAATGGCAATTCTGATGGAACTGCTGCTGTTGCTGTATCCCAAGGGGACCCAAGCCACTTAGTGGCACAAGCAGTGCATTATGTCAATAAGGAAGAGCTCTTCAATAACATGTCAGAGATGTTTTCTGACCTAGATCCTAGTGTGGTTTATATGGTTCTGTCTGAATGTGATTTTAAAGGTAAATAATGTACAGCTGACAGTAAGTTTTGTTTCATGTGCAGATAGTTCTTAACTAGTGTAACTCCAGGAAAGTTGCTGTGGGTGTTGCAAGCATATTTGTGAGTTTAATGAGTAGGTGAGTAATAACATTTTGAAATTTTACAACCATGTAAGATTCTCCAAGTTTAACAATGTTTCTGTGAGGCTGGTAAATGGAGAAGTGTGCTCCATACATGGAGGTGCTGTTTAGAGTGGATTGTTCTGTGACACAGAGCAGGCAGTGGTGGAGTTGTGAGGAGAATCTGGTTTTTCCAATTAGTTTCTGTGCCATATCTGCAAGATATCTAAGCTGTTTCCGCAGGAGGGTATTTTATGTTCTAGATCACAATTTTTTGATGGTATGCCGTATATGGCCCTGGCAGCATTTGCTTTTCCTTAAATACTTGAACTGAGCTTTTGTTTCACTTTTATTTTGCATTGTCATCTTGTCGTGTCCACTGAGGATTAGTTTCTGCAGGATAAATTCTGTTTGCCGTATTGACTTCTCTGCAGCCTTGCTTGAACTGTGTTTCTTTCTCTGCATTCTGCTGACCTACATACCCACCTCTGCTGGCAGACTATTTTCATATTTATGCCCAGTCCCTCCCATTCTTTTGTGGATTTAAAACTCTTCTGTATGCAAGTTCACTTGCTTATGATAAAAGTACCGCATGAGGTACTGTATAGCAGTGTCTGAGGAGTTACTTGTTGGGGAATAAGCCATATATGGAACATTTTAACCAATCTGTATTCATATGATCAAGTGTGATTAATTGAGATTATTGTAAGAATATTTGCAAAGAAGGTAGATTTTGGCATTTTTTTATATGTATGAAAGCTAGGTAACCATTAAAAGGACTCTTTTTATTGCCTAAATTGTACAGAGTTTATAACTTTATAACAAATGTGGAAGTGCTGTTACAATTGTTGCTCATTTTGAAGTTAAATTTGATGGAATTACTGATTCATGCTTCAAACTCTTAATAAGATTCACCTTTATCATAATAACAGTTTTATCTAAAGCTTATTGGAGAATTCAGTAAACAGGTAGAGTTCATAGTCTTGTACTGTTAACAGTAGTTTAAAAATGGGAAAGTTAGCATGTTTGAGTGCTAATAAGTTGTTTTCATACAGTAGAGAAGCTGGAAGGATGACAAAGTTTTGTTTAATACGTGCAGACAGAGTCATACTTAAATGAATTTTTTGGTACACTGTCTTTGAGGAAAACAAGCTTAGCTTTAGGGCTCAGATGATGTTTCTGCCAGCTTTTCATTTTTTTCAAGTTGATCCCTGGCACCCTCTGCTCCATTTAGTGGCTTTACGAAGAATTAATGCAGATACTGGATTTTTCAGGCTCTATTAGATAGGACACTTTTAAGTGGGCCCTAGTGAACATACTTTGCATACTTCTATCTCTCATCCTTTGTAGAGTTTTTTGTTCATTTTACACTATTTCACCTATATGAGATAGATTAGAAATAAATATCCATTTAAACATGCAGTTCTGATATCTTTTCCAGTTAAAATTAGTATTAGACAGTATTTCCTTAGTAATTTTTAAGTTTACTAGGTTGATATTTTTCAATATGTCTGTATTGAGTTCTGCCCTTACTTCTAATGAGAAATGGATCAAGGGAGTTTCAGAAGCTATGTTTAAAGATGAATTGCTGAACTGTTTTTGGTTTTTTCTTTAGTTGTAATAAATGCTTTTCAAGTAAAAAAATTGCATGCATGTCATTAGCTGACCATGCTGTATTCTGTTTATCTTACCCAACAGTAGAAAATGCTATGGATCATCTTCTAGAGCTGTCCACCCACGCCAAAGGAGTAGCATCTTCAAAAACCTTGGGTTTTGATTTAGCATCATCATCATTACCTCTTGTAAATCAGCAAAGATCTGTTGCAAATGAAAGAATGGGGGAAAGTACTGCAGCACATAGTAATTGTGGAGCAGCAATAGAAACTATTCTGTCACCTGGTGTGCAGCTGACTGAAGAACTGAATTCCTTAATAGAAACTGCCTTTCAGAGTTACAGTTTGAGCAATGAATTGCCTAATTCTGCAAATGACCAAATAGTACATGAGCACCCTGTGGAACATGATGGTTTTACCGAATTTCCCGAGTGGGAAAAATCTGATTCGGTTTGCAATGTCCTACTTTTTCCACAGCAAGCAGAGACAAATAATGAAGTTTTAGAAAACTTCTGCTGTTCCCAGCTGCCAGTGAGGCAACTGAGCATCCAGACAAGCTCACCATCTGCATCAGACACTTTTGCACAGATACTGGAAGATCCTGATTTGTTGGAAATACATGCTGAACATGATGTAGCTTCAGAAGTATATAAACAATCAAATGGAGAAATATCATGTGAAAATTATGATCAGACACAAGATACTGTTTTAGATCAAAGTAGTGTGACTGCTGCTTTTGGTGGGTCCTCCCAAAGATCTATGGAACTTGGAGTAGCTGTTACAGGAGATTCTAATTCAAGGTGCATGGAACAACACGAAGATGCAGTGACTGCCTTTAGCAGCTACCAGACTGCTTCTCTTCCAGAGGCATGTATCTCTCCTGAAACATCCAGTTTCAAAACACAAAAACCTGCAGATACTCAGCAAACTCAGCAGGGTTATAAATTAAATTTTTCTACACCATCAGGTCAATCTCAGCAACACTGGAATCTCATGGCTCCTGTGTTTTATCCATCCAGTGGAAGTCACAGCTTTGTAATTCCTGTGGCTGCCAGTCCAGGGCAGTGGAGACCTATTTCTGACTGTAGAACTTCGGAAAAAGGACTTTTTCTTTCCTCCCCAGTGGTTGCAAATGCCTGGGATGGCAACCCTTCTCTGAAGGTATGGGGAAATCAAGATAGAAACTCAAAATTGAACCTCTCGCAAGCACAGCAACCACGTGTTTGTCACATGATGAGAAAAAAGATGCATCTTATAGGTCAAGTACTTGTTCTTCTCAGAGGTGTTCCAGGATCAGGAAAATCATATTTGGCAAGGTAGAACATTTATATTGTGAGCTTCTAAAAAAATTAATCATGTACAGGATTTAGCACAGGCAGAGAATTTTCTGACACTTGTAAATAGTTAGTGTAAACCCAAATTGCCAGGTACACAGTACATGCAGTGTAATGAGTAATAATAATTGCTAAGAGCCGAGCTGCTTGCAGGTCCTTGACCTCTAATGGAAATTGAAATAGGAGTGATGAGCTTTAACTTCTATCACTGAACAAAGGAGTTTGTCAGTAGAGCATCATTGCTGTAGTGTTAGGTCTGCTGTACTCAGTCGCAGTTTATTTCTACTGTTTCCTCTGAATAACATTAATGGAAATATGCCAGCTCTTTACAGGCAGAAATTCCCCTTTCACTGTGTGACTTCTTTTGTATATGTGAAGCCTCTTGGGGGGAATTCTTGATTTCTTTCCTTACTCTCGAAAAGTCTAAACTGAACTTTGACTCCTTTGACTGACACCTGAAACATTTGATGCGACTAAAACAGGGTATTTGTCAGTGAGAAAGTATGTCACTACATGTAGATGGAAAAACACCTCCCTTGTTGTTTTGAAATGAGAGACTTGTAGGGAAACTATATCAGGTCTCTCCTCTAGATAATCTTCAGCCTTTGGAAAAAAAGGAGGGAAATTATTATAGATCATATTTGCTTGGAGGTTGATTTTTATTTTCTCTTACCTAAATTTGCTGCTTCCATTCTAAATAATTTTGGTTTTGTGCAAGAGACTAAAAAAAAGTATGTATGGTAGTAGATATTGGAGCCTGGGACGAGAAGGGGAAAAAGCTGTTTATTTCTTGATCTTTCACAGGAATTTGCTTGAGGATAACCCAGGTGGAATCATTCTTAGTACTGATGATTACTTTTACAAACATGGACAATACCATTATGATCCTGATTGCTTAGGGGAAGCACATGACTGGAACAGGAAACGAGGTGAGATACAAATAATGTACAGTTCAGTGCTTGTGTGCTGTTTAAAAATCTGCCTGTCTTGTAATGCCTGTGTTACGTGATACGCATTTATGCCATCACAGAAGTAGTTTTTAATATGTATGGAAAAAGAATATGTGCATAAACTCAGAAGTCATCTGTTCATTGTGTGTTTTGCAATTAGAAATGCCAGTGTCTTTGTTAAGAGTATGTTTTGTCCTCAGGTTTTATCATGGTATGTATTTTGGGTAGTGACCCATTTCTGGAGTGGTTATCTACACCATCTCCCAGAAATACTTCTTCTGAGATGATCCATAATATGCATATGCAGTAAACAGATAATACACAGATAACTTCCTGCTCTTCATTATCTTTTTTTTCTCTTGTACACTAAATTGTTGTCGAATTTAAACAAAATGCAGAATAGAATAAATGATTTTTTTCCCCTTTTCAAAATCAGGTGGGGTTTTTTTTGACAGTGACTTGTGCTAAACTCACCATAGAACAATTCTTTTTAAGCTTTTACTTGCTAAATTTGAACCATGATCCCTTTTCTGCTGTCAAATTTCTACCAGTGGAGAAATGAATTAATAAATGTGGGATTCAACAAGAACTGTGATTGTTCAGACACATTGTAACATGGCTACAGAAACATGGTGCTGTGTCTCAAAGCTAGAGATTCTATACATTTCATTACTGTGTATTTAAATTACAATAATTCTTTCGGTTTTTCATATTTTATACAGTTTACAGAGTGGACTAATCTTAAGACTGTTATAAAGCCAAGAATTTTGTATGCAACAAAGAAGTCCACTTTAAGGTGATCATGTAGTTTTTTTTAGTTTAATTTACTGATTGATTAGTCATCTTGGTGCATTTTACATCTGCATTTTCATTCCTTGATTATCATACATACATTAATTCAAAAGCTAATGCCATACCTCAGTAGCTTTACATGAGAGGGGGGGATTTCTGAAATAGAGGGCCTTGAAAGAGATCAAGCTATGGCAAGAGTTCTTCACACAGTGGTTAATCATTATGGATTATCTATGTAAAAATATAACAAATTCAGAGAATGAGTATTAATATTATGTTCATCGTATTGTAGTGAAATTAATTGTATCACACTGTTTTGTACATGTATATTTTTCAGCCAAAGAAGCATTTGAAATGAGAATCTCTCCTATAATAATAGACAACACAAACATACAAGCATGGGAGATGAAACCTTATGTTACTCTGGTTAGTATTACAATTTGACCAATGTGAAGAGATTATTGGCTTGGCATGGCAACAACATATGTTTTAAAATGGGAATGTCTGTCTCAGTCTAGCTGCTATTCCAGAAGGAAGTCTGGAGTAAAAAAAAAAAAAAAGTGTTGCATGGAATCATGTTACCCAGTGTCATGTTGTGTGGGTATCTGAGCATTAACCTGGCCTAGTTACCAAAAGCCAAAGCCAAGTTTTTTGTCCTTGGAGCCAAAAGTTAATACTGTTGAGCAAACGGAATTTTGTTCCTCTTCTATATGATCAGTTATATAAGAAACTATTTAAAAAACGTAATCAACACTAATGAATGAGTGATATGTGATGTTCCGTGAAACTCAAAAATTCAGCTTCATCCTAAATATGATGTAGAGGCCCATACCAGTTGGAGGCTAGAGTTACCAAATATTGCTAGCTTGCTTGAAGTTCCGCAGATTTACTTAGTACTTTTTGTTGAAGTGATCACACCTTTTCACTTAATAGTTTCTAAATGGGCATCAGCACTTTCAGAGTCTAGAGCATATTTTGCTATTCATCATTGACCATATTGGTTGGTAGTTAGAGCAGCATTATTTCATGAAATTGGTTCTGATTAACTGAAATAATATGTTGGAAAAAGTATTATAATGTAGATCTGGGACTTCTCCTTACCTGTTAAAGAAAAACAGCAGAGAGTGTAGTACGTATAACTGACAGCTTTTGAGCAGATACTCTACAGAGAAGACACATCATGGCACACATATTTAATTTTACAGTAAGAGATACATATACATGTTTTAAAAAATCTCAGTTTATATAAACTAAATTAAACACTGAACAAAAATGTTATTCCAAATGCTTAATAGGTATCAAAAAATACAAAAAACAGCTTTGAAGAAGCAAGCTATGCATATTGTGTGCTTTGTCATAGAAATAAGAAATGGGTGATGTGGCTTTTTCTGTTTCGTGTCTCTTTTACTCAGGCTCAGCAGTTCAAATACAAAGTAATGTTCCGAGAACCAGACACATGGTGGAAGTTCAAACCAAAAGAACTTGAAAGGTAAGAATGTAAAGGAAAATAATATATGAGACAGTATAAGCTATGATTTTAAAAAAGGTATCGCTTATTACAACAGCTAGTGAAGTAGCAAGATATCTGTCATAATTTTTGTGATAATAAGTAGCTTCTGAGTTTGGTTTTTTTGATGATATTTTGTGGACTTTTGTATGTATTACAAGATCTTTTGTCACTTTAGTTACATGCAAAAGGTGCTGTTAGCAATAGACATTGTGACATTTTCATTATTAGAGGTCTTTGCATTTAAAGTATGGTGACTGCTCCTTTGGGTTCCTGAGGTTGCAAAAATTATGCCAGGCTGGGGCTGGTTTTGCATCCCGGTCTTTTGCTTTAGTTGAAGTGTTTCTCCTGTCTCTGAATTTAGGGCAATCAACACCTCATGGCCTGAGAGAGACAAACCTCTGTGCATCATCATTGTTGCATAGCTCATCTTTAGCAGGACCTTTTATTACGTAGGGCTGAAATAGGCAAGACATCAGCTCTACATAAGTGAATAATAAAACACAGGAAAATAGAATGAGAAAATTGGCTAGATGCCAGGTTCAAATGTTATGATCACTGTCCAAAGTGAAGGTTTATGTCCCTCTGGGGAGGGACTGCAGCTATTTAATGTCCTTTTTATGACTTGGATGCTGGGACAGAGTGCACTCGTATCAAATTTGCATGTGATACAGAACTGAGCAAGAGTAGTTTATTCAGGCTTAAGAAGAGATAATTGAAGAAGAATGATACTGTTGTTTTCAGCTACCTTTTGAAAGGTTATAGAGAAGATTAAAAAGAATTTTGCAGGGATAGGACAAGACAAACATCATCAAGTTGGAACTTTTGATTATATAAAAGAAAAAACCCCAGCATTTACTTTGAAGGTGGTTAGGTACTGCAAGAGTTTGCCCAGGGAGCTTGTAGACTTTCAGTCATTTTGGATATTCAGAATCGGACATGACAAAGCTCTGGGCAACCTGATCTGGCTGTACTTCCTCTGAGTAGGAGACTGAAGTATGTGACTTCCAGTTGTCCCTTTCAACAGAAGTTATTTTGTGATTTTATAGTATCTGTTGTCATCTGAATTTGCATGTTTAGTTTAAGGTTGGCTGCATTTTAAGTGAGGTAAGGTAGATTATTTTCCTTCTTAAAATAAAAGTCAAACCTTTTCTTCTGTATTTTCAATCTCTCTTTCACTATGCTTGGCAGGATTCACTTGTTCTAGGTGGAACTGCAGCAGAACACAGTGCTAGTTGGTGCTTAACAGAGTTAGTGAAAATTTCTGGCCAAAGGGTGTCAGGAATAATAGGTAAATAGGTTTTCTTCAAGGCTCAACGAGTTCTTAGTTTAGCAAAATCAAAGAAAGAAGACTGAATTCAGAAGCGTTCTGTACCCAGTTAAATATCCTGCGTGGCTGTCAGGATCTGATACAGTGTGTTTTCTGAAACTTACTTGAAGAAGATACATTAAGAACACTTAGATTTTAGTATTATGCAAAACATCCAACTGCAGTACAGGGAGACCAGATGGGGTGGAGAAGTGGAGTAGCAATTTTTCTGATGTATCCTGTTTGGAACTCCTTAGTGCACTGATTCAGAAAGAATTGCTGTTTCAGAGCTTCTCTTCTGGCTCCCTGAATTCTTTGGTTAGTCTTGCTATAAATGTATTAAATTATTATTACATTATTATTAAATTATTCTCTTCTGTCATTGTAGTACACAAAACTGAGATGTCTCTTCTTTTTTTTTTTTCTTTTTTCTTTTTTTTTTTTTTTTATTCAATTCATAGGAGAAACATTCATGGTGTATCTAAAGAAAAGATCATAAGAATGTTGGAACGGTATGAACGCTGCCTTACTGTTAGAACAATATTGGATTCTTCAGTTCCAGACAAATCAGAAGCTGCTGGTTGGAGTGAAGATCCTTGTCAGGTGGAAAGCCAAAGGTTAGATTCTTTCACTGGCTTTGTAGCATCAACTAAAAGGCTAAATATTTAGCCTTTTAGTTTCGTAGAAACAAAACCTGGGTAATAGTGTCAGACGGTGAATGCATTAAAAAAGATAGTTAAGTAACAAAAAAATCCCTACATAGTTTTCTTAATTTTTAAGAATTTCAGGATTTTCAGAAATGAGCAGTCAAGGGATCTAGTCAACTTTCCAATGCTTTTGAAAGCCTCCCATTATGGCTGTGTTACTTTTCAAGAAGCCAATCTTGACTTACTTTCTGTTGTTTTAGAAATGTGTTGTTGGATGTGTGTTATGGATACAAGGCACTAAAATCTCTAAGTTGCTTTTTAAAAGAATGTAGTCCCAAATAAAAGCAAATTACTGTTTCCAAATTTCTATGTTGATACTAGATTATATCTTTGTGGTAGAAGGTGGATTCTTTGTGCAGTAGTAACAGGTTACCTACTTGCTCTTCAGTCTTCAATTTAAACTTGTCTAGGTTTCTGTTGGTTGTATCCACAACTGTTTTGTAGTTGCCAGTCTGGATCGTGCTGTGTATTGTAATGCAGTGTTGTGGCTCAGGAATGGTACTCCCCAGTTCGGTGCTCCCACTGAGACTCTCCCAAACCACACGCTGCTCGCTTGCTCCCCCCTTCCTCTTCCCATTCCTGCAGCAAAGACATGAGGTAGTATAGAATAACCTCTGGGTTCTGGCCAAAACTAGGGCACATAGGAAGTCAGATTTTATTTCGGTTACTATTTCATATGTGTGATGTATTTGAAATGATAATTAATGGAATGTAGTTGATTGTGGAAAACGGTTTGACAAGAAAAGGCACATTCTCTCCTAGTTAATGTCTAGAGTGTCTTTAGCATCAAGCCAACAGGAGAGAGCAGCAGTCATTAGATAAAAGTATATTTACCAGACTTGCTGATCTGAATGAGGAAATGTCTGGCATTCAAAAGACGGCTTTCATACAAAACCCTGGAAATGGGATGACGGGGGAGATTGACTCCAGAGAAAGTGTTCTTAGCCCTGTGCTCTAGTAAGAAGGGGATACTTACCAAAGAAAGTTCATCTTCTCTCCTTTTTTTATTGAGTAGTGTTGGAGTTACAGCTAAGTCATAAATTTGTTTTACTCTCACTAGAAGTAACTAGATTAAACTCTCTAGTTCTAACTGGAGTTAAAAATGTGGACAAATGCTTTAAGAAGGTTTGAAATGGGTTTATTTTTCATTCTAATTTGTCTTTCAGAAAGAGAGAGGGACGTTCTGATGTAAAGGAAGAAGAATGTTTTGCTTCTGAGGTGAAGCCTTTTGAGTTAGCTGAAGTTGATAAAACTTCTCCCAGTACTTCTGTAACATTAGAAAGTAGTTCTGATCCTGAGCATTTTCAGAAAGAGGAAAAAGAAATGGAAAACAACTCAGTGGAACATAATTCTGAGAACAGCACTGTTCAAGATGACTTGGAAGTTAATTTATCAGATTGCATCAAAAAACAGCTGCCCTTGGAGAAGAAAGAAGAAAAGGGATTAAAAATAGAAAAAAATACTGAAACAGAAATGGATGAGGTTGATGTGATCCCAGTTGAAGAGACTGTGAACTTACACACAGGTGGAGCTGAGGAACACAGTGATAACAACATTCTCAAAGTTCAAACTGCAGTTGAACAGTCGGGCAAAATATGTATGGAACCAGAACCAACACAAACTACTAACACAGTGGAACCAAGCAGTTTGGCTTTTGACACATCAGGAAAACCAGAACTACTAAACTTCCTGGGTGACTGGCCTGTGGAACAAACAATGGGACAGAGAGTCAAAAGATCTAGAAGACTAGAAAAATCTCCTCTGAAGATTGATAAGGGAGGTGAAACTCCCAGTCAGCAGCATTCTGAGATAGGTAAAGAGCAAGTGAGCCTCCCTGAGACATGTACTGTTGAGAAAGGACATGAGGAAGAGAATCCGCCCTATAGCTGTGACTCTGTTAGTTCAGATAAAGTTACACCAGAATTGCGAATGTTAGGACATTGGCCTGTCTCAGCTTCATTAGAACAGAGACAACAAAGGTCAAGGAGAATGAGAAAGACACATTTAAATCAGTCTGATGAAGATAGAAATACTGACGGTGACATTAATATGAATGCTTTTGAAACTGTTCATGTGATTCATGGGTCACCTGTGAACACTGAAGAGCAACAAGATACAAGGAGTTTGCCTATGCACCAAGAGGAAATAGTAGCTAGTGAAACAGTAAGTGAGGAAAAAACCCAGGAAAGTAAGAGAACAAGGAAACATCACAAATTAGCCCTCACTTTTACAAACAGCAGCTTGCCACATCCCAGAGAAGAGGACCACTTGTCTAAACTTGATGCGGCAGAAGAAAAACAGGACACAAACTTATGTAGGCAAAAAAGTAGCCATTCACAGACTGAATCGCAGGACTTTGCTCTCCTGTGGAGATTAGAAAATAAAATGCTTTTTCCTGAGACAGCAAAAGTGTTGCATGGCAGGCTAGATGGTTTCAAACCCAAAGACATAGATAATGCCTCAGATTCCCAGGAAAAAATACCCTATCGAGTTACGTATGATAAAAGCACATTGGTGGAGGAAAGTGAGCTTATCAATATTGATGAGTCTGAAGAACTAGATACGCTCTGTAAGCTCTTTGAGTCTGTTTCATTTGAAGCTCTGAAAGATCTGTATGAAAGATGTAACAAAGACATAGACTGGGCCACAGGTCTGCTGTTAGACTCTGATGAAAAGTTACGTAAAGCTGTTGATACTGAATGCTTTCAGGTAAGTGAAACTGAGCCAGTGGTTGCAGACCTTGATTTCAAGGCAGGTACAAATGATGATGAGAATCTCAAAGACTGCGAGCAAACCCCACAAGTACTTGGGACTGGTGATAGCTTTGAGGCTTCAGAAGGCAAGAACTCATCACTCAGCACTGCAGAAAGTAGGGCTACCAAGACAACTGTGACAAGTGCTGGTGTATCTGGCTCATTCACTGCAACCTCATTGGATAATTCAGCGGAACTGAAAAATTCTGTGGATTCAGCCCCTAGAACTGACACGAGCAACTCAGCAGTAGGTGTCATTGAGCTGTCCATTTCAGGAAAGCAAAAGGGAGAGAGTGAGAGTCCTCTTGAAAATAAGCCATCACTTTCACAACTTGATGCAGGTTTGCCTCTTGATCCTAACACAACTTCTACCAATATAAAATTTGAATTAAATAATGAAAGTGACAATAACCCTTCAGAAAGCAATGCAGAAAATTCCAAAGGGACTGGTTTGTTACTGGAAATGGATTGTGCACCTCTGATTGGTCCTAGAAGCAATAAAGAACTGGAGACTGATAAAGAAACTCAGGAGAGTTCCAGGGAGATACGTGATAAAGAAGAAATTAAAACTCCAAGTTGGGCTGCAACTAAAGCCAAGAGACAAAGCCCTATACCAGCATCACATGCAGCCTTAAGTATAGATTGCCTAGAACTAACACTGCCTCCTGAACTGGCACTCCAGCTGAAAGAGATATTTGGACCTGTTGGCATTGATGCAGGTATGATGTAGTTATATACATGTTTTTATGAAAAAAAACTTATTTGGGTAGGAAACCTTTCTTTCTTTGCCTGTGCTTTTTTCCCTTCATGCTTGATTTTTAGGGAATAGATTTTCATAATTCTTTATGGTATTCTTGGTTGTTGTTGTAAAGGCAGAAGTGAAACTGAACATGGCATAAAATACAAGTGCAGTAGTGCTACCTTCTGCCTTTGTCTTTTTGTACATGCACATACTTCAAAATAAAAAGAAGATACGTTGACTTGCATTCTGAGCAACAGGCCTTTGAGCTTATATTCCAACTCTGAAGAGATATTTATGTAATAAGGAATATGCCAATTGTGGCTGATTAGGAAAGAAGAAAGGGGAAAAAACCTTTTGGCATCAGTTAAGTTGGGGAACAAGAAAATGAATGGTTAAGGGAGATGAAGTGTGGCTGTATACTTAAAAGATGACAACAGACCAGTCTGCTGCCAAATTATGGTTAAGGAAGCCATAAGCAGCTTGAATATGCATCTCAAAAGTTAAAGAATGATAGAAAAAGGAAAAAAGAAAATAGAAGGAATATACAGCTTGATGTTTTTTCTATTTTTCCCCACACTTTTCCCTTTTTTTCTTGTTTCCATCTTTGATCTTGAAGATTACTTGAGGTGAAACCCTGGATACCTGACTTATTGGTGGGTTTGATTGCAGGCCTCTTTGCCTTACATGCCTACCTCCTGAAGAAAAGTGTGGGTTTTATAGCAGGAAAGTGTTATATTGTGTCTGAAATATGCCCTATTTTTTTATTTGATGTGTACATACTTCTTGCTTTTTTTATTTTTGAAAGGGTGAGAAACGCCCTTTTTAGGAAAAAGAGCTTTTATTATGATACCATCATAATTTTTGCCCTTTCCTTTAGAGTTAGGGGGATGCTTGGAGTTTGTTTCTCTGAGCCTGTGTGTTGGAAAGGAGGGATGTGACTGGTGTTGGGCTATAGGTGGGTATGTTGTAAAGGAAAGCAGTTGCCGTGTGGATTGCAATGGAATAGGGGGAATCACAAGTTTGTGGATGAACCTGTTGTTTTCAATTAACAATGGCTTTGTAAAAGAAGGGTCTGCTAGAAAAACAGAAAACTGGAGGAAAAATACAGTCATCCAGGTAGTCATATTTCAAGAATATATGGTTAATGTTAACTTGTTTCTTTCCTGTGTTTTCGGAGCATCTGAACACCCAAAAACAATTTCTGTGGAATGCTTTTTTTTAGAATTTTTTTTTCACGCATGACAAGTTTATGTAGAATCTCCAGAGTTAAAATTAATGAGTCTAGGCTACTGTACTTTAATTGCTTACATAAGTTTTATAGAATGCTTTTAATGAATATATTCTCTTTGTTCCATAAGGATCACTAACTGTTGAGGACTGTGTGGTTCATATTGATCTGAATTTGGCAAAAGTGATTCATGAAAAATGGAAAGAATCTATTCTGGTCAGTAGATTTCTTGCTTATGATATGGTGTGGCATGCCTGTATTTTGTCAGACCATTTGTCTCTGTATGTCTTGGTCTAAAGGTGTTATCTTTGCAAGAACAATGATAAAATATAATAGTAGTTTGTAAAATGTGTGGAATATATCGGTATGTTGTAAACATTGGAGCTATTGAAAGACATTTTAAGGGATGTCATGAGTGCCTCATCTTGGAAACAAGATTCTTAAAAAAGAGGTATCATAGTGCACAATTTCACTACAAGATTGATGAAAAATTCCACTGGCCAAAAATCCTTACTGTTTTTTTAACCTGTAAAAGGAATTAGTTTATGAATTTTTCTCTATACAAAACATCTCCATGTGCAGTAATTGAGATGAGTTCTCTAACCTGTGTTCCTTCCCTTCACAGCTTTCTGAAATTCGGAATGCCTTTTGGCAAAATTTTTGTTTGGTTTATATAATTAAGGCTATGAAGTCTTAGCAGCGGGGCACGTTTCTCTGTTTTGATGTGTTTTAATCTGGCATAATTCTACCTTACATACTTCACTTCATAATTATTTTTCCTAAATATATTTCTTTTAAAATATTTAATATTTGAGAAGTGCTGTGAGACCTTATTTTGAAACTGCTTTAATTAGATGCTAACATTTGCAAAGTTTTCCTGCAAAATTCAAAACATACAACATTCATGATTTTACTGTTTTTATTTAGAAGCGTCAGAGGAGAGATGAATCATGTAAGTTGTCTGCAGAAGGTATGTTGTGTATTTCTCTTAATTGTAAAAATACTTAATTTTCCATTATAAAAATATTCAATTATTTGAAAGTTAAGGTTGCATATACTCCATCTGTTGAAAAATGATGGACTTACTTATTAAGCTAAACTTTATTGCCTTTGGATCCATTTACCAATCTCTTATGGAGGTGTGGGGGAGGGGAAGGAAGTTAATTATAAGCAGACTCACTAGTTCCAGATAAAGCCTATAATTTTGTGTCATTCAGAAAATTTAAGAGAAGCTCTAGCTGAAGCAGACAGCTGTTTGGTAGGACTTCTGTAATCTTTGTGGCAAGAAAAGGAGCAGGCAGGAAATTACTAGCAGAGTAAGATTTCTGCAGGTGAATAAGGGAGGTCAAGAATACAACATTCACATGTTGGTCTTGTCAGAGATTATTTTAGCAGGAAGGTGGAGGCCTTGTTCAAAAAGTGTTAACATCTTTCGCAGTCTGGTTTTCATTCGGCTCCCAGAAGAAATGTCCCTCTATGGCAGAACCCCACTGCAGATTTGGATTGCAATGTGGGTTCAAACTCTTCACTCAGTGACCAAGCAGTGCTGTTGCCATTAACTCGTAGAGGCACAGAACCAGACTGTTCAGCATCTGTCCTTAAGTTGTAGAAGAAAGGCAGGTAAACATAATATGAGTCAATGATTCTTTTATGAAGGCAAACACCCCCCCACTTAATGTATGTGCAAGGTAGTTTACAGCTGTAAGGAATGTCTTAGCACTTGAAAATTTGGTGAGGAAGTCTGATCGTTTTGTTTCACAAAATAGATAAAGATGATCAGACAGTCTTTGGAAAATGGAAGTGAAGAAGGTGAAAGCAATGTGTTGGTTTCTGTTTTAGCATTAATAATCTTGTTTTAACAAAACTCAAACTGTATAGGTTGAAGAACTTGTCTTAATTATTTTGGCATTGCATGTATATATATACTAATAAATGTTTTGTCACCCTACTTTTATTGCTTTTGAATGTCCCACAGTGATTCAGCGGATAGATACAGATGACTCAGAAGCGCTGTTATCTCAGAATGCAGACAGTAAAATACAGAAGAAAAAAACGAGCTGGGCTGCAGACACATCTGATGATATACAGACGAAAACCCCAGCAGCATCAGACGTTTTTCCATTTATGGATCATTGGAATGCTCAGATTCAGAAAGTTTCTCTCAGGCAAATAATTTCTGAAGAAATGGCAATGCAGGAGAGACAGGACCTGGTATGGATAGCACCAGTTTGTTATTGTTGTTTAGATTGATTACTGTTAGTGAAATAGAGTATGTCTTATTTGGTGACTCAACCCTGTGCTGCTAATAACAGCTTGAATTTGTGAGACAAATGCATGCCAGTTAGTATTGTTGATTACTGTGATACAGGAGTTTGCTTGTGGTTGATGGTCCTTTTGATTGTTTCACAAACAGACTGTGCTGCATTTCACTATGCAGGTTAGCATTTGTGTTTGGTTGAATTGTTTTTTGATTGCTCAGCTAAAACCAAAGATCAGTGTGATCTTCCATGCTTTTTATTGTGACTGCAATACCAAAAAAAAGTTCTTAGTTGGCTTCATGCCTTGTTTGTTTAGAAGTGTACTGAATAGGTTTTAATATTTTTTTTTGTAAGTAGAACCCACAACATTCCTAAGAGATGAGATATTAAAATAAGTACTGGAGGTTAATCTCAAACAAGTTTCTGTACCCACTTCTCAGAAAACAGTAAATCTTTAATAGATTTTTACTAGTTCTTTGTTTTCCACACAGAGTTCCCATACCCTGCCTGTTTGGCTTGTGCCTGATACTGCCCTCTACTGCCCCACCGATGTTCAGAACAGGCGTTCTTATTTGTAAAAGTCTCCGATAAGCAGCTGTCCTAAAGTAGAAGAGCTTTGAACTGGTGTAGAAAGTTGGATGCATTAGCCTGTACTTTGAAAATGGCTTGTGGATTCTTTCTTTGAACTGCATGTATGTGCCCTACTGATAACAACTACTGTAATGTCCACAGCTTTATTTTCAATTTCGATTAATGGAGCTTGACTGTATTTTGACCACTTTTTTCCTTTTTTAAAAAAAATCTAATTTGAATGATCAGTCCAATTTATTCTAAGCTATAATTATGTCATCTTCTCAGATGACTTCACCAATTAGAATAGTTATTACAGACACAGCTTCAGATACACCAGACCAAAATTGTTTATGCTGCTTAATAATAAAGTGTTGTTTCATCCCTGGCCCTCAGTATAGAGAAAAGAGGTGGACTTTGCACAAGCTTAGCACTGGACTAGATGGACTAGCAGGGAATAAATTCCAAAACTTAAATCCCTCCTAAAAACTTCTTCTTTGTCCAAATTATGAGGGAGCTCCAGCTGCATTACTTCAAAAGACTGCAGAGTACTGCAGTGGCGTATAATACAACTCACCTGTCTGTACTTTATGCTGATCAGTGTGGCAGGCTGATATGGCATGTTGTCATTGCTGTGGGTGCATACTGAGTAGATACTTTCTAAATCGTAACAAATAATGGTAAAGTTAGATTGGCTCCACCTTTACTGTATTTTGTTTTAATCGAGAACTTGTAATATATTTCTTTTGTCTTCTGGGTAGAATCGTGTTCCTTCTACAGCTAGAAGAGACTGTGCTGCTAAACTAAAGGAGAAGCAACTTTTTGAGATGTTTCCAACTATTAATCAAAATTTCTTAATGGATGTCTTCAGGGACAACAAGTAAGAAATCTTTTTACTTCTTTGTAAAAATGGTACTCAGTAACAGTTACAGTCGTAAATATTGAGAGTTAAGATACTACTAAAAAATGGCTTTTTCCAAACTAGCACTTTTTGTTAGCCTAAATAAAGGCAAAACTAGCTGGTCTTAAAGGTAAAAAGGGTATAAAACCTCTCAGTTTAGACTCATTTCTTTTTAGAGGGGAATAGGCATTGTCTTTCACTGGGAGAAGAATATCTCTGGCTATTGACCACTGACTCACTGTCAGTGGAACTGCGTATTTTCTCTAGAGCTGAGGTTTAAATCTAGTGGGAGAAATTAGTGGGTGTGGTAATAGTCGGTTCACAGAAAATGGCATCTGCCCAAGAGGAAAACACTACCATCACCTGATGTTACCTGTGAGTACTTTCCTGATTACTACAGCAGCTCTGAAGGAATGAGCCATCTCTCCATCTCTTCCTGCTGACTTTCTCCTTCTCTCTCCTGAATTATATTTCTTGGATATGTGTCTGCCTTCTTAAATCCAAGTTTCTGAGAAGTGAACTTTTTTTTTCAAGAGAAACAACTTTTTTCATCCTTGGCCATTTGAATGCCAGTCTCTACATGCGAGTTTGCCTGCCTACTTGTCAGTCATGCTGCTTGTTCAAGTTGTTATAAAAATCTTTCCTGTTTAAAATATATCCTTCATCCATTTCTATAACTCAAACATTTCACCATCTCGTTTTTCACATTCTGAATTGTTTCATAGTGTTGCCTTTCCCAAAGTCTGTCTTTACTTTTGATCAGTCTCCTCTTGTTACCTTACTAAACAGCAAGGATAAAGAAGAAAAAGGGCGTATTAGAAAGCTGATGGCAGCTGATGTCTTACTTAATTAAATTTGATAACAAAATTTGAGTAAAAATACAAGGATTCATTAGGGTTTCAGGAAACTGAGCTAGCTTTAAATTAGTTTGAACTATCTAACCCTGACCAGAGAAGATTTAAGATGAACTATATTATCCAGCCCAAAGAGCAGCATTTATTAATGTGTCTTTGATTAAGGTAGGATGCAATTTACTTTAGTATGTCATCTTCCTTTTAATGTTCAAGTGCTCCTCAGTTATGTTTCAGTCAACCAAGACTGCATGTATGTTGATGCCAGTAATGCCCTACTGCAAGGAGTCTGCAAGCCTTTCTGCAATGAGCTGAAATATTCCATTCCAGTGTTTATTTTCATTGTAATCTATTTCTGTAACAATATCAAGGTTTGTAATAATTTAGATAAATATAGCAGCTGTTAATATATTTCTAAAGTCACAGATTTTATTTATCCCTTACAGCTACTCTTTAGAACAAACTGAACAGTTTCTGAACTGTGTTCTGGAGGCAGATCCTGTAAAAACAGTTATAGCTCAAGAAAATGTTCAGCAAAATGAAATTGTTTCTTCCAACAATGCTGCAAAGAACCGTGAGAAGAAGGTATTGATATATTTTTTTAAGCCATAGTTACAAACATAGCCAAAACTGTGCTAATGAAAACACCCTACAATGCATCCGTAACATCAACAATGCAAATTCCTACAGGCAAAAAAAAGTAAGGAAGAGGATGAGCCTTTAAATGAAATGTTTCAAGACTTTGAGTATCCACAATATGATGATTTAAGAGCAGAAGCTTTTTGTCACCAGCAAAAGAGACAGGAATGTTTGAAGAAGGCCGGGGAGGCCTATCGCATGGGTATGAAGCCTGTGGCAGCATTTTATGCACATCAGGTAAACAACAATACTGTGTTTTTTGTCTGAATTTAGGGAGGTGCTTAAACACTGAATTGGAACTGATAAGGAAACCATCATGCCTACTAGAGTTGCTGAATTTGGTCGCTGTTCCCTGTGTGTTACACTGTAAATAACCACAAGTAAATTCTCTTTCACTAGTAATGATATTGGCACAGGAAGCTAACATAACCAAATTTGGTGCAAGATGTCATGAAAGGTCTTGTGCTTAGTCACACATGCTCCTTTGTCCTAGATCTCTCTCACATCACATCACATACTTGTAAACACCAAGATTTGTGTCCAAGTGGTCTGGCCAGGTTCACTGGAGTGTGACATGCACTGCTACAAACAACGTTTTTTTGAATCGTCTGTGTATGTTGGTGCTGAACTGTTTTTAGACACATCTTCTGTACTTTATAGGAATCAGACAGGTATTAAGATGTCATCTTTTGCTTCATCCTCCATAAATCTTGGGCAAGATTGCTGCCTGCTGTCTTCGCCTCTTCATTCTGACTATCTTTATGGCTACAGTCTGTCTTGGGTTGGGATAAATGAGGTGTGTATGTCATGCTTTTCACGATACATCTGGTTATGGAGTGTAGATGTGCTGCTGATCAGTCTTGTGTGCTCTGGCCGTGGAGCACAGGCTCTCTGGTCTGCATTCAGGCACATTTCTTAGTATGTACCCGTTTGAATACTGCTGATCACTGCTGTTGATCATACTCTTGGTTTTAAGTATCAACTGTTCTTGTAATCAAAGTTCCTCTACATTGGTTTCTTGGTGCCTTCACAGGAGACTCCTCCATTGACACCACTCTTAAAAATTCTGTTACAAATATCTTCAAAGGCTGTAGTGTTTCCCTGATCTAATAGCATATAAAAATTTCATAAGAATTCACATTGTAGAAGCATCTAATTCTAAACTTTGAATTGTATTATGACAGAACAAAAATGTAATAATAAATAACTTGAATTTGCTTATTAAAAAAGTTTTCTTGCAAGTGGTATAACTCTAAATGTTTAGATTGTTACTGTGCATGTAGGAAATACTGATTATCAATCTTTATAATGAACCTTTTATGTTCTATATTCATTTATTCTTGAAATTTTGAGAGATTCAAAACAAAGGTGTGCAGGATTTTAAATAGAAATGTAATTTCAAGTCCTGTCTTACTTTTGTTCTTATCCATAAGAACAAATACAATCTATTGTAAATAAATTGAAATTTATTTATTATATACTTTCTTTTAGGTAATAAAAAGGCAAACCAAGCTACTTTTATTCATAAAAAATACTTTATGCTTGATGGCCTTTGTCTTGGGAATCCTTTGCAAGTGAGTTACAGAGCTGCTGTCTTTGGTCTGACACTAATGCACTTCAGATAATCCATTTTAAGAAAGTTTAAGACAGACTGTCACTTTTGTTCTCTTGAGCCTTTGTCAGTCCAATACCTGGAGTTAAAACTTCCATTCCTTTTCAGACTGTGCCTACAGATCTTCAACGACATAATTTGTTGCTTCAGTCTCTCAGATATTATCATTGCAAGGTTCACAGGAAGGAGTTGGTACTTGTTCACTCTGTAAGGTGACTGACTGTACTGCTCTTTGCCCTCATTCCAGAATGGACTTACTGACCTTGTCAGTCATAAAAGATGCCAAAAGTATTAGAAGAGATTATAGGCAACTATTAAAAATGTTTACCATTGTCTTGTCTGAAATTTCGGGAATGCATTCGGAAGAATTAACCTCAAATACAACACTCACCAGGTTTATCTGTTGGGCAGTTTCTCTGACACTGTTTCACAATAATTTTAGCAAAATACTTGCAGAAAATAAAAATATTGTTAGGAAAATAAATCTGCAACTCAGCATGGAGTGTAACTTTTTAGCTTTTGTAAAGACCTTATGATTTTGTGCCTTTTCTGCCTTTTGTTTCTCCTTGTAAGGCTTTTGTTATAATGTCGTCTTTGTGCCAGCTTTGAGTAGTTTCTCACAAACAGATTTCATGAAATCTTCTTGTGAGTAGGTCTTACTGAGCCTCTTGCAGAAGTTCTGCTAGAATTATAAATTTTACTGCTTCAAACTTGAACTAAAAGCACCCTGCCAGTGCTGTCATTTTGAAACCAGTGTGGAGCTTAGATTATTTCTCAGTGTATAATAGTCACTGTGCTTATGAATAAAGGGTCGGCTTCATGAGCAGAAGATGAAAGAAGCCAACCATGCTGCTGCTGTGCAAATTTTTGAGAGAATAAATACTTCCTTGCTGCCTATGAATGTGCTGGATTTGCATGGTCTCCACGTGGATGAAGCTGTGAATCAGTTGTCCAGAGTGCTGCAGGAAAAAAGTGAAGGTAGGGTTTAGGTAATAATTCTTGCCTTCTAAAAATTACTCTCATTTTCTATTAAGAAATCATGATACGTGGCAATATTAGAGGGAATGAATGTACTTTAATGACATGTATGTTAAAAACAACTAGGCTTTGTGTTGTCTTGTTTTCAAAGTACCCCGGTGGAATTATTTTTCTTTGACATGACAATGATTCTTGTTGCTTTCTGTCCTCCCCTCTCCCCCTACTTCTTTGTAAGTTGTCTTCTTCCTTCTGTTTTATCTTTTTTATTATTATTATTCTTATTGAATACTTGGGCTATCCTTCCAAACATTTCTAACTGAGGTAATGATGCAAACATACGTGTCACCATTGCACTGCTTTGTCACAACTGTGTTGCTTTTATAATCTTAAAAGAAAATTTACTGTGTTGGAATTTTAACCACAATGATATTGTCTTCAACTTCTACATGAAAGTGTGTGATTTGAGCTACCTTGCAGAAACTTCAGTATCAGTTTGTTCGCAACATCTCTTGAGATCAGAATACTGCTGCTTCCAGAAATGTCACTTCATGCAGTTTTGCTTGAGGGCTCATTTTTTCTCATAGTGTAGTGTTCAAGTACTTCATGACTGTTCATGCTGTAAAAAGAGACATTTTCTGCATTACTAGTTTACCCTCTAAATTTAAGCACACTGGGAATGCTTTAATAAGAAATTTTTCTTATGCAAGGTACTGCTGCACAAACCTGATTTTTTGAATCAGCTACTCCACAGAGTATAAATAAAAATGTTCAGTGAGGCTTTAGATAACTCTTTCTTTCAAATTGCATCAGAGAGAATTAAATGCCATTATCTCATGCTATTCCTACAATGACATTTGTGTAATTTAAACTGTAGCCTAATGCTTTTTAGAACTAAATTTCCAGAACTGCACTTAAAGCAGGAATCCTCAAATTGATAGTAGGGGCTCTCTGTTTAGTCCATTCACCTAAATTAAAAAAAAATTAAGTTAATGTCATTGTACATACATGGGAAAAGGATCAATACTGGGAACTTTTTTGCAGGCAGAATTAAAAGTAAATAAATATAAAACCTAAATAAAGTTATGGTGGGGGGAGAGTAGTTGAAGAAAGATGTCATGTGAACTGATAATTCCAAACTGGCAAATCTTGACTTGTTGTGAGAATCCAGTTTAGTTTATTTTTTTCCTCTTTTTCAAACTCTTCATCAGTTTAGGTTGCTGTTACCTCTGGGAAGTTAGCTGTTTCTTTTGTTAGCAGGGCTAGGTGCTCTAATAAAACTCATGGAATGTGTTGATCTGTTGATTTCCATGCTTCAGCATAGCAGAACATAGTCCAAACAATGTGACATAAATGTCAAAAACTGGATTTATATTTTCTTTCTTCTTCATTTCTTTATTCAATAAAATCTTACTTCTTTATTCACATTAATTTAAGATAAAACATGAAACAATACAGAAATACCACTTAAAAATTCAGTATATTACACCTACCTCTTTTAATTTTGCAATTTATATCACAGGATGTAAATTCCAATTGAATATTAGATGACAGAAACAGTAAAGCTTCTATGAAATTAGAAGGATTTTGTGATGATCACAATATGCGTATTGCAAGCAATCTAGATTTGAAGAGTTTGACTTTTTCAAAATGGGGGGAAATTGCTATTTGTCTCTAAAATATACATACCAGCATGGGAAAACAAAGCTCTAAATGATATGTGAGAGTTTTCAGAAGAATGCATGGAAGGGTTATACTGAATGCCAAGTCTCTGCTGAGGAAAATTTTAACCGTTACAATTCCTGCTGTTGCAGAGTACCAGCAGACTGGTGGTAAACCCTATCTCAGTGTTATCACGGGAAGAGGAAGCCATAGTCAGGGAGGAGTCGCTCGCATCAGACCAGCAGCTATCAGATACCTCACAAGCCACAACTTCAGGTGAGTTTAGATTTTTGTTACTGATAAATTTTTTTCTTAACCCACATTTAACTAACTGAAAATTGAAGTTTAGTTTTAGAATACTGTTAAACTACTACATAGATTAGGGCAGGTCCGTTGTTTCACAAATCCACTGCAGTTGTGTAGCACCTATTAAAGGTTAGATCTTTTCCTCTGAGATAGTGTAATTATTTATTATATTATATTATTTAATTAATTATTTCCATTCAAGATGGCTAGCTTTACTGTGAAAAGTTGTTAATCCTGCTTTTTGTTGGTTCCCAATACTTGCATTTGTGCTCAGTTTATGAGGGATAGCAATTTAGCACATCTAGGCTGGCATCAGTGTGTTTGCTGCTTTTTATATAGAGCAGTGTAGGAAGGTGAGCATGAAGGTGAGACTCAGAAATAGCAATGACTTCCCATTTCCTTGTTACCTTCTACAGAATACAAGGGTGAAAATCCATTTTGAAAGAAGAGGGAATGAAAGGGGAGCAGGAGTAGAGGAACAGAATGAATATAACCAAGAATATTGAGCAGCTTTTTTTTTTTTTCTCAAATCTTCATCTTCATCACCTGTTGTCAGATCTTTGTAACTCCAGACCCTGTAAAATCCTCCTTCAGAGTCACATCCAAGGACATAATGCTGATTCCCTGACTCTCACATGCACACATACTTGACTGAGAACCTTACCATTTTCCATATGTTTGATGAGAATTGAAGGCGATGGAATTGCATATAGTTTACGTGTTCAAGCTTCCTTTTCTTGTTTCATAGGTTCACAGAAATAAAACCAGGCTGCCTGAAAGTCATGCTGAATTGAGGAGTTGTGGAAAGAGGAATATAGAAACTGAGGTGTCAGATGACTGCCAGATAACAGAAAAACCCCATGTTTTGAACAACTGCACTGGTATTTTGTAATCTGTTTTAAAGGATGCTATTTTATTAGAAGTAGTCTCAATTTACAGCAAGTGGTTTTGTCAGTACGTTTCCAATAAATTTTTGTGTGGAATAGATCCTTTTTTGAACCTGCAAAAGGAAGACACTTGAAAGGATTTGAAGTCTCACAAATGCAGATTAAGAATTTCGCTGAGAAATACTGATGTTTTTAAGGGAAGTTAGGGTACAGTTTTTAGTATAACTGTCTTAGCATACCCAATCTGTCTTCTGACCTTCACACATTTTGACTGCTGTGGCTTCTGTATTTTTAAAACATATAACTTGTACAAAGTTATTTTGTAATTCAGAACTTTGTGCTAAACCCTTCAGAAGAGCAAAGGAGACGTTGAAACTGGGCAACTACCGGTATTTCAAATCCAGTTACATCTGAGTGCTGAGTATTTGCAGGTTTCTTCAAAAGTCTGGTGTCTTTTTAGTGGTTATGTTATGATAGGTTGACCAGTTCTATTATCCTTACTCCATTCTAAACTTCTCCAGACATTGAAGGAAGGTGCATGTAAGGCCTGTGCATTAGGGCCAGCTGTGTGTTTGGTAATTTGGCAGATTAAGTGTGATCAGTTAAAGGGAAAGACACAGTACTGTAGTTCAGTCTCTTGGAGATCCACCTACTGGATTAAAATAGTTGCTTACTTTGTGGCTTTTTAAATGCAGCAAATGCAGTACCGTTTCACTTTACAAATGTCTAATAGTGATGTTTTCATTCTCTGTGTATTGTTTGGTGATTTCCTTGTAGAAAATACGATCATGAGACATTTCTAATGTATTTTTAATATCAAAATGAATGCTAATATTGCCGTAGTAATTTCCTAACTGGACAATCTGGGAGTACAAAAGTTACTCTGATTTTGGTGGTGTTGCATCACCATCTAGAAATATCTGTGTCAAAAAACAAAACAACACTAAAAAAACCCCAAACAAAACCCTTCAAAAACGAAATATAAACATCTGTATTTAGGCAAGTGTTTCCAGTAAACAATCAGAACACATTTTTAATAGAAATTATCTTCTAGAATGCATTGCTATTTTTATTTACATCTTTGCCTCCTGAAAGGCCTATGAATTTTTGTTGTAAGACTTTTTCAGAACAGGTGTGAGTTGTGTATTAGGAATAATATTAATAGATTAAGGATTAATGTGAGAAGTTTTTTAATTTTTAACCACTTTTCAGTAAATTTAATCCAGGAACTACATGCACATAGAGTTTGTATATGAATCCGTATGCGTGTGCAAGTTCTGCAATTTGTATGCATGAATACTAATAAACAAAGAACTTCTGTGAGAAAAGCTGTCCACAGAAATAGGTGTCACATGAAAATGTGTCCGTATAAGTTGCTGACAAGCTGAAAGACATGATGTTTCCTGAATGTATCTGTATTTACTCTTAATACATACACAGTGACTATGATGCATGGTAGACTTAAAAATGAGTTTGTCATGCTTTAACAGATACAACAATCATTTCCTGGTGATTTCAAGTGGAAGAATAGCTTGAATAATACTTAATCAAAGGGACTCTTTCTATAATAATAGACTGCCATAATAAGTTTTATATTTTTAAATAGTTAGCTCATCTGAATTGTGTCCTTTCTCTGTTTCCTTCTCTCTGCGCTGCTCTGGTAACCACTGGGTGAAATACAAAAGATCTGTGGTCCCCAAACAGCACTAGCAGAGCTGTTTCTGCTACTGCATGATGTCCTGTGTGGTGAAGCCCACACTCCATCCTCTGTGACAGTGCCTACAGTGGGCCGAGATGCCATTTAGGCACTTGGTCTCAAGACAGTAGTTCAGACTATCAGCTGTACAGGGTTGCAAATGCTAGAATTGTCTCAGCAGAGCCAAGATCTTTGTTTTGGACCAAGGAACTTCCTTTTGCTCCTGAACAGGTTTTCCTTAGTGCTGCTGTTTATAACAAATGGAGTTACAGCTCTCTGGGACAGCTCTCTGCAGTGTCGTCCCTGTTGGTTGGCCTGAGTGGCTGTTGTGTGTTGAGCTGCTTGGGTGCCCAAGCCCTACAGAGATGTGCCTGTAAACAAGGAAGTGCCAACACTTCTGGTTGTTTTGGGAGGCAGCCTGATTCACTCAGCATATTCACACCATTCCCAACATGGACAAAGACAGCTTACATTTTAGTTCAAAAGACAAGCAGAAAAAGTTGTCGCCTTGCCCATCTGTTCATCATAATCTAGTTGACAGCTTTACCCTGGAGATATGAAACACAGCTTTTTGCCTTCTTCTGGCTTAGCAAGTGGATGATGTTGATGATGGCACTTGACTCTCACTTCCCCAGAAAATGCTCTGACCAATGTGCACAGGAGTATTTTTGAAGTCGCCACTTCCTGAGCCTCTGTCAAAGTTACCACTGCAAGCTAAAAGTGCAAGCTTAAAGGGACAAAAGAGATTAAAGAATTCAAAATGCATAAACAGTCTCTGGAAGTAGGCTAGGACTTTTCAGAAAGGAGCTGTTCCTGGTGAGCTTCAGTGTCCTGTATTATTTTTTCATCTCTTAGTCCTGTTTGGATAAATACATTAAAAATGTTCAGGGTAAAATCAGCTCTACCCAGTGCTAGGAGAATTTTCTTCACTCTGTCAAAGTCAGCAGAGAAATACACAGCTCAAGAGCAGTTTGGAATACTTTTCTCTCTTCTCCTTTTCATTCACCTTTGGGGTACAGGTTGAGGTTCACAAACACAGTCTGAATACCCTGCCTGGTATAGATTGGTCATTCACCTAGCATACATTGTTTGACTACCAGCTGAACTTTGATGGTGATGGTGGCTTAAAATCATAACGCTGGCAGAACCAATCTTGCCTCTATTGAAAATACTGACAGAGCCTCTATCAGTTTCAGCAACTCAAAATGAGGCATTGCAGTTCCAACTCAGAAAAAATAGAATGATCCTCTGAAGGATCTCAAGCATGTGCTTAAAAGCTGTGCTGAGCTGGATACAGAATAGATCAGAAGATCAGTGCACAGAGTGAAAATAAGTAGAGTTTTATCAGTAAGGATCTTCATGCCTTCAGCTACTTGCCAGTATTCCAGAAAAACAACACTGGAGTTCTTGTATTTCTCTGACTGGTTTTATAATGTATTCTGGGATTAATTCTTTGAAATATAATTATTTCAAAATGGTATTTCGAAGTAGGTTACATTTTAGAAGTTCCAGCCTTCTGATGTCTCTTGCAGTTACATTGGTGAGAATCCATGAGAATCTTGAGGTATCGTGTAAATTCTGTAATTTTAAGATACTTAAAGTAGCAGTATTGCCACCAGCACTCTGAAATAATGTGCAACTCTTAAAATACCTATTTTGTGTACCACTTTCTATTCTGTTCTATTCTATTCTATTCTATTCTTCAACAGCATGTGATTGTGACAAATGGTAGCCTTTAATATGTGACTTTTGGTGTCTTCTTTTACAAAACATTTTAATAGTTATCCCAGCTTTTAATTTAGGAGAATTATAATTTTTTAATATACAAAATTAATGCTTGTGTAACATCGATGAGTGATCTTAGAGTAAAAAAAAAGGCCAGAGGTGCAATGAAGACAGTTGTCTGAAGTAATGTGACTGCTGAAAAGCATTTCAGTTGATTGTGAAAGTAGTAGGGCAAAAATGTTATTTTCAAAAATATTTCAGGATACCTTAACAATACTTAATGACTTTGGCTTTTGCTTTTAATATCATGTGGTACATCCCCCCTCAAAACCCAACCAAAGGCCAACTGTTCATGCTATTTCAGCTAAATAAACTGCAGAGGATTAAATTACTATATGTGAATATGCATGTGAAAAAACCTAGTATTGCAGCTACCAATTGTAAAAGCTGTTAGGACCAGTACATTGGAAGATACAAATTTCTATTTTTAAATTAAAATTTAAAAATGATTTTTTATTTGTATAAAGTTGTACTTTTGCTGTTAACTATAATTTTGTTTTTTACTGAAATAGTTTTGTAATTTGCATTTAGAATTTCTAATGTGAAAAGGAATTTACAAAATCTACTTTAATAAAGGACTTTTGCCACAAGTATAGCCTTCTGTCTTTCCTTGGAAAATTATGTTTCAGCTTGTATCAAATTTTTTCAAATAGTAGTCTTGGAGTTCTGCATGAAAGCCACTTGCTTGGCTTCAGGATACCATCTGTAGGGAGATGAAGCAGCCATCTGCAAGCATAAAAAGGAACAGATTTGTGGCCTGAATTTCAGTGTTGCAAGTGGGAGCTGAATGCTCAAATTACTGAAAATGAGGGTCATGGTTTCAGATTTTTTTTGGCCTGAAGTAGCTGAAGAGATGCTGTTCTAGGCCACCTTACTCATGAGAGAGTGAGAGCAGTGGTGTATGTCAAGGGGAGGGGCCAGTCTGACCACTGGAACAATGGGAGTTTGGGGGAGGGAAGTGTTCTGGATAGACCTCATTTAGCAAGAGCCCTTAGGTCAGGGGCAGTTAGAGGCCAGATCCTGAGGAAGCACAGTGTTGTACTGTGGTGGATACAGAGCTAGGAATCCTGGCTTTTCCTAAGCCTGCCCTGTCCTGGTCAGGTGCGGGTTGTTTCCTGTGCATTGTCCTGGAAGTGTGGAATGACACCCAAGACCAAAGTGCTGGCTGGAGTCTAACCTATTTTATTAGCTCAGTTTCAGGACAACTTGCTGTGACCCGAGGTGACTCGGGCAAAATCATTCCTGTGGCTTCATTGCCTTGCAGCTTGGGTTGACTGCAGAAACAAGTCAGGCTTGTGCATTTCCACAGCAAAGCCGTAACTCATAAGCTGTTCAAGAGAGCAGGGAAAACAGGTTTTGGGAATACATGAAAGTTTGGCAGATGCTGGTTTAGATCTGACATGGCTGATCCTGAACCACAGTTATTAGGCCACAGCACTGGTAAATGTCTGGTTGGTTGTGTGCTCCTTACGTAGAGGACTGCCTGCTTTGGCAGTGTGGCTGAAGGTCCAGCTTGGACCAGATTGGTCTCTCAAATTGTGATGTTTCAAAGTGGAGGTACCATTGCTGGACTTGCCTTCTGTCTGGGGGAGCTTAACTCCTACCCTTGCTAAACAATCCATCCTGACTTACCAGCTTCCGTTTCAGTTCATGCCCTTTTTTCCTGAGTGCTGGGATAGTCTTGAGCACCTCTCTGCTTTTAGCTGGGAGTTTGCTCTTCAAAAGCACCCTGGGGATTTCTCCCTATTTAAATAAGAGCAATAGGATACTGTAGTCTGTCCTTACTTAGGAAGATTATTTTAAGACCAAAAACTGTAGTGTGGTAAAATAAAAATATGGCTTGAGACTAACAGGTTTTTAGCTCAAATTAATCAAGCATAATTAAATGTGTCTGCTGGTGGAACATGTCAGGTAGCTTGACATTAGGTGGTGCCCTTGCCAATGGCACAGAGTGATAGTGGCAGCAATTCTTACTGTGCCCCTACCAGAGCAGAGTTGTTTCTCTGTATGACAGGTGCTAAAGGATGTTATTACACATCACGTGCTGTTCGTTTCTTCCTCAGAGGGAAAATACTGTATTTGGAGTATTATTTTGGTGATTTTTTTCTTCTTTACAGATGGGTGGAGTAGAGTTAAGTTTTCAAAATATACTTACTGCTCTGTGCTAGAGATGGGCAAGACAAGTTCATTTTTGCACACAGGTTTGAAGATGGTATGTCGAGGTTTCTCCATCAGCTACCCTGGGTTGTTTTTTGTAGATTGGATGCTTGGACAGATCAGTCTGTTCAAAGACTGACACAAAGGCATTGTGCTGTCTGGTGAAGTTCAGTGCCACCGTGGATGTTGCTGGTGGCACAGTCTTCTTGAAAACCCTGATGGGGAACGACCCCCTTGATGTTGGTTGACTTTCTGCATCATGAGGGCCTGGCTGTGCTAGCAGTGGCTTCTCATTAGTTGCCATGATTAAGTTTCCTTTTTCCTACTGACTTAAGTGGCTTCTACATGGCAAGGATCAGGGAAGCAGTGTCTTTGAGGAGAAGCTCAGAGAACCTTTCTGATGAACACTGCCTGTGTTTGTCCTGAATGACAGTTAGGAACTTCAGAGGATCCAAGAGTCTTCATCACTCTGGGCCAGCCTGCCCTGTGTCCGGGACTGCTGGAGAGCCTTTAGGTGCTGAATCTGGTCTGCAGCCTTCCTCTCCCACACCTCAACTGAAAATTCATTAGGGAGAGATGGTGAGGGAGCCTAGAGAGCATGAAGATAATCTGTAAACTGTAAGAACATTGGGAAGATCTATGGAGGCATGTGGATGGGCCATGCCTGAGGGGCCATACTGCCAGGTGCAGGCACAGGCCCTGAAAGAGCTGTGGGGAAGGCTGGCTGCTGGATCCAGACAGTACCAAGAGACTGCTGTGATGAAGAAGAAAGGCCTGTTATAGCATGAGGGACTTTATGCTGGAGGATGGACGGTAGCACAGAGTAAGGGCCTGGCAGTGAATTGAGAGGATGGCAGACAGTAGAATGGAGCTGCAAAACCTGATAGGAAAAGTTGTTGAGTGGTGAGTGGGTAGTGCAGAGGTGTCCAGAGACGCTGAAGGGCTGCAGGACCATGTTACAAGGAGCCCTGCGTGGGTGGGGCCCTACTGCTGGGGCAGCCCCTTTCCCTTAGCTCCAGCAGGGCAGTGCTATCTATCCGAACCAGCCTCTCAAAGCAGCCTGTCACTGGCATACACCATTCAGAGGTCTTGCTGAATTAAATGTAGTAGATAGGGCGCAGCATCCTTGTTTTGTACCGTGTTCGGTTCTTTTAGCTTTACTTATGTAGCTTTCATATTTTAAGAGTGCTACGCAGATCTTTGTCTTGACTGAGAAAAAAACTCTGTTGCAGACTTTGTGGGTGGGGTGAGGAAGACTTGCAGTTTTGGTGATTTTTGGTGAACAAATAAGGGACTTTTAACATCCATTCCACAATGGACATTCTGAAAATCCCTGCCTCTTCAAAGGCTGAGAAAAGCAGCTACATATGCCCAGTGCCACCTGGCACTGAGACCTGAGACTCTTATGCTATCATGCTGTGTGATCTTTAACTCAAGCTGTGGCGGAGGAGGACCACAGGATAAAAGCCACCAACTTGCTTTCTTTCCTCCCTATTGTCTTAAGCTGCTTTGTGTCTTCTGTGTTGTGTTGGGTCTAAAACTTGATTTGGTACTCCTTGTGAGTAGGGAACATTTTTTCATATGGCCCAGAAAAAATCTTACATGACTTGAGGAATGCTAAAGTAATAGCAAAATATTAAATGCTGATGCATTTCCTTGGTGTGATTAGGATGTGATATCTCTAATTTTTTGGGGCAGTAAAACATTTGAGTGTGGCAGTGCTGCAATGATAGTTGTCCTTTCTACAAGCTTGGTAAGCAACTGCATGGATTGGTGTTATTTTTGTATTATCTTGAGAAACAGGACTCTCCTTCATAGACATCTGTGGCTAGTCATACACACTGGCCAGGAAAGCAAGCAGTGGAAATCCTCTGCCAATGCCACAGATTTAATCAGTTTGGTCTGTAAATAGAGAAATGGTAGCCCCATGAAGTTGGTCTGTGGGAGCTCTCCATAATAGTGTTTGCTCCGTGTCAGCTAACTCACAAGGCATTGCCTTGGATTCCTGCCTCTAAATCAGGGTAAAAGTGTCTTCCTTCCCTGTGTGCCCTTCTTGCCTTTTCAGATTATCTCCTTTTACTGTCTTGCAGTGCCATATAGACAAGTTTGGGCATTTATCAAGATAGCCATGTAAAGTAGCTACTTTGATACGCTGTAGAGAGAAGAACATCCTCGGAGGGATGATGAACTCTGCCTGGCAGGGGGGCTTCCCCAAGACAGTGCTTTGGGAGCAGGTCAGGGTACCTATGTCAGGCTCCTGTTCTGAGCCTTATTTTGGGGTAACATTTTCATGTTTATGGACTGGAAAGGAGAAACTGGCTGGTGAAGCAGAGAGCCTGAGACTGAGCAGTATAAGTATCCTTATCTCCTTCTTCGAAGCAGGAGCAAGTGTGAAAAGCACATTCAAAACAAAACTGGCTGCTACCTTCAGATTGCTGAGTTTTCCAAGGGGAACTCAAATGGCTTCTGCCATAGCTGAGCCAGGAGGCCTGGTTTGTTTTCTTTCCTGACGAGACGATTGCACACTCAGCAGCACCAATGGGCAGGGCGAGGCCGCGGGCGCGGGGCTGGGGCTGGAGCAGGCGCTGGGGAGCAGGCAGCGGGGAGCAGGGTGTCCGCTCCCGCCGTGGGTGTGGGCGGTGTGTGCTTGGCGATTCCTCCGGGCCCGGAGCCGGGAGCTGTCCGGAGCCGCCGCTTCCCGGGGCGCGGAGCCACCGGCGCTGACCGGGGGCTGCGGGAGCAGGGAAGAGGGAGCCCCGGGGCGGCTGCAGCGGGGCTGCTGAGAGAGGAGGCTCCCTCCGCCACTTCCCTGCTGCGACATAGCGCAGCCCGGCGTCTCCTGGGCAGAGCCAAAGGAGGAACCTGCGTTTCCCTCGGCGCTGGTTCCCGGCGCCAGTGTCTGCTGGCCCGGGCAGCCGCCTTGGGAGCCCCTCGGCGGCTCTGAGCCCTGGGCCAGGCCGCAGGCTGGTCCTGCAGCCGGGGCAGCCTCAGGTGGAGGGTGGCTTCACAGAGAAAACAACTGGAGCCTCCTCCACGGTTACAGCAAAGCCATTGGCGTTAGTTTTGCATTAGATCCAGGTGGGGGAAGGAAGTGTGAATGTCCCCCGGGAGAGAGAGAACTGCAAAAGTTAGACAGTTTAGAGAAACACATGTGGGCTTGTATGTTCTGCATGTTCTCCCTTTAAAAATAAAAAAATATTAAAAATTAGGCTTTTTTTCACAAAGTAAGCACACTTCCTATGTGTTGTTTATAACTCTGGTGCTAGACATAAGCAACAATTATCTTTATAATTATCATCTAGGACAGGAGAAAGGCTTGTAGGGTTAAATACAGTGGGTATCAAGAGTGTCATGGTTTACTTACTGAGCATTGCACACACCATACTATTTGAGGCAGACCAAAATCAGAGCTGAGCGAATCTGAGAACAAAAAAGGAAATCAGACAGCAGGGACAGGAACAGCTTCTGCCAATTGTAGAGGTCTGCCCTCAACCCCAGGGCTGCCCTGTGAGGTGGCAAATGTCTTCCTAAAGTGCCAGCAAAAAAAACCAAAACCAGGCAAACACAGAAAGAATCTTGTTCCTTCAGTAGGGCAGATGGGTGTTTTGGAATTAGGACCTGATTTGGGGGAAGAAGAATGAATTAATTCTTAGATGCTGAAACAGGTTGTCAGGGAGGCTGTGGACACCCCAACACTGGCACTGTTCAAAGCCAGGTTGGCTAAGGCCTGGAGCAAGCTGGTCTAGTGGGAGGTGTCCCTCCTCATGGGCTGGGGGGTTGGGACTGGATGATCTTTAAGGTCCATTCCAACCCTTAAACATTCTATGATTATATGATGTGACTGCTTTTATGCTAGGCTGTCCCAGAATGAGAAACAGGGTAGTTAAGTAACCCTCAGTGCAGTTCCTAAGCACGCTTCACTTTCAAGAAAGGGGATGTAGGTTTTTATGTTGCGCTGGAGGAAAGCACTTCCCGTACATTGTCCACCAGTTCTGCGCTGACGTCACAGGAGGAATTGTGCTAGGAAGTTAGGACACTGGATTCTATGTATCAGATTCCAAGAAATCATAAAGTATGTAAGTTTTGTCACAGAGCACATGTTGCTGACAACCTAATCTCAAGAGAAATATCCTAGAGAAAGAGCTAATTAGTAACCTCTGCACAGTGGGGAAACATAAAAGTAATAAAGAATAGTTCTGTAGTTGAGATAGCAGAAAGCTGTGGTCTCAGAAAGTGGGGAAATCTCTGCCTGCCTTCCCTCAGCAGTGTATGGGTTTAATGTATGGAGCTGCATCAGTCTTGAAAAGAGGCTGAATGAATGGCGATGGCCGCACCCAAATCTTGGTGCCAAACCCACGTTTGATCATTGTTTGCACAACTCAGGGTTTTCTATTTTAGGCCTGAGAGGTCTGTGCTGCTCAGGCATGCCCAGGTCTGAGTCGCCCCATGCCTTGCACCCACCTCAGCACTGCACCCAGAAGCTGGGCAGCTCAGGGCCAAATCCCGCAGAGGACTAGTAGCTGGAGGGCTGCTCTGTGGCCACCTGAAGCCTAGGGCAAGCCTGTCACTGAAGGGGAAGAGGCAATGGTGCGGGAAGGGGCTCAAGAGCTGAGCTGAGTTGGAAGTTGAACTTTGTAACTCAGGAGGGAGGCAGGAGAGTCCACAGGGAGAGGGTGGCATTTCAGGCATGTTTCTTCATTTAGGCTTCCGTGTCAGGCCTGCTCCAGTGTGAGTATTCTGGAGGGCTTTGACTCACCCTCTGAAGGCCTCTAGTCCTGCCCACACAATGTGTCAGGAACCTGCCTCATGCTAGATTTTGAGTTCTGTTTTATCACCACAGGCTTCAGTTTGTGCCACTTCACTACCAAACCTGAGGAGTATTTAACCCACAGCATTAGGTTGCTGAGGAACCAAAGCCTAAGCTCATCAAGGCGTAGTAAATAGTGTGTGAGAGTTTTACCAAAATCCATATAGGAAGTGCTTGTGAGACTGCGTTTTCATTTCCTCTTTCAGATTGAGTGCTCTCGCAATGAGTAATGCTGCAGAAGTTACTGTGCCTGGTCTGCTTTAGAGACTCTCTTAGCCATGCTCTCTGCCATGCTGTGAGGAAGCCTCCTTTTTGCTCAGGTATCTGTTCCTGGGAAGGGAATGACTTCACCTCCAGGTTGAAATGTGTCTGGGTGACTTACCTGATTTCCCCTGTACTGCCTAGGAACTTGGGGCAAAGCAAATAGGCACATCCCAGTTTTCCTAGCACACAGCTGGCATCTTGACCACATAGATTTTTCCTGCCTCCCTTTGAAAATGATACCAAAAAGGAATTAGGCTCTTTTTTCACAAAATAAGCATACTTCTTCTTGTGTGTTGTTTATATATCTGGGGCAGTGACTAGATATAAGCAATGATTAACTTTATTTTGTGTAATTTAATGATCATCTAGAACAGGAGAAAGGTTTGTGGGGTTAAATACAGTGGGTATCAAGAGTGCCATGGTTTACTTCCTGAGCACTGCACATACCATACTATTTGAGGCAGACCAAAATCAGAGCTGAACGAATCTGAGAACAAAAAGGAAATCAGGCAGCAGGGACAGGAACAGCTTCCTTCCTTAATCTCAACTCCCTTCCTACCATCAGCAGCTGTCTTGTTTCTCCAAGAGGGACAGAAAGCAGTGGATTAAGAAGAAGTATGACCTTTCATTGAAGATTAACCCATGTCAAGACCCTGGGTAATGTCATTTTATAATTTCTTATAAACCCTTAGTTACCTGTGGTTTGAGACTTTATTTCTTGCTGTCAGCCTACTTCTCAATGCAAAAATAAATTGCAAGCCCTAATTCCGCCCCCATAAATATTTTCCACAACAAAGTGCTTGTTTCTGGAAGTCCCAGATAATGACTCATAATGAGTTTTTTAAAAAGGAGAAGCAATGTATTTTTTAATGTATTAACTATTCTCTCATAGCCAGATGTTCCCCTTCATTGCACAGCATGAAGAGGTGAAAAGAAGCAGAAAAACTGCAGTAAGAAAGATTTAAAAAATCCCCAAAAGCCAACCCAGCAAATAACCAAATATCAAGAGAAACAGGTCAGGTGTCAATTTTACACCTAACTTTGGAATTACCTACATGTGCAGAGTGCATGGAGCTGAGGGTCTTTTGTTGGAGTTCCAGGTCTCTTGGAAGTGAAATGATGGATCAAATGCGTGAAGCATGTGTATTACTAAGAAAGGTCTCAAATAAATAAAATTCAACTATTTTTGGGAAGTTACTGGGTCAAGATCATTCAGAAAATGTAATGGAGGGACATGGGTGGAAATCAAGGCATGTTAGAACATGTTTCTTACTCTATGATTTTGTTTCTTTGCTGAGTTCACTCAGTTCAATAGTTGTTTATGAAGTATTTTACAGATGGATGCACTCTTTTTCCAAAATGCAAACTACTTAGCCAGATGGCTTCACATCTGGATTAATCTCAGCATGAAACAGAGAAGAGTAGTTGCATTTTTAAGTATCTGCTCTCTGTAGCAGACCTAAAATTGGTGATGATCACGAAAGGCATTTATATCGGTATAATTTGCAAATAGTATTTATTTCTCTACTTCTGACAGTTCTGAATGTTTCTGATGGAAACATTTAAAAATGTTTGGGTGTCTCATTTGCTTTATCACAATTGCAATGGAAACTTACTGCCTGATTGCTTACGCTGGTATTGGAAAACCCAAACCCTGTTAAAAACGGACAAATACATATTTAATGTGAAAATGAAGAAACAGAAGTTCTCACATAAACTGGTGATGCACTGAAGCCCCTTATTCAAAATCCTGTCTCAAACTAAAAGGAAGTTTGAAGATTTTAAGAAGATAGGATTCCCAAAATGCCTTCTGTGAGCCTTCCTTACCTTCATCACTGTTGATAATTAACTGAATTAATTTCATTTTATAGGGAAATGAAACAAAGTGATTCCCCAGCCTAACTGTGCAGCACTGCTCTGCAAGCTTTGCATCAGCAGGTTTACAGCATGTTTACACAGGCTATATTCTTTTTATATTTTTGGCACAAACTGCCTTTCATCTACACATAAATTATCTTTTTGTTTCCTTTTTGCTTTATCTTGTAAATTAATCTGTTGGTTTTTAATCTTTCTTGGAAGCAATATGACTTTATCTTGGAATGCATTGTACTGTCGTAATGTTAATGTGGACCAATTCATTAGCTGTCTTCAGAGAGTTTCCAGCCTGCAAGGAACATAAAATGCATGGCTTTAGATCTGGATCAGGCAGTCTGTTCCTACTGATTCATGGCTGGAGATGGTCTGAGGTAACTTCACTGAGCCCAAAATATTTGCTGAAAAGGACTTGGTTTCCACTTCTGTGCTTCTGGGTTTCAAGGCTGCTTGGGAAGCCAGTGCTCATGCCTCTGCCCCCGAGCTCTCCTGCTATGCCGGTGACCTTGGGCTGCTTCAGCAGAATGGGACAGGAGTGCCTTCCCTGCATTCTGATTGCCTGATCATACAAAGTGGACAACCTCTTCTGCTGATAGCTCCTAAAGTATAGACCATAGACACTTGAAATCCTGCAACTACCATCACAGCTTTGCTTTCAGTGTTGTGGTAGTAGTTGTGGTAGCTGGAAGTGGTGAGAATCTGGCCAGCTCAGTTTGTCTGTGCTGGGAAAGGTGGGAGTCTCAATGTCTGTGGTCCCTCCACCTGCTCAGCCTCCTTATGATGGTAAAAAAGAGGACATATATGCTGATAAAATGATACTACTGATCAGTCTTGACCAGTGCTTCAGAGGAATCCTCACTGAATGACAACAAAACCGTGTACACCAATGTTGAAGCAGCCCAAAGTGCCTGCCTTGGGTTTTTGCATGAAGTCAGCTAAACATGCATACTCTCCAGGCAGGGCCATATTCCAGGTTCCAGAAGAATATCCCAGGTGTTGTTCCTGTTACCGGAGAGTAAATTGCACGTAGCCATGCTGGGCAGTTGTTGATCTCCTTTTCTCCTCGCATGTATTGAGCTGCTGGGCTGTGCTGTGCCATTATTCCCTGAAGCAGGGAGGAGGGAGCTGGAGGAGCAGCAGAGTGCAAGGAGAAAGCTTCCTGCAGCCTGGAGGGTTTGCCTCCCTCCCCCGTCTTCAAGGTTTTTACATCTGCTCCCATAGTCACCAAAGAGAGAAAGATATACCAACTCATACACCAACCCACAACAAACCCACACAGGCAGAGCTGCCAAGCTCTCACCAGGAAGCTGACTTACGCTAAACCTCTTCACTCTTTCTCGTCACACTGCATCTGGGTCTGCTGTCACTGCTGCCTCCAGATGAGCTAGACCCAGTTGCCAGGACTACTCTGGCCTGTATGCACAGGGGTCTCTGGTTGCCTCTAGAGCTTTTGGGTTTTTTGTCCTCTCAATAATACAGTTGTTCTAATCTGCTAAAAAAGAAGTCTATCTGAAAAAGCCAAGAACACAGAATACCACTCTTCTTTTTTTCTTCCCCTGTCTCATCCAGGATAGTTGACTTTCGTAACATTTATTTTCAACAGCCTCTTTCAGCTTCCTGCCTCTGGTGAGTTCATTGCGTTTTCTTTTTTTCTAGGAGTCTTAATGTGAATTGATATTCTGAATCAAATTCATTATACTTTGTTTTACTTTTGTTAATTACTTTTATTAATAAGTTTGTGAAATTGGTTTACATAATCAGTTTTACTTTTCTGTTAAATACCATCTGTTAAATGCTCGTATTGAGATAAACAATTAAACCCTGGTCTAGATCTTGCATTTTGTGGATTTTCGTTTGTTCCAGAGGTTTTTCTTCACTCCAGCATAAAAAGGCCTTATATAAAGTAGAAAGAGGGGTGTGATGGGCTGTGCCATGACAGTTTCTTCCATGTTAACTAAGAAAAAAGAAAAAATTGGAATTGCTCTCAAGATGGTGGATCTGATTCTGATGCTCTTTTCTGTTGTACGAACTATGAACCCAGGAGTGATAGATGTGTAAATCTGCAGCACTTCAAGGGATGGTCTTCTTCCACTTCTGTGAAGTACATCGTGCTTATGAGGAAACTGTTCTGCTTCATCTTAAATATTCCCAAGCAAATTTAGGTGAAGACTTTATTGTGAAAATTTGAGAAATAGGTTTTTAGGACTGGAGTGAGATTAAAAATATTTTTAATTTGCTGACATATCTGTGGCTGGCTCTGGCTCCAGCAGCTGCCTGGTCCTGCTAGGTCTAGTAAATGCCTGTGCCACATTCTGAGATGGAAGGTTTCCATCTAAATGGCCACGTCTGTAACAACTTGTGTTCAGGTCACTCCCACGGCTTCTTTGCTTTCTGAGCCTACTGTGGCATGCTTATGGTGTGGGGTCCCCTTACAGAGCGGTATGTGTGTGTGTGTGCATGCGTGCACATTTCTGCACACCCATTTCCAGATTCTGCTCACAAAACCTGCATCTTATGATGCTCTTGTGGTGATGGAATGGTCTTGTCACATTGCCAATGAGATGCAGTTAATCTGAAAGGTGAATGAGGATAGAGCACGCTGAGGCTGGAACCGTCTCTCTGACACAGGTCCCCGCAAAAAAATCTGAATGTGGATTTAAGATTTTCTAGCTTCTCCTTTAAGCTGTGTTTCTACCTGTGGATAGGACAGGAGTTGAGCTGTGGCATCTGGCAGAGGCCAGCTTTAATGAGGGGTTTATCCTGAAGAAAATACTTGCAGAAGAAAAAGGTAGGGTAAATGAGATAAGTTAGTTGTGAACAGGCACATATGTCAGCAAATTTTGGTGTCTGTTGCTGTTGGAATAAGGTGGGATAGTGCTTTATATGTTCCTGCTTCGTATTTCACATTTTCAACCCCACCATTTAGATCAGTGTGTGGTGTGTTTGTGATTTTCCAGTAGGAAGGACGATATGTGTACACTTACTTGACTTTAGAATGGGGTTTGATGTAATTTTTCAGAGATCGATCTGAAGATCTATCATACAAATTAAGTCAAATCTACTGGAGAAAGTGGGTACTGACTTCATGTGAATACCACGTTTGAGACTTGGGCAGTAATCGCGGGGTCGAAAAGCCACATGTGCACTTGCTTCCTGCTTAGAGAGCAGGCCTTAGTGAGGCATAATACCAGGTTTTACATTCCCTAGATTAGGTGCTGCAAACCAGGAAGAACTGTATGTTTGTAGTTATAGAGAATTGGTGTTTTTATAAGTAATCTGTGCTCACTAAGTTCCAGAGCAAAGAATTAAATTTAAAAATGTGTTTGATTTTCATGTATAGCAAGACAGAAATTCATAGCCCATCAGCAAGGCAACATGGCTGTAAATTACTGTCATTTAATCCCATTTTAAGATAAATTTACTGTGCCAAAGCAGTGTGAAATCAACTCATAGCAGAAGAGCA
The DNA here is from genome assembly GCF_965178545.1 of Coloeus monedula. Taxonomy (NCBI): domain Eukaryota; kingdom Metazoa; phylum Chordata; class Aves; order Passeriformes; family Corvidae; genus Coloeus; species Coloeus monedula. The sequence continues at coordinate 51,781,475 of NC_138785.1, read as the reverse complement.
TCAGGCCTCAAAATTGATGGTAAAGTCTCATTGCTGGTAACAGCTGCTAGTGCCAGTGATTTTAGGGAAGTGATCGCTTCTACAGTGAGGGGCAAGCCATATAAATCCTCAAAGAGGTAAGTGGGTGATCTGCAGCATACCCAGAGCACACAGGAAATGAGCAGCCAGCATGGTGGCGGTCTCGCAGGCTGTGCCCGTTTTGTACAGCAGTGGGTCTGCACCAGCGGAAGCTCCTGAGGAGCTTTTCTCAGTGATGCTTTCTGATAATCAGCCAGGAGGATACCCAGGCAGGGAGATGAAATTCTGCTGTTTCTCCTCTTGCTTTTGCTGTGCAGTTCTAGATGTATAGCAGTAGGTGGGTTAGGCACTTTAGTGTTAACAATTTTCTGTGAAAATTACCTCTTCACCCCCCTTTTTCTTTGTGAAATGTTGATGCTGTGATTCTATAGTTTTCCCTAAGAAACAGTAGAATGTTACTGAATGCACCATTCAAGTGATTAATTTGACATTGACCATAAAATGAAAAATTGCAGCTTTTTCTATAGTGCTTTTGATTATTGTTTGAAAAGAGATAAAAGAAGTAACTGTAAAACGTAGCTTTTTCAAAGTCTTGATGTAACATTTTAGATATCACACCACACAGCTTAACATCATTCCCAAATTAGGTTCTCACTTTTTGGCTAGTGGTGTGTGGTTTTATTAAATTCGCAGTTTTCAAATGTTTCCAAGCTATGATACAGCTTATAGCTGAAAGATATTTTGAGATAACCTCATCATAGCAATTAAGAAAGGAAGTTGGCTGCAGCTGTCTCAAGCCCACTATTAAAGCATTATGGCCTTAAAATACTGGACAGGATCACACAAACACAACAAAGCAATGTAGCAACAAAATTTTTGTGCTGTAGCCTACCATTAGCTCTTCTCCACAAAACCAAGTAGAGTTTCATATTTGCTTAGCAGAAGTTAGTTGTCCTTCAATTTTTATGTCAGTGAAGAACTGGAAAAGGTTCCCAATCCAGCAGAAGGATCAGTGGACAGTGGAAGGGGGAGACTTTTGGAGCTTGTGAAACCTCTGTAATGCAGCAGTGAGTGTGAGTACTGGAAGTCATGGCTATAAAAGCTTGGCGTATCAGGTCTAATATGAGCAGCTGGCAAAGTGTCAAGGAGCAATAATCCCAGCAGTCCCAGTCTATCACTGCTGACAGGGTGGCTGAAGGTTAGCTGGGAACATGGTCTGAGCACTTAGTGCATGCATGTATTCCTGACAGAGCAGATACAGGAATGGTTTGTGCCCAGCCTTGCTTGTGGCCGTGTGCTGTGTTTATCACAGACCCTTACCATTCCCCTCCTGCACAGTTGCCTGCTGCTGTGTCTGTGCTGTATTGCTTTCACACGAGGAATTGCATTTGGTCTTTGGTTACAGAAGGCAAGGAGAAGTGTAAATTCCTGAGGGATGAGGGTGGGGCTGAACTTGACACGCTTGTCTTTACCTGACAAAATGCATGAATCTGCTGGAAACCACACAAGGATTCTGCTATGGTTTGGAGATTTCCCTATGGGGAGCCATGGTGACCTGTCACATGGGAAAGACACAGCATGTGCTGGAAAAGGAGCAAACACCTCTTCTGGCAGAAGCTGGCACAGTGGGCTGTGGTTACGTACTGTGCATGATTTCGCTTCTCACACACAAGTGTGAGTGTGGAGTACCAGTAACTGACACTTGCCAGCTTGAGGTTGTTGTACCATCTGGTCACAGCTCTTCTCCTCATGAGTGACAATGTGTTGCTTTTGAAAGTTAGACTGATTTAAGTCAAAATATAGATAGAGCTGGCTCTCCTAATATAAAAGCGTGAGACCAAGACCCCATGGTAGGTAGGCATCTCTTTTGGTTGTCTCCTGTGCCATGGTCATTGAAAAAATATGAAACCTCTCAAACTTACAGGAAAACTGTTCTTTCCTTTCATTGATACGCATGCCAGTGGACACACAGTCTTCAGCTTGCCTTTTTTTTTTCCATCAAATGACTGTGCTTAAAAACTGGTAAAGACTTTGGAGGTCAAAATTACTGAGCTACTGATATACTTAAATTAATTTATCTATTAATTATATATCTAATTATCTGTGGGCTTTCATTTTTCTCAATATAAACATATATTATGAAACAGCTGTCATAAAACCCCTGCATGTTATTTCTTTAGTTTCCATCAATTTAATGCAAGTTTTTAAATTCCCATCTCTTTCAGTGGAGTTTTAATTCTGGATGAAAAGCTGTTGGGTAAATTATCTCTGAGTTTGAATCAAGTCCACCAGGATTCAAAAATAAAGCATGGGAAATGTTCTCATAATGTTCAAACATCTTTCTCCTAAAATATCTCTCTTTTCATATGTGTGATCATTTTCATTCAAAATATGTAAAAATCAAGAAAATCAAGGAAAGCTTTCTATGCTTCCCACTGAAGAATTCTGCATTAAGATTTACCGTATTGTGGGGATTTGCATGATCTTTAAACCAACTGAAAGCCAAGTAGATGTCAGCTATAAATATATGAAATGGCTTCTCAAAATACTCAGCTGAAGAATGAGTGAGAAGGATTTATGTATTAGTTTTGGTTGTACAGTCTTTTCTCCTCTTAACCTATTCCATATGACCCGCTGCTGTCTGCAGTATTATATGTTTTATATAAAGGTGGCAAGACATCAAGGTCGTAATGGAATCAGAGAAAAGTAAAGGAAAACAGGCACTAAAATATATATTCTGCTCTGGCATGTGGTTGGTGTAAGATATAAACCAGTGTAAAATCTGAGCTACCAGGTGTAACTTGTGCTAATTCTAGAAAAAAAAAAGGGAAGAAAGCATGTTCCTTTGAAATTGGCTTTTAATCATAACTATGCATGGAACGTAGGCAGTTTGATGAAGGCAAGTATGCATGCCCATTTATTTTATCTAATTTAATCTGCTACAATTAAGGAATTCTAGAGAGGCTGCATGGTGAGAAAAAAAAATTCCTGCTTGTACTGTAGATATGTATTATCTCTTATTTTATCTGTGTGGATCTTATTTTATCTGTGCTGGATATAGTGCATGAATACTGAGTCATGGCATAGATTGTGGAAGGCAACTCCTTTTTTTTAAATTTATAAAACAAAAAGATAAAAATCATAAATCAACAAATGCAGGATAAGTTATGATCATTTTATGTTTTATGTCACACCTGCTACTTGAAAAGTAATTGAAATTATTTCTAAGCAAGCTCTTCAAATTTTTAACATTTTAATGTACATGTGTGCATACAAAATTTAAGGATGATATTAAAGATGGCAGTTTTCCACTGTGTGAAATCTAGACTATGATTTTAAACACTTGGATATATACAGAGATAAGAAAAAGGGGTTTGTTGCTGGCAGTCTTAAGGGGGAAAAGCTAAAATTATCAGGGAGTTTCTGTGTTATAAAATAAATAACCAACCAAATTATTGTTGCTTCCTTTGCTAGCTTTGCTCATTAACTTCAGAAGTTTAATATTCATCACAGCAAAACGAACAGCGACATGCAGTAAATACGAGTTCTTCCTAAATTAAAAATAAATCAGTATGTTTTAGCAAGAGGTCATTATTGTGAACTGTTTGATCAACTGAAATATCATTATTACTACTCAAAACACCTGTACATCCAACACTTTATTCTTATCACAAAATATACAAAAATAATCTTCCATGGAACACTGGCTAATTCTATTCTAACTAACATTTTCCTCCTCCACCTTTACCTCCCACTGAAATCAAACCTGTGCAAATACATAACTTAATGATTAACATGGAGAACCTCCTTCTTCTCCCACTGATACTAGGGGGAGAAGATCTAGACTTGAGAATCCTTATTTTGTGCTAGGTATTTTAGAAAATCAGAGCAAAGTTAAACCTGAAGAGACTTCTGAAAGTAATGTTGGAGATCTTGCAAGGGGTCTGTTGAAGAAAATGTACAAGTGGTAGGGCAATTTTTTAAAGACCTTTTAACACTGAGGAGAATGTTACATCACCTGTATCATTCATGTATTAGCTTTTAGCTGGACTGTTACTATTGATTACTTCGAAGTGTTTAAAGAGAGCCAGTCAAGATGATCAGGTAGTGTGCAAACAAGGGAAAGAAGTGCAGTCCTACCCCAGGTTAGAGCCAAAGCACACAGAAGTCAGCCTTCTCCTCTGCAATGGGCTTGGCACAGGCTCTGAAAGAGGGGAAGCCTTTTTGCCTGCAAATGCAAGTGCATATATAGAGTTGCCAGTTTATTTTAACAATTTATTATGTTACACATCTGCAGGATTTAATATAAATCCACGCATCTCCTTAACGGCAAAGCATTGTAACATATTGCAAATGTATGTCTAATAAATGTAATGGCTGCATACACAGCAGAAATGTAATAGTTTACAATGGGTGACTATGTAATTTTGTATGTAAAACTCTTATCCACTAGATACTTAGGTTATTGCAAATCCCCATTTAGCGCAGCAGTAATCTCTGCTTATGTGCGTACAAATACACGTGTACCTGTATGTAGACCGCTGTCAATTCAATAATGCATCCATTTGATGCAAAATATGTATGCAGGTTTTCAAATGATGGTAACATATCTTGCCCACAATTTGTTGTTTCCTACAGCAATCTGTAGCAATGTGTTTTGCAATGAATTAGTATCGATGTGTCCATATATATATGTATATGGACATACATGCATGTACGTAAGGATGCAATTTTTTTTGTACATGGATGTATCGATTCATTATTGAAATTGTTAGATTTTAAATATACACTGATATATTTTCAATATTTTTGTGTATTCATGTGTGTACATATACAGTTCTATGCATCCAGTCTAGCAAATAATGCATCATTCTCTGAGAAATTACAAATTATTATTTAAAACTAAGAGATGTTAGTTGTGTGTGAAAGAGAAATGGATACTTCATGATGATTATGCCCATGTCTGCAGATGGTAAAAAAAGAACAAGCAGAAATAGAGAGTTTCTGGAAAGAAATCACAATCGTTGTTGAAGGTTGTAAATAAAAGAGTACTTCAACAGCCAAAGAGTATTTCAACACCAAAAAAAATTTTAGGAGATTTCGAAGAGCTAAATCTGTAAAAAAAATCCTACAAAAATATGTTGTAAATGCGTTTTTGATTTGTCTCAAACTGTTTTAAAAGAGGATGTGGCATGAAAAATTTGAAGCGGTTTGAGGCCCAAAGCTGCAAACATTTCCCCATGTCAGTAATTCTACACACACAGTAGTCTGATTGAAATCAATTAATGAAATTTTGTATTTTGTATTATCAAGGCTTCAGTTTGGCTACAATGCAGTTAGACTTGCTGAAAATTTGCTTTTGACTTCTAAGTTATTCTTAATAGAAAAACTGTTCATAGGTACGTGTGATAGCACTGCAGTCAGCACCCAGCACTTTATCCAGGTTCATCTGCAAGTGTATCTGTATCCCCATCTGGACCCAGAAGCAGTTCTATGTCAGTGGTGAATATATATGTACATATATATGTGTGTGTGTATATGTGTGTGTACGGAAACAGCTACTATGAGGGAAGGCAGATGGACAGATGGTTGATGAACTTCTGTGCTCGAACGTACACGTGTGACATTTGCACACCAGCTGCTCCGTGTATGGCTGTTATCTGTAGGGAAACTCAAGAATTTCTTCTCTGTTTAAGAGCAGAGGAGAAAAATTAGCACAGAAAAGGGTGGGAAAGAGAGGTGACGTATCCAGTATCTTGCAGAAGGAAAACACTAGGCTTACCTAACTTCAGGCATGACATGCCACTCCATTTCTGATGACTTTGAGGATATTGGATCAGACTGAGAATGTTTTATGAGCTGGTTCCTCTGTGAAAGGATTACTTTCCTACACTTGATTTACCCAAATTTTAATTTGGAGGTAATATTTATACATGGATCCCTTTTGAAAATGCCCCATAATGCCATGAATGCCACGAAGTCTGTAATTTACCATGTGACTCCATAAACATATGAAGAAAAATTACTTCAGACTAATGGCTTGAATCTTAAAGTGGGTACTTAGCATTGCCAGATCTCATTGAGTTCTGTTTAGAGATTTAGGATCTCAAATCAGTACATGAGAGTCTTACAGGCTTCTCGTTGATTTTTGGAGTGGTTCTGATGATCTGTGCTCATGTTTAATTTGTAAATTGCTGAATCAAGGTGTGATTAGCCACAGCAAGAGGGTTCTTGAAGATAAAATAAATATTTCTTTTGTCTAACTGGATAATTAGAATGAGAGTTAAATAGTTTTTCTCAGCGACTATAGTAAATTGAATAGATCTTTAGTTGTGTCATAATCCATTGTTTATATATATATATTATTATAGGTACTGTTACTAAAGCAATGAAAGCAATTTTTTAAAATTTAAGATAGCTCATTAAGCAGTTTTCTGTGTATAAATAAATATGCAGTATAAATAAATGTGCAGTGTGTGAGCATGTGTGTAAATATGTACATTTTGTTATACGAAAAGCTTTCATCCCTTTACTAGGACTTCACATCTCATTTAATCTTGTAAATAACATTGGTCTGTGTTTGTTGTTGTTTTATATCAAGATTTCACATTCTCAATATGAGGGAATTTCCTTTAAATTTGATAATGTGAGTTCCCTTGCTAATAATAAAGTCGACAAGATTACTGAATATTTGATCATAAATCCTTCTCTTCATTTGCAGTTATTAAAACTGCCAGCGAAACTGAGGTATTTTCAGGTGTTGTCTTGATCCTGAAGTGATTTTTTGCAAAGGCTTCTAAGAAAGTGGTTCTCCATTTTCTCAAAATTTCGTAAATTAGAAATTAAACCCAAAATTTAGTTTTGTATTTTTTTCAAAACAAAATGCAGAAATTTGAAAACATGGGCAGGATTTCAGTTTTGTGAATAAGGGAGTGAAAGAAAAGAATTCCAAGTTTTTATGTCTGCAATTTTTTTTTTTTAATTGTGGAAGGAGATTGTTTTTGAGATGACGAGACATCCTGGCTTTGATGTTGTTTGCTTTTCTAACTTTAGAAGGGCATTGCAGAAATTATTGTGCTTAAGGATAAAATATCCATGTAAAAGCTCTCATCCAAGCTTCTGAGCATCCTTTCAATTCTTTGAAATATAAAAGCACATTGAAAGATAATCTGGCAGTTAATCTGGCAGTATTATAAATATATCAGTCAGCTGAAGTATTCTGCCAATGAGTAACCTGCCATCTTGCTCTTGGGCCAAAGAATAGAGATGGCCCCTGTGGTAGCTGGCTTGGGAAGTGAATGAGTTGAATGGAGATTTTTTGGTGGAGTAGTTTGGGGAAAAGATGCAGCACCTTGCAAAGGTACAGGCTGTGAGCCAATTCTCCTTCATGGCAGTGGTACCACCACTGAATGCCACTATGGACTGGAAAGCTGACACTCTCTGAGGTGGTGGGAGGCTGATTGTCAAGACAGGGCTATAGATCAAATTTGTCTTAAAAGAAGTTAAAAACCAAGAGACAGCTAATGCAAATGTCAGAGAATCAGCTTAATGGATCCATGACGGGTACAGCAAGGGGCCATTTGCTTGCAGACCAGCTGCAGTCTCCAGCCGGACTGCAGCTGATGGATTAATTTTCAGGAGACCTATGCTTTGGAAGCAGTCTGGAGGTTTGTATCTGAATGGAGCAAGTACACCTCATCCACAGAGCTGAAAACAAGGTAGTGTGACCTTGACAACCTGGTGATCTAGCAGAGCGTCCAGACTGGAGTCACAACAGTCATGGTTTCTGTGTCACAGCGGCTGTATCTTCTGGGTGCTGTCACTAACCAGGCAACAGCGTCTCTGCCCTGTCTTGATTCCTGCCAGCTTTCCTCCTCCTCCCTCTCCTTCTGCTTGCAGGAGTTGTTCTCAGGCCCTGTCTGTGCCCTGCAGTGCCCACTGTGCCCATGGAGGTGAAGGTGTAAAGCTGCACACTGTTCTGGTCAGTGAGGGTAGTCTTTGTGCCTCCTTCCTCTCCTCAAGGACCTATAACTAAGGGATGCAAGGAGAGTTCTTATGTATCTGTGGTGCAATTGGAAGGAGCAGTGATTACAATCAGCACACTGGAGAAGAACTGTAGGCACTGTTTTGCAGACCCCACTTCTGTGTGAGGTGGGACTTAGAAGAGTAGGTAGGCAAAGACAGCACGTACATTCAAGCATTGCACAGCAAGTGGAAGTCTCTCCAGTGGTTTTCAACCTTTTCTATTAGTATAAATGTTTTTGTTTCCTTGCCATGTCAGGTCTCTTCAAGAACTAGTATACACAGTGCTCAAACTGAAATACTAGCCTGCTGTTATCCTGATATGAACAGGAACTCCACTGAGATGTAACTGAGGTAGGGAGTGGATAATAGCAATAATAGTTAGCATGCTAACTGCTTTAACTCTCTGAAGCTTTTTGTGATTGCCTGATCTAAAAAGACGGCTGTTTGCCTGCATGGTTTGTTTACATATGAGCTAATTCTGTTCAAATTCCAGCCTACCTAAGGGTGCACTATCAGTATCTAAGATAGGTTTTGAAATTAGAAGTTCCTGACTGTTTTTATTTTCCCCTATCATAAGACACTGTCCATCCTCTGGAGATGTTTAGCCATAGTGAGTCATGCTCACAATGATTTTATAGTAGATGCCAGAGATATTCTTGGCATAAATGAAAATCCCATTTGGTTCAGTTGATAAACTTACCTTTTTTGATACAGCAGTCTGGCTTTCCTTTGTTGGTAGAGGTCTTTCAGCAAATACCATATTAGTTTTTCATAGGATGTATATTCACTTGAATCCTCTACCTGCAAAGAGCTCAGTGCTGCTGTGCCCTACTTCCCATCCCATCACATTGCGGGTTGGTAACCTCACTTATCTTCTCCGTATTGTATTCAGCCATGATCAAGTGTGAGGCATTTTACCTGCCTGAGATTGCTGAGGTGCAGGTTAGACACTGCCAGAGAGTGACTGTTGTAGGGCTTCTTGTGCTCGCATCATCAGTGAAGTCCACACTCTGTAACCACACACTAGTGCCAGGGTTCTGTATTCCAAAGACAGAGGGAACCAAACCTGCAGTTTGCTAAAGACCACTATTCAGCATGACCACACAAGAATAAGACATACATTCTTATACCTAATGATTTTATAAAAGGTCTTACCTCATTATTCAAATAATATCTTCAAATATTCAAAAATTCAAATAAAGTTGTTATGAATGATGAAAGCATAAACCAAAAGAAGCATAAAAGAAGATACAGGTTTATATATTGAATTCCAGATACAAAATGAACTTAATAAAGTCGGTAAATTTTTGAAAATCAAATTGTTGGAAGAAAAAAACAATCCCTCAGCAGCTTAGACTCCATCTCTGATCTGTGATCAGAAGGTTTTCTGCAGTCTTGCAATGGGTGTAGCACACTGCACTGTTGGACCAAGACAGAATATGAGAGAAAGGGACCAAAATTTTGCAAATATTTATAAAACTGGTTGTATGCTGCAGCACAGAAGTGCCCAGTACTGTCTTTATAGGACACTGCTTTTTGTTGATGTTTAATCAAGCTTTTTCTGTCCATTGAGGTGAACTTGCATAATTATTTTAATACAATAATACTGCTCTTACTGTGAGGCTGCAACAAGGACCAGCTATGTGCCTAATTAAAGGCACATATTTAGTCCCACTTGTATATGGAGACACACGAATGGTTGTGAACAAATACAAGATCAAGGCCACTGAGGGCAATTTGTCCACAGGATCACAATATGGGCCTTGTTATATACCAGGGTTTTTTTATTATTCATTGGTGGAATGTAGAACAATATCATTTGCTTTGAAAACAATTCTGCACTGTCACAATGGAATATTTCAGCTTTTATTATTGTCTGTCAACTAGCCATATTCACTAGTCCTTAATATCTCTTTCAGTCTTTAATCATTTATATTCTTTCTTTCAAAATAGCAAGTATAATTGGACCTGGTAATCAACAAGTTGAGTGCCAGAACAATCCTTTTATCCATCTTTCTTTGTTTTTAGCATTGATGAAATTGCAAAAGTCATGCTTTGGACATCCTTATTTTCTCCCACATTCCAATATGCACAAAATAATGAACCTGAAGGCACTAAGGACTGCTTGCACCAAAGAAATGTTTGTTCTGAAAAAGATACTTGGTACATGGAAACTTTCTCCTGAGAGTATGCAGCTTTATCTGAATAGGAAGCTATTGTCTTTTGGTGAATTGAGGTGTTTTCAAAATGTATTGCTGACCCAATTTTGAAGTAGAATACTCTGAAAGAGAGATTAGGATTCATATAAGTAATAGGAATGTTCATCATACATATGCTTTTTTAATTTTTCATAGATGTGTTTTGTAAATGTCTCATTTAATTCCCCCTGAGAGCTTGTTTGGAGAACAGAGAAGGCAACAGAGTGGAGTTAGACCTAATGAATCTTTAAAAGCAAATTTTCAGCTGCTGCCACTAAAACTTTAATGGAACAGCTTGTTTCCCGGCAGCCAGGAATGTTGTGAAGCAGCTTAGCCTCCATCCCACTTCCTAGAAGTGAGCGGTGATGGTGAGAGCGCGGTCTCGCTGGCAGGCCAGGAAGCGCCGTCTGTTGCAATGACTCCCGTAGATACCGTAACTCAAGTACGCACGGGCCCGGCCCTGCAGACTCAGGGCCACCTCTATAAAGCAGCGTGCTCTGGCCACACATCTTCTTTCAGCCGGGCATCTGGTGGGAGAGATGCAGGTGTGCCAGCAGCACAAGAGGAGGTAGGGCACGGCCTCACTACAAAATGAAAGCAGGGCAAATAGTAGTTGTCAGTGCCTGTAAAATGTTCTCTCTAAGCTCAGCTAGCACTTTTCCTTTGTTTTCCCCCCTTTGTGGAGTAAGCCAAAGCTTGGAGTGCACAAGAAATAAAGGAGGGGGAGGGGGGGGCGTGTTTGTGGTGTGTTAGGGTACTGAAAGTGGAGAGTGTTACAGTAAAATATAGTACATGCGTTTTGTGGCCATCATTAATTTCTGTGCAAATAGCCTTCAGCTGTGATGTCTCCCTACATATATGAAGGAAACAGAAATATATTATTTATGTAACAAACACATGACATTTTGAAATTATGCAGTGATACTTTTTTTTAATTACTCTTGTTCATCAGAACTAATTTGTCTTCAGTTTTGCCGTTAGTGATTTTCGGAGCATCTTGTGTGTCACCCTGTGTGAGCAGTGAATCTTGCACACAGCTAGTGGGGAAGAAAAAAATGCTTTCAAAATAGGAAAATTTGACTGAATGCTGGCAGGAGCTCAAAAGCAATTACATACTCTGAAGAGTACTCTTGGTTCAGTTTTACAAGAGAGTAAATGCCAGGACAGTTATATCCCCTTCAAATGAAATTTTGACTGGGGCAAGCATCGGTAGTGGGGCTTTCTTTGGCTTGTGCTTCTTGATTGTTGAAAGCAATTTGTAAGGAAAAAATTAAACTCTTTTTGGGTATTTTTGCTGTGAATCCCTTCATTGCTTTTGAAAATTGTTCGGGTTCAGCTGACTTGAGATTCACACCTGAAGTCTTTGCTTTCTCGTTGTCACAAGTGGTTCTGTGTTACTGTTCCATATAGGATTGTTTAAATAGTCAAATTGGTTAGCAAAGAGCTTTTTTTCTCTTGGGTACCTCTAGAGAGCATGGGTATATTTTCAAGGGAATCTGAACTGATCATTTAAGGATTCAGGATTCTGTCAGTCTTTGTGAAAGTCAGAGGCAGGGAATATAGTGGTTATACCAAAGTTAAATTAATTTTATCAGTCTTTAGACAGCTGGAGGGAAAAAATAGTTTGTGTCAGTGGAAAATGGCAGTGGTGGTAAGACTGTTAGCCCCTGTAGAGCAGCAAGAAGGTTATTTTTATGAATGGCTGTTGCACACACAGCCATCTGGGAGGAAATGGCAAAGTTCATCATCCTCAGTAAGGGATACTTGCCATGGCTGTCCAAAGATGTGTCCAGGCATCTTTATCTTGATGAGGAATGGTTTATTCTCTGTGGGTTATAAATGTTACATTTTATTTTTACTCTTCCAGAAACGTCATTTGACTCACTGAAGATTTGAAACCAACAGAGTCATGTGGGAGAAAATGGAATTTTAGTTTCAAGTGACAGAATCAAGTCATAAGAAGTAAAGAGATTTGGATGGTTTCTCACTAAATGGAAGTTATATAGAAGGCCTCTAAGACCACTGCATCTCTTCATCCCACTCCTGCTGCACAGAGACGGTGCTCTTGGCCTTGGACGTTAATAAAATGCTGGATTCAATCAAGTGTGTTCTGGTGGGAGACTCTGCAGTTGGGAAAACATCTCTCTTGGTACGTTTCACCTCTGAGACTTTTCCAGATGACTACAGACCCACCGTGTATGAAAATACCGGAGTGGATGTCTTCATGGATGGTGTACAGATTAGCTTAGGTCTTTGGGACACATCTGGCAGTGATGCCTTTAAAGGCATTCGCCCCCTCTCCTACCAACAGGCAGATGTGGTATTAATGTGCTACTCGGTAGCAAACCACAATTCCTTTCTGAACCTGAGGAACAAATGGATCAGCGAGATCCGCAGCCATTTGCCCCGCATCCCCGTCTTGGTGGTGGCCACTCAGACTGACCAGCGTGACATGGGTCCCTACCGTTCCTCCTGCATCAGCCCGATAGACGGAAAGCGGCTCGCCCAGGACGTGCGAGCCAAAGGCTATTTGGAGTGCTCTGCCCTCAGCAACAGGGGGGTGCAGCAGGTGTTTGAATATGCTGTGCGGACAGCGGTCAATCAAGCCAAAAGGCAGAACAGGCGGAAGCTCTTCTCCTTTAATGAGTGCAAGATCTTTTGAGGACTGTCAGCAGTGGTTTTGCTTATGTTTGTTCTTTCTGTTTTCTCACAAAGATACTGCAGCAGAGAGAATGGGAGGTGAATCAAAGGAGGGCTTCTGGCAGGACCACAGTGCAGGTGCCTCTTGTGAGACAGATGTGCTCTTTATCTGATCCTCTCCCCTCCAAAACACATGGGCGCTATCTTGAAAAATGAAAGGTGCATATCCTTATTCACAAGCCTGTGTTTGGACTTTGCTAGCCTGGACTGGAGCAGGCCTAGTCTGGAGATCTGCAGATAACAGCCGTACTGATTTTGTTTTTGTTTCTGTCAGTGTTCCTCAGTTGTTGATTTGTCTGCATCTGCATTTATTTAATGACAAACTTCTGCCTGAATCAACCCCCACCTCTGTCCATGTGGATTTTTTTTACTTAAGAACTTAGTATATAAAACCTAACCAATGTGTATTTTATTTAGACGACTCTTGTATATATTGTTGTAAAATCCCAAAAGTTTGGTTTAATATTTTGGAGGTTCTCCCTTTAGCTAACCACAGAAATGAATTGTGCTGTCCATGTAATAAATGGCCTGCAGGCAAGCCTAGCACTTCTTAGACATGTGTCGGTCATTGTGTAACAGCCATCAGTATGTCCAGCATAAGAGTGATCAAAACTTAATGACTTTTGACAACTGTCCTGCAGTTTTGTGAGATTTGTTACCTTAGTATGTTCCTCACCAACGTGGTCAAAGATGGGAAATTAATCTGATTCTTCCTAGACTTCAGTGGGTTGCATCCTCAGCAGGGCTTGCAGACAGGGTTGGTTTAGACATATGGTTGGGCTGGCAGGAATTAATCTGTGCTACCATCACCTCTGTTGTCCCTGCTGTAATTCTGGAGGCAAAAGATTTCAGTCTCCAGAGATGGAAGGTATTTTTTCACGAGCACTTAAATTCTCACATATTTTTAGCCCACTTTTCTTTGAAGCAGTGGTTTTAGTGAAACCAGTCACCTACATTAGTAAAAGATTGTGTACAGAACAAGGTTGCATGGGTGTCTTTAGAATAGCTAAATGACTTTTTTTTTGAGTTTGCATGCTAAGTATAACTGCCTAGGTTGTATCCAAGTAAGACTGAAACAGGTTTTACATCCTGGGGAGCCTGTCAGGTCTAAGAGTCAAATCCTGATGTATGTACTGGGGCCAAGTTACCCTCCTGCACAGAAAGGCAGGCTAAGGAGATGTGAACTTCAGGTGTGTAGGAGAACTCTGCTAGAAGATGTAGTGGGCTCAAGACACAATGCTGTACATTCTTTGTGAATTGCGGCGGTTCCCTCTTCCTTGGATTATCTGTCCCCTCTGTCCTGCACCCTCTCTCAGGTCTTGGAGATCTGTCTCATCCCAAGAGAATTTCTTAGTCCAGCAGGATTTCCTTTGTCCCTTTCCCCGTCCTTCAGCTAGCTCGTAACTAACCTTTGAGGGGCTTATAGTGTGGTGCCATAAAAGATGCCACATAGCACAGTAGGATTATCTCACCTGTGATGTAGTGAGCAAGTATTTACATTGTGGGCACCTTGAATACCAGTGGGGCATGGAACACCTGGTGCTGTGATTGTTCCACCAGCTTCTAGACTGTTGAATATTTACCACTCATCGACCTGATTGTAAGGGAGGCTTCTGATCGTAAAAATATCCTGGTCTCATATGAAGTTTTTATATCAGCCTTAAATCTTTACAAACTTCTGTACCTGAGCACACAAGACAAGGACTTCTGTCACCATCCATCTTTCCTGAATTCTTCTCTTTCCTACTTCTCTTTCTCCTCAAGTGTTGATTTGTTCCTGAAACACTAAAACTGGCATATTTGTAAAAGAATCTGAATGGCATTGTACTTGTGCAGTTACGCAAGTGGCCAGGTATTTGCGGTCCTCAGTTAAAAATCTTTTGGCTTTTGGGAGAAATGCTTCTACATGTCAACTCTTGCAACGCCTCTTCTCTGGAAGTCTTGGGTTTTGTAACCCTATTTAAAAGTAGCTATTGTTACTGTTTGAACATTAAAGATTGCATGGAAATGTCATGTTATGAATTTCAGATCTGTTACAACTGGAGACATTTTTGTTATGTTCCCCACTCCACTAATGGATTTAATACCTGGTTTCAACTATTTTTAAGCCATATTTTTTCCAGAATGCTCTATTCAATTGTCTTTTTTTTCCTCAGTGGGTTAAAGTTTGTTTACAGCAGTTCATGCTGACATTTTTATGTGCTGAAGAGCAGTAATCTCCAGATGAGAATGCTGTGTTGTGGTATTTGCCACAAAGTGCCACATTCAGGCACCAAAAGGCTCCACAGAATTGTTATCACAGACGAAGCCAGATAAAGATGTGCTCCAGAATCACACTGTAACTGAAAATCTCATCTCATCTGTCTTAGATTCCCGAAGCTTGTTACTGTATATTACAAAATGAAGAAATCGATGTCTGCTGCAATTCAATGAAGCCAAGTGGATAGGCTTCCTTGAGATGCCTGAACTGATAATACAGGGCACACATGAAATTTAGGGATGGCTTGATATATTCTTGATTGTTCATTCTAGAGCCAGTGCAAGGTGTGAGGCCACTGAAAGCCAGCTGATTTTTAAAATCAATTTGGAAAGAGTATAAAGTAATGGGGATTTTGGTTTGGTGCTCTGTGAAAAAAGGGTTCAGATTTTCACAGCGTGGTTATTTTCAGACTCTCAATGCTAAAAGGCACTTTTCACTAGGAACAAACTGTGAAGCACAGATATTTTAGTGTCTGTAATTATGCAGTTTCCCCTGAGCTATAGAACTGATGTGCTCAAAAAGCGTGGCAACCCCAATACAGAGGTTGAAATCTAGACACACCAGAACTCAGATGAAGATTTGGCCAAATGGTATATTGGGGTTTGAGCTTGCACAACTGCAGTCCTGTTGTCTGTAGTGGGAAAAATGAGGGACTGCCGAGGTCTCCTGTGAAACCCTTCCAGAGTGGTTTTCCTTGTGTTTACTTGGGTAACAGGGTCCCTGGGTACTGTTTAAAGGTTAAAACCTGGCTCTGGTATTTAAAGTACATTAAAATGACACATGTGAAATTTCAACTTCTTTTGCTCTGAAAAACAGCAAAACTAAAAAGTGTACAGCCTTGTCTCAGTTGGGTCAAGCTTTCAGCTGAGGGAAGAGACCTTGCTCAAATATTCTCCTTCTATCTTCTCAAACTGGTCCCTTCCAGTTTGTTATTCTGTTGCTAATCTTATTTTTGCTTGCTATTAAAATAGATGTTTTTTTAAAAGAAGGATTATTTTAAACACAGATTTCCCAGGCTTTTAAACTAACTTGATACGTAACATACAATATAAATACTTTCTACAAGTAAATAGAAAAAATATGTTTCAAATCATTACTCTTGCCCCTCTAATTTTTCAGATGGAAAATTATTCAAGCTTACTAGATATAATTGATATTGTTTTGCCTGATTTTTGCAATTAACAGTTCGCAATTTTTTGTGCAATTTTTGTGGGTACTCTGCGATTACTAAAGTCTGTGAACACAGACTAGCTGATGCTTGTGTTAATAAAGAAAATGTGTTTAAGGGACTCTATGTATGGCACCATTATGAAAGAAGCCACAAGAGGGATCAGACATGAAAGAAAAGTCAGCACTCTTGATATCTCAGCCTTTCCTGTGTTACTATGGCATTTGAGTGAATACAGCCATTAGAATAATTTCTAATAAATGGGGCAATCCATGTCTTTTTAGCACTTTTCTCATAGTGCTCTGGTTGCACACAGCTCAGGTTACTATAAAAGAAATAAAAAGCTTCATTTCATAACATCAAAACACTTGTCTGCTCTTGCCTTTGTGAGCAAGTGAACTACCTTAATTAACTTAATTAAAAGTCAGTTCAGCCTCTTCAACAAGCCAGATATGACCACAACTGGGTTAGCCAAACTGCCTTGCTCTGAAACGACAGTAATGAATTTTTGTCTCTGGATGTGAGGAAATATATTTTATGTCTCAGAGATTTCCTTTACAATGGTAAGAGCAAAACATCCTGACTAGTTACCAGTGTGTACCTGTCCTAGATGACCTGTATGCCCTTTACCTTGTGCTCTAAGCAGCCAGCTATTGAAAACAAAATTCAGAGAGAAAACAACTTTTGTGTGTATCTAGGTGTTTATATTATATAGCTGCTTAACAACAGCTGTGGTGGCCTTTCCACTGGCCTGGACCTCTCGCTCCATTGTGATGTGACACTGCAGCTGCTCTGTGTCAGCGGGGTCCGTGTCACTTGTGAGGCAGGAGAGCATCACCACGAAGCTGCCCTGTGTTTTCAGCAGGACAGAAGAAATGCTCCTCAGGACTTGTCTTACCTGCATCATAGGCAATTGCCTTGCTCTGCAAACAGACCTGGCCCTGCCTCAGTCAGACTTCTCTCACTTGCAGGTGGCCTTGCAGTAACACATTTATTTTATGTGCCATTTCTAAAGTCAGTGTCAGTGTCCAAGTCATTGCTGAGGCCTGGTTTCTGCAGCCACTGTTGGACTGGTAGCTGGGCTGGTAGTTTGGAGGGGGGAGGAGGGGGGTTGTCTCAAAGCACTGCGCTAAACCCTATGGCACTTGCCTTCCTGAGTGTGGGTAGCTGGCCTCCAGCCTTGCATGAGCTGTGAGTCAGTTACTAGCGAACAAAATAATAGCTATTGCTGCCTTTCTGGTTATGAAGGGAATGAGCGACATGTCTGTCTCAGGTCTTTCACAACCGCCCTACAAGGCTGGCAGGGGGGTTTCTGTCGTTGCTCCTCTCACCCTGGGTATGATTCATACAGGGGCGGAGCAGCAGGGCAGGGGCCTCTGTGTGGTGGTAGTTGTTTCTGTCTCTGGAAAAGAGGAAGGAAACGACGATTGGTGTCTTCACTTGGTGTGAGGTGCTCACTTGCCTGCGTCCGCAATGTTTCTGAGAAGTCTCCAGTGGGCACCGGCTCCCACAGGCACCCCAGCAGCTCTGGACTGTGCCTCAGAGGATGCAAACTGATCTGGGACAACTCTCACGCCAAGACCTGGGCATCTTCCCTCGCCCCCTTGGCTGCCTTCCCAAAATGCTCCATTGCTGTTCAGGTACCACAGAAGGGTGAGACTTTCAAAAGAGATGGCTTTGCTTTGAAAACCAAGATCCCTTGCAAATGTCAGCTGCCCAGGATGTGGCTGTGTCTGCTAGCTGTCTGCTAGCCGTCTGCTAGCCATAGACAGGGCAGTGGTGGCCGAAGCTGCACAGCCAGTCTCAGGGTGTGAAAGGAGAGACCCAAGGCTGATACTTCTCAACCTGGCGGATGAATTAAGTAGAAGCAGCTGGAGGAAGATGTGTCTTATATGCCAAACCTCTTGTAACACATAAGCACTGCTGCATTTTCTCTTTCTTAGAAAACTCAGGTTTTTTTAATATATAAAATGCTTAGTGTCTTGCTGGCTATTACCTTATCACTTCCATTTATCTGTCACTGTGACACCAAATCTGCTGCTTAAAGGCCAGTGTTGCAGTGTTCAACACAGCATATGTCTGAGGAAGCGTTAAAGATCACAGGATTCCACAAGAGCCTAATCTAGAACTTCTTATGAATCTTGGGCATTAAAATGTATACAGATATTTTAAATTATTATCTTGTATGTGGAATTAGTGCTGGTATCTAATCCATCATAGAATTATTGACCAACTAAACCAGAGCTGCAGCCTTGGCTCATAATTAGGGCTTTGGCTTAGACAATGAACTTTGCTGTTCAGTCCCACCCCATTTGGGCAGTGTTTGGCCAAAGCACAATCAGGTCAGTGGGGAGCTTGTAAATTTAACCAGGCTCTGGGCCAAGCCTGTGTAATCCTGCACAATTAACTTTTAGATACACAACTCCAAACTGACTGGTGGTGTGACTGACAAGTTTAGGATCAGTTTGACCCAAATGAGTTCACTTTGCCTGAGCCTGCTCCCTGTCGCTGTCTGGTGGATGACAGGAGGATGAACTGCAAGCATGAAATGCTACTACACAGACACACTGGCTGTCCCTGGCCCCACTTCTGCAGCTGGGTGACACCGGGCAAGCCACAGCTCCAGTGGTCCCCCACATGATATGGACACATGGCAGTGACCTTTTTTTAAAGTGCTTTCAGATTGTGGTGCTGGTGGGTACTTTTGCATTTGTCAGGCTTGTCAGATGTTCCTGCTGGCAGGTTTGACCTGCAGAGTTTGCTCTGAATGGGTCTGTTACGCATGTTACGGGACTAGGGCTTTCCAGCATTGCAGTTCACTGAAGCCACAGGGAGCAGGTAGGCATAAGGGACAGAAGGAGAAGGGACAAGATATAACAAAGAAGTAATTGCTTTACTACTTTAACAGCTTGTAATTAACATAATGCCCTTTTTAATTTTACAGAACATCAGTATGGGATGAGCTAACATCTCATTCATCAGTGATATGTTTAGAAATCAAATTCTTCCTGAGTGAGTTGTACTGAGTGCTGGGAAGGTAAAGTAGAGAGAATGTCCCTCCACAGTTACTCCTATCCCTCTTTTTGGAGCATGCTCTTACATTCCCTGTAGTGACTGGACTCTGGGCTGGATTGATCTCAGTGTGTGCAACAGGAACATTCTTACAGCCCTTTGTGATGGTAAAGATTTTTTTTCTGTAGAGGGAGCAGTCAAGGGTACTCATATAGAGTCTCAGGCTTACAATGCAGTACAAGACACAACTTAAGGAGATTAACTCAAAGAGAGGAGCATGTGACTCTGCTCCATGTCTTCCACAACTTTCCACATGGCTGCCAAGAAAACCGATGCACTGCCCTTGATTTGGAGCATTCTCAAGCTTTTGGCTCTCTATTGTGCAGAAATATATCGCTGTTATTTTTCCCTGAATATCCACAGACATTCAAAGAAAATGTGGCATCTTTACTGAAGGTATTTCCCTCTTTCATAGCTGACACATGCTTTTGGCTGCCACTACAGATACGTCACAATTTAACTTTTAGTTTACCGATGAAAGAAATCCCATGAGTCTTGCCTAGCAAAAAATTGCAACTTCCCAACCACACCCCATGAAGAATAGCTACTTCTGGTGCAGTTGATCTTTGCAATAGGTGACAGCCAATGCTGGTGGAGTTAAGTCTTTGTGAAACTGCACAGAAGAGACTGGAGGAATATCACTGCATTGTATATTAAATATATGAGTGAAATGGCTTTGAGCTGAGAGCAGAAATAGCATATGTATAGCATTTGCTATACAAATAGCAAAAGAGAGAACTTTAGGAAAGATCCAAGCCAGAAGGGGTTGGTTAACTGAGTTAAAAGACTAAGCCCTGATTGGGATCTGGGACAAATCACTCAGGGATGCAATTGAACAATCCAGAATTAACAGGGCATTCACCAAGCATAGAATCTTAGATGTGTGCAAGGTAGTGCTCTGGTATGGTGCCTATGACAGAAGAATCAAAACAATAGGAAAACTGAAAGCTGAGACAGGGTGGCATGAAAAACCCCTGCCTTTAACTTCACAAAAGCAGTCTGCCGAGCTGCATGTACCATGACAAACATGAGAAGCTATGGGAATGCCAGGCACAATGAGTGAAATATAGGAGCAGCAGTGAACCACGTCATGTCATTGGAGTCTGCAAGCACTGAGAGAAGACCCCTGGCATGGGAAGAGGAGAAGGCAAAAGCCTGGGAGCTCAGAGATGCTTTTCACAAGAGCAGTGAACAAAGCTGCAGCAGGAGATGGGCTGAGTCAGCATGAATGTGAATGGAAATTACATTCATTTCTGTACAGTGCAGAGGTACGTAAGCAACTGTAGTGCTAAAGTAACCCCTGAAAAAATCCCTGGCCTGTGGAAAAAAGTGTTATGCCAGGGCCTCTGAGAACTTGCAGGTGCATAAGAATATAGGAAAATAAAAGTCTTTGACTGGATATGGGGGTCCCAGAGCTGCTAGTGTTCTGTGAAAGTGATGCTGTGATTTTCTGGTGGGAAATATGGGCAGCGAGACTCTGAAGCACGACCCTGTTCTGGTGTTGCCCTTGCAGACACAGGTTACAGAGAAATGAGCCACACTTTCTCTGAAGCCCAAAGAGAAGGAGGTGATAAATCAGCCATTTTGCTGGAAAGGTCTCCCAGAAGCAGCAGCCTGAGAAAGCCAAGCTACAACCAAAACAAAGTAGAGGAACTGTGTCAATATCCAAGGCGGCAGCACCAATGGGTCCACAAGGCTTTGTGGACATCCCAGGGGCTGTGGCAAGGCCATGTCTGACGGCAAGGCTAACACTTACCGTTCCCTGTCTTGGCTGGGATGGTGGGGTGGGCTGAGAATGAGGGGTGTAGAATACAGGCCTTTGAGGGACATCTGTGGCCCATGTGGGCAGAGGTGCCTGAGCTAAAGCCACTAGTCCCTGAAGCAGGAAGCTTGTGCCTCTATTGATATGGTACTAAGAAATGGGTTCACCTCAGTAGCAGGTCCCACTTTGACCTGGTTTTAACAGGGTACGATGGGCTTTGGGACTGGGCTGCACTCAGTGGAGTGTGGCTGGAGCACCAAAAATTTCAAGAGAAGCTTGCCAGGATAATACAGCAATCACAACAAGAGGTGAAAAAAAAAAAATTGAAGTAAAATAATGACAAGTTCATTGTGTGCCTCCATTGTGTGCACACCTTTACATGACAGCAAGCAGCTGTGAGGAACTTTGCATCCCTGCAAGCATCTTATGATTTGGTGCTCCCATTGGGATGTGAGTGAAGGAGCCACAGCTGGATCAGGCAGTGACTGTGGTGGACTGAAGTCTGTTCATCCTTGTCCTCACAGATATTGTGCAGGACAGAGGGAAAACGAGAGACAGAATCAGAGACCAGCAGGGTCAGACTCAAGTCTGCACAAATAGGTTTTCTGTCACTACTTCTTATTTACTGGCTGTATAACTGAAGGGAACTGGTAACAGCGTCAAAACATCAGCTAGGTAGATAGGATTGTCACTTATGGAGAGCAGTGCAGGAACTCCATTTTTCTCTGTGGATTGAGGACCAGGGCACGGGGCTGGTGCCAGACCTATTTGTACTCAGCTAAGAAGCGGGAGATGTGGAAAGTTGTCATGTGCCTCATCACACCAGCTGGAGGTGTAAAACATCCATTGCATTGGACAGTGCAGTCATATTTCTGCTTCTCTGTAAGGAATGAAGCTTGGCCTAGGGAGCCAGCCTGTAGTACCATGCTTCCCACTGACCATGCCAAATGCTTGGAGAACAAAACTCCCTTATGAATTTCCTCTGCATTCAACTACTGAAGGTTGTTTGGGACAAGACCTACAGGATTGAGGTGTCTCCTGCTTATGTGGTGACAACATTCTTGGGTTTGAACCCATTAGCAACATAATGTCAAAAGAGCAATATGCCTTTCTTCTTGCTCCCTGTCTGGCCATCTGTTTCAGTCCAGAGGCCTCCGCTGTTGATCTTCCAACCTGTGCAGTACAACCCTTGCAAAAACATTTTCCCTTTGCAGGCTGAATGCATGTGTGAAACAGATCACTAAGACGCAGGCCTGCATCTTGTGCCTCCAGTGTTCTCCAGGTCAGTGAGAAAGCTCCCTCTTGATGTAGAAAATATTGATCAAATTGCAAAACCAATTTAATCTGTCAGAGGTGCTGCTTGGACATAGCAAGGCTACTCCCTTAAGACAAATATAAACTCAGACACTTCTACAGTGCAAAGAGGGTTAGGGTCACAGAATGAAAAATATCATCAAGCTGAAGGATAGAGATGATGCAGTCTGCTTAAGCTGACACAAGATGGATTTTGTGATCCCTTCTCCATGCCCTTGGTAGGAAACTGCAAATACTGCTGGCAGTGTAATGAGAATTCAGTCATCTACCTGTGCTTCTGGGAGCTCAAGTCTGAGTCAATTCCTGGATGATCCAACAATGCACAGATTTAGCATCAATGGCCACAAAATTAAGTCCAGAGTAAATGGCACAAACAGGAATAATAATTTCTTCTTTCATTGAAGTGTCCAGCAGTTTGTTTAGCAAACTGTTTTTACTGGACCACAAACCTGCACTGAGTTTCAAATTCATGGACAGCTTGCACTTATTGCAAGGAATAATTTAGAGTTTTGAGGTGTATATGGTGTACTTAAGGGGAACTTAGTTCAAACATATGTAAAATAAGCTTACTGGGATTGTCTGCACACCTGCAGATGGGAACATCTGAAGAGCAATTAGGTTCATAGCTGTGCCAAGACCACTTTATCAAAAAGTAGTGAAGAACAATAACAGCAGCAGTGGTGAAGGCTCTAACAATGAGAGGAATGTAAGGATGTGGTTTGCTCTCAAGAAGGTCTTCAAAGAAGGTAGGAGGGGGAAGGAGAGGAGAAAGGTGGGCTGCTGTAAGCAGAATGGTAGGAGCTAAAGCGTAGTGAAAGGAAATAGCTGAGGCTGTAAGAAGTGAAAAAAGTTACTGAGAACTGAAGAAAGCAGAGAAGAAACCATGTGGCTGAAGGGATCTTTTCCTCAGCCTTGCAGTCCTGTTTTAAAAGGTGTTCATGGTGTGGCTTGCAGCACAAGAAGGTATTTGAGCAATTTATTATGATGTTCCTGCTAGGAGAAGACCAATGTGATATCCCAACTAGGAAAACATTGAAAAAAAGGGGCAACATAAGGAACTACCTGCATTTGCTGGTCAATTTGAAGGACTCTCCAGTGAGCTCAGTCTGCCACGCAGGAGAGTGCAGAAGGACATCTAAGGCCACCCCCAACCCAGCACTCCCAGGCAGAGTTAAAGGCAAAGTTTAATATGCTCCCTTAAAAAAGAAAATTTGCTTTTTACCTGCACTGCAGCAGGCTGAGACACTCATGCATGGCCCTATGCTGACCTCCCTACCTGCTCCTCTCCCAAACCTTGTCTAGGGCTCAGGGCACGTGGCCTTGGCTCAGGGGACTGTGGTACGGGGGATGGGGAAGCTGCCCCTTGCCCTGTGCAGCTCTGCCCAGGGCCAGGAGCTTGGACCTGTGCCCACAAGAAAAAGACTGAGCTCAGGAGCATGTGGGGTGGCTGTTTCGGTGGTGCTGGGTCAGGAGGGCTGTGGAGAGAGGACAGAAGAACATCTGTGAATGCCCTGGGATGTGGGGAGGCGCCAGAGCTATGACAGCCAGTGACACCAAGTGGCAGCAGCCACAGCACAGTTGTGTTTGTGGCCGTGAAATTGCTGATATTTTCCTTGGTGCTTTGGAGCCTGCGTATTTAATACAAACATTATGGAACTGATAGGGAAGCCCAAGGCTTAGTGGCCTTGGGTTGCTAAAGGAAAGGTCTCCAAGATACAACCTCACCCAAATCAAGTTTTACTTGCTTACATCTTACTTAGAAGCTTTTCACTCTGCTGGGACTGGAGCTACGGGTTTGCTGCCTGGGTTTGCCGAGGAGCAGCCTGCCAAGCATGCAACCATCTCATTTGTTGAGTGATCAGACTAAAAATCACCTTGTGCCTAACATAAAGTGACACAGAAAGCAAGCCTTCAGAGCATGTGCTGTAGGACTGGCACTTTCCTCTGAAGTCCTGCAGATGTTAAAGTGACCAAGTGGCTTGTGGTGGCACAGGGTCCCCTTGGAATATGAGCTCTACATACCAATGGGTTTTTGCAGGGTTTGCTTTTGGCACAACATTACTCTGAGCATAGCTTAGAGCAGAGCTGCTGGCCCAACAGGTGGTATTTCAGCATGTTTCAGATCCATGTGCCCAACTGTGTAGCACTGCAGAAGTATTGTCAGGAAAGAAGCATTTGCAGAATTGAAGAAACGTAAGATTAGCAATCAGCAGCTGTAGGCAACGTGGTCATGGGCTGTGTTCTATCCTCGGCTTGCAGAAGTGGTCTCATGGGCTCTAACAACACCAGCTGTTTGCAGATGTGCAGCAGCGTGGGCAGGAGTCTGCTTCTGCCTCCCACCCACTCCTCCAAAAAGCAAACCCAGACGAGTAGCAGAAATAAATAGGTACTTCTGACATACAATTCCTTTGGTCTGTTCCAGACATTGGTAAGGTGAACCATGCCCCAGAAAAGCATGCTGCTCAGCTGTAAAAAGAATCTAAACAACTTGCTCAGCTGTGATATACTGTGATATCTGAAGGTGGGGAGATTCATTCCACCCTTGTCTACAGACACTGTGCACAGACCACAGCACAGCTTCTGGGACCCTCCCTGCCTTTTCTGACATGGGTCTGGTGAGTCCTGACACAGCTACTGCTGCTGTGGTGCCTCTGTGTTGTAGCAGAATGACTGAAGCTGTGTTTCCCAGGGATAAGTGTCTCAGAGGTGGATGAGTCCAACTCAGATCATAGCTTTTCACATTTCCATTATATTTTAAAGATCTGAGTATCTCTGAGGTCTTTTTGTTGCTCCGTTGAATTTAATTGAAATTTGCCAATGCATGAACAGGTTATTGGAGAGAAAACAAGCAGAAAGCAATTACATCAACCTTGTTTTCCTATGAATTGAGGTGAGTAGAGTGATCACCTTATTTTTGTGCTTAGTCTGATCCCTAGGGAAAAATCTTTCCAAACACATTATTCTGCAACATAATACATGATTGAGACACTGCTATTGAAACTGTGAGCAGACATACAAAGGATTTCTGCTTGCATTTACACCTTATTTTATGTTACAATGCCATCAAGAGGAATGGAGGCACTCGTCAGTTACTGTTTGTCTTTCTGAAGTTAATTGCACTTTAAAGGGTTTTTTTCCCCACCAGAGGCAGAACTATAAACTGCCAGGAATGACTTTGTGCAAGAAAGCAGCATAAAGGTATGATCATCTGTATTTGATGTAGGATCAAATAAAACTTGTCCTAGGTTACAAAGTAAGATGTAACCAATAGTATGTATTCTATGATCATCTTCACAAGCTGTTAAAGCAGGTGGGGCAGTGTTTGTTATCACCCACCATGACTCATCCCTGATAACTCCCTCCAGGGGGGCTATCTCTGTTTAATGGGCAATCAAGGCCCCACTGCAGGATTCATAGAACTGCATCAGCCCATTGTGGGATGCTCTGCCCAGGGGGAACAGCCAAGCATTCCCACCTGGATATAATCCGGGTTTTGGAACAGCACAAGTAGCCCTTACCTGCTGCATTCCTACAGGGCAAGAGCTACCACTGGACCTTCAGGTGAAGACCAGAGCCTTCTACAGGATCACTGCTTCAACAGAACCACTTCATCTGCACTGCTACCACCACCTTGACTAATGGGGTGTCAGCTTTTATCCTGATTCTGTCAGTGTTCTTGAACTATTGCATTTATTTTAATTTTCCTATTAAATTATAATTCTGATTTGCGATCACCCGCTGGTTTGTTTTCAACCTAGTACAAACTCAGAGGAATTAGAGACAAAGATATGTATGTGGGCCTTTGGAGTATAAATCTTTGGAGTTCAACTTCTGCATCAAGATCACAACAGGGATATTCTGCCCTGTAGATTTGAGGCATTTAATCTCACAGCAGCCACTTCAGAGCTTTCCTGTCACACGCGGTATAAAGCTAGTTGTGATGACTTGATGTCAGATTTAGGATTTAGTGAGACAGGGATGGGGTGTGAGAGATGTGCAGTGTGAAGGCACAGCCTGATGCTAATGCAGTGAATAGAGCCCTCCCTATTTAGCTATTCTCCCTTATAAAATGGTCCCTGTTAACTTTGCAGCTGGAATTACACCCAGAGAGAAACCCAGAGTTCATTTTAGCACTGAATTAACAGTGTTAATTCACTGCTCTTGGATTTTTAGCCATGATGTTTTTCTGCCAAAGCAGATGTCTTATAAGTCTAACCATTTAAATGAAGAATTGTTCATCAATTACTCATTAAGGTTAAGACTTTAAAATCTTTCACTACATGGTGCAGAGTGTTTGGGCAATCACCCTTGAGTATGTCCTTCTTTCCCAAAGGGAATGGAAATTATTAAACTCGGCACAGGTTTAGTGAGCTGCAGCATGGAAAGAGAGAGGCTCTGACACATCTACTCTGCAAACAACCGCATGAGACTGCAGTTTCACTTTTTGATGTGGTCTCATTACAGAAGAGTGTGCCAGCTGAAATATCAAAATGAAATACTATTCCTTTTACCTGGCTAAGCACTTGGTAATTTTACTTGAAGTTCTGAGGGAGGACAGCTGAAGCTGCTGCAGTGGGCATGATACCCACAGTTCAAGCAGTACTTTAGTCCATAGTACCTTCACGGAGGAGCTGAAGTCTTGCGCCTGGTGTCCTTATCCCCTTCGTGGTGGAGAAAGAGAGGACAAGACCTAGATTTAGGAAGGACTAGGTCTTGTCCTCTGTGGTCCACACACATAAGAAACTGCAGTGAAATAGGGAGGCCTCTGCAGTCTGTGTGCCAGATAATGTTTGCTATATAAAATCTTTGGTGAGATTAGGGTGTGCTTCTATGCTTTTATCAGAAGGCTGTAATGAGAGAAAAAGGGGCAGCTCTCAGATGCAGAGTCCCTCTTTTGATAGCAGAGGAACTTCCCTCTCCCTTACTGTGTGCATCTGTAAACCATTATGCTGAGCTGCTGCTAGGATGTGGGAATGGTTTTTATTATAAGTATGCCTAGTATGCACTTATAAATTATATTAATTTTGGCATCTTTCTTATCTATACTAAAAGTTGCTAACAGCAGTCACAGGACTGGCTGCTGAACAGCTTCCCTGTTCTGTGGTTTCCAGCATATCCTCTTACTGAAAATTGTATTCTCCACTTTAACATTCACTAGTCCTTACATTAACCTTCTCCTGGAGTATTTCCTGGATGATAATTTCAGAACAAAAAGTATTTCACTGAAAATTTTTTTGTTGCCATTCTCAGCATTTGTCACCCCTCCTTCACAGATAAATACCATTGGGAAGGTGGTGAGATGTCACTGGGTTCAAGGTGATGAAAAATCATCTGTTTGGCATAAATTAAAGTGACCTGGAAGTTTCTGACTTAGCCTGATCAATTGCAAGTGTACATCTCCAAGTCTGAAGATAAGACTCTTGGCTCAAGAGCCAAGACTGTGTAATGTTACTCCTCGTTTGAATTTTAAGTGCTGGTTCTTACCTAGGATGAGAAGAAACACCATCATATAAATGGATATCATATAAATGGATAGCTCTGTGAAAGTCTGAGTTCTGCACTAAAAAATAGTTGGCTACTGGGTCCCTTTATCTCCCACTTAACAGGAGATAATAGATCCTATTCAGTGGGAGCCTGACCATTTAAAAAGGAGTTAAGGTATTTTTTATTCTATACCACAGAACAGAAATAAGGTACCCCAAAATAGAGACAGGTAATTCGATTAAAGGATGTGTGAAAGTTTTATCTTTGCCAGGGAGCTAACTGCCTCAAAGGACTCAATCTCCACTGGATTAGACCACTAGTAAAACAAAGCTTACTTCGGAGTAAGCTGCTTGGTTACAAACCTCTGGGTAAATGCTCTTGCTCTTTGATGAGTGTGAAATCATTTACACCTTTTTGCCATATATTTTGCTGAGTAGGAGTGTGTATGCATGGGTAGTTACCATGGAATAAATGACATGCTGTAAAGTCACACTGTCAATTAAATTTATTTACGTGCCCATGCTTTTAGCCAGAGGAACACCCTGTTTCTGGATGGTGGGTGAAGAGAGGTGTGAGGAAGATGCCTTGTCAAAATAAAGCTGCTTCTGTGCACACGTACTAGGAAAATCAAGTGTTTTTGAAACATTATGGTCACAAATCGTGTGCTGCCTGCAGGCTTCCCCACGGTCTTGGCTGTCTCACTCTGCCTCAAAGACAGCACGTGGGGTCAGCCAAGGAGAACGGGAAAGGGAAGAGACTGCTGGCAGAAATGGGAGATCAGGTGTTCAAGGTGATATCTTCAATTCAGATTTAATTGGTGCCAACACCCCAATTAAAATTGATAGACACCCAGATCCCTTCTTCAGGGTTTGTAAACACAAAAAGAACAATAAAAAATATTATTACTGGCTTCTGCAGGACAAGGTGGGGAAATCTTGTGAAAAAAGAAAAAATCTGGGCTCACATCAGTGCTTACAGTATGGTTAAAGGTGTAGTGGTAGGCATGCTCCTGAATCTTTGGCCCAGGAAAGATTCTTTCTTTGTTTTCTGCACTCATACTGGGCTTGGCTGTGCTCTGCCTGTGGGAGTATTACCATGTGTTGCAACACTAGATTTTTCAGCTTAATTTTGCTGCTTAGTTTTCCTCCAGCAGTCTTCAGAAATCTTAATTTTTCCTGACTCCCTGATTGAAATGAGACAGGTAGTGACGCTTCTGCTCAGGTTAGTATGAGCAATCCCAGCAATGGGGATGTGCTCAAGGGGCTGAGGAAGGCTGGGAAGCTTTTCCTGGTTAATGAGAAATGCTGGCAGCACCCTATGCACCACTGCCCTAGCCCAGCTTTTGCAGCCACTGTCACAGAAAACTAAGTAAATGAATTATGGGTTTGGGTTTTTTTAAGCTACCTTCTTTGGGTGACATTAAATACAGGGGTTAGTGGTGGGTGTTAAAATACTCTCCTGGTTCTGGAGCTTTTTCACAGGGGCTCAGATAAGGTGGGTGAGTTTCTTGTGTTCGGTGCCGATTGGTGAATAAACTCAAGTATACTATGTGGCTTAACCACAGGGACCTGTTTTCTTTCTCTGCCGGAAACACCTGCCAAAAAGGCTGTGTTCACTTGGGCTGTACAAAGAAAAGCCCCAAATGAAACTTCCAGCCTTATAGCAACAGGTCAGGAGGTGATACTCAGTACACTGGTTTAAGGTCAAAGCATCTCACTGTGCCAGCTGGATATGAAAAAATTATGGCTGTTAATTAAAACAGAATATCAATATAAAGGAGCTATTGATGCTTTCCTTTGCATAATTACCAAAGAAATACCCTTTACTCTTACTGAATTGGCTAAATTACAAAAGAATACCGTTGCACTAGAAAGAGTCTGAAACTAAATATGTGTGGAGAATCTCCCTTACATGAGGAGAGTGATTTATGCTAACAGAAACAGAACCTGAGGGTAACTGGGGACCTGGGTGGGGTTTTCTTAACCACAGGAAGTAAGAGCTCCCTGGTCCCTCACCCAAAAAGCCACCTCTTGGCCTGTGGGGTCGAGTCCCCTGGAGACAGGCGATCCAATTGCCATAGTAACTTCTAAGGATCAGTTGACTGAAAGTGTACAAAAGGCTGCTGGTCCCCCAGTAGTGCATCAACACATTCTGGAACCTGATCAAGGCTCCCCGATGACTGTGCTGGTGGATCCAGAATCGCATTCATGAATATGAGCGAGATGACTGGGACTCGGCCTCACAGTGTGCTAATTCTGCAACAGCTTGTAGTAAAGCTGTAGAAGGGGAGCTACCAAATGTATGCCAGGGAATTAACAGATTGTTGTCTACTGTCACAGCTCTGTTTCTGCAGTGAGCTTCCTCTAAGTAAAGATCCTCTTGGAAACTAGCTGGAGGACTGAGGAGTGCAGTATGATGCTGGCTGTTTTCTGAATACCTAGTTGTCACCTAGGTAGCTCCTGAACATGCTGATGTGAAGCACTACACAGGATGCCATTACTTCAAACACCCTTATGTATGAAAGGTGACACTCAACCTTGTTATGATTGTTCTTCTCAGATACTAGTCATTTAATCAGTGTTAAAAGTCTAGCAAATGCATCAATTACAGAGTGAGGGTTTTTTGTGTTAGCTATCTCTTTATGTCCTCTGCCACTTTTGAACTGAGAACGGCCACCTTTGATATGTTAGCCATGCTTCAATTAAAGGCTACTTTTGATCAGTATCCAGGTTTGATACATCCTTTCAAGAGGGATTAGTGAAGGATCCTAACAATTGTCAAGGGGAAGGCTTCTGTAGGTAAGGAGACTGAGACTGCAACAGCAACAGGTGAGATTGGATGCAGCTGCTATGGAGCTGCAATTTGGACAACAGAGTAACTTCACTGCTGGTGTCACCAGCTGTCAGTTAGCTTTACTTCTCATCACACTAGACAGTAAAAAGAGTGCAGGCTTGTAGCAAGTTACATTGTCACCACTGCAATGAATGGCCTTTGACCAGGGGGTAAAAAAAAAAAAAAACCAACCTAGAGAAGTTCTTGAAAGAAAACACCATTTAATGTAAGATTACACAAGGTCAAAATGCAATCGGAACAAACATGCTGAATACCATATGCACTGCCCCATAAGTCCCAGTTTTAGAACCATGACACTTCATTCTCAATACCACCACAGGTGTGAAGTCACCCTCCACTTATTCCTCCCCTTCTCTCTAACTTTACAGAGCACTGAAAATTTAGTCTGTGAAAAGCATAAAATTTGTGAATTGCAGAAGATACCCCCTACTATGAAAATGCAACAGATAGACAGAAGTATGTCTTTTTCAGAATCTTCACCATCACCTTGCCATTCTATTAATCACTTTGTGGGGATGCCCATGAGATACTGCTGTTATGGTTCCCCAGCCAGAAGGAATGCACGCCATACTGGTTTGGAGGAAGTCCAGCAAACCTAAGACCACGGCGGAAGACAGTGAGGAACTCCCTCTTTGTCACAGCCATACTATTTGAGTGCACAAAGAGAGGGCCCTCTCCCTGTGGCCGTGCTGCCACATAGATACGGAGAGCTTCAACGGGACATACCCACATCTCTTTACATAATCTTAGTTGGACCAAATACCTCTGCTGGCCCATTTGAGATGTATGCAGAAAAAGGTTTGCACTCCCTTCCATCAGCTGGAGGTCACTCAAGTACAGGAGCTCTGGCTGTGCTATGTTTTGGTGATTTGCCACCATCTCTTCTATATGGAGTACACCAAAAAAAGCTACAGTAAAAATGGCACGGAACAACATACACTCATAAGGAGAGCTACACACAGACTCCAGAGTTCCCAGGAGAAATCTTAACACTTCAACTGTTACAGGAGAGTATTCATCATTTGAACAGCGAGTCCTGCGTTTCAACCTTGACATCATGGAACAGATAACAGGATCTGGAAGAGGATCAGGATGATCTACCATTCTGGAGATGAAAGACAGTCCTTTCATGTACATTATTATTTTTGTGGGAGGCACATTCTGGGACTCCATGGCAACCAGAAACTCTCTCAGTTGTTCGACTGGAATTGGCCAGACTGCAGACAGAGCCATGCCTTCTCTAAAAGAAATAAAGTTTTTCAGGCCTTCATGGTAGACTTGCCATAAGTGGTTGTCTCCTGAATCCTCCAGTAACAGCAGAGCCTTCAGGGGCCAAGGGCCAAAGGAATGCTTATCAGGAACCTGGCTGAGCTTATCTGCTGAAAGAAAACCATGTTAACAATGGCAAACAGAAGCAGATAGAAGTTCCCTCCCTTTCAACATGCTTCAGCCTTTACTTGAACTTTTCTGAAAAAAGCCTGCCCCATGCATTCTTATGACTCTCATGAGCAGAGTTTCCAGAGCCAGAGCACAGAGGGATTACATTCTCAAAACCCATAAACCCCCACCCATTTGTCTCTTTATAGGAACATCTCAAGCCTGGTGACAGATCTGACACCCTGTTGCAAGGTTTCTGTGACCTCAGACCTCCATCAGTGGGCGCAAGTGGCTGGGAGTGACAAAGCCACCGCAAGGTAACAATATATTCAGGAGTGCACAGAGGTCTCAGAAGTCTTCCAACAGTGTGGTCAGATCCCATGGAAGAACCTGGCAGGACTCTACCCACCTCCTCCACCACTCAGCCGCCCCCCGGCCCTCCCTGCCCTGCCAAGGGCACACTCACCAGCTCCTTCCCCACCGCCAGCCTCCAGTCTACTGGGACCCCGTGACCTGGTGCAGCCATCTGGACCACACGGCAGCCACCCCATACCGGGCTCCTGCCGCAGCAGTGCCAGCAGTGCCCAGAAGGGTGAAGGGGAAGCAAGCAGATCAATCCTTCTTCTCTGCATCATGAACAAAACAGCAGCCACGCAGTGAGAAGCACAAAACAGCAACTCCTCAGTGGTGCCACTGTGCTGCCCTTTTATACCTTGGCTCTTTCATCCAAATTGGAACGCCCCCTTTATGTGCCCTTCTGCGACTCACCCCGAGCCTGCGCCTGAGGGTCCATGCAAGGGTCCTCCTATCCTGCTTCCTCCACTCTCTGCCCACAGGTGTGCGGGGGAGTTACCTGGAAGGTGGGGCGTCCAATAGCTGGACGCTGCCTAAGTGGCCTGTTATCGCCTCCACTGTGCTGCAGCTGAGGGCTAAGGAAGGAGTAGAGGGTGTGTCTGCAGAGGGTCTGTTTGTCCTTGGCCCTGTTCTTCTCCCCTGCCAAAAACCTGTGCCATTTTGTTACTAAAATGAGAGAGCTGGCAGCAGGGGAAGGTACAAACACATTTCAGGTCTCTATGATGGCCAGGAGTAATGGTCAAATCCTGAGGGAGCGGGAGCTCCCCGGAAAGGCGGTTGCTGGGGTCCCTGTACAGCTGTCTTCAGAGGGAGACCAAAAGCTCAAGCTGTCGGCTGAGGAGCCTGCTAGCTTTGCTTTTTCTTAGGATTTTTCAGGGATAGCTACTGTGGAAAGACAGCTGTCTCGTTAAACTGTGCAGAAGCATCTCAGTGCATTGCCTGTACTTCTCAGCGAAGGAGGGCTGATGAGTAAATCAGAACGGAGCCAGCTGCCCTGAGCTGTTCTCTACCAAAGCTTGAAACCAAGTCTTGCTGAGTCCAGGAGAACAACTGGGAGGTAACACAAGTACTTATCTCTCCTCTTTCCTTATCTCTAAATCCAGTCACATTCCAGACTTTGGCGGCAGACGTAATAAACGACTGGACGTTTCACACCTTCAGTTCTCAGGCCACTCCCGGCTTCGCACCCTCTTCTCGCATCGCCCAGGGCAGCGCTCCGGACCTCCGGGGCTGTTCTCAGAGGAGGGCGCTGCGGGCGGCCCCGGGCCTTGAAAGGGCCCATAGGGCTCAGCTCTGGCAGTCTTCGTTCGGGGCGGCCGCTGCTCGTCCTCCTGCCATGGCCTGCGCTGCCCGCGCTCCGGCCGCGCCTGCCGCCGCGCTCTTCTGGGAGATGCTGGCGCTGCTGGCCCGGGAGCCGGGTATGGAGTGGCTGGAGCTGAGCCTTGCTGGGCAGGTAGTCACCTCCCCGCCTCGCAGACGGGAAGCACCGCGGAGCGGCGGGGGCGGAGCGGCGGGGGCCGGTAGGTGCGGGCCGGGGCCGGGGCCGGGCCGCTGCCGAGGGGCACCGCATCGCCGGCGGCCGTGCCTGCTACCGGGCAGGGAAGGATGTCTCAGGGGAGTTTTCCCTCCTGGGCTGGGAAATAATGTTACCTACTGGCGGGAGTGTGCTGTGTGAGCTTTGTTGTTGTAATTTCTGTGAGCCGTCTCTTGGTTTAAAAACTGATTTTTATTTGTCTTCTCTATTACTACTCTGCAACCACGGAGTGTTACCACATCCAGTGCCTGATATCTTGCTTGCTTCTCATTTGAAAAATATCTCTGGTGCAGCTGTGTGTGAGCTGTCTATCAGATAAACTCACAGCATTGTCTGGAGGTGTAATGCACTCAGGAGTACAGTCTTTATTGCTGCTTAAGTAGTGTGCTTGTGCCTCTTGTCACCATGTGCTAATGTGGATCTTCTCTTGTAGGAAGCGAGATCAGTTATCATCAAAAGCATTTATTGGGACCTTGTCCTCTGAAGACTTTGTCTTTGCTGGAGCACTCAGGGGATAATAGGCTTTGGCAGGACTACCTCGAAGGACTGAAGAAATTCCTCGTCTTTAGGGAAAGCATGGGAATGCCTGCAGCCTGGCCAATTCCAGCGGAGCAAATTAGAGGATTTTTGGCTGTGGAATCTAATTATTCCTCTTCGAAGACACTCATATACATGGCAGCACTCTCTTATTTATCAAAATTGACCGGTAACTCTGATCCTCTGGAAGATCCTATAACCTGTTGCATGGTGACAGGGTTGAAACGTCGAGCGGGTATCCTGAGGGATAAATACTTGCCTGTAACAATTGAGATGTTGCGATCTCTCTTAGGAGCTCTGGAGTCTGTGTGCATAACTCATTATGAATGCTTACTGTTTCGTGCTTTATTTACTGTAGCTTTTTTTGGAGCACTTCGAATAGGAGAGATGGTGGCAAAGCACCGTAATGTACTGCAGCCTGAGCTGTTGTACCTGAGTGATCTCCAGCTGATGGAGAGGAAAGTGTTGCTTTTTCTGCCTTATTCTCCTGTGGATCAGGAGAGACATGTCATCAGCCTGGCGCTGTCTGGAGAGCCATGGGTGTGCCCTGTTTTGGCCCTCCGGAGCTATTTGACAGCTCGTTCACAGCTGGAAGGGCCACTCTTTGTGCACTCCAGCTTTAGGACTGTAACGAAGAGGGAGTTCCTGGCCGTTCTCCGATGTGCCCTGCGCCTGCTGGGGCTGTGTCCGGAGCAGTACGGCGTGCATTCCTTCTGGCTGGGGACTGCTGTCACTGCTGCGCGCTGCGGGTATCCCGGGGAAGATGTCACTCGCCTGGCAAGATGGCCCTGTATGACCCCAGGAAGATTCTAACCATGGAGACCAACAGGAAGATAGAAGCTTATCTTCTAAGTCGTCTCCTTTATGTAGAGTCAGCTTTTAGTTGTATAGTTTCTAGCCTTTGACAGGACTTTAATATTAACACCTGAAATTAATTTTGTACCTCACAGTTGGGTGATCCTAAGTTCACTCAGAACTTGCTTGTTCTGTCTGTATTTTAAGGTGGGGGGGAGTGTCAAACCTTTGTGCATAGACTGCATTTTTATCTTGTATGGTATGAGATAATAAAATACTGCCTTTTAAAAAACAGTTTCTGCCTACTAGTACTATTGTTGCTCTTTACTCAGAGGAAATCATAATCTTGGTTTTGAGAGCAAAGAATGTCAAGCAGACTCTGAAGTTTTGAAGAAAAACTTCTGAGCTTTTAAGGTAATAGTTGTAAAGAAGAAATAGT
The DNA here is from genome assembly GCF_965178545.1 of Coloeus monedula. Lineage (NCBI taxonomy): Eukaryota > Metazoa > Chordata > Aves > Passeriformes > Corvidae > Coloeus > Coloeus monedula. The sequence goes on along the minus strand of NC_138785.1, from coordinate 51,745,585 downwards.
TAAATGGTGTTATCTTTTGGCATAGCTGTACATTTTAAACACTAACATGACACTTAGGTCAAAGGAAAGCTACATTATTAGCCAAATAACAGACACCAAAAGATGATCTTTTTAAAATGTTGATCATCATAAGATGTTCAAAATTATACCTTTTACTGTTTAAATGGATGACAGCAACTTTTAATCAAACTCTGCCTCTGAAAAGATTTCATTTAATCCTCTAGACTCAATTCCCTCTGAGCATAATTAGCTTAATCAGTATTTTAAATAACAAAAATAGCACATGGTTCACCTAACAGTTAATGATTTCCTTAGGATGTGATACTTACTGTCTTTAATTTGACCTACTTTTTTCCTGAATTTAAAATTACTTTTTAAAATTGAATTTTCAGCCATAACCATAAAGTACAATGGCTTGAGTATTTCTAATTTTGGTGTTAATAGCATTTGTAACACTTTGATAGCCTGTGGTGGAATATATTTTTCACCGTATGGCTGGACTGGGACAGGAGTTGGTGAGTCAGTCAGTCCTCTCTCTGAAGACTGTGGTGAGCAAGCCTTTTTTGATCACCCTTATTACTACCGCTGCTTCAAACCTGGACTATGATTATCACTCAACAGGCTGGTTGTGTGTCTTGCTCTGCCCTATACCCTTTTCTAACAAAATTCTGGGCAACAGAAAGATGGGACCTAGATGAAATTTAATGCTGGCTTGACCTCCATGTGGATAATTAGCCATGATGTCTGAGACTTCTTGTTTTAGTTGAAATACACCCTGTCCATGCAGGGCAGCACCTATCTACTACTGACTACTGTGCATGGTGTTGAGTTCACTATGGGAGTTAACTACAGTGCAGCAACACTTCTGTGGTAATGCTGATATCAGAGATATCAGCTAAAAGGTCAGCTAAAATCTATCTTTTTCATTACTTTGCTTTGTTCACTTGAATTGCTTGCTTGTACAGTAATTTCTATTTCTGTGCATGAAATCTAAGTGTAAATAGAGCTAAAGTAATGCAAATGTCGCATCTCCCCAGGAGTTATTCTGAGGTGCCCACCAGCTGCTGCTGCTTGTTAGACTGAGCCGATACTTAGAACATACCTACAGAAAGAAGTGCTTTGTGCTCTGTGGAAGCTTTGGGTTTTTGCTGTCCCACGTGTTTGTGATGTGTCTGCTCACTGGCTTGTGCTGTATCTAGGCAGGCCAGTTTCTAGCACTGTCTGTTGCCTTCTGTGAAAGGTCTGTGTACTGGCTGTATGTAGCACGGGTTTAGTAGTGGTGGGAGGGGGGACTACGAGGGTGGCCTCTGTAGAAAGAGGCAAAAGGGGCTGGCCCGTTCATACTTTTGTTTTCCAGTACCCAAATATTTTAACAGTGAATGTGCCTGACCATTTAACTACCTGCTAGGACTATTCAATTTAATTGATTTCAGCAACAAATTGTGCTTCCCAAATGGGGATACAGGAAAGTTTTTTTGCAAGTATTTTAGGAGTGCAAATAGTTGTCCTAGCAGACAGGAATGGCTGTATTAGTGCTTGCACCTTTAACATAGGTGCTGTTTTGAAAGCTTTTAGGTAAGTCTGTCTTCTGGGGAAGCTGGTATTTGGCAAATAAATGCCATGATGATCAGGAATACCGGGAAAACGATTGCCTGTCTTATCTGTAATTTCTATGTCTCTGATACATGAAGCAGAAAAGAGAATTACCTTTGTTCTTATTTCTGCCTACATTCTGTAGCTATAGCCAGAGCTTTTGATCTTGTACCCCTCCTAAGTGGAAGTAAAACCTCAGAAGTAGCACCTCCTGCCCCCCCCTCCACTGTCCTGGGTGTCTGCAGAGTTGTTCCTTTCACGTATTCTCACCCTTCTTTTCTCTGGCCACAGTTACATCTGCACAATAACTTTCTTCCTTCTTAGATATGTTATCACAGAGTCGTTAGCACCGTTTCTAACTGGCCCAGGCTTGGCCAGCAGCACGGCTGTCCTGGAGCCATTTGGCATTGGCTCTGCTGGACATGGGGGAAGCTTCTGGCAGCTTCTCACAGAAGCCACACCTTTAGCCCCCTGCTACCAAAACCTGTCCATGCAAACCCAATATACTAGTTGTTTTCATTTAGCTGTTCTAAAGAATAGAAACAGAATAGATAATAAGAAGGGTATTATACTTTAAGGTGTAAAATGGGGAGCTATTCCAACTCACATTTTTTCCTAACATGTTAGTTAATGGTTTCATGCATTTTTATCATGTTAGCAGTGAAAAGCTAAGCATACTTACTCCAGAAAGAGCTGAAAAACTCCAGTAATACTGATGACTCTCTGCTGTGGGAATTCACTGTATTACATGCAGATACTGGTGAATCATTCACATGGAAGCTTGAACTCTTAAAATTTCTAGAATTTATAATTGTTGAATTTAAGTAGTTAGACTCTTCAAGAATAAAGGGGAAGCAATAGAATCATAGAATCACAGAACTGTTTGTGTTGAGACCTTAAAGGCCCTCTTGTTCCAACCTGCCTGCCATGGGCAGGGACACCTTTCACTTGACCAGGTTACTCAGAGCTCCATCCAGCCTGGCCTTGAACACATCCAGGAATGGGGCATCCACAACTTCTCTGGTGAAACTCTGGGAGTACCTTACCACTCTCAAAGTAAACAATTTTTTCCTAATATCTAATCTAAACCTACTGTCTTTTAGTTTGGATCCATTCCCCATTGTCCTGTCACTACATGCTCCTGTAAAAAATCCCTCTCAATCTTTATTTTAGCCTCCATCTGGGTACTGGAAAGACACAATTAGGTTACCCCTAAGCCTTTTCTTTTCCAGGCTGAACAAACCCAGTTCTCTCAGCCTTTCCTCACAGGGGACATGCTCCATCCCTCTAATCAACTTGGTAGCCTCCTCTGGACTTGCTCCAGCAGGTCCATGTCCTTCCTGTGCTGGGACCCCAGAGCTGGATGCAGCACTGCAGGTGGGGTCTCACCAGAGCAGAGCAGAGGGGCAGAATCCCCTCCCTGGCCCTGCTGCCCACGGTGCTCTGGATGCAGCCCAGGACACGTTTGGCTTTCTGGGCTGTGAGTGCCCATGTCCAGCTTCTCACCCACCAGCACCCCCAATATATTGCCTTGAAATACTGGCAGAAGAGAAAGAATGATAGAACTATGTGTGTCACAAGTCCCACGCTTTTTCCCTTATGTATAGCTTCCCACCAAGAACAAATCAATAACCATCAGTCCAGCACAGACCGTACCTCAGTCATTACAACCACTGGATAAAGAGCAGCTGTCTCGCATGGCAATGTAATATGCTCCTTTTGTTAGAGCCCAGGAGTAAAGCCAATATGGAATTTGTTGTTATAATTGTTCCATGTTCTAGCAATGCTCTTATACTAGCTCTTTTCTACTGGCTTGAGGAACTGGTTCTTGTACTTTTATATACATTTCCCAAAAGCTGCAATAACTGCAGGATGACTGTAAGATAGTCTGACTTCTCATAGCTCTGTTGTAGCTATAAACTGCACTAATCCTTCTTGCATTTTGTCCAACATCTTGGTTCTGTTTCAGAATAAAATGCACTTCCTTAAGCTAAAGGCAGCTGAGCAATTGGCAAAACTACTTCACAGCCCCCTGCCAATTGTTGGCAGGCAAGGAGCAAATGTTTTCCAAAGCACACAAACCAATCAGATAATATGTAGTTATAGTAGTAATTTAATGTTAAAGCACTTTTTTTTGGTCTTAACAGCTTTTATACCTCATATCACCTTCCACAGTACTTGAAAAATAGCAGCTACTTAAGCCTGTAAGATTCAGGTCAGTGTTGTAGGCTAACACTTGTAGATGGCAAATCCTATGTCTTTATTGGCAAAATAATTTTTTTCAGCCCACTCAACCAAAGAAAAGATGTTCCTTGGTGGTGGCTCCCTGTATTACCACTTTAGCTTCTTTTTTTCCCTTGGAAGAACTTAATTTCAATACATTCGTTATGAGTTGAAAAGAAGAAAACAATATCATGTCTTTGGACTATTGCTTGGAATTTTGCAAGTTAAAACCAACAGTATGAATACAGCCTCTCTTCACTGAGCCACTGTGTTTATATAGACTTAAGAAAAGGGTTGCTGTCTTCAGCTGAAATGACGGTGCTTTGTTCCCAAGATATAAATTACACTCTTATGCCAGAGTGAGTGTAGCTGCAGAGTTTGAACAAATCAGAGGTTTACTACAATATTTTGCTCAAGAGGAAATATTTTTGCTTAAACCATAGCATAATGTAGGTGTGTTCATGCTAGGACATTTTAATGAATGTCAGTACCCATGTGCCATAAGATGTGTCAGTAGCTAAACCCATGATTCATCAAAAGTTCTTTTCCCTCAGAGATGAGTAGTTGCTGCTGGCTTTATCCCACAGGGAGGTTTATTTGGGCCTAAATGCATTGTGCTAATTTAGAGTTGTGACCCCTGCCACGTAGTTGTGCCATATTTTGTGTTGCAGGGTGGATGTGAGCTTACCAGGAGAGCGAGCATATGTTTTCTGGAAGTGCTAAACCCTCTATGCAGATACTCCTGTGGATGTGATGAGTTTTAAAGAGATGTTCCCATCCACCTCTAAATTTTGGAGAGAGATGAAACTTCAGTTTTGAGTTAGTGTCTAAACTGTTGCCTTTCAATCTTTCCTCTTCAGATAGTGGTTTAATCTCTGGGGTTTTTTGTGATATGCATACAAGCTGGGGCACCTAGAGCTGTCTTCAGTCCGCAGTGGTAGCTGGGAGGCTTCCCTCTACTCCAAAAGCTGAGGTAGTGGTGCTGCCTTCCATGGCTCAAAAGTGATCATGAAGAGGAAGATGTTTGAGTCTGTCAGCACACTTGTAACTGTGCGTAGGAAGTTTTCTCTAATTCAGTTTATTTTGGAGCATCAGGCTGCCTATCAGAGCAAAGTAGTGATTTGTGTCTAGGCCCAAAGGTAGTCTTTGTGTAGAGCACAGATTCTGCAATTGGCCATTCAAAGGCATGCTACAAATCCAGACATTATCCCAATGAGAAAGAGATGTGTATAAAATAGCTTTCTGATACCTAAAATTATAAACTAGCTTTGTCCTTAACCCTGCCAGGTACTGATGAACAAAATGCTAATGAGCTTGTAAGCATTGTGGTGAAAAAAGGAGTAACCTGTTGCATTTTAGACCACATTAAATAATTCCAGACTTCTAGATTCAAAAAGTTTCTCTTCAGGGGCTGGGAGGTGGTGAGCCGAGCTGCCTGTGTAAGTGCCCCCAAATAATTTATATTCAGAAAACCCCACAACTGTAATGTGCAAATGAGGATTTCCCACCTGTGGAAAATGTGGCTAACATTCCACATTATCTCATGACATAGAATTGTGAACACTTCCTAATGTATTTCCTATCTTCTGTGTGTACAGCAGGGTGGAAGAAAATATGAATGAGTATGTTGGTTTTGGGTGGTAGGGGATTTTTAGAGAGAAGGAAGGAAGAGGCAGTAGGTGGGTAAGAAAAAATGAGGTGGAGAGAAACGTTGCATCTAAATGAAGTGCTGTGCTCTCTAGAGCAGGCACGGTGAGGCTGTTCTGCTGGCAACAAGAGCTGTTGTTACCCGTGCTGTTAAGACCAGTTAGTCTAAGGAGAGAAGTTTGACTCTGAACAGTTAGTGTGCTGCTTGACCCTATCACGAGATAATATTCAGTAGCAAATGCTGTGAAGAAAGTGAATGTAACAGCTTCTGTGGGGAAAAATTGGCAGGAAGGCAACTAGAAGCAGACTGTGAGACACTTCTTACAAACTGTGCTTAGAAACCAATCTGTTCTTCTTTATTGTTCTCTGATGAAGGGATGGATTATAAATCTGTCTATAAAGCCTTGAGGCCTGTGATAGTACAGTATCTGCAGCTTTTCCAGTTGAAGGTTTAAAAACTCTTAATGTTTTTTATGCAAAAAAGGGTAAGAATCTATTAAAAAATTCTGAAAATGTACATATAAAAACCTTAGGCTCAGGCTCATAAAATTATTATTTTATGCAGAAGAAAGATTGAAACAACAATATTCTAAATATGTTTTTACACTTCTTACCTACAATGCTTATAGTTTGGCTAAGATAATTATCTAACTTTGGAAGTTTTAATACGAAAGAGATCTCTCCTATGTCATCTCCACTTCAGTCTGTCCTTAGAGCACATGCAGAGTCAAACTTCCCTTACAGGGCAGTACACTGAATTTAGTTTTTTTTATGATGCCTTGGTAATAGTGTGTGTGTCTAGAACCATAAAAAGTTACATGTGTTATGTGAGCGGTGTACAAGCTCAGTGCTCCAATGAATGGTCCACTCTTGTCCCGCTGAATGTGCGCATAAACACAGTGTTCTGCTGTGTTAACAGCCCATACTCATTCCCACGAAGTCAAATGTCTGAACAAAATACGTGGAAGCCGGGTTGGATATTGTGCCATGGGCCTTAATCACTCTCCGCATCAGCAGAAGCCGCCTGTGCTCCAAACACGGTTTTGTATCGCCTCACAGTTGACGACAATAGCTTGAATTCGCTCCCTTGAAACCATCCCGTGACTGGTCTCAGGTCTGTAGGTCCTGTCCGAGAAGGAAGCCCGGAAAGACCCCGGATTCGGCCACGAAACGCTTTTGTTCCTTCTGCTTATCTTTCTCTTTTAAAGAACATCTTGTTTCACCATGTCTTACATCAAAGGTAACGCAAATAATCTGCGAAACTGATCGAAGTAGACTATAATGCGATGCGATTTTTGTGTGATAAAGCGCCTCGTCTCTCCGGGTGAATCAGGAGGCTGGGTGACAGGGCCATCTGCTGGCAGTGGGACTCCGACAGCATCCCTGTGAATTCCGCTGGGAACGACTCTAGTTCTAGGAGTGGTTAACAGCTTCATTCTAACTTCCCAACACCCGTGACTCTTCTTAAATTATCTTTGTAAGCGGCTTAGTATCTTATATATTAATTTCTGACTTGGTAGCAGAACTTTTTACTGTAAAGAAAGAAAACTCTTTAACTGTAAATTTAGCCTGCATTCAAAAGTTAAATGGGATGTTTGATCTGGGACCAGTATTACCATAGATTATGCCAAAATTTAAAACTATATTCTGAGGAAGTGCGGGTTTGTAGATTAATATCTCAGATCAATGAGAAATTAATGTTAATGCTCAGTCTTCACATAAAATGTCTACATTAGGGACATTTTGATTAAAAATACAAATCAGATATCTTGTGAAGAAATAGAAAGAAGCCAAACGGTCTGTCATACTAACATTGCTAAATTTCTTGTGTCTTCCATATTGAAAAGACTTTTGGATGTATTTTCATTTTACTTTTGCAAGCACCGTGCAATCAATGCAGCATCTCAAACATAACAAGCATGTCTAATACATGTATGCTCATGTTTACCTGTCTGTATGTCCAGTGTGATGACTGAAAATATTATAGGTTATAAATCAGAGCTTATGATCTATCCCTTTGCAAGTTGATAATTAATATCATGGAATTGTATATGCATCTAAGAATAAATTGGGTAAGCAACATGTAAACATGCTTTATGGTTTTGTCTTTTGAGAACCTGCAGTTTCCCTTCAAGAAGGCTTTGTGACAATAAATGTGCATAGTTCTTTAATATATGTGATCTTATGCAAATTAAAGTACATCAGTCCACACTACTTGACATGTGTGTATTGCTGATGTAACAGGTCACACCGTTGTCTCAAGCCTGTGGTAGAGCAAGGCTAGTCCTGGTTCCAGTAGTGTTTATAGCAGGTCTCTTAAAGCAGTACCCCTGATCACTCTTGTAATTGCAGTAAGAGATGTGATGCAGTAGCTCCTTGCTGAGAGAATGGCAATTTATTGTAGACTAAAATTACCCCCTGAGAATGCAGTGATCTGACTGTATCCAAAAATCTTTCATCTCCAATTTTTGTTGTCTCTAGCATCATATAACTTCATCCCACAGAGAAAGCAGGTTGTTATATACTGTCTAGGGGCTGTTCTGACCTTTTTGACTTCTAAACTGTTTTCCACTTTTTTACAATTTGGTAATTCAGCAAATGAAATGACAGAGATGGATTTCATTACAGGAGCTTTTACCAAAATTATTTATTGCTTACCTAGTAAACCTGACCATAAATGTAATTGATTTATACATCCCAGAAAAGCACAAACATTAGCCAGTGGCTGCTTGTAGTGCTGCCGTGTAGAAATTATGTGTATGGAGGGATAATTTTTCTTCTAGCCAAAAGACAGTGCAAGAGTAAAGCAACAGTGTTTTATGTTTTCTGTGGATCAGGACCGATTTTTTTCCCCTGGTAGTTCACTCTGCATTTTCACTTTCTGTTTTAGTGACTGTTTTCTGTTATCTGTTCCAAAAGCATGGCAAAAGGGACTGCAGTATATCAGAAAGGATGGATTGGACTGTGGGGAGGAGGAAGTAATCTCCTCTTGCCTGAGAAACTTGAAAGAGAATGTCTGTGGTACTAGGAAGCTAACTTGACAACGTGAGTAATATAGACAGAGCTATTCAAGTTCTGACCATCGGGCTGAGATGGAAGGCCAGGTGAGGTGTTGTTTCATGTTCATATCTTTTTCCTGAAACTCTTTTGGCTGAATGTAAGTGCTGTTCAGTAACTGTAATTTTTTTGTCAAGTTCACCTGTGAAAAATTGTACTGTATAAGGGAAATGGCATTTTACCTGCAAAGTGCAGTTTTGCTCCTGGTTTACTGTGCTGAGTACTGGTCTCCAAGTTGTCTACACCTGCTGAAGTTCTTGTTTGCACAGTGATATTGAGCAAATATTGGATTTGTTGTCTGACTGGTGCAACTGCATCTCTTCCATGTGGCAACACCTTGGTAATGAAAACCTTGTTTTGTCAGCATGGAAGTAAGTAGGCTGTGGCTGTGGTTATTGGATTTTTTTCCGTGTGATATTGGCTGTGTGATGTACAGTGTAACTATTCCTATTAAAGTACTGAGTCAGATCACTTTTTTGTGAAGGTCCACAAATTCCATAGGACCGGTTCTGAGCAGGCCATTGCAGAATATAAGTGCAGTAAAGCATAGCACTCCAAAAAACTGTAAAAGGATTTATCATAAATTGGACGAAATCTTACATTTGTAGCAAAAAAATGGAATGGAATACCATTTTCGCACTGATACCCAATCTGTTGGTTTTCTGTCTCAACATCAGCTTGAGACCAGGCAGCGCTCAGGTTACCAAGAGAGGGAGGGTTCAGCAGAGCCCCAGGCAGTGGCAGGGACAAAGCCCATCGATCGCTGCAGGACTCTGACAGCTGCGGAGGGAGGACCGAGCTGCTTCTAGAAGCGCATCAGTGTGTCAGAACCTTGATGCTGCTGTGCAGCTTGATTTACGTTTTTGGATAGTTTTGGATAGTGGTAAACACTTCTGTGACCTTGGGTGAACAGTTTTATTTAAGGTCCAGAAATGAAGATAAGGAGCCTCTCTTCCTTTTACGTCTCTCTGTGGTTGCTGTTCACAGCAGTGAGACTCAAAGGTGAGAATACTGCTTGCTAGCTAAATGTTGCATTGAGGTTTATTTTATTCAGATAGGATCTTGTGGCCTGATGTACCCTACATGGCTGAGCCCCAGAAGTATTTAATCTGTTTAGTTTTACATTTAATATTTAATTTACATTTAAATTTACATTTAATATTTAGTATTTAATCTGTTTAGTTTTTTAGTGTTGTCTCACTGATGCATTGACAAAATGATCAGGTACGACCAGAACTGCAGTGCTCTTCGGGAATACCTTTTTAGTCAGGAAGATTTGTTTTGAACTCTTAATTAGTCCAGGAAATCGGTGTGAATCACCAGAGAGAGATGTACTCCAAAGCACTTGTTCCCTACGTACTGCCGCCTGGCATTTGCGCAAGTGCTGCGAGTGTGTGAGGGGCTGAAATGCTGAAGTGATAATGACTCAAACAATTGGCCATTTGCAAAAGCAGCGGGTGCTCTGATGAGGCCGGATTTGTGTCCCACTACCGAAGGGGAGGGGGAGAGCTTTTGAAGCTGCGTAAGATCGCGCCAGATGCAGAGGAGGTGAGCACCCATCACCAGAGATCACCACGACAAATCAACCTTTGTTTAGCAACAAGATGAGTTTTGAACCAGATAAGGGAGAAGACCGATAAGAAGCAGATCTTGTGAGATGGGATAATACTTTTTATCCTGTATGGTGATATCTGTCCTCTCCATTATCTACTCTTATCCTTTATTCCTCTTTCTTTCTTTTTCTTCTGTATTTTCTTAAGTGTAATCTTGATGCTTTTATATTGTTTCATGCCTATGGATAACAACCGATACGGCTACATACCTCTTTCCCACTGTTGAAATTGATACAACTTTACAATTTTTTTTTGTAGCTTTGGTCAGGGGTTTGTTCGCCTTTGCCCAGGGGGAGGGGAATTGAAGTTTCTCTTCAAAAGACCCTGTTCACCGGGTGAGGCCTGATGAGTTTAACATCTACAGATTGGGAGTAGCCAGAAGATGCACAGGAAATAAACGAACATTAAGGGGCATTACCCCCCTGGTGCTGTCGGAGACACCTGGTCTGGGAAAAGATTGTTAAGAGAACCAAGGAATGAGGACCGGATTAGCATCGAAGGGGAAGGGATCAATAACCAATAGGAGATTGAACACTGAGAACTGTGTAATTTGAGTGAATGTGAATTTCGTTGGGTTTTTTCTGTGTAAATAGGTGAAAAGTCTGGTAAAGAACCATGTGTGATGGAATGATTTTCACTGCACAACCCGGACATGTGTGGATGAAATAATTTCTATTGCACATCTGACTCAGAATAACACCCTGCCCAGAATAAAGTAATGCCTAATTCTCTAACACTGAAAAGATGTTGTTGGAGAGTTTCTGGTTTTCCCATAGTTTCAGTGACACCACTGCAACCAAATTGTTCTAAAATAAACCTGCCACACATAAATATATGTATTTATACATAACCAGTCATTCGGTGTCATTTCACTCTAATCTGTCCCAAGGGATCTATTAACAAGAACCTCAGTTACCTCACCTTCAGGGGTGGGTTGTAACAGAGTGCTCCTGTTGTCCTTGCCCTTTGCTCTAAGAAATTTGTGAATCTATATAAAGATGATACAGAGGCTGCCTAGAGAAACTGTGACATACAAAACAGTATGAAACAGCAAAAGTGCCATTTAAAACCTCAAGTTTCAGTGAATTATCCTTAGTATCTAAGTCTGGATAGCAAGAAGCATCTCCAAATACATGGTTTGGAAAAGATGTTGGTGCTAAGATGTATTCACACATCATGCAATTGCCAGCTTGTGAAGAAAAGCAGCTCAGATTTTTACAGGTGGTAGTTTGAAAAGAAAAAGACTGAATTCTGGAAGTAGCAGGGATCTTACCAGTGCTGGATTTGAGGAGATACCAGAAGCCATTATCCTGTGAGTAGGTGTGATTTCAGACCTTGCTGACTGGAAGTCAGTAAACTCTGCCTGTGAAAGTCATTGGTAAAATAAAAGTAATTATATTTACTTTCAAAAAATGTAGGAATTGCTGTATATAGAGTGTTTTTCAGTGAAAAGCTTGAGTTAGCTGTTCATTTACTCCAGGTGAATGCTGTCTTTATTTGAATAGCTTCATCAGGTGTACTTCTGTAGCTGAACTCGTGGTATTCTACAATATATGAATGATAAATATATTTATAGCAAATACTGCTTGAAGCAGTAGAAAGAGGGTGTTTTCTGATGCTGCTCGGTGCTTAATCTATTGTACTGAACAAGTCCATGTTATCTAGCTGTAGAATCAGCCAAAGGAAAATATGCTCACATGCTGTTTAATGAACTGTTTGAAGACTACTCCAATGCTCTGAGACCAGTGGAAGACACAGATAAAGTACTGAATGTCACCCTTCAGATCACATTGTCCCAAATTAAAGACATGGTGAGTAAAAGCACAGTTCTGTTTTTCTAAAATTATGCCGAAATATACTAGGTGTAAGCCTTTTGTTTGGAATAGGAAGAGCAGCTTCTATTTTCTTGTCACAGCTTCAGAAATGCTTCCTCACGGGCGGGGGAGGGGGGTGTGTCCTGTTCCCCGTTTTTTTGTAGATTCCACTCTGGTTGCAACACTTAAGGCTTCCATTATAAGTCTGGAAACTTAGAGCTGCTGAATTTTTAAGACTTCTTTTGTAGTTAGGTGCTGGTATCACACCCTCCAGGCAACCATTGCTGAGTTTTAAATACAGCAAATGCTTTTTCTAAGATGCAATTAATTTCTTCATAAAATCCCTAAAATTAGCCTTCAGTAATTTTTATAAATATGGTTCTCTAGATATACTTTTAAGCCAAAAGAAAATGTGTCTGCAGGGAGAAGGGAAGATTATTTTTGTGACTTCTGAATTATAATTTCAAGGCCTCGCCAAGCTTTCAAAGGATTTCTTAGCCTGAATCTGTTAGCTGTTTGCTATTCTGAAACTTGCAAAAGGAAATTAGGAAGATACTGGGAGCCTTAGACACTGATTAAAACTAGGGAGGGTGCTGAGGGAAGAAGGTTTGCACAAACAAAAGTCCAAACCAGTGATTTCCCTGTACAGTGTATGGGCCTAGATGCCTGTCTGAGAATTATTTTGTGGCCTGTCAGTATTCTGGCCTGTTTTGAGCACTACATCAAAGCCATATCACAAATGCTGTCTGCATCTAAGATGTCATTTTGTCACCTTCAGCTAGAAATATCTCTACATTTTTATGCAGGATGAAAGGAACCAGATTTTGTCAGCTTACTTATGGATTCGACAAAGCTGGTATGATGCATACCTCAGATGGGACAAAGATAAATATGATGGGTTGGATTCTATCAGGATTCCAAGCAATTTGGTTTGGAGACCAGATATTGTCCTATATAACAAGTGAGTGTGGCTGGAGAAAATCAGCTTGTATATTTGAGGGAGGGAGGGGGTTAAAGGAGCAACTGGCCCACAGAGTCTAAACTTTCATCACTACCTTACCTTAGCAAGGGGTATGTTTGTTGCCTTAACATTTGTTGTTGATAATCTAAATATTTTGCAATAAAGCTATAGACAAGATCTGAAAATTATGCTACACAACAAAGCTATTCTGAATTTCTCTGCACTGAGAATTGAACACCCTGGCTGTCTGTGGTGCTTTCTGCTGAGGCTGCTAGGAAGTTCTGGAAGATTGTCCACAAAAAACTGATACACAGAGGCTGCACTCCTTGTCTGCTCTCCCAGGCCAATAATGACCAGCAGATTGTTTTCATTTTTAATGAATGGACTCTTATCCTACTGTATCCCGTTTGAGGTCAAGTTGGAAGAAGCTATGGCCAACAAATACAACATAATTTAGCAGCACTGACGTTTGGCATTCATGGGCACTCATACCTGTAAATAATGATTAATAGTAGGTTCCTACTAAATTTCAGTGTAAATATGATTTCAGAAACATGCTTTTAATGGTGCGAAAGGAGGGTCTTCCCCCTTGCTCACCTTCTCTGGCCCACACTCTTTAAGTTGTTGTGTCTCAATCCTGATTGTCATTTTTCTGTCTTTTAGGGCTGATGATGACTTTTCAGAACCAGTAAATACTAATGTAGTGCTGAGATATGATGGAAAAATCACTTGGGACGCACCTGCTATCACAAAGAGTTCATGTGTAGTGGATGTGTCTTATTTTCCTTTTGACAGCCAGCAGTGCAACCTTACCTTTGGGTCCTGGACCTATAATGGCAATCAGGTAGACATCATCAATTCTCTTGATAGTGGTGACCTCTCTGACTTCATAGAAGATGTGGAATGGGAGATTCACGGTATGCCAGCAGTTAAGAATGTTATCACTTACGGCTGCTGCTCTGAGCCTTATCCAGATGTGACCTTCACGCTGATTTTGAAAAGGAAGTCCTCTTTCTACATATTTAATCTGTTGCTTCCCTGCATTTTGATCTCTTTCCTGGCCCCACTGGGATTTTATCTCCCTGCAGACTCTGGTGAGAAAGTGTCTCTGGGTGTTACAGTTCTTCTTGCTCTGACTGTGTTCCAGCTGATGGTTGCAGAGATCATGCCCCCATCTGAAAATGTACCTTTGATAGGTGAGCTTTACAAGCTTTGTCTTTAAGCATGACTCACTAACAGCAGGGCTGTACGTCAGGGAATCTGTATGTAATTTGTGATTTCTGGGAAGATTTTTGAAACATAGTGCAGTACTTAAAATGTGTGTGGAATTTGTATATGTATGCTGCAGTTTTTAAAAGTTATTTTGTGTTTATTTTAAATTATACATTAACTAGCTATTTTATATTTATTAAATATAGCTAGATGTTTAGAATTATGGTATCACATCTTGAAATAAAGCTAGTAATGGAAGACAATTTTAGAACTAACACATTAAATGTAATCAAGACCTATAAGCATGAGGTCAGACTGTTTCAAGCTATGTTTCTGTCAGATCCAGATGGTTGGATGGCCTAGCTGGCATATTCACAGTTGACTTAATATCTGACAATTGCTACATTGGATTATAGTTCCTGGGAATCCATTATGCTGAAATTTAATTTATGTCTGGGAGTTCAGAAAACTTCATGTGTAATGAAAGGGACCTAGCTTCAGTCTGTTTTCTCTATTCTCACACTCTCCCTTGCCATCCTTTCCAATCCCTTTGAAAATGGGCTCACATCACACTTGTCTGTGTCATGTCCTGTGTCATTGCTGTCAGCCCTCGCTTTTCCTGTGGAGGCTGCAGAGCAGGACTGGGAGCTGCCTCTCTGTGTAGGTTGGCTGGGTGGTCAGCTGTGTACTTCAGTTGCCAAAAGCAAGGGCAGAGGAGCACAGCTTGTATTCACTTCAGCTTGCCACCCTTCAGCTCTGACCTCTGAGCTGGCAGCACACTGGTTGTGGATACCAGCAAGGTCTGGATATTCACTGATGTGTGTGAGTGTGAAAGAATGGATCTGCTAGTGTGGGGTGCACCAATAGCTCAAACAAAGTGTTGTCATCACTGTTGTTAATACATGAGGAAGTGGGATTTCCAAGGTGCCATGTGAAGCCATTGGCATGGGGATTTTGCAGACACTAGGAAAAGAGCAAGGCTCTTGAGAAACATTTTTGAGCTGCTTTCTGAATGGATGTGTTTCAAGAAATCAGAGGGTTTAGTTGCAAATATTTATCATGCTCATGCAGTAGTCACATACTCATCTGATAAAGACAAGCCAGTAATGAGAATGAGATTTTATTTTAATGGCTTTGATCTTTGCTTTTAAATGGTAAATTATGATCTAAGAGAATTGGGGTGATTAAAAATGTTTCACTTGCATTTATGCTTAACACTAAGTTGTCACACTGTTACTTCTCATTGAATTTTTTTATTAGGGTAGCATCTTTAATATGATTTTATTTTGTGTTCCAGGAAAGTACTACATAGCAACCATGACCATGATCACAGCTTCCACTGCATTGACAATCATTATAATGAATCTCCATCATTGTGGCTCAGAAGCAAAGCCTGTTCCACAATGGGCCAAGGTGGTTATTTTGGACTATATGTCAAAAATCTTCTTTGTTTATGATGTGGGTGAAAATTGCACAAGTCCAAAAAGAGAGAAGGAAGAAGAACGTAGGTTAGAGGGGGATGATGGGTGTCAGAGGAGGCACAAAGAGGTAAGGAGTCCTCTTTCCAATAGGAATGATGACTGTAATCTCAAGGAGAAGCTCAATGGAAATTGGAATAAAAGCTATGGAGTTCATGATGAAAATGTTAGGGAAACTGTTAATTGCTGTTCTTGTTACAAAATGCTGATTAAAAATATCGAGTATATTGCTAATTGTGTTAGAGACCATAAAGCAAACCGGGCCAAAGGAATTGAGTGGAAAAAAGTTGCAAAAGTGATGGACAGGTTTTTCATGTGGATTTTCTTTATCATGGTGTTCTTTATGAGTGTGCTGATCATTGGGAAGGCTGCTTAACTGAAAATGAATATGTTCCTTTTGTAAATCTGAATATTCTCTGTTTGTTTAGGTGGAGTTCTGTGACAGGGGTGCTTTTGAGATCTTTGTCTTGCATTCTGTAACAATAAACAAATTGATTCTGTAGGCTGTGACAGTGAGTCCAGACACTGCATAACTGAGGACTTTGCTGGTGACTGTCCTTGCCTTTTAGCATGGGTGTGCTGATGAGGCTGCAGCATAAGCTGTCAGTGTTCCACCTTGGTGAGTGGTGGCCATGACTTCAGGCTGTCTAGGTCAGAGCATTGCAGCAGTGGAGCAGACAGCTCCTAGCTGGAGCAGACAGCCTAGACTGTATTCACTGGGCTGCATCTCTGCACCTTGTAATTTGATCAGCCCTTTCTCTCTTCCAGGGGGAAAAAAAAGTGTATTTGTGACATGGTGACATTTTCTGGAGATCATCCCTTCATGGCATTACCTTTTTTCCTTTTGTTTTTAGTTTGTCTTGAAAACTTACATTTTTTGTTACAGCTCACTGGTCACTGTTCCTATCATTTCATAGGCTCTACGTCTATCTGCTGTGCCTTTAGCTTCCAATATGGTTGAGCTTAACTGAATATGACCTTCCTCTTTTTCGTTTCCTGCTGCTGAATGTTACTGTATTGTCACCATGGCTTCAGTAAGCCGGAGAGCCAGGGTTTCTGCTCACTGAGTCAGAGGGCCTCTCTTCAATTCTTTCTCTTGAGCCTAATAATTGGAAGAACTTCTCCCGTCCTTCCTACATGTCTCATTGCCCTGGGCATTTGTGTAAGATGTGCCTTTAAATGTTACTTGAGACTGCTAAAATAGGAGGCTGTGACTTCTGTCTTCGCTCATTGTATTTACTACCAGTGTTCACCCTTTGTGTCCCTTGTCCACTCTTACATGCTCCTTAATACTTAAATTTTAAACAGTTTACAGGAATGCCAAGGTTGTTCTGTGCATTACTTAGCACAAAATCATGATCTTACAGACTAATTAAAGTAGTGCCATAATCAACACTCCTTGCTCAACCCCTTAGTACTTACATGTATGGGAAAACGTTTGTTGCTGACAACACCAAAAACCCCTCTTCTGTGTGTTAATTTCTGTTAACCCTCTCAGACTGATAGAGCTCTGGAGGATGTCTCTTGTAGTAAAGTAAGAAACCAGTACCCCGGGCATGCCCATGGCAAAGAAATTGCTTTTGCAAAGCACCCTGAACTTTGAAACCATGATATTCTAGATGCAGTGGGAGAGGCAGAATAGCATTGTAATGGATCCCAGTCAAAAGTTCATGTGATAAAACTCACTTTCATAACTGTTGGAGTTAACAGGAGCATACCTGTGAATCAGTAACTTAAGAGCAAGGAGCTGAACTGGTAAAGTGATGCAGTTGTTATGCCCAAATTTACTGGAAGAGAGGGAATTGTTCTTTTAATTTTGATGATGTAAATGATGCATTGAATTGCTAATGGCAGGTTTTCTTTTGTGTGGAATAATTAACTCTGTAAACTTATCTGGATTCTCATACATAATGCAAGCCTTAAAGTCCAGGTTTTAGTGTAAAGCTAAACTGGTTGTCTAGCCAAGAATAAACTCAGTATGTGGAAAAAGTCTCAAGTGTGTTACCTGTGTATTATCAGTTCCCACTCAACCAGGGTAACTTTGAGTAGCTCCTTTAGAAGACAAGCTGTTCATTTTCATTCACTGTGCAGAAAAAAGATTGCATCCATTTGCCACGTAGTTCAGGGTTTGGCATTTACACTGCCTGCTTGAGGAAACTGGTTTGCTCATTGTTGTGGAAAAATTATTGTCTGTAAAGCTGAGGGAGCAAGGTATTTAAAGATAAGGGTAAAATATTCAGAACAAGAGTCTTCAGCACAGAAAACTGACGACCAAGGGTTTTTTTAAGGCTTATGGGTGGCATAAAGAGTTACTGTTCACAGGAACTGGGTACATGAAATGTACACAGTGTGTGGCAGTGGAGGAGTCTGTACAACATATGAGAAGGCTGAGGAGCTCTTTGCAACAGGATTGGTGAATGCCAAAAGATCATATGGATTTAAAGACTTAAGAGAAAAAGTAGAAAAATCTATTGGCATACTTCTAAATACAGTCACCAAGTGTTGAAAGGAGGAGCAATATTTTAGGAATTCATGACTACAAGCTCTTCACTGCTCTTCATCCTGCTGGTGGCACCCACTGGAGGCAGCCTCGGGGTTTAGACAGCTCTTTAGTCTGACTCAGAATATCTTTCTTAGAAATTTAGGTATTGTCCATGTCATTCTGTTCAAAACAAGCTGCCGCAGTTGTGGGCTTCCCATGTGTAATGGAAAGTTTGCAATCATAGGTGGATTGTGGGAGTCTATCATGCTGGTGCTTTTCAGTACTCTGCACGCTTGGATGATGATGTTGAAATCATGATTTGCAATTCCCTAGTATTTTTATGTGAATATGTGATGGTATTGAAGAAATATCGTCCTTGCACAAATATGATTTGAAAAATAGTTCTAATTATTTGAACCAATTAACTATTAAAATTTCTTTTTAGTTGTTATCTTTTTCTTTGAATCACCAGACATTCTCAAGTGGGTTTTCTGCCCTTCATTTACATATGGTGATTTTTCTTGATCTTGTAAGAAAAACTTTTCCATTTTTAGTTCATAAGAGCCCTGGATTTGATAAAGATTGTGAGCAACAGATGATGAGTGCCAGTAGAAGCTGGTCCTTGAGTTTTTGTGATGCTAGGACCTACGAGTCACATCTTTGGATGTGATCATATTTCAGGGTAAAAAGCAAAATGTGACACTGCATGGCCATGATTCTGGTGACAGGGCTGACCCAAGGCCCATGCTACTGCCATACAAGGGCTACCTGTTTAAAGCTAGCTCAGGAGTTTCCAGCTAAACAGTAGGGACAGTAGCTTAGGTCTTAATGTTTGCAGAATCACAGAATCATTTAGGTTGGAAAAGACCTCTGAGATCATCGAGTCCAACCTTTGACTGATCACCAGCCTTGTCAACTACTCCATGGCACCAAGTGTAATGTACAGTGGTTGAACGCCTCCAGAGAGGGTGACTGCGCCACCTCCCAGGGCAGTTCATGTCAGTGCTTGGCAACCCTTTCCATGAAGAAATTTTGTCAAGAAGAAACTTGCTCTAAATCAACCTTGTGTGTTAGTAGGCAGAACTGTACATGACAGCTCTAGTGCTAAGTGAGGCAGGAATGTTTAATCTATTTGTCTTTGTCTCTTCCTCTTTCCTTTGTGTGCCTAATGCTTAGATCCAGTAATTTTTGAGGAAGATTAAATCCAGAAATTATTAATAACTATGATTATAGTAATAGAAAATTAGCTATTTATGCAGAGTAACTCTGCTTACCATGAAGGCAGTGGGGTGACTTTATATTTACTGAGGAAGACAATGATGCTGCAAAAATACTGTTTTTGATCTGTGTGCTGCAGAGGCCTTTCAGGGATGAGCTGACAGATTCTTTTGTTGTACCACCTCTTGGCAGAGAGATCAACTCTCCTTTCTTGTACTGAGTCGCTGCAGTGTTGAAATGAGGAAAAAATATAAGCTGTCTCTTGTGATGCCTTCACCGCTCTTTTCACAAGAAGAATTGCAGAGCTGAAGTGTAATAAGGTGTTGGGATGTTGAATTTTCAGTGGTGCAGAAAGGTAGAAGATGGCCTTTCCTAACCTAGGAAACACCATTGTGTTCATGGAAATTGAAGTGTGAGGATTCAGACTAAACCAAAAAGGATCATCCTGAACCATAAATGACATCCTGAGACACAGAAGAGGTTTTTCCAATGTTTCAAGAATTCAGATGTCACATTCTGAGCATCTACATGTTTTGTCCACTGGTTAGCAATGCTTGGTTCTCTGACACTGCCAGGATTACGGTAAGTGTTTCAAGAGTCATTTCCCAAGAAATGCAGGAGTGTGGCAAGAATTCCTGATTGTGCGTCAGTCCCAATACGAGAAGCTGAAGACCTGAATGTGATTGTTTTGGAGACGGAAAAAGGAGACTATGGGGTGAAAAGCAACTCCTCTCATTCTGTTTATAGAACTGGGAAGAATCCATCTTTTCTTACAAAGTTCTGTTACTCATTGAGGAAAAGAATATATTGACTCTTGTTTCTTTTCTTAAAATCTTTTCATCAGTGACAGTATATAGGACCAAAGGTGACCTTTGGAGTTTGTGTGCAGCCACCTCCATTGTACTTGCAGGCAGAGTGAGTGAACTAGAGCTCAATTAAAGGAGGAGAGAAAGCTGAACATCTCTTTTCTCACTGTTCTCTGAAGTCTACTAAAAAGGAGAAATCTTTCTTCTTTGTTAGAGACAAGTCCAACTCTGTGGTAGGGACCAGAGGTAGTGGAGGTGTTTGTATTCAGTTTGTGCTGTGCAAATTAGGGCTTCATTGTCTCCAGACACCTTGTAAGAGCTCCATTCTCACCCTTGCAGTAAGGAATGACAGAGATAGCAAGTACCTAGCTCAGTTTTGTTCTTATGTCTGTCTTTCTAAATACTTCTGTGCATTTGATTCCTAGTCTGTAGGCCACAGACCTCTGAAGATCTGCAAGGCCACCAGGAATACACTGCACCCAAAGGTGAGTGTCTCGGGTGGTGCCTTCTGGTTACCTGGGGTGCAGGGATGGACCTCGGTAGTGAACTAAGACATGCCTAAGTCACATGAGTTTCTTTGTCTGCCCATGACAGTGCTGTATGTTCTGTCAGGTGTAGTTCTGGCCATTGTGTTTGAGAAGGCAATCCAGAGGTACCTTTGCAGCAGGATGAAATAGAAATCTAACTGTAGAGGGTGGGATGTAAGCTGATGGGGAGCATAGCAGGGTGGAGAACATGGTCTGTGCAAAAGCTGGCATCTGGAACTGCCTTGGTCTCTTCTTGGGTACTCCTGCTTCAGAATATAAGTCCATCTAGTGAACATCCAGAAAACGCAAATTGAGATTAAAAAAGGGGCATCTGCAATTTCAAATAGGGTTTTTATTCTACTTTCTGAAGACATCTATTTAAAATGTGATTCAGTACTACCTTGTAAGTAACCCATCTAGGATTATGGGTTTTTCTGGGGAGCAGGTATTGCTGTTTGTTTCCTCTACCATTATCATGTTCTGTGTCTTGACATTCACACAGCTACTCACAATAAATCTTTACCTTTATTTTAAAAGAACTTGAAACATATTTATATGTCATTATTTTTATTCATATCACTCTTCATTGAACAAGATTTTATCTATGGTGTTGGGAATTGCTGGGGAGACTGCACACCACAGTCTTTCCTGCTTTTCACTTTGGTTTGAGGAATGCACTAGTTTTGATTAATTTAAATGCAGTGACAGAGATGGCAAAAGTTGAGCAAAAAATCACATGCTTTTAAAAAATTACTTAAACCTAACCCAGATTATTGTAGGCAGAGTGTTTCAGTGAATAAAATGATTAGACTGAGATTCACTGAGTGTTTGCTTGTTATGTGTCTGTCACCACTAACAGACAAGTTGATTAATAGTGGTCTTAAATACTGTATAATCACATCATGTTCTGGTTTTGTTTGCTTTTGAATTCTCCATTAGCATGCTTAACAACAAGTTAGCAGAGAATTTTTGAGACAATATAATGTGAACAAGTAAAGAATGATACCATCATTAATGTGCACATCTGCATGGTTCTGTTGTTAGCCTGCCATAGATAACTAATAGATCTGGCTCTTTTATTCATTCTGTATTTTCAGTTCTAGCTGAGCCCTACCAAGCTGCTCACTACATTTCAGTGATAAGAGTGCCTTTTGTTAGTGTTTCACTGTAGCAGAAGTGGACTCTAACAATAAAGTTCAGTAGATGGTAAAGTCATCTGAAGTAGCCTCCAGAAGTTAGAAAAGACCTTTACAGATAAAGCATTTGGCTAGAATGTAGAGTCCATGTTCAATGGGGATGAAAGGGATGGTTTGAATTCCATAGGGCCGCAGCTGTTTAGAGGATGGCAGCAGACACAGCTGTGTTGCAAAATAATGCTACATAATGATAGCAAAATGAAGGTGAGGAAAGACACGGGAAAAAATCACTAAACATGAGGTGGAAAATATAAAACCACTGAGACTATTGTTCAGCACCTGTGAGTTCACTAGAGCATGTTCAAGCTGTGGGATAGCTACTTTCATTTTACATCCCATTCACTGGCCAGCCTGTGTCCAGGGGTGGACTGTCAGCAACCCAGGGGTTGTACCGCAGCAGTGGGTCTGTTGTGGGGTAGGGGGTTACTGTCTCAGTCAAGGACAAGAGTGCCAGCTTATCCTGAATTGCAATGATGTGTCCAAGCCTTCACTAGCTTGATGAATATGTGGGACCCTGAGGACCCACTGTCATCACCTACTGGTAAAGTGGTTCCACTTCATCTCCCTGCTCAGTTCCCAAAGGTAAGTGTCTGGTGGCCTTCAGTATGAAGATTGTGACTTGCATGGTCTGGGATCTTGGCTTTCTCTGGGCTACTTCATAGTACTAAGTTCCTTCTGGCACCATGATTATTCAAATAATTTTCTGTCCAGCTCACCCACTTTCTCACAGAAAGTTGCTAGCTTCCTCCACAGGAGGCCTGACATGGTTCACAGCTGCTTTAACTGTATTGTCCTGTCTTGCAGGTTGTGCCGACTTTTGATTAGCATTTTAATATTCTAGGTGAATGCCAGCAAGGTATCTGTGGTGAATTAAATTTCTGTTGCTTTCATCTACTGTTTTTAACATAGCTGAAAACAGAATGGTGGTCACAAGATAATCTCTTTCCTCATAGATAAAGGATGAGAGTTTATGAAAAATTTTATGAAAAAGACGTAACACAAACATCCCAAACCCAAGGGTGAACTGGCTTCTCACCCCCTTGCACTGAAACACTAGTGGAGTGCAAATGACCTCAGGGGTATGTTGCTCAGGTATGGGCAAAACTCAGCCACCTTTAGGGTACACTGCCTCTGTTCTGCTTTGGAATGCCATGTTCACTACCCTGCAGAGGTTGTTTGAACTGCAACAAATAGCATTCTCAGCACCATGGTTTGAAGTGGAGTGGGCTGGGTAAGTGTGTTACTTGGGGTCAGTACCCTTGAGCTCCATGAATTCTCAGCAGTGCTTCAAGCAAGTAAGTTTTGTGTCTCTAGGAGCATTATACTGGGACCCTAGATTCTTGAGGCACCAGCAGCAAACCAGTCTGGGGGTCTTGCCCTCAGGGGAATGGTGGAGAGGTGAAGCGTGTTGGAAAGAATGAGTCCAGGGCCCAAGTACCTCAGCTGTGAAAGCACCTTGTAAAAGTTCCTTCTGAGGACTTAGTTCCTTACCTAAATTCTGAGACCTCTAGGGGTCATACAAGTGCTGTTCTTGTTGCTGGGGTGCTTCAAGGCCATGCTCGTGGGCAATTTTTTAAAGACAAAAAAAGCGCCGCACTAAGCCCTGAATGTGCTGTTTTCTCCGAGACGCAGCAAGTGAGGTAGCCTTGTTAGCACAGCTGACCCTGTTAGTCCTTTATTGAGGACTAAGTAAATGGAGAATTTTAGCCTATGGGCAAGTGCAAAGACTGCTATTCTGGAAGGCTGTTTCATTACTTCCTCAGAAGCCATGCTTTAATTTATAGTGCGATTCAGGGGCTAATAGCCTTAGGAATAGATCTGATTTGAGGCAGGCTGTTAGTCCTCGAAGTACTGCAGGTTGGAGGTCTCATGAGCAGTGGAGGTTGGTCAGAATAGTCTGGTATATTGCTGGGACCAAGGGAGAATGGCTGCTGGAGGCATTGGGAGCTATGGCAGGAGGAACCTGAGCCCCTGGCAAGGTTGTGGAGTTAATTTTCCCCATATGAAATTAATTAATTAATAAAACTGTGCTTTGCATTGGTAGCTAGAAAAGTGTGGATAACACCACAGAGTTTTGGCTGCTGCTGAGCAGCACTTCACTGCATCAAGGCCATCTCTCCAACATTCCCCTTGCCCAGGAGGCTGGAGCTGGGCATGATTTTGGAAAGGACAAAGCCAGGGCCGCTGACCTACTGACCAAAGGATATTCCATAATGTAAGACATCTGCTCATCTATAAAAGCAATGAGAAAGGAGGAAGGGAGGGTGATGGTTGGGAGGGGGTGGGGGATTTTTCTTCCATAGCAACTGCTACACGCACTGTAGCCTTACTTCCCAGGAAAAAGCTGGACATCACCTCCTGATGAGATGTAGTGGATAAATCTCTTTTCTCCTTTGCTTCCATGCATAGCCTTATTAACCTGCTGTTATCCTGGTCCATGTGTGGTTTTGTTTCCATCTTATTTTCTCCCTCCCTGTTCTGCTGAGGAGGGGAATGATAAGAGGGACTTAGTGGGCACTTAGTGGGCAAGGGTCAATCCACCATTCCAACTTAAACTTTCACTGTTGCATCAGACTACCATCCTCTGGAGGATTCCTGGAGTGTAGAGACTCTGCAACTGCTCCTGTGAGGTAATAAATGTAATAAGACAGTGTTGGAGGTAATTTGGTCCAGTTCAAGAGACCCAGAGCACTTTAACTGCTGCCTGGTTTTTTCTCTATCCTTCCCCCATGACGCTGTTTCCATTGTAGCTGCTTATGTGCTTTGTAGGTGGTCCTCCTGAGCCCAGCCAGGCAGGTGACTCCTTCCCCTTCCCTCTCCATCCCAGAGGGACTCATATCTGAAGCTCTCCCTGCACATGGCAGAGGGGAGGAGGCAGTGCTGCTGAGCAGGCAGGATGGCTGCAGACACTACCAGAATCTGTCATCAGTCTAGCTGTATTTGCTTGAATGGTGATATGACCTGCTTGGGGGGAAGGACTTCATCTTGTGCAGCAGCAAAACATCACTTCCACTGTGCTGCAGCTGTGACTGTTACATTTCTCTTCTGTAACTTGTATTTTCTTTTAAAAACCCACAAACAGAAAAAATAGCTGGAACAAGAAAGTAAATGTTAATCAGATCTGTATCAATATTGTCTTAAATCCATTAATTACACAAAGCCCTGCCTATAGAGAAGGAGCATGGCACAATTATTGATTTCAGAAATTCCTGTCCATACAGGACATCAGAAAAGTTACAAGCAATGAACTCAAATGAAGGAAACCTTGTGGGGGTGCAGTGGGACCTAAAATTGCAGGTTTTGTACATAGGTGATGGGGCTTTATCACAGACTGGAGAGAACCAATGGGCAGATCTGCAGTGGTATGGCACCTAGCTCTAATGAGATGCTTATTTAAAGATGAGACATCAAAGTATGATTATAGCTCTGGGCCATGGTCCTGCTGCTGCTGGCCTTGCTGTGACTGAGGCCTGCTCTTGTGGCTTGTGTAGCAGCAAGCACCCAAAGTTTTTTCTTTAGCAGGATGTATGAATAAATTGCTCTAGATGGGGGTGAATACAGGACAGAACAGAATGATACTGTTTTTTTTTTCATTTCCTGCTTCACTGTGTTTAGTGGAGGTGCTTAGCTAGGACACTGTGTATTGGCAGTGATTTCCCAACTCCTTTTACTTAACAACCACAGCTTTTTTTCTTTCAAGATTAAGCATCTCTTGACAGGTTTAGAGATCACATTTGTAGAAATAGAGCATCATGCTAGAATAGCTGCTTTTGTTAAGCTCTGGGTCCTGCTGAGGTGCTTCATGCCTTGGTAGCAGGACCATCACTTTGAAGGTATCCCACAAGTGTGTCAGGCTTACCTACAGCTCTGCAGTTCTCAGCGTTGACCCTTCAGGTGCACCCAGCATTATTGCTGAATAAACAAACACAGGCAATTTCTATTACAGAGATAAAGATTACTCTTAAAATGGATTAAATCTGTAGGGAAAGGGAATAGAGACTTCATTTAATCCAGGAAGAGCTGTGGTGGGGAGGGTGTGCTCAACAAAACACAGCTTTGTTAGAATTTTCTGGCTTTTTTACCTGGTACGTGAGCCTCCCTTCTTTTTATTGCTCCTGTGGATCAAGGTGTCTCACTGTAAGTAAGATCTCTCCAAAGAGCAGCTTTATCTATACCAGGTAATTCACCTAATTGCATGCTATTGAAAGAACAGGGTTTTACTTCTGTAGGGAGCTAGAAGTTCCAAGGTTCATTGCAAAACTAAGAGAAATAATATCTTATCAAGGATCTATACAATCACTTGTAATTTGCTTTTGTTCTCTTAAATACTGTCCAACAACTCTGGATCCCATGTGAAATAAGTGGGTTTACTTTTATGACCTCTGTATATAACAACTGATGTTTTGCATACCTCTCCTGAGAAGATCAATGCTAATTCCTTTTACTGCTGTTGGTGGCTGTAGCACAGCCTAGCTTCTGTCTTGGCTTTTTTGCTTCAACCTCACTGAGTTAAATGCCAGAGGTTTATTGCATGCTCTCTATCAGGGTTAATTTTTTTGGCCTCTGAATCTACTAATTGCCATTTGTAAATTTTCCTGGTGGTAAAGGTCACAAAGATAACTTGGCCCCCATAGCTTAACCTCTTGGCACATCTCAGGTTATGAAAGGTGGTGTTGAAGTCTGCTGATTAAATTAATTACTCTTCTTAGGTTTAATCATAAAAAAAGCCTCTTTTGCCTTTGTAGTTCACTTCCATCAAATTTTTGCATCATAGAGTTGAGTTAGGAACCTCTAATTTTACTGGAGCACAATCAGATGGTAGGAGGAGTTTATGTTTGTCAAACATAAACCTGATCCTGAACTGTGTTGCAGAGATGCCTTCCTCTGCTTCATGAGAGTGGAAGGCATGCTGCTGGTTTTGTTTTCCCTCTAAACTTTCTGCCTTTGCTAGGAACATCTCCAGGCTGATGAAACTGGAACAAAGCCTGAGACTAAAACAACGGTGTTTTGGTGTCTAAAGGCACACAAACCATCACTCAATGTTCACTCTAGCCCCTGCAGAAAACTCACTCATGGAAGTGTGTGCTTCTGAGGGTAAGATACACATTCCAAAGCTATGCCTGAGTGCAAATAGGGGATCCAGTGCCCTAAACCAACCTATTCTTGTTTGAGGGGACCAGGAGCAATCTAGTACCAGGATGTCCTCATAGAAAGCTGGTCTCTCCCTGTTCCTTGCAGCCAGCACTCCTGCTTAGCCTTTGCTCTCTTGCACTGAAACGCACAGGGCCATCTGCACTGCTGTTCCTGACAGTCGCACTGCCAGAGTCCAGCAGGGCAGGTACCGCTGAGTTAATACCAAATCATGCAGAATGGCCCTTGATGTGAGCTGTTGGGGAGGATGTGTAGGAGTGAATGCCCCTGTCCCTTCTGCATGCTGTCCCCTCCCACTTTTCTTTGCTGAGGTGGTCCTTACTGTTTTTTATCACTGGGTACAGCACTGCAAAAGTGGCATCACAGCTTTTCTGGAGTTGTTGGAGTATAGCTGATTGTGGTGATGTGCTGACACTTACTGAAGCTTAGAAAGCTCCCCAGAGCCACTGCAGCAGAGGGCCACTACCTGCAGAGGTAATCAGCCCAGGGACATCTCAAATAACTCTTTGTTATGGTCTGGAGTCCCTATGGGCTAGCATTGGAGCCTTGCCTTTCCAACCAAGTTCATCTCCAAGGCAGTTCCAGCAAAGCTACTGTGGTACCTGTAAAATGTACATGGTAAGTTTAAAAATAGGCAATAAAGTATAGTTGTGGTTATATGAATCACAAGGCAAGGTGTAATCATTGCATTTATGGAATTACAGAATGGTTTGGGTTGGAAAGGACATAAAGATCATCTAGTTCCAAGACCCTGTCATGGGTAGAGGTACCTTCCCCTAGACCAGGTTGCTCAAGTCCCTATCCGACCTGTCCTTGAACATTTCCAGGGATGGGTCAGTCACAATTTCTCTGGGGAACCTGTTTCTGTGCCTCACCACCCTCCCAGTGAAGAATTTCTCCCCAATACCTTATTTAAATCTGCCCTTTCTCAGTTCAAAGCCATTCCCTCTTTTCCTGTCACTACAAGCCCTTGTGAAAAGTCCCTCTCCAGCCCTCTTGCAGGCCCCCGGTAGGTACTGGAAGGTGCTATAAGGTCTCCTGGGAACCTTCTCTTCTCCAGGCTGAACAACCTCATCTCTCACAGACTGTCTTCACAGGAGAGGTGCTCTAGCCTTCTGTTCATCTCAGTGGCTCTCCTCTGGACTTGCTCCAGCAGGTCCACGGCCTTCTTATTTTGAGGGCTATAGAGGTGGATGCAGTACATTAAATAGGAGAATCCTGAAATGCTTATGGGAGTTCATAGAAAATAAGTAACATGAATTTTTTGACCTTCAAAGCACTTTGTAGGTACTTCTAACACTTCACTATGTTAGTGAATCAGCTAGAGACTCATCTGATTCCCAGTGCTGAACCCCAGCTCAGGCAGTGGGGCTGGGGTCAGGGTGCTGCAGCTGCCTGACCACCCCTGGCTGCTCTTCTCCATGCAAGTCCAAGCCTTTGGGGGTTTTGCAAAGTGTTTGGAGAAGAAACATAGAGTCTAACATCTGTGTCCTGTTGTGCTGGGGAAAAACTGATTTCAGCTGTTTCCAGTGCCTTTGCTGGATTATGCTTTAACACAGTATTTATGAATGCAATGATTAAATGTACTTTTGAAGCAGCTTTTCAGGCAGCATGTAGTGAAAGTAAGGGCAGCTTTAGGAAAAAAGGCTCTCCAAGCAAGATCTAAAGGCAACATTCAAAATAATTCTTAAGAGGCATTTGCCTTCTCTTTCCAGAACATCCAGTCCTCATGTCTCCTCCTTTTTTACTTAGTCACTGCACATCATTTTTCCAAAGCCAACCTTCACAGCTTCTGTGCTCCATCACTTCCCAACTTGGAAATAATTTGCAGCATGTCCTTGTATTTGGATATATGAGACTCCCAGCTGGAGCCAGTCTTTGTTGCCCCTTGTGCACAGGACATACTTGATACATGAGTACTATGCCCCGTATGTCCATTACATCTGCATTTCTGCCAGATGTCCGGCCATATTCCTAACCAGTACAGTGTTTGGGCATGATCTGAATAGCCTGAACACCTATGGCAACCCCTGGCACTGAAGCTGCCACCTACCTGCCAACACAAATTGCTTTCTGCAATATTGGGGATGTTGTATTTGTTCTTGTGGACAGAGTGTGTCTGCTATTTCTCAATATGCTTATCTTGAATTGCCTTGTGGAAAGTAGCTCTTTCATCCATAACTCCTTCATCCATAACTCCTTCCTTAAAA
The DNA here is from genome assembly GCF_965178545.1 of Coloeus monedula. Classification (NCBI taxonomy): domain Eukaryota; kingdom Metazoa; phylum Chordata; class Aves; order Passeriformes; family Corvidae; genus Coloeus; species Coloeus monedula. Next base: position 51,716,397 of record NC_138785.1, on the reverse strand, counting down.
TCAATTATAGCAAATACCAACATTTTCAGAAAAGCTCAAGATGAGATTTTCAAGGGCACATTGCTCTAAACTGAGTTTAGTGTCTCAAAAACCAAGACAGAATGAGGGCTAAATATTCAGAACTGCAGAGGAACTGCTGCTAGATGGGTAAGCATGTCAGAGTAACTACCATAGTCTCAAAAGGTGAATGTTCCTTCCCACCTTCTCCACAATGAGACATTATTCTCCTTCTATATCTCAGGCCCAGGAAAGTCGTGCATAGCTTAAATGGAAACAATGACAGGATGGTAGAGGGAGTGTACAAAGCACCTATGCAAAATAAAAAGAAACAATATCTGGTTGAGCTTCCATCCGTTTTACTTGAGAGGCAGAGTACTTGTGTGTCGACAGTTACTAAAAAAACAGAAAACATGTTCATCTGCAGAAATCTAAGCTGGAACTGCCTGGAGGCTGAAGGGATGCTGGGGAACAGTAGATAATCTTGTCCTATTCTTTCTTTTCCCTGCTTATTGACTTCTGCCAGTGCTGGACACTAAATCTTGGGCTAAATGGATCCTGCATCAGACTCAGCACAGATACCTGTAAATTCCAACTGTGCAGCTGCTAAAGAGATGGAAAGATCTTCCTGGGGAATGAATGTATTTCCTCTTAGGTTGTAAATGGTGTGGAAGCAAATCCATCACTCTGCTTCTTCTCCACCATTCATCTTGGGCTGCTTTGAGATATCATCTTCTCTCTTAGCATTCCTTTTAGTATCAAGCATGCTGAGTAAATTCAATCTGGCTTTGCAATTTGGCCTGAGCAAGTGTAGAAATGAGAGTTTAAAGTAGTCACAGTTGTCTCTGTTCTGGTAGAGAACCCCCATAGCACACTGGACCAGAACAGCCATTGCATGGGGCTCCTTATAGTGGGAATGTCCAACCAAAAATCAAAATTTCACATGCTTTGGCAACAGCCTGCTAGCAAGCTGTCATCTAGCAATCTGCCAGGGTAAGTCTTTACCAAGTGGGGAGGTGTTGGCAGCTGAAACCCATGGGAGCAGAAGTGATGGGTCAGGGCTGCCCAATGCAGCACTGCTCACTCATCCTGTGTGTATCTGTCCTGTTTGGGATGCAGCTCAAATGCTTCTGAACAGCTTTTTGGCAGAAATTTTACAATGATTTGCCCAGCTTTATCATTTGTATCATAGTTCCTGTATCAGCTCATCCTTGTTATTGAGCTTTTTATGTCAATTTAAAAGTATCTATTTCTAGCTTTCATCAGTTTGAGCTTCTTATGCCATCTGCTAGATGTCCAAAAGTTGCTTTCTTACTAGAAAATTGTGATCTGCTATATTTACCCTTCAATCAGAGATATTAACTCATTTGGACCTGTTTTTTATCTTTGATCAATAGACCCTATAACAGTCACCAAAAGCTTTTGTTCCGTCTGATCAAAGTGGAAAAGTAAAATGTAAAGAATCACCTCCATTTTCCTTAGCATTCCTCTGCTTTTTGAGAAGAGCCTTATTCCTTGTCTATTTTCTCTCTTCTCCACCCTCTTAAGCCTCATCTACTATTAAATCTTATATTTTGGGTTGCTATTATCTTCTTGGAACAAGCAAAGCCCTAATTACACTGAATTTCTATATTATAAACACTGGGTAGCTGTTCCCTAGCCGGCCCTGCCATTTCTGGAGTAAAATAGCTGCTTGCATAAAGCTGCTCTTTGTTTTCCTTGTTGACCTCTTGCAGGTTTTTCCACTCTGCCTTCACTTTTTTTCTTCCCCCTTCTGATTTCATTAAAAGAGTAGCTTTCATTTTTTGTTTTGGGAGGTGTGTGCTTCCATGCACACTCATGTGCTGGCCCTTTTGTGTTGCTTTCACATCAAACTCAACAAAAGTGGAAAACTTACAGGGAGCAAGACCTGAGACCTCCAAGCCCCATCCAACCCCATGACATTGTCCTGCTCATTGCGCTGACGTTGTAATGTCAGACTGCAAGGAAAAGCATTCTGGAAGTGCACATAGATACAATTTTGTCAGATGATGACTATAATTCCATCCCTTCTACTCATTTTGGGGCTTATTGATTAGCCAATTAATAAATAGCCAGGTAACAACTAATTAAAAAAAAAAAAAGAAAAATGACTGCTCTGGTAAGACTGGAATCGACAATGGGAAAATATGGAGAGTCTCTAAGAAAGCTTGTCAAGCTTAATTTATAATAATGCTTTTAAGTTTATAATTGAAGTATCAGAAAGCTGTTCTGAAATATCTTTCTGGCAGGCATGTTCTCTTTTTTTCCCAGAATAACATGTGGTGCTAGGATGTCTTAGTAATCTCTTCCTAAAGAATTGTCATGAAATAAACAAAGTCACTGAGTTATGAGTATATAAGACTGTTACATGTGATCCCTTATCTCATACAGTCTGTTTCAGGGTGTTCCTAAGTTTTGTCAAAGTCAAATCCTGAAATGCTTCTTGGTAGGAATTTTCCATGGTTGTGGTAAGATGAGAAGAATACACCTCTGTGCAGGTGCAGTCTGATATACCAGTCAAATCAGACCCACAGAGGAGTGATGCCACAGGAAGCCTGTTCATCCTTTATTTTTCATTAGCATTTTTGTCTGTTCCCTATTACAGGGAATGCAGCCTCTGTGGCTCACAACAGCCAGGTCAGCTCTTCCCACAGCTTTCCATGTTCGCAGACATGAAAATCCATTTCTCAAGCGAACCGGAGGTGAACCTCTAAAGTTGCGCGGTGATTGTGATGTGTGTGGGAGCACTGCCATCGTTAGCTTGCTGAGACCATGGCAGGAGTAAGCTGGGGAGAGCAGCAGCCGGGGCAGTGGTCACATGTGGAAAAGCTACTGGTGCCTGATCCTTCTCTCACTGATGGCTCTTGCTGCTGGCCCCTCCTAAGCCCTGAGGAGATGCGTAATGCCATTGTGCAAGCAGCGGGAGAGAGTCGGGAGAAGAGATGAGAGGAGGCTGGTGGAGTAAGCCCCCGGGGAAACACAGCTGTCAGGGAATGGGGGTGTGTTGGGCCCAAGAATTATCTTAGTAATAAACCTACTCACAAGAATAAATGGGAACAGGAGAGCTGCCAGTTAATAAAAAATGGCTCATAGCAGAAAATGAGGGCTGAGCATCAGAAGCAGCCTGACAGCCAGAGTCACAGTGCATTGTGGCATTGCCCAATTTCATGTACAAGATGTTTTCTGTGCCAAAGGTGGGGCTTTCACATTGCTCTGCTGTGCCGTGCTTACCTGCCAGGGCATTGCTAGGTGTGCTTCTGCTGCTGTGCCCTCACCATCGCCCTGTGGATGCAGGCAGGCTGAGACGGGAGCAGCTGCTGGGCTGATCCTGCACAACTGCCTTGGGCTGCACAGCTCACCCCCCTGCCTCCTGCCTGTGCCAGTGCAAAGGTTCCTGTGGGGACGTGGCAGACCGCACCAGGAAGCTGAGCCTGGTTAAACACAAGCCCTCGCTCCTCTCCTTTGTCTGTCCTAGCCGGTGGGGGCTGGTGGAGCCAGACTGGGGCTGGCAGCAGCGGTTCTCCAGGGATGGTTACAGGTACTTGGGGTGTGTGGCTCACCTGCCACTGCTCTGGGCTGGTCAAAGCTGAGCCAGCTCCGGTCTGGAAACCTGTCATTCCCTCATAGCACCTGAGATTAAAAGCTCTGCCTAGCCTCTCCAGCTGGCATGTTCCAGGAGATTGCAGCAGTGCCTTTACAAAGGTACTTTTCATCTTTAGCTGTTATCATGCTTAGGCCAACATTTCCATGGATTGGGCAGACTGCAACAAAAAGCTGTTTAAATAATGGGACTAATGTCGCCCTAAAGAAGATATTGGTGTGTGTTAGCATGTGGAAGTGAAGCCAAACAAACAAACAAACAAAAAACCAAAAGCAAAAAGCTGCAGTTCTCAGGAGTCAGCAGGCATGCCACCCTTGGTGCTGAAGAAGACAATCTCCAGTGCCTGGCACTCTGACAACTGCTATTGCACCCGTCAGTCATTTGCGGTCAGTTCTCTGTGCTAACAGGAAAATCAGTGTGTACCCTCCAGACTGCGCCAGGAGCAGGTCATGGGCACAGTCTGCAGTTTCTTGAACATCTTCTGTCCCCATTAAGATTTTCCCAGCCCGTGTCCTCATCTCAGCTGACAATGCTGACTAAGCATTGCCTTGCCAAAGATGGTACCCTACTCATGACCTCATCTGCTGTGTCTCAGGGGCCAAGACTGCCCTTGTCCCTTCAGGGCTGCATGTTGGTCCCTGGGGATGCTCCATCAGGAGGGACTTGCTGAGTGTACCCTGGCGTCTCCACACATTCTTGGAGCATGCTCCTGATCCAGGGTGGTGGCAAACCTATGCCTCTGGTTGGTCTGAATCAGCTTTCTCTATCACAGTACAACAGAGTGTGCAGCTCACCAAAGACCCAGCTGTCATTTCAACAGTTGATGATATTCTGGAGACGAAGCACAAATTGTAGTAATTGCTGCTGCTTTATCTCAAAATGCAATTGGCTTTTTGGAAGTTGTTATTCATACTCTGGTTGCAAAAGCAAACGGTGGGCAATTCTCACCTGCAATGAGCTGACATGTCCCTAAATGCCACAACCAGGGAGAAATAGTGAAGCTCATTGAGAGTTTTCAAGCTAGGACAAACTTTGTGACCAAGTATTTGGTCACAAACAGCTGCCCAGTCCCAGCCTTACCCATGCTAAACCACTCTATAATGTTTTTTTTTCTCTCTTGTGGGCAAATCATTTACAGTAATTTAATGATCACAACCACATGAAATTCACTTCCTTGTGTTGAAAAAAAAAAAAAAAGACTAGAAAAATAGGATTAAATGTCTCAGTTTATCTTTCCACATAGGTCACATGGCCAAAACTGATTGTAAAATGTTGAAATACTAGTTTGAGGTGTAGTCAGTGCCAAGTGCTGTACATTTCCGTGTTCTCCCTCCCCTCCTATTGCTCACAAAGATGTCACAGAAAGACAAGGAAGTTCATTTTCTCAGGAAGCAGATTTTTTTTTAAAACATAAATTTAAAGTACCATTTATTATCCTTAAATCCAATCCTTTTAGACCATGGTTCTGTCCTAGTCCCAAATACAAAAGGAACAGCCTGAAAAAAAACTGGTACAAAAGCCAAAGTGTGTAACAAAGTCACTTAATGAGAGAGTGTCTCAAAACCCCACACGGGATGCAAGGAGTGGGTCCAGAAATGCGAGGTGAGACCCTCATGCACCATGCAGATTTTTGTGAAGAGAGCAGTGCAGGTCCCTGTGTTTTTGGGGTGTCTACACAGCCAGGCAGGGGGCTCAGGCAAAGGTGAGGTGGCTGAACCTGGTGAACACCTGCCTGGCAGGAACACTGAGGAAATTGGTGGTTTGAATCAGCATTTGGGAATTTGGCTCCTAAGGGTGATGGGTGTAAAGGAATTTGGGACTCAGAGACAGTACGGTGCCATACAAGGCTCAATTTTTCTTCTCAGCTACAAATTGTAGCAGACTTCCATGATTTCTTTTTCCATGAGCAGCAGCTTATGTTTGCTGTGGTGGAAGCAGCTTCAGTGCTCTGCCAAGCTCCCGGCAGCTGCCCCATTGCTGCTTGGATGCCAGCATTGCAGCTGCAGATTAGGATTATGTCCCTCTGTGTCCTGCACAAAGGCTGGTGAGCCAAGGGATCCATCTACTGGAGTGAAGCCAAGCTTTAAGAGAATACTTAGCTTATCCATGTGGCCAGAAAGCCTCCTGCAAGGGCCAGCATCTGAAAAGTCAAAGACTCTGGAAACTGAGGACGCCCTGTGTACAGCCAGTGCATGCGTAACAAGTTTAGTAAGTAATCCCCTGTCATTGCATGCCCTTTTGAGTGACTGTAAGACACCTTGGTCCATAACCTATGGATTTGTTACACAAGTGAGAATTGCTTATTGTAGTTATTGCTTCAAAGTTTTGGAACAAAGGACGCGCTCTAAGGGTAGGCTGTTTTGCTCTGACTTACTTAAATGCATTTTTCTTTCTGCTGGTTAGCTTGAGGTCACTCCTGTGGCTTGAGTAGGCTGTTTGCAGGGGTTTATTTCATGCTTCATGAAGATCTTTGGGTTTACCTGTGGCTTCCTGCTTCCCACCAGTGCACAGATTGCAGGCAGTGGCTGAGCTAATGCTGAACTTCTGTGATATTGCAAGAACATGCAAGGATGGTTTCAGAGTGCAACCTGGCTGGCAAAAATTACATGTGTGTGCTTGGAAAGAGGTAAAAAAAATAAAGAACAGAAGCATGTTTTTCGTCACAGTAGAAGTACAATGGTGTCAGCCAAAACAGGAGAAGTGACCCAGCTTCCTCCAGGGCAGCCACCGTGCTACAAATCAGCTTGCATGCAGAAGCACAGGAACAGCCAGGGTGGGCACCAGCCCACAGCTGAGGTTTGTGCTTGTATGTCTCCAAATGCCCTGGGGATAGGCTGCTGTGGGGAGCCCTGGGCAGATGAGGTGAAGCCTCAGGGCCCACTGGGGCAGAGTTTTAGCTTTCACAGTATGTTAGATGGAGATGTCTGACAACAGACACAGCTTGTTTAGACAAAGACACAAAGACATGTGACAATATGTTGGGAAGACACAGGCATGTGGTATATGTGGGACAAACCTGAGCACACCTGAGCATTTTTCCCTGTAAAGTTTTCTGGTGCAGACTAGTCACCTCCCACATTCAGGATTTGCAGTTTTGCCTGAGTGAGGACTGTGAGACAGAACTTCTGTCTTCTTTGATTAGGAAGTGAACTCCAGCTCTGGTCTTCTGGCTGGAGGAAAAAAATTCTGATCTATTCATCAGCTTGACAGAAAATATTTCATGTGGAAGTACTTACACAGTACCAAATTTCTAAAACTTTCCACGATCTCTTTCCTCTTTGGCAACTTGAACAATCATAATTGCATGGCATAGCCTGTCTTTGTGCTGAAAGGGAAGGACTTGGTGCCACGAAACTACCTTTTTTTATTCCCTAGCTTGCAGCTTCTCCCTGCAACACTGTTCCGACCATTTTGTTGCCAGGCAGGACTTGGCTTTAAAACTAAGTCAAGTATGATTCAGCATTTAATTGACACACTGGAGCATAAAACCTGACTTTTGCTGGCTTTTAGATGCACAGCAGAGGTAGTTTCTCTTGTTACAATGTAGGTCTTGAGTTTATTTATTTTACAGGTCAGCATGATGGGCCAGTTTTGTGGCTGACCGGCATCCGGGGAGCAGAGAGTTCTGTAAGTGCTCAGGTCTCATTCAGACCAGAAGTGTTAGGGGTGTAACACGAGCCACAGAGAAGGAGATGAAGTACTCTATCTACCTTTTCATATGTATGAAAATGCATTTTGCATATACTCTGAGCTCTAGTGTTTTTTTAAATGAGATGTTGCCATATCAGAGTGGTGCACTTGAGTTTCTTCTAAATCTGTTCACATAATTCTTGTATCACAGTTGTGCTACTGGATGGTGTTTCCCAAAGAAAGCTAAAGCTGTTTTTTAGTATGCTTTTCAGGATGATACCAGCCAGGGAAGGGCCTGTCTGCTCTTCGAGATCAGCAAGAAAGACATTCAGAAAGGGAATGGGATCACCTTGGCAGCATTTTGAGTTGTCACAGTGCCCAAGGGCTCAGCAGAGCTCCTGACATTCTCAAGGCAGCAAGGTCATCTTGAAAGCACAATTGCATTTCTCCGGCTTTGTTTATGTTAATATCCTGAGAATGACTTGCATATTTCAACCTTACGATGAGTTAATCATTAATTAAGATCTTACAAAACTGAAGTCAGAAATCAGCAATCTAGAAAAAGAAAGAAATTATCTTGTAAAGTGTATGTTTAGAAAAAGCTGTGTAGGTTAATTTTAATTTGGGATAGCTTAGATAGAGGGAAAAAGGGAAGAGCAGAAACACATTCCATTGTGGCACAGTTCATCTCATTGGACAATGCTGCTTTTTGTGAAGGTCATGCCTCACATTTAAACAGCTGTAAAGGGCTGTGGTTTGCTGGTGGTTTCTTTCTCATCCAAGTGAATTATAGAATCATTAAGGTTGGAAAATACTTTTAAAAATCATTGAATCCCACTAACCTAGCACTGCAATATTCACTGGTAAACCATGCCCCCGGCTGCCACACCCATATGCTTTTTTAACACTTCCAGGGAGTGGTGGTTCCACCACTTCGTTGGGCAGTCTTTCCTATGCTTCACCACCCTTCCAGTGAGGAAAGTTTTCCTGATATCCAATCTAAATCTCACCTGGCACATCTCCAGGCCATTTCCTCTTGTCCTGTCACTTGTTATTTGGGAGAAGAGACCAACCCTCACCTGGTTACACCCTCTCAGGCAGTAGTAGAGTGATCAGGTCTCCTGTGAGCCTTCTTTTCCTCAGGCTAAACAACTCTGTCTTCCTCAGGTGCTCCTCATAAGCCTTGTGCTACAGACCCTTCACCAGCTCCGTTGCCCTTCTTTGGACATGCTTCAGCCCCTCAATGTCCTTCCTGGAACTGAGTGGCCCAGAATCAGAAACAGAATTCAAGGTGTGGCCTCACCAGTGCTGGGTACACGGGGACAGTCACTGCCCTGGTCCTGCTGGCCACACTGTTGCTGACACAGGCCAGGTGCTGTTGGCCTTCTTGGCCACCTGGGCACAGCTGGCTCATGTTCAGCAGCTCTTCACCAGTCCCCCCAGGTCCTTTTCTGCTGAGCAGCTTTCCAGCCACTCTGCCCCAGTCTGTAGCACTGCCTGGGGTTGTTGTGACCCAAGTGCAGGACCTGGCAGTGGGCCTTGTTGAACCCCATAACTTTGGCTTTGGCCCATTGATCCATCCTGTCCAGATCCCTCTGCAGAGCCTTCTGCCCTCCAACAGATCAACCCTCCCACCTGACTTGGTGTCGTCTGTGAACTGACCAAGGGGGTACTCAATGCCCTCTTTCAGGTTGTCAACAAAGACATTAAACAGGACTGGCCCCAGTACTGAGCCCTGGAGAACACTGCTCGTGACTGGCTGTCAGCTGGATGTAACTCCATGCACCACCACACTCTGGGCTTGGCCATTCAGACAGATTTTACCAAGTGAACAGTATGTTTCTTCATGCCATGGGAAACCAGTTTCTCCACGAGAATGTTGTGGGAGACAGTGTCAACGGCTTTGCTAAAATAAAGTTAGACAACATCCACAGCCTTTCCCTCACCAGCTAAGTGGGTCATTCCTGATAGTTCCCTGGTTTCTCCTGCCCCTGCTTCTTGTAGATGGATGTCAGATTTGATACCTTCCAGCAACTGGGACCTCTCTGGTTAGCCAGGACTACTCCCTCAGACTGCTCTTCTCCACAAAGTTTGCATTTGCAGCAAATTTTCTCCAGGTGTACTTACACCATGGAAACAGCCAGGCAGTCTAGAGCACTGCAAATGAAGTGCACCGTAGCTTTCTGTGTGTTTGAAGCATGAAGCCTGCTGAAATGAAAAGGATGAACCAGTTCCCAGTGCTCCTGTCTGTCAGTGAAGACATACAACAGAGACACAGGAATTTGTGCACTGGGTGGATGGAAAGCACAGAGAGGTGTTAGCTCCAGCTCCATCTGCATCTAGGCACCGATTCTAAACTGCATGCAAAGAGAGATTTAGGCTGTTCAGAGGATGCTGGAAGAATGAAGAGATGCCCAATATGAGTGCTGGAAGGGTCCTTTGCAGGTGGTGGGACAGAGGAGTTAGTGGGACAGTTCATCTTCCCTCCCCACAGGAGTCTGCAGGGATGCTGGCTACACTGCCCTGCTCCCTTCCTGCTCCAAACACCCTCTTCCCAGCTCGGAGGGGAGCACAGCCTTGGCAGAGTGGGATGTCGCAATGAAGTAACAGTCTCTGTTTTTAAAGAATGCTTTATTCACTACATCCTAGAAATGTACCGTAAATGGAGCAGGAACTAAATAAACTCAGAGGCTTCTGACAATACAGAGAAGAGAGATACAATAAAATATCTAAAATATCAGCTCTTTTGAGAATAAGGCACACTAGCTTTGTTTTTTTTATATATACTTTTTTTTCGTAGTTTGTTCTTAACCTAAAGATGTTCACATTTCAAGTTATTAGACTTACCTCAGTAGTAGTGTACATGAAATGGTTTAGAAGCAAGTGTCAAGACAGGTATGGGAGGGAGGCTCAGCATGACCTGGCTGCCTGCATGCCTGGGTCCTGCCTGCATCCCTGGGTACTGCCTGCTACTGCCCTGGCACAGGCAGCACCACTGGTGGCCGGGGGCACCTCACAGTTTTCCCTCATTGACTCCTTTCTCTTCCTGCCACCTCTGTGAGTAACAGGTCCCTTGTCCTGTTGTCCGGGAGAGGATTAGTGGGAAGGGAGCCATCACCTCTCTCCTCTGTCGGTCAGCCATGGCGCGGGGCTGGAAGCGGGCCAGCAGAGGCCCAGACTACTAGACTGCCTTTTCCTGGCCACAGGGATGTTTGTGCACGGCCCAAGGACCCACGCTGGCATTTAGTGTTGAGCCATGCAAGGCCTTAGGCTGGAGGACTGGAGGAGGCAATGCTGACCTCTGTCTGGGGCTTCCCCCTCAGGATTTGCCCAGATCTCCTCCTCTCTCTCACCCTACACAACGGCAGGACCTTGGGGCTGAGGTCTGGGTGTGCTTTCAGATGTGCAGGTACAGACAATAAAGTTTCCTGGGAAGGGGTGTGGAGGGGCAGAGTCTGGCCTAATGGGTAACCTCATAGTGCTTTTGCTAATGGGTCAACAGGGTCAAGGGGAGCTCAGTTTGTCTGAGCAAGAGCACCTAAAATACAACCACTCAATTTTGAGGGAAGCAAAAAGTGTATTAAAAAAGTCACTTAACTGAGCTGCAGTCTGGAAGTGGTTCAGCTGTCAAAATATGGCCAACGTGAAACCCCTTTGGTATGTACTTATACCACAAAAAGTAAAGGAACATTGTTTACTGACTCCCTGCTTCTCACCTTTTGTCATCAGAGCTGTGTTTGCAGAGCTGATGCACTTCATACAAAGGGCAAGATATTTCTTTACCATTTTACTATCTTTTACATTCACTGCACTACTAAATAAAAGCCTTTAAACAGGCCACAAAACACTGCAATAATATATTTACTTCTTAATAAAACAAACTTTTTTATAACATTGCAATAAAAGGTTTTTGTTTTGTGGCAAACCACATACCATGTAAATTTGCAACATAAAATGACTTTAAAAATGTATATTAAAAGATATTTACAAGCTCTATGTCTTAAAATCATTGGGTCTAATCACTCCCACCCCTGATGTGCATGTACAACTCCAGTTGTGGAGAAGGGGAATTAAGAGTGGAAGGGAGGCTGGGAGGGAGGCTAGCCCTGTTTCACTAATTCCAGTATCACTACCACCCCTAGTACCTTTGAAATTTCTCATGGAACATGATGGAGCAATGGGGAAGTAATGCTGCACATCCTCTCAGCGAGAGTGTGGCTACTCTTGCTGACAGCAGCATACATTCTCAGTCACTACAACACATACTTCAAAGAATAAAATGAAGAGCATTGAAAAAAAGCCTTGGCTTTATACTGGATGAAGATCTAAGTCAAGACACCTCGCGTGAAATATCAGCTACTAGTTTCTGCATGTGCTCCAACTACAAGTAGCTTCAATAAATAGAAAATCCAGTTGCTAAGAAAAACTTGGAGCCTTTCTTTTGCTAAAAACAAGCCTGCAAATCACACTGTGAAGAGGTATGTGTAAGGAGGCTTTTTTTTCTTTTATCTTTTTTCCAAACAGGCAATATTAGTTACTTGTGATTTCAAATAAGAATGAGCAGATTGTATTAATGCCAGCACAAAAATGCAGAGGTCTTGCACATTTTTCAAATTGCACTTTCCAGTATATTTTTAAATAAGATACTTGTTGTTTTCTTCTTAAAAAACAAAACAAAACAAAACAAAAAACTAAGGTATGTATTCTTTAAATATTGAATATACTCTTCAAAATATATTGTTAAAACTTTCCCTAGCTGCTCAGGTGTGCTTTTTAATATATAGCTGATATATTATTAAAGGCACTACAAAATAGACATCTCTGGAGTGCAGAAATTACTAAAAAATAACCTTCATAACTCAAATATATTGAAAATATAACTGCTAAAAAAAAAAGACCCTATGCAACCCCACTACAATGCATATAAATGCACATCAGTGGTGGGCTGGATGCACCGAGGTCCTTTGGAAATGTATGAATACAGGCATGTTAAATTTTTAAAAATAGCCTAAAAAAGTTAGTGAAAACTTCAAGCATAGAAAATATTTCAAACGTGTTTTTCTATGACGTTCTTCACTTTCTGCATTGTTTAACCAAGCCCAAACGTTTACTCTTTTGCAGACAGTTCTTTCTTCATAAATAGTAAAGTGTTCCTTCAGTGTGTGTTTCTGCACCACCCTCCTCTGCCGACAGTTTCAGTACGTCTGGTAGACGTCATGGATGGGCACCTGGATGGTGGCAGCGGGGAATGCTGGGGGGATGTAGCCAGCGTATCCTCCGTAGGCAGCAGCAGCAGCAGCGGCAGCATTCTTCTGTAGCGTGGCTATTGTTGCTGTGGCTGCAGCAGGCGCCGCAAAGGGCACATAACTTGTCCCATAAATCCCGGCGGCAGGGATCCGCTGCACATTGGGAGCCATGGTGTACACCGGCGTGATGGGGCGACCCTGGAAGGAAAGGGTTCAGACCTCAAAAAAAGTACTTACTTTGCCCTGAATGGCAAACCCCCCAGAAGGGAAGGAGATAATGGGAGGGTAGGCAGTACATGCCCTGTTGATTGAGAGTTATGCTGTCATGGGAGGCTGTTCCTTCCCTCACAGTTTGGGTCCCCTGTAGTGGGGAAAGCAGCGGCCCAATGTGCAGATGTCTAAGACAGGTCAGATGAACTTCAGGGCTCTTGGGCGCTGTGACATCCTCAAGAGCATCTCCTGAATGGAAGCAGGACAAGAGTCTAGGGTTTCCCCCCACTGGCTATGCATAGCAGGATGCATGGGAAGCTGGAAGTATGGGAAGCAGAATTTCTGTGCTGAACTCACCTGGAAGGGAGGAGGTGTTGAGACAGCTGGTATTACAGCTGCGGCTGCAGCTGCTGCGGCAGCTGCTGCACTAGCTGGGTCCTGCTGCACAGCTATGGGGTTGATGATGTGCTCAACTGTGTGGATTTTGCCATCTTCCATCATCTTGGCTGGTGGTGCGGCCTGAAACATGGAGTACTGGGCACCAATGGCAGGGATGGCCACTAGGAGAGACCAGACACATCAGATACATCAGAAGAGCTTTTCCAGGACCTCATGTCAAAGAGCTCTCCATCCCAGCTGTGCCAACTGTCCAGCAGCAATCCTGTGCTGCTCTTACCAGGTGAGGTAGCCTTCTGTGCAGGCAGGGGACCTGGGGCACCTCTGCCCTCCCCATGTGTGGGAGCACCATGGCTGATGCACAGTGACAGGCCTGGTGCCGGCTGTTTGGTCTAGCATTTTCCCCCATGCTCCTGCCATGAGTGTCCTAGGGCCAGAGTCCTCCTGGCTACTGGGAGCTGCAACCCAGATTTACACAACCCTTTCTGACCACTGCTGTCCTTCCCACCACCTGAGAGTGTGGCCTGAGCACAAGGGGTAAGAGCGTGCAATGTCCCAGTGAGGTCCCCGCTCCAGCTGTTGACATCAAGGAATATGGTGCTGCCATAGGAAGAGCTGCTCCAGGACAGAAAGTTGTGGGTTGTACTGCAGAAGTTACAGGCAGCAGCTGGTCCACTTTACATGCCATCCTTTGGCCAACCCTGTGAAATATCAGCTCATTTACCAGCATTTCCCAGGACTGGCTTGGCTAAATATGTTTTATCCCATCTGTCTGCTTCAGGACCAATCTACTTAATGACATTAAAAAAAAAAAAACTTCTCTTTAGGAAATTCTTGCTCATGCCAAAATTGGACAACATGATACAATTAGAGCCATGGTCTTTCAGACAAAGGGAGAACACTCTGGTCAGAATAATAGTGTTCAGGTAGTGAGTTTATACATGGTCCAGAATGGAGCTTCATGGCTTGCTCAGGGAAGAAACATTCTTTGCTGAACATTCCCAATAATCACAATAATTGCATGTGGCCCCCTCCAATGTGCACTTGTAGCCCAGAAAAACTAACTGTATTCTGGACTGTATCAAAAGCAGTGTGGCCAGCAACCTGAGGGAGGTGATTTTGCCCCTCTACTCTGCTCCAGTTCTACTTTTACACCAAGTCCACCAGGTCAGCTCAAACCAGTTTTATCTCTGGTTTAAATATCCTGGATAATTTCTCAGCAAGGCAAAGAGCTTATATGCTCCATTATGCAATAACTTCTGGCAGAAAAACAGTAGCAGGTATCCTGGGTGTTGGGGTGACCTCTCAGGAGTATTCCAACTATTTGCAAAGAAATGAGCTTTAACGTTGATCTAAAAAGTAGGCAGGCTATTTTGCAGTCAGTACATTTCTACTCCTCTGTTCTGGTACTGTGCTTTCGAAGTCATACCCTCTTCATGACAGAGGTAAGTCTTGCGTGTGGTACCTTTTATTAGATCAGCTGATCTGACTGGAGAAAACAGACCAGGTACTTCTGTGCTCAGAGGCTGTGCTGGAACCATATGATAGGGAAAGGTCTGATAAAAAAAATCTGAACCTCAGCATGCTTCAAGTATAGAAACACTTAGACTTGAGCTTCAAGCTTTTGTTTAGCAGTCGAATGAAATACAGATACCACTAATAAGCATGCATTTCCAAGCTCACTTTTCAAGCATCCTTTAGTAATACCTGGAATCCCTGAAGTATCTTTGCAAATACGCATAGTGGTAACATTTTCTGGTGGTGAGTGGGTAGTTTTCTCAGGAAGTCTGATCTTCCTTTGGAAATAACTCTAATCTTAATGGCCTTCCTTTGTCTCTAGACTTCTGACATTGTCTTATGCAGCTGTTATGAAGAACTCTTCACAGCCTTCATTAGATGCAAGCTGTAATTTTCACTGACATGAATGGAACATGTTTTGGGAAGCCACTGTAGCTCTATTATTAAACAATGCTTAGATCCTGCAGTTACAGTTTATGTGGAAAGAGAAACGGAGAGAAGACATGAGGACTTCTGCAAGAGGGCTTGTCTCCATCACCTTCAAGGACCTTCTTCCTCAGGCTACTTTTTCAAATAAAAAATCTTTCCAAACAGGATCTTGAGGAATGGCAGAGCTTCAGCTTTCATCTTGTTCACTTGGGAATGGCAAGGGCTGGGTAGTCAGCTGAGGAAGTGTCGGAAGGAGGCAATCCCTTCCCCAGCCCTTGGACTGGCTCATCAGAGCCCGGCAGAGATGAGAGCACTCCTGTAGGCACTGCACTGCTGCAAGATGGACCCCGAGGGCCTCCTGCATTTCTCCTTCCCCATGCCACTGATGGAGATGGAGAAGCTTGCCTCAGCAAGGGACTTTCCTGCAATGGGAAAGCCCCAAATCATTTTCTCAGCCTTGTACCACTGGAGAAATACGAACGAAATGGGAGGGCTCCAGCCCGGCTGGAAATCTAAGATAGGAATCTCCCAGGGTGAAATTAGCATTGAAGACATTAAAAGAGAGAAAGATTGCTCTTAGTCACCATATTCTAGTGCACATGGCTAGAAGGAGAGCAAAGTCTGCTTCCTCCTCAGGAAATGCAGAAGGGGACAGGAGTGCGCATTGCTTTGGTCCTTTTTTCCTTTGGCCTGAAGAGTTCCCAGATATTCGTATCCCCCCACACACACTGTGTGCCTCTTGTGTGAAGAGAGCCTGGCCAGGGTCAGGAGGCACCCCGCACAAGGGAGCACTGAGCCCCAACCTTGGGGCCGCCCCCACTGCTGCAGTCACAGTCACAGACTGGCCCTGGAGGGCTGCTCACATGCTTGAGACAGGGCTTGGAGTGGGGGCTTGCCCACCACCCCTGCTTTCCTCCCCTCCTTACACATACTAACCTGCACCAGGCTTAATGGCCACTGGATTGACTGCAGGTAACTCCAAGTTGGGAACCAGTTCATATCCTTTCTCTTGCTGTTTTCCTTTGCCTTCATGGTACCTGCTGTAGATCCCACGGCCAGCGGAGTATCCCCCCAGGTAGGAACCCCTGGGACCCGGGGCTCTGTTGCCAGCTGCACCTCGCCCTCTGCCTCGTATGCTGCCTGCTTATGATAACAACACAGAAGATGGTGAATAATGGAGAGTGACAGCCCCGTGGGGAGCACGAGTGACCCCAGGCTGAGATACAGAGGCTTGATCTTAGAAATGTGGCTGCTGAAGTCAGCAGGATTGAGTCTTAGCGACCCCACTTAGGAAAACAGAAGTGCCTAAGAAGCATCCCATAAGCCTATGCTTATTTAGCTTTTGATGTTTGTGAGCATATATTAATTGCTCACTTATATTGAAGCAACTCTTGTGGCAAATGTTATGGGTTCAATGCAGTCAGTAGAGAGAGAGGGGATCCTCAGGGTGATTTCTGTGCATTCGGAACAGCTTCTGCTTTCAGCTGTCCTCCAGAGGAGACCCAACTTGTCAACTGGCTGCAATGGGACCCTGCCAAGATGGCACAGCATCATACCTGGCCTTTACCCAACTTTGTCCCACCACTGCATATATTTTTATTAATGTTTAATTGTTTTCTCTGTTATTTTATTAGTAAGGTGCATATAACCCATTTCCAAAAATACTGCTTTTATTCATCTTAGTGACTCCACATGTGTTATGACAGTGCTTTAAACACAGCAGTATTAATGTGCTCTATGATGGTCTAATTGACTATTTAGACTGTTACTCAACTCCATCATAGTTCATTGCAAGTACAAATCTGAAAATTGAGAAGAAGCTGAAATTCTTGAACAACTAGGGTTAAAAATACTTCTTGGTTTATGTGAATGTTTAAGAATATATTCATGCTAAATTGCTTCTTCTATGGAAATACACATCAAATTTCAGGAAACTGTAATTCCTGTAAGTACAGGATAATTATAATTATAATACCAGTTATAGCTGTTAGGGTCTTTTGATGAATAAGTGATTTTTGGTTAATTTTTATGACTGTAACTGATAACTAATTAAGGTATACATAATAAAAGAATTATTTTTCACTCGTGATTCCTTCTGCTCGTAGTTCTCAAATGACTTTACAAAGGACAGCATTACTGTCATTTTAATGCAGAGGGTAAATGACACCTAGAGAGCTCCTAAGGCTTTCCCTAACCTCCCTCCCTTTGTATAACTAGGTCACCATACTCACGCCTCTAGAGCACTCTGTCATAGGATCAAGCTCTTTGAAAGGAGACATCAGAAGATGGAATCCTTAGATTTGCTCAGACTTAGTACAACACTCATAAAATCCAGATCCCTCTCTTCCCCATCCCATGCTTGGTCTGTTAGCTCATTCTTTACCATATATTTGATACCTTTCCCATGCTAGCCTGTACATTACTAATTATTTATGGATAAATACACTTTGTGTACTCATAAACTGTAGTCATAAACTAAAGTAAGACCAAACAGAAGTATGACAAAAAGACCTATAAAAGAGTATTACGAAAAAATTGCATGCTAGTAGCTGTCCTTTGGCTGAGGCAGGCCTCTTGCATCAGCCTAAGGTCAAACCTGCCCATCACATCCCCTAAATGTGCTTACTAACCTTTCACAAAGTAATCTCTGTTGGGGCCGATCAAGGCATTGTATGGATATCCATAGTATGCTAGTGTGTATGGATCACAAGAGTAAACATAGTTGGGTTGCTGAGTTACTTCAGAGGTTGCTGCAGCCCCTCCTTTTGCTGCTTTCTGGTAGCGAGTGTACTGCTCCTTGTCTACCGGCTTGGCCAAAGTAACCTCCAGGCATGAGCCTTCTAGTTCAACACCATTAAGGTTGTTCATGGCATGAATGGCATCTTCCCTGGTTGTAAAGTGCACAAAGGCATAATCACGTATTTTTTTCACTCTCTCTACACAGCCAGGGTTAAACTGACCAAACACCTTTTTAATGGTGTCCTCTGTGGTCTCAATCATTAAATTCCTCACATATAGGATTTTAACAGTCTCCATGACATCTTCATCCACATCTATCTCTGGTTCTGCCCAGTCAACAGCAATTTGATGTCCCCACAGCTGGATCCTTCCTGGCATGAGTTTTCTCCTGGCCATGGCTGCTGCTCGATGGCTCTCATACTCCACAAAGGCAAAACCTCTGTTCTTCATTTTGTCTGCAGCGCTAGCATACACGATGACATCCAGCACACCTTCTGTCACCTTGGCAATCTCTTCCAGGATCTCCTCTCTCTTCTTCATCTTGGGAATGCCTCCGATGAAGAGCCGGCAGTTATCCACACTGCAGCACACACCCAGCAGCCTGCCGGGGCGGATTTCATAGTTGTTCAGCTCCCTGACAGCACGCTTCGCCTCATGCTTCTGTGTGTACATCACGAAGGCGTAGCCCCGGTTCTTCCCATCAAAGTCCATCATCAGGCGCATTTCGTAGATGCGGCCGACAGACTCGAACACGGGAACGAGCTCATCTTCATAGACATCACGGGGGATTTTGCCCACAAAGACTTCGCAGCCACGAGGAGGGTGTAGGCCCTCCCAGCCGGGAGGAGGGCCTCCATACTTGCGTTGCCCGTTCTCCTGGATCATACTATATCCAGTGCGGGCCATGAGGGCCAGCAGAGCTGCCTCGTTGGGTGCACCAGCAACACCTTCAGGGACTTTTGTGGTGGCCACATTAGTGGAATCATTGCTCATCCTTGCAGTGGAATCCTCAGCGGTCATGGCGTCAAACTCATTCACAGCGTGATAAAACCTGGGCAAATGAAGAGGGAGGACACTCGTTAAAAACTATTAGCTACCATCAGAATTTCACCTCTCTCTTTCATTTTCCTGGAGTTGTTCTGCAAGTTTGTTTTTCAAACTGGGACTAAGGCTGCAGAAGAACAGAGGAACAAGCCACACCAGCCTGAAGAGTGATACTGCAGGGACAGTGCATTCTGGACATAGGCACAGCTCCTCTTTGAGGGAATGGTTGAGGATCACCTGCCCACACATCCAAGGCATCAAGAGCTGCTGTCACAGGACACCAAAGTCACATGAATGGATGCCACCACCAAGTACCTCAAAATCTCAAGACCTTTGAGAGCCTTGTCTCCTCTTTGAAATGGTAGGAAGGAAATCACACAGAATTGGGAGAGAGAGGGAAGCCAGTGGTACCCAGAGCCTTCCCCTCCCTCTCAGCCACTCGTCTGTTAATCCATTTACTCCTGAACAGCACAAGCACCAGGTGCCATATTCAATGGTGAAAGGTGGCAAATGCATGAGAAGCACCAGACACTGTTTCCATTTGATAACAGCCTTTTGCTCCTCTAGACCTCCACAGTAACTGTCAAGTAGGAAATAATAAATACACTTTAGCATCGGGGGTGGGGGGCAATTCTTGTTCTCTTGTGCAAAGAGTGATCTGATAAGCTTCTGAGCTGCCTGCTGCTCGTGTTACAATGTCTAACATGCTTGTCTCTTCCATTATTACAGCAGGATTTGACAAAAGCTGTAGAGAATCACTCCTTTATGAGAGGCAACTCGCTTTAGACCAAGCGGACAGCACAGCACTGCAAAGCCAGCAAGAGGAAGGCAAATCTCAGAAACCTCATTCTGCATTTGAACACAGGCAGAGAGCAGGAAATGCAGACATACAGGAAATGACGATGCTAATAACCAAAACTGCAAGACGGTGGGCTTTCTTTCTGAGCACAATTAAATAAGACACCTTGGGACGCTGAGACTAGTTAGCTCACTGAATTTTAAAGCTGCAAAGGTCCAGCAGACAATTTAATACAAGTGACTGTATATGACACGGACCATTATATTTTATTGTTACTTGCACACTAGGTCCTATAGCATTTATCTGAGTAAATTGTGTCTTGGCTTTAAGGAAATCAGAGAGCTGCAGACCCCACCACTTCCCTGTATGGCTTGTTTGCTAACCACGCCATCATACAAGCAAGTGTGCAGTATTTTTTATGAGAATTTGTCTGGCTTTTGCTTCCAGATAGGATTACTTGTTAAGCCTTTCTCTGATAGACTAAAGAGTCTTTCAAGACCTCTGCTTATGTCTTGTAATGATATTTAAGTCATTTAATCAAGACACTACTCTGTCTTTTGAATAAAACTTGCAGGCTGAGCTCACAATTAGTCATTTTTTCACCTAAAATTCTTGTTTGTTGGTCTTTGTCCAGTTCTCCAGATCTTCAGCCTTTTCCACCTTTGCTATATACAGGGATGAAGATCATCCCTCCTTCTTCTCCCCATGTCTCTGTATTGCCAAAGCCTGTTTCTTCACATCTTCTCACTAGCAAATCACATGGAGTTGGGTGTTTTTTTTTCAATTCTAACCTCAAATCCTTTATAGAAGCACCACTTGCTGTGGTTATGTCCCATGTAGCAGGCATGACTTACTATTTTACTCCTTAATGATACAACCTTGCATTCAGCCCTATCCCAACTGCCTTTGAGTAGATCCCACCTATTGAATGTTAACACAATTGGCTCCTCCGTATTGTGTTTTACACCTCCATCAGTCTTTCCTTCACTGATTTATTTGTCATGATTTGCATTCATCACCAGTCTGTTGATGGAACTGTCAAAATACACTGACCCTTGTAGGACACTCTGCAAACCACCGTAAGAAATGCTCCTAATATCTGAGTTTGACACGGTTATTTAAAACCAAAAAAAAAAAAAAAAAAAAAAAAAAAGAACGAAGCTTCAGACAGATTTATTTATTCTATGTAGTTGTCTTATTCAGTGAGACACAGGTTTCTCTCTGTCCCACGAGGACTCAGACATACACCCTTCATTTGAATGATTTGGCCATTGCATTGGTTACCATGTAGGAAGATCTTTCACTAGTACAGCAAGCCCAAGCCCATAAAAATATAAGGACAAATTTTAAGCACCAAAGTCTGATTTGTATGGTTCACAAAATCCATTTAAATCCTAGTAACCTCAGCACCTCAGATTTTTTTCAGTAAAGGTCCTGAGCTGCCCAGAATTGTGCTGGTCTATACCCAGAGATGCCTCTGCACTAGCCAGGGCAAACACCACTGTGCTTGGTTCATCTCCTAAATGCATTTGGGATTGGGAAACCAGACCTCTGAGCTTTGTGGTGGGACCTGATCCTGCATGTGTTTTTGGGCCATGAGTGTTGCATGCTGATGCTTCTGAGCCATTTTAATTTAAAAATATGGAGAGCAGAGGAGAAGATAAAGAAAGTGGAGGGCAGTAATAGTGATGCTGATGCTCAGGTAATACTCCAGTAAAATAATTCCTTTGAAGCCAGGTCTGTCATGGATAGCTTCTTGTTTTAAAATGCTGTTGATACACGTTTCTCTCAGATTCAAATGCTACCCTTTAACAGTCAGACATTTTAATTTTATTCCTGGGAATTATTTGAAATAATTAAGAAAATTAAGGCAGAGTAAAACAGCTTCACTTTTTGCTTCACAATTTGCTCCTAAAAGTGTAACTTCACCTTTCTTGGAATAAAAGCAAAGCTTGTTATACAAACACTTTGGTGGGAAATAATCATTACATTTACATGGGCCACCTGTTGGCAAGTGAAGTACTTATCACCCCAAGTTAGGCTAAATTTAAAAATTAGCAATTCCATTCTAACCACCAGTTTTAGGTCAACTTACAAAGTAAGTCTCTATATCTCTGTTATCTGCAGGGCTCTGTGTCTGGGGCTATAGTCTGGAAAGCTACAGATGATCACTGGGATTGTGGAGTAAGGGGAGACGAAACAGAATCTCCCCTGACCCCCAGAAACCAACTGGTAATTCAGTGACCATGCAGGAGATTGCAAATTCTCCAGTACTTTGCGTTGAATCAGCAGGATGATTTCTTGTATCGGAAGTTATACATGAAGCTGCTTCTAAGTGCTGCTGGCCATCTTTGCTGCAGGCACTCCATACATCATTTGTAATAATGCATAATTAAAAATTCCTTGTGAACCTAAAATGCATTTATCCCTATGTAATTTATTGGGAATCAAGATTCACGATCAAATGTGGTTTGGGTTTTTTTCCCTGTGCAGCTACCCAGAGCTGGGTTTCATAAGTAGGTACTACCTAAGAAAGTTATAGAGCGCATGTAGTCCTAATTGTTGTAACTAAATACATGCTTAACAACTTAGTCATTGCTACGTTATACAATCAACATTTTACATAGTTCAGATATCATTTACCTTGATGAGAAAATGCACAAGCTGTCTGGTCTGAGAACTCTTCTCTCCTGCTGTTACTGCCTTACAAAATGGGCTACCAACAAAACCTAACCCTTTTCAGACTGAAATGCAATCCCTCTCAAGAAAACAGTTTTCGAAAATACCAGTTTCCAAAGTGTTCAAACCTACTTGTGCATTTTTTAAGTCAACAGTAAACTGTTCATGAAAACTTACTACCATGTGTTGCGGGTGAACACAAGGCATGGGCTAGTACTACGGGTCTAGTGGCCTTAATAAAGCCAAGCTGATTTCCAACCATCCAATATGTGAGATTAATGCTAGAAAAGGCAAAAATTTAATCTCCATTAAAATGCAGTGTCTTGTGAAATATAAGTGCTTGGTTTCTAGACTCTGAGGAGGAAGGTACACCTGATCTTGATAACATGGATTCATAAAAGAGAGAGACAAAAATATTTCTAACAAGAAAGGTTGTGTTTTGGAGACAACTAAGTTTTAAACTACTCATTACCAGGACTGAAGCAAGTCCTTGGCTTCTTCTCAGAAAAAGGTAAATCCTGCTTGAGTGTTCAACACCATGTTAGATGAATGGTAACATCTGCCAGCCTACAGGAGCAACGCTTATGAGCCCCTCAGTTCAGCATCTCTGCTCCAAGGACTCTTCCTTGCGCAGGTGAACTCTAAGACACATACATTTTGCTGAAACCATTCAAATTTCATTTCACTTTGCTTACAAAACTCCTCTGCTGCCAATAGGAAGGGTGTAAATTGTTCTTGCCCTAAACATTAATTACCTGCTTTTTAAAGGTACTTTTTTTGCACATCCCAGAATATTAAATGGCAAACTTATTGTGCTGACAGTGACTGACCTAAAGCATACTGTGAGCAGGCTGATTAACTGAGGCAGGTATTTTATTAAGTAGAAATACCACACCTTGATTAACAACAATACAGGGCCAAATGGTGATGTCCCTTGTCCCAGGGCAAAGGCAGCTTGGGGCCTCAGCAAGAAAGCAATGCCCAAAGTCCACATATCAACTTATACCTGGGTTAGTCCAGCACTGGGCGGTGCCCTGTGAAGTAAGGCAGACACGTGCTCCTCTGTTGATCCTAGTGTGGTCAAATAGGCTTTTACAAACACAGGGACACAGCCAGTGTCCTTGTGGCAGTAACTGAGTGTCCACTTCACTCACATGCTCCCATAAAATGAGGTTGTTTATGTTTAGACTTAATTCATCCCTCCAGTTTTGTGTTACATAGATTTAGTGGCATCACGTGTCCTTCTGTGGGTGACAAAACTGCCAGCAGTCACAAAGCCCGGGGACAGGTGCCAGCACCATCACAAATAACAGGAGAGACCAGGGAGATCTGCTGTCTCTGTGATAACCGTCCAGGGGAGGGATGGGGACACCTGTGCCCCACCTGCAGACCCTGTACCATACACACTCCCACTGAGCTGACAGGGCGCGTCCTCATGGACGCTGCACAGCCACCGCTTCCTTCAAAAAACTGTCACGGTTTTGCATTTTAAACCACAGAGAGAAAGACGGTTGCTGAAATTTCAAATACACCCTGTTGGCAGAAGGAAATAGCAGCTACTGGTTTAAATGTGACCTTCCTAGTATTTTAGTTGAAATAATAAGGGAAAATGTTGATCCTGATGATGATGATAGGCAGCAGCTCTAAAAGCATGGCTGTCATTAAAGTTCTTTATTTTCAAATCCTGACTCTATTCTCATGATAATTTTATATTCATAAAGTGCATACAAAACCAACAGCTTACTAAGAACTACTGTGTAATTTTATCACAAACATCAGACACCCCAGAAATGCTCCTGCCGAAAACCCAGTTTGCCTGTTTAGAGATCTATTGGCTGAACAGAAAAATTCAGTGGCCTCATCAATTCTAAATAAGGTAGTGACTTGTGCATTGCTTCAAGTGTCATGTGCAAGTTACCTTCCTGTTTAAAGATAATTACAGTATGATTATACATCTCTTTGCTCTTTCTTGCCAAGACTGTCACTCTTTTCCTCCTCACTATTTTCATAAATGAGCTGAACAAAGCAGGTGTCTCTGAGACTGTTGTCGAAGCTGAGCCATGGCATGCCCAACTGCAGGATTCAGGGCCAGTGTGGTTTTCAACAGGAATTGGACCACACTTTGTTTCCTACATTCTGCCATTAATAAAATGCAGGTGTCCAACATGGAAACTTGT
Source organism: Coloeus monedula (assembly GCF_965178545.1). Taxonomy (NCBI): domain Eukaryota; kingdom Metazoa; phylum Chordata; class Aves; order Passeriformes; family Corvidae; genus Coloeus; species Coloeus monedula. The sequence continues at coordinate 51,691,911 of NC_138785.1, read as the reverse complement.
AGTGGGTCAGTGCAAGAGAGTGCAGCATTTCAGCGCAGCTTTTTGGCCAAGGCTCTTTTCTGAAGGTTTTTCAGGCAGGAAAGGGAAGGTTACATGGGATGGATGACACCTTAACCCTTTTACAAAAAAGCAATACCTGAGGCCAAGAGGCCATGACAGTGTCTGCAGTGTGTCAGACACATTTCTTTACCTGCAGCTCAACTAGGTGAAGAAGTTGCCCCAGGCTAGGTGAAACATTTTGAAAAGGTGAATTTTCTTAATCTGGATCATTTTGGCAAAACTGTGGAAAAAGTGGTGAACTGCATCAGCAGGCCTGAAGGGACAGGAACACCGGCTGCCAAGAGACTTGATGAGTAGCTTGTGATGAGCAGCTTGGAAGAAACTAACCTCAGAGATCATTGACAATGACATGTCTGTCTGCTGTGCAATTTATCCTGCTGCCAGCACCACTAACGGACTGCTTATTCTCATCATCATCTGCATGCCTGAATTGGGTCATCAAACTTGTCCCTCTCCAGCCAGGGTCAGGAACTTTTTGGCTCAGGTGCTGCACGGAACACAATGAGATGTGCATGGAGTGCACTTGCTGCACTGCGTATTTCCCATGTATGTTCAGACAAGAACATGTACAAGCAGAGGCTCTCTGCCCACTAGAAGTACTGTACTTAAATATAGAGAGCAACAGTGCCTGAAGAGGTAGGATAAAACCAGCCTACTAAATCCTGAGGCTAGCTGTTGAAATTAGGACAAAAGGAAACCGCCTCAAGTTGCACCAGGGAAGGAAAGATTTCTTCATTGAAAGGGCTGTCAAGCATTGGAACAGGCTGCTCAGGGATGTGGCTGAGTCACCATCTCTGGAGGTATTGAAAAGACACGTAGATGTGGTGCTTAGGGACATGGTTTAGTGGTGGACTCGGCAGTGTTCGGCTAATGGTTGGACTCAAGGATCTTAGAGGTCTTTTCCAACCTAAAGATTCTATGATTTTATGAAATTCATCCTTCTGCTATGGTGACACTTGATGTCCTAATCTACAGCCTACTATCAGAGTTATGACCATTGATTTCATTGCAAGAGTTTGTATTTCATGCTTAAACTTCAGTTTTATTCTGGTCAGTTAGTTATGTTCCCTTTTTATGGGGCAAGGTAATGTTCTGGGCCTGAAAAGCAGTTTTCAGCGTGGATTTACTGCAGAGAGAGTCTGTGCATCATTTCCAGTTGCTTAAATTTGTCCTAAGTGGCTAAACATGTTAAAAATGTTTGGTTCCACTTAAAACTCAAAAAATCTGTTGACTCTGACTTTTGATTGTATTAGGTTCAAAGAAAGAAACAGAAAATAAAGTGTGATATTTCTAGCGGTACTCACATCTAGCACTACTCCCCTGACATTGGTTACAAGACTCTAATGGCTGCAATTGGGATATATTTAAGACAGTGATGAGCACTACAGAAAATCCTGCTTCAGAGGTCTTGCAGGGACATGTAATGTTATCCACGCACCAAACAAAAGCAATGTATTTGGCTTAAAAAATTGTAACAAAATGACTAGAAATCTGTTCTTTTTCTTCTTACTCCTTTTTAGGAGGAAAACATCTGAAATTATTCTGTAAATTAACATCCTGGAATTTCCCAGGTTAAAACTCGAATGCTAATCAGATAATTCAACAAGGAATTTGTACAGTCAACAACTGGCTACAGCTTCAAACTAGGATTTGAAAGTTAAACTTATTTTCATCATTGTCATTAGAAAAATAATAATCATGGATCTAATTCTCTTAACCGTATTATATCAGTTCCCTTAGCCAATTAATCTTACCTCACAGATATTTTATGTACGATTTAAAAAATTGAGCTAAAATTATGATTCCCATACAAAATAAAGTCACCTTGTATTGTGTAAATGTCCTGCCTATTCTGTTATATTCTGTTATCAACCCTCTCTGCATCTTTCTATGGTATATTTAATCTTGTGTGTGATCCACTTGCATTATCAGTAAGCACTATCAATGCCTAGCAGTGAACATTCCCAGGAGAAAGACCCCTCAATGACCTGACTTTCTGCTTAAAAACTGCAAAAATTATATTCAGTGAAATGCGGGTAATGATATTTCAAATAATAAAGTAAGAAAACTTTCCTGAGTGTAGCTTCGTTTCCTACCATGGCTTTTGATGATCACAAGCCAAAATGTGTTCATGAATATACGTTTTTACTATGGCAAGAATGAACCCATGCTGTTGAAAAAGTTATTGATGTATCACAGCACCACCAACACCTAGAGCATCCTATTAACATGACCCTGCTTCTGCAATGTGAATTCTGTTAATGCAATGTGTATTTCCTGAGTCTTTTTATGTTACTGCAGAGCCAAACCAGTCACCTCAACTTAAACCACTTCTGAAGGAAGTTTGGGTAAGCAAAACCCAGTCTCCTCCCTTGTTTTCTCCAAGTCATTCAGAACTTTGTCCAACAAGTTGTGTAATCCCTGTGTTATCCTGTTTGCCCCAGCTCCATCTCTTTTACCCACTCCAAACTAATTCAAAACTCTCAGCTATTTTGATAGGACTTGTTACTGGCTGAGGCTGAAGTTATTACCCTGCAATATATTGAAGCCACATGTTGAAGAAAGCTGAGAAGCTGAGAGACGGTTTGTGTAATCACTCTTATCAGTTGTCTAAATCAGGAAACAGCACAACCATTCCCTTCTCCCCAAATTCCCATATTTCAATCTTTCAATAAAGTTTATCATTACCATGATCAGACAGGAAAACACGTGATATATGAATTTCAGTGTCGTCTTTCCTATTCTGGATTAGCTGTACTTGATGGGAAACTTTTTGCAGTGTTTCTTTACCACAAATTCAATTAAACACTGTTCTCAGAGATGCTGATACAGGTAAGTGTGTCCTCTTCATTAACTGTCTGCTTTAGAAAACATTCTGCTTGGAAAGGGAGAAGAGTTTATTCAGAATGGACTAGAAGCTCATAAGCTTTTGCCATAAGAAAGACAGGAAAAGCAATGTTCTGCAACTGAAAAACAAAACCACAACTAGACTCATCTGTTAATCATTACACAGGAAAGATAACACATTCAATTATTTCACTTCTTGTCCTTCTGAAGAAAAATCTTATATATGAACATGGTGACTTAATTCAATCATTGAAAATGTCTGTCAAAGGCTTTGCTGAACTCTGTGGAGCAGGGATATGCGTGCACACGCTTCTTTGTTTTTGTAACACAGGACACTTTATCTATCTGTCTGTCTGCATAAACATTACAGTAATATGTTTCATTCTGCAGTGCAACCAAGAATATCTTAAAAAGTTCATAACCTACAGTTGTCTTTTCAGCTTTTCTGATCAAAGTTTTTCCTCTCACTCTCCTGGAGTGAAACATAGCACATCCTGCCTGCTCATATAAAGTCTACTCGCTTAGTCTAATTTATTACAATAAAAATAGGTTCAGACTTTTCAGTTTACCCTAATCCCATGCACTACTCTTATTGCAACATCCTTAGCTTTGTGTATACCACATGAACACTGCAACAACAGGGGGCCCAACCTGCAACCTTGCTTTCAGCAGGAGGCAGAGATTTCAGGGAAAGCTGAAAGTGGCCCAACATGTTCCCTCCCCCTCAGGTCACAGAAATGAAAATCAGCATAAAGCAAACCACAGTTGGGATGTGAATGTTTGCTGCTGAAAGTACATTAAACTCAAAGCATTTGGCTTAGTCAGTGGCTGGGGTTTTGTACTTTTTTTTTCCTGTGTGCACTGACATTTGACCCTTTTTATAATATGCACCTTGCACCACTGGAACCCAGTTAGTTATTAATTAAACTCAGGTACCAATGGCTGACTTGTACATATCACCATTTTAACTGCCTGGCGCTGCCCGTGCACGGAGGAATGGGGGCTGGAAGTCAATCGTTTCTGCTGTGAAATTCTGTCATATCGGCAGAAAGGAGCTGCAAAGTGCAGCAATTTGTACCTGACCTCTGATCTAAGAAGTTTGTACAGACCTTTGAACGTTGGATTGGAGAATTGAGAAACAAGGCTTACAAGTACAAGGAAGAGATTTTTTCGGCACTCGTTACCTGTGCCCAGTGTTAATATTATAAATTTAAAAAAATGTTTAACCAAGGCAGGAACTCTCTCAGGGGGCACCACTCCTGTGTTGGGTTAATTTAAGACAATTTAAGTCTACTGAAATTACAGCTCACTTGGAAATACCTATAGGTTTGAATTGAAATTTCTGTTCACTCCAGAAAAGGAGTGGGATTTGAGACAGATATAATTTGAAATTCACCTTTTGTTGACCTTAAGTGAGATTATTTATTTTTTTAATTAAAAGCTGAAGAAAGAAGACAAGGATCATTTGATTCAAAATAATTTTTCCAGCAAAGAATGGAGCTGAAATGCAGAACTGAATGGAAATTATTAAAAAGAGTAGCAAAATGGCGACTCCTTTGTTAACTTCATTTTTATGCAACATATTATCTAATCTTGGTTATACAGTGCAGAGCTATATGAGAAACCCATGGAAAAATAATCAACAATATTACAACAAGTTCTTGACAGTCAGTCATGTGGCCTTGTCTTGACAAACATAAAGGACAGGTTTTGAAGTTCTGTTGGATTAACCATGTCAATTTAATTTAAAAACTCTCTCAACTCTTATACACACTGGCAAGGTCTTGGGTGCAACACCATCAGCTAACATCAACATGTACCACCACAAACTGCAATGGGTGTGAAGGCCTTCAGAGGTCAGCTGTGATAATATGATTGAAAAAGACGACCTCTCTGCAACCCAGTCTGCCAGGACACGGAGCACTGCAGGGGATGGCAGTAACGTTTGCCATGACATCCCTCACATGTTCTGAGCACAGAATGTCATCCATGGTAAGCTTGGATATACAAAGGGAGAGGGAATGCTTTACAGATACATTTTGAATCATGGCTTCAATACCACCTAGCTCAGGACAGGACACCATTACATACAGCTGTTCAATCTGGTCCACATGTAAATTGACATTTTTGTCATTGGTTTTAGTTGAGCCTTACTTTCAACAACTACATATTATTTTTTCTTGGTTTAAGTTCAAACTCCGCTATTGTTATCAGCACTGACCCCAATAAAGCAATAAATTAATAATTAGACAAATAAGGGTGAACAGATTAACATCACGAGTCCAATGTCATATACAAGTCTTACATTTCACATGCTGCTTAAGTAGAATATGAATAGAATATTATCAAAGCTTTCTTAAAATCCTGTCAAATTTTCATTATGCAGACTGAGTTATACAGATTCATTTATATTAATAATACTTGCATATATACCCCATTTACTTAAACCTTCCTAGCCACCTTCAATCTACAAACCCCAAATTCTGCACCAAAAGTTGATAACTCACTTTTAAAGTTTGATTTTTTTATGTCAATCTCTTGAAAAAGCAGAAAATAATACCAGGCAGCACAGACAAAGGCAGAGATAGACTGATTGAAAACAATGTCAAGCAGCTGCAATTGGCTACCTTTTACTTCATTAATTTAAGGTAGTAGAAAAAATATCTCTGAAACATGATTTTGTTTTCTTCTGTCTAAAATATCAGTGGTCTAGTGTTCATTGTTCTGACATTCGTTTTGGTATTTGCTATGCAAATTCTTTTAGATATTCACATGTTGATCTCACAGCTCAATCTTACAAGCAGTTGCTTCATTCTCAAACAACTCCTTAGGACCCTCTAAAGGAAGACAAAACCCTGAACCCATACCTTGATGACGACATACTTTTGGTCTCAACTCCCTGATAAATGAAAACCAGATAAAAAGCCCTACAGAGAAAACAAGATTTCCCTTACCTCTCCGCTCCTGCGATCGAAGTGCAACAGGTTAAGGGGACTTGTGCCTTTGCCCGAGCAACCTTTCTTCCTAGTGGCAAGAGCTGTGCAACCTGGTTATACAGTTTATGCATCTCTTTATTGGCCAGCGAGCGTTAGCCATTTAAATTCCTTGGGAGTCATTTGTTAAGGGCTCTTAGGCTGAGGCTAAGTGGGTGGGACGGGAGGGAGAGGGGATGTTAGTGCTGCCAGACTGAGAGAGCTCTCCAAAGTGGTTTGAAGATTAATAGAAAACTATCTGCAATGAAGGGATCTTTGGAGGGAGGGCTGGGTCCAAACTTCAGGGAAGCATAAGAAAGAGGAACTGTAACATTTTTGCAGGTAAAAAGAATTTGAAGAGAAAGATTTCATTCAAAATTCAAAACTTGGATAAAAAGGAGTGAAACCTGTACAAACAACTCCTTCCTAGCACAAGGCGTTGTGCAAATAGCTTGGGTTACTCACAACAGATAAGATAAGAAAAGGGCATATTTTGCTTGACTGCATGAGGCTTTTTCAGTGAAATTTTTTTTCTTTATGTGTGTCTGGCAAAATTATTTCAGGGTGTGCTGAATCAATTTACCTTTGGTTATTGGAAAAACAAAGGGTCTGCATCTCCTGGAGTGAGAAGTAGATTTACTGATCATGTCGGTGGTGGGACGGTAGGAATAACTCAGCCTACGCTGTGTGCCCGACATGCACTGGGTCAGCAGTAAACACGGAAACTCCAATGTGTTTGCTCAAAAGGAAAAAAAGCACCTGGTGCAGAAGTAAAAGCACAGGGGTGGTAAAACATGATTCATGACAGCAGAAATGGTCTGTACATAACAACGGAGGATTAGGCCCTGGGAGCACTTAGGCAAAGCAAACACCACACCTTCTCAAGCAGCCAAGAGGAGGAACTGCTCTGAAACACTCTTTGGATGACAGATTTGCCCGGTTGGCAAGCAGTGTGCACAACCAGCCGGCAGGAGAAGAGGGATCAGGGCATACCTTGGGAGATGGCTAATTTCTGGGAAAGGAGACAGCCTGAAGAAGGTGAAAAGTAAACAGCATATTGCAGAAGCAAAACAACTACGGTTTTCAGTCCTTTCCCAGGTGTTTTTTACTGGCAAAACCATTCCTTTCTTCTTTCTCTCCCTTTTTTACTGTTTTCTTCCCTCCAAAAAATAAAGCTTGGTCCAAACCTCCATCCAAACAGCGCACAAGGAACAACGTCAGAGCATCCACATGTGCAAGGAGAAGTGTCTTAATCTCTCAGTCACAAACCATAACCACAATTATATTCTGCAGAGTAAGCACTGTTAGTTTGTTTGTGATGGTTCTGCATAATTGTTCTTGTCCTCTGAGTCCTTTAGTCTGGGCATGTAAAACTTAAGAGACAACATTACACTGCCAAGTCACAGGCTGGTCAATAGGGAAGAGGGGTAGGGGAGTCAATGGGTGTAGGGATAGGAGCTCTAATATTAGAAGGCTCCAAGTTAGAGAGAAAAATATGGAGGATGGCAAAGACTGGCAAAAGAAGCATCCTTGTGGTGGTTTCTGAAAGCAAACAGGAAGGAGAGCTATTCTACTTATATTGCAAACCAATGGGTGATTGCAATCACTCTGTTCTGGATTTTTACACATGTTTATCCACTGTACTGGGGCTGTGGTGTGTTAGGCACTGTACAAACACACCTGGAGCCTGGATCCTGGTCCCAAAGTAACGGCAGCCCAAGTCTACTGTGCAAGTCTTTCATCTTCAGAATTCATCTCTGCAAATGTTAACCCATTAGCTACAAGAGCAGCAGAGAAGCAGGTATTGCCCTGCAGGCAGGGAAGCTGCAGCATAGAAATTTCAGTGGTTTACTCAGGACTATAGAAAGAATCAGTATCAAAACTGGGGATAAAATCTAGGAGATTCTGCCAAAATCAGATCCATGCCTCAATCCCACTGATCTCTATAGGAAAGTGAGTATAAAAAAATTAGCAGTTATGAATTTGCAAAACTCCATTAAATTAATTGATTTTTAAAATTCAGTATCTTTCTCTTACTTTGTATTGTTCTGTTAGAAAACAAACCAAACTTCTAGCTATAAGTGAATAAAAAATAATAAGTGAATCCTATCAGCTACAATTGTGTATGTACTTGAATGCCTGGAGAAGACTATTCTGGTGTAAGTGAAAAAGCAGTGATGCTAGTGAGCTGATGGGCTCATTTTTAGAAGGCTCTTCAAATGCTGTATCAATTAGGATCATGTAGGAAGGCCTCTCGAACCCTTGGCTTTCGTTTCAAATGTTCACTTTTAGCTACGTCCTGTTGTTAGTTTCCAAGTTATTTTCCCATTATTGTTTAAAGCAAAGATCATCAGCAGATCAAGCTGCTGGAGGGTATTCTGAGGTGTTACCATTCCCAGTGGCAGAATTAAAAAATATATTCATTTTTCCTGCAGACTTTGCTTTTATAAGGAACTTCAGAAGTTTGGGCAGAATTCTGCAGGTGTGTCTCCCAGCTTTCCCTGACATTAGACATCTAGTTTCCTTTGACTGCAAAACTACCGTGTTCATAATGATCGCACAACTCTTTATATATTCTTTAAGACAGCATGTAAGGAAGGGTGGAAAAGTGTTAAGAGCAGAGCCATGTAAGCAGCAGGGAGGATGGATTCTATATACACCACATGTTCCTCTCTTCATACAGTAGCCATTGCTCTGGGATAAAAATATAACCACAACTTCTCTCCTAATGTAGAGCTGATTACAATGAGTAACACCCACCCTCTGTTACAATAATACCATATATGTTTAGTTGTTTTGTCTTTTTAATTATTGACAGTGAAGCAGGGGCCAAATCCTAAGAGATGTGAACAGGAACAGTCCAGACCAGTCCATGCCCATGTTTCCCTTAAACCTTCCATTGCCCTTTATTCTTTCCTGTAGTGGGATTGCAGGTGAAAAGTTTTCCCTAAATAATTAGTCTCCTAAATACAGTGATAGAAAAGGCTGGAAATTTGAAGAAAAAAAGTGATATTCATCGGAATATGCTAATGCCTGTCAATGGGGACCTTCTCCGTGATGCAGAAAAGACTTCCAATGAGTTGGTGTGCTTCCCCTCAGCTGTCTCTCTTCTATGAGCAGACACATGAACTGGCCTTTACAGATGGAATGCACTGGGCTCCTTGGTGTGATGATGACAAGCAGTAATGAAGCACTGGATCTGCCTTCTGAGATTTTTAGAAAGATCAAGCCCAAATGCTTTGGGAGATCCAGAGGCTGACCACAGGCTCATCATTTTATTGGAGTGATGTCATTGTCCAGATAAGAGTGAGTACTTTTGATAATTATGATAGTAAATAGGTTTTCAGGAGGTATTTCATCATGGCAACTTAGCATTATGTGACAGTGCAGACATGCGAGCAAGTGAAATGAGAAGGGAGAGTAAGGAGTGAGCAATGGGTTGGCCTTTATGGTTTTATTTGGTCTTCCAAAACTTCTGAGACACTGCAGTAGAATGAGAAGGGAGTGTACCAAATAAAATATTTCACTGAAAGGACACATGAATCTAAGAGTCACCTGCAAGGTCTCTAACCTCAATCTCAGAAAGTCTTGATCAGTATATTCACACATAAACCCAATATCAGTCACAATACAGCCACAAAAATTGGGATCTCATTGTGTAACAAACAGCATTTTTTTTCCATTTCTATAATTTCCTTCTCTTTTTAACAAAACCACTTTGTATTTGATGGAACAGGTTCCCACATGTTTATGGAACAATTTTATTGCCTATTTGAATGTTTAAAGGGAAAACACCACTTTATTTAAATTAATAACATGTTATTTTACACCTGTTCTTATACAATGTGAGTTAATACAGCAGATTTTGTCATTTCCTGACTTTCCTAAGCTTCAGACCAAGACCTGGGGAGATCCTTCAGAGAACATAAAATCTTTAACAGGTACAGCTTTCCAAGTTCTCTCACACCCAACTCCTTCTACGCATAACCTGTGTCAATGTTTTGATCTTTACCTTGCCGCATTACAGGGAATTGCCCTTTTAAAGAAGGACTCCCCATCTACTCTGCAAGCCAGCCACATGCCCTATCCCACCATGGAGATGACAAAGTCACAGACCTGAAGGTGGAGTACCAACAGGGGGAAATTTGGCCAAGGACACCTTGGGCTTTCCTGTTTTGTTTTTCAGTCTTAGGCTTCTCTGGTTCATGGGCAGTGGGATTTTCTCTGATAACCTTTACGGTCACTAGGCAAAGGTTTTGTTCTATTTTTAGCAAAAAACCATTTTATTGTCATTCTGCAATGAAAGCCAGCACAGAGGATCACTGTAACACTCAGGCTCAATTTCCCCATGTAGAATTTTGTGCTTTCATTTAAACTTGAAAGCAGGCTTTAGGTTCCAAAATGTAAGAAGACAGACACTGAAAAAACCCATGGAGTGTAATAGATTTTAATTAGCACACAAAACAGAAGGAAACCAGCAAAACACAAAGTTTTTCTTTTATATAGCCATAGCCATTACATTTTTGTGGCATGTTTGCTTTTCACTAAAATAAATACAGGGTGGGTTCTGGATACCTACAAGGGAGGTTAATATGGTAATTGCCTTTCAGTCCTAGGGTAAATAAAACACTCTATAGGAAAAAGGTTTTGCCCTCAGTAGCCTGATGTGGCTGCTCCAGACCACTGTTTCACCCTACAGCTTCACCAACACATTAAACTGGTGCTGTCTACACAGGATGCCACTCCGTCCTTACTGCAGCCACCCGCTGCAGCCTCTGCATGTGCTGCCACAAGCGTTTGTGCAGCTGCACCATGCACCCACCCACACCACCTGAGCACCTGTGCTGGCAGAGGGGTAAAAGAGGGTGGGACCTGTCCCTCTGCCAGCATTGCTGGCTTAAAGCATTTGTCAGGTCACCGGCACTGAGCAAATTCATGGGAAAACAGGAGAAGGGTTTCTTTTAAAACTTGCTGAATCTGGTTTCACAGCACAGCTCCTCTGAAGAGGCTGATGAGATTCCACAGTGGAGTAAATGACAGCCTTTCTGTAACACCAAGGAGCTCACTGAGAGACCAGAGGGTAGAATAGCAAATGGCAACTCTTTATAAGTTTGTGTGCAGCTGGTGAATTTTAGTACTGTAGCTATCGAGAGGCTGAAGGTCCTGGAGGAATCAAGGAAGGAGGGGCTGCGCAGTAGCGTGAGCTCAATAGTCACTGAAAGGTACCTGGTGGCCACCTCTTGTGGCTAGCAGGGATATCCAACCAGCACAAGCCAACCATGTACCAACCAATTTTGATAATTAAAAGGTTCCTAGCAAACAACATTCTTGCTGATTCCTTCCAGGGCCTTTTTGCAAAGAAAACCACAGAGTTTTGTGATACATGTTCGCAAGCAGAATAAATACCTCAAAACTTCTATTTACAGGTGGCTTTCAGAATCAGGGTATGAAAATTAGTGTGGTTAGCACACACAGTCCCTGTCTCCCCTCTTCCAGTAATTGCTCTGCTTTTTTTACAGCTCACAATAGAGTATAAGTATATTAAGGGGAAATCTCTTCCTCCAGCCAACAGACATCATCTTTGGTCAGGGCATAAGCTTTTCTATTTTCATTCTTAATGTCTTATTGAAAACAAAACAATAAGCATCACACAGAAATTGTGTGTAAAAAAGAGGTTATCCAGTAAGGAAACTGACAGAGTTTCCTTTGGGAAGGCAAATTTATTTTTCTGCCTCCCAGTAACATGAAGGAATATTTTAGACTACAGGAGACTGAATGATCTGCTGGGGAATTTACAATATCCATTAACTCCAGCATCTCTTATATTATATTTTATTACATGTCCACAACTTCAATTTCTCAGAAAACTGATTTACTATCAAGATTAGAAAAAGCAGCTTTTGATGATGTTGGCAGAGTCTGAACTGGAATGCACAGTGAAGGCATCATTACCAGAGAAGACGGTGTTAAGCAGACTAAGCTTTATCCCACCACCATGCTTGGCTTCACAAGGAAGAAATTTGCTGTGACTGAGTCACCCATCAGTGGTGGGTGCTGCCATGAGTCAGGAGTGGGGTCACATCTCTTGGCCCATCTCACAGCAGACTTTGTCTATGTGGTCCAGCATGGATTCGCCCATGCTGTCACATGCCCTTGCCTTACCTAACCTCAGCACAGCACTCTGGCTCCTCCACTGCCAGTGTCTGTATCCCGTCTGCTCCTCTCCACTGCTGACCTTCCCTATGGGCAGGCAGGACTGGGGCTGCAGACTTGCCTCCAGCTGAGCTTTCTTCTCAGCAACAAGCTGCAGCCATGCAGTCAAACCACTGAGCCAGTGGTTTGGGGTGACTTGAACCAGGCTGCAAGTCTAAGATGTGCTTCTGCAGTGTAGGAAACAGGATGGATTAGCCTGTTATTCCACCAAACGTTATCTACAGTACAGGCAAGTCCTAGAGCTACATCTATACCAAGCCACTTGCACAGTACAGAAACATAAGCGACTCTTGAGAGAAACTTTGCAACCCTGTGGTAAAAACGCTCACCTTAACCAAACATGCTTAAATAGTAAAAGGGCACTTTCACCTCTGCAGCTGCACCTGGGCTGGGGCCCACTGCTGGTGTGGGGCTCCCAGACATCATCCCCCTGACTGCCAGAGCTGCCCAGGTAATCTAAGGTGGGGTAGTGCCAGTCGAATTAGACTTGAAAGTGCTTAAAGGCTGTGTTAATGGGCAGCTCTCAATAATCACAGTGAGGTGATATTTTTTACAGAACTACACTTCTGCTATAAAATACTTCTTTCTCAAAGAAAGATCTCAGAGTACTGTTGACATAACATACCTCAATAGATGTTTGACAAGATAAACCAGGCAGTGTCCATGATTTCAAGGCGCATAATAAATGAAATATTTAGGAATGAAAAGAATGGTCTGAATGGCTATAATTATTAAATCCACTAGCCAAATTGCTCTTCCCCTTTCTTGGTAAAGAAAATGTCTCTACAATGACCCCAGGATCTGCCACTCTTGAGTCATTGGCAGCACCTAAGCAGGACATGTGTCTCATTCAGGAAGAACCTAAGCCCTACACTTCCTATCTCTAAGAGAAGGTTTGTATTTTCAAGAGGACATTTCCAAGCTAGCAGTAACTAAATCTTTAAGTTCAGATTTGGAAGCTACATGAAATGGTCGTGAGACAGGGAGATACTTTGGCTAAAGGAGGGGCTGGACCCACAAAATGAGGTCTTCTGAGCAGTGTCTGCACTCTCAGCTCTGCCCTGTTTATCTTGCAGATCTCTTCTGCAGGGTGGATGCATGTGGACACTTGGACTGCCAAAGCTAGGCCCTGTGGTTGAGGCCACCTTGTTTTGGGGGGGGAAAGAGAAGGCTTCATCTAAAAGGTTGTCTGCTGTGCTGTCTTTGGGTTCAGGGAAAACAGCCCAGCATGTTTTATTTGTTAGCAGAAATATAACCCATGTGAACTACTGTTCTCAGCTGGGGGGCAGAAATAATGTTCACCATGCACCTGAGATATGAGCTGTTTGCAAGGATGAATCTGCAATTAAACAGGAAATTGCAGCTTGTCAGTGTGACAAGCAACAAAATGAGTTAAATGAGTGACAAATGGCCCTAACCAGGCAGAGGTACTCACTTTCTTTGGAAAAAAATTTAAAAATTAAAAATCTTCTCAGGAAATTTAAAAGACTTTGCCCTTCCTAAAAATAAGCAAGGTAAACTCACTCCTAGACGAAGTACATTTAATTGGTGGGAATACATATAGGGTATTTAATCCAAGTAAGCATTTTAACAAATATCCAGAGAAAGAGCAAGTGTCTCTATGAGAGCTAAAATGGTTGAAATCTGACCTTTGTAAGGCTGTGTGCTGACTTCAGATAACCACTGGAGGTAAGCAGAGACCTATGCATGAGGACATTGCCCTTCCTGCCATCTCACTGGCAAGTATTCCAAAAGATTAGCACAGAATCTCTGAATATGAATATCTTAATATATATTATATATATTATACATGTTAATTATATATATAATTATATATATGTTAATTTTGTATATATTATATATGTTAATATATTATATTAACAGTAATATATTGCTGTCTAGTACATAGATTAATGTGGCAACCACCAGATTGTCATCTGTCCAAATACTTAAGACTTCCACGTCACCTCTGAGGTCTGAATTTTCTATCTGTAGAAGAAAGTTTTGGCTCTGTTTATATTTAGGGGTGTATGTGAAGAGGTGGTTGGAATTTTGTTAGTGTATAAGTTTATTTGAATGAAGCCAATACACTCTTGGTGCCACATCATCATGCTTGACATGAACTATATTACATCAGGGTTTTAATTTGACTTCTCATATGTTTCATGGTATGAAACTGGTGGTATATACAAGAGACTACATTCCAGAAAATGCAAATAAAGCTATCAGATAGTGAGGTTTGCCTTGTTCTAATCTCTGGGCTTTGAAAAGTGAAGGAAAATTATTTTCGGAAGATGTACCACAAGACCGATGGAAAGTTGTAAGGTTATCCTGAGGCTTTAAACTGCTCTTCTTTGGAAACTCTCAATTCTTTTGGGAACAATTATTGCTAGAAATGAAATCTAAGTGGATTAAAATTGCCTCAATGATACCAACAAAGAAAAAGTAATTTCTTTATGCAGTCACTGAGCTATGTCATTTCAGAGAGGAAAAAATGTAATATTTTGTCTTTGTGCTTTTAATCCAGAAAACCATTTTATACACTTTGAAAGGTTACTTTTGGTCTGTTATTGATTGCCTTAGAAGATGAAACGTAACATTAAAAGAGCACTTGGGGAGCACACCATGAAGGTTGCTGTACATGCTGTGTACACTTCTGCAGCACAGGAGGACACTGGTGACCTGGAAGAACAGGAGCCTCCACAATGACTGCCTGTTTCTAACAGGGATTCTAGGTCGTGCTCAGAGCATAGTCAGCTTCACAAAAGGATCAACTTTCCTATCTAAAGCATAAGCCGGTCTCCGGCATCTAGTGACTAAGAAGACAGATTTCTGAAACAAGACTTTCCATAACCACCTCCTCAATGAACACTTACATTGCGCTTTAGGGCATCTACTACTTCCCAAGAGACAGAAACAGGCCTCTCATTGTCCAGACTCCTTTTGACACAGCCTGAACCCCTCCTAAATACCATAGGAAATATAACCATGACCACAATATTGCCATCAGGTGTGGGTACTAACCTACAGGTCGTTCCTCAGCTGGCTGGCAGAAGGAGGCTTGTGCCCTGCTAAGCCGTCACACACCCGGTGCCTCTGTCAACGTTGTGTCCCCAGCACCCGGCTGTCCACTGCTTCGAGACCTCAGCCAGGGATTTCAGAGGTCACGGAGAAGCAGCAGGACAGACCTTGTGCTTTCAGATGCTCTTTTACTGAAACTATCAACGAAACCTAAATCATTACAACCCCTAACGATGACTGGAGCTGATTAAAGGGCACTTTACAAAAGGTTCCACCCTGGGTACACTGTGACCATGTTTCACCAAGAGCAGCCAGCTTCTCTCCTACTTCAGCTGGCCAAAGGTTAGCGCGTCAAAGTGAACAAAGTCCAGCAGTAGCTCATGGTTAAATGGCTAAAGCCACTCAGGCTTATGGTAGGTGCTCTAGCAGTAAAGCTGCTGTGACACTGAAAGTACACGCAGAGAAACTACTGTAAAATTTGGAAGAGGAGAAAGTGCATTTTGGCACAGAAAACAAACAACGTTTGCTGCCGTAACTGAGCAAACAGACAATAACAGACTCATTGTCTTTGCCTGAGTTAATTTCCCTGTTTGCACGTCGTACCACTTGCATGCTCTTCCTGGTTTTGCTGAATGTGTGGTGTTCCCACCCTGGTTTCCTAAAAACCCTGCTCCTGCAGGGCCTACAAACTCATGGCGTGTCTGCCAGTCTTTCATCTCCACATTCCCACTTGTGGATCTGTGCACCAGGTGCAAACCGCTCACAGGTGGAGAGATGTCTCAGAGAGTTCATGCAGCCTTGGGAAAGCCAGGACTAACTCCGAGATTACATTTATATGGAGCTGAGGGAGAAGCAGTCAGAGCTGAGCTTTTCCCCAGCACTGAGAAGCAGTGGCCAGCAGGGCTGTACAACATGCCTGCGAGGGCACCCGTGGCCCTCAGCAGCCACACAGCCTGCAGGACAGGGTGCAGAGAGGAGCACGGGAGAAGGGCAAAAGTGGGGAGAATGGGAATTGCTGGGAACATGGACTAAAGTTGGAATTGCTGTGCATTCCTACAGTGGTATTGTAGAAAAGCAGACTTAATAAGTTGTATTAGTCATAGATCAGCCTGCTATAATGATTTTTAATCCTCCAGTCTTTATCTGTCAAATTAATACTGAAGTAAGTAGGAACTGAGCATGCTCAAGAGCCTTTGAAGACCATATGGGAGCATAGATACTGGTCTTAGGAGGTCTGACTTTAATTATTCATGTCTTGAAACAACAACGTATAAAAAAACGAGTTCTGTCTTTCAAACACAACTTTAATCACTATATTGCCCAGGTCACAATAACTTTGTCTAAAAAAGTACACAGTTACATTCTAACCCAGAGTAACAATCCATTTTCTGAGACTGTGCTGCATTTTATTTCACTAAACATACAACATTTTTAAATTAACCGACCTAAAGAAACATATTCAGGAAGACCTGACCTTATAATGAAACAAGGAAGAAACATCTAGGACAGATAGAAATCTGAAGAGTAGATTATATCTTCTGATAAAGATGTATAAGGGAACAATCCCACTGCTTGTCTGCCTGTTGGTTTGGAAACCCCTGAGAGCTAATGTACTGCACACTACTGTGCCTTTATTTCAGCAAAGGGAAAACACAGTTTATTTATTATCCCATTATAGGGCTTTGTTTCTGACATCCCTACACTCAAAAGCGGCAAAAGCACCAAAACAACGTACTGTTTAATATCAAACAATACTCTTGTTTCTCATCAGAGCAGGGAAGTCAGTGCTTCCTCGGCTGCACAGCCAGAATGAATATAATTATACATTTAGACTGGGATTATCAAAGAAAATAAGGAACAGCATGAAAGCAGGGCAAGTTTATGATGGGAGCAAAGGGAATCTATCACTACCTGTTAGGAATTTCTCTAAGTGCCTGTCAAGATGAGAGCACAATGCTTTATAAAACTCAGTGTCAGTTCTTAGCTCAGAAAAAGGAACCAACACCTGGAGATGTGGCATGGGGAAAAGGAATGTGTTGCATTTCAGTGCAGAGTTGCACACAAGAGCCCTGCCTTTTGTAGGTGGGGTGGAGGTTACTGCTGGGGTCTCACAACTCAGATAGATTCCCTGCCCTGCTTTGCAGCAGTTCTTTCTCTTGGATTGGACCATAAATTGCATTCTGGACATGAATGTTCAATTGAATCAAGGGTCTTAAAAGAACTTTTTTGTTTCTAATCATGTATGCTCTGCACCAAAGCTGTGTTTTGCTTTAAAAAATTCTCAAGACGCCATAACATAAGCACATAACCTTTACTTAGCTCGTCTCTTGAGGAGGAGCTGCAGAAACTCCCTTCTGAATGAGGATCACTTTTACTCCTAGGAGGAGATTCCTGATGGAGGAATGGAGGAAGGACTGGCCCACTGCCTGTGCTGCACCTCCATTTGACCTGTGAGACAGCAGGGGACAGTACACGTGTTCTGTCCATTCCCAGCCGGTGAAACCCTCTGCTCACTTTGATTCCTGGAGCAGCTCAGGGCAGTCCCATGCCTTCTGCACATCAGCACTGTGGGATAGCTCAGTTCTCCAGGTTGTTCTCTGTCCTGGTCTGCTGAGCATCCACACGGCATCGGTGCTCACTTTTGGGTCCTCTTTTAGAGAGAATCAACCTGTTCTTCCTGACCAAAGTCCAAATGTGGCTCCAGGGACAGATAAAACGGATTAGCTAGTGCCAGGAATGGTTGCCTAGGCTGAAGCAGCAGAATCTTCCAAGAGGATTGCTGCACCCCCAGGCAACAATATGTGACCCTATGCTGTGGTCAAACTCACACCTTCAGTTTCATGACACCCCTCTGCTATACTTCAAGAGCTGACAGAAAACAAAAAGCATATGAGAAATTATAATTATGCCTTAGAACTAGGAGGGTCATCACCGGTACTAGAGAAGACATGGGGCACCTGTTATGTGGATAAGCCAGCCTGCTCCAGAGAAGTTAGCAGACTGCCTCTAGCTTCTGATATAACTAATAAACTGACACTAATTTAAATTAATAAACTGTCTGCTACCTACTTTTATTTTCCTTAAGCAACACAGCATAGTGAGTAAATATAAGTGAAAACTGCTGGTTACAAAAGTTACTCTAAGCAAAAACATTGTCTAGTAGGCAAAGTAAATCCAGAAATCTGAGGTGCAAGCTGCACATGCTTGGTGTCATACCCGCAAATGACTTTCTGTGATTCTACTGACACCTGCCAGGAAAAACCTACCCTGGGGTCAGGTGAGGCAGAATTTATTCTCCTTCTGGTTTCTCAGAAGTGGAGTAGTTGTATGAAATGTGGGCCTATAATTAAAAGGTTATTTCATTTATAAATGTGCAGAAACTTGCATCTAGCATTGGACCACTTTGAGGATGCTGCAAACATCCCTGTGTCTGCCCCCCTCTCATAGGCATTTGCAGTGCAAGTGGTTAAAAAAATCCCTATGCAGATGGAAAAGGCATCTTCCCCTGGGAAGAGACAGGCAAGCAGAGCAGAGAGAGGCACATCATGGCACAGCCTGCTGCTGAGAGCCTTAAATCACCAAACAACAGGAATGAAATACTTTGCCATTACACCCAAGTTGCACAGAAAGCATCCCACTGCTAGCAGGTGAGAGGGAAAACCACATTTCACAACCACATTTCAGCAAGGGGGTCATGCATTGAAGATGAGAGGCTGTGCAAAAGAAACAGGCTGCTTTTAAAAGTCAAGCCCAATGCTTGTAGAAAACCTTTTAAAATGTAGCTGCCAGCACAGATATATTTATGGGTCTATTCAGCCTGTGAGAATCTGGCTCATAGAACTTGAGTGCAAGTGATGATTTAGCATCATGACCCAAGCAAGAAACTGGAACACTCCAGAAACTACTTTGGCAAGGGTCCATTTAATGAGTCAGAGTGTCCTGTTATCTGGTGTCATGTTTTAACAGGGGGGGAGCTATTTTAATTGCTGTATAATAATCTGAGAAGCTGCAAAGGGTTGAATGCTTCCCCATTCAGTACCTGCCCACTCAACATCCATCATGGTTGTGCACTGTGTCTTCCTCTGCAATGCAAAACTGCTGTCTCTCCACCGTACCTATCTGGTCATGGACCAGGGTATGGAATCACCATGCACATGCCCTCCAGACACCTGGGACTGTGACCTAAACTGCAGCTCTCTTGTCCTTTCCTGTGAATTTTCCTTGCTTTTATGGCTGGGGAAGGGTCTCATCTTCCTGGTATTTGTGTCTGTTCTTTTTCACATGAGCAGCCAGAGGAATAAATGAGAAATAGAGGGTGTTCAGGAATCAGAAATAAATCCTATTTGAAAGCTGAAGAGATGATCCAGATGGGTACATTTGTTCTGGTGATGGTTTTCATAAAAAAAACACCTCCCAGCCTCTTTACTCAATCCCACATTAATTTTTGAAAAAACCCCTAGCAAGACCCAAATATTTGACTCTATCGATCTCTTACTGATAGAGCTGACAGGAGAGTTATAGACACTATAAATTAACTATATGACTAAAAACTGCCAGTCCCAGATATTTTTATAAGCAAACAGGAAAATCTATAGCGTGTAAGAGAACCACCAATGTAATATGTGAACCTGAGGTCTCAAAAAGCTGCCCTCGCAGCTGAAAATATTTAACATTTGTAAAGTTGCTTAATTTTAAAAAATAGCATATTTTTTGATCAGATGAAAGTTAGATCTGGAATGGCCAAACGCCAGTTGCTGAGCTGTGTGCAAAGGCTTTTCTGTCAGGAATTGCCATCATCTCAAATACCAAAACTGCACCTGCAGATATAGGAGTATTGAGTATTAACTGCCTTCCAGAGTAAAGGTGATCAGAGGGATTAAAGAGGAGGAGCAGAGGGACTTGCTTGCACATCTGTTTGTCAGGTCCTTGTGTATGCCCCCCTTACACAAACTCGCAGATCTTGCATGCTAACAGTCTGAAGGACACAAACCAGAGATGTTTCCAGTGCCTGCTGTCTTGACACAGAAACTAATCTACAAGATAGAATAATCCTTTTTTTAAAATTGCTTGCAGTTCACTCACAGAAACATAACATTAACTAATTTACATAATTACAGCTCTGGAAAACCCGAGTTTAAACAAAACAGCAAACTCCCTGGAACTGGATTGGACAAGCAGAAAAAAAAAAGAGAAGACACAGATCCTATCTCCCATAGCTTGGCATGTTAGCACAACTCTATTCCAAAACCTGACTTTCTAAAAAACCTGTAAAGATTTGACTTCTTGAAAATAACCTCCCCCCCCCATCATCTTTTTTTTTTAAACATACCTTTATGGTATATTCAAGAACAAAACAATCAGGCCTCAAAGTTCAGCACCATTATAAAATTAAGTGCCAGTTAATAACTTGCCAAGGAGAGCAATTATGGACTCTGGACACAAAGTCTAATGAGGTTGCTGGAGTGTCCTACATACCCAGGGCTAATGGAGATCTGCACCATGAAGTTCTGCTATGGTGTGCTAGCACAGAGTCCCTTCACTTCATCAGGTAGGAGTTAAAGAAGGCTGCTCATCTCCATAAAGAAAGAGAGGGAAGAATTCATGAAAGCATGAGTTTACCAGTTTCACAGTTGTCCATCAGAAGTTCTAAAATTTGACTAAGAATGATCATTATGCGTGTTTTTGAGATAATTCCTTCTTGACCTGTTTTTAACCTCATTCTTTAGTTTTCCACAAAACAAAGCTCTAATTAGACTCCTGATGCAGCAAAATATCTAAGCAAATGAAAACAGTTTAAGTCTCATCACATTAACACAATTACTCTGGGTCTAGAGCTACACGTGCTGTTGGGGGTGGACCCTCTTTGCATCTCCCAAAATGTAGCCAGAGGTCTCAGTAAACTTCCTACAGCTGTGGTTAATGAACAGAAGAGTTTTCACTGTCTTTTCACGCTGCCCTAAAGACACTCCCAAGTAATTCAACAATTTCTTTATTGAAACTTCCTTGTTTAAATGCAAATGAAGAGCAGAGCTGAGCCTACAGTGTTGAATGAACATAAATTGAAATGCCTTAACCGGATTTAATTTCCATGCCTTCCCTCCTTTCTTCTGTAGGGAAGCTGTGTCATAATGAAGTTTAAAAGAAATCTCTCTATGTATCCTGTTTCTGTTTACAGAGAGCTGCTCACCTTTCCATTTGCCATTTTAAAAACCAACTAAAAAGAAACGCATTCTTCATCAAAACATATCCTTTACACCTGTGCAGAAAGCAGTCACTTTGAAAAATGCTCAGTTGCAGACATGTACATTATTCCAGTTACTGAGAGTCATAGCATTTGTACACAACATCAACGCTAACTTCCCATTTACATCAAAATATTCTGTAGCACAAAACAGAGTACTACTAGAGTGAAAAACTTGGCATATTCAGTACCATATTCAACAGCTGTGCATGACTCTAGTTTTAATTTGGGCTATATGGTGATAGTACAGAAACACAGTGGTGATTTGCACTCTGGCTGATCAGAAAGAAATTTTCTTCAGCCTCATTGGAGCAACTGCACAAAATGGATCAGGAGGGTCTTTGTTGAATTTGGTCCAGGGTGAAACCCCATCAGGGCTTTGAGGAAGAGGACTGTAGGCTGTTGAGCCTGTCAAAATAGATTTCCACTGGATGTACAGACCATTCCCCTTACCTCCAGATGGTGGAAAGGAGGAACCTTTCGCCTGTTGTCAAGAAGACAGGCTTGTTAGGCCCTTTATATTGCTCCTCAGCACTCTAGTCCTGGATTTCCAGCCAAATGACACCTTTCTGCTATGGGGTATGATATACCCCTGAAACAGGCATCACTTCTGAAGTCCAGGCATCAGCCCATCTTACTGCTCCCCCACTCTCTTCTCCCACCACTCTCCCTGTTTTTTTCTGTGACATTCTATGGAATTCTGTGGAATTCTATGGAATTTTTTCTCAAGCTTGTCCTGATACACCAGGTGTCCAGAGCCCTCTTCCTGCCTTTGAGCCTTCTCTCAAATGAGGGCAGCAGGGTTCCCCCCTGCCCACCACTATATCAAGTCTTCTCCACAGAGATCTCTGGGATCGGTGGTGCTCATTTGGATAGATGTGCTTGATCATCTCACACTCTCCCCTTTGATACTGGTTTTGCAGCCACTGTGGTATGATAATCACTGTATTTACAGCATTACACAATTTCAAACAGTGTTCCCTTTGCTAAGAGATTCCTACCTGACTGCTGAGGCAGAGCTAAGCTTTGTGCTTCTATATTGATTGACAAGAAGTTTTAAATAAAAATGTTGTGCAGATGAAAAGATAGGAATATATGGAATGTCCATAGGCACATCCTACCAATTTTTTGGTACTACAGCCTGTTTTTCCCTGGGAATCCATTCAGAGCTATCCTTGATGATATGTCCATATAACAGCCCAGGCAGGCACTGCCCTTTCAGATTTACCCATAGGCACAGCCTGATGATGAAGCCCCTTCAGTATGTAGGATGTAATGGCAATGTAGGTCCCCAGGATAAAGTTAGCAGGTATAAATCTGCTACCAGAAGAGGAGGGTTGGCAGAATCAAGATTTTATCTATTATTCCCATTGATTAACACCAATGGACCAAGTAATCCTGTTAAATTCATCCTGAAGATGCCTATCCATGAACTTTCTATTGTCAAGTCCTTAGTTTCAGCTTTATAAAGTTGTCTGCCCACAAAGAGCTAACTACAGGTGTAGTTTTATTATCTCTGGGAACCATTCAAGTCGAAGAGCTTCATGATAGAGTGGCCACTACTTGGAGAAGCATTAACAAAAGTGCCATAAACCAGGGTGGCAAAAGCTATTTCTGTGCATTACAGAATGTTTACATAGCAATGTTCCTTTCAAAGCATCCCAAATTTTTCAGGTGAAAGTATTCTGTTCCGTAAAGCTTAGCATGATGCCAGCTAACAGTTTGTTTAAGGGCTGTTGTGGGGGCTGCTTCCAGTTGCAGTAACAGAGACTTCCCAGAGGAAAGAAGACAGGAGAAAGATGTGCATTTTTTCTGGAGACCTTGCTACATTGCTGCTATAGTGCCACAGCATTTGTCTGATAATATCTTTGCAGGAGGTAGGAAGGACTGGAATAGTGACTGTTTTCTGCAGTTCTTCAAAAGGGATGAGAAGTTAGTAGAGGCTGACTCTTCACTCAAAAACCAAAAAGCTTTGGTTTGAACAATGCATTTTCATTTTTAATCCAAATACTCATTAGATGCAAGAGGTGCAATCTGACCACCTCTCAAACTTGTTTCTGTCAAAATACAAAGGTTAAATGCCACTATGGCACTTTTGCTCAGTGTCTTTTTGCTTCTCACTCTTATAGCCTGGGAGATGCAGGGAAGAAGAGCTGTAAATCCGTGAGTCAGAATACTGTAGTATGAGAAGTAAGCCTTTGTTTAGTTCAGCCATTAAAAAACCATCTATGCACAATTATTTGTTATTACTTCTACTTCTGCCTTCCAATGTGCAAGCAAATGGTGTTTGATATTGACAGTTGTTTAATGCTGGAACTAAAGGGAAACACTGTGACCCAGCACCAGGGAGGGGAAGGCAGAACTGCCATTCATTTGGGTAGACATGCTTAATCATCAACTATATAATGCACTCTGATCTGCGCAACATCTGACTTCTGAGGAGAGAAAAGTTCTGAAAGTTATTACAGGAAGCACAAATTGCACAAAGAAATATTATCATTGAAAGCACACATTGCAAAGAAGGAAAAACTAAATCAAGATCTAAGCACTCATTTCTTGTTGGCACCATTGGGAACACATTTACATGCATGCAGCACAAAATAATTTTTGCAATTAAAATACTTAAAGTTACTTCATTTTATAGAAATTATATTTCACATTCAGTTGCAATTCATAGGTTAACTTTGTGTTATTTTAGCAAAATTGAAAAGCTGGGGTTTCAACGCATCACAAGTACTTCTGTTCAGCTAGAAATGTGCAAAGGTAAGTTTGTTGTCTCTAATCACTGTCTTTAATGTTTGCATTTTACTTGATAATTTTATTCACTGCAACAGAAAGAGGAAAGTCAGCTTATTGTCTCAAAAATATGCTTCTGCAATTGGCTCTGAAAAAGTAAATAGTTTCCCTCAGAGAACTCTTACTCCTATAAAAGATAAAATTCCCCAGTAAGATTTACACCTCTGCCTTAAGGAAATAAACTACTGAAATGCCAGTATTTTAAATTGCTCCATAAGCAACACAAAGTTTTTCTGGTCATGTGGGTGGTGTACAAGTAGACCTCTATAGACAATATTGTCCAGTATTTAAAAAGAAAAGCCAGGAGCTTTTCTTCATAGAAGGAAAGAGTCTTCTGCCAGAGACTGCAGAGCTCTTGCTCTTCTGTGTCAAGCCCAAAGCATCTGCAGTGGCCTTACTCAGCTGCCATGTGGCTGCTCTGTCAGTGGGAAAAAA
Source organism: Coloeus monedula (assembly GCF_965178545.1). Taxonomy (NCBI): domain Eukaryota; kingdom Metazoa; phylum Chordata; class Aves; order Passeriformes; family Corvidae; genus Coloeus; species Coloeus monedula. The sequence continues at coordinate 51,667,326 of NC_138785.1, read as the reverse complement.
CAGTAACAATTGGGGTAGGCTCTTAACCAAAGAGGTCCAGCACAGCAGGACACAAATTACCCATCTGATACAGGTGATTTGTTGTTAACATCTCTGTGATCTTTGGGGAATCAGTGGTGTGAAAGGTGCTACACAAACAAGTTCAGTAAGCCACTGGAACAAGCGCTCAAGTGGAGGAGGTCACTGAAAGCAGGGCCTGGATGCTCCTCTTGGCACCCTCCCAGTGACAGCCCTGTCACCCACCCACAAAGAGCAGGGACTGAGGCTATTCCAGCCTCCAAAAAGGGCACTGCTCACTTTGTGGGGCCCTGGCAAGCACGGGCAAGCTGGGAAATCCTGATATTTTCTGGGGAGGAGACAACAGAGTTTTGCAATGCCCATTCTGCAATCCTGGTTGCATGAGGGTTTTTGTTTCACAGGGTTTCTTTCTTTGCCATTCAAATATCTGGACCTTCCATCGAGAGCATAATTCCCAAAGTATCTGAAGAGATCATTCCCATTTAATATAGCCCTTTAACATGACAATTTCTGGCTCAAATATAAATTGGGAATTTAAAATGGCATCACTATGCTAACTTAGTGGGATCCAGGACATTTTATTTCATATAGGTCTAGCATTAATGCCCATGTCACTGCTCTTAGGGGTGAAAAGAGACTTGTTTTTAACGAGCAACTCTATAACTAGCTCAGTCTAAACCCTAGTCTCAGTCTTTTTTGCCTTGTATATCCAGAAAAAGACTTTGCAAACCAGATTGTCCTCGTGATCCCTGAACAGCCCTGCTCCTTTCAGTCTATGTACACAGGTTTAGCCAACTGAAACTTGGCAAACAGCTGTGCTGAAAACCAAGCACAGGGGATAAAACTGGTTTGCTTCATTTTAGCATGCAATAATATGTTACTATTTACTGAAACAATTTAAATTGTTCATAATTTACAGATGGTTATGGCTCCCTTATCCTGAAACTTGTCTCAAACAGGACTTAAAGACTGAAGAGATTTTGTCAACTGCCTTACTCCTTCCATTTAAGCCAAGTAATCTCCTTTATAGTCACCAGCTAGAACCCTATCTTTGCATGAAAACAGACAAGATAATATTGTCATCACTGTCTTTTGTTTTAGATATTTATTTTAAAGAATTCAGTCTCTGTGAACTCTCAGATAAGATTTTACCACTTTTTTTAGTTACTGCAAAACAAACATTTACATCAGTCCAACTTACTGTCAAATACTGCTCCTGGGAGGAGAGGGCAAGAATCCCACAACACTGTGACACAGATGAAAAGGTTTTAATCATAGTCATAGTTTATGTCTACAAATTCACCAACAGACGGAGATTATGATGCAGCCTTTACCAAAATTTTTACTGAATTATATTTCAATCCTTGAAAGCAGCCATTTCTGGGAATCCAGTTGCTTTGTTCTCCAGCAACTTTTCCTTGCACTTTGCTCTAGGAGTTTTAGTACTGCTAAGAGTTGGAGCCACACTTAGACTACTTTTAATAAAATAAATGTGTTACCATGCTTCGCTACAACTTAACACCACAGAGCATGTACTGAACATAAATATCATGTCGTGTTCAAACCCAGCTAGAAAACACATCAAGAAAATCTCTGTCACATCAGGGAGGCTTTAAACATGAAGCAAGCACAGCCAGGACCAGACACTGATAAACTGGAAGCAACAGGTTCTTTTTAAAAAAAATCTCTTGCATTTTGTTTTGCACACAAAACATACTGACGATAAATCATGAATACTGACAACATATCATTCACTTCACATCAAGCCCTTTTCAGGATAATTTGACAGTTGCCTGGGGTGCAAAAAGTAATTTTTGAGAAGTCACGATAGGCACTTTTATAAAGACATATCTAGATCAGCAAAGCACACATGAAGGATGGTTCCTGCATGAATGAGTCAGTTTCCACTGGTTGGCAGAAACTTTCAGTCACTGAGCAAAACTGAAACAATTATTTGAATGTATTCATCTTCACCTCTCTGAGTGGCATATGCATACTAGGAACTTAAATCCTGGCATTTTTTCTGTGTCTGCTGTCCGTGTTCCATGTTCCAAGGAACGTGGAAATAATCTTGAAAAAATTAGTCACTTTGTCTATTTTTGCAAAGCTCGTTCAAAAATCATCAAGTATTTTTCAGTGTGAGTCACTGCCCACATCCCTGTTGCAATAATTGGATTACACATTTTCATTAAAATCTCTGACTCTTGTTCCTACTCTTCAGCTAGAAGACGAGCAGAAGCCAGGTTTGAGTTTTAATAGAAGACAATGAAGTTTTCATATGCAATTATGCACTAATTTTGCTTATTTGAAAATACAATAAAATCCAAAACAACTAGCTAATCAAGCGTGGGTTAACCAACCCATGCTCTAGATTCAGCCAACTACGGCTGATAAAAGCAAACTGCAAAATAACAAGGCTAACTCCTCTTCCTACTTCCAGGGAGAAGAGCTTTGGCAAACCGTATAACCCAGCACCATTGCCCTTCTGCCTTTCAAGGCTGAGAAAATGAAAGTGGAAAGCGGTACCTGGGGAGAAGCTGGTGTGTTCCCGTGGGCGCTGGCTGCCGCTGGGCTCTCGCTGCCTGCCTGCCTGCCTGGGCAGCCCTGCGCCTCCACCGCCTCGTCCGCCTGCTCTGGTCAATGTTTTACCAGGCTGTGAACAACCTGTGTCCCACCCTCCCGGCAAACATCTGTGGGAGAAGGCAGTGCCGGGGCCACGGGGGCAGAGCTAGTGCTGGAAAGGTCGCTCCTCTTCTACCTGCCCTGTTCTCCACAGGGAAAACAAAGCACTCAAGAAAAGGGAAACGTGCTAAGAGGGGGATCTAGGGAAAGCATGTCATGAAGGGAATAAAAAGATACATGAGTGGTGCTATTAATAGGTAATTTGTGGCAGGTAAGTCATGATAACCTTTCTCTGTACTGTTCTAAGATTGCAGGCAAGCCTAGGCGTGCCTTGCCGAGAGCTGAGAGGGAATGCTTAATTTGTGGGAGTACATAAATTTCCAAGTAAATCTTTGGCATAAGAGAGCAGTCATTCAAATGACAGCTAAACCTCCAAAATCATAACAAAAAGACCTGAGCTGCGTGATGAAATAATGCAAAGGGAGCCTGAACACGAAGACGGGGAAGAAGCGGCCAAGGCGATCTGCAACACCTTGCTCTACTCCCGTGTCTCGGCTTTTTCAGGAGTACCTCAGAGTTAAAGCTCTACCTGTGCTAAACAGAGGTTGCCTGTTCTCAGGAAGTTAACAATTACAAGCAGAGGGCAGATGAAATGGGCTGGCAGCTGAGCACAGTGCTGATAAGGTGACACTGCTGCTCCCTGAGGAGGAAAGGGTAGCTGCTGAACTTGGGAAGCACCCAGAGGCTGGGACTCAACATGGAGTGGCTGCTTCCCAGATGGGAGATTTATTTTGGACCTGGTACACAGATATTTGCTCATGGAGGAGCAATGGGAAAATCTAGGCTACATTGTATGTTCTGGTTTTGTGATACTGCCTTGTCTGCCACAGGATTTCAATCCTGGTTTGCGGAAGAACAATTAATTTTGTCTAATTTGGATCCCCAGCTTAAACGGTATGTATTTTAATGCACATATTTAGGGAGAAAATCTACACCACAGCTGCTCCAACTAGGCAGATTAGCTGCTAAGACCTGCCACATAGTGTAACAATGATCACTGTGATGGGGTCCATTTGATGGGGTTGCTGTTGATCTGGATCTTGTACGGCCTTGCACAGGGTTGGGGATGTCCATACCCAGTGATGCTGGGCTGAGGGACACCAGCTGAGTCTGGTCAGGTTGGAGAGGCACTCTCTGCCTGCTGGGTACAGTGCTGTGTGTGTATTCACAGGTGGTCAGCAGCACAGCTCCGTGCAGCTCAACAGCTTGCATGCACAGGTGACACTTGCTTCAGCAATGGGTTGTGGCTTGACTCAAGCAGATGTGTCACTGGAATCAGGAGTGCCTTCCCTGAGCCAGGACTCCTCAGGGCCCGGGGCCCAGGGCAAGCCTGCAGGGGCTGATGGATGGCAACTTGCTGCAGCAATACAAGCCCTGTGGCTACAGCCTATACCAGATGCCCAGTGTGCCCAACACACACAACCCTGCTCAGCTCTCCAAGGTCCATTTGCTCTGGGTGCTTTCAGGTGTGTTGCTCTCTCCTGCCGGTCTGCATTTACCTCCCCTCCCCTTTTGCCTGGAAAACGAGAGGCAGAAGGGGAATGTTTCACACATCTGGTACTGTGCCACCATGGCAGCAGCCTGCTGCTGTGATTGCCTGCTAGGATGGTTCTTTACTGGGTATGGGCAGGATTGCTGGCATGTTTAGAAAAGGCATGTGGGCTTCCCTACAGCTGCTAGACACAATCCTGCTGCTGTGGGACAACCTGCAAGACTGATCAATATCTTTTGTATAAACCTCATGAATTCCCAACCTCAGCTTGTACACCCTCTGGATGAAAATCCCCCACAGCTGCTTTACAGTGTCTGCTCCCAACGTGTGAGGAAAAGTTCAATAATTGTTCGGGGGGGGGGAGAGCCATCTTCTGCCAGCTTCTCAGGCTGTGTGTAAGCCACACCATGTTAACCCCTTGGTGCCTCCCTGCTACCCCAGTAGAAGTAAAAACACCCTGCTATTTCATAGAGCTGCTTGGAGTCTCAGCTGTGGCTATCACCTCTGAGACCCCCGGGCAGAAGGAGGGGGTTTATCTGAAAGAGCTCATCAGGCTTAAGACCCTGCCTAACCAGATTCAGGGAGCAGGAACTTCTTGTGGCAGTCTTGCTCCACCTGGTAACGAATGCTGCTCCTAGAGAGGTGCACTAGATAGGCAAGGGAGGAAGTTCAGCCAAGCTGTTTCTCTCTTCAGTTTAGATAAGGACCCCATTCAAGATCTCTCAGATTTTCCCAACAAAACCTGGTTGGAAAAGACCATGTTTCCATGAAAAGATTTGCTTTTGCCAGCTTGATGTTTCCTGGTTGCAGTAGCATTTCAGCAGAAGACTCTGGAGGAGAGCTGGCCACACATATTTGTCAGATACAGTTTTTATCACTGCTTTGTTCCATGTCATGGTCTTTGGTCTTTGGCAAGGTTGAAAACTGAGGCTGCAGTGGTGAGATTTGGAAGTAGAAGAGCATCACACTTGTTAGGGAGCCAGCTCAAATTTAGTTTGCCTGGCAGCATAGGCAAGGTTACTGCCTGTTATGGGAAGGTTGTACAAATACTCAATTTTCCACAGTGCTAACACTTCTACAAATCACGTTAGCCTGGTACAAGCCTAAGAGAGTTAAATAGTGTGCAGTATTGACACTCTGAGGCCAGAGGACTTCAAAGAAACTCAGTTTTCTGTTGTAGCTGCCAGGTGTAGCTATCGCAGAAAAATGATGGCTCTACTACAGCACATCTTAAGTTGTATCATGTCACCCTGGGCAAACAGAGCAGCGGAAAATTTGATGGGTCCTCCCTCTAAATCTGCCCTTGTAGATTAGCTGATATAAAGCAACAGAAACCAAACATTTTTTTTGTTGTTGCACAAGAAATAAAAAAATCCTTCCCTGTATTGCCATCACCTTGAAAAAACTCAGTCTGTTATTCACACATTTTCCTCTCTCAGAGATAAGGTTTCCACAGGCTCAGAGAGAGGTGGATGCTTCTGAGGAGGTCAAGTCTGGCCTGGTGTCATCTGGTCCAAAGTGTGCTGCACCACGCTTTTGCTGATCACTGGGGGTGGACTTCTGATTGATGCATGGCTGACAGAATGGACTGGGGCCCATGGAAACTTGGCATTTCAGTCTCTTTTCAGCATGCAACCTTTGTCACAGAGCACAGGTTTCAAGGGCAATGTAACACTTGCATATTTACTTACTGCAAACGGAGGAGGTGCCGGGTTGGACAGCATACAGACTGTAAAGTCAAACATTAATTTAATACAGACACTGTATAACTTCAGACTGGCTTGGAGCAACTAATACATGGGGATATTAAAAGTGAAAAAGCACCTAAAATTCACAAGGCTCTATCAGTGAAACACCAATTTACTTACAAATCGTTAGCAACCTTAACAACACAGAGACCAAACAACTAAACTAAAACATGGGAATCGGGTAACAGAGGGGAAATTTCTGTGAATCTTAAATGGGATTTAATTTTGTTCCAGTTCTCTTTCAACAGATGCATTTGTATTTCATCCTGCAGGGCAACACTTGCTTTGGAAAAGAGCACAGGCAGATCCAGAGGGCCTACTGTGGAAGCTTTGAGAACTTTCCATCCCCAGTAAAGAACCTGCATCTGAGCACATGGGGCTATTAGGAATATGTTTAGACTCATCCCTAAGCAACGTGTCGAAACCACCTCCCCAGGAAATACTGGTACAGCACTGATCTCCTCTGACAGGAGCTACATCCTCTCCTCAGGAGAAGAAGACTAGCAACTACCTGCTGCTAAAAAACAAGTTAGAGGGGAAAAATAGTCCCTTTGAGCTGTGGAAGATCTTTATCACAGTAAAACAGCAGAGACCTGAAGTATGAATTGAGACAGTTCTTTCAACAGTGGCCTGAACGCGGCACACATGAGGACACCTCTCCAGCTGTGGGTTTGACTGGGTGTCTGGGCTCTTGGAAATCCTACGTGGACATGCCAGCAGTTCAAGATCTACAGTCCTGCCATACCTACTCATCCTTTTGGTCCATAATATAGTATCTTGTGCTGAGCTTTCAGAGCAAAATGCCCTGTAGATATTCATCTATTGGAGGATGAGTCCTCAGCACCTGACAAAGCACTCCTCTGGATGATAAAAGAGATGGTAAAGAAACTATGAAACAATGCTGCTAGCTGATCCCAAAGCCGTTTGGCTAGTGGTTTCACTGGATAGGTGTTTCAGTCATCACTATGCCCTTGGAGGGAACAGACCTTGCAAAATACACAAGATATGTAAGAAAACTTGCTCGTGATTCATTCCCAAATGTCGATGGGAAAGAACATTTGCAAGCAGTTTCTTTAGAGCTGCTAGCAAAGAATGGGTAACACTGATACAAGGTCATATGTCAGACTAGAAAACACCCTACAAAAAGAGGCTTTTTTTCAAAAACCAACACATCTCACCTTTCTTGTTCACTCCCTTATTTGCAGCTTTTTTTTTTTTCAAAAATAGTATTACAAAACATTATCATCCAAAGCTTTCAGGGAGAATTACCTATTTTTACTCTATCTTGTTTTGTAAGACCACACTATGCTAGTGATTTGGCAACTTCACACTGTGGACAAATATTTCAAAATATTCCCTTCTTCTGAACACAGAGCTGTTCAACCACTTTTACATGTATTGCTGCATTTCGTGATGCCACCCACAGTCACTCTTAGGAAAGGATCTGGGAAACTTGATGTTTTAAAATCAGAGATGTACATACCCCATGGGTTTTGATTTTAATGCAAAAGTCTCTCAGCTAAGGTGCTTCTGGGATTTGCTGATGGGAAAATTTTGTGTAAACAGGGAGAATCTCAGGCTGAGGCTTTGATGGTGCTGATTTAGTCAGGATCCTCACTGGACAGCTGGGAGGGGTATGTGTGGTCTGGATGCTTTAGCAATGTCCTCATTTTATCCCTGGACCTTTGTATCCACTTGTGGAGACCAGGTGCCGAGGAGAAAATGGACAGGTTGTCAGTGGTCTGGGAGGAGATGCCTTCAGGAGCACCTGTGGCACCCGGACTACTTGGCAGGCACACCTGCCCTGGCAGCCATTGGGATGGCACTGGGTGCAGGTAGCAGTGTCTGTAGGGCATTGGTGTGTAGGGACCACGACATTAATTTATTTATTATCCATTATCTATCCTTATGTCAAGATCTATTAGGTTTTAAAATGCTTTGTGAGAGCTGACTGGACATGTGGAGCTCTAAAAAGTGAGAATTTTTAATAAAAGAGAATACACGTGTTGCTAACAATACCTTAATTCTACTTTCTTGGGCGTTAACATTGGAACTGAAACTAGTCTGTAGCCATTTTGGTGTTGAGCATTCTTCTTACAATGTCCTTAGCACCTTATGTTAAATTTGGGCAAATATTTGCTCTCAAATTCAGTTCCCAACATTTGATGACAAGAAACACCTTCATTAGACTCTGCAAGTGCAGCTAGTTGGCTTGAATGAACCCCAGGAGACAAGCAATGTTTCTAATTTAAAATTACACTTAAGAAGATAGTACATACAGAGATTTTATAGCTAAATGGAAAAGAATGGGTCTGAATCAGCCTTTCCAGAACATACTGCCAAGATGATGAATGAAATATTTTTATTCTTATTTGCTTTACTCAGAATCTCAGGAGATATTGATACAGATCTCTGTGAAGCCAGTTCCTGAGGACTGTACTTATGTATTTGGAAGCTATTATGTACTTAATTATCTCCATGCAGCCCAAAGCTTCAGTACACAGATGCCTTTCACAGTATACCCACCTCATCATCAAATTCAAGGCACAAGAAAAAACATTTGTAGATGAGAGGGATGAAGATCTGAAGGTTGAACACACAGTGGACCTCCTGCTTTGTGGTTTTGCTATCCTCTGCCTGTAAGAGGTGTCTGGCTGCCTCTCACTCCTCTCTTTTGGTGGAACCCAGTAAAGAGTTCCTGCCTAGAAATAGCAGAATGGCTAAGCCACAGCTGGAGGTAGATGGGTTACCACAAAAACATGAGTTAGTTGAGGATACCAAGGACAGAGTGAGTGACTTGAGAATTGTCTGAAAGGAAGTTAAGAGAAAATCATGGAGATAGACATGTTCAGGAGGAACAGGATATTGGGAACTGCTTACAGGGCGAATGACAGATACAGAGGAAGGTGGGATAGAATTGGAAGGCATCTTGTGGGTAGAAGAGATAAGAGGAAATCCATAGTTTCTGAAGGGAAAAAAAATAGGATGGGGCAATCCAGCTGCTGGAGTGAAGTAAGTTGTTTTGGAGAAACAGCTGATGAGACATAGTAATGCTTGTGAGAAGGGAGAAAATGAGGGTTGAATTGGAAAGAGGAAGTAGTAAATACAGGATGTACAGACAATGGCTCTGAAGGAGTGCATGTGAGTCAGGCAAAATAATAGCGTACTGGAAGAACATAACCAAAATGACATCTAGTCCCTGGGTGAAGGAAGAATTGGTGGGTAGTGTGCTTTCAAGCTATGCATCTGGCAGCACTGTACAGGGTGCTGGAAGCCACACTGCTCAAAGGCTGAAGAAATGGAGTCCATCTAGAGAGAGAAATGGAAAAGAGTCAGAGGGGACAGTGCAATGGCGCCAGACCACATTAGAACAGGGATATTAGGGACAAAATTCCTTGTCTGGTGGAGCTGGTATTGGGACAGCTAGAAGGATGCAAACTATTCAAGAGGAAGTGGTGGGAAAACCAAGTGATGAGAGCTAAGAGGTTTAAAGATCAAAAAATAAATGGTCTATGGGGATCTGATCAGTTAGGGGCATTTTTGTGACCAGGGTGAAGTCTTGCTTCACTTTCATGAAGTCAAGCAAAGTAGTGAGGCTGAGAAGGCAGAAAGCTAACAGGGACATGGGACATTGAATGACAGTCACTGTGCTGAGAAATGAGAGATCTTCATGGCAGCTGGAGAGAGCCTGAGGTGCAAAATTTTGGGAGGAAAACAATGGGGAGCAGCATGTCTGCAGGTGGTTGGCCGGGAGGAGGAAAGAGAGGTAATGTTGGGTGCAAGCTGCAGGGACTTGAGCTTGTTAACCCTTGTTAACAAACAGTGGTGAAGTGTCAGAAATGGACAGGTACTGTGGCTGCTGCTGCTGCTGCTGGGGATGGGCCTCTGCCAAGGCAGCAGGGAGGACTGGGGAGGGCAGGGCCAGCTGCTGCCAGGGTGAAAGGAGGAGCAGGAACTGGAGGGGTAATGGTTGAGGAAGAAAAATGTAAACCTTTTTCCTGTTTATGATAAAAATACCCTCAAGCAGATTTTCACACTAATTAAAAATATTCATATAAAAGGCACCTAGGAGAACCAGCAATACCCTCTCTACAATAGCTACATCACATGTGCAAACCAAATATGTTGCTAAACTTGTTTTTTTCTATGTAAGGACTAAAACCAGATATCATTTCCTCCTATGCACACACAACCAGTAATAGTTTATGCTTGTAGAGTTCCCATCTATTGTATGAAAGCTGGAGAGCTGAGTAACACAATGTTCTGTACCAGAAAACTGCAGCATTTAGCCAGTCTATCAGTTCCCCAGAGTAATTTCATGGTATTTCTATTTTTTAAACCTTCCATTAACACTGGAAGTGGATTTGTTTTTCCATGCAAAGAAATGATTTAAGAGAAAATCTGTAATGCCTACTCTGGCAAGCACATGGATGTATTTTCTGAGCTCAGTGGCAAATTGATCTTCAATCTGGCTGTCCTGAGGCAAGCAGCATGGCTAGTGAGAAAATCATGATTCAAGCTCCCAAGATACAAAATTAATCTTGCTCCTACTTAAGATTTTAGAATTTAAAAACCTTTCACCAGATGATGCAAAATTCACTGTATAGCATTTCATCTTAGGCAGACACTGTATTTTTGAGCTCTGTTCACTACTATGAAATCAGGAGCTGTTCTACACATGTATTTCAGTGAAAAAAGTGCTATCTACTTATAGGCACAGTCACAGATATTTGGGGTTGGCTGGGTCTCAGTCCAGCTGCCGGCTGCAATTCAGATTTGATACTTGGACTCAGTGTCTATCAAAACTGGAATTACATGTTGTACTCTCACTAATCTTTGCACAAGATGGAGGGATTCTCAGGACCAGCTTGTTCGTGCAAGTATTCTGCTTAGAACAAAACTTCTCAGAGGACAACTAGGGCCAGATCTTATAATCCTAGAATTATAGAATCACAGAAGAATTTGGGTTGGAAGGGACCTTCAAAGGACACCTAGTCCAGCGCCTCAACGAACAGATATATCAACTTGATCAGGTTGGTCAGGCCCCTGTCCAACCTGAACACTTGCAGGGATGAACCATCTAACATCTCTCTGGGCAAGATGTTCCAGCATTTTACCACCATCATCATAAAAATTTTCTTCTTTATACCTAGTCAGCATTTACCCTCTTACTTTAAAACCATTACCCTTATCCTATTGCAACAGACCCTGCTAAAAATCTGTCCCTATCTTTCTCCCTTTAGCTAGTGGAATGTGCTATAAGATCTCCCCAGAGCCTTCTCTTCTCATGGGGGAACAACCTGAACTGTCAGATTTTCCTCACAGAAGAGGTGATCCAGCCCTCTGATCATCTTCATGGCCCTCTTCTGGACTTGCTCCAACAGGTCAATGTTCTTCCTATGCTGAGACCTCCAGAGCTGGATGCAGAACTCCAGGTGTGGTTTCATGGGAGTGGAGTAGAGAGGGAGCACCACCTCCCTCGGCCTGTTGGTCACATTTCTCTTGATGCAGCCCAGGCTGTGGTTGGCTCACTGGTCTTTGAGAGGACATTGCCAGTTCATGTCCAGCCTCTCATTCACCAGCACCCCCAAGTCCTTCTCCACAGAGCCATTCTCAATTCCTTCATCCCCCAGCCTGTCTTGAATACCAGGGGCTTCCCTGACCCAGGTGCAGCACTTGCACTTAGCCTTGTTGCTCCTCATGAGGTTCCCATGCGCCCACTTCTTGAGCTTGTCCTGGTCCCTCGGGATGGCATCCCATCCCTCAGGCATAAGAACTGCACGACTCAGCTTGGCACTGTCTGCAAATTGGCTGAGGGTGCACTCCTTGGCTTTTTGCTTCAAAACGGTCCCCTAAGCAGGGAGGATTTAAACACCTGAAATTATTTAATTTGATTCAGCCCAACTCCATTTATTCCACGAGGATATTGAAGGGCACGGAAGTTTTGCCTCTGTTGTGGACTTCTAGCTGGGTCATTTTTCTGGTACTGCACATCAGTCACAAAAAGCTACATTTTTTGCTGTTTTTTAAACAACAGAGTAATGTATGAAAATAGTCATCCAGAAATAACATAGAGAGTACTAAATGGACGTCACAGACCACTGTGAAAGGAGATGACAAACTGTATTTTAATGATTACCAAGACTCTAAGCATCACCAGATTATGAGAAAGGTCATAAAAGATGCCTTAGTAAAGTTTGCTAGGCACAGTCTAAGAGCCACTCAATTTATCACCATCAAAATACCAAATTCTGAACCCAAACTGTTAGTGTCCCATCTCCAAGTGTGAGAATAGTGCTGCAAACCTGTTAGCAGGATTTTTCCATGATTGATTGTACTTTCCTTTTTTTTTTTTTGCAATTTATCACCTGAATCCAGACTGAAACTTGATTGGTAGTTTGCAATAATCCTGAAGTATTCTGCAGTGATATTCAGTATTTCATGTTACAGCTACGTACTTGTGGGCTTTCAAATCCTCTTAATGGTGTACATTCCCTTAGCCTTTCCCTTGAAGGAATCCCAGTTCACTTGTTTTTCACGTGGTGCCTTCATCTCCTTTCATATACAGTCAGCTCTGAAGGAGAACACTGAAATGATTGAAGTCAGAAATTAAAAAATAATACTTGGTTTCACTATGGTTACTGTGACCATTTTGAGTGATAGGATAGCCATTTATCTGATCTCACACATTAGTCAGATACTGGTTAAAAATGTAGGGATGGGAAACTGAGTATCTTGGCCACTTCTGAAGACTTTCTTCTTACTAAAGGACAATACTATCTCCAGACAAAGCGTACCACCAGCAGGCACCATTCATCATAGGACAAGTCAGAATGCTCTCATCCATTTAATTATTACAATTGAAAGAGGCTCCAGATCATGAAAAGTGTTTCCACACCATTTCACCCATTGCTTGGGCTGGCAGTGCGAACACAAGACTGCTCAAAAGTGAAGAACTGCAGAGCACGAGAGCAGGACAAACACAACAAGGAGCAATGTCTCTGCTGTGTTTTGTTTGGGGCCAGCCAAGGCTGCTCAAAATTTCCTATTTGCCACTTATACTTGCTTCATTAGAAGTAATAAATGATCCTGCTAGACACTGGGTCTGTTTGAGCCAAGGCAAGAACTGCCATTGCAGCATCTTTCGCAGAGATACGGCACATAGCCAGAGCTGGCATCACCTCTGACCAGCCTCACTCCTCTCTGCATGCTCACTTCTAGGCTGGGGCACTGGTTCAAGAGCTGGACCTGAGAGCCTGCCACCAGGCAGATCTCCTGTGATCCTCCCTCCACCCTCGCATTCACTCCCAACATGGCCAGGAGGACGCTGGGAGAGCAGCCAGAGCTGGGGAGTGCCTGCCACCCCGCCTGGGCTGAGGTGTAACCCCAACACATCCAGGGGAAAGGTAAGGTGTTTCTTCACGAGAGGCCTCTCTCAGGAGCGAAGGTGACGGCGTGTTGGAACACCGTCACTCCTGGATACAAACAAGTGAGGGCAACTCAGCCAATCTAAACAAACAAATAGAAGCACAGAGGGAGGAAAAATTGTACCTTTTGGGTTTGCAGCTATTCTTCATGTGCACATTTGACACTTAGATGTTATTACAATGGATGCCACGGTTCAGTTATTGATTGAGTCCAAGTTACTGAGCCCATCTCTTGTTCTTCACTGATGTCACTTTATTGATAGGTTGAACACAATTTCATTTGCTTGTGGCTAAGTAAATCATCAGTGAAAATCTTTATTTTCTTACAGTGCTAAACCCACTAAAAACATGAACCAGGCAGAGCATCAATGAATATAAGCTTGTGGGATCACACTGTATGAGCCTGAAATTCCAGACTATGAATCAGTCTGTGGACTGTGTGGCAGAGCCTGTAGTGATCCTTTGCACAAAAATGGATTAAGACTTGCCAAAACTTCACTCTCATGAGTGTGTTAGTCGATGTTTTGGCTGTTAGCATCTTACTTATTGCACTCTTTTTTAAGGAATGGTAAATAAAATGGTAGTGTGTAGCTCCTTTGGTGTGCAGATCTCCCACCTGTGATGCTGTATCTCTGAGGGAAGAAGCAAAGGAGAGATGGATTTATAACCCCAGAGTTGTACTGAGGAATTGCCACTGTTAAAACCAAGTTCACTCCATCCCTGCACTACTCTTGATGGTGCTGGCTATCAGGAGCTCTGCTCTATCAGAAGCTTCTGGACTTCTTCAGCCATTAAAGGTGCTGGTGGGTATTCCGAGGGAATTTATTTCTAGCAAGCAAACAGTCTAACATGTCCCATGCCCTGGATTAACCTCCCTTGAGTGGTGTATGGGATAAGCCAACGCAGGGAATCCATGTCTGTTTAGTTCTAGAGCTCTGTTCCTTCTATATGATAACTGGAAATGGAGGTAAGGGGGTTGTACCATCCTAGTTCTGCTAAAATCCCTCTCTTGCCACCTGTAGGCCTATGTGAAGTAGTATATGTGAGGAAGGAAAAAAGATAAATTATGTTCCAGAGAAGGTGAGAGGAATTCTCATGGCCTCACTAGAAACACATTCAGGGCAAACTGATTTCTAGAAACTAAAATTTCTATTGATTTCATTCCAACTGAGTGAAGAAGGGAATGGTGGGACTATGACAGTCACTCAAAAAGGGGTTTCAGCCCTATCATGTTTTGGTGACATTCTTTTGGAAACCTGTGTCTCCAAGATCCTTTTTGCCTTGTGAATAAGATGCTGAAGGAGTATCCAAGATAAATGCCTGCATTTCTAACCTAAAGAAAAAATACTGTGCTCAGTCATGCAAATTCATGTATCAGTCAGAATCCACTGACATCCCTGGGATATCAGATCATGGTTTGACACAATTTCTTTTAACCTAACAAGTCCTCATTCTTTATTTGAACAAATTAGCACAGTTCCACTAGAGTCAAGGTAGTGATACTGCTTCAGAGGGCTTCACAGCAGAGCTTCAAGCAATATCAGGAATAAGTTTCTTTATCCCATCTGAAGCAAAACCTAGAAGTTATATAGCAGTTAATGCACCTCAAATAATACATATACCATTTATAAAACTTTTATAAAAGCCTGTATTCCAGGCAGTACAGATATATGCCTATATCAAAAAAGCCCATGTGAAAACATGCCTTAGCTCCCTGCAGCCACAGAAAAGAAGCTCACATCTTATGATGACATGCATCTGTGCACACATTTGACTCAATTCTCATGATTTTGTGTATATATGTGGGCACAAAAACTGCAGTATCCCTTTTTAAAAAAGTATTTGTAAATAAAAATTATTTATTATATTTTTTAAATTTTAGAATATTTATTTAAATAATTTTTTACAATTACTAAGCCATAGGAATATCAGAGTGGTTTTTTCTTATTTCATAATATATATTACATGTACTTTGCCACATCGGCACTCAGATGACAAACCCACAAAACACAGTGGGACAGAAACAGCTTGTCAGAGTTTCCCCTCCTCACAGCTTCAGAGTTTAAGGCAATGGAATTGCACTCATGTTTTTAACAAAGTGCTTATCTTTGTTGCAGTATAAGAGAGGGGGATAAATAATGGGTTTTTTTCCCTGGTAGTCTGAAGATAAGCAAGTTAATTTAAACTACTGAGTATAATGTTTCTTGCTATATGTTCTCAAGCACAAGGGCAATCCAAGTTTTGCTGTATTGCTGTGATGTGTGTTTTACTTATTTAGAGGACAAAGGAAGAACTTGGGGTCATTTGTTAATCCACAAACTTTTCAAAAGTTATTTTCGTTTCATAGAAGAGAGCACAGAGCTCAGTTCTGAGTCTTCCTATGCATAAAAAGAGGGACAAAGTGGGACAGAAGAGGCAGAGAAGAAGGTCCTCTTGGCTGGGGCAGTCTTGTCAGGCTAATTTAACAGGGTTAAAAAAACCATCCTAGTGTAAATAAATGGGAGTACTACAGCACATGGCTTCACAAAGCATAGCCTGTAACTTACTGGACCCCAGACAAAATACACCATCATGCAATGCTGCTCTGGCCACTGAGCCCTACTCCTATGTCTCCCCATGCATCTGGTAGCTATAGCCATGGTGTAGCTGAGGGAACGACCTGCTTCCCAGAGGTGCTGTGGCACCACTGCTCCCTGCAGTGCTCTCCCCTCCAGCTCAGGCACAGATGGGAAGACAGAGCACCTTGAACTCATCTACACATCAGAAAAGTTGTACACAATTGGCTCACAATTCAAATAAAAATATAAGAACAGTGTTATTATTTCAGACTTTTGGGGCTCACGTAGCCCAGTAACCTGTCTGCAGCAGTGACCAAAAACCTGATCACAGCAGTGATCCTAGAAGAACTGCAAGAATAGGATGAACATAATTGATCTTTTCTGCAAGTCCTCTCCCCACCTCCAACCATTTTCAGCTCAGGGGACTCCTCCAGCCTGATCCAGTTTGCCCAGTGGTGGACCTCTCTTCCAAGTACTTGCCCAGTCTTCCTTTGAGTGTCTGAAAAAAATTGCTGCAACTGTCATACCCTTTGGTAAAGAGTTTCACAAATCCAGTATTTGCTGCATGAAGAAACATCTCCTTTTATTCTGAAAATGGCTCCTAAATTTTTGTCTAACAGACACTACCTCTTGCATTGGGAGAGACTGTGAACAGCTCACCCCAAACCACCCACTTCATATCACCCTGGATTTTATAGACCTGAATCAAAGAAACCCCCATAGTGGTCTCTGCCTGAGCCTGAGCCTACTCAGCCAGAAGCTGACTATCACATGTGTTTTGGCTGCTTTCTTCCAAGGGATTAGGGAATTTACTAAAATGTTCTTGTTGCCCAGGGTCCCTGCACATCCTTGTGGCAAAACTTCAGCCCTCACTCACTGGTTGGACATTGAGCATACTGAGCACAACAGCCACACAAAGCTTGGTGTGAGACACTGGTGCCAAATATTTAATTGCCAGAGTGTGAGTGTTGAATTGTTCTCTTCATGGTATTCTGCAAAATACCAAAGATTTTGCCTTACCTGGTATGTTAAACTTGGGATATTAAGGGTAAGATCCCCTCGTTACTTTGGTACACTCAGTAGCTTTTAATTATATTTCCTGACATCACGTTTCCCTTCCATCACATCATTCTGCCACATTATAATTTGGTTTATGGCTTACTTTCAGTTAGCTGTAGGCAAGCCAGAAAGCAGACCTTGTAATGGTCATCAACACTGCAAGCACTCATATATTTATTTCTACCTGCAAATGTCTGCATGTGATGCTACTAAGTTTTTCAGTTGCCCTCTGAAAGCCAAAAATTCAGGATGAGCTCAGTCAGAAGACTTTTGATAAAGCTTGCTTCCTAAGGAATGATTTCTAATGCTCCATGTTTTCATTATTTTAACTTCTCCATAGTAAGTGGGCTATAATCCTGCCTGATCAAGCAGATCTTGTTCAGGCAACATACCTTCAATTGATTTTACATCCATTCATTGGAATAATTTTCTTTAAAAACTGATTTTATGTCTAGCTAGAACCCAACCAAGTATGTTTAAACTGGGTACCCTGTGTTTACATGTGCACCATACGGCTACCCAATTTACCTCCCATACTGGGACAGGAGGGCATTTTTAATTATTTACAGCAGGGGCAGCTCATAATAATCACATCTGTAAAAAACAGCTTGGCCAGTCATATTCCTCACAAGGTCTGTGAAGCCTCTCAAAAGCATGTCCTGCCCTGCTCACTATGCAGACCTTCCAGGCATCTGATCCCCTGCTGAGGCAGGGCCACCCAGCTCAGAGAGGAAGCACTGGCATCCTAAAGAAGAGCAGCTGGAGCCAGGAACGAATATGTGGAGAATGTTGGGACAAATGTATCAAATACCTCAGGTTAACTGGCAAACAGTTAAAGCTAATGCCTAGGAAAGCTCTCATGATATTGCAAATTCAGGGCTGAAAGTGGTAGATATAGAGGGCTCACCTCTCTTCAACTTTGAACTAAAGATGCTGGTATTATTTCTCACTTATTTACTTACTTATGTTTACTATGTTTTGAGATTTTTCCAAAGCAAATTTAAGATGATAATATAGACCAAAAATAACTCCATGGCAGCATGCTCAATGCGGGTGACTTGATCAACATCACTTGTACAGACACAGGTGTTTCAAAAACACCATAGAGGCAGGAGACACAGAAGAGGAAGATAATACTGCTGGAAAAGTGCACTGAAGTGATACCCCTGTGAGTCACCACTCATGGTCTTTCCCTCCAGTCTCAGCCGATCACAATATTGCTCTGGTTTCCCCAGAGACCTGCTGGAGGAGCACTGCTAAATACTTCACATATCCCCCCTGGATCCCTCTGAGAGACTGCTGGAGAAAGAGCTTGGACCTGAGAATCACTTACAGATGGGCTCAGGGGTGGGTTTTGCACAGCCGGGGCCCTGGTTCTGTGGCAGAGCAAGTCTCAAGTTAGTAATTACATGTTTAGCATATTATGCAAGCATTTATTCCTGCTTTTTCACAATTATCCGTTCTTCCGCTTTGTGATAGCCACTCCTTTTCTCATTGATTTCACACACCACAGGAGCACAGGCCCCATCAGCATCAGCATTTTCCCCCCAGCCTTGCCTGCCCTGCAGCAGTGACCCTGTGCTTCCTGGGTTAGGACCCATATACTGCTCATGCCATGTTCCTCCTGGATTCAAATTACTAAGATCAAAAGTTCAGCAGGTTCTATCCGCAGTCAGACTGTTTACGTGTTTATTTGTTCCAGTAACCTGCCAGGTCTTCACCAGTCTTAACAACTCCATGAGAAGATCCTTGCCTTTCTTCAGAGCTGGTTTGACTCGTGCAAGCAAAAACTGAGGGGCTGCTTTGGAGGGAGAGCAGAGACGAGGGGTCAGTGAAGGATCATGAAACACTGTTTGGAGACAGCAAATTACCATTAAAGAATGCTGCCCACTTATGTAGAAAAACTGGGTGCCAGTTGCTCACCAACCCTGTTATTCAAGTTCTGCAGCCTGCAGCAAAAGGCTCCTAGAATTAGCTCTCCCAATCTGGTGGTGAGACACCTCTGATGTCTGAAATGGGTTTGCCTTGGGGTTGTTAAATACCTGCTCCATGTGATTGGACTAATTAAAAGTTTTTAGCCAAACAAATCCCTGTTTGTGAGGGTATAAGAGCTAAGAGGATTAGATGTTAGTTAAACTAGACATAACTGAGAAAACAAAGCTGCTGCTGTTAATTCTTGAAAATGCTACCCCAGTGTGTGTGGGTGAAAGGAATGGATAACAAAATTAATAGGTGAAACAAAAGTCTCAGATGGCAAGTATAACCCACCAGAAAAAAGTGCTCCCTTGAATTCAATATTGCGATGTAACAGGGGAATATATTCTACATACAGATGGCAAAACCAGCTTTAGTTAAAAGTTGGTCTTGATCTCCTGTATTCTTCTCGCAAAGGAAAACTGGGTATTTTCTATTATTTTATAGGTTTACTACTATAGCACATCAACTAAACAGGTATATACAAATAGCACCAGAAGCTGGCTAAGCACAACACAACTCCACACTTTGATCAGAAAGATTGTCTGCTACTACACTGAGAAATTGGACAAGTCTCATTGTTGTCTCATTGCTGACCAGCTGGGAAGTCAGTGCCTCTCATTGACTTTCTACCCTGTCCTTCCAGGGGGGTCTCAGTTAAAAAGAATCAGCTTCTTTACATTTTCATATGAATCAGAAGTCAACTGTTTTCTTCTGCCAATAAGGGACTGCTTGCAATAGCATCCCCAGTAAGAATAGATTAGAGAAAATTGAACTTGGATCCACAGCATATTTGTGCTGAGCAAATGTTTCCTCCCTAATAAAAAAACCCCACAAAACCCAGGCCATTAGAGCCTCCAGACTCCTCCTTCTCCCCCTCTGCAAACAGACTCCTGTCTTATGCCTGCTTAGAAATTCTTGACTTTATTCCCAGTGAAACTGTTTGGTTCAGCAGCAGCCAGCAGCCCTCTCCATCAGCATCTGCTGCTACCTGTCATTTTGCCTTGTTTCACTCCTTTATGGGCAGACATCCCATGGATCCCAGGTTGTTATCTTGATGGCTTCATTCTCCCCTCCCAGCCCCATTCTAGAACACCTGCTAAAGCTGCTAGCACTAATTATACTTTTATTTGAATGTAAATACTTTGCTTGGGGACATAATAAGTATACACCTGATTTTTCTGATTTTGTAGCCTCTGTAAGAAGGCTGCTGTGCTGATCAGTGCCAATGAGGAAGGGAGAGATGTAAGAACCACCTCCACAGAAGTATGTGAAGTTAAACCGTGTCAGTGAGCATTCCATTGGAACGGAAACCAGTTGCACCTTTTAAGGTCCAGAACAGCGGACACACTTTGGACCCATGTCATTTAAATACCAGTTCCCCAAACCAGAGGGCAGATAATCACTCTCCCAGGCACAGACCAGGGGTTGGGGTGAGCTCTGGATCGTACCTTACACACAGAGTGGGTGCAGCCATATGGTTTTGGCAGGCAACACAGCATCTTCCTCTGGAGGCAACCAGCCTCTGTGCCAGAGAGCGATTCTGGGCGCATTTGATTTATTAGCAGAGATGTAGCTAATGGGGAACAGAGATAGAAAACCAAACACCTTATTCAACAAGCAAAATAAAGAAATCTTTTACATCTGGAAATACTGAGGCAGATGATCAAATAATTAGCACTGCAAGTTTATACTGCCTGCAGCTAGAAGAATTGCTCTCTGTGGAAACAGGAATGTGGTTGAGCCTGCAAAAATGTGATAAGGGATCTGTACCTAAGATTTTTGGATGGTATGTGTACATCACAGGTGAGTTTCCACAGAGCTGAAGGAGCATTCAGGACTGGACTCCCATGAAAAAACTCCCTACTCTACCCAACTGAGGATGCCTTGGCAAGCAAGTGCCAGTGCCACATTTTTACTCCTTCTGAGAAGGTGCATCAAAACTAAAGGTTTAGAAACAACGTTTTTTTCTTCTGTCACAAGTTGACCCCAGAAACAGCAATAACAAAAATTCTTTTCACTTGCTTTTCTCTACCAAATAAAAAATCAATTTCAGTTTATTTTTTTCCCCCCAGCACTTTAAAGCACTTAAATTTCCACATAAAGTCCTCACAATTTAAAATCAGAAATATCTTCCTTGGAATTTTTACTTTTATAGAGATCAGTCTGTTTTGCAAACTTACAAATAGTTTTATTTTTACAAAATCTTCACTTTTGGTAAGTATGTAAGCTGTTTACACATATTTTTACCCCAGCCGAAATCCTGATGAGCTTGCATATTGTAAGGAAAAAAAGTATGGGTATGGATTTCTATGCAGATGTTTCATCACATGTGTGGGCTGAGGCTGGCTGTAGCTATGAAATACAAATGTAGTATATACAGATCTTGCTGATCTAGTAGAAGTATTAAATAACAAACCTCCTGGCTCTTTTACAGAAGGATGATTCAAGCAATCCATAGGTTCCTAGGCTGCTGCATGAGATCACAGCCTGATCACACGTGTATGATGGCATAAACAGATGAATAATAGCAACTGCATTTTCAGTCCCACCCACATTTCATCTTATTTTTTTAAATCACATTACACCTACACACAATGCTTGGCTAAGACTGACAAACACAGATGATAAGAAAATCAATATGTTGTTTTCTGTACGTGCGCATTTCAGGAGGAAATAATTTCTGGGGATTTTTTCCCCTTTTTCTTGTTTTTATTTTCAAGGAAATAAATCTGAGAAAACAAAAGACAAGCGATGAAAGTCATTAGTTGCCATGGGATTTCAAATGCTAAGTCCTAGCACAAGTGCAGGTAAGACTGGACTAGAGTAGGAGACAGCTGACCTAGTCCAAAATATTTCTGCCTGGCTTCCCCATTGGGCTGCTCTCAGCTCCAGCACATGCCATGACCTTGCTTCTGTTCAGAACTGGAAGAGCATTGGCCTTGGCTTGAATGGAAGCAGGACCAAGCCCCACTCAGACAGTTTCATACACTACATGGCAGATGTGCATGCCAGCATTATGCAATGGGGTAAAAAATTAAAACCTGTCAGGCACAGAACTGGTGCACTCAAGGACATACTGTTACTTGTTTTGCAGCTTTGCCACTCTAACAGGGATTAACCACATGCCATTGATAGCTGCCATGATAAAGTCAACCAAAACACTTCATTTTTTAACTTTCAGGACATGATCTAAACTTTTGAGGCAAATGGCTTGTTTGGCCTCAAGTTTTTATCTGAAAAAAATAAAATTAAACTGAAAAAACATTTACTTTTTTGCAGTCTTCTCTCCCCACTTTTCCCCTCCTTTGTCCCCCAGCTAACAAGGCAGCAGATTGAATTCACCTCCCAATTCCTTTATTAATTATTTTTTTCAACCAAGTGGGTAGGTATTGTAAGTCGCCAACCTTTGCTTTCTGGAAATTCTTTGGTGTATTACTGCATAGCAGAGTGGTGTGACAAGGATAAAGAGATTAGAAGTAATTTCATATAACTCCTTCTGTCAAAATCTGCAGAGGGTTTTTACTGGTAACTCTGAGTGTTGCTGAAATTCTTCATTAAAAACTTTCAATATACGGGCAGGAAATCGCTAAGCTCTAAGACACAAAGTAACCAAAACAGAGGGAGAGAAGGAATATTAAATCAAAGTCTGAATAGAGAGAGAATACAAAGGGAAAAAAACCCCACTCTGTTCAAGTACAAGAGTAAAAATGCATGTTATCTCCAAGGGGGTTGATGCCAATTCAGCTTTGAAAGCCAAAAAACCACATGCTGATTTTCCCCAGTTTCAAGTAACTGAGCATAACCTGTGCAGGCACAGGCTCTCCTTGCCAGCCTTAGACTGCCCAGGTGGCTGTGAGCTGCTGCTTGATGGTCACTACTGCAAGCTGCCTTGGCTAACACAAAACTCAGGCTGTGTTTTCCTTGATTGTTTTATCAGCACACTTAATGTACAGCCTAGACAGGTAAAATCTGGCCAGCAGATGAAGAATGTTTCCTAGTACAGTGGTCAGTTATGGCCCCTAGTATTGTCAGTGTGAGAAAGCAGGGGTGAAGCACAGAGGGGAAGGAGCTAAATATGATCTGGCCAACACAGCTGGGTCAGCCTACAGACCTGATAAAAGCTTTGAAGATGGAAAGAGGGGGGTTTGCATTCTCTATGATTGTTCCATTAAATGAACAGAGGAATGGACAGACATTAAATGATAATGTCAGCCCTGCATCTCTTGAAAAGTTACTATTGTGTTACAAAGCAATCACCAGGTATTTCAGATCCTCCTCAGAGCCTGTGGTCTCACAGAAGACCAGAGGAAGTGCAGACAAGCACCGGCGCAGGCGCATGCAAGGGAGTGTACTGCTACCACCATGGGTTAGGAGAAGACTTTAAATGCTTTGTCTCCTGTTAGAGGTGCAAACTCTTCTATTTTTGGGAGGAGTCCTTTTCTCTGTTTGCGAATCATTCACACGTTAGTTTCCACAAATATGTTCACACCTCAGGTTTGCACAATGAAGGTTGTAGCATGACTTGCTGTGTTGCAGCCCACCCAGGACAGGAGCTTTTGTCCTTATCTTAAGCCATTTGCTGTGAATGAGGGAGGTTGCTCTGCCATTGGTGATGAGGATGCCTCTACTTTTGAGTTCTCCTCCTGACCCCACAGATCCAGTGGGGGGACTATGCAGTGGCCGGGGGCTGGCATCTCCCCACCCCAGCCACTTGTTCCTGGTGTACCCCAACAGAGCTCTACAGCCCAGGAGGGATAGAGGCATCCAGGGCTTTCCTTGGGTACCCTCCAACATGACAAGTAGTGCCACTACCCTCATCCCCATGCTTCACCAAGTGAAGGCACCAGCCTGGGTCTGGGTGGATCCTGCAGACCTGTGCATGGGGGAGTGAGTGGTGCAATGTGCTCCTTCCCTGGTGAAGTGCCAGAGGTTCGCTGGAGCACCTCATATTTGGAACGTGGGTGCTGCAAATTTGATCTCGCACTGCCCTGGATGCTCGTGGGAGACAGTGGCCTCCTTCACTTGACATGCAGTACAGAGGATGGTGGCCTTGCTCCTGCAGAGAAGCTGGGCTCAGACACAAAGAGTGGCTGCTGTCCCCACCATTCTGCCAGAGACAATGGAGGTGACACAGCATCTGCTTTGATCCCTGCACCGCAGGAAAGGGGAACCCACAGCTAAGGCAAATAAAGAGGCTCTTGAGTACAGGTTTCTGCACATGAATCCTGTATATCACAGGCCAAGTCACTTAAACCAGGCTTTGTAGAGATGGTGACCAATGGCATGTTCCCTGTTTCCAGATGGGAACATTTTCTGAACTGCAATTTGCCTGCAGAAGCAATGAGCACTTAGAGCGGCAAGGGGACTGTCTGGGAAATGCATTTTGAAAATGTGGCTCTTAAGCAAAACTAAGTTTTCTGGAAAGTAGAGTCATGAGGCGAGCAGCGTGACTGACTTATATTAGTAACTGAAGTGCAAATAAAACAAGAAAAGGAGATAATTTGTTTTGCCTCAAGGCAAACATTTAATTTCTGAATTCTTTACCCCATTTCTATTGTTAAATTTGGTGACATTTTCTAAATGAAATTTCATTCTAAATAATAATAAAAAAAGGTTGCATTATTTTGAAAACATGGACATAACACTTCAACTTATTTGTGTACATGTATTTCCGATCACCCAAAATAACCTCTTAGCTTGATATAAGCCTACAGCTAGATCTTGTTTATCCTAAAGCACACTTTCTGTTAAGTGAAGATGACCTTTAACTAAGTAAGTTCACCTGTGCCTGGCTCTGGCATACTAAACTGTATAATCAAAACCATGGCAAGCTTCTTAATTTATATCCTATGTCCCTATTTTTTTTAGTAAATAAATATCAAATGGCTGCTAGTTATGCAGATTATCTCATTACTTTTTGTAAGTATTTAAATGTTATAGCAATGAACACCACTAAAAAGCCAAAGAGTAATAAATCTGTCTTCAGAGCAAAAGAATTCAAGAGCATGAACCATTTACATCCTGGAGGATGTAGGAGGAAAAAATATTAAATATTTAAAGTTCATTGTCCACCCTCATTTTTATGCATGGCATATGGCAAGGCTCCTTCAAAAAACCTCATCAGTACTGAATGTGTCAAAAAACCAGGATCATACTATAATAATATATATAACAGAAGGCAAACTGGGATTGTGCAGACTATAAATCTGGCACTATCTGAATTCCACACCTCATATTTTTTATGAGGAGGATATAGCTGTGCACGGTTTCCTAAGCTTCCCTGGTTTTTTTTTTTTTTTGAAGCAAACTGAAACCCAACCCCAAATTCCATCATGAGCCATCCTGCTGATGCATGTGTCACCAGAGGGGTAGCGCATGATATTTACTGCATGGACTTCTGTTTCACAAAGGAACAGTAAATGACAGAGGCAGGGCAGCAGCAGAGAAAGATGGAAGAGGCAGGAGTGGGGGACTCCTTACAGCTTCTCAAGGGAAAGTTGGAGTGGTGAAAACCCTTGGATTCAGATCCCCAAGTGCTCTGGCTTGGGCTATGTCCAGGCTTCTTGGATTACCTGCCCTTTCTTCTGCTCCTGCCCTTGTCCAATAGCAGTGCCTCAAACTCCCCACTTTTCCTTCCTCCTGTCGTTGCCTCTAGCCCTGAGAATGCCTGCCTTGCTGGCTCTGAGTACAACTCCCCATGTCAGACCTTGCTCCCAAATGTGCTGTCTCCCTATCCAGCCAGCGCTTCTCAGTCAATTGTTTGAGTTATCAAATCCCCCTTTCCATCAGCCTTCTGACTCTTCATCAGCTTTTCAAGGCAGACAGTTCTCTTCCCTCTCCTGCCTCTGTCTCTCTTCTCTCTCTTTCCTTCCCACTAGGTCCAACCTGCTCTTCAGGAGCCCCACACCCCAGTACCTGTTTCTTTGCTTTCTTTATCTTTAGATGCTCTATAGACTGCTCTTGAACTCAGGGCAGAGAGTCCAGCAGGCTCATGCTACAACTGTGACTCAAGTTTTTCTCAGAGCATAGGCAGTGTCAGCAGTGGATTTGGGGACTTGGAAGCGAAAAGTTGAAGTATCCACTAAACACGTGGAAATCATGTTTTCAAAGGTTTAAATTCTGCTTTGACCCCTGCACAAGGGCCACTTCTGTGCTTGAGGTCAAGTCACTTAGGAAGCCTTAGGAAGAAGTTGCAAACATTTGAAAAAAACCAAATTTTCTAGCTTGGATTTTCAGAAGCGGTCAAATAATTTTAAGCTAAGTGACTCTTGGGCCTCTATACAGGTAAATGCAGAACAATTCACAGGCCTCAGGCATCTTGCCATGCAATGCAAAGCTTTGCAAAATTATGAGCAAATAAAAATAATCTCCTAAGAGAAAATTCAGGACATCCTTATTAACCAGAGCTGCTCTGTCTTCTTCCTTTTACATCTGCTTGTACAATGGAATCTTTTGGATGCAAAGTTCCATGCACTTGGAGCAGTTATAGTCCCAGATCTCTGCAGGTTATATTGTGTGGACACTTTTTTCTGGGGTGGGCTACAACAGTTATATCTACTTATGAACACTAAAGCTACAGGCACTTCAGCAGTGCATTTCAAACTGCTCTTCCAAAACCAGTGATCTGAAGCAGAAACCTGGGACTTGTCCCACCAGCATCCTGGGGACTCCTGGCTCTCCCCTGTCCCTGGAGTTTCACAGCAAGTGCTCCTCACCACCCTGTCAGCAGAACCTTGCTCTCACTTCCCAGGGACACAGCTGGATCATGAAATGCAGCCTGCCCCCTCCCCATCCCTTGACAGCTTGTGCCATTGCAGCACTTCACGGAGTCCCCCTCAGCCCGGGACTGTGGGACTGAAGGAAGGGGACCTGAGGCAAGGAGCCCAGGGGCTGCCAGAGGTTCAGGTTAGGCGTCCAGCTGTGGACCTTCCCTCATCCTTCTCCAGGACTCCCACAGCACAACTGCCCAACCCTATCAAAATGAAGACCTAAGCCAAACACAGAAAAATCCCTGAGATTTGCCAAAGCTCCCCAAAGATTGGCCCTATTAGACCTCACAACCCAATGGGATGTTCAGCTATACCAGCAGAGACCAGTAACCACAAAACAGATACCCACAAAAACCAGCTGACCGTACCGTTGTTAACTCATGCATGTCATTTTCTATGGCAAGGCAGGGACACAAACCCAGGTTTCCTAAGCTTTATACTGGTGCTTTTCCTGCAAAACCAGTCATTTGTATACTTTTTGCTTCTTGCCTAGCTTGTTCTACACCCTGTTGCACACATGCATACAATAGTATGTGTGAACTCAGAAGAAACCTTTATTTAATAGTGATTGACATTTGCAGGAGCTTTAAGAATGCAATGATTTTGGCACTGGTTACTTTCCAGGTAAGGATTAACAAACCAATGTGTTAACCACCACCTGATGTTCTTTGTTTGAAACAGGCCACGTTTCAAAATGGAGGCAGCTTTCAGATTATTTTTCAGAAAGACTGTGCTTTGATTTGGAAATAGGGAAGCGCAGGAAGGATTGCAACACAAAACAGATAAGATTAGATGAAGAGGAAATGTGATATAAGTGGTTTGGATCTACAGAAGGAGCAATAGAATGATGTTCATCTCACACTGTTCATGTTACAGTTTTAGAAGACATAGAAGCAGTGCCCCCTCATCAGAGCTCAGGCAGAAGCTAAGTCCTTCCTGCATTTTGGTATTTGTGGCTGAAACCTACATTTGAACAATGTAGAAATGCAGTGAAAATGAAAGTCTGGTTCATCCACCTTGCCTGTCATTCAAAGCTCCTGGTGTTGTCCAAAAAAGGGTTCACCCCTTCTGCTTTTCCATGGTTCCAACATGTCTGCATCCAGCTGTCTAGTGCTCTGAACTGGCTCATGTATGCCCTGGTTCTCCACAGACCACTCACTCTGCACCCTTGCAAACATGCATCCTGTGCCAGGATCCTGGGCCACAGTGCCAAACACACTGACTGACACAGACAGAGGCAGCAGAGAGCATGGAGGCCCCAAAAACTGGCACCAGCACCAGAAGAAGGCAAAGGTGAACCTCTGAAGATGGGGAGGCAGTGAGCCAGCTTTGAACAGACAACTCCAAAAGAAACTTGCACAACAGCAACAACTAGCAAGCTTATCTAATCCTCTTTGCACCAGCCTCAGCTCTGCAAAGGGTTTGTCTGACCCATTTGTGGGTATTCCTAGGGCACAGGGGACAAATAACCTTGTATCCATCCTGTGGTAGAACAACTACAGCTCCCAAACTGCAGCAGGATCCTTTCTGATTACTTTGTAGTACAACAAAACAGAGAACATACAGTTGCCTATGTATTAAAAATATTAAGTCGTGTCCAAAGATACTATAAACTTACACCCCAGATTACAAATCCCCTGTGCAGTCCATGTTTTGTGTACTGACAGCATGCACTGAGAGTTGAGGTCTTTAACTGGTTTTCACTATTACCAATACGAGGCTTTATTGAGAACTTAAACTTCTAGGCTTACAGATACATGTTATTTTTCACAAAATTAAGTTTATTACACTGCCCATAGGTAAGTAGACTGCATTGTCAGCAATTTTGCTTTAATTTTCTTCAGAGAACCTGTATTTTTTACACAACTTATTTGTTTAGAAAAAAACCTTGTTCTGTCTGTTGGAAAATGCAGAGGCAGAGATGCTTCATGCACCTTATTTATATATGTGGTATATTCTTTAACAGCTTGTCTTTTGTGGCACTCCTCAAGAGTGTATTTCTGCTATACAGGAGGAGAGAAAAAAAATATGGCACAGTGGGTAAAATGATCCCATTAAGATCACCTCCCTAAAGCAGAGATAAAGATGGTAACTGGCAGTGCTTTGGGAATTAAAAATCCAGCACTGAGACTGATTTGTGTTGATACCTATAGTGCACATACTGTTTATATATGTGTATAAATATACAAATATAAATAACATATTTTCCTTTAAAACCCAAACAAACAAACAACCCCAAACCTCAGTGATCTACAGATGGAAATGCTAGGATTTGACTCAGATTTCAGTCTCCTTGGTAAAGGCCAATGGGATGGACACCAGAACCTGCTCTCAGCAACTCCACAGCTCACGGACTAGCAGGATCGCTGCTAGTGATCAAATCCCTAAGGCGTTTTAATCGTGCCTCTCTTCCCATTGGCACACCATCAGAAACCCATCTTTGGGAGATGTCAGGAATCAAAAAGCC
The DNA here is from genome assembly GCF_965178545.1 of Coloeus monedula. Taxonomy (NCBI): domain Eukaryota; kingdom Metazoa; phylum Chordata; class Aves; order Passeriformes; family Corvidae; genus Coloeus; species Coloeus monedula. Next base: position 51,638,129 of record NC_138785.1, on the reverse strand, counting down.
ACTGTTGAAACTCCAGATAATGCTCTAGACAGAGGAAGGAAAAAAACCCTGAAACTGTTCTGTAAACAAAATGCTTGCCCTGGGCTTTTCTCATTCTGATGCGAAAGCCAACAGACAAGGCCACCAGTGCCTCCAGTTTAGCAATACTTCATGTACTTACTCAGGGCTTCTGGCAGTTCATTCCACATTCCTCAGAGCTGTAGGTTTTATACAGTGCCCTGTATATCAACCAGACAGTGTACCTGATAAACTTTCCCTGAGGCAGGTGGCCATGTGAATGGCCAGGAATTTGCACAGGAATTTGCACAGGATTTTTCTTACTTAGGCTCATAAGGTTAGCAAACAGTAAAAACTAAAATTGTTTGCCAGTTGGTCTTGTTGCTTACCAAAAACGTAAGCTTGCCGACAACTTCCTGCAGAAAACCAGAACTCTCCAAGAGCAATGAAGACTGACCATGGGAAGACATATTCTCAGCACCTCCAGCAAGGACCTGCACATACCTGTGGTAAAACACAGGTCGGAGAACAGACCTTAATGTACTAGGGAGGGCTGCAGCCTGGCACATTACAAGGCAGAGAGGAACAGAGCAGTGTAGACACAGGTGTGTTGAGGAGCTGCTGCCTGTCTCACACCCTGTTCATACTGATCACACATCACAGGAGGCAGGGCACCGTCCTGACATCCCGGATACCTCTTGCCACCCCTGTGGTGCTTAGGAAGATTTATTCTGCACACATACAGTCTGACCGGTGACTCACTTAGGTAAGTTGAGACTTGGGACCTCACTATGTGAAAGAAGCTTGTAAAAGCCTTTTTGTTTATTGTTGCTCAATACAATTATCCTCTATGAAAATCACATTTTTTTCCTTCCATGCAGGACAACTGTGGCCTGTTTGGGCCATGCCCAGGTTGAAGCTTGCTCCTGGGCCCTAGGGTTGTGCAATGCTGCTGGGTACATCTGCAGCCACCCTTAGCCTGGGTGCTCAGGGTGAGCAGGCAACTTTGTCAGTAGCATCTACTCATTCCATTTGCTTTGTAAACATTGGCTAAGACACCACATACAGCAGCAACACCAAGCACATTCAGATCCCCTTGCCACAGCCAGAGGAACCTCCACATTCATCGAATGGGTGCACTCAGTAAGTCAAGTAGGTTGTGACTTTTCTTGCCTGCTTCATCAGGCCAAGAAGCCAAAGGCAGAATCCATCTTCAAGAGCCACAGACTGTCCTGCAGTCCCAAAAGTTTGAATATCCTCACCCATTAAGTCTAGGTCTACTTGCAGCTTTACCAGTGACTATGCTCCTGTGAGCTTCAAGTACCGTATTTGTGCTACCTTTAATGAAAATGCTAATGACAAAGAAATGCGGACTAGCACTCACATTAGGATGTGGATTGTAGTGTATGAACTCTGGTGAAATTCCAGCATACACAGTCAACAGAAATTTTACTGCCAGAAACATGGCCTTAAGTCATGGTAATAAAGTTAATATTTAATTGAGGTGAGTTGAACGTGCTCTTTTGTTGCAAAAACATCTAGAAGACATGTCCCTGCGTGCATAATCGTGTTTGACTCTATCTTCCCTCCTTGCCTTTCATGCTTTTTTTCCCCAGCTCTGGCTCTTCCTCTCTCCCCAACCATAAGAGCTCCCGCAGTTGTACCCTGCATACTGCTCAGACCTCCTGCCCTCTGTTTGTCACCCCAGCACACCCTCCAGCTTTAAAAACCTGTTAGCTACAATCAATTCATACTTCCATTCTTACAGGTCCTGAAGTCTTGAGCACAGCTTTCAAACCCTAATGAAGCACCTCTGTCTCAGCTTTTCCCTGATTGGGATCAGACTCAGTGAGTTGACCTTTTCCTCCCCTTTCTCCTTCCTCCTGCTCTTCTTCTTCCTCCTCCTCCTCCTCTTTTCAAGGATCGCTCATTTCTCATTTTGTCCCTTCCCTTCTTTTCCCAGCCCTGCAAATGCCTCCCCTTCACTCAAGTCCATCACCTTCCTCCTTGGGTTTTGATTCCCCACTTTTCTCTTCTTATTGTTGCTGATTAATGCTGATGACCCATATCACCCTCTTAGTCATTCTGCATCCATTTTACCAATTCTGTTCCTCTGCTGCCCCGATCTTTTTCTTTTCCTCATTAACAAAGACTGTTTATTTGGCATGCAGTATCTAAAGGCTCTCTACTGCTGACTTTTTCCAGCACTAACCTTCAAGCGGTCCCATTCAGCACCATCCATTAGACTCCCCCGTTCTCCACCATTCAGCCTTTTTGCAATTTCCATTCCATCAACCCTCATGACTTCTCTTTTGCTTTTAACCCTTATCTCTCTACCAAGTTAAATTGCAAAATTTTCCCAACATTTCAATTTCCTTCGATTTTCTTCCCCATAATATCCAGCCCAAACAATGCCCCTCAGTCATTTCTTCTGCTAGAAAGGTTGAAAGACTGTCTCCTGAAAGCCTAGCCATCACTATCCACTTATATGTGGATAAAGTAGAGTCTCTAATACCTGCTCACTCCTCCCCCAAGGAATACCCGAAGTCTCTTTTCTCTCCTTTCCACAGTGACCATTACTGCTCTGTTTGCAGGCAGGGCACAGGTTTTTTTGGGGAGCCTTTCCTTCAAGGTACAGCTAAGACCTGTTGATGCCTTCTGCATGCATGCCAAAGACATTGGCTATTCTATCTGCCCTCATAGATGAAACACTTCCCTGGAGTCTCACCCTCACATTAGCTCATTAATGGTGACATTCCTCTTTGTTCTTTCATGATTTGATCCACGGTTGATCTACAATCTTCATCCACTATTTCATCTTCCAAATATTACTTCAAGAGTCATTTTCATACCTTTGAATGTACCACTCATTTTTTGTGTTCCTGTTGATCCTCTCTCCATCTTCTAAGAAATAAAATAAAAGGTGCCCTTACACATGGTACTTGCTCAGGCAGACAGAGCTGAATAGCACAAACAGGTGTCTTTTGCAGATTATGAACACTCACTTTATGCTTTCCATCATATGCCCTTCTGTTTCCCTTCATAATTCCTCACTGGGACTACCTCCCTGGTCACAACTGCAGAGGAACTTTGCTTACCTCTTTTAAATTCCTTCTAAATATCTCTCCCTTGCTGTTGAGATAGTACAACAGCAGCCAGTCTGCTGGCATGCTGTTCTTGCTACGTACCTAGCTGACCCCTCACCATTTCCTTGTGCTCCATGTGCACCTATCCCATCTCTTGCCTCTCACCAGCTATTTCATGCATAAACCCCACATGGCAGTGACAGTCCTTCCGCTCCGCCTGTACAAGCAGGTCCACACAGCAGAAACACCCAGGTCAGGAATCGCAGGTCTGTGACACAGCAATCATAAATGACATCGTGAAAGTTGCTGGGAACTCAGCTTGCTGAAATTCAGCCTACACCCTGACGTGTGGTGGAGCTTGCTAAGTTTCTCTGATAAAAGACAAAAAGGCAGAGGCAGTATCTCAGTTTATTTCTAAGGCACAACTCCAGCCCATTCATTGGGTACTCAAACATGCATGCAAACTCTGAGCTACATCACTTGGGGTGTTGCTTCTCCAGAGTAAACCTCCCAATGGCCCTCACATTGGCAAATAGGATAGAAAGCCTCTCAGCTGTTAGTGGTTGCTTAAGCTGTTCCCCCTTTGGAAATACCTGAAAGTTACTGTTGTCGCATTATTATTGGTTGAGGATTCCCATGCCTTTGTAGTTTCTTTCTATCTCAAGGGGCAAATAAGCCCATCTGTGCTGATTCAGTCTCAGCTTTATGACCTACCTAAGCAAAAGATAACATCCAGACACTAAACATATTTAGTAAAACACACTTTAAAAATATCAGAAACCTCTTTCTTCTTTTCAAATAAAATCTTACTTGGGATCAGGACAAATGAAAGCCTGAAAAGGACAAAAATGTCCTCAAATATCAGGTAGTCAGCTTTGCAGTTACTAAAAAGTTGCTTTCCTCTGTTGACTGTATCACCAAAGCCCTACCAGCCACAGCTATACAAAGCCTGCATTGTCTCAGCAAGGCTACTGAGATGTTCCTGATCTTGGCAAGAGCTAGGTGTACCCAGAAGCATTTTACTGAAAAAAAATTACTACAGCAGAAAGAAATATTATTTTAGGCCTCACACTGGAAAGATAAGGGTCAGAGTCCTTCCGTCTGCTAAGGGAGCAGAAAAAAAAAATCCTGTTCCCCGGATCCATTTTACAAACTGGAAGGTTGCACCTAAGAATCCCCTTATGAAACAAATTTCAAAGTAACTACAATATAGGGAAGGATTTGTTGGTTTAAGTCATCAGTAATTTGGAGATTTCAACTTCATGACAAAAGAGGCAACTACATACAGCCACATACAAGCATGGAAATAGTATCTTTATAGCTAAATTGTTAGATCTGCTTCCATGCTACAAAGAAAAGCTGATCTTTATGTTCATCATTGATTTTTCTTATTTAACAGGAACAGGATCTGTAAATGCTTCTTCACAAAGAGCACATACTTGCCCCTACTAAATTTCTGAGTAAACCAGAGCAATATTGGTTCAGGAAACTACACACAAGTGATCAGGATCATTTGAACGAAAAAGCCAAGATTACATTTTTGTTTCACCCATAAATGCTGTGTAACATCAGCTGGAGTTCATCACCCTAGCAGTGCTGTGGGCTCCTATGGTAAACCAACAAGCCCTCTCACACCTCTCCTGAGTAATCCTGATCTTCTCTAGCTATCAGGTGCTCTCACAGCTTTCACAGAAGAGGGTGTAGCATCTCACAGAGGGGTAGCAAAGTGAGGGGGCTCTGCCCTGTGCAGGAAGCCAAGAGTCCAAAATGTAGGAAGCTGCAAAAGCAGACCCCAGTTCCACGGATAGCCCTGCTGAAGCCAGGCAGGCAAGGGCCATGCAAGATCAAGGATTCAGACCAAGCTGCCATAAAACCAGCATTCTCTGAAGGCTCTACCATCTCCACTGCTTATATTAAATATTTTTATTACAATGTTTTCAACTTTAAAAAAATCTGTTGTATTGAAGGAAGTACATTCTTTTATTTTCTAAAACTTCAAACAAAGATTTTCCATCCTCAGTTGCAGCAGGGACACTTCAGGAATTATTAACAACTATTTACACGCTAGTCAACTCCAAGTATTTCCCTAACAACACTTAGGGCCCAGAGGCTCCGAAGAGGTCAGACCCCAAAAGCAGCAGAGGGAGCTGAGCTCTCCCCGAACTGGGAGGCGAGGTGGGAACAGCTGCCCTCAGCTCTCGGCAGGATGCACAGCTTTGAAACAAGCCAGAGAACAACCTCTCCCAGGACGGGAATATGCAGGGGAGTGGCGGGAGAGAGAACGAATGTGCAAAAGGAGTGTTTGTCTCTCCGTTTATCTAGCAGACAGCAGTCTGTTGGCTTTAGCTTCGAGTCTGCCGGACACCAAGCAGCGGCCCTTATCTCCGCCTCCTCTCTGAGAGTGCACGCTGCCTTCCAGTTTTCCAGCTGTATACCAGGCTCCGCTTAACACCACGGGCGACCTCTGGCCCCAGGGGCGGGCACCTGCGCGGGCGCGCAGCCCTCCCCGCGCCGTGCGCCCCAGCCCGCCTGTGCCCGCCGCGCCGCCGCCTTGCGAAACGCGCACGGCTCCCCTCTCGCACCATGTGAGCGCGGCCAGACTGGCAGAGAATAACTGCAGGCTTGTCCAATTTCTCATTTGCAAAGTCTAGGAGGCTCATCAGGGCACCGATACTCAGCTTGCGTTTGCCTCAGGCGGCTCATTTCAGCCCCGTCTAACGCTCCCGCCTTCTGCCAGGTCAGTCCAATTGAGCCAAAAAAATTTAGTAAGGATTTTGTGACCTGTAAGATCCCATTTTTAACCATTATAATAGGTTGGCTTTAGCGCAAAGTTTTATTTTAAATTCCTAAGAAGAAATGAGCTGTGTTGCCTTACCTCTAAAAAAACGTTAAACTCTGCTATTTCTTTTAACATGAATAAGGAGATCCCAGTATTTTTCATCTAATCACGCATATCTCAGCATGAAGAAGATGCTTGACCTCCTGATGGATACATGTATTTTAAATGGTCTTCAGAAACTTTTCACAGATAAGATCCCATTCTTATGCTAATGTCTATAACAGATTGGCAGACAGCAGACTCAGAGCCTTCTTGTCACCTCCCTGTCACTTGTGCCAAGGCTCTGTGGTCTGTACGAACTATAGAATTTTAAGTGTTCAAAAAGAAGAAACAGCCATACGAAAAAACCACACCTTCCGAAACTGACTCCAAAGACAGTTTACCACAGCAAGTCACGCTGTGGTTTTTCTTTGACATGGAGAAACACGTATTTTAAATTAAAACTCTCCGATCTGCAAATCACTTCTCACTCTGTCCTTGTTTAATACCTGCCTCTGCCTCTAATCTCTCATCTTTCTTCAGAATCACCAGAAATCTGTCAGTTGGAAAGAGTCACTAAAACTCTACCAAAACCATCTGCAGTCCTCTCCATTTGCTTTCCCCCCCTAAAGATATTTTAAAATGTATTTTCTGAGTCTGAGTGAACTTCTGGTCGCTTACATTGTCAACCCAATCACCGAAGAGTAAGTACAATCCAATCAGCTAAGGACGGAGGAAGTGCAGAGCAAACCGAAAAGCGACGGTACCTACCTGGAGCCCACCTCAGCGCCCAGCACCATTCGCAGCCACGGCAACGTTTTGGGGTAGCGACCTAATGCATTGTCCTTCCTACCGCGCTGCTAAATGAGAGTTGAGCAACTCCTTGCACTGCTGCTTGGAGCAACAGCTCTCCCAATCTTAACCCCCTCTCTTGGCTCTTCGCTTCTTTGCTTTCTTTTTTTTTTTTTTTCTCTTTTAAACAGAGTTTTTGAGCGCTAAAACTTGCAATTAGTACCAGCTAAGCCAAAGCCCCTGCTCGCCCCTGCCATAAGCCGCACATTCCAGGGCGCTGAGCGGGGCGCTTGAGCTCTTTGCCGGCACCGCGGAGCTCTTCCACCCCCAGACCCGGCTTTCTGCCTACAAACTCGATAAGGCTGCAAGAGCTCAGGAACACGCACTGAAACTCGGACAGGGGAAAAATTGGTCTCTAATCTCCAGCCTGGGTGGTTTTTATTATCCTCCTCCCCCCCCTCCTCCTCTCTTTCTCTCCTCACTCACAGTAGCAAGGTTGTCTCTGGACTACTCCCTGCCTTAAACTCACCAAACCAGATTTTTACTCCCAACACCTTCCCGTAAATCTGAACTGAAATTTTACCCTGCTTGCTGAGTTCTGGCTGGCTGAGGGCCAGCCAGCATTCCTGTTGTTTTAAGAGGGCAAAATCCCCCAAACAAACAAAACCGAACTCAAAAAAAAAAAAAAAAAAAAAAAAAAAAAAAAAAAAAAAAAAAAAAGGAAAAAATCCAGAGAAGAAAACCTGGAGAGATGCAAGGGCTGGAAGGAAGCAAACTTTCTGGTACTCACCTGAAGGACAGCAGCAGGCATAAGCATAGGAGGGAGAGGAGCCTGCCTCTTTGCCTGATCCAGTTACCCCAAGGCAGCGGTAACGCTGGTTTAAGAAGTGCCACATTTTACACTTTTCTGACCTAAAGTTACATGTGGTTTCTAGAAAAGGAACAAAAGAGAAACCAGTTTTTATATAGAAAAAGCCAACCAAGCCTTCTTTTAAACTCCGTGTGATCCCTCTGACCGTTGTCTGGAAGGCTTAAAGAAACAATGAAGCAAGACTGTAAACTTTCTTACCCCCCTTTACACTACCTGTCTGTGCCTGGCTATGGGCTTTGATGTATTGAAACAAAGCACAAGACCTGTTTATAGTAAATGAAACCAACCAACAGAGAGATCTAATTCAGACTTGTGACTAAACAAACTGGAACAGGAAACACACACCAACAGATTTTTTTAAAGTACTAATTCCTGCTAGCATTATCGCGCAACAGCAGAAAAAAAAAAAAAAAAAAGGTTTTGCTTCTCCCTTCAGTCACTTTTGTTCAAATGCAGAGGTTTTAATTTTTTTTTTTTTTTCTGGAAAGCAAAAACCCACCCAACCAACCAAAATCCCAAAACAAACAAGCAATGTTCCATCATGTATATGCAAATATTTAACAGAGCAATATTTACCACTAGTGGTGATCTGAAGATATTATTCATCTATTTGTTTCCCCATGTAGGTCATTTGTGCAACTGATTAGTATCATGACCCTCACTCCAATTAACATCTGTAATTGATGAGTAGACAGAGGATCTTCATCTAGGATAACTGGACAGTTCAAGCCCCCAGCAGTAGATTAGAAGTCTTGCAAGTTAAATCTTCAAAGAATAAATAATATTGGAGATTAAAAATAGTGAAAGAAATTGATTTTCATAACTCTTCCTAATTTTAAAAAGAATTATTTTTATTTTTAATTAATTCTTAGCAATTCTTAGTTAAGAATTCTTCTTAATTCTTAATTTTTAGAAGATTTATTCAGCGCTGAGTACCCACTATGCTGCCTTTTCCCTGTGATTACCTATGTTTTTGAAAGCAGTTTGTCCTTCTAAACAATAATCTCTCTAATTGTATTCTTTTTCATAGAAAAATCTCTCAGGTTTTACCTAAACAAATCCACATTGACTCCCTAAGAGAGTTTTGCTGCAGGCAGAAACCAATGAATCAAACTACTATTGGTATAATATGTAAAGCTCACAGTCAAATGTTGCAAAGTTCAAGTTAACAGTGTGTTCTCTCAAAACTGTCGCAATTCAGAAGCTGATAAAAGGATGTGATTCTAGTTCTAGCAAATGCATCAAGAATAAAAAAAAAAAATCAGAACTTACCTGCATTAATGAGCAAATAATCATGGGGGAAATTTTCATAAAATACTTGAATTAAAATGGGAGTTCAGCATTAGCAGCAAACATTATGCAGTTAAATTCCTTAAGAAAAATTAGTCCAGAATAGTAAACAATGAGGGGTTTAGTGATACAAAAACTTTTAAGTATTCTACAGTACTCTCTTTAAAATCATTTGCCCAAAGGGAGGCTTTCCCATAGTGTCCTCATCTGATTAAGTTCACCAATAAGGTTCTCAAGTAGAGAGAATTTATGCTCCATTTTCTCAATTTAGAGGAGCAAATTGGCATTACTGGCAGAAGTAGTTCCTTGTCAACATGTACAGATTACTTCTAAATGAGTGTCTCTGTAATATAATGAACAGTACAGAAAATGGAAAGACACGTGAGTGCATTGTCCTGCATGTCCAGAACACAGGTACACTACCAAAAGCCATGGCTGCACCAGTGTGGTAAAGTCACCTATTTTAGGTTATGCTGCTAAAAGTGTAGCTCTGCATGTTCTAGTGGCTCTTCACATGTGCTTGTGGGTCTTAGCTCTGGAAGTCAGTTCATGCCTTTCTGGTGCAGGACACAAACAGGTTTCCTTGGAAGATACCAAAGATAGGAAAGAGTTTGACTTTTTTCTTAGTTCAGTTCAGCTGCAGGTGAAGTGTGTGACAGCACCAGGGGTGTCTAGTTAGAGCTAATGCAGCCAGGCAGTAGCTCATCCAGCAATTAAAATACTCCTTACTGCTCCCTGTCTGTGTGAGGAGACACTTTCCATGGACTCAGGTGAGACTGCAAGGTACCACATCTGTCTGCATACTCCTGCAGGTGTAGGGAGTATCATGATGCATCTGCTCGCAACTTCTTAATGGACTTCCAAACTTTGGTGAGGAAAACAATTTTTGCATTGCTCAGCTGCCAGGAAAACAATAGTGCAAAACCTCTACTATTTATTGCTTGTGCTTTACTCTGATTCACAGATTCCAGTTCAAATAACAGGTAGCTGTTCCCAGGTTATTCCTTAAATGCACTTTCTCAGCACAAATAACAGTAGCAATTCAGGAAAGTCTCTCCATGACCACCAGATGCTCATAAGCTGAGATGGGATGAAAGCATCCTCAACAATCAGTTGTAGGAATTGTTGCCACTGAGGTTTCAGGTAAACTAAAATTAAACTTTAGATCTGATATAATGGAAATCTGAGCCATTTTTGACATAAGAATAATTTTTCTCCCTCTTGCCCAGTTGTCCAGCTGACAAAGTGTTTTAAGGGGTTGTGAGCCCCTTACATAGGAAGGAAGGAGTGACCCACATGTAATTTGCTGCAGCACCCTCCAGTCTGTGTGTTAAAATGAAAGAGCAGTCACAACTCTGAACACAGAGAAGAGATTTCCTGTTTCTCTGCCAAGCCATGGTAGGGTTTCTGACCAAAAGAAAGAATTTAATGAGTCCATAGCAAAGCAAATTAAGCTAAGTGCAGCATGATTAGGCTGTGAACACTAATCTTTAAAGGCAATAGTATTTGATTAAGGAAGGCGTCCTCCAAAAGTGATCTAAAAATTGCAATAAAAAATATCTGGCTATGAACATTCAACATCAGGGGGTTTGGGGTGTTTTTTGGGGGGCTAAGTGTGTCTCCTGGATTGTAATGTTTCCTTCTGAAGATGGCTTATTGTGCTATCAATTGTGTTATTGTAGAGTTTATCACTCCTATCCAATAGCTGACTTTACTGCAGCAAGAAAACTGCATGTTGAAAGTTTGGTGACTGCATTTCATTAAGGAGATTATGACAAAACTTTTTTCGCTCTCTCTCTAATTGGGAAACTATGAAAAACACAAGTGAGAGTATGTTACTCAAGAATGAATTTCTAATTACCAGAAAAGTAGTTGGAGAAGGAGAACATTTGCTACTTTTGTAAAAAGTTAAAAAGACTACTTCGACTGTAAATTTTGTTCAAGTTTTCTAACACAGAATGTTTCCTACTACAGGTTAAATATTTTAATATGGTTTGGTAATCAAAGAGTCTGTAAATAAGTCCATTATCATACAGCATTTGATTTTTTCCCAGTTAAAGCTGAAGTTTGGAGAGTGACCATTTCTGACAGTGGTCTGTGAAATCCTGTCCCTTCTTACATAAAAGATGTCAATATGCTTAGTCTGTAACACAGCACCTTCTTCTCCAGAAAGGTCTTGTTTTCTTTGTGACACTTCCATGCACTCTGTTTGCAGCCTCTGTCACTGTGGCCCCCCCCCCATCATCTCCTCCCAGTCTGTACCTCTTGCTTTCCTACTTGGTGGTTTGACCATCCTACCCCTCTCAACAGCTGCTTCTACACACTTTTCAGATTCATGCTTTCATTTAAACTCTTCATTTCTCAGCCCTTCTCATTCATGTCTCCATCTCAGCACTTTGCCTCTGCTTTCCACAACACCAGCAGCACCAGCCCAGGTCATGGTAATATTTGCTTTTCTACAAGCAGCTTCATGTGTTCTTCCTTGCTGTTCTCACACCAAATACAGTCCCCAACAAAAAGGAGGCAAAACCACTGGTGTCTTTTCCTTGAGTCCCTCATTAAGGCTCTCTGTTGTGACTGCAGTGAGATGACAAGCCTGGAGGTGTGCCCTTACCTGTCACAATCTCTGTTGCCTGCCTGGCTGTGCTGCAGCTGCTGTCTCCTCTTTGCCCTCCATCTCACAGCAGTAACTCTCCTCCGGCTCCAGGTCCCAGCTCCAGGTCGCTGTGCACGCTGCGCAGCCGGTTACACCTGTGGGAGCTGGGTACAGAGCAGTGGGTTTGCATCTGCTGGGTGCAGGAGCCCCCAGCCACAGAGGCTCCACAGCTGCTCCCCTTGGCCCAGGGCCTGCGAGGTGCCAGGGCCTCTGTCCCCATCAGCCCCGGGCTGGGGGTGTCACAGCTGCGCCCATCTGTGACGGCGGCGGCTGTTTCTCTTTGATGTAAGCCCTTTGCTCAGGGCAGCAGGCATGGTGGTATACCTGCCATGTGCTCCTGCTGCATTTGGCTAGAAAATAGTCCTTGGGGGTTTCTGGAGCCAGAGGGGTATATTGGGGTGTTTTAGTTCAGGGGTGTCTGCATGATGCACCTTGGCAAAGGTGCCCTCACATAACCCTCCAGCCAAACCCACATCTCACAGAGTGCTGCAACAAGATGGTGCTCTTCTTCCCTCTTGATTTTATTAAAGCTTTAGAGGGAAGAGAGCTGCACACTTTCACAGAGCCACAGGCAGCACCACCCCAGCACAGAAATAATAATAGTCATGTCATTTCTGTTTTTATTATGCTGAGCTCTCTCACACATACAAAGTGGTTTTCCAGTCCTTGTAATAAAATGAGGACCTGAAAAAGCAAGGGCGAACCCCTCTGAACGTAGTATTACTCTTTTCTCACTGTTTTGCATCTCAGAAGAGCAGATAGTTTGCACAGGGGCTCTTGAAGTTGTGTTCTGCTTTGCAGATGGTTGAGAATTCACAGCTGAAAACTTGGGTGCTCTCCTCACAGCAAACATACTTTAGCTCAAAACTGGAAGACATTGCTGGTGAAATCAGAAGCTGGGTAAAATCACAAGGCTCTGTGGTCACATTTAACCCTGGCTGGGAGTCACACAGTTCTGGTCTGGTATTTACTCTGAAGTCACTTCTTTTGGAAGGGAAGTGAAACAGGCAAATTGCAGCAGAAGCAGTTCAGCAGGAAATTATCGTTATGTACTGAAGCAAGCCCTGAGAACAGAACAAAAGTCAAGCCAAGTAGAATTCAGCTATTTATTAATCCTTGTAAAAAGGGAGAGAGAGGAGAGAAAAGATGTGGCCTAAATTCATTTCTGTCTCTCAGCACACATAAGCAGCAAGGTCTGAGAAGCAACCGAGACAACATCAGATATCACTGCGGTGCGTGTAGACACTTGTGTGCTCAGCTGGGTGTGAGAGGTCAGTGAAACAACCAGGAAGGTTTGTGATGGTGGGAGGGAGGGGGTGTTCACACACATCCAATAATAGTCATGGGTGGTTACCAGAAAAAAAAGGACTCAGATGACTCAGGGACTTGAAAATAATGGTGAGAGCTGAACCCCCTCCATGCTCCAATGGACAGAAGTATTCCAGCAGGACACGGGACACAGGCTGTGGGGCTATAATGCAGAAAAGGAAGCCATTAAACAGGAAGGTCACCCAGATACACAAGATCTCTGTGCCACATAAGCTTGATATTAATAAACACTGATATTCTTTTTGACTTAAATAGCTAGGTAAAGTTATTTTTTTTTTAAATTAGCAATTTGCAACAAAATCAGGAATTTTCTGGATACAGGAGAAATCAGATAATCATGAAATAGTTTGTGTCAGCAACAGATGATGCTAAGCCAGAAGGCTCCTCTGCAGGCTTTCAGTGGGACTGTTCACCTGCACTGCTGTAGCCTGTTGCTTTTCTTCTCCATTCTGTGCATTGGCTTGCAGCTTCTGAGCCCTCAGTTGTCTCCAGTCTACCCACCCATGAGTAATCATGGTATTATAGAATGTTTTGGGTTGGAAAAAACCTCAAAGACCATCTAATTCCAGCTCCCTGCCACAGGCAGGGACATCTTTCACTAGATCAGGTTGCTTGAGGGATGGGTCATCCACAACTTCTCTGGGCAACTTGTTCAAGTGCCCCAACACTCTCATTATGAGGAATTTCTTCCTAAAATCTAGTCTAAATCTATCCTCTTTCAGTTTAAAACTCTTTCTAAAGCTTTTTAACACTTTTAAGTAACACTTTTTGTGAAAACGTTCAGTTTTCTTGTTCTTGGCTGTCTAACCCTAGAAGGACGTGTGCCCAAAGACAAATTGCAGCAGAAAATTATGATTACCTTTGCATCTGCTTTGACTTTCAGCAAAGTTCTGGGTCAATACTCAAATTTGGATGTTGTTCTTGTTTCTAATACCCACTCTGGTACAGGAGCTCCTCCAATAATGGGTGACAAATATCAGAAACCAGGTTCCATGAGATCAAACTTATTTTTGAAATAATTCCTTAAAATATTCCCATGGAACCATGATAGGTCAAAACAAAAAGTAAGATTGGGCCCTTGACCACTTTTGATTGAACATTACTCATGTTTTCTCCTCACAGGCTTTGGGCAGCTGCTGCCTTCCCCCACTGCTGAGTAAACCCCAAACAACAAGTGCCAGCATCCAGCTCCATGTCTCTTACCCTCCCAAAAGGACACAATAATTAATAATTGGTGATGAACAAGAAAAAAAGAGGATCCAGACTACTAGGAAAGATAAGCATTAGCAATGGGGACAGAAGGAGTATGTAAAAATGACAAAAGATCCACATACCTATCTGGGAATAGGGACAGAAGGCTGTGTGACAGGAAAATACTTAAGGCCACAATATTTTCTCTGTTCTCTTTTTCTTTTTTTTTTTTTTTTTTTTTTAAGAGAAAGACAAAACACGTCAAAAAATCACGCCATGTTGAAAAATGAATTGAACCACTGAACCATTATAAGAGTTGTATTTGCACTGAATAATCTCAAAGGGTGTAGTCTCAAAATTAGATATAGGAAATCTAAAACCACTCTGCTTGCCTGTCAAGTCCACTTGAAACCTAGAGAGAGTGACCAGCTCAGGCGGGAATACTCTGAGTAGAACTGAAGTCCAGTTTTGAAAATTTCTATGATAATTATTTTATAACTGATCATCATTGAGTTGTTGCAATATTTGAAGAAGATCCCTACCCTTACTACCAATCTTCAGATTCACAGCAGCAAGATGAACAGTAGAACACAGGTTTGAGATGTTATACAGAAAGCATATGTATCAGTTTAATTCCCTTACTTGCAGTGTCCTGCAGTTAGCTAATGATGAACATTTGTATGTTTCTCGTTTTTCCTCTTTTTCAATATTTCACAACACCTTTTCAGCTTAATCTGAGAGTTCAAACCACTCAGTTCTAAAGAGCAATTAAATCCTCCCTCGCTGAAAATTAATTAAAAATGTACAGTATAAAGGTGAGATTCACTCAGCCTATATGAAAAATGAGAACTGTATATATTTGAATAAAAGATGTGGCACATTAAAATTCATGCTCTATTTTAGTCTTAGTTGCAACATTCTAAGCAATTCACTGTTCTTTAAAAAAATAACCTAGAAGCAAGTGTTTAGCATTGCATATATCAATTCATACAGAATAAGAACAAGATCAAAATAAAACTATGGCTTCTGATTATACATAACAGGGTAAGTGGAACAATTTGTGACACAGTCACAAACAGGGGCACAGATACAGTTGGTTTGACTTTTAAATAAGCATGACTTTTAAAGTTACATTTATATTGCTTGAGTATAACTCACAACAAAAAAGGTAATTCTTGCTGTCTTATCTTTCCAGTCCAGGTGTACTCTATCCTAAGGAAGATCTGTGGACAAAGTTTATTCAGATGATAAGTTCTGTGGGGAAAAACATGGGATGTGATCCACATTTGGCAGTGTTTAGCATAACAGGAGCCTGATCCATGACCAAGTCCCTCCAGATCTACAGTAAGATAAGCTACATTAGTGACCGTAAAAAACATTAGCTCCTCTGTAGGTTTTCCCATTAGGAACTCTGATGAAATATTTGGCAGGTTAATTAATGGGATTCACTAGAAGAAAAACTAATGGCTTAGTCTGGTCTTAGTAAGTGAAGGTCAAATAAATGTGTCTTACCAACAGCAGTAAGAAGTACATGTTGCCACAGACCTGATGAGTTACACTGCCTGGAAGCCAGCCACCCTCTGTGCCATTTAATGGGGCTCTGCCATCCCTGTCAGACTGCTCCTACAAAAGTACAGAGATTATACAAATTTTATAGGCCTTAATTGTGGGGTGTTTCTTTTAATTCTATTAGCTTAGTAATTAGTGGTTTGTTAATAATAACCTTGACAAAGCCAAACTATCTACTGGTATTATAGACAGAATTGTTTTAAGCAGGAGAGATGGAGAGGAATGGGGTGCACAGAGTCAGGAGCACCTTCCCTCTAGCCAATGCTGACACGATTGGGTTTTTAGCAGCACTTTCTACTACAATGGCCAAGCGGCTTTTGGGAGTTTGCTTTGCAGATTTTTTTCCTTTTTTCCTCTACTCCCAAAATGTAGTTCTGGTCGAGCATCTCACCCAGCATAAATAGCCCCTAAGCCACCAGGGAGGTGCTACTGATGGCAGCAGAGGAGGAAATGCCCAGTTATCAAGGCATGGCCACCACCTGGGAACAAACCTGTTCATGCACACCAGCTACCACAGTGGCACCAGTTTCATGCCATCACACTTTCATTCACATCAGCATCATGAAAAGATTCACCAGGTGAAATAATTTTCCTCTTTCAAGGTGAGGATCTTTACTAAAAATTGAAATTTTTGTTGAAATGTTCTCTTGTTCCTAGTTTTCTTGTGGAAGGTAAGAGAGCAATGATGAAAATGGCTTTACAAAAATCTAAATCTCTGAGATACGGTGTTTCCATTCTTCTCTAATATAAACCTCTTTCCATTGAAACAGGTCAGAAAACAGTAGTTTTACTATGCATCATTGGACTGAATTCTAAGAAAGCCCATTGAGTTGAAGCCTCTAACAAGACAGCAGGACACCTACTGCAATCTCGGCTCCATTTCCAGGTCCATACATTACAGCTGTCACAAAAAGCATAATTTTGAACAGAGAACCTGCCATTAGCAGCTAGCATCATAGTACAATTGTGGTAATAATTGGAAGAAAAGAATCAACATTCATAAAAATTTTATCTGGCAGGAGAATTTTGCACACCTATCAATGATCTCTGCTTGCAGATGGAAGGATGTTTTTTCCTAGCTGTTAGCTGCAGCCCTGCAAAGAGCTGACTTTGTGAAAAACAAGCTGGGGGCCTTTTGTTTTTGTGTTGTCACAGAGTCACGGTGCTGGAAGAGACTTTGAGAGGTCATCCTGTGCATTCCCCTTCCTTAGGGGATGAGCAGTTATTCCCACAGTTTCTGACATACTTTGCCATTAATCATCACTGTTAATTATGAGCCTGGAGACTATGTTGTACCCACAGTGCCTGCAGTGGGGACCGTATTTGCAGCGCAGATGCATGGTATAATACGAAAAAGATCCAACTTTCTGCTCCTTACCTGTGTTGGCTTATAGGATCAAAGAAATCCAGAGGAGAAGGGAAGGAAACAATAATTTACACTAGCAAACTATCAGGATTCTGAACACAAAGGTACTTTTTGTGATTTGGGTTTCTTTTAATTAGGATCATACTTTGTAATAGTGATCATGGGAGCTATGCATGACACTTCCTAGCAAAATGACTCAAATTCCTGCACGAATTTTTGCATTATGCAGTGCTTTCAAGCATAATGGGCTTAGATCCACAAATTTGCAGCTTCTAAACTATTGAGACTAGAGCAGAGAGATTCAAAATACCAGAAAGAAAACTCACTTGCTATCATTTCAGCTATTGCTCATGCAAAATTCTATAACCACTGTGTGTGTGACAGATCCAAGCAGAAGGCTTTGCCATGCCCATTGGTGCAAGGTGGGAGCAAACCAAGAGGTGTTTTGAATAGTCCACTGAGCTGACTATGTAAGGGAAGAAATGAAGAAATGTGCTACACAGGATGGCAAATGGCTGAAGAAATGTCCTTTGCAGAGGCAGAAGGCTTAGGGGGTAAGGAGAGGAAAGGAAGGAAGGTCAAGTGACTTATTCAGCTTCTTCTGCTGCTTTGGATAAGAAAAATATTTTCTTCACACCAAGTCAGCAAAAGCATTTCCTGACATCTTGATCTCTTTGCCGCTGTTTCTTTTTTCAGTGAAAGCCGCTTTCTAAAAGGCATTGAAAAATGTGGGTGCCGGTCAAAGGAATGTATTCAACTGTCTCCAAGCTTCATGCCGACTCTGTTGCCAGAACACCCAGGCACTTTCCATCATGCTCCTGTGCCAAGGGTGAGCTTCACTTAGGCAAAGCACACTGTGCAGAGCAGGTGGAGAGTGCAGGGAGTGGAGCAGCATGAGCCAGCAGCGAAGCAGAACCTGGGAGGGCTGGCATCAGGAGCTCTGATGTGTACAAAGCCAGGTATGGGTGCCTGATTTAAACCAAGCCCTTAGAAAACTTTTCTTCAACCATTCAAGCCTGCAGAGTGCTTTTGGATTTTCCTCCTTTCCTGCAGGTGACTCTGTAGCCGGGTTCAGTTCAGGGTTGTGCTCTCGCTGCTGTTCAGCTGCTGTGAACCCACTGGGTTTTAAACTCATTAGTGCTGTGTGAAACGGCAGTGAAAATATTTCTCCGAGTAAATCAAGCAGCAAGGGGAACCTGGGGCAGGATTTGCCTCTGCTGTTTCTGAAATGTAAAAGGTAAATGTGGACTTCCCTCTGCACTCAGGTAGAGCTGATTTTACTTTTATGGGAAGTTTTTAATAATTCCAAATCTTTCCTATTTACACCTTTTATTATGCTTTTAGTGAGAAAGGTGAAGTTCTGCAGTGCAACTGCCTAAACTGAAAAAATCCGTTTGCATGATTTGTAGAACTCTAGGAACACAAGCCTGAGAAAAAACTGTAAATATTTTGTATAAATGTAAACTATTCCACTCACTAATAGGATTCAGACCCACGATTCACCCTGCTCCTAAGCCTGGACGAAGACAGCGCCGGGAGGGGAAGGAGTGGTGGGTGCCTGGGAGGGGAGTAGGGGAGGGCAGGGGAGCCGTGCTGCCAGAGGAGGGGGACGCAGGATGGCCGTGCAGGGGACGGCTGCCGCAGGGCCACTGGTGTTGTTCGGCAATGGCCAGTGTCAGTGCACCTTTCGGAACCTGCGGTGAAGCCACTGTCCCTGCACGCCCCGAGACAGAGCAGTGTTTCTTGTCCAGATTGCTAAATGGTGAGCGTCCTCCTCACCTCCCCCTCACAACGATTGCTGCAATTCTGTCCTATTAGGACACTCCAAACAGACAAATTATTACGAGAGCACAAAGTGCCCTGGATGACCCGAGTGAACTCATCACCGCAGACCTGTATTTTGTTTTTCAGGGTGCAGAGCAGTCCTTCCAAGGCCGGACAGCAAATGGCAGCTGCGGCAGTTTTCTCCCGGCCACTGAAGCGCGGCACTGCTAACACACATCCTGCCAGCCAAACCTACCGGGCTGGTTCTGAACTTGAAGTGGACCTGGGTCAACTGCACCTTCGTACTTTGTTTTACAAGCTAATGCCATGCAGCAGCACCCCATGACCTGGTGTTCTAGGGTGATGACCGTCAATGAAAAACTCTAATGAAAAGACAGCTTCCACCAAGTCTCTCCATTATGTGCTCATTCTTTTTTATGCTCTCAAACTAATTTTTTTCCCCTACTTTTTCTTTTATTTTTTTCTTCCCCCCTCCCTTTTTTTTTTTTTTTTCCTTTTTCCCCTGTTGCTAATGAGCACTTGAGAATTTGATTTAGCTCCTTGGAATGACTGCCACTTACTGCTAGAATGTTAATCTGTCTAAACCCATTCAGCTCCTCTTACTTGGAAGTCAATCACCTGGAGTCTGCATTTTAAAGAGGTGGTGGCTAAGGCAGTCGCAACAGCAGAGATGTTTTGGGACAATTCTCACAGTTGGGAGTAATCTCAGGAAACTCATAGCTACTAGACTCAGACAGTGTCGAATCCCCGGGATAAGCAGAACTGGAGTAAACCTTGGCAGAGACCAGAAGTGCAAATGGAGGGGAGACAGGAGGCTATTGAGCTGCAGCTCCCACACGGGATGCTGCACCGGCGTTTTGGGGGACAACCTTTAGTTAATGGTGAGAATATACCCGAGGAGGGTGTAGGCAAACCAGCACAGAGGAGAGACACCAAGACACAGCTGGAGATAAAGGTCTAAAATGTCAGAGGAGGAGTTTGGCTTTCCAGAAATAATTAGAGAGATGATTTAATTTGTTTTGTACCGGCCTGTCTGGAGGGGGAGAAAATACATAGAATTCCATACTAAGTATAGGAGACATGGGAATCACTTGGGACAGTTGATGATGTAGTGGAGCTGTATATCTGTGAAGCATTCCACCGTGCTATTCTGGAAATGTTTCTGTTTTAGCTTCCTTAGCATGCTTAGAAACCCCATGGTCTGTCAGACCATGCTGCCCAGGCCAGAGGGGCAGCCACAGCTGGGCATGAGTAGGAGTGCCAGGATCTGGGGGATGTTCTGGGGGTGGGGGGGACCATGAAGTCCCTAACTAACAGAACTGCTCCTGGACATTGCTTTGCATTTGTTACACGGGAAGAAGTGTGTTTCACCTTGGTGTATCCCACCTCTGTCACTATCCCTTCACTCACTGTGCAGTTCTCCGATGGCAAACTTTGTACAAACTGCACCTTTGCAGAGAGAAGACATAACAATTTAACAGCAAAAAAAGGTTGCTTTGCTGCTGCTATAGAGGAGCAGACTGGTCCTGTGATCCCATGTGAAAGAAACACATTTTTGGCATAAGTAAATGTTCAGAGTCATTATTTGCTCTTTGAATAAAATTGTTCTTTCTAAATAAGAAATGTATCTTTGGAGTGCATCTCCAAAAACCTTATAAATAAGAAATGCAGAAGGAAGGCTACAGTATTTATTTGTCAGTATATGCAATCTTTTATGAAAAGAGACAGTCTGAGATGGAATTGGGATTCCTTTAGGTACTTGCACATTTATCTGCTCTCCTCGTTCTAAAACAGAAGAACATCGAAAATTAAAAGTCAAACCCACCATTATTATTGATTTATATGCAAAATGGAAGATTATGTCCATAAGGTTTAGGAGACCTGTGTTACATGAGACCTTATGTTACATGACCAGCCTGATACACAGAGTATGATCAAAAGTATATTTTAGCTGTTGCATATAAGCCTGCAGTATGCAGTCACTGTAATAACCTAGTACCTAAGTTTTGAAGTAAACTTTCTTTAAATTACTTATTAGTCAGTAAAAGTGGTTTGAGGGATTAAATGCAGCAGTATTAATGTGGTTTCAAGTTCTCCTCAAAAGGGGTTTTTGTTGTCTACTATGGAAGAACTACATTTGTGAATTTGCTTCTAATTTTCCATAGACTTCAAGAGAAAAAACCTTGAGAAGAGCAATATATTTTGCTTCTGAAAATTTCAGAAGAAAATGATGGATTCAAACCTCTGCAGTTACCAGCAATGCACCCACTGCAGAGTGCCTTAGGGGAAGGCCTGGTACACAGTAGCACTAGCAACCTGCTAAGCATAAGACCATCAAAGAGAAGCATCCAAAAATGGCCATTATTCAAAGAACAAGATGTTTCCAGGAATGAGCCTTTGCTGGAAAAAAGAAAGAGCATTAAGTGCAGCAAGGTTTCTAAGGTAGTGAGGATGGCTGGCTTTGCTTTGTGAAGCCAGAAAAATTAGCCCCTATTGATGTTGTGACCATATGGCAACATGAATCTTTGTGTGTGAAGAAATGAATGTCTTCTCCATTTATTAACATCAATTCTTGGTGAAGAAATCAAGAGATGGACAGATTGTAGGTACCTGTATAAACACAGAAGCTTTCTAAACTCCAGTCAACTGGAGAAGCTATTTCTTAAAAATGAACAAATCTCTAGCTTATCTTCAGCTCACAGGTTTAAGCTTTTTAAAAAAAGTTTTAATGATTTCTATTTGATTTTAATTATCTGAGGTCTAAAGCAAATCTGGTTTTTTGACACACAAGAGTATTCAGAGGTTTTGGCAATGATGAGAAGATGATAAAACAAAGCTATTTAATGTCTGGATGAAATAACCAGACCTGCCAAAAAAATTCCTTTGGAAGCTGGAGGAAGAGCAATCTTCGGGCTCTTCTTCATCTATCATTGTGGCTGTGTGACCAATGAGCACCTGTGCCAGTGATGCCTGTGGGACCTCTGCTTTGCACCCCTCTGCACAGGGGCAGCCACCCCGGGCTCGGAAGCAGACCCCTAAGCCTGGCCAAGACATGGTTGTGCTGCTAATGCAGCCGCTGCAGAAGGATTAAAAGACCTTTTACCTTTGAATTCATGCTGCAAGGATATCTGAGGTATCTAATTTTAAAGATCTTTAAAAAGTATGTCAGCCACAAGCTTGATCTTACAATAATTTGCACAAGTCCCATTCCCTGAAAAGTAGAGGTTTGTTATTATAAATGGTTTTCAATGACTGGGGTTAAGCTGTAAGCTGACCTGGAATTTTTTTAATAAAGTGGCTATTATTTGCAGAAAACTTCTGGGTAAAGTTGTTATAACACCACCTTATATTTAAAAACACTGTCATAGTGTTTTAAATAGTTAGGCATACATTTAACTGTGAGGTCTGGCAGAAGACATGCACCAGTCAAACACCAGCACACAGCAGTGGTACAAGTTATACTCCACTTGTACGTGTGGCTGCTACAAGAACTGAAATTCCATTGCAGTCAAACATGACTGCCTACAATCTGCAGGTGTATTTTCCAATTCCAACTAGTTTCAAATGTCCCAAAGAACATCAGTATGGTCTGAGGTTAAGAGTCTCAAATGCTTTGCATGGGAAATTGTCTTCCTGAGTTTCAGCAGACTGAAAATGTCCAGATATAAATTTCTTCCAGCTGAACTTGACATCTCCTGTGTAAACTTCTCAGCTGGGCTAGTTATCTTCTGCTTATGGAAGCTTCATGTCTGGGAGCTGATCTCACTTGTGCTACCTGAAGAAAATGTCATTCTGGAAAAAACCTTCTGTGAAGATTTTCTTCTGTGTGTTCTGGCCAGGGGTTTTGAAACCATGGGCCAAATCCCAGCCATTACCAAGCTCAGGCAAACCCATAAAACAGCTGCCTATGTGAAAATCCCTATGTTCTTTCCCACACTGCTCACCAAACAATTACTAGGAAACACAAACCACACTTCTCTTGGGATCTAAAATTTCTGACAGAACTGTTGAGTTTCAAAAAAGCAATACATTTTCTCCCATCTCCACCAGAGCAAGCAGAGCTCCTACTCCTTCAGCCTGATTGGGCAATTGAGCTTTTACCACACTCTGGTCTCTTGCCAACCCCAGGAGCCCAGTACCTTATCTCCAGGCAGGTTAGACCTTTTGGGACACAGACAAGCTCCCAAGTTCTCCAAGTAATCATTGGCTGCCTCCAGGACAGCATATAATTTAATCTGCTCCTGGCTCCAACAAAATCTTCAAGCCCTCCCCAGAAGGGAAAGGCCTTAACCCCCCCCCCCCCCACCCCCCCAAAACAACACAAAATACCCAAACCAAAAACTGTTTCCAGGAGACAACAAGTGGGGAAAAAAAGGGAAAGGGTGTAAAGATTACAAGCTCAAAAATTGATCTGTAGAGGATTGGAGTGAGTCCCCAGAGCATCCCCAAGAGCATCCATCACTCCTTGAAGCTGTCCAGAGAGGCAGTGGACACCACTGGGTTGCTCTACACAGGGACTTGAGAGGACTAGGTGTGGACACAGGCCACTAAAGTGCTTACACAGCTTTCTCCTCCTGATGGTATGTGAGACCACTCTGGCCAGGGTGAGGAGGAGGCTGATGAGAAGCTCCTGAGAAGATAATGCTGTCTTCCTTACACCAGGACAAGGAAGCTCTTTTGTTATTAAGGGTGTAAATATCCCTTCAAACCCTCTGTCAGGCCACACAGCAGCCTTTTGGCCTCGGGGTTATCCCAGGTGAACCCCCATGGTGTCATCCCAGGAAGTCCATTACGTGGCTGTATGAAATGGTGGGACAGACCCGCTGTTTTCCTGCTCTGAGCTGGACAAAGATATTTGGGAAGAACTGGAAGAGGTAGATGTAGAGCTAAAAGCTCTCTTTTCCTGTCTATGATCCCATGTGATTTTGAGAGTGGGTATCAGCACTGGTGTATTACCTTGATGGCAATGCAGAGCTGCTCAGGAGCAGCAGCTGCCTTTGAATCTGAGCTCTTTAGAGGAATATGAAATCTGACAGTGTATTGCTGAGGCTAGAGAACACCCTTCAAATTTAAACCCTTTGTATGCAACAGAAAACTGTTCAAAATCCCTATCTGCATGGCTATTTAAGGCAAGTCTATCAAGTTGGACTTAACAGTTCTGTGCAGAAACAATATAACTCACAGACTTCAGGTTACAGGGGAATAACCTTATCTCTTCCTCATAATGAGTTGTATCATAACTCATTTGGGTGACATGGCAATCAAAACCAAGAGGGCTGTGCTCCTCTGCCATAACAGGTGTTGTGCTTACAGGGTTTGGCTTCTGTGCAAGGCCTCTGTGGTTAGTTACTGCTGCTAAGTGCTAGTCCCTGGGAGCAAGGGTGGAACAGAGGGAACTCCAGCCTTTGTGCCTTCCCAAACACCACAGGAACAGCACAGGACACACTGAGCTTCAAGCCCCAAATGCAAAGGACTGCAGTCAGCTTGGGCTAGATCTCAAAGCAGTTCCTTTACAAAAGACTTTAAAATGATCACTTGGTTTTTTTATCTGCAGGCATTTCTCATACCCAGTACAACCAGCTAGCCATTCCCTTAAAACATGAACAACAGAATTCAAAAATATGACTCACATGAAAGGCCTTAGACAAACCAAACTGGTGAACAAAAGCTCAGTGAGACCGTCTTTGACCTGATACCTCCCTTCATAGATAGACAGGCTTTTGTTTTGGTTCTTGGCATCTTGCAAGGGAATAAAAGCATTATATAGGAAATCTAGAAGATTTTTTTTAAAAAAAACACTTTTAAACACTCCAAAGCACTGACTAGGTACAGATTACTTCACCCACATCAAAGAACGGAAACACAGCTGTTGCACACAGCTATGTAAAAGAACCCTTTTCATTGGAGAAAAACATTCCCTTCCAGTGTTTGCAAAAACATCATTGTATTGAATAATAGTCCTAAATTCATCAGCTAAAGCAAGCATTTGTAAAGTATGTGGGGAAACTTCAGTGGAAGAAAAACATGAGGTGTACAAGACCTAGGGCACCTTTCTTAAATTCCTTCTGACATCTGTTAAAACTACAGATACACCTTTTTAAAGCTTTTTTAGAATTTATTTTATTTTTAACCAGGGCTTGCATACTCTATCCACTCTCCTCAAAACTCTCAGCTGGCTTTAAGCTAATGATGTGCTTATTTTTGATGAACAACAGGAGAAAGTTCTAACCAGCAGTGTTACTTGGATTTTTTCTTTTGTGCTGGTTGTTGAAAGATAGATTGTGAATGCAGACAAGCGAGCTATTCAAAGTCAGCTCTAGTGTGGATTCACAGATCCAGCAGGAGCAGCAAAGACCTTTTAACAAATCCTGCAACATCTGATACAAAAGTTGAGAAGATAAATAAAGCTAACAATGTAATTTAATGGAAAAAGAATGCATGCCATGTCTACCACTGTCAGGAAACACAGGTTCAGAAATTCTGTGCCTTCCCTCTCCATATGTAATAAATTAGGTTATCCATAAAAAGGAAGGATTTGGAAGCCTTGAATGGCAGAAACCCATGTTTGTAACCCAAAAACTGGCATATGCCTTAGCGTGAAGGTCTCACAGATAATTTTTCCTGAACTTTGGAATCTGATTGCTCAGAACGGGATGCTTTTCCTGGAAATTGTTGGTTTGATTCCAGTTTGGGCAGCAGCTGTCATTTGGCTTTGGCAGTTCAGCCACTGCTGCCCACCAGGGGAGATGTCCTGGCAGAGAAGGGGACACCATCCAGAAGTTAAATGAAGCTGAGTTCTGGGGGAACCTCCACAATAACCCAGAACCTCAGCATTGCCCCTGCTGTACATTACAGCCCATCACAAAGGCTGCATGGATTCTCCTGCTAAGCCACATCAGATGGTCGCATGAAGGTGAGGCCATTTTAGAAAACAGAACGTATAGAAAACACACCAAATGTACACAGAGAGATGAGAATCAAGTGCACATAGAGACATGAGAGTCATTCCTTGCCTCAAGGTATCTCTCCTGGTCACATGCAGTTAGTGGGAGCTTTGCTAAATGAGTGATGTGTGGAAGCACTTCTGGTTTCCTGATCTGGCATAACAGTACAATAAATAGTAGCAAAACAGCCTTTCCTTGATTACAGAGCTGATATGTGATCCAATGTGGTGAAATTGTGTCATAGTATAAATCTGACTGAATATTCCTGAATTTTGTCTTAGATTGGCTTAATTATTTGCAAGAAATGGCCAGATTTTGATGAGCTGTAAAGTACCAAGCACTTAAACATTTCTGGGTGTTGTGTAAAAGACTTGTTTTGGCTTCAAATTCCCGTATTTGTGTTCCTGAGATGATATAAAGTAGTCAAAAGATCCTACAGAAGAGGTAGCTAAATGTTCACCTTGTTAGAGATAAACCCTCACCCTCTGTCCACTTTCCACAGAGCAAGAGGTTTGAGATAAAAAACACACCAGGGTCTCACAGCTGCCTAGGTACCATTGTAAACCTGTGGTTCCACAGGTCTTTTTTTCAGTAGCACTGCAAACATAAGCATTTTATCCCACTTTTTAAAATTTCTGATGCTAGTTTCCAGCCCTCATAGAAAATCTCAGGTTTGCAGGCATAACTGATGGGACTGTGTGGTTGTGGGAATGAGTACCTAAGCATATCTATGAAGAAAGAAGAGGTGAAATTAAAAATAGGTCAAATTCAAAATTTCTGTTGCACTGGAGCTGCACAGGGTTGAGTTAGTATGTAGGAAAATGTACAGTTCAACTTTCTCTGTTTAAGTTAATTCTGCCTTGCAAATGAATTTCAAAACTTTACTGGAAATAAAATTCTTATCCAGGCATATAGTAGACTGGTTGAATAATACTAATCCCCATGTCATTCTCTGACATTATTGAACAATGGCTCTTTTGTCTGATACTAGGATATTTAAGGAAGCTCATATATTAAGAGAAATCTGTTGAAATCTATGATGAGAGCTACGTAACACAGGTCTTCAGCTTCACTAGCACCAGAACCTGCAGACTCCTAAGACCAACGTGAAGCGCAGACATTTGGTCTCTGACTTGTATAAGCTCATGGAAAAGCCTTGCCTTGGTTTTTCAAATTAAAATCTTCCCCTGCTTCCTAAGGAGACATCTGAAGGATGCATTTGAATGGAAACCTGGAAACATGTTTCAGCCCATCTCTCCTACATTGTGAAATCCAGCATTTACTAGGGTATTTGGCATCATTAGCAACTCTTTTATGTACACAAAGCCTTTGGAAATCAGTGCAGTACTAGTTTTAGTCCAAGACTTCAAAGCAAGACCATAGTGACATGCACGGGAAGCACACCCAAATATAAACAGTCATGGGTAAACACAGGAAAACACTTCAGTTTTCTAATATTCCACTGCATATGCAAGAACCGGCAGATATATTTATTATCTAATTGGGATGAGATAACATGGATGTTCCTGGGTCTACTTTAGCGGTAATTTCAAATTCAGCATGCATAGAAGCAGAAAAAGGTCACAAACTGCAACTTTCATTTTTTTGTCATGGAATAAAGATCTGCAGAACAGAACAGCAAGATCTACAATACCTCAAGATTACAAGCAGTGAAGGAATGCACTCACTGAAGCAGGCCTAAGGAAGCACAAACATTACATCTACCAGCAAAGCCTCTGCTTGCACAAGATACTTTCAACTCTGAAACTGCTGAGCTCGCTCCTGCCATCCTGATTGTGTATGACCCCTAAAGAGGATATACAGCTGCTTGGTCAGATAAACAGGGATCATTCTCTTTCTCCTTTTTTTTTCCGTGCAAATCTTTTCCCACTGAGTGGCTCTGACCACTGACATGAGTTTCCTGAATCCTCTGCTCTTCAGCAGAAGGGGGTCGTAGCTTGTGTATCGTTTCACAAATTCTGAGTAATTTCTGACCACCTTCTCTTGAGCTGGAAAGGAAGAGATTAGGAAGCTGGGCACTCTCTGCCTCTGAGGAATTTGGGGTAGGATTTACCTCTATAGAAATGCCTCCCAGTAATGCCACCATTAGTGGGGACCTCCAAAATTAAGGCATGGTTAAAAAACCAAACTACATGAATTTGGGTGAAAGTAGCAATGCTACTGGGATCAGCAGCACACAAAAATATACACACAGTCTATTTTTGCCGTGACAGGCACAGAGAGAAATGGATAATTTACTCATTGACCTGGTGCAGCTGGTCAGACTAGTAATGATTGCTTTGGAAAACAGCTCTCATTCCTGCCTTTTCTGCCACATGCAGGTTGTGCTCTCCTACACTAGAAGCCACCACAAAGAACTCTCCAAAGCAGTGGCAAGCAATATTGTGCCTCTTACACAACCTGGGTGGTTTAAGTATGAAAAGTGAGGAGCTGCTGGCACACTGCCGTGCTATCAGAGGAGAAAGTGGAGCTAAAGGATTTTCTGAAGGGCAAGGAGTTGTGTGGCAACACGCAGCACATGTGACCTGCTAACAGAAGCAATCAGTGGCACAGACATGCACCAGGCATGGGGACAAGAATGGAGAACAGGGACAAGAGCAGGAAGCCAGAACAGTCCTTGCAGCAGAAAAAGGGGAAAAAAATTACATTCATCAAGTACCTCTATAGATTTGTTTTGTGAGAATATGAAACAAAGGGAAATGCTTTGATGCTCAGCTTTCAGGATCACTAAAAGCATCCTGGGAATCACTGTAATTGTTATCCCCATGTTCCACTCAAACAATTAATGCTCTGCCTTTTCTTCACATTAGAAAGGAGTGGTTTGCTAGTTTTGTGGCAAAAAAGGAGGCATGTCAATACAAATGATGCACAAAAAAACCCGCAGCTGAAAGTCCAGTAGTGATTATTACTGTTAGGCACATTTTAAGGTTTTAGTTAAAAACAAGCATCATTGCAGTGACTCCTACCAAACTAGCAAAGTCCTTACCCTCATGAATGTGTGCATAAGTGCATGCATGTATGTCTGTCATGATTTAAGAAATGCATAAGTGATTTTAATAGTTTCCAAGGACATGACTATACTTCTGATTATGCCAGCATTGTACTGCTCATGACATCAGAGCAAAAGTGCAAGGGCAAAAAAAAAAAGGCTAAGAGGCCACAGCATGAAAATACCTTTCTTAATTAGCTAGTAGGGTCTCTACCCAAACAAAATTTTTAAAAAGAGAAAGGCTAGCAGGGACTTTTTGTGGTTGTTACTTTGAGAACAGTAATGCATGACTCAGCTTGAGAAATCAGAAGATTAATAACTTTGCTCTTAAGAAAAACTTGAAAAATGAGGTCAGATACAGTTTGAACTGGTTAAGATTCCCCAAGAGTAAAGTTACAAATACAAATAATCCCAAGACCAAATATATTATAAATTACCTATCGGGGAGCTAAAGGGCACATATTAAATGAAGATAATGAAAAACTGTAGTAAATACACAGCAGTAATTTATCATTTTTGTGGGCAGAGGGGAGTGGACCAGAAGGAGTGGGGACTCTATCTTTGCGTTGACCATGATTAGAGATACTCCATTAAAATATACTAATCTTCCTTATTCTAACAAGAAATGCCAGAATAAGACTCTACT
Organism: Coloeus monedula; assembly: GCF_965178545.1. Classification (NCBI taxonomy): domain Eukaryota; kingdom Metazoa; phylum Chordata; class Aves; order Passeriformes; family Corvidae; genus Coloeus; species Coloeus monedula. The sequence goes on along the minus strand of NC_138785.1, from coordinate 51,608,779 downwards.
CTGATGGTGATACCCATTCACTACAAGAATCTGTATCAAAGAAGAATACTTCCAATATTCTTTTGCTCTGTATCAAAACCAAACAGTCTGGTTTGTTAGCTCTACCCAGTTTGTTACAAGCTTGGGGAACCTAACAACAGATACACATTTGATGCAACATCTCTTCAGAAATTTTACGTAGGTGACTGTATCTAACAAAAGAAGATACAGGGATTATTTCCTTAATACTGTTATTCATCAACAATGGTAATTTAAAATGATAGTCCATGAACTTCCATTTTATTGCCTTTAATTTGTGAAATTGAGCTAAAATTAAGCCAAACTCTGAGTTTGTTTGGTAGTTGATGATAAATCTATTATCTTTCAAAATCAAACACCATATTATACTTATTTAGATCTACTTATACTTTTCTAAGTCATGAAAAAATATGCTTTTTGTTTACACTCACATCTATTTTATATAACTAGAACATTGGTGATGAAAAAAATTGTACAAGCCCTAGACATATTCAGAGAGCATATTTAGCATCCTTATTTTTGATAAAAATCTAATAAGTAATTATTTTACAGTGGTGAAGGATTACTGATCCTGGACTTTTTATATCTACATATTTTAAAGGATCCCTGGGGAGCAGGATTACTGCTCTTAATAGACCCAAAAGTATCATGTCTGTAATGTTCTAAGTGGAAGCCTGGAGCTATACTCAAATGAAGACACAACTGATCCCACCTTTCAAGCTGGAGATAAGGTGATAGTTCAAAAAACACAAGTGATGAAAGGGGAACGAAAATCACTTTCTTTGTAGTCTGAACAGGGTGGCAGGTAAGTTTTGTTTCAGGAGACAGTAAACAAAGGAAGGGCCTCCAGAAAAATGAGTGTGAGGAAGATAATGGTGCACATCCATCCCTGAGTCTCAACTAGACTTTGAAGTAGGACCGACAGAGCCCCTGCATTTCCCTAGGCACATTAGCTCCGGCAGAGAAACTGGAAAAAAACTAGTTGCCCTAACTTTAAAAAAAGTGCAGATACAAGGTGATCTTCAGAAGCAGTGCAATTCCTTCACAACAGTATCAAATGCAGGTCCACTTTTTTTTCCTTTAATATTTTCAAATGCCAGCATTTCAATGCCCAGATTGTATGTGTGTGCATGCAGTTATCAGGATGCAACACCACCATATTTAGACCTCAAGATCCACCTGTTACCAGCTTAAGATTCTTGCCTGAAAGGTATCAGAAGTCAGGAAGAAAAGATGCCAAACCCACTGGATCTTCAGTTTCCTACTTAAACACAAACATCCACAATAGTTTCCCAATATTTTACAGTCATCAGGATCTTGGGCAGGCAGACATGGGGAAATTCCTAAAACCCCTCCAGAGTGGCATATATGCAGCTGCAACCTCCTTTCATCATCTTGTCTCCCAAACCCGTGGTGATTCTGCCTTTTGAGGCACAGGCAGCCAGCCTCCAATTTTCTTCCTTCTCAGTTCAAGACTTGCACAGGTCAGTAAGGACCACTCCCAGCCTGGCTGCTCTGTGGTTATCCCTTGTGACCATGTCCTGTTTCCACCTCATCGAGTAACTAAACAAATAAACATGTTCACAGTGACACATGCTAAAAGTTCACCCTCTTGATTAAAGGAAGGAGAGGATCTGACATTATCGCCTAGTCTGGTATGGAAAGCTTCTAGAACAAGCTCTGGGTTTGTCTCACCCATTCTTTGAAAAGGGGATTTGTCTGTCTCAATCTGACTGAAGCAATTCCTAACTAACAACTCTGTGTGTGGCAGGACCAACATAAGGTGAAGTGGTTGCTAATGCATCCTTTGACCATGTGATGAAATAGGCAGATAAGACAAACTTCACCTCAGTAAGATTCTGCTACGTTTTTATCTGGATTTAAGAGCTTGTCAGGCTGATATAACCACCAGGCAGAAGAGCATGTGAAGAATATGACTGAAAGGTTATATATTCTTCAAACTGGCATGCCAATTCTCATAAGCATGGCTCTGGAGCTCTGAGGAAGCATTGAGAAAACCACCCAAAAAGACTGCTTCAGAGGCAGTGAAGTTCTGGACTCATATCTAAACCCAAACTTTGATAAAGTATTGATTTGGGTATTTTCTACCTGGCCTGGAGGCTGCTTCTGTCCCACAGTTTAAATGCACACCTAATTAAGGCAGTTGCAGTGTTACAGCCTGTGCCAGAATGCCAAGCTCTACCAGAGCCGCACACTGAGCATTTATAAAAGGGAGCAAGGCAAAAAGCACAGTGTAAGTATCCAGTTATTGGGGTGCCAAACAACTTTATATTAATTCCTTGTGCATGAACATCAAATGTTTTTAGGATCTGGCCAGTTATTTTCCAGTTTGTTACAGTGCCCAACTTGGTAAATGAAAAGTAATATGTCTTGGTCTAACACGTGCCTAATGAGAGAGGGAAAAAAGCTCACCATGACACTGCACAGTTTGAGAAAGAGGCATGAGGACCAAATATAATGACCAAACTAGGCAACAAAACCCAACCAGATGGAAGTCATTGGATAAACCTGGTATAAATAAGGCCAAAATCCTACAGAGAGATTCGCACTTGCTTAACTTAAAGCATGTAAGTTGTCTATTTGCTGCCATTGTTCCCTGGGTCTACTTGCAATCCTACAACCCCAAAGTACAAAAGTGTTTGTTGGCACAAGTGTAGGAATGAAATCAAATGCATGCAGAGAATGTGTCACAGGATTTGGTCTTGGCAGAGTCCTAAGGTAAGACAAATGAATGATTAGAAAAAAACTTCCATGAAAAAGAGCAAGGATATAGACAAAGATACACCAGCAGGATGAATACATTTTAGTAATGAAACAGACCAATATACAAGTAAGGTACAGGAAAAATTACATGCTGAATAGATAGCTGAACTTCCTCTTCTCCATAGTTACATATCTATTATCATGCTACTATCAAGTTAATTTATTTAGGCTGCCATTTCTATTTCCTTTGCTTAGTTGCACTATTCTGTTTGTTTAAAAATACTGCACTAAGTAATAAAAAGCTAAACCAACCTATACTGTCCCTTTCAACCATATTTATGTCTCTTCTACCTGGATTTGCACAGCTGTCATGTACTCAGTTGCTAATGACTGACAGATGAAACTCAAAAGATTTGCTATAAATGAGTATTCAACACCGGGGCTTGGAAAACCCTGTCTTAATTACTTGATGGACCTTTTACTCCTTGCAAAACGAAAAATAAATCAGTTGATAATAAATGAGTCTCTCAAAAATATGTTGTATTTGACCTGTTGTACAGTAGCGTAGACAAAGAGGAACTCTCCTGTCAAATGATGCCAGGTATTTTTCTTTAGTGTAAGTTTGAGAGAAATTGGCTGCTTGTTCCTGCAGCTCCTCTTGCTGGACAAGCAGCAGAGTTGCAGGGAAGAAAAGGAGAGAGCAGTTCCTCGCTCTCTGTGCTGGGAGCAATTGCCAAGACCAGTCATTTTCCCGAGCTGAGTGATTTCGTCAATTAGTAAAGGGAAAAGCCTGAAAATATCTGGAGCCATAAAATAGTGCAGTTATATACCACTAGTCCTTATGGAAGAAAAACTGTTGCCTTCTGGCTTGCATGCATGTTAGATACTCTCTGATGGCAAGAAAAAAATAGGGCAAAATGCACTGATAATTACAGTGATACACACACTGTCAGTACCAGTCCAGACACTTAGTTTCTCAGCACTCTGATTACTAATTGAAAAAACAACTCAAAAGTCAGCAGCCATATTACAGCTATTGACCGTGCAGTAAATGTTATCGTGATCCGTGGGACCGCAAATGTTGATGCTTTTACCCAGTCAGCACTTTGAATCTTGTTAAGTTTCAGTTCACAACCTGCATCTAGAAAAAACAGGATCTGAGAAGTTTGCCTCTCAGTTAACACCATGATTTCTGCTCTATTTGAGAAACAGCAGACCCATGGACCTTTTATTTTAACATTTAAATTCATTTTAATGGAATGGTGGTGAAAGTGCTGAGCTGCCAGTCCCGAAGACTGGCATGTACTATCTGCCCAGAGGAAAAAAGTATCCAAAAACTAGCCTTAGCTTTGACATAGGATATTACAAAATTTGCTTCAAATTAATTTTTTTTTGGTTTGGAAAAAGACAGATAAAGCTACTGATGCAGGAAATCTAAAACACTGCTGATAGCTCAGGTTTTCCTGTCTTACATGTCTTCCTGAGATGTTCAAATATGTAGAAACCCTTTTCATGCCTGCTAGTCCGAAGTCCTCACATAAGCACTCTTTCTTTGATAGAGCTTGCAATGCTTTCATTCTCCAGTGTCATCATGCTAGAGAGCATTATTTTCTTTACCAGGACACTGCTGGTGCATGACGAGTTTCTCTGCAGTTGGCAGTATCTTTCGGCCTATTTTTGCCTCCTTCTTCTTCACAGGTCTACAAAATCTAATTTAAATTCTAATTAAAATGGCTCCTTGACTGCTGTATAGCTGGGCATATTCATCCCACCAGAGGCACAGAAGAAAAGATATATAATGCTAACTATATAATTTTTTCTGCTGGTTTTGTTTTATTTATTAACCACTCAGCACTTTAATGTTTCCATGTATTAATGAGATTTAAATAGAAAGTGCACCTGTAAAACTGCAGGGGGAGGGTGCATTTTCCAAATTTGATGTTAAAATGTTTCATACACAGCAAGCTGAGGAATATTTAAGTGGAATGACTCTAAATAAGACCAAGCTCTAAGTACACTTTCATTAAAAGCCCCCAGTGAAAGGCATAACAGAAGTCATACACAAAGTATTTACTGAAAAAAATACCAGAGACTGACAATGCACACGGTTCCCAGCTGTATGCTCCCCTCTGAATGTCTGTCCCTCTCAGCTCTGCTGGTGGAAGAAAATATATGGGCATTTTCTATCATCTATGCAATACCTTCCATCTTCACTTGAACTGCCTTGCACAGCAGCTTAAGTTAAGCCATCAGACTTTGCACTGATATGGCCATGGAGTGTTCAGGTGACATTACACCAGCGATATCTGACACAGAGGTGATAAGAAATCCTAGGACAAGAGGTGTGGTGAAAAGGCATTATTAGCTCTAACCCATTTATCAAATGAACAAAGGTTCTAGGCTTAGGTTTACTTTTGTGATGGACAAATCACATGTCCATACCAACCATTGGTTATACAGAAGAGTGAGATAAATGGAGAAGCATGGGCCAGGAAAATGAGGCTGTAGGCCATTTCCCATTTGTTCTGGGCGCCAGTTAAGAAATACGGAACTTTGTCCAAAAGTCAGCCATCAACACGTTGAGTCAATGAAGTGGATGGGTAAGGACACCTCTGGTGCAGCAATGCATTCTCAGCCTAGCTTAGCACTTGAAAATACAGTGAGGACCTGCAGTGTCCTATGTGAATCCACAAACATCACATACATGAAAGCACCTTTATACTGTCACACGGGGGGTTACACGCAGGGATTCCCAGTGCCATCGTGCCGCATATTTCCCTGCTCACCAGACTTCCCTATAGGGCCAGAGTACGGCAAAACCCGCCCAGAAGCACGGCGAGGAGGCTCGAAGCGCCTCGGGCTGCTCGGGAAGGGAGAGGAACCCAGCAGAATGCCTGGGGGGAGTGCCGGGGTTGGGCCGGGAGGTGGCAATGCCGAGCCGGGCACCGGCGGCTGCGGCCCACGCGCATCTCTTACAGGGGTACGGCTCCCTGTCTGCACCCAAGCTCCTGACAGCTCCAGCGTGCCCGAGCGCTTGCGGGCTGATTTACTGCGTGCATTTTGGGATGCACTACGCTGCAGATGGTCACTTTTCCCCCAGCAGTCTGAATGAACCAATTAACAGAGAGCATCTGACTCCACAGCATCTCCTTAATGCCTGAGGAGTTTGCCGAACCTGCTAATGATGCTCTTTCATTCGATTGAGGGTGATATTTTTTCATAGCAATTGAAGAGATGCCAGTGGATCAGGAACCAGCAAAACCCCCCAGATTGGTATGAGGGGCTCAGAAAGGCTCTGATTAAATTAAGCTTAGCTAGAGAAAAGCTTAATCACTTTCACCATATTTAAACATTATGTTCCAAACACAGAAAAGTTGGACCTGCAATTTTCAATGTGGGACTGAATGAACACTAGCACCAGAAACCACATTAATTCAGTTACAGATGAAGTTTGAGCTCTGGACTTCATGGGTTGGCTCTAACTCTTTTAATCATGTGCTGTGTCTCCAGTCATGATTTCTTAACAATGAGCAAGATCTTACCAAAGTGTGGGCTTTTCTGTTCTCCAAGATCAGAGATGTCATTCATTCCTTTGATCCAACATGTTCAAAGAGTAGGGGATTATTATTTGACTCCAGGGCCTGGATTCCAGTGGGGAGAGATATAACACCAGAACATGGAGAATTTGGATATGTAGAATTAATGCAATCAGATAACTAAGAAGTCTGACGAAACAGTGCCAAATTGACAATGTCTTCTATTGAATTTATATACGTTTTGATGGTAAATTCAGTGTAATGTTACAGAATCTTATCATAATGTTCAATTTAAAAAATATTCTGGCAAAGTTCAGTTTGGGAATATTGTTTTTCCTCTGGAATTCTTCTCATGAAGAAATAGATGGCAGTATGTTTCAATTTACTTCAGTTTACTTCTATGCAGATATCAGGATGCAGTTGTGGTCTGAGTTCTGCAAGTTAAACTTGAAGAGTCTGAACACTGCCAGGAAGTAGCAGAAGCATAGGAAATTCAGCACCAGAATCAGATCAGGTTTTAACTACTACTAACTGTTCTCTTGGCTGAAATTATAACACAAATCACTACTAGAAATCTTTCATATGAGGAGAGTAGCCCCCTACCCCACAGATATCCTTTCCATACATTCTGGGAGCTTTCACATCATCAGGGGTTACTGCTAAGCCAAAGCAGCCAAGTGTCAGAACTGAAATCTGTAAAAACAGTACGAGATTTTTTGCTCTAAGTTCTGAATGGATCATTGGACTTTATGTTGTGAACTTGCAACACAAACTTGAGAGATTAAATCTGGAGGACTTTTTAGAAGTAACCCAATGCCTATTTAGAAGACAGCGTTCTGGTTCCTTATCGGAATATCACTGAAATTACCATTATTAATTGTTTCTCATTTTCACTGGTACATCTAAAGTAAAAATTTGCACTAATTAAGTGGTATGAATCTGCTGGGTGAATATCCTCAGGAAAAAGTAAAATACTCTTCATTTGTTCTAGAAACCCTTATTCGTTTTTTTAACTGCCAATCACCTGAACACATAAATTAAGAAAATATGCAATTCCACATAACAAAGACATTTTAAATTCAAGCTGGGTGAGCTAATGTGGTATTTTGCCTGCCCAGGGCTTGCTATGATCAATAATACACTGCTGAATCCAAGTGGGGTTGATTTGAATGAACAAGACAGGGATTTAATAAATTAGAAAAGAAAGATTAAATAATTGAGGACTCTTTCCGTAACTTAAATATAAGCCTATTGGAGCTCTTGTTTCAGAAAGGAAAAAAGTTCCTTAGACTTGAATCCTTTTATTTTCCTCTCACTGATACTTCTACACATCAAGGGAAATTCAGAAGCCCATAAAAACTGCTGTCAGGAAGAACAAAATCTTCAAATTGCCATATATCGAACAATCAGTGTTTCATTCACCTATATAAAAAGATGAAAACTCAGGGCCCTACAGTGCTTCTATGATGATTAACAATAACATAGAAGGTTTTAACAAGTGAAAGAACAGAAGAGCAACAACCCTCCCTGTCATTTTGCAAGTTAATGTTATGATATCCTTTGCCAGCATAACTGAAAGAGTGCTTCACAAATAATTTAATATATGTAAAGCTTTGGAAAAAGAACATGATGATAAATGGAAATACACTCTCAATCTTTTATTTTCTCTCTCTTTTTTTAGCATTTTTCTGTTAAGTTTCCTTACAGTATTTTGAATAGAACTGGTTTTTCTCCTATGAAAAGCAATACATCTAATTCCAACAGTCTCTACGGAAACTCATAATGTTTGAGAACAATTACTAAGTTGTGAAATGCTAATGTACACAGTGTTCTTTGGCTTGAACCAGACTAGCATACAGATGTGGAATCAGTGAAATTTTAAATGGAAGCCTGATGGCTGTTTTGATCTAGGACAGACAAGCACACTGCTCTTTCTGTTCAGGAAAGTTTTGCTTGGAAAGCTAATATGATCACACCAGTGCACAACAGCTTTCAGCATCTCTGGCTATTAATATTAATTAACCACTCAGAAAGTGCAACCTTATCACCAACATCCACTGAGTAATGCAAAAAAAGCAAACAAGCCATAAAATCACATGCAAGAAATATTCAGGCCAGTCCTCAATGAGAAGAGTAAGAGCTGCATAAATACTTTTATGCTAAAACCATGGGGAAGAAAATTGTCTTCTTATCTCCATGTTGGCCATCCCAATATTGAATTGATGTCTTTGTCCTGCATGGAAAGAACAAAAATGTATCATCAGCCTGTAAAACTGTTTTTCTGAGCTTGTGACTTGTATGTCTCTGTCTACTTTGACAGTGTGACCGCTTGCATGAGGCATATGCACAGTTCCTCGCTTGAGAGGCTATTATTAGATGCATGAAATTAGTTGGAAGGCTGTGTTTTCTAAAGCCTGCCCCATTTCTTAGAGTACTTAAACACTGCAGGATTCAGGCTAGGAAAGTGCCAGACTTTATAACAGGTCACGGCTGTTCTTCACTCCCTGAAAGAAACCAGGCTTAAAGTGAGGAACACAAAGAGAGGAAAGGATGGGCACTGAGAGGACACGCTCCAAGCCCTAGCAGTGTTCTATTACACAACATAAAGGCAACTTCAAAAGTCATTGGGGTGTGCAGGTTACCTGTTTTACAGACAAAAGGTCTAAAAAAAGCCACTAATCTCAGATGTATCAGAAGGCAAACAATGACAACCTGCTTCTAGTTTCAGGTTTTGTCCTGAGCAACATCAAACTTCAGCATAATACTGGAACACAAATGTGGTTCAAAACCACTGTTTCTCTTCTTTATCCTCCTGGCTTTGATAAATACTCTTATGTTGCCTCTGTTTGTTCAGTGAATTAAATTCTTTTAATCTTTGTTTGGGAGGACTGTCTCATTTCTGTTTGTTCAAGAACATGAAAATGCAACTGTGACTTGCCAGGACTAAGAATACACCTTTTCATTTTCTCATTTTGCTAGGTATTGGTGAGAACGCAATGGTCATACTAAAATCTTGTCAATTCATGTTACTAAGAGACTGTTTTGTCATTATTGCTGGAAAATTGTAACAAAGTACTCAAAAGGGAAAAATGGACAATTTCATGAAAACACACGTATCAAGTGAGTTGCAAATGGTAAAAAGCAATAAATAGGAGTACAGTGTATTTCTTATGGCTGTGGCTGCATAATAGATCAAGCAATCTCATTCGCAGGCAACGATCTGATGATGCATATGCACTGCCACAATAGCTGCATTGAAATTGCCCTGCTTAAAAAGCACTTTTCACAAATCTGCTTCACATAAAATACATTTGAGAGAGAATTGACTGATCTTGTGAATAGAGCTGAGTTAAGTCAATTTTGGGACTTAAAATGGTTGGCAGCATTCCAAGGAGAGCTACACTCATGGATTTCTCTGCAATATTCTTCTCTGAAGAGCAGTGTCAAAGATTTCTGAAACAGAAATCAGCTTCATCAGCAGAGAAAATTGCATACAGGCACTGTGATGAATGCTCTTAATCAGAAAGGTGTCTGTAACACACGTGTTTATCTTAAGTAGCAAAGTCAGCATGTTGACAGTCAATTGAGACTTAACTCTTGGTTACTATGTTACTTAGTTTCCAGCAGGGAGAGAAAGTACGAAAATCCTCACAAAGATGCTATTTTTCTGCCTGATCCTGTAAAATCTACTGGACTGCAATAACAACAATAACAACAACAGTAACAACAATAATAATAACAACATGTGCCTAGAGTATCGATCTCTGTCCTTTTAAGCTTTGCAGTTTTTATTTATAACACTGCCTAACACATATTACGAACTTTTAAGAGACACATGAAAATAGTCTGGGCTGAAAAGTGTGCTGTTAAATGATAGCGAGTCACAGGGACTACTGGAATGCAAGGCTTATCTGCTAAATCACCCCTGTTCTTACAGGGTACCCAGTATAAACAGGCAGAGCTGTAAGAGCTGTTTGATGCGGCAGACAGATACTCTCAGGTTTGTAAGAAAGGGGATGGAGCCTTATTTGTAGATGGAAGGAATTTGAAGTCTGGAATTCCCCTTCAGAAAATGGAGAAAAAATTAACCAAGCTCAAGAAGATTCTTGGGCGTATCACTGATTATGCTAACAAAAAAAATAAACACTGTAAAGTGGGTGCTTGTGGGCATTAGCAGCATGTGTCTTCACTTGGTTTAGACCACAGACACCTTAATGCCTCACTTAGAGTTTACCTTGGCCTTGACACGTGACTTAGAGAGCAGAGACAAGATCGGGGGGAGAGACATGGGCAGCAGTGAATCTGGATTTTGGGGAGCAGGCACAGATTTGTGGTCTCTATAACTGAAACTGCCATCATAGTAAGAGGGGTATCAACAACAGTGTGAAACGTCAGAGTAGGGAAGGGAACATGTACAACCCTACAACACCAGTCCTCCCACAGAACTGGATACTTACTATTTCCTTGTGAATGGAATGAAATTAATTTGGAACAATGGATACAATGAACTAAGGATCTCAAAACTGACAGGTGGTTATTACCTGGGCAGAGGCATGGGGCAAGAAAGCCTGATGCTGTATCACTAAACTCAGTAGGAATGTTTAAATTTAGCTCAGCGGATGCAAGCTGTGAGAGGAAAGGCTGATGGGGGTCCAGGAGCCTATCACCCAATCTGTCTTGGTGTCTAGTGTTACCTGTGCAGGGGTGCTGGAGAAGAACCCGTGAGAGGGTCTCATTTCTTCACATCTGCTGAAGTTGTCCTAGACATTCAGATTGTCTCTGAACCTAAGTTATAGAAGAAAGGAAGAAAACAGACAGCAGAAGTGTTGAGAACCACTTTAGACATGTTCCACAAAATATGTACTAATGAGGCGGGTTACAACTTAATTTTGTAACTGTAGGGATGTGAACAAATCTTTTGAGGCTTGAATTATTATGCATGTATAGCTTCAGGGCTTTCCATTCTGTAAAGGCATGCTTACCTATGTACAAGATGAAAATTAAAGGAGCTGTTCCATGTCACTAAAACCAGAATGTGTTGTCCCTGAAAGGTGAAAGAATGTCTTACGTCTTGCCAAACCGCATAGCTGCTGCTTTTTGGTGTGAAATTATCTGACTGTGCTTTACTACTCTGTACTGTATCTCCTTTATCTTCCTGGCAGACAACTCTGCAATTTTATTAGTATTTGCGTAAATGAACATTGTCTTGCACAAATGGTTTCTATGGAACGTATGCAGTACTTTTATTTTTCTTGGTAAACTATAAACATTGGCAACTGAGGTGACTTATATGTTATGACCTTACATTTGAGCTGTCAGTAGATTACACAGGGAAATATTTGTACTGGTAATTGCTCTCCTGTTCTTAAATCCCAGAAGTAATATCTTAAATAAATATATATATAAAATATAAAATATAAAACATAAAATAGAAAATATAATATATACTTTTATTAAGAGTATCTGAAAGGGGTTTTTTTTTGTATGAATATGTCAAAGTCTATATTTTCTAAACAATATTATTTTGATAATTGTCCACGTAAACCAACATGCCTGTCTGTCTATGAAAAGTGTTTATGAACATAAAATCATTCTTGAATCTTAATGTTAGCTGTAATGATTACTATATTAGCTAGAGGTCATAACCATGAGAAATGAGGAACTCAGCTTTGCATGTTCCTGGTAAATAAACAACAGAAATGCATTTACATAACCTACACTCTAATGAAAGCGTATATCTGAAGAGGAATGTTTTATTAATACCCTGGCTGCTGTGTTTTTACAAAATGTCAATAATAATAATAATATTTGAAGACTTGGAAAGCTAAGGTCATGAGTGACAAAACTGTTAATTACCGCTGCAATGATTTTTTACCTTGCTTCTGTGTGACTGAAAACTCCACTATTTTGCTCTGCTCCTTCTCTGATAGCCTCTGGCTAGAAATTTTGGCTCTGTTTCCTCTGTCTCTTACTCCTATTACCCCTGAAGCAGCTAATATTCCTCCACTCCCTTTTCAAGTTCCTACGTCTTATTAATAGCAACTATTCTGGTGCCTGATCTTCAGATTTCTTCCTGAGCTTTCTTTGTCATCAGCTTTCCCTTGTCCTCCACACTTCCAATTGCTAAAATAATGCTTTAGTTATCCTGCTGTTTTCTACCAGGGCATTTGCTAGTTTCAAGCCAATTCCTGTTGGTTGTTCTGTGCTATTCTGAGTTACAGTCCTCTCAGCTGTAAAATAAATGGTCAGAAGAGTGAATGAGGTAAATTGATAACATTCCATATCAAACCAGACTTGGGTTTTTTTCCTTATTATAAAGCCTAATATAAGATTTCTTGCAAGTGTAATGGGATTAAATAAAATCTCGGTTGTGGAGTACAAAACATATCTGGGCAACCTTTCCAGAGAACAGCTGATCATTCTGTAGCTATTAGCAACTTTTGGACTCATTTGGCCATTACCTTTAAAAATAAAACTAAATAATCTAGAAAAACTAAATGTAAAAAATGGGTTTTGAATGAACCCCTTGTATTTTTGACTGGATTTTCCAATCAACTAGAAATGCAAAGGAGGAAGATTTGTTTATCACCTGTACTTCCTCTGTCTGTCCTATGATCTCAGCTTACATGAGAGTCCAGGCAGCTGTTTGTGTATGCTTGAATGGCTGAAGTTGAAGATTTAAGGTTGAAGTCATTATACTGAATTCAGATTAATTTCTAACTCTAATGAAAGACACTGTGGTCTAGAACTTAAACCTTCCACTTCTGAGGCAGGAAAGCTGACCATAACCAAGATACTGATGAGCATTTCAGAAATTTACACTAAATGTAACACTTCAACAAGAAGGAAAGATGCAAAAGAAAAAAAGAATTTAAGGTAACATCTCATATGTTTTTCCCCACTATAGATGCTTAAGGGTTTTAAGTTTAACATGTGGTACAGTTTTAAACAATTAAATTTCTTAACATTTCTGCAACAAAATTATTTTCAGTTTCACTTAAATCACAGTTACTCACAAAGTGATTAAAAGGGACAAAAGTGGTGAAGTCTTTGTTCACTTACCAACTCTCAGTTATTATATAATAGGTCTGTTTACGCATTAATGTTGCAACCTCTGTTGTGTCAAATAAAAATGGCAACCTTTCTCACATATTTAATCTAGTCTGAAAAAGCTATCAAAACAGACACAGACACAAGAGCTATCAAAACACCACACAGGGCCACGTTCCATGGCCACCAATAATAGTGTGGTTCTAAATACAGACATGTCACACATGGCATCGTGGTATATATTGTTAATGACTTCTTACTTGCTTTAAGTAAATTATTTACTAGTCTTTCATTATGAAAAACTTCACAAGCCAGTAAACCCAAGTTCCTGCGGATTCAATGAGTAATCAAAACTTCTACATTGTAAAAGACGTGGATGATTTGAAACTCCTATGAAGCGATCTCCTACGCTTTGCTATACCACGTTAGCACCTGCCACTTTATTAGAAAAATCAAATATTTCATGTTCCTTGACTTTTTTGAGAAATACAGAGTTTCAGAAATCAGCATGGACAATATCAGCAGGTAGATGTTTGTGGGCATGACCAGTTTGGCAGATTTTGATCTTTTTGCCTCTGCATAATTTATTATACTTGGATTGTAATTTCAAAATAAGAAGGGTGAAAAAGAATGTCCTTGTATGAATGAATAATTGGTGAAAAGATAGTAAGGGAAGGTGTGAAGGGAAGTCATCAGTGGAGTTCTTTAGTAATTTATACGCTGACATTTTTTTGTTCAGCAACAATCTGGAAAGGGAGAGGAGCAATGAGATGTGATAGCTTGCCAATCCATAAAAGTATTCAGAGTAGCAAGGATGAGGGAAGGCATTAGAAATGAGGTCAGAAAGACCTTATAATACAGAGTGAGTGGTCGGATAAAAACCAGATAAATTATGTACGTAGGAAAAAAAGATCCCTGGCTTCAAATATAGGCAGGTGGACTCTGAGATGAAAGATGTCACTTAGGAGCAAGATCTCATTCCCATAAAAGTATCAACTCAATGCACTGTGTCATCTTCAAGCTACCAAGTTCAAGTTTTACCATATCTAGTCCTTGAGTAGTAGTAGATATAGTTTAAACCACTAGCTTACATAAAACAGCCTAATGGTTTTCTATTGCTCACCTTCAATGAAACAATTTACCCAATTTCACATTATTTAGCCTAACACACTCAAGTATTACAAGTTGTGCTGGAAGGAAATGAGATTTAATCTTTTATTCTCATTCTCAGTGTTCTACTCTAAGTTTGTCAGCAATTCATTCATGCACTACCTAGGGTGCTGAGCCTGCAAGCCAGTGAGCCACTTCAGATTGCATCAAATTAACCCTAATGAGATTGTTCAGCTTACAGAGCATGCTAAGCTCTGGGAAGAACGGGCCCAGACGGAATAGAACTACTTCCTTTTTTCTCTGTCCATGAATAAGTTAAAAGCATCTAGGCTAAAAAGTCAAACTTAAAATAAGAAGGCATTTTAAGGGGGCTTTTTATGAGGGGACAGTAGCTCAAAATGCCACAGACAAAACAGAAATGAGATAGTGGTGCTAATATACATTTATTTCTTTCAAAAGACAAATAGATCCAGGTACTGAAAATTCTTAGCAGAACTTTAAGAAAAAGAAACTACTTCAAAATGAACGTGAAAGATAAATACACAGAAATAAAATTGACATTGGGCAGCAACTTCCATTTGTGTCTTCTAAAAAGAGCTGCCATATCTATTAGGACAAAATGAAAGAAACAGCACAAAAAACTCCTTTCCATCTATATGGTGGCTAGCATAGCGCCCTATTGATTCACACAACCTACTAAACATGTATTTTACCCCTTCCTCAGGAAGGATTCAAGATTTGTTTGAACTGCTATGTGCAAAGTTTACCCAGACTATTTGGCTTGCTTTGTAACTAAGTGCTGCTGTAAAAATTGCACCAGCTGTGCTGGAGGATGTAGCAGGTCCATACCAGAGGAGTGTCTTTGTAACATCTGCAAACTAAACATTGTTTTTAACTCTCCAAATTTTGTAGTCCTGATGCACGTGATTGCATAGAGTCACATCTTGGTTTGCTTAGATATCTGGTAAGATTGATATCAGAAAGGGATCTGGCTAACGCCCAAGTTTTTGGCAGGAATAACAAGCACTGGCTTATGTGCTTCAATGCTGTCTGTTCCCAAAAGCTCTGTAACAATTTGTAGAAACACGGCTGTACTGAGGTTTGTACTGAGCTTGACTAAATGTGCAGCCAGCCTATACCAAAGCCTTGGTTATTTAGCTTTTGTGCAGCCCTGCTGCAGAAGAGTCTGTACTTCTACCTTCCCTGTGTAGCGGCACTCATACCTGTGACAGATGCTTTTGTGAGGTGCCAGGCAGGATCTTCTTGGGGAACGATAGTCCAAAAGTCATCACAGTATTAACTGAATCACAGGGGTTTTTCCCTTATTCAGGATAATTTAAAGGTTGTCCATGACATCACTGATGTAACACGAACAAACTTCATAGGGATAAAGCAGATATCTGGTTTTTGACAAAAGTTATGGCTGATGTATTGACTATTGGTATTTCTCCCCCCTTCCCCCCCCCCCCCCCCCCCTTTTTTAAAACCAAAAAATCTGGAAATAACTTCAAAGCATGTTCCAATTATGTTTTCAAACTCTGAATAAAAGCAGAGGCTGAGACAGCAAAAACATTACAAGATCACGCTGCTAATTTCAAGTGCGAGTGAAAACTCAGCACTTTATCTGGGGCTATTCCTGCACTTGGGGGATTTCCAGTCTTGTCACTGGTGGCGTTTCGATGCTGTTAGGAACATGCGAGTATCGGTAACACTTGGCTGTAAACGTGCTCATGGTGTTTGCGAGAATTAATGCTGTTTGGATTTTTTTTTTTTAAACAAAAGGTTCTTTTTTAAAAAACCAAACCAAGCTACAAAAGGAGCGTGGGAGCAGCTCTCGCTCCCGCGAAGGGATTTTCTTAGAGGTCCTTTCAGGGAAACCCCTGGAAGCACTTCTCCGCCACAACCCCCGTGCGTGCCGTTGCCGGGGCGTCCTGTGCCTCCCGGTAGATGCCGAGGGGCGGGAGGGGCTCGGCCTGACCCCTGGGGATGGAGCCCGACTGCCAGGCCCAGCTCTGCGGCCCGTGGCGCTGCTGCGGCCCCGCTGCGGCCCCGGTGCCCCGCGGCCATGGCCGGCCGGCGGTACTGCGGTACTGCGGCCCCGGTGCCCTGCGGCCCCGGTGCCGGCCGGCGGTACTGCGGTACTGCGGCCCCCTGCGGCCCCGGTGCCGGCCGGCGGTACTGCGGTACTGCGGCCCCGGTGCCCTGCGGCCCCGGTGCCGGCCGGCGGTACTGCGGTACTGCGGCCCCCTGCGGCCCCGGTGCCGGCCGGCGGTACTGCGGTACTGCGGCCCCGGTGCCCTGCGGCCCCGGTGCCGGCCGGCGGTACTGCGGTACTGCGGCCCCCTGCGGCCCCGGTGCCGGCCGGCGGCGGGGCTGGCGGGGCCTGGGCGGGCGGAGCGCCCCCCGAGCACAGCGGGCGGCGGCGCCCGAGCCCCCCCGCAGCGGTGCCGCAGGTGCGTGTGGGGCGCGGCGGAGACGGGCGGGTGCGACCGACGGGCCGTGCCGGGGCCCCGCTGCCCTGCCCGGCATGGGGCGACCCCTGCCCGGCACGGGCCCGGGGATGGTACCCGCAGCCTCGCCCGTAGCGCCCCGAGGGAGCCGCAGGAGCCCGGCCAGGTACGAGTCCCGCGGCCCCTGCCCAGGCGAAGGGCAGTTGCGCTGCCCGCTACCACGCGGCTTTGGGGAACTGGTTGTGTTTCAGGGCCTTTCACTGCAGTGTTACAATGAACGAACGCTTTGCCTGTTTATACAAAGAAGCAGCTTTTTTGTTTTTGGTTTTTATTGGTTGTTCCCCACCTCTTGTATGCCTTTCCTGTGAGTCGACTTCAGCTCTTTCTCATAAATAAAGCGCAGGAGGGGAATGGTCTCGTGGCTGACTTGTTTTCCTGACTCTCACCAGTCTCTGCTGCCCTCCAGCTTGGCTGGCTGAGCTGGGGACAGCAGAGGCTTGGAAGCTCAGTGTCCGACAGTCGCACCGATGTTAGGAAGCAGATGCCGTCATGTGTACCCACAGAGTTAGTGAGACCAGAACTGCCGTGCATCTACGGCTGTCAAGGCTTTACTGTCTGTTGGTGTCTGAGGGGCCACGTCCATGCTCACATACCCACTTCTCATGGAGTGCCTGTTGATGTGAATCAGAACTGGGTGGTCAGGTTGCCTTCTGTACCTGATACAACACAAGTGCTGTGGGGCTGTTTGTTGTTTATCCCTTTTCCTTATTTGTAGATGCTAATGAAAAAGGTGATAACTGAGGAAATGGGAAAAATACATTTATTGGTATATAAACAAAGGAATTTGTGATTTTTATGGGGCGGTCTGTGTGTAAATCACTTGCTACGCTGTGCAGTGAATAAATGCCATAAGTCTATCTGCTTGGGTTTATTGAGTCAAAGCTGGAGACATCCTTCAAACTAACTGATACAGTAGTTAACTTCCGCTTTAAATGAAGCTATGCGTAAAGTGGAAACCTTATTTATTTCTTTTTCGTAGGGATTGTGTGCCACAAGTACTGTATTTGTCTAGTGCTGTTCATTATTGCAGAACAATACCGTCTGTGGACAATTTCACTTTAAGAACATTTGAATAAATAAATAAAATTTTTGTTCAGTTCCATTGGCAAGCATACTGGCTAAAAGGGTAGTGTATCTCTGGTGTTGGGAAGCAACGATTAAAATTGTTCTACAAACTTAAACCTTCCAGTCTTAAGACTGTTCTGTTTGGTGGGCATCCCATGAAGGTACATGACACATACCTGATGTGTTACTTTTCTCCAAATGGTTTAGGGAGTGAGACAAAGGTTAACTAAAATGTCTTGTTCAAGAGCTTCCCCAGAACATGAGAAGAAAGTCTTTGTTCTCTCTCACCCAAGTTCTCTTCAGGTGCCTTTCCAGTGAATTTCCTGTGGTTTTAGTTGTAGATGTGTTGAACACTTCAAATACAGAGCCTACCAGAGCAGCTGAGAGCTCCCCTCAATCTTTGAAAAAAAAAAGTTGGGAAAAAATGTGAGTGCCTTCAGGCCTCCTACCTCACACTGCCTGGCTGTAAAGCAGTATAGTCCAACCTGAACTGTGAAGGCCATCCTGTTTTAGGAGAATGATGGCTTCCTTGAGACCTTGAGTGTTTTTTTTTCCCTGTCAACTGAGTAATCTGCTTGAGATCCACAAAGGCAGGATCCTTTCTCTCTTGTCTGGGAAGCTCTTTTTCCCAGCTGAGCTTTGTATTAATCCAGCTTGGTGTCCTCTGCTTGGCACAGCGTTCAGTAATTCAGACTGTGATTTGCAGTGCTGTGAGCATGCAGTGTGTCCGCACAGGGAAGAACACTGGCATTTATCTTTGGGGAAAGTACGTTCATCAAATCATCCTAATAGCAGTGTGTCTTGTGGCTCAGCAAAAACGGCTTTGGCAAAGAAGTCACAAAGAGTAATTGGGAACTCTAAAAATCTACAAAATCCTTACACCACAGACATAGTTCACTTGCTACATATTCTAAAATGAAGTATTTGCATTTACCTGGAGAAGAGGTTTGAGTTTCAGGTCCCTGAGATGGTGTCCATGATTCTGTGAAATCATACATACATTTGCTGGTCAAATTAGTGTAAAAGATCATGAAAGCATTTAGGCTTCTTTTCCTTTCTAAGCACAAGTGTTTCAATTTGGTTTAGGTGATCTGGTGCTTTATTCTAGTGAAGAATAGTGCTTTCTTTTAATAGCACTGCTTGTTCTGTTTCAATATGGCTTCATAAAATAAATTTATGTTTGCTCCATGGATCCATCACTGCTGCATCTAACAATAGGGATGCTGGAGCTTAACTCCTGCGAGAAGAAACTATTTGTCTGATGCTTCTATAAAGCAACAGTAAAAGTTGCTTCTACAGGGTTAGCAGTTCAAAGTTTTGGAGAGCAAATCCTGGGGAAGGGGAATGAGATGTGGCCTCCTCCAGATGAGTTGCCAGAATTCAGGAAACCACACTGGTCCATTGTCTGCAGCATGCTGGGCTGGTCAGACACTGACTTGTGCTGGTCTTGGAGAGGGGGGAGGTGGGCTGAGTGTCACCTATGTTTGGGAAAGGGAGTTTGAATGGGGGAATACTGGCTCAGCATGGAGCCTTTAATGGCTGCCTGCTGGAGAAGCAAAAGTTTGTGTTCCCCCCTTTGCCCCTCCAACCCTGTGTGCTGCCATCCTTCATTGCCACTATGTTTTTTTTTGTGATGGGGGGCAGGAAAGGAGAGAGGAGAAAAGGATTCTGAGCAAGTATGTCTGAACTGGGGAGAAGAGGTGTGTATTTTATTCTTAGTGATGTTGGGGATTGCAGGGGGAAAAAAAGCTTGAGAATTGTTGTACTGAACTAAATTACTACTTCTTTTGATTTTAAGACTGGCAAGTCCCCCCCCCCCCCCCCCCCCCCCCCCCCCGTTCTGCTATTTTGTACTATTAATCCTAAAATATCCAGGACTCTTTGGCAGCAATGCCTAGATCCATGCCTGGCTTTTTGTGCTATAGCTGCTAAATCACTCGTAGTTCTCTTGTATTACTCTTCCCCAGTCAGGAAGACTACTTTGATTTTCTTTTTTTTATCATTATTCTGTGTTTAAATTTGTTCTGGCTTCACCCACTTCTGAAAATTTTATCTGACTTCTGCATCTCCAGGCATTATCATAAATGCATGTTATAACAACCAGAGCAAGTAGGGTAAATCCAATACCTTAGGTACATTTTATGTGGAACTTTAGCATATTTTTGCATTCAACTAACACTGGGACTTTTTCACGTTCTTGAAGCTCTATTCCACCTTTGGGGAAGGTAATTTTTATTTTACTGTTTATGTAAGATTTGTAGAAAAATTAAGAAATGCACATGGGCTTGTGGAGAGTGGGATAATACCTCAAGAGACTCTCAGAATGGATTTCCTCCATTTAAAATTATGCTCTTTAGGTAATATGTTAAATACATTAACATTTAGGTGATGTCTGTTCTCCACTTTTAAGAACACATATGCAGTTTAGTGGGCAAACATTTGGAATTCACTGCAACTCTTTTCAAGATGGTTCTTCTTTGGAAGACATGATGTCTGCTTTGAAATTTCAGTGTCTTTTTTATTAAAGGAGAATTCCTAGTAAGAGATACTGTTCTGTCTGCAATAGTAATGTTTCTTATTAGACAAAGAGGATCAGATCTCTGTGTATAAAGGACCAATGATTGTAAAGGACTGGCCTCTTTGAAACAAGTAACCAGTCTTTGCATGTGCATTGGTGAAAACAAATAATGTAAGAAAACTCTTATAAATACTTCTCTGTGACGTATAAGATGATAGATATATAGAAGTATAGATGATACACATATATACATATTTGCAAGATTAGAGCCTGAAAAAGAAAATAAATTCTATTGAAAACCCTAGAAAGACGGGAAAAGTGTATTTTAGTGAAAGAAAATTTCATGATTCAATACAAACTTTGTTTTTTGCAGAGGCAGCAGGATTGTGACTTATACTTACACAGTCAGCAACTGGAACAATGCCAGATTCTGAAAGTAAATTGGTGTCTTCACATGAGGTTGTTGTAAATCGTACTTCAGACTTGAGTGAAATGAAAATTCCAGCTGAAAAAAGATCTGCTGAAAAAAGAACAGTGACTCACATTGAGAAGAATGGCTATCCTGACTCCATATACATAAATGCAGCTAAGATTTTTCAAGGCATTCATACTGAAAAGAGTAAGGATAGAATGCTTGTGCAGTATGGCGATAACTCAGAATCTCCCATGATGGCTTTTAAAGATGAGCATTCCAGGCGTGTATCTTATGAACTGGCTTTCAATGCTCTAAAATGTAAGTACAAAACTTGCCCAAGAATGGCCAACAGAAAGGATGCAGCAGAGAAAACATGGAAAAACAAATGTTCAGTGTCTACCTGACAGCAGAGATCTGGGGAAATTTTTGTTAAACTGCAGGTTATTACAGAATCACAGATTCATAGAATATTCTGAATTGGAAGGCACCTACAACGATCATCAAGAATGGCCCATAAGGGGATTGAACCCACATCCTTGGTGTTATTAGCACCCTGCTCTGACCAGCGGAGCTCATCTCAGTGGTTCTTTTTGGATCCTAATTATGGATGAACGTTTGCATTTACTAGACTACTCATATCCCTCAAATCTTTAAATATAGCTAAGTGTTATTAGCAATTGTGAAATCAAACCCTACTATTTTTCATGTAAATGAATTACATAGAGTTGCTATGTTGGTGATTGAATTTGCCCTCAATTTTCATGATGTTTAAAATTACAATTCAGTGACTTACAAGATTTACTTCCATAGAATCTTGTAGATAGTGGCATAAGTTGTCAACATTTTCTCTTTTTTACAGATCAAGATCTTCTTGAACAAATCTTGTTAGATAGTAGTGCTTACCCATGCTACTCAATAGTAAGTGAACATTTTTGTGAGGAATTTTTATTTTCTGTGTTGATGTAATTAGTGTATTTTCTGAGGATTCTACAACATTCTTCAAAACAACCTTTGTTGGTTTGAACTACATGACCACCTTAGACTGAAATATTGCTGACCTTTTTACGTAGTTGTCTAAAGCATCCATCTCCAAAGTACGTTGTGAGATTCTGTTGCACCTTATTGCTGGGAGTCAAACCTTCAAAGACAAGGTGGGAGAGCGACGCATGAACTTTTACTGCAGTGTAGTACTTGCTCAGTGATATTGTCCATGTCCATGTGCTTTCCTTCCCAGCTGTGTCCCCTTGTGAGCAGGGAAAAAAAATGTTTCCTTCCTGTCCTTGGGAGCTGGAAAACATGGAGTGAACCCCATCAGACAAAAAAATGCATTGACCCCGTGTTTCATTTCCTGGGCAAATGGTACTGTATACAAATACTGTACTAGCAAAAACTGATCCAGTTTACTCTCTCAACATGTTTTCCTGCTTTGACATGGAAAGAAATTCTAGAGCTGGCAGAATATTCTGCTGTTCCTTCCAGTCTTGTTTGATGCCTTTGAAAATTGCAAGATAAACTTGAGCTGATACTGGTTGTGGAGGTTGATGTGAGCAAGCAAATGATCTAACACATTTATCTTTGCCTTATTTTTGCAAGGAAGTAAGACTTTCATGCTAACATTTTGTGTTTGGTGGTATTTCCCTAATAACTTGAGTTTTCTAACTAATTTTGGTCATTTTTGTGAGAAGGTGAGAATTTTAGAAGGCATAACTGTAAGAATTTAATGTAAAGAAGTAGACAGTAGTAACTGAAGTGCAGTAATTATTGTCCTTAAGCAGGAGATGCTCCCTGGTTTAAACATTTAGACAGAGAAAGGAGATTTTGTATATGTCCCAAAAGCAGAAGGGTTATTATAATTGAGTATATTGGTTGCTACATATGGAAGAATCCCACAAGAGAGGAATTGATAGACAAGAAGTTTTTGTGAGCTTACCTATTTAACAAACTACTTAATGAAGAGAAAATAATTTCAAAGTTTCAATTCTGATAACATTAGAAGTTAAGATACAGTATTTTATCTGTGTGCATGGAGAATGTTTTTAATTTTGATAATCTAAATAACTTACAAGTTGTGTATTTGAGTTTTTAAAAAAATATTTTTTAAAGAAGTGTTTTATTAACTCTCCAAAAGGAATTACTTTCCTATTTTTACAAGTAAGCATTTAAGGGTTTTTAATGCCTTTTACATGGTGGGAGACTGCTGTTCGATATGGATCTTTTTGCAGAAGTAAGGCATGCTTTGGGTCACTTTCTCCATCCAGTTGCTTTTCTCTTGCAGCCAGATGAGTTAACCAGCTTGCTTGTTGTGATGCTTTATGACCTACAAGACCGAAAGTTTCAAGAACGAAAGACTTTTGATGAAGATGAACTTGTAGCAGAAGTTCAGGAAGTAGGGCAATATTTATACAGGTATATGTGCAAAGAGCTATTTTTTGTTAATATATATTAGCAAAAATGAAGATTTGTATTATCAGTGCCTTTTAAAAGTAATTATTAAACATGTCTTTCATCCTAAAATTTTGTGGGCTTTTTTTTTTTTTTTTTTGATGAGAGCCTAGTTTGGAGGCAAACTTTCATATTTATGTATTTATGAAAAATACAGATAAGAAACCATCCTTATATTGTGGATTATTTTTCAGGCGTCTTATCTTACTTGTCATTGTCAAAACTTTTTTTATACAGTTCTAGCAAAGAAATTAAATATTCAGTAAATATTCATAAATGCAAGTGTAGTACATTCAAGAGGTCATGGAATGGAATAACATCTGTCTGTTTAGCAGCACTTCTACTATGAAACTTTGTTAAATATTTATTATTTTAAATAATTAGAACAAAAACCCAGAATACATAAAATAAACATTTTAATATTTATTATTTCTTCCATCAGTCAGTTGATGAACTCAAAAGGCATTTATTAGACAAAATTGTGTAGCTACTGGATTTAGAATGGCCCCAAAAGTTCATGAATCTCTTAAGTGCGAGGTATTTCTGGACGGCAGTAAGTAATATACCTGAAGTAGTTCACCAGCAATATTTATTTACTTTGAATTATCATGTATCAGGAGTGTGCATGAAGCTTGTGGGAAGAAAACACTGGAAATATTTTCTCTGACATTTTCATGTAATAATAATAAAAGTGATTCCTGGTTGCCATCATAATTGTATTGTTTCCGTACATGTGTAGAGATCAGCTGTCATGAAATGCTCATTCTGCACATATATGTATTTACATTTTTAAACACGCAAATGAATCTGATGATTGTATTCCATACACTGCAGTTCCAAAACATACTGAGATTTTTTTTTAGCTGTCTGGGAAAATGGATGTATTTGAGAGTCACCAGTCCTAATTCCAGTCCCACCTGCTTTTAAATAAAATAATCTTAGCTATTGACTACCACCTTGCATCTACTGTTGTGTGGGGTAGAAAATGTTCTGTAACTCTTGTTTCCTGTTGCAGCTTGCAGAATGAGCTGTCCCTTTTGGATTTGGTTTCTGAGCAAGATGGTATTGTAACAGAAATATTGCATGCTAATAGCTGATGAAAACATTTATAAAACTTATTAAACTTCTGACTATGTTTTTATAGTTATAGAACAAAATTGGCAGCTGCACTAGCACGATGTCGCATCAAACATGATGCTCTTTCAATTGAATACTTTGTACCAGAAACCATATGGAAGCAGGAACAAAGGGCCTCTGCTTTACCTGTCTGTGTTTGGATAAACACATTTAAAATCAGGTAAGGTCTTTAAAGTATCATCTGATATTGATGTTTTTACACATTAAGTGATATAATTTGCTACATACTTGTTTTAGAATTTCCAGGTTATACTATTACCAGTAATTTAAAGTGCTTACAGGAAATTCTGCTTAGTCTAGTGCTATTGTGTTATATTTTTTTGTAGTTTTTATATATTGCAGTAGTGGTATTTACACACTGTAAAAAGGTCGTGAAACAGTTTTTCTTACTATTCTGTTGCTTGTGTGGGTCTTTCACCAAATAAATGAGGAAATAAAGTTAGAAAAAAAAGTAGGTGAGTTAACCTGGTGCCAAAAAGAGGAGAAAATGCCTTTTAAAGTGGGTATATTAATGTAAACCATAATATTGGCAAAGGGTGTTAAGACACAGTACTTAAACCTGCTGTTTGTTCAGTAAGGATAGTATAAACTTGAAATTAAAATACACTTTTAAAAATCCCTATATTCTGGAGGCTACTATATTTGTATATTTATACTTGTTCCCAGTTCTGTACTAACTGATACATGAACCATACCAGATTATCCTGTTATAGACAGGTAATCCATTTTATAATGTTTTCAAGAATTTTGTTTTACTACTCTTGTCTTGGACCAGTGTTCAGTGCTTAGGTTATAGGCTCGTCAGGATAATGTATTTTATTTCAGTTGTGACTTTGGAAACCTTAAAGAAGACTGAAATAAAAGCTGCTGCATTCATCCCATGTTTAATGTACTGTATAAACTTATGGTGCTGTCTGAAACAGCGTTTCAACAAACATCTCTTGCTGTATATACCTTTAAATTTTTATGATATTTGAATTGCTAACCTCAGCAGTTATGCCTTCATTACGTTTACACAAGGATTCTTTCAGTTATCAGCCATTAAAATTATTGGTGAGTTGGGCTAGATTGAAAGGAATTGAAAGAACTAAAACATTCCAGCAGTAAATTTACTACAGTGTCTCTTGAGCACATGGACATTTCTGTTTTGATGCTTTGAATCATCCTCTGGAGACACATATCTCTTTCTTAATTTATTTTATCAGACTTATTAACTTAATTGTTTCAAACCAGAATTTACGTGCCTAGTGTAGAATAAGTTTCCCTCCTGCATTAGACAATATGGCATTTTATACCTATATATATATGCATGTGTATACAAACACACTAACAGAAGTAAAAAATTCACATAATCAGTGTGAACTATGTTGCTTAAGTAACTCTTGTATATTTAATGGTCAGAGTTGTATGTTAACAGCCTTGAAGATGTTATCAAAGATTTGGAGATGAAGGGACTCACAAAGGTTGAATCTGTGTCAGACTTTGACCATTACACGTTTGCTGTGGACCAACATTGCCACGATGTATTGGTTTTTCCTTCCTCTCTTAGAGAAGAACTGCTTAATTTAGATCTTTTTGCAGATTGCAAACTCTTACTGCAGGTGAGTTGATTTCAGCCTTGAGTCAGATTATCTACAAATTGAAGTAATTGCTTTGCATTAGAAAGAGGTTGTGTATTGTGTGATGATTCTATTAAACCAGTCAGGCAGCAACAAACTCTAATAAGGTTTTGGACATTTGTAATAATTAGAAGGTTACAAACTGATCCACTTACTTAATTTAGCATACAAATGTCAATGCTTATAATTGATAGCTACAATTAAGTTAGTAGAATGTTTTAAATTTAATCTTAGAGCTGTTGAAATACATATAAAAAGTGGTCAAAAGAGGCAGTGTCACTTCTGAAAATGTGAGGAAAGTTTCAGTATAACTCCATATGCTTTCCCCCAGTTAGTAGATAGTGATATGATACTGTAATATTTCTTCCTCTTCGAATGCATGTTTATGATGGAATGATCACACTTCTTTGTATTTTGTGCCATGTGGTTCCTAGATCTCCATATCTCCCATTAGTCTTTTTCCTGACTTGCCAACATTAGACTCCCCAGTGAAGTTTGGTGGGAAGTTTCTTTTGCAGAGTGGTGGTTTGCAGTAACCATGCAACAGCACAACCACGAATTATCTGAACTGTCTGATGATTCTTGAGTGCCTAGCAGAAATTTTTCAACCAGCATTTTCACTAGATGCTTGGCATTGTCTGCAAACTTTACTCTCAAAATGTACTGTGCAACTTAAAAAGGGATTCAATATTCAATACATTTCAGTATGTCGATTTTTTAAATAGAATACGTAGAGAAAAGAACTCTACATGAGAGCCCCATAGGTAATAGGAACAAATTCTGAGTATTACTACTTAAAAGTATTCAAAATAAGTAAATAACACCATCAAAACCTCCATCTCTATGGTGGGGTAGGGTGGTGCTTGAATGCTGTGTGTACATAGACAATGATGTGAACTTGAAGGCTTAGCACTTGGTTTTTTTTCCCTTTCCATTTATCATCAGTTTGTAAAATTTGGTGCAAGACCTGTGGTATCTGTGGTCAGTTTCTTCACTCCTTTTTAAGTAATTTGATAAAGTTTTCTCTTAATCACCAGTGGTACAAGAGCATTTACTCTTGTGGAGTGGTCCCTGTGTTTTCTGCATTCCAATCTGCCTCTCTGTTGTTCAAATTTCAGCAGAATCTTGATCTTTGATCTACAAGGATAACATTTCTCCTGTAATTTTCACCAAGAGCTATGTGAACAGTTTTGCATTTCTCTGTTAAGCTGCCTCAGAGGATGAATTCTGCCTGAATTGTGGCCTTTTTGTCTTTTCTGGAACAGGCTGTTGCTAGGAGTTCCTCCTTATGGCGATGATACGTATTTTCTTTTCACCTATAGATATTATGCTTTTTTATGTCTTATTTAGAATTAAGTTATTTAAATTTATTGAGTGACAGCTTGGTTTTGTAATTAATTTAATTCTGTATTTGTAGATAGCCCTGATGAGTTTTTTTCCTCCCTTCTTTCCCATTTGCTGTGAAAACAATGGAATACTTTCCTAATTTGGAAAGAAGGTTGGCATTCAAAGAAACCAAAATAGTTGGTCATACTTAATTTTTGTGTCATTGTTTTGTAGGATAAGTCTCGCAGCCTCGCTGTACACTCCGCACAGGCGCTGTTGAGTGAAGGTGGTGACATTATAGTGGCTCACGTAGGTTCCCATCTGACCATTGCCCATATGTCAGTGCTGACAAATCACAGCATGTCCACAATTTTTGTTTGTGGTGTGAAATCTTCAGCAAGAGAAGAACTGAGGAACAGCTTCAGTCATATGGGATGTGAAAGTAGGTGCTAAAACAGTTGGTATGCAAAAAGTATTGTAATACAGGTGTTTGTGATATCTGTAAATATGGACGAATTCTATCAGAATTCAGAGATCCCCTCTGGAAACTTGGGAATGGCAGTAACAACTTTTTTCTCACAAAGTGGGCTGATAGCTCTTCAGCTACAGTCATATCAATTGCAGTCTAACTATATCATAGATGCAAGCTCCTGAAATGTCGGTGAATTTTTCCATTGAAGTAGCAGTTGGTGTAACTGGTAGCTGGGAACTTTTGGTGTTTGGGCTGTTGCTTTAAGTCTGATTTCCAGTTGTCTGAAAGTGTTAATCCAAAACACATGCACTTGTCCAGTTTACCCGGAGGACACAATCAGGACAGAATGCAGTAAGACTGCAACTCCATTAACTGTCTTTTCAGTGGAAGATGCAGCCCTTCAATCTGTTTGAAATCCATAGGCCACACATTGGATGATCTGAATCTAGCAGGCTCTAGCTCTGTCGAATTCAGTGTAATACCAGAGTCTCTTCACCTGTATCACCTGTAGGCAGGCTTGCTTGCAGCCTATAACTGTTGAGTTTTTCCTGTTTTTCAGATATTCAGTTGTTACATGAAGACTTTACTGAGCTTGAACCAACAGACCAAAGACTTGAAAAGGCAAAAGTTATTTTGCTGCTACCACAGTGCTCTGGACTGGGTGTTGGCAATCCAATGGAGTTTATTTTAAGTGAGAACAGAGGTAACTTTTGATGCAATATCTAACTCATGCTTTCTGGTAGAAATAGATTCAAGTATTGTGGTCTAGACAGTGTAGGTGCTCCAGTATATGGTGTAATTTTATTAAAAAAACCTTCCTTATTTTAATTCCTATAGAACATATATATTAACTTGCATAATTCTGTGACTGCTTCAGGTTGATAGTATGTAAGTTTGAGGGTTATTCTGGGGAGCAGAGTGTGTATAACTTTTTTTTTAAGTAAAAGGATCATAGGCAAAAATTTATTTCAAGATACCAACATGTATATTATTTTCCATTTGATTACATTCCTTGACTGTTTGTGTAAGTCCTTTCACTGTACAATTTTCATTAACTAGAAGCAAATAAGAGGCACCATGAATTACAGGTAAAGAAGTAAAGCAAATAAATCAGGCACTCCTTGGTATTCTAATTTGTAAAACCTACCTTCCCACTGCATCACTAACAACCAAGTCTGCTTCTGCAAACAACTGAATTTTCAGACATTAATACAAGTTGGAAGACTAAATTTACTACTCTCTGCTTTTAGATGCAGGATTGCTACAAGACCTTTTCCAGGGATTTGTGTCTGAGGATAAACTCAGTATTCTTGCTGAGAGGCAGCTTAATGAGTTGATTCATGCACTGAAATGTAAGTGTGCTAGTTCCCCAATTTCTGGGAAGACTTTGCACTATCAATTCCACTGTACTATCACCAGTTTTAATATAGTTAAAAATACACTGATTACTCTATTAATTAACAATAAGCATGTAACCAAACCCCCTGAATAATGATTTCCTCCATGAAGGTTTTTCTGTGTCCTAGTATCCACCAGACATTAATACAGCATTCTTCAGTATTGTGTAGAGAACTGGCTTATGGCTTAGTCATACTCTGCTTTGGAAATTCTGCAAATGTAATCTGACTCCATCTTCATGCTGCCACTTTTTTCCTCTCCTTTGGTAGCTGTGTGAAAAGACTGGAGACAGCTTTGACTTTGTACTGAAATCTGCAAATATTTGAAAATATTTTAATTATTTACGAACACTAGAGATTGGGAGGATATTTTTACTGGTAAAAGTGACATAATTTTTATGATGCTTTCAATCCTTACCAAACCACTCTCTGTATGAAGAATCTGAAGAGTAAAAATTTTTTTCTGTTTTTGTTTTGTAGTTAACAAAGTACAAGCTATTGTTTACTGCACTTGTTCAGTTTATCCAGAAGAAAATGAACTAGTAGTGAAAAAAGCACTGGAATCTGGAGTGGAGGGAGATAAAGCACGACGATATAGGTACAGAACGAGTAGTTTTATCTATGAAAAAATTAAAGTATGACTTTAAATTGTAGCATAATTCTTATCCTAGACTGGTACGTATCCTGCATGAAATTAAAATAGCTTTTGCTGCCTGTCATGCATTCTTTCTGTTTATGAGAGTACTTAGCAGTATTCTATTGACTTTTTCATCTAATATTTTTATCCATCTGAAAATAAAATGGGGGGAAAGCATCACTGGTTGGAAATAACATTCTTCAGATAGAGCTATTGCTATTGTTGTATCAGTATTCAGAGAATGAAACTAGTTTAAAATAAAATGGAGACTAGAAGTCAGGTAACTTGCTAGCATGCTTGCAGCTTCTGATGTAGAATGATCAATTTTAAAGGAAAAAGAAATTAAATCTTAAATTGTAGAAATAATACAGAAGAACAAGAACCCTTGCTGAAGGATTGCTCATCACTGTATTCAGATGAATGACTTCTGGGAAGGACAGGTCACAGTAAGAGATCATCCTGTGCAATCATAGCAAATACAAATATATATTAAAAAAGTATGTATGCTGTATACTTCATATGCAGTTATAACCTGTTAGCTGTCACCCCTGTCAGCCAGAGGAATTGTTAAAAGACTGATGGGTGTTTTCTGGATTTTCCTTTCAGTCACAATAGATAAATGCAAACACTTGGCACTCAATTGCACATAGATACAATAGTGGATTACAGGATGGAGGTTTAAAAGAGTTTATGTTGTAAAAAGCACAGGAAAATCATACTCAATTTTTAGATTTTATATTACCTTAGATGATGTTAATAGCCTGGCTATCAAAGGGACAGGTACTGTGACTCAAGATGTCCAATTAAATTTGGCATGATTAAAATGGTAAATATTAATTTTGGCCAGTTCGAAGAATGTTTAAAAGTTTTATGTTATTCATAAGACAAAGTGCAACAAAGTGCATATTTCTTGAAATTCACTGATAGAAAATAGCAGCCTGCTTGATTTTTTTTACACTAAGTGGGATAAAATCAGGATATCTCTTGCCAATGATGGTGTGCTGGACCAAAAGCATTTATGGACTCTTGCTTGTGTTTTCCTTCAGAATATGAAAATTTCTGGAGTCTGTCTTGACCTCTGTGCAGCTATTACTCTATGGGGAGAACTTGGGGGACCTTGGAATGTAATGGTCTCCAAATTAGTTGAACACAAATAATATGTAAATTCATAACATATGAAAGAATTTTTATTTAAAAAATAAAGTTCTTGGAGCTTTAATTATTTTATAAAAAACTGCCCCTTGCACCTCCCCTCCCCAAAAAGCCAAACCAAAATCTGTTCACTATTTTGCAGAAGCATCATGAATCTTGTCAAACCACCAAAGCATACTTACACTTTCAAAAAGGCAATCTTGGATGGTAAGAAAAGGACAGTAACATTCCATTAGGATTTTTTCAGACCTGAGCAAATTTGTGACTGAAGATTGATTGAGCTTCATAAATGAAAATTTCAGATTCAGTTCCTCCTTCACTGTCATGCGGTGTCTTGTATGTTTCATCATAGTCCTTGCTACAATAAAGATGCATACAATAAACCAGCATGAACAGAGCACTAGTAGAACACCATAAATAAAATTTATAGAGTAATTATGCTTAGGATGAAAGCTCAAGCCATTTAAGATGCATGTACTACTTAAAAAAATTCCTTTTACACTTTCCTTAGAATTAATTAGAGAATTTATTTGCCTAGAACAGTGCAGTATAGAATGAAAGGCTGTTGCAGAGTTACTAGCCCTCATGTTCACAGTAGTGTCTTTGAGAGACAAATCATAATGAAACTTCTTGTATTATCATCAAAGATCTGAAATACTGAATATTAATTCCCTTTTCCAAGAAAATTGAGGGCTTTCAGGAAACTCTTACAACAAATGTGTTCCGAATTACTCTGCAGTACGGAAGTGGTGCTGAATGAAATAAGGCTCTGTTGGAGTTTTGGGGTCACACAGCTGGTCTTAGGGCTGTGCAGTTTTAAGGGTGATTTCAAACATGTACGTACTGGCTAAGCTGAGCTTCCCTTCAGGATATGACAATTTATAGCAACAGCTTTACCTAAAGTAAGGGTACACATGGCAAACAGGTGTGTATAGAGAGGAGTCTAAACCACTCATGCATTTCTCTTTGGCCTATCAAATTTGAATTAATTTCTGCATCATTTTTCAGGGTCATTGAAGGTGAACAGTAACTTATATACATCAATAAATGATTACCACTGAGGTTTTTTTGCCTTGAATAAGCTGATCTAAAATCAAAAATCTGTGTCATAAGTTTTATTTAGTAATGCAAGGAGGATGTAAGCCTTGTAGCCTGTTTTATCAGGTTCCAAGGGACATAGAAAAAAAAATCCAGATTGTGGTGAGGACTTGTAAAAAACCAATTTTGCATACTTCCTATTAAAAATTAACTAGCCAGCCAAATCAGGATATTGCTTTCAAATATTGAATACCTTTCTCTGTAACCATCTTTGAATAAAGCTCTGTCGCTAGAGGGTTAGTTACAGTCCTCAGTGAAGAGGAAGGGGGTTATAATTCCAAAAGGACATTTTGATAGTGTTTTTCTGTACTGAGACAGCTTAGTACTAGTTTGCCAGCCTTGTGAGCCAAGTCCTTGAGACTGCTTTGTAAAAACCAAACATTCCTGGAATACAAGAACAGGAGAAGAAGCTAGTTCTTCCCTCCCTACTGATGCACTGCAAAACTGTAAAATTGGAGAAACAGCACTCAGTTATAACAAATAGCAAAGTTTGCTAACCTAAGACTTTTAGCTTACATAGATACATTTTTTATTATGAGCACATATAACTCAAAGTCAACACCTCTACAATTTCTGCAAGCTGCTTAGTGTTTTCAGATAATTCCCCAACTTCATGGACAACTTGATAACTCAGTAATTGCACACCTGAGAAAGAACATAATTTTTCATTGTCTTAATATGTATTTATTATCTGGTGATTAATTTACTTAATAGCTTGGGGAAAAAAAAGGAATTATTGAAAAAAATGGAAAAAACCCAATTAATTCTAAAAAGAGGAATTCTCATGCCTTTCTTGAATTGCAGTTTTTAAAAATTAAGATAAAGCTATGTTATTGAAAAACATAATTTGAAAATTACTTCTAATTACATTTTTCTAATTATCCTTGCTTATTTCCTTTTATATTCTTAGATATTATTTTCTGGTCTTCCATTTCTTTTTTACAGGCTTATTCCTTCTGTTTTTTCTACTTGCTCCAATTCAGAGGCTTCCACTGAAATGTTTTTCAAAATGGAGCCATCAGAAATTTCCAGTGGTTGTTTTCTAGCTGTTCTACAGAGAGAGGTAAGCTAGGAAAATAACCATTTAAAATCACTTTACAGAAGATGAGTACTGCAATTTTCCACAAAAGAATAAATGAAATGGAATGTTTGAAATAAAATTCGTGGCTGGTCTTTAGTTGTCTTAAAACCAAAGGACAGGTGAGCAGTTGAAATGTGCTGCTACTGGAGTTTTATGCTGAGCACAGCTTTACAAGGTGTGCCTGTTTTTCTGGAGCTGTTCATGATCAGAGCAGGCCCTTGATCCAAGTTAGTACCAGGAACATCTAGAGGAAATATATTGCTATTATCACACTTTGGAATGAAATACACAGCTTGATTAGATTCATGATAAATGGAGTGTCTAGTAAATGTATTTGTTATATAAATTACCAAGATTTTCCAGCATCCAAGCAGATGAAATCTTAATCCCTATGGGTGACGCTATTGTAATTTGAATAAAATATGTATGAATATGTTTCCTTCCCAAACTAAGGCATATGCAAATCTGGCTTGAAAGGCAGGGGGCTTTTGCTGACTAAACGGAAAAGTCTTGGCACGATTCCTGAGGAAAGGCCTTAAAGGGCTAGTTTGCATCTCTGAGTATCAACATTTCTTCTTGTCTCTGAGAAAAGCATGGATTTATTCCACCAAAAGAGAAAGGGTGTGGGGATGAACTAATTAGAATTTCATTGCAAATTAAAGATAGGAGATCTTATTTGGTTTTTTGTACCATTTTCTGTCATACTGTGATTAAAGTGCTTGGAAAAAGGTTGCCTCTTGGGGGAAGTTAGAAGATTTTATTACGAGTAAGAGAATTACGTATGGAACGCCTTTCAAGTTACCTATTATTGACCTCTTCTTTACAATATTAAATATTTTTAACTTGGTCTGAGTTTTAGTTAATCATGCTATGTGCATCTCTCTACCATATTGTCTCTCTCCAGAGAAACAAACACTTTTGTTGCAGGTAGTTAATTCAAGTAATTTTTTTGGGTCAAATTCTAATACAAAGAATATAATAAATATAATAAATAATAATATATAATAAATAATACAAAGCAATTCCTCCAATGGCCAGTTTTTAGGTGATTCAGGAAATGAACATTTTCCACAAAGTAGAAAACATGTACTTATAATTTAAACTGAAATTCCTTGTTTACAGAAACCTTCTTAGCTAGTTGTAAATAGTTTCTTTCCAATTGTTTCTCTTTATATACTTAGATGTTGACCTGGTTCCTAGCTTGGGAGTTCCTTACTTATGTATTATGAGCAAGAACTTTCATTACTGTAAAAATTATTCATGTTTAATGTTACTGGTATTTCTGTATTTTAGTAACTATTTCTGATACACACAACGTAATGGATATGTATGTTCTTACAGACACATTACAGAGCAGGTCAGTGTGGGAGTGTGCTGCTTTTGGCTGGGGTAGAGTTAATTTTCCTCACAGTGACTGGTGTGGGCCCTGTGTTTTGGATTTGTGCTGAACACAGGGTTGATAACACAGAGATGTTTTTGTTACTGCTGAGCAGAGCTTACACAGAGCCAAGGCCTTTTCTGCTTTTCATACAGCCACACCAGTGAGGGAACTGGGGGTATGTGGGAGGCTGGGAGGAGACACAGCCAGGACAGGTGACCAGAACCAACCAAAGGGATATTCCAGACCACGTGACATCATGCTCACTGTATAAAGTGGGGGGAAGGAGGAGGAAGGGGGATGTTTGCAGATATGGCACTTGTCTTCCCAAGGAACCACTGTCTTATCTTAAACCAGCAGTTCCCTGGCTTTACTCTTCCAGTTCTTTCCCTGATCCTGCTGGTGGGGGAGTGAGCAGCTGTGTGGGGTTTGGTGACCAGCTGGTTTTAAACACAAGTCAGACACACACTACAGAGCCCAGAATTGAGTTTCCCCTCTTTGGATCACTAGAGAAGAAAGTCTCTGAAGAGCAAATGCTCCAGTACCTCTTTACACAAGTCAAGTTCTTAATTTTGTGAATAAATAGTTTGGTTAGCATTTATCACATGTGGCTTAAGTCCTTATGCTAGATTCTGTTGTCTTTTTCTCATGGAGTAAATTCTGAGGAGCTCTGTATTGTGGCTTAGATTTGTTGTTGTTTCCTTTATAATTTTCAGAAAAATACTTCTAAAAAGGTGTCTGCTAAAGACATTTTGGCTTCTGCTGCAGCAAAAGGACTACTAGATGGCATTGTTGAAGAAAAACCAAAAGAAGAGGTGAAAAAGCAGAAAGTAAAACGACGTCGACGTAAGGTTACTGCTAGTGATAGTAAGCCAAAAGCTGCAAAGCTCCTTCACCGCCAAACTGGAGCTAATGTTAAGGCTGAAGTTTCTGTGTCTAAAGCAGCCAGTAAGATACAAGAAAAGCATGTGTGCGTGTGCCGAAAAAAACCAGCCAGTAACATACAAGAAAAACATGTGTGCCACACAAAAGCAGCCAGTAGCATACAAGAAAAGCGAAAAAAAGCAGCCAGTAACACACCACAGAGGACTGTGCACCGAAAAAAAGCAGTTAGTAACACACCACAGAAGACTGCACACCGAAAAAAAGTAGTCAGTAACATATCACAGAAGAATGTGCACCAGAAAAAAGTAGTCAGTAACATACAACAAAAAAACGTGCACCAAACAAAAGCAGTCAGTAACATACAGCAAAAAAATGTGCCCCAAACAGACAGCCGTGTTCAGCTGAAGAAATCTGTGAACCCTGATTCACACACAGCCCCGTGGAAAGTGCTGGAGCACACATCTCATCTGTCACCTCTGGGCAAGGCGTATAAGAGACAGACACCTGCTCGAAAGGCATGTGCAGAACAGAACAGGGTTTACTGAAGCCCCCAACCATCACTTTGCCTCCACTGGTAACACCATATGAAAGGTTGTAAGGAAACAAACCCAGGGGTATCAACTTACCATTGCTTTCATGGCCAGACTAGAGCACAGTGGTTGGATATTTCCACTACCCCGGTCAAAAATGGTCAAGCCAACTTGGCTGTATGAACCTTCAGACTCTGCCTTCACTTTGTAAAGAAGGTAAAGATTCCTGTATATTAATCAATACTCTGACATTATAGTATATTTTTATGCAAGGATAATCTGGCCTTGGGAAAAGATATATTATGGGCTATTTATGTAGAAATATCCATGTTAGATAGTAACTTTTAATCCAATAATCACACTTTCATGTGAATGGAGCTCAGCTGCCTAAGGCTGATAGACTGGTGGGGGCAGTGAGGTCAAAAAACTACAGCCTCTAGCTACACACTTTAAAGTGACAAGTTAAATCATACACCCAACCCCCCACCATGATCTAAATCTGTACAAGAAATCAGTTTCAAATTGATGTTTTTAAAGTGAGATTGAATTTTTTGAAGTGGCTTTTTTTTTACAAATGCTAGATACCATTTTTGTGAGTTTCCACTTAGGACTGATGCATGGAAAATAAGCCTTGCAGAGTAAGCCTGTTAGCTCACTTTTATTTCTAAAACTAGATGTGAACTTTTGTACAGGAAAGTGGCCAAGTACATTAAAGCCTCTGCATAGACTTTCTAGTACTTGCTCTCTTGGTTTCTACTTAAGTGTTCATTGAAATATTATTAACTGTGAAAAATTGATAAAATATTCTCATGCTAAAAACACTGAATTGTCATCATAATGTCACATCAGACTGTCATGGTTCATAACTGCTTTTTATCAATTTCTTAACATAAACAGTTCTTAGATGAAAAGAGCTGCTACTGTCAAAGTAACATTTTTATAAATGTTACTGCAAGTCAGCTGAATAATGACTGGACAAAAAGTAGTTGACTGTCTTTGGAAACAGCCGTGGGCTTCTAAGCTGCTCCCTCTTGCTAGCAAAGACAAAATAAAATAACTGTAAAATATCTACGATTGTCCTATAACCTGAGGAGAGGATAAAGGAAGGCACAGAGATACTTTTAACAACAAATCTGATTTGTATTTGGAACTTGTGAAAATGAAATAGAGAGAGCACAGCAATATAGAAAGGCAAAGGTAGCTGTGGCCCAGAAGAGAAATTTTCCTCCACGCAACCATTTCAGATACTTGGGAAGAGTGTTGCTAGGAGTACTAAGTTGGAGTGTTGCTAGGAGTACACCAATGTAGTCTGGAACTTAACTGATTTGACATATGGGTCTGGATTGAGACCCACCCAGAGAAAATGTTATAACATCTCTATTTTTTCTTCACTCACATCAGTCAGTGTCACTGGATCAGCAGTGCCTTTTAAAGAAAGGATGTAAATGATATTACACCAGCAGTGTACACAGCTGGCTCTTGTTCATCAGATAAATATCCTTGCTTCACTGAATCAGTGAAAATTTCTTTCAGCATTTTAATCTGAGCCAGCTGTCCTACACAGACATCCCTCACCTTTTGCATATCCCTGTGAGCAATCCATGCTCCTTACCCCTTCCAGTGACATGGTGAATTCTGCACTTACTTCTGAAGAAACTTGTAAGGATAGATTTAGATCTGTACACATGCCATGTGTAGAAGTGGAAAAAAAGAAATTCTTATTTTATTTCAAAACCATCTAGGAGGAGAAGAGATTCTGCATGCTGGACACTAAGGAGATTTTTTTTTTCCAATATGGTTGTTAAATGCTTAAAATAAACTTAAGAGCTTCTGCAGTTAGAGAATGATTTTTTTTTTTTAATTGAGATCTGTATCATTCATTATTAAAGTTAAAATTACTTGTAAAACAACATACACGTGTCTAATAACAGGATTTCTGGGCTACTTACATATAATATATGCCATGATGTCCCACAACTGGCCTCATCTTGCTTTCAGAAATTTGCATTTTTGACACGGTATGGAGGTTAAACCACTTAGAATCTTGATGTCTTACCAAGAATATCAGAGAGAGAGTATTTCAGCTGCAGGTCAGCAGCTTGCTTTGTAGGCAGGGAACATCATATGGTGGCAGCATCTGGGACTGACTTCAGATGGCTTGTAGGTAGATGCCTGTAACACTCAATGACTTTTTACAGTAAAACTGTATCTTATGTAATTATTTTTCTGTAATCCAGTTGTCTATTTGTAATTTTCAACTAGAAACTGTTGATTCAGCTTTTCAGATACAAAAGTCTTTATTTTAATGCTATTGCCTCTAAACCACCAGTATGTTTTTCCCTTCCCTCAACCACCATTTTGAACAAAATAATTTCACAGTTTCATGGAGCAGTAACAGTTGAGACAATCACTTTATGCAGCTAAATTTATTCTCAGAACAGATTACACTTAAATGTGGAGAAGTGGTCAACAGCAGGGAAAATTGTCCTTTCCGTTGTCAGTCAGGTACTTTTATGTAAGACTGGGCTCTGCTAATAAACAGTGGTGTGTTTCCTTGTTTTTCTTACTACTGTTAAATCAAACCTGCTTTGGCTGACGGGACAGCACACATTGTGGCAATGTGTTAATTAACATGCCCAAGAAAGGAGTAATGCATTCAGTGGTAATGCTGAAATGCTGAGCCCATACTGGCTCTTGAAATGAGAACATTCTCTTTTCCATGGGTGATGTACTAAAACTTTTAGATTCCATGGTAAATGATCCATGAAATGCTTAATAAAATTAAGAAATGTAGAATTCTTAGTGACAGAGAACTGGTGTAAGCTATTAGATACTCCATAATTTTTGTTCCTCTGCCACTAAAGGGCATAATATTTCTGTAGGTACAGGTGACTCTGCACAGGAAGTATATCACTAAACCTCGTTTTACTGTGAATGGATTCTATGCCATTCCTATGCTCTTTTTGTTATTCCCAGTTAACTGCCCTGTAGATAGCCTCCGTAGCCTTGCAACTCCCACATCTCCTTGCTCCCATTTAAATGAAACAGTAAGTGGCTTAAATAAAACCTACAGCCAGCACTACAGATTTCAAAAGAAAGGCTTTTATCTATTAGTCATTGACTGTGAAGATAAATCTCCTTGCTTCTGCAAGGGAGTGTGTTAATGGCATGACTGACTGACACATGATACTTACTCTAACTTACTACTAGCATTGAAAAAAATGAAGATACTAGCTTTGCTTTACATGATTCTTCTACAGACTTCAATGAAAATGTGACTACAAATAATTACAAAGCCTGCCATTTTTTAGGCAACCTATAGTATACAGAGTGGAGAATGTTACAAGAGCACATCCAATAAAGACAATACATAAACATAATAATGCAAGATATTTCAGTAAAAATAGAATAAATAAAATAAAAATATTTTAAGCTGTATTTAACAGGTTAAGTTAGAATATGGCATCAGACATACAAGGCATAGTGAACATGGCTGCCGGCCTACAGAATCACTAGGTATTATAAAAAATGCATAGATAACTGAAGGGTTGCTATAACATCAACTAGAACAGCTGCAGTTGCTCAAACACACACACACCCCATACATACTTTTTTGGCCATGGTAAAAAGAGTGTCTGAATATACTGTTAAACAAAAGATAATAGGCTTTGCAATATTAGGCTCTGATTCTGCAAACACTTGGGTGCATATTAAATCGTTTGGATAATAAGGAGCTCTGCTGAAGCAAAAAGGCCACATATAGTCAGATCATAAAGCACACTACTTAAATATTTGCAAAATCAACAGCATTTTGTTAACAGACATAAATCTCTTCAAACATACACTGGCTAGTGATGTACGGCTTTTCAAATACCCTTCTGTCTTCTCCTCAGCCCTGCCTGCAGTTGCACACATTGCTAATGAAAGCTAACCAGATGTTCCTAGCCTTGACAACACGGATGTAGAACCTTTACACTGCTGTTTGCTAAGTGTTGGTTTAGTTAAAGAGAGTCTGGATCTCTCTTGGGGAGAATCAGCACTGTGCAGATGTAATGACAAAATTTAATTATACTGTTTAAAATTAATTCACTGTTGTACAACAGTTGCCAATCCGGAATCATGACATTGTCAGCTGGAACTTTAAAAAGACACTGTCAAAATATTTAATTTAAAATAAAATAAAATGTAAACCACTAGCACAATGATGAACAAGGAAACTTTTGTCTCTTAACTTCACAATCCTACCTAAGGGTATGGTGTTAGCCACCACAGTTTGAGAGCAGTCATCCCTGGAAATGCACGAGGCCAGGTTGGATGGGCAACTTCATCTAGCAAAAAGTGCCCCCCTGACAGGGGTTTGGAACTAGACAACCTTTAAGGTCTCTTCCAAACCAAACAGTTCTGTGATTCTCTGATAGGAAGTGAATTTGTATGCTGCTCCTAACAGAGGTGACTGGGATCAATATTGGAAACTATAGAAGCTATATGCAAGCTGCCATCCCCATGCTTTGTGATCTGGCTCCATGGTCAGTTAAACCACTGGTACTGCTAAAGGGGGTGGGTTTGTTTGCATCCCCTCCCCTCCAGCTCTCCCTGTCTACTCAGTATAAGCAGCTTCTCCAGCTGTACCAGTAATAGAGGTGCAAAGGAAGTGGCAAGAGCGTGAGCCTTGAGAGGGGAATGAGTTGCTTCAGTGCCTGAGGTGCAGAATCGTGGTCATGAAGAGATCTGAGATCCAGAGAGGATCAGCTCTTCAGAAGGTATTGCAGAAAGCTAAATTTAATTACAATAGTTGCATAGCCAGCCTTTACCTGGCACTTGCTCATACATCACGCTAAGTTTAGTAATGATGTTCCTGCATTTTTCAATGCAGAAATTTCTTGAATCATCATTCTTTTCCTGTTGTGTTCCTAAGTTACTTTGCCAGGTGTGGTCATTAATTTCTTCAAACAAGGAAATAAAAAAGCAAATAGTTTGTTTATAACAGTCTCTTGCATAGTAAAATAAAAAAAAGAGTTATTGTAACAAGAACTTTGCCAATGCTCCTTTATCATTGGAGTATGACAAGATTTGGAGACTTGGGAGACACTTAGAGTTTGGAACCTAGCTATAAATGGATGCAAAACATTTTTAACACTAGTTAAACATACTTAATGTTCCATTTCCAGAATTTGTACCAATCTGTAGGTCTAGACAGAAGATGACAAAGGGAGACACTGAAGATGCATGACTGCATTTCAAAATTAGCCTGAAGTACAATTTCAAGGGCAAGGCTGGGCTGATTTGTGACGGTCTGCAGGTGTGTAAAGAAAATCAATTAGATTAAGTCTTTGGAGCAAAAGCATTGAAATCCAATTGTGCTAGCTCAGTGAAACACCATCCTGTTAAAAAACAACTCTCTTCTGATTTTGTTACAAGAGGGTTAAAAGTAAAATAAATTTCATGAAATTTTGTAAGTAACAAGAAATTTAATTGTTCTTCTTCTGGCCTGCTAAGTATTCAGCAACAAACTGAGGGGAAGGGAGAATTACGCAATCAGACACTGAACTGAACATTTCATCAAACACTTGTATAGAAAAGGTATGGAATAGTTTAGTCTCTATAAAAGTTGTAAGACAATAAAATCACTAACTACTTTCTTATTCCTGATTGGTTTGAGCCCTCTGTGAAAGAAACAGTATTTTTGATGAATTAATGATAGATTTAGGAGAATAAATTTAACAGCCAGTAGTTGAATTTGTATATTTAAAGCTGAAAAGCTTCAGTGGATCATCCTGCAACTCAATTACTGAAAACACTTCTGGATTTTTCATCATTGGTTTGGTTTTAAACACAATTCTTCTGTAAGACCATAATGTGTAACCAGAAGATGACATAATGACACTACAATTCAAAAGCATGTCAGGGAGATGTTAAAGTAGTTGCTAGACCAATGCTGACAAACAATTCAAAACTAACAGGTGTAATTCTGTAAAAAATAAAACTTGGTATTTAATCTACAGTAATTCAATGGTAGCTAATACTTGGTACCTATTCCAGTGTTGAAAACAGAGCAAAGTGCTGTAGGATTTAGGATTGGTTTGTGACAAATCCAGCTCAAGAAGGTGAGACTTTTAACTCAGGCATCATTCACTCCAAGGACTTTAGCATGAGTTCACTGGGAGGGATGTGGCCATATTCTTTTTTCGGTGAGTTTACGTAATGTTCATGTATTTACAATCAAACAGACCTTCCATTGCCCATGATGTAACTCACTGACAGCAAAAAAATTATTCATGCTTCTTTTCGTATCACACGATGGTGGCAAGAATGAGAGAACATGCTTGTCTAACATTGTTTTGATAGGGGTAAATTCTCTGAAGAGAAAGCATCAGCAACTGAAATGGAAGGTCAGACATCGTCCATTCATTTTCCATAGTGTGGCTCCTGTTATCTTCAGTCAAACGTTAGGAGAATCTTCTCTCTTACGCAGCTATGGCATCTCAGTGACCGGACGTTTCTGTTTCAAAGTGTCAATGAGAGACAAGACTCCTCTTTTTACGTTAGTGGTAACTCTTCTGGTCACCGAGTCTGCAGGAGGTGGGGGCGGCCGAACTTTCTGTGAAGGAGGTCTGGCTACTAAGCACTTCTGATACCGTAACTGCAACAAAACAAAGCCATTCTGCAGTCATTACTGGATCAAATAACTTCATAGACCATTTAAAATACACTTTTAGCATTTTCTCATTAAATACAGTCAAACCTCTGTTTTGGCTGTGACAAAAAGCTCAGCTGAAGTAAATGGGAAATTGGTCTGTCAATGTTTGGGCAAAAACTTTCCATTAGCACACAACAGATATTAAATCATATAAATACCCATTTGAAAACTGAAAAGTAAGTTTTCTGGGTTCAGCTACTCTAGAACAAAGGTTATATTCACTATATTGCCACTGGATTTCATAACACAACTCCAAGAAAAATGTTTTTCTGGCATCAGATAACTTGTTTAGTGAAAGAAAATATTTCTAATTTACATAGATTGTTGCAGAGGTTAGGAGAGAAAATTATTAAAGGGGCATTGTTCACTAAGCTGGCACTTTAAACATTAAAATGTTTGGATTTTAATTGATT
This sequence comes from Coloeus monedula, assembly GCF_965178545.1. Classification (NCBI taxonomy): domain Eukaryota; kingdom Metazoa; phylum Chordata; class Aves; order Passeriformes; family Corvidae; genus Coloeus; species Coloeus monedula. The sequence goes on along the minus strand of NC_138785.1, from coordinate 51,565,569 downwards.
AAATATATCATAATATCAATTCCTATTTTTATCTTTCTTTTCTCTGCCTTGAAATTAATATAACTGCAAATTTGAAAAAAACGATCATTTATGGAGGCAGTGAAAATCTTAAGTGCTATTAGATGCCTTTGAAGAAGGTCACTTACCATACAAGCAGCCTGAACAGCTTCTGATACATTGCCTGCATTTGGTTCACACCAAAAAACATGGCACTCAAAATGCTGGTTTCCCGTGTCCATAATGAAGGCGAACGTGTGGATGTCTTTGCCTACTCCCATGAAGGACAGGAACCGCACACGACACTCCACCATGATTTCCTCTTCATTCTGGTCATGAATCAAAGGATTGATCATTACTACTGGATACTCTGTGGAACTTTCAATTTCGATTCAATGGGAGGATATACTGCTACAGTATTGTAACTCCTTCTTATCTAGCTACATAAACCAAGCGTGCCCAAGCCTGGGCTGGATCTCCTCTTCTAGGCTGTCACCAGAAAACCGAGGCTTTGAGCATTACCGCAAAATTTTAAAATGTTGTACATTTTAAAAGCTGCTTGTTTTGTGAAGAAACAAAACAACATGGCTATAATGACCCCAAAACATACTCCCCTATCATTGGTATGTTATAGAGATGTTGGTTTAGTAGCTCATAGAAAGACATATATAAAAGACTGCATTAGTAAGTTTCACTGTATTACACTCTATGGAAAATGCTCTACATTTTCTTCTGTAACACAGACTTTTATATTACTCTTGGCTTCTGTACCAAGAATAAGGCAAATGCAGTTTGGAATTTAGGATTGCTACTTTGGGTTTAACCTACATTTTAGGCTCAAAATTCCTGGAAAGTAAAACACTGAATTTGAATATCTAATGAATACTTAAAATAATTTATTTCTGAGAAGATGCTTGGAATGATAAAGAAAACTGAAGCTGAAATGAGCAGTAAGAGCCTCTGCAGACTCTGGAAAGAAATAAAATGCAAAATAAGCAAATGAATTTTAGTTTACATTAACCCTACTAGCATTTCCGTGTTCCTGGTTTTCAACACTCATACTATGTTAACTGTGTTTAAAACAACACAGTCTGCCTTACTCTTTCATTGATGACTGTGACAGTAGCATCAGCAACATTCATGGTAACTGGCATCCAGTCATCTTTGCTAGAGGAAGCCATTAGACTTTCAATGGCATTGTTCAGAGTATCCATTCCTAAAACAGAATAAAATGCAATAGTGAAAAATAATATATGTAAACAATAACAGATTTTTTTATCTTCACACATAGTATAGAAAACAGATTGTTTTGGATGTCTTATTAAAATTAATTTGATAATGGAAGAAAGTATTAGGAAGTTGTATTTCTCCATCTGAAAAACCAAAACAGATGCCTCTGGCATATAAAAAAAACCAGGATAGCATCTTGTTTAGTTTTTGTACTGTTTCAGTTCTTTAGGGCCCTTCTCATTAGTAGCAGAGCTCATATTCAGAGAAAGCTGAAAGAAACTTCACCTTCTGGGCAGCTCCCAGAATACTGTTTGCAAAACACATGTTCATATGATGCCCTGAATATTAGATGTCTTCATGCTTGATTCATATGACTGAAACAGAAGAGTTGCTACACTTCAAAAATCATGCACTGGCAGTTGACAAACCATTAGAATTTAAGCAAGGTACTTTGGAATTCACTTAAGTGTTACATACCTACAGGTTTAGCTACAGGTAGCATGCCCAGGTACTGGACGTGGAACTTCTGTACGAGTTCTGTCTTTGGTGTTGGGAAATCTACTGCATGGGAACAAAAGTCAATTTCTGTTGATCAGCATTCACAGCAAGAAAAAACACTTTTATTTAATCAATAACAAGAACTGTTTATCCATTAATTGTACTCTGATGCTATTGCATTGATTAAAATAAATTTTTACTCCTTCTAACAAGAACAAGCCTCAATAATTTCTAAAGGAATTTTTGGTCTATGCTAAGAATAAAATCACATTATATGGCTGGCATATTAAAATGCAGAAAATATAGATGAATGGGTCTTTGAGATATACAGACCTAAGTTTCACTGCAATAACTATGTAAAATCTGGAATCTGCTTTTAATCCTTGCTAATATGTTAAACAGTCTCCAAGTAATCAATACTACTGCCTGAACAGTACACATTACACAGACCATTGCAGAAGCTGATGTATGGATTAGGAGTAAGACATTCAGTACAGCCTGGTGGATCTAGAAGTGTATAATTTGCTGTAAAGCTAACACAAAGTGTATTTGTTCTCCTGGAATACTTTCAAAACAGCAACTACTAAGATATGACTAATAATGGCACGCAAAGGCAACTTCCTTCTACCATGCAGTAGAGTGTGCAAAAGACTCTTCAGCTGGATGACAACCCGCTTGCACCCTTGCTGAAATAGAAGTTGCTGAAATAGATGCTGAAACCTAGGAGGAATTCTCCTATGGCTCTTCTGAATCCGAGTGATTAACTGGAGTATATTCTGGTTTTAAGGAAGATCTGGCCAACTGGTGCAGTCTCAAGTCAGGAGGTATTTTGATTTGAAAAAGACAATATTCTGAGTAGCCACAAATAAGTAAGACTGTGTTTGCAACGCTTGTATTTCAAAATAAAAGAGGAAATGGACAAGTTGACGTAACTGAGCAGGAGTCCATAACTGTCAACATAACCAAGAAAAATACTTAAAGTGAAACAGGAACAGATTACCACCAGTCAGATACATTAATTAAAAGGCAGGATTACACTCCTGACTTCTCCCCCCAATATGCTCAATTTTGGTCAAAAGCTGCATCAGAAACAAAACTTATCTGAAATAGCACCATCCTGAGGATACTAGCTGTAACACACAGTACCTTGCAGAGGAACATCAAGGGTGACATTTGTCCTATCTTGCAATGAGCTGCAAGCCATAGCTTTAGCATTCTTCCGTTCAGCCATAATCTGAAGAAGACAGTGATAATACAGCATTTAAAAAAAAATATATAGTACAGCAGCAACTATAAATTTACCCCTATTATAACCCTAGCTTCTGAAATCTGAAATAAGTCAGAAGGTACATGACTAAGCAGGCTATTCTTTTAACAACTTTAATTTTACTCCATTCACCATTCCTTAAATACATAAAGAACCTAGGTGGTGTCCAAGCCTAGATCAAAGAGGTTGAGGAGGAAAAAAACTAGTCATTTTTATCAAGAGCAAAATTATAGTGAGGAGTAATAGAGCAAGAAACATAAATATTTAACACACAGAGAAGAAGGTGTTCATTATGCATGTTCCTCTCTGAACTATCTTCTGCTGTGTAAACTTTTTTCCTCCATTTTTATGTTTATTCTGGAATTAAAAATCCTGTGCAAAATACAACATATCCTTCCCTCAAAATGTGTAGTACTAGCAGAAGAGGAAAAAAGCCCCACTTGTAAATAAACATTTTGGATGGCTATTCACTACAAATATATGACTGAGAAAGGATCCAGGGAAGCTAACAGAGGTTTTCCAAAGCTCGTATATAAACCAAAGGTATCTGCTTCTTTATGTTATGACTGTTCATTGTAATTAAGCTATAAAGATAACTGGTATTACAGCAGATGACACTTGGTCTGAAAATGCTTCTAGCAAATTTCTCTCCTCTGCCCTCCTCCTTTTTTTTTCAGGTTTTATATTCTGAAAGTATTTTCTGTTGCAGGGACATATGGGAATATTCATGCCCTCTGATGAAAAATTATACACAGTAGCTTAGGAAGAAACCCTGACTCAGTAAAGAGGTACAGCATGTGAACACAAGCCAAGTGTTTTCCTGGATCAGGATTACATCTATTGCTGAATTAACTGTGTTACTGTTAGCTATGGTTTTAAATGCCTAGTTGTTCTCTTATCCAAAATTAGTGTCAGAAGTTTCATGTCATAGTTACTTATGTGACAGATCCCTTTCTGATATTCCTGTGTAAAGCTACCACGGCATTTACTTGATGTTGACCTTACAGGATAAAAGCATCAGTGGTAGGGCCTGTGTAGCATGTTTTTCCCTGCTAGATTTGCTGGAAACATCTGTGTGAGTTGGGGAGTTGGAGGAGAACTGGGAAGAACGTAACAGGTCTCCAGTCAGCCACTGCTGCAGTGCTGGTGTTAAAATTCACCAAGCACAGCCTGCAGCTCCTTGACCAACCTGAGCAGCTCCCCGAGTGCTGCCACTGGCACTCCCTCTGGCACCCAAACCTGGACAAACCTGCCAGGCTTTTCACAGTTGATGGGCTACCTTCTGCCTCAGGCATAACTGTGGTGCCCAGAGGGTTACAGTATGCACCCTGTGTAAAGACTCAACGTTGCTTGCATGAAACACCACAAAAAAGTTCAGTACCATGTCTTCAGTGTGGCAAAACCAAAAAATTTTTAGCCTATGCAACCAGCTGTAGAGGAGGGTTTGGCATCACTGATTCCATTCACTAACATGAAGACAAAATGTAAAAAGCAAATGACAGTCACGCAGCAGAATTTTAAAACCTGAAGGTTTTCTAACTAGCATTTCTAGAAGAGCTGTGACTCATGACGAGACAAGTTACACAGGGATAACTGATAAGGTTATTCATCCCCACAGCCCACTTTTTCCATGATGCAAACTAACATGCTTTAAGGAAAACCAAAAAGAGCAACATGGTATTTTTAAAAAGGGGCAGTCTCAAATCCACCACATCTCAACAAAAAATAAAAGAAGAGTTTCAAGTAGATTAGTTTAACTTCCTCTTTGTAAAGCACTTCAATCAGATTGCCCTCTGTAAAGGATGTGCTGCATTGTTGCTGATGCTTGAAATGACTGTACAGAGGACACTCATAACTGATCATCCAAGAAAACCAAAATTAATAGCCAGGGAATGGTGTCAAATCTGTAAGGTAGAATGACCGAAAAGAACACTCCTCCCCAGTATTATGGACAACACTCTCAGAGCAGGAACATATCCTCTAGTATACATAACTAGAGTACCTTAAACCCCCTTTTCCCCATGATTTTTTAAATACAGTTAGCAACTATTTTCCTCTGTGTCCTGCAGGATAGTACCATTGAATAACACCATTCAAACAAGGTCTGATTCATTTATGGAGTTTAACATCATTGTTTATAATTAATTGAACCTCTGTGTTCTCTTTCCATTTTGAACCTGCAGCTTCTTTATTATTCAGGAAAGCCTTTGGTCTCTATACACACTTGTCGAATCAAAAGCACATATCATCCTCCTCAAATCTAAATGCCCACTCTCCCATAATTCCCATCCATTTGTGTTCTTTTCCTCACAAATTCTCTGTGCTGTTTCTCATTGCCAGTTATATAAACTAAACTAACACTGCATACAACCACTGATTACATGTATAAGGCTTAGGGACCTCTGAACAGACAAATGCAGCTGATTTTAAATCCACTTGCCTTTGAGCAGATTTCGTGTAAACTTGTAGCAATAGCTTTTGCAGGTGTGTCACATCGAAACACATGACATTTCAGAATTCTTGTGTCTTTGTCTCTTGCCACGTAAGCAAAGTCTCTGTGTAAACAAGACAAAGGGACACATTAGAAACATACAGAACAAATTTGATGACATTAGAATCAGCCTCAACTCTCAAAAACACATGCCTTCAACAGAGCAGGTATACAAATGTAATAAACTGCTTAGCCATGAAACATGTACCTAAAGTTTCGTGCTTAATCTGTATAATTCAAAAGCTCATTTTGGTTTCCTAACTGTGCAGCTTACTCAAGTTACAACCCATAATTCCAAACGCAATTGTAAATAAACAGCAAAATTTACTCAAATATGTTATTGAAGATGAAGTAGGGAGAGAATTACATATTAAGACAGAAAACATATGCAGCTCTCAACTGCTAAAAAAATCCAAGAAACAGCACACAAGAGTGTAGTCAGAGAAAAATTGTATTTCGAAGGACTGTATAAAGTGTTTAAAATATGCGGATAGTAATTAGAGATCTCGTTGCATAAGGGAGATGTGAACCTGCTGAGCTTTGCTTGCACTAATTGCCCTAAATTTCTGACCTTATTTTTTCAAAAGTTAAATAAAGCTGCCCTACAAAAGAGGTTTTTGCACTGTACTGGCTAGTCACCGCAGCACAGTAAAGCTTTCTAGCATAGATGAAGGAAATGCCACGACCAGGTTTATTTGTTCTCAGGCTGCTTAAGAGCTGGAGCTCTTCTGAAACAGTCAAAGTGATACATACTGAGCCAGGAACAAGCCTGGATTTGCCCAGTTGCCATCCTTACTGTACAAGACTCTATGTTCACTGGTCTTGCACGTCTGCTTTTTCATGTCCTCCAAGCAACTACAGCTCATTCCTACTTTGTCACCCTCTTGCTAACTTCCGATTTCTCTGGGACTTTGCTCCAGCCTCTCTTACGCCTGAAGTCTCTTTTCAGTACCTTTCTGCTTTGCACATAAATAATTACCAGCAAGACTAAGTGGTGAAGAGATAGGAGAGATATTCCTAAGCCACTGGCCTAGTATAAACTAAAGTATTTCTGTATATAAAAGCCTGTCAATATTCCAAGCAGCATTTAATGTAGCATGGATGGCCAATTTTTAAATTCATTTTAAATGCCCCGTGAATTGAAGAATTTTATACTGAAGCTCTCCAGGGAGAATCAGAGACTGTGGCAGACAGATTGCTGGCCTTCCTGCTCTGTGTGAGATGTGGACACTGCCCTGCAGTTAAGTACTGTACCTGTATCTAACTGAACAGCAGATTTTGTTCTTCATGAGCCCTTGCAATATAAGGGCTGCTCATTAACAGGAACAGGTGGTTGCTCCATCTAAGTGCTTTTCAACCTGAAGCTTGATGAATAATATTTAAAAAAACCCAAGCCACACAAAATTATCAGGGGATGAGATCTGAAAGCAATTCCACATGACAGAACCATGCAGAAACACAGTGAAGCTGTAGGCCCCTCTCCATTTCGCAGCATTCCAACCTGCAATGGCATACACTAGGGCACAGCAGGGACAGAAGGCAGTGGGGCAGCATGTGGAATGTGCTGCCACCTGAACCCTTCCTGCATGGGGAATGCAGCTCTCGGTGGCTGCAGCACTGCCCTGCCAGCATGTAACACACAGGCATCCTGGGGAGGGACAGTGTTTTACCCACCTGATCATGACCTGCAGGAAAAATCACAAAGCAATAATCCAGGATGGTGCTGTCTATTACACAAGATGCCCCAAGGTTTCCTAGCTCCAGCCTGACCCCAAGTCCCTCGGCCACAAGAGCCTTTTGGCATGTTGTTCCCTTTTTCTGCACTGCAAGATCACAGACATGTTGAGTTTCAGCTGGAGTCTTGCCCCTGGAAAAAGACTGACACTTTTGGCTCATCTGGACATGTGCCAAGCCTTGCTTTAGAACGGTTTCCTCCTCGCTTAATGCTTCAAAAGCAAGCTGAAGACTCCTAGTTGGACTCCAAGAGAAGAGGGCATGGATCACCTGTAGCCTATAAAAAATCAGCAGCTGCAGGGAAAAAAAATGAAACAAGGTGCCACATAAAAAAACCTTTGAGACTTTTGCCTTTTGACATAAACTTTCAACATTACTGAAATGCAGGGCAGGTCTCTGGAAATGCTCAGGCTCACAAAGTCCCACATTTAATATCCTGAGCTCTGACAAGACCTAGACTAGTTTGAGAGCTATAGGCGAGGAATTTCCAAAAATCCTAAGCATTTCAGGTTTTGTTTTCCATGTTCTTGGCTTCAGCTGCCATCTTTTAAATGTCCTAAGTTACTGACTTCACATTTTTGAGTCCAAATACCGTTCCCTGCAAGTATTTTAACTGCAATACAGAAACATAATTCACTTAACAGACATGGATTTTCTACCATAACTTCAATAAGACTTCCCCCCGCTTTACATATAAGAAAAGCTTGCTGGCAGTGACCATCACTGGCAGGTAGCAAAGACAGCATAAAAAACCAGAGTGCTGTGCACACTTTATTACTGGATCAAGGTCCATTCTTTCAGAAGGCAGAAAGTAGCTGAAACCTGTGTTTGCATTAAAATAAAATTGAAAGTCATCTATGTGACCATTACATGGTTATTTACTACCATTTGCAAGTAGTTACCTCAAATCAATACTATTCCTTCGAGGACTTGAAAACAGGTGATTTATGCATTCCTTTACAAAATGATCCCAGGAAGAGCATCCTGTGTTGTTTTGCCAAGCTGCTTGCACTGCACAGAAACCTGTTTGAATAAACAGAAATCTGCACGTCCTGAGGAGGCTGTCCAAATCCAGGATTTCCAATTATAAGGCCAGCACTCTGGAGGAGTTGCACACAGCCAGAAGATAACCTGTCCCTTCTGTTAGCCATATAGCTATCTGTTAGAACCTTATTTTACTGTCAGTAAAAGCTAAGATGGGACAAAGCCATCAAAGCAAGTCATTAGGGCTTGGAGGACATAACACATTGCCAGCAAAATCCATTTGTAACAGCCCAAGAAATTGTGGTCCAACCTTTGATGAGTAGCTCTGGCAATGCCCTGGCACACCAAGACTTCCTCAATGAACTACATTGCTTTGCTGTGGGAAGCCACATCAGGCAGGGCATCTCCACTGTGCTGCCAAGTTCCTGAAACATGGAACAACCCCTGAGGCCACAGTAAATCTCACCTTGCAGAGAGTGTATCTGAGATCCAAGCTCAACTGCAAGGGTTTTCAGCCTTATGGGAATCTGTAAGGTAGAACTAAATGTGTTTAGTCAGCACGTTATCTCCCAGTGGAAGTAGGACTCAAAGGACTGTGGAGATAAAAATAAGTCAAAAAATTAAAACTGTATTAAACTTAAGACTGAATTCTGTCATGATCAAAGATTTTGGCTGTAAAGGAACACAACTTATAATTATGCCCCATAAGTGGGAAACATCTTTGATAGAAGTATTTTCAGCAGCATTTTAAGGGCAGAGAGTTCGACTGGGGGTGGCCTGCTGAATCTTGAGCTTTTCTCTCAAGTCTCAATTTACTTTTCTGAACAAAGAGAGCAATGTGGAGGGCAACACTGACAGTAAGGAGCTTGCCCACTTTTCAGCAAGAACATTTCTCTGTTCCTGGAAGGTTAATGACAGCCAAATGAATGAGCCACTGTGCAGGGCCCAGCTCAGTAACGACTCTGAAAGGTAAGACCTGTGGCAAGGGCAGGGAGGAGTCTGATGAGTGTTATGGATGCAGTATCTGTAGTTGGACACTGCAGGTGAAAAGGAGACTCATCTGCCACTTTAGTCCTGCTGAAGAAGGGCCTGCAACCCAGTGGTCCCTGCAAGAGAAGGATGACAACAGTCCTGGTAAGACAGATGTGCTCTGCACTTGCCAAAGAGCAGATGACAGCCACAAAAATGTTACTCAAGATGCAATGTATTGATTTTCTGATGGAGCTGGTAGCAGCCCTACATATAGGCTACCTAAGGACTGCTGCAGGACTGCAGGACTTTTCTTTTTTAAAATTATTTGAGTATAAAGAGATGGGAGGATTTAAAAGAAAGATCATCTAGTCCAGTGCTCCCACAGTGAGCAGGGACATGTTCAGCTAGAACAGGCTGCTCAAAGTCCCATCTAACCTGACCTTGAATGTTTCCATGGATGGGACATCCATCACCTCTCTGGGAATCCTGTTCCAGCATTCCACCACTTCATCATAAAAAATTCCCTCTTTATATCTAGTGTGAATTGACCCTCTTTTAGTTTAAAAACATTATCCCTTGTCGTATCACAACAGGCCCTGCTAAAAAAAACCCCAAAACACCCCAAGACTCATTACTGAGGCTGTCCATCAGAGGACTGGCCATGATCCACAGTGTTGCATCAGGCAGTGTAAAACTCCCTCCCCGGGGGAGGTACCTGGGCATTCCCACCTGAACCTGAATGTATATTAACCCATTGAATTTTTTGTTTTGGGGGGTACCTCCACCCCTGATGGATCAAGATTGTGACCATCACGTTGACCAATGAATACCAAAACTGCAGTTTTGTTGCTGGATCTATGGGTGGTGGTATCTTTACTCTCCATCTTCTCTTCTCTCTTCCTTATATATTTTCTTAAGTGATATTTTCATACTTTTGTTTAAACACTGGTCATTCAGTGTCATTTCACTCTCATCTGCCCCAAGTGATCTATTAACAAGAACCTCAGTTACCCTGCCTTCAGGGGTGGAGTTGTAACACCAAGAGACCTCTTCTCCAGGCTGGACAAACCCAGCTTTCTCAGCCTGTCTTCACAGCAGAGATGCTCCACTCCTCTGATCATCTTCATGGCCCTCTTCTGGACCCTATCCCACAGGTCCATGTCTTTCCTGTGCTGAGGACTCCAGAGCTGGACACTGCACTCTAGGTGGGGTCTCACAAGTCTAGAGCAGAGAGGGACACTCACCTCACTCACTTGATGGCCATGTTTCTTTTGATGCAGCCCACAACATGCTTGGCTTTCTGGGCTGGGCTGCAAGTCCACATTGCTCTCATTCACCAGCACCTCCAAGTCCTTGGCAGGGCTCCTTAATCCCTTCATTCCCCAGCCTGTATTGATACTGGAGTTCTCGTTGAAGAAACAATGATGCCCCACTGTATGCAGCAAAGGCTCCAGGGTGTGGCCTGGCAAGCCCATGAGGCTGTGAGGAAAGTCTCATCTTTGTTCTGTGAAATGCCACGCACATTTAGTCACTTGTAGAAGTTCCAGAAATGCCATTTTCTGCCCACAGGGTTGTTGGTGGGTGCTGGGAAGGAGCTGCCAGGACCACCTGGCCCACGCCTCAGTTCCACAAGTGCTGCATGTAAGGCTTGTGTCGAGCCTCTCCAGCACTCGGTCCTGCAGCTTCTGTAAATATTTCTGCTTGTAATGGTATGCAGTCATAAACAAGGCTGTATAGCACAATTACAGAAGAAAATGAGACACCAGCCAGTACATCAGTTTCAAGTACTGAGAGCCAATAAAACCCTCGTGGTGGTGTTGCAGACTCACACACCAGTGTTTCACTTTAAGCACCTGAACAGCTTGAACAAAGTAAATCAGCTAATTACATTCATGGATTGTGAATATACATAAACCTTTAGATGATCAGGGCCTGTATCTACTGAGACAAAGTATGAAATGTGAATTCTTCTAAACCTGTGGTACCACATCACACTCAACCCTGCCAGCACCATCTGTTTTCAAATCATCGATCAAAACTAGCACAAAAACCATCCTTCCCCCTTCTGGCAGTGCACAGACAGTATCACTGATATCATTAATTCATGGAAGTCACCTAGATGCCTGTGTGCTTGCACCAGTGGCCCTACATGGCAGCCCAGCAGCCAAGACCTGGAGATGGGGGTACTGGCTGGTAGCAGCTGGTTCCTCCACTGCCAGTGGGAGCCTTGCAGCCTTGCTTCAGGCATTTCTAGGCATTTGGAAAATGGAGCTCCACGGTTCCTCTTGGACAAGAAAGGTATGGCTTTCTGAGGATTTCAGAGTATTTGCTTCCTACAGCAACAATAAAACATAGGAAAAGTTGTGTTTCCCTACACAGGACCACAATGCAACAGCTTCTTTTTTGTCCAAAGCCTTGAATCCCAAGTAAGCCAGAAGACCAGTCTCTGATTCTTCTTCCACTTCAGATCCCTTCTGAGTCACGTCATCTATAAACCTTCATTTGACTGCAGCTCACTTGAAGCTGATTAACATTTAAGTGAGATTTATGTGCAACAGGCCCCTGGGATAATGAAGAAGTGCTGAGCAACGTGTTTGCAATAGAAATTTATGGAAAAGGCCAAATGCCTCCTCTTACCACTCCCCTATCTTTACATTCTGCTGGGAAAACAAGTGAAAAAAGAAATTTAAAAGCAATTACAAAGGCCATAGCTGGATAGAGAGTTAACACAGGGTTAACACATCTCATCCAGCTGGATGAATCTCTGTCTCCATGGAATGTGTGTGCACATGAAATCTGTGGGATCTGAATGACAGCTCTGGGTAAAATTTCATTCCATGTCAGCAGAGAGAGCAGCAAGGTGTTTAGTAGGAGAATGATGTTGCAAAAAAAGCTGTGTACTCCTGAAACTTTGTAACACAAGTGCAACACTTCTGTCGATACAGGATTATGGAGAAGGGGTTCTGCATAGAAAGTAATTTAAAATTTTTTTTAATCATTTGCACATGTACTACATCATCCATTAATAATTTTCCACTTATAGGAACTGGATATAAATCAGTATTCTGGACAAAAGCTAGAAAAACAGAAAAATAGATAAGTATTTTGTGCAAGAGTGGGTAAGACTGGTTCTGCTGAACAGTTAAAAATTTAGTAGTAATTTTTTTTGAAAGAATACAGGACTAGAGAAAGACATTTAAAAAAGCAATTTTGAGAGTTGAAAAGACAATGTAAGGTGCTAAGTAGAAGGGAATTTAATTTTTATTTGCTCTTTTACTCTCTTTAATTGGCAAATGTCTACAGTCATTGACTAAACCTTAGATAGTCATACCTATTTAACACCTGGCTAAGCATCACTTAGCTGCTCAACCTTGGATGAATATAATCACATTAAAAGCAATTTATGCTAATGCTGTCCTGTTTGAGTAGCAGTTATAACCATTTGCCACTATTAGGCTAAAGTCCTAGGAGGCATCCCAATTAAGTACAGCTTAAGAGAGTCGCACATCCTTCATTACCTTCTCATTATAAACTTATTTCTTCAAAGAACTGTAGAAAAATGTAGAAGTGCATTAATCCTTTTTTGTGGTTTTTTTTGGTTAAAAACCCCTAATACCCTAGCCCTCAAGTATGAAATGAAATTTTTTACTATTCTCAATAAAATTAAATTGCTGCTATTTAAAACACCTACATTAAAATGATACACATGCAGGAATATGTACATTTCTTTACAGATTTATGTATTACAAATTGTAACAAGAATCCTTCAACCAGAAAATTATATTCTCTTGGTTTGTCTTAAAATTGATTGAAATTCATCCAGAATAGCCTACAGAAGATGATTTCTCTGTACTGGTGTATAGACTTCTGTGACTGCAGGGCCACAGAACAGATATGTTAGGCTGTGGAGAAACCATCTCCCGAGTCTATAACTTTCAGACTTCACACTGCTTTCCTACAAACAGCTGACCAGAGACTTACGAAAGCAGGAAACAAGAAGGAGAGAGCAACCACCAATACAGCAGAGCACGTCAGAGGCACCTGGCAGGAGGTTGCCATTCACTGTCAACACTTGAATGTCCATGGGGACAGAGGAGGAGAAAAGCAAGAGAAGGGAGAGGAGGCACATGATAAAAGCAGGTAAATATAATGCCATCAAGACCATCCTTGGGTGGGGTTTTTCCATGACACAGATATTCCAGCATCATGAATGATACTAGAAGAAGAGAAGATAAGGTGCAAGAAACCCTGCAGTAATATGTATGTTAGAAATTACAGATCCTCTGGATTAACATTTCAGGCTTTTAATCCAGACTTCTTATTCATGTAGAGAAAAGGAGAATGGCTTATAGCTGAAATAATGTTTGTGACTCTGTTCAGGTCACTTGTCTTTTTATTATGGTCACACCAAGGAACTAGCAAAGTTAGGGAGAAAAATCCAAAGGTAAGAAAACGATAACTAGATGAAACAAGCAGCATTCACAAATGCTGCAAAATCTTTTTGTAAAAGATTTACTGAGGACCTTTCAACTATTAGATACTGAGTGAAACCACTGCTTCCCTTCCACACGTTCCAAATGAAACTCACAGCCCCTTCTCCAGGTAACTATGCACCCAACATTTTGGAATCAAATCCCGGATGAGGAGGAAGGAAAATAACTACTCCCAACAGTCTTCTCCTTCCCATTTCTCTTATACAGTAACCACATCCACCATTCTCTCATCAGTGATGAGAGCTGGAAGAGATGTGGGGGAGAAAGAATTTTCCCTGTGTTTCTGACAGTTGCGAGAAATCCTAAGCACACATGAAAGCCTTCCGATTTTTCTGCACTCCAAGAACTTCAACTCAAAGAGCTCCTCCACCTCTTCAGCCGCTCTCCTGCTACAACCCAGAATGGTACACTTGGCCACCAAGACATTACCCTGGTGATGAATTTTGGATCCAAGTAGTTAAAATGCCCTCCCCAAGAAGAGATTTTTGGGAGACTTTTCAGTCTTTACACAGTTTGAAAATGGATTTCCTTGCAGCAAAACATCTATTCTGCATTTTAATAAATTCTCCTCAAATGGTCTGGCATTGACAGAGTGTAGCTTGTTTTTCTAATTCAAGCATAAAGTTTGTAGGGCAAATTATCCCCGGCTGAAAGGCTGTTTGCTTCATTCCTTGATAATGTCACTTGCTAATTCTGAAGGAGGAGCTATGGCTACTTTGTGTGATACTCAGAGGCTTTAATCTGGCAGCCCTAAAACTCACAGCTGCTGGTTTTTCTTTGATGTCTTATCATTGCCACAGTTCTGTGTGCTTCCAAAATTTGTTAAAGCCCTCTCGGAGCTGATGCATCTGATACCCAGCTCAGCCCCTCAGAGCCCAGCACTTCCAAGCCTGAAAGCATTTGCAATGACTTTCACTCCAATTTCCTTCCTGCAGCCTGATCCTTATGCAGCTGCAAAAGCCGGTCCCCCAGACGGGCTCCAGGTGTCAGTGCTGCCCAGCACCTTCTCCTGCGCGGAGGGGACAGGAGTCCTGTCAGCCTGGCCACCACTGCCTCACTAGCAAGCAAGGTGGCTCTGATATGTTACAAATCATTTCCCTCTCTGCTATCAAGGGCTTTATCCTACTCCTGCAAAGGGCCAGAGATTTGCATTAACTGGAGTCATGTCAAAGCACAGATCCATGAGCTCTGTTAGCACAGTGACAACGGTACAGATTGTACAGGTTATATATACGTCCCATGCTGGTCCTCATTCCCAGCCTGACCTCCCAATCACATGGCCAAAGCACCACCATCATGGCAAGAAGGACAGTCTATGATTTGTGCTGTGGTCACCACCAAGGGGGTGCCCTGGGAACTGTGCTCCTGTAGGACTGGCAGCCCAAGGGGGCCCAGCTAACAGTGTGTCACATCCAGCTGGTGCCTGGGGCTCAGATGGGGCTTACTGCTGCTCAACAACTGCTAGACAGGCATGGCAAACTGAAAAGTCAATCAGTAGCTTAGACCTCTGCTTGTTTGATAGATGGATCTAACAAAAGACAGAACTTCTGGGACAGATCGTATGAAAATCACTGGCCACTGACTTGGTCAACACAAATGTTTCAGGGTGTTTTGCTTAACTATTTCACAATATTTTTGAAATGTGCATGGGCAGGGGGCTGCCTTCCTATCCTGTGCAGCAGTTTTCAAAGAAAAGGCATACAAATGAGGTAGTTTGTCAAGGCCATTATAGTTGCTGCTTTTCCCTTGCAACATTGTAAAGTGGTGGTTTAACTCCTCAGGATGGCCAGTCTGATGAATCCTGAATTGCCTTTAGTAAATGAATGTGTTATTATGCCTGTGAACCTCTGAACAGCCTCTTTGAAGCAGATCCTGTACATTTGACTTTGACAAATTAGTATTTAGATATTTTTGACAATGCTTCTGTCTTCCAGATCTAATTGGAAGACAAGGGCTTTTGTTTAAAAGGAATATCTAAAGATTTAATAAAGAAATACATCAAGTTGAGATGCTCAAAGCACTATAACAGATTTAACTGAAGACAGCAGACTATACCAGAATAGTTAATCTCTCCAGTGTGATTTGTTTTATAAACAAGGCTTCCTAGTTCTCCTTCGCTCTTTATTATTCAGATGCAGAACACAGCAGTTGTGCAGAGACACTACCCATGAATCTGCTTGAAGCACACTTTTGCCAGTGCTAAGCTGGGAGGATCATTGCTTCCCCACATGCATGAAACCTACATTAGATTGCAAAGCCATAATCAAGAAAGTTCAAATATTTCCCTAGGCCAACACTGCCTAAAGAATTGATTAAAATAAAGTCAGGCCTGAAAACCATTCTCATTGTATTCCACAAAGCAAACATGAGGAATAGTCTGCATCTCTAAACCACATTCCTTCCACCCAGTCCCACTTTCAAGTTTTTGCAATTTAGAAGAGCAAACAAACCCCAAATCTCATCTGAGGGATGCAATTCTATTGCTAAGAGCCTTTGGAGTGGCTGCAGCCCTTGTGCTGCAAAGCACCTGACTACAATGCCTTACTGTCTGTGCTCCCATGAAACAGGAAGCATTGTAGAGAATTCCAAATGATTCCTTTGTACATCCAAACAAATCAAACATACTGGGAACAACTTTTCTTCAAACTTAAAAAGGCAAGCAAGCAACCCAGATGGACCCGAAACAAATGCCAGAAATAGAAAATAAACGTTTACTTTTCCAAATCTTGCTAAACTTAGCTCTTAAATCCCCTGCTCTTAGGATCATGTTTTTAAAACATTTTAAATAAAAGCTGGGATTTTAACACTACTGTCTTGCATTTCAGATTCCAGAGAACATCATCATCTAAATTTAAATCCCAAGACAAGAAGCAAATATTAAAACCCACTGCATCACATGATTTTGAACTGTTCTATTGTTAGAGGGTTTGGGACCTGAGGAAAAAACCCCAAAACAAACAACAGGCAATATCAACTGGACAATTCTGTTAATAGCAAGGTGAAAAGATGACAGTTATGAATTTACTCACTGAAGTTGGGCTTCACTGATACAAGCCAACCCATACAACATTTTTCAGTGCATGCCAGAAGGATAAACACAAAAATGGAAAAATGAAAATCGTTTACCTCTCTCTGAATCCAGGGAAGCATGAAGAAACAGAAAGAGCAAGTTAGAAAGCACTGAAGCAGAGAGAGCTCCAGCATATGATAAGACAGGGTAGCTGAAAAGTGCTGTACATTTAACACACACTGTTTGTTTGTAGCACAGCGTATCTAAGCATACGGCCACTATTTCCTCTTGACACCCTTTTTCATTGAATCTTGTTGCTCTGAAGTTTGTATTTTTGGAAACATGCAGTGAAGCCAACAGGCATCAGCTGAGGCAGTGCAGACATATCAACAGTGGGAGGTAATAAAGCTTAAAATACCACACACAAGTCCGGGAAGTAGTATGCAGAAAACATAAATAGACACAGAAAGTACATGAACCTTCCTTTTTCCAAAATAACACTTTTTACAGCAGACACTGACAAAAGAAACAAGAATAATTCTTCAGGTTGTGCAAACCTTACATTGTTTAAACTGAAAGAGTAGAAAGATCGTCATCAGTTTTTTTAATGCCTTTTCCAAAAACAAAAGCTCATGCCCCAAGGTCACTTGGGGTCCTCTGGAAGTTGCACCCTGAAGAAGTGACAGCCTGTGGAGCAACCTTCCATGAAGCCAGGATGTATAAAATCACCACACACCTTCATTTGTAAAACACTTCAGCAACCACTAACTCTTGGTATGACTTAAGCAACACCCCCCTCCCACAGGCGAAGGCAGGCAGGAGAGGCACAAGCTTCCCTGGCTGGTGGCTGCCCTACTGCCCCTTGCCACAGACCTGCTCTGCCTGCCCCTGCCCTAAAGCCACAGAGAGGGCTCCCTGCAGGTCCTGGCACCTACCACAGCCTGCTGCTTTCCAGGTCATGCCAGCCACCACGAAACCCCAACAGGGTGAGCTGGCAGGGACACGCACGTGTACTTCTGGAGCTCGTCCTGTGAAGAAAGCAGTTTCCCGGGATGTGACCACAAAGGGTTAGCAGGCCTGGGAAAGGATGTGGGTTGCTGCCTGCTTCTTTGCACCTCTAACAGTGGATGCCACTCTATGCAATGCATAGTGTCGCTACAGGGATAATGGCCATTCTCAGAAGGGAGCTACTTAGTACTGCTCTCCCACTCCTGCCTCCTGCATGCACCTCACAACTTCCCTTTTTTAAGGGCTTATCTCTAGTGAGCATCTGAGTAAGGTTCATGCACTGTGTGCAAAAATGTGGGACCCTACATCATCCCAGCTTGTAACTGACTCTTGAGAAAAAAAAAAAAAAAAGAAGTGGAGTGGAAAAATCATCACATCTCAAGTAATAAGGGTAGGATTAAAGACAGAACACACTGAGGGGAAGGGATCCAATTCCCATTAGACATCTCATGTCAGCAAGCTTACAGGGATTGATTTGTTGTTTAGAAATGGCTTAGTGAGTAGATCTGGAATAAACATAGGTTTTCTAAGGCAGACTTTAACTTAACATGCATATGGTTCGCTAATGCAGCCGTCCAAAATAGATGTGTATGCATGTAACCAGAGATTTAATTTTTTCTCATGTCGAGATGAAACGTCTCCTGCTGCAACTTGTACTCACTGTCCCTTGTAATAATCTTGATGTGACTCCTTGTGACAAACAGGAATTCACTGCAACAACCTCTCCATGGACATGGTAGAGCTCCCATCACAGGAGGTTTTCAATATATGACTGGACAGGGTGCTAGACTATTTCATTTAGGCTCCCTTTCCCATAAATGTCTGGATCAGATGGTCTTTTGATATTCCTTCCAACCGGGGCTGTTCTATGATTCTGTGAAAGCAGCCAGGTTGGAAAGATGATCCATATTTACAAATGTAATGGACATTCCCAGAAATTTCACAACAGAGGCATGAAACTTAGCTTCATTGTAAAGAAGAAACACATAGTGCTCTGCTCTACTCCTGTCATACATTGAACTTGGAGTTTCCCCTTTTCAGTACCCAGTGGTGACCTGTGTGGATCTCCCCAGCCAAAACCCCACTCATTCCTTTGCTTCATCTACATGGGCTGCCTACTGGGCTTTGCAGAATCAGCAAGCACTTCAACTATTGCTAACATTTTATAAAATTAAGTGATAAAAATTAGATCTCAACATTGCAAATGTTGGAACACTTTCAAGCCTAAACATCATTGATACTATATGCCAGTGCCAATATGAAAATCAGAATTGAAAAAGTAGTATCACTTTCACTTTCTGAGAAAACACAATGTTTCTAAGTAGTAGGAGAAGTGAAACATATATGATTTTCTTTGTCCATTAATCACTGGCTTTATATGAAGTGGACAAACAGAGATGTCCATCTCTCAGAAAAGCATTATATTGGAGAAACTGTCCCGTAATTTAGACACAATGTGCTGGGGGGAGGACAGGAAAAGAAATGTCTTAGAGACACAAAACATGACCTGCTGGAGCAAACTCTGAAAAGGAGATCTGTTAATTCCCCAATTATTATGCAAGATACAACTGTACAGAACAATCACCACTGCAGCTGCCAGCCCAGAGAAAAGAGCACTGAAGGAAATTCAGGAAGGTGAGAGAAAAACAAGCAGTTGAGCTGCTGGACTTCCTCAGGCTTTGAGAAATCAATGGGGCTCTGGCTGCCATGGGATGCATATGAATCAGGGGAGGCTGCCTCCTGCTTCTAACCAGTTAATTACAGCTTTCCAATTAACCCAATAACTTCTCATAGAGTGTTTTGTAACTCATTAATTATTTTCATACAAAAGACTATTTGCCTGTATTCTCTTTACATTCTAGTAGCTCAAATGTGGTTGAATAATTTACCTTTAAACTTAAATAAACAAATTTTTAAAAAATCACCCCAAGGCTAAAAAGTAGATACAGAAAGTTTCAGTTCAAGTGGCAGATTTTGTTGATTGCTCTTAGTGCCAGAAATGCTGTAAGAGCAGCTGTACAAGTGCTTCAGTGTGGTGCCCTACATATCCCTTTCCAAGCTGAGTTAAAATGGGTCAAGCCAGAACCTGCCAATAACCTGGGAAGACAATCCCCAGAAAACTGTGTCAGGGCTGCGACACAGAATTTGAGATTTGTTTTTGAGGGGAAAAGGCCAAGACCAAGGCAAACAGCCCATGACCTTCCAGCCTGCAGAGGTGTGAGAAAGGACACCCCTCCTGGAGCAAACCCCGAGAGAACCCTGCCTCCAAGGGAAGGTGGCAACAGTCTCTTCCTCCCCATCACTTCTGCCAGGCTCATTTATTCCAGGTTGTTTTCTGATTGGCACCTTTAGGAACAGAGCATTGCAGTACTGGAAGGGCACCTGCTCCCCTGATCCCTGCTTTCCTCCACACTCCTCTTGCAGAGGGTTCCCCAGCCCAGGGATGCAGTGGAAGCAAGAGAGTTGTAGAGTGGTGTAACTGATGGGGCACTGCTTCAGTGCAAGACCATTTCTTCTTTCAGTCCCAGGTTTTGTACACCAGTGAGTGACGCAAACTGTATCCTGGGGGCTGGCCACTGATGTGCAATGCCCACCCCACAAGCAGAAGGGTGATGGAGGTTCCACTGAGAGGTGAATATATACCCTTCCACATGGTGCTCATGAGGCCATATCTGCACTGCTGCATGCAAGTTTGGGATCACCAGTCCATGGAGAAAGACAAACTGGAGTGAGCCCAGTCAAGGGCACCCAAGGCTGTAGGAACCATGCTTGTTTAGCCTGGAGATGAGGTGGGCTTGTTTAGCCTGGAGACAAGGTAACGGAAGAGGATCTAATTAATGTCTCCCACTTGCTCATGGGAGGGTTTAAAAAGTAGAGCAAACCCAAGTTTCTTTGCCAAGAGAGTGGGTAAGCCCAGAGATACATTCTCCAGGAGGCTGTGCACCTGTTCTTGGAGCTTATAAATATCAACCTGACGTGGCTCTGAGGTGATCCTGAACCCTGCCCAGGTTTGGGCAGGAGGCTGGTCTAGCTGACCTGTTGCAGTCTATTCCAGGGCAATGTTTTTCCCCTGACTCTGTAACAGAAACACCTCAAAGCACAAATTGGAGATGTGCTGTGCTGTTGGACATGGTGATGCTGTGTTTATGCAGATAACCAACTTATGGGACTGTGTCAAGAGCGAAGAGGGAAGCTGGCAGGGATGAAACACCATGTCCAAGAGCCTCAGCAGCTCAGGTGCCCCACACATCCATCCCTGTGGCTGGGACAGCAGGAGTTGTCCTGGACTCCAAATACTTCACAGTCGCTACTGTTGTGTCTTCTACTTCAATAAGGGCCACTGTAAGACTACAACGTGATGGAGGGCAAATCACACCAAGAAACCTGACAGGTTTTGTTCTTGTCACCTTCAAAAAGGTACTTAAGGATCAAGGTGATCTTCTCATGCTTGGATGGTGTTTTAGTGTGGCACTGCACTGCACATAAGCCTGTGAGATTGTCAGGAGTTTAATCCCCTGTAACTGGCAGAGGTCTACAGCCCCACCATTTTTGTGACTGACGCATTCAGCTAACTTTGTGAAGATATGGTTAACACTTCACACCTCTTCATTCCTGTGCCTTCCCCTGGAGTCTGGCATACTGCAACTTCCCCAATTGTCTTTTTTAAGCAGATCAGAAAAAAAAAGCTGCCATGTGTAAACTATGCTGTACAGACGTACAAAGGTCTGCCCTGCAACTTCCATGGTTCTTCAACATTTTCACATGGGACTACACCCACCAGCAGCAGCAGCCCTGACCATCTCTCTTCCTAAGAGATAACAACCAGCTGAAATGTCTTTGCTGTCAATTACTGTAGAGTTTTAATAGAGTAAAACATATTTAACTTGATTAAAAATAGCAATGCATTGCATGAGCCTTTCATCTTTATTTACAGTTACGAGTATTTGCCTGAACACATCCTCTGAGGCACAGAAGAGGCCCTCCTCTGGTTCTCTAATTTGTAATTACAAAGTCTAGTAGCACTTAATGCAGCAAAATCGCTATGTAAAATGTAGTTACACCTCAACAACACAACATGAACAAATAAAGGAAACAACTTTGATTTCTGTGTGTTTGAAAGCCTCCTGTTGCTTAGACAATGATTATGTCCTTCACTTTTGTATGCCATTAGAGAAATACAGTTTCTTTTAATGAAAGGAAAATAGCTGTGGTTTACAATTTCTCTAAGGGTTTGGTAACTTTTTAACAGGTTTTTTTTTGTTTGCTTTTTGTTTGGGGATTTTTTTGGTTGATTTTTTTTTTTAAGTAGTACTTAAGCCTTTAGTCTCCCAACAAGTATTGAAGTTGCAAACTATTCTAGCAGACTGGCCTTGAGTTTCTGGGTCCCTGCCACTGCCAGGAGGGAGACTGAGTAGAAGTAAAACTAACGCTCTCTGCATGAGTCCCCTGTTCATTGTGGGCCAGATTGTGCCATCAATTTTTAAGCAATTCTCCACTGGCAGCAAAGAAGATCTCTGCTTTAAAATTGATGGCTTGATCTAGCCTTCTGTTGCTAATTATATGTTATGAAGACTACTATAACCTAATCAGATTCTATTTTTAAAATAAAAAGAAAATATGAGGCACCCTGACATGTTATACAAATCCACATTTTTTAAAGACTAAATTGTACTCTTAAAACCAGAAGAGTTTGCTTTAGAGTACAGACTTTCTGAATCAGCAAGCCCCACTTACTGGAGCTTTTGGTATTTTGTCAGATATCAATGTGATGTCTAGCACCCATATGATGAAAGTTTGGGAGTTAAACACCACATTCGTATCTGACAGCCAAGCTGGTTCCTTGTTATTCTTAAGTCCTCTCCATAAATAAGCAACCTCAGGTCACTTTGCCATTCCTTCAGGGTTTCCCTCATCTGCACACACTCAGTTACTGAAGGTCTGAGATTAAAGGGAGGGTGCACTTAGAACCCCCTGAAACACACAGCCAACCCAGGTACCTCCTCTCCTGATGTAAAACAGAGACATCTTTCATAATACACTGCAGATCATTTCCCTCTCATTAGGACGTTGCATTTGGCTGGTTAGGGAAAACAAACACATTTCTGGAACCACAAAAAGAATGTTGAACAGCAGGCCATCTTTCCCCCAAATCACTAGAGCACCATTTTAGATGGATTGGTTGGATATTCCCAGGCAACCAACAAGAGGACACAGTCTTAAGCTGCGCCAGGGGATGTTTATGTCAGACATTTAGGAAGAAGTTATTCACAGAAAAGGTGATTGTACATTGAATGGACTGCCCAGGGAGGTGGTGGAGTCACCATCCCTGGAGGTGTTTAAGAAAAGACTGGATGTGGCACTCAGTGCCATGGTCTAGTTTACAAGGTGGTGTTTGGTCACAGGTTGGACTAAATGATCTCAGAGGCCTTTTCCAGCCTAGTTGATTCTGTGATATAAGAATCTCTGGTTCAAGTTATTAAACAATTATTATATTAAACCATAAACATATTTCCAATTTGGAAAATTCTTAAAACATATAAAAAAGGTTTTAATATCACATCAACATCAAAATATTACAAAAAAAGTTGTTTCGTTTGGCAGATACCAAAAAACGTTCTGGGACAGGCCAGTTATTTTCTAATAGGTGGAAATGAAACAGAACACTTTTTACTGGCTTGATATGCCTGATTTAGAACTGTTAAATTTCAGTTTGACCTATTTTAACTTTATCCAGAGAATAAGGTTATCTCAGCCTATCTTAAACTACACTGAAGCAAAGTCTGCACTCTACAACAAATTTAAGCTTTATGGTGCAGTTGAATCAATACTAGCACTCTAATATCAACTGTATCAAAACTTTGTCCACTGTAACAGTTTTACTTCATGTCATGAAATACAGGAAAGTGTGAAAGGTGAATCAGAAAGCCTTGATGAATTCCCAACAGACTGCAACAATACAAGAAATACCACAGACCTTCATTATACACCTTGATTATCTAAAATACTAATTCAAATGGTTTGTTCTCCATCGATATTGCAACTGATCTATGTTTAAAATGTCTTCATAGATAGGGTTTATGTACATATACCCACTTGTTGTAAAAGGGAAAACTAACCTGTACTTTAAAAAAAAATTAAAATGTCAAAAAAAATCCCTTAAAAATTATAACTGGTATTACATAAGAAAAGCCCACTATCTTTCCCTTTCTCTCTCTTAAATCCTTATGAAAATAAATAGGCCACTTTTTACTGAGAAATGCTCCAGGACTAAATAATATTATTTTCCTCACTCACAAGTTGTTATAATTACATTAACTACAAAGCAACAGCTACAAGAACATAATTAAAGCCATAGTTTTACAAGATGAAACAGATCATGTACTCCCCTCATAGACTCAGCTATCCTTTAAGAAAGCAAAAATTACTGCACAGAGCAGGGAGAGCAATGAGGTTCCATAACATGTGAGAAACCTAATTGACGAGTGAAGCTGCTGAGTTTAAAGAAAAAGATAAATGTGCTTGTCTCTCTTCCTTCCCCATGCACCCAGCATAATAAGGATTCAAAGCAATCTATCAATTAACAAATCAATGAAATTTCTCCTGCTGCAATTTCTTTATAAATTCAGATAGGATTAAGCAAGCACAGAGACCTCAAGGCAATAGACTACATTTAATCATGAAGTTTCTTCTTCTGTCAAAAGAGCTGCTAACCATTTCACTTCAACTAAATATATTGTAACATGCATGTATACCCACATATAGTGCAATACTTTTGCCATTAAACATGTTCACATCTTTCAAAGATTTACACAGATTGTTCAATCTCCATGGTAAATTATGGGCTGAAAGAAGAAAGCCCAGACTGTCTAGCTAGAAGTTAGCTGGGAATTAGACATAAATAATTATATAGGTGGTGTGTGTTGGGAGGGAAAACACACAGAGCTTTCTTTGCTTTAGTAAATGAGGTTTCTGCTGTTCTTAACTACAGCATCTTTTCATCCATTAACATGGCATTACAAGTAAAACCAAATTATGATCAGCCTCTACAGAATCAGGCTGGTCAGTATGCAGTCAGTAACCACAGCCAGTTTAGGAAATGTAAATCTGAGCTGAACATAGTCCCCCAAACCTATTAATCATCAGGATCCATTAGTTAGCTTATTGCTCAAATGACAACATCTGAAGGGATAAAGGAGAGGGAGAACAGCATCAAATACTTACTGCTCAGCACACAGTCCAGCATTTCTGCTACAGTGCTCTCCTGAAGGTTGTTAAGTGTCAGCTCTTGGAGAAAAGAAATCTGACTTGCCTTTGTCACACTAGGAGCTGTAATTTGCCTTGCAGGCATCCACACAGTAGCTTTAGACTAATAGACCATAGCTTTGAAAATACAGCTCGAGACAAAGGCTACACCAATGCAAAACTGTTGTGGGGGGGTGGGGGTGAAAGGGGGAAGGGCTGAGGGGTTTTTTTTGGTCACTTCTTAAGTTTCTTACCTTTTTGTTGCAGCAAGCAGGAATTAAATGCCAAGCACGTCATACACAAACACCCAAGTCAATGCTGACTGGTCCCCGTCTCCGTTAGTGTGTATCTAGCCATCAGATGATGCAAGTGCACTTGATGCAGCCGTGTACTTGTACTTCAACGACGGGGGCCAAATACCCCTGAGAACAGCAGCTCATTCATTTTGCATCGAACTGAAGCACATCATGTCAGCTCCCACTCTCCTCACGGACTGTGCATGCTTGTGTTTGCCGGCTCCAGCTGTGAGCGAGTGGGTGCTTCTCCCCGGCAGGCCCGCTCCGTCAGGGGTGTGTCTTTGCCTCCCTTCCCATCCCCTCTACCATTTGCGCGCTCCCTGCGCTCTGACCCGCAGAAGAGATGTCTCTCCTCCCCCGTTAACGAATCTTCACTGCTACGCATTGTGTTTCTAGCCAGTAAACTTCAAAGATTAATCTTTTGTGACAGAAGTAATCTTTTGGGGAAAGCTGAAGTGCACAGGTAGTCTGCCCCTCTCAATTTTCCAAAACCTCTGCAAAGCATTCACAACGTAGCTCTGTACTGAATGCAACACAGAAAGAAACTCTCTTGAAAAAGGCAACAAAGATTTACAGCTAAATTTAAAAATTCAGACACAACTAACAACTGCATTTACTTCAATGAAAGTACATCTGTTTATACTAGAAGTGAGATTTATCCTTGAGCACAAACAAACACGCCAAATAATTTGATTTTCCAGAACTGCCACATGCAGTAATAGTAAATCCAATTTAGAGGTGTTGCTTGCACTAAACGTTACAGTAAACACAATGGTCCTGGAGCTCTAGTTTTTATCTGGCAAAACTCCCCAGCAAATGTGCTCAATCAGTAACAAAGAGCTGCTTCTGGCAGGGACTACACTTAAAATGCATCAGGGCTTAAACCACATTCCAGGTTATTCAGCTTTCACAGCTAACCTGCAGCATTGCACATCACTCCTCAGTGCAGGGGGAAGACTGGGGGAAAACAAACTCTGACCAAGGAACAACCCCAAGTTTGCAAGGACATGGGTCACCACCCTGCAAGTCACTCTTCTCCATCCAAGGGAAATTCTCCTTCAAATGTGCCAGCAGAGCTGTCTGTGGGATCCCACCTGTCCTCTCCAAGGAAAATGAGCCAACATGAAAATGCCCACCAAGAAGTCTCTTAAAATTATCTGAGCTCAATCTAAGTGAAAGTAGAGCAAGGAACATGACCATGGATATTTCCACCAGCAGAGCTGAGCCGGTGAAAAGCAGTTAAGGACAATTTTCTGGCAGTCACTTCTTTCAGCCACACAGATGCATAAGGAGCAGGATGTTTTTTTCACCACCTAAATATACCCTGAGAGTCTAGTCAGATTCCTTCCTTCCTTCATTTCCTCCTGCTTATCATCAACAACGTTTGGCAGGACCAGTTATGCTCAAGCAACAACCTCTGCCATCTCAAAAGCTTTCCACTGATTTCCAGGGAGTAATAGGAGGGAATTTAATAAACAAATCTGTTGATGCTGCCTAAGATAAAATAGCTCCAGCTCCTCCTTGGATGTGCTGAATACCCAGTGTTAAGAAGAATTCAAGGCCATGTAATAATTTTTGCACTGTCCATGTAATCTCAAAAGTCTTGGTACAAATACAAATATGGAATTCACTTGTGGGGAAAGAAAGGGGCATTTTATGGACAAAGTGGCACCTGAAACTGGTTAATGCAGTAAAATATAAATGCATTAAATTTATAATCTAGGTTCCAATATGCATTCAATGTAAATTCTTTACATTTGAAAAAGAGGACACAATAATTTGATAACTATTAACTATTATGACAACCCTCTCCATTGCTATTGTCCTCTTTCAGTCTTGGTAGGTAGAACACAAGAGGATAGGGTAGCCTTCCAGCTGGCCAAACAACAGCACTCGTGGGAACAATGTCAGACTTCTACTCAAAAGGCTTCTAAGGAGAGAAGCCAGATTTTGCCATTTTAATATGCTGGAACAGTTTGTGGGAGAGAACTGCTCTTCTCTGATCCTCCTTCAGAATGAAGAAAGGAAAAGATTCAGCAAACTTAATAAATCTGTAAAAAAAGTATAATTAAAACTAAATCCCAGTTCTCAAGTTATTAGTTAGCTTTTCAAAAAGTGAACTGGGGTTAAATTCTAATCCTGTGTTGGTTTTGATATTTTTTTAGATGCCACACTTACTGCCTGTGCACCTGTCAGTAATTACATGGCTAGATACAAACGTGTTTCAAGGAAGAACTTGCCCTGGTTTCAGCATTTCATCTTCCCTTGCCCCACACCCTATGTTCCTCCAGGTTTGTTGCTTCTAGTTGCTACGCATGAAAAGAGCAACAGATTTACCTCTGCCACCAGATATAGGAAAATCTCCCAGGGCTTGACCAGCAGGCAGTTTCTGAAAATGAAAAACAACCTGGGCCAAATCTCTTCCCATTTGTGAACAAACAATTTGCTTAGTAACTAAACTGTGTTGTTGTGGCAAAACTTAGCTTTACCAATTCTCAATCACACCTAAAAAATGTGAATTCAAACATGCATTAAAAATTTTAGGTATAGGCTTCGGGGTAATGGTGGTGGTGTCCGATTTCTGATTTCTTCCACTTTACTTGGCCAAATACCTTTATTCTGAAAATGAAAGGTGAAACTCACACAGAAGCCTTCTTTCATGAACTGTGTTGTAAAGAATAATCATCAATAAGCTTTGAGACCAGTCTGGAAGTCACAGAACTCTGCACTGGCTGCCAGGTTTGGCTGACAAGCTCTCCCTAGCAACAACTGCTACCAAAAACACAGTGAAAAAATTTCCAGGATAAACACCACGCAGAGTCCCATTTCCCACTGCCAGCCAGGCACTGTGAACTTACAGCCAAATGCCTTGGCAGGAAGGACCTTTGTACTGCAATTTACCTGCAGGCTGCAAAAGAAATAAGCTTGCAGCAAGTAATGGGTCAAATTTACACTGACAAAAACATCACAAGCAGCCAGCCCTGGCAAGGTGAAAACTGCCCAGGAGAGCTCTCAGCTCATGACAAATTCAATTCCTGCACTGCCAAAAGTGCCAAATCAAGGTAGAAGGGGTGTTTTGGGGCATGCCTGGTGTATAAATAACACCTGTGTTGCTCTAGGCTCTTCAGCCATCATGTGCTGCCCTCTCACGGGCCCACAGCTGGGGTCTATTTCCCAAGCTGCTGTGAGGTTCAGCCAAGCTCATAATGAGAGAATGGATATTTAACACCATAAAGAATCTGGGGAGATCTCCATGCACTTGGTAGCAATGACGTGCCCAACTGTCTGGCTAAACTGCCAGTGAACAGCAGGGCACAGTGAGTAAGTGAAATTAGCTTATCCTCTAGACACAGGGGTGGGATCATGTTCTCCCCAGACTGATCAAATATTCCCATTGAATGGCCAGAAGCTGCATCTCAGAGGGAAATCCCAAGTATCCCATCACACACAGCCCATACTGGCAGAGCTATAGATGGGCTGAAGAAACAAAAACACTATCAGCAACTGAGATCCTCATACTCACTCTGAACTTGTGCAAGGACTGGATCCAAGGGTTTCACTTACACAAAATTTTGAGGAAAAAAGAAAATGTGTTTATGAATATGGAACTTGGCTTCAGGTTGCAGTTTGTTTCAGTTTGAGCAAAATGAAAATGATATTATAGCAACATATTCATGTTGTGAAGCCAAGAATGTATTTTAGTCAGTCCTAGCAGCTGCACTCATACTGCTGGCTCACAGCTGTACACTTGCAGTCCTACACTTGAGGTAAAAGCAGGAACAGGTTTGAATCCCAGCTCACACTCTCGCAGCACTCAAAAGCTCCACTTCTGCCCTACAGGAAGAGAAACAAATGCTTCCCAAACTAGCCCAGCCTTTTGCTATTCTGAAGCATCCATCCTATCCCTGACACAAAACATTTTGACATTTCCAGGAAGCAAAAAATTCTTTTTGCAAAACTCAGAGCACAAAAATATTGTTCAGTCTTTAACAACCTAGAAGCTTAAAACCTCCCCTCATTGTGATCATCTACTTCCACCACAAATTGTCAAACTGTAACAGCAGTGCCAATCTTCTAATTTATCTGAAATTTCCTATTACGTTCAAAAAGAGAGAAGAGAAGGTGAGAGGCAAGTGAGGAAACATTTCAGAAGTTCTAAATCCTGAAATCAGACAGGTACATGAGAATCTCCATGCATATCACAAAATGAGTTTCCAAAATCCATGGATGGATGAAGAAAATTTGAAATACTATCTTGAATCCTAATTACTCCAAAGTGGAAAAATGAATATAGCATTTATGAATGCCTGAGTGGGCAATAGTCCAGAAGAGCTTTGTTTGTTTTTTTAACAGGAAGGCCCTTGAAGCCATGTATGTAGTTCATAAATGAACAGAGGGCAAGAACAATTGCTCAGTTTGCTTTGTCTAATTCATCTCATTATGTTCCTGATGGTGGCTGAGTAAGAGCAGAGATGAAAAGCTATTTTCCTAAATAAATACACACAAGTGTCTTTCAAATACAAAAGAAAAAAAAAGGAATCTTCCTTAGTAATTTATTTTCTTGTGGGTGTGGGTACTATTAATCTTAAACGCATATCTACATTGTTGGAAATACACATATGAAGTTTCTTTAGGTTCTTCAGACACTGCAAAAAGGAACGGGCAGAAAATAAACTTCTTAATCAAAGAAGAAAGACTGATGAAACACAACTGCAAAGCAAATGCAGTTCAATACAGCCTCAGCAACCTGAACTATACCTGTGATAGCTTGCCAAAGGAAGCACTTTCACTGCTCTGAGATTGTCTGCCATAAGGACCCAGGTGGGCCCTTCCAGTCTGAGCTACTGAAAAATAATTCTGGAAGTAATCTACAGCACCTCTTTCTGCATCTTGTTGACAAATACAGCATCCTTACAAACACTGCTGCGTCAGTATGAGGTATCCCAGAACACAGACAAGCTCACTTTCACAGGTTCTTGTCTGAAGTGGAAAAACTCACTTCACTGATGTTAAACATGGGATCAAGAGAATACTAGGTCAAATACTGAAGGCAGCCACCTTGCAGACCTTTAACTCTTTCATACTCTTTTAAAATCTGTACTAGGCTCCTTACTTTTCCTCCTGCTGTTTTGTTCTTGTACGAGAACCTTAGTCCTGGTAAAGAAATAACATTTACACCATCCTGATGCCCCCAGAGGTACTACCTTGATTTTGCTGAGCAGTATTCAGGTTTTTGAGGTCCACCTCTATAAGTTACGGACTAACTCAAGTCATGGTGAACCTAATAAAAAACTTCCCATCAATTACAAGGGCAATTTGGTCCAACTCAGGGGGCACAAGTGTACATCCAGCCAACTTTGAAATTAATCAAGGTGGGGAGAGGGGAATTTCAAGCAATAAAATATTGAAATTTCAGAGATAATTGAGTTCTATGTTTAATGCATCATTCAGATGTTACAAACTGAAATATTTTGCATGGGATTAAGATAAATAGAATTTGTCTGAAGATGACCATCATCAGAGGATATATACTGACCACAGTTTTTTCAATGTCTCTAAGCACAAATTTCTTAAAAAAAATACAGATGTTAATTTAACAATTTCTAAGTACAAAAACAATTGAGTCAGTAAATACATCCCTAAATGTTTAAGACACTTGAATTATCTGTTGGCAAAAATCTTTTCATTTGCTCAAATTAATGTTTAAATTTCTGCTAATCAATCTGCACATATCAAAGAGGCTTCAGCAGGCAATCTATCTCCATTGCCAGAGGCCAAATTGTGCTGAATACCACTGACAAAGGCCCTTTTCCCTGGTGGAGCCAGTATTAGGAAAGAAGCCAAAATACTATTCTCAGAATTAAAATCCTGAGGTGAAAATGCTTTCTAAATACAGCAATGGACAAGACAGTATATGCTATGATTTACATAAAAATGCACTGCATATAAATATTTGAATTGCAATCAGCTAGCAGTGAATGTGAAAAAGCATCTAGAAGCAGATGTGACACAAATAATTGAAGTGGTAAATTGATAGCAAGAGCATCCTCTTGTGTCTTAGAGGCACACTTCAAATTATTATATAAGTGCAGGTAGTCAAGTTTGTGACTGTGCTTAGAGAGAGACACAGGACAAAGTCTGTACCTCCTTTTACTATTGCATATAGCAAATGCCAGAAGACATTCAGTGGTCTACAAATATGTAGGCATGTCACAAGTTCTCTTCATATCAGGAAAACACTCATGCAAACATCAAAAGTGTTTTTATGTAGATGGATATAAATATTTACACAGAAAAGGTGTATATAGATATCCTACCCCTCTCTCTAACTCACCAGTACAATACTGGCATAAGCTGTTTGGATAGGAAGAAGAGCTACACAGGTCACTTTCTGTCTGTACTTTTGCTTTTTAATTTGCTACATTAGAAAGTTCTGAATGTCTCGTATTTCATTAACTAGCATAACAGTGAGATAACTGAATGAAGTACTTTCTACTGCACAAAATATTTTTTTCTTCTCAGTTACTTTTTCAGAAATTATTTGCCTAGTAACAACTTTTAGGAAGTCAAAGTTTTGCTTACAACAGAAAACAATAAGCAAAGTAATTACATGTCTTCCAAAAGGTTGACATTTTCAAGTGAACCACCCCACAACAGAGAACTCTTTTACTGCTCATACAAACATGCTATAATCAAAGTTGCAGAGAGCTTTAGGGAACTTTAAGCCAGCAAGGTGTTAGTAAGTATTCTTAGCACAATTTTTCTTAAAACACTGTTCTTTTCTTCAATGGCCTATGCTCTCTGTGGCTTTTCTCCTCAGAACGTTTTTTATATGTCGATCTTAGTACTAACTGAACAGCTTCAATATACATTAGATAACAAAGTGAAATCACTAGTGGACTAATTTGGTTTTCTCTCATCTGCTACAGAGACCTTAGACTAAAAAAGGTCTTGAGATGAGAACGAAATAATACAGTGAAGTTGCTATTGGGGTTT
Source organism: Coloeus monedula (assembly GCF_965178545.1). Classification (NCBI taxonomy): domain Eukaryota; kingdom Metazoa; phylum Chordata; class Aves; order Passeriformes; family Corvidae; genus Coloeus; species Coloeus monedula. The sequence continues at coordinate 51,533,351 of NC_138785.1, read as the reverse complement.
TTTTGGTTTAGTTTCATTTTTAAGAAAAGCATTATTCAATTATTTGACAGCCATAGGTGGCTCCCTCTATACACAGTCCCTACATTGATATGGCCCCTGAGAAATGTGTAATTAAGAGTAACTTCAGCACTGCTGAAGATAAAGGGGATGAATGAAAGGAAGGCACCTTCAATTGACTCCAACTGGTTTGGGAAGGAAGATGATATTTTTTGTTTGTGCAGCCTCCTTGGAGAGGAATCAACAGAAGGTGTGTGCACCCAAGTGATGACCACACAAAGCAAACAAGGTAAGTTAAACCATCTTTGACTGTGAAGTAAGATCAAAGCTTCTTAACTAGGTGTTGAAATCCAGGAGGTTTGTAGAGAGTCTGGGAGTAAGAGGGATGATTTCTGTTGAGAGCTATAGAGCTGGACAGCAGCTGTTTTTTGTATCACTTGCCTCACTGTTTTGCCATGGAGTTGAAGCAGCAGTTACTTACAGAAATCCAGTCTGGACACAGCATCTGCTTGATTAACATACAGTGAAGAGAACAGTAGAAGAACTCATGAGATTTCCACCCCAAACTGGAAGTCAGTAGCTCTCCTGAGCCACAGACACTTTCACAGGCAGCTCAGCTGCTCTTGAGGGACCTCTGTGATAGCCACTTAAATTCACAAATTACCCCAGCAGCATCCCAGAGTGTTAGAGTTTAATAGCTGTAATAACGGGGAATGTGTGGAGATTTTCTAGCACAAATTTGTCTAAAGGCTTTAAGCCAGGGACTCAGTCAATATGCCATCTTATTTATTGAGACAACCTGACTATATTGCAGTGGTTAGCTGTAGTCCACATCTAGACGTATCATTTGTCTTAATTGAAACGTTTACAGTTGAGTAATTTCAAGTGTTACTTTAAAAGGTTCAGGTTGGAGATCAGGAGGAATTTCTTCCCAGAAAGAGTGACTAGACATTGGAATGGGCTGCCCAGAGAGGCAGTGGGGTCACCATCCCTGGAGGTGTTCAAGAAAGACTGGATGTGGCACTTGGTACCAGGGTCTGGTTGACAAGGTGGTGATTGGTCACAGGTTGGACTCAATGATCTCAGAGATCTTTTCCAACCAAATTGATTCTGTGTTTCTATGTAATAATTTTTCATGTCATTAGTGACATTACTCAGAAAGGATAGAGGGATGCTGCCCCAACACAGTTGAAGCCACCAGCAATAGAAAACCATTGGTGCAAAACTACAGGTGCTTCAAATTATGTAATATTTCAAGTTAATACCAGCCTATTTCAATGCATCTTCAGTCTACCATGTCTTTCATGTTAAATCCTGAAGCTAAAATAAACCATTTAATGAATCAAAGTGTGAATACACACGCAGATTTTTGCACCCACTTAACCATGTTTGCTTGAAAACACATTAATTCTGTAAGCCTGACTGGATTCCCCCTTTCACAGCTGTACTGTTCCATTACTCCCTCCTAGAACACACTGCACTTTCAAACAATAATGTCAGAACTTATGGATATAAATGGAAGTTTTGCATAAATAACCACCTAAACTATTTCTTAGTGAGAAGGGAAAATGCTACCAAAACATAAGAAAAGAGAAAAGAATCTTCAAGTGCAGCTGGCTTAGGGAAGAAGAAAAAGCAAAAGATAACTGTAAAAACCCAGCTAAGAAGATAGGTCAGAAAAGCCACTAAAATCCTTCTCCTCCAGTGTAATCCTTCACCTATGCCCTATTTATGTGATTCCTTACAGTATGTTTTGTCCTTATTCCAAGGTTACGGGGACCGAAGGGAATAGGCAATATTGATTAATGGTGTTTCAGAGATTGAAGAGCTCAGCTGAAATTACACATTCTTTGAGAGGTGTTATCTTTTCAGAAGAGCAGGTGCGAACACCATTTCAGTTGTCATTTATTTTATTTTCTGCTTTTCTTGACCATGTTGCTAATGCAGAAGAGAAAGTTTATTATTCATTATCTTGTGCAGTTTGATAAGCTTCTCTCATAGAATTGAAGAAAGACTCAGAGCACATTCAATCATCACCTCAAAGGGAAGGAAATCCAAGAAAGCTTAAACACCTCCCTGAATGATGCAGCTAGAAGCCATAATGCATCACTGAAGCTGTTGTGTTGCTTGTACACAAAATATTTTCAGAAAAGATGAATGATAAATTACAGACAAAAAGGATATCCCAGACATACTAAAATGGTATTTATTGTCTTCATTTGCTTTAGCTTTTATTTGTCTAATTAAGGACAGGTTTCCCTCCTAAAGTCTCATGTCCATGTGATAGACATGCACAACCCAGGTAATATCTGTAAGTACAGTCTCAGCTATTAGATACAGAGTGACATCAGACAGGCAGTCGACTTGCACCACAGCTCCCACACTCTCCAACACACCCCTTTTCCATCCTCTAACAAAGCAGTTTTCAGTCAGACATGTCCTTACCCCTCTTAGCTGGACACACACTCAAAACTAAAAAGAAAGTATTTAACCTGCTGTTATCACTGTCACTCAACTGAAATTTTCCAGTTCTAGATGTCCAGAGAAAGGTTCCTAAATCTGAATTTAGACACTTGATTTTCGAAGACACAATGTGCACTGACTGAAGTCAGTGGACAGCTCAGGTGTAAAACACCTCTGAAACCTGGACATTTTTGTTAACCATGGGAAAAGCAAGACTATTTTTAATCCTCCATATTCTGAGGAACTTGAGACATAACTTTACATCATTTCTTCCTCATTTTTCACAGATTTGTCCCATTTTTCTCACTTATATCACCCTAATAGTTTTCTCTCGTCCTAAAAGCCCCTGAGATAACAGAGCTCAGATAATTCGTATTGTTATTAGGACTTTCTTCTCTTTCAGCCTTAGAGGATTATGTCCATCTGACCTGGGGCATCTATTCATTTAGTTGTCTGCTCTCCCTTTCTGAGGCAGCTTGAGCTTCATCTTTGGTGCATCCATTGTTCTACTTTCTTCAAGGTCCTGTCTGACTTTCTCTCCTTTTTGAATCTCAGCTTCATTTTATTTCTATGTCTAGGCAGCAGAAAACCAGCAGCAGTTCAGAGAAGTAGATGGCAGAGAAGACAATGGACATCCACACAGATGAAGGGATCCTCACCATCCCCACCTGATAAAATGGGCATTATTAGGGCAGAGGAAGGAGCACAATACATTCACATCATCCAGTAAGAGTGTCTGTGGTCAGAAAACCCTAATATCAGAGAATAGGCCTCTCCCTTCACTTAAGAAGCAAAAGCAACCAGGCTCCCTCCTCCACCTGTCAGGAAAACACACAAGCTACACACCAAAAACAAACCTGCTGTATGTGGTGACAAAGCTAGTGGATGAAAAGACATGCTATGTGTTATGTCCAGCACACCAGGTGCCTACTCCATCCAGTTCCATATTCAGTCCCATCAAAGCTGTCTCCTGAATTCACCAGCAGCCCTCCTTGCCAGCTAACCAGAGTATTTCAGCTGGATATACTGCTGCTGTATGAAGGAGAGAAGAAACGGATCTTTCAGGGAATTGAAGTCCTGTGGATTTTTTAAAACTTGAGGTGGGCTTTGGACTGGTGGAAGAGCAATGAAAATAAAGGAGGATTCAGGGAAATGTGCTAACGGAATCTCATTTACAAAACTGATGGGCTATTACCTTTTCTCTCTTCCTTGTTAGTGAGCTGCTCAGAAAGCAAAGGGCATGCACCAGCAGTCCAGGAGGAGAGACAAAACCCAACCTGAGGAAATGATTAATGTACAGTCATGCAGCTTGCAAGTGAAAAGAACAGCCCTTTTATAGCCTCAGTAGGCTGAGGCTGTAAACCTGCCTTTAACAACGAGGGAAAAAACATGGCATGTATGGCTTGTTAAGAAGCAAACACAGCACTGACAATTTTTCACTGATACACCTGTGACACCTCCATGTGACAATGACCTTACTGATCTTGAAGTCGAACTATTTATGCAACTGCAAGGACTATTCTTATTTACAAATAACTCTAAATGAATCATCATGACTGTTTTCACTACAGCAGGAGAGGAAGACTGTATAAAAGAAGGTGGTTTTTCCTTCTAAAAATCATAAGGTATCACCTAAGAAACCAAGTCTGCCAAAGGGTTGCACATACACAGTACATTTCTTTTCCTTTAAGGCCCATATATACATGTCAAACATAGGAGCTCAGTGTACATATACATACATGCATACCCACCAGTTTCTGGGCATCTGCTTTTGTTCATGATCTTATAAAGGCAATCCAGCACTTTTGAAATTAAACATATTTTACTGACTGATCAATTGAAAACAAGGGATGAAACACAAAATCACTGCACAACCCAAGTTAACCAAACAAGGAAGCCTTTGCTTACCCCAGGATTGTTAAATAAGAAACTCCAAAGATCAGGATAATAGTTTAAAGTATGGAGAGAGTAATTACAGTCTCCTGGAAGACACTTCTGCCTGAGGTGAGTTAGCAGCCACATCCTCAGATTAAACTTTCATCAGCAGATCTCTGTATTTCATCCATCTTTCATTATGGCAGAGCTTAGAAAATCAGCTGCTCATATGTCATTAGAAAATCTTTTAATCTTCCAAAGCAGAAACTACCCAAATAAATTATTACAAGCAGAAGAGTTAAAAGGAGGGCCCGCAGACCATTTTGGGGTTCAAATAGGTCAAAATACAGGGAAATATACATTTCTACAGTATTTTATAATTGAAATACTACCTTTCACAAAAAACCCCAGTATGTTTTATTATACAGCTTCTTGGACTAGAAGATATAGCTAATTAATGAAATTCATGTGCAACAACTTCTGGAAGAATTTCCTACCAGAAACTGGCATTTCATCAACTTCATGAACACTTATCCCACCTAAGCAGCAATGTGATCCCTTTTTGTAATACCTTTTTCCTGGGTATGGCAAACTCATAATCAGGGAAAGTTGCTTTTGCAGTTAGTGAATAGCTTTAGTATTTCTCACTTCAGTAGCAACAGGTGATTTTACCAGGATGACCCCAAGGACTGTGTGCTAATGTATTAATGAAAAGAGTTGCACTGCAATTTCCAGCTCAACAATACAGTTTTCTCAGCTTGTGTTCTCCTGTCACCAAATGCTTTTTTCTTCTGTGTTAGTGCTTTTTCAGCAAATGCTACATTTTTTATGCTAACTCTCAAAGCATGTTTCCTACACTGAACATCTCTACACCCTAAACAGATTGTACATCTGATTATGCAGTCATAAGTTTGTTCTTTCTGCTTGTTGTTTTGATCTTCTGCTGTTTAACACCACATGCAGTCTGAGTTTACTTGCAAATAATGGCTACACTGCTTTTCCCACAATCTTATTTTTTAAAATGTGTCATCAAAACATTAAACAAATTAAATTTCAAAAAGAGTGGGCTCCAGTCCTGAAAGTCATTCTGGACACAAAATTTCTGTAGAAGCACCTATCAAAATTCTTACAAACGGCTATGAATAGGAAAGTTCTGAAATAAAATTTCTTATGATGAAAAAACCCCAAATTCCAATAAAAGTGGCTAAGAACATTTGTGTGCCAGCAAATGAGATATTAAAGCTGGTTTTGACTTTGTGTTTAGGTATTAAATTTTAATAGACAGTTTCTTGCTGTTCCTTACAGCAACTGGTCAAGGGAAGTAATGCTCTCTAGAAACAAGAAGTGTTCACTTTGAACACAGAAAGGCCCACTCCCACTTCTGACAGTAGAAGAAAAAATTCGTTTATTTCCTCTTCCAGTTTCTCTGTATTGTCAATGCCACATATATTCAGGAAAACATCTGAGAAAGCTGCTACTTTTTATGACCAAAAGGAAAAACTGGGTTTGAGGGATTCTTGTTGCTTGTATTTTTTAAATTGGACCTGTACTTCTCCCACGTATTCCATAACTAAACATTTTTTCTTAATAGAGACATGAGTTTCTGTAGAGGGATTCCTTATGGAACAAGGGCATATGATACCCCTGGAAAGATTGGACAACCCAGGGGTGCTGAGGAAAAGCCCCTGAACAGGCCCCTGGCCGCAGGCAGGCCTGGAAAGCACCTGGCTGCAGGCAGCCCTGAGAGTCCTTGGCAAGGTATACACTGGTCGGCTCCCCTGCTGATTAGAGGCCATCTAGAGGGACTGGGCGTGAATCTTTGCAAAAGTAGATATAAGTTGGCATAGTTGAACAATAAAGGGAGAATGATGCTTAATCGTATCGGTGTACGTGTCGTTTATCCGGCCAGCTCTCCAGACTCTGTCCCTAACAAGTTTCTGCAGAAGTCTCTGCAGAGCTGGAATTCATCTTTGGCCCCCAGATATGGCATAAAAAAGGGCAGGAGTGGGATCAGAGATTTCCTATGTCTTGCACATAGCTTTTGGTAAATGTTGTGGCATACCACAGCAGGTCAGAAAGGGCTTATATTCATCTAGGAGAGTCTGCTATTTCCTCCCATCCCTGGTACATTTCACCAAAAGCATATAACATTACTGGTGCCACATGATTGCAAAAGGTACATTTCTCTTAAATGTTTCCTAAAAACATCCATGACCAGGTTCTTTCTTTAGGAAAAGCAGGTACCCAGCCTGAAGAAATATGATTATTTTATTTTATGAAGAACATAATGGAATTATTTTATTTTACAAAGAAAAGTAAGCATTTGGGAAAAGAACTGTAAATTATTTTAAAAAAATTAATGAAAATCAAACCTGACATCCTTTACTTGGTAAAGCTGCATCACATTTAGGTGCCCCTTAAAATGCTCTATTTGTTTTCTGACCAAGGCAAAGTACTACAAAAACTGACTTGAAGGGAAATGTGTAATGCACCCATTTTCTAATGCATACAAAGCACCCTAATGGTTTATTCATTACACGTTAGAACCTTTTTACTTCTCAGCATTTCAAACTGGATTTGCCCCTCTTAGATCTCTCAAAAATCTGTACCAATGGAAGTGAAAAACAGTTAACCCATGCCCAGTCAACAGTCAGTCATTTATCAAAGTAAAAAAATTAGAAACCTTTAGTCACCTGAAAAATTAGTCACCTTTCCTTTTGGAAATTTAGCCATTGATAATCAGAGACTTGTTTTTTACCTTTAAAATCTTTTACTGGGAAAGATTTTTCAGATTTGAAATTACATTTCCCATCAAAAATTAGAGACAGAAACCCCCAAACCCCTACTATTGCAAATATCTTGACAATCACAGAATGGCTTGGGTTGGAAGTGACCTCAAAGATCACCTAGTTCCAACTCCCCTGCCATAGGCAGGAACACCTCCCACTAGACCAGGTTGTTCAGAGCCCCATCCAACTGGCCTTGAACCCTTCCAGGGATGGGGCATCCACAGCTTCTCTGGGCAACCTGTTCCAGTGCCTCACCACCCTCACAGTAAGGAATTTCTTCCTGAGAAACCTGCCTTCTTTCAGTTTGAAACCATTCTCCCTTGACCTGTCACTATATGCTCTTGTAAATAGTCTCGCCCTATCTTTCTTCTAAGTTCCCTTCAGGTACTGGAAGGACACAATTAGGTCACTTCTAAGCCTTCTCTTTTCCAGGCTAAACAATTCCAGTCCCCTCAGCCTTTCCTTGTACAAGAGGTGCTCCATCCCTCTAATCAACTTGGTAGCCTCCTCTGGACTTGCTCCAGCAGGTCCATGTCCTCCCTGTGCTGGGACCCCAGAGCTGGATGCAGCACTGCAGGTGGGGTCTCACCAGAGCAGAGCAGAGGGGCAGAATCCCCTCCCTGGCCCTGCTGCCCACGGTGCTCTGGATGCAGCTCAGGACACGTTTGGCTCTCTGGGCTGTGAGTGCACATGGCTGGGCCATGTCCAGCCTCTCACCCACCAGCACCCCCAAGTCCTCCTCAGCAGGGCTGCTCTGGATGTGTTCATCCCCAGCCTGTGTTGGTACTGGGGGTTGTACTGACCCAGATGTAGCACCCTGTACTTGGTTTTGTTAAACCTCATGAGATTTCCATGTGCCCACTTCTTGAGCCTGTCTAGGTCCCTTTGGATGGCATCTCATCCTTCAGGAGTGCCAACTGCACCACTCAACTTGGTGTCATCAGCAAATTTGCTGATGGTGTGTTTGATACCTTCACCTATGTCATAATGAAGATATTAAATAACACTGGTCCCAATACAGACCCCCTGAGGGCCACCACTTGACACCGATGTCCCTTGAGACTCTGAACAATTGACCACTACCCTCTGGAACTATCCAACCACTTTCATATCCATCTAACAGTCCACTCATCAAATCCATCTCTCTCCAATTTAGAAAGAAGAATGTAGTGGGGGAGTGTGTCAAAGGCCTTTTAGAAGTCCAGATAAATGACATCTGCAACCCTTCCCTTGTCCACTGATGTGGTTACTCCATCACAGCCAGTATCAGTCAGGCAGGACTTACCTGACCATTATCAAACATGGACACAAAAAGAAAAAGCTTACTAGTGTTAATCAATCCTTACTATCCCTGTGTCAGGATGGGTACTAAGATCCTGGACTTATTTGATGTGAATGGCAATGTTTTTGGTACATCAAAATGCTCATTCAGACAGGGAGACAGCTCACTGTCCTGTTCCAAGTAAGTCACTTTCACAACCCTGTTTCCACAGCAACGTTACATGAGAAGCAAGAATGCTACCAAAGATCCGTCAGGAAGGAAACCTAAAGAAAGACTGCTTCCAGGGCAGGAAGGCCTTTAGCACACACTCCTGGTTGCTCCCTACCACAAGGAAAAACTTCAGCTCCCAGGCAGGCACATTTCAGGGACAAACCTTAGTTTTCTGCAACACTCTTGGGGATTTTCTTACATCAAGAACTAGAAGCAATAGTAATGGCTTAAACCCATTACTTTTCCCTCAATCCAACTTTTTTCTCCTTCATATCAAATACCTCAAGAAGGTAGAAACACACGCACACATTCAGAGCATTGGCAGTACATTTAACTTGGAGCAGCAGGAAGGCATGCTTTCACATAGCCAGGAGAAACATACTATGAGACATATTTGAAAACATGCTTTTATACCAAGAAGTACTACATATATCTGAAATAAATCAATGTTACGCCTGCAGTTTTATGCACCTGACTGAATTAACCTGAAAGTCTTGTTCAATGCAGGTTTAACAAAGCATGTAAGTGATACACTACAAAAAGCAGAGAGTTTAAAAAGTAACACCAGCAAGAAAAAGAAGAATTTACCCACCTTCTCATGGCCCCTGGGACAGAATTATGTGTACTGTGTATTAGCAGACTGAAATAACACCAAGTCAAGACAGATAAAGAGAGCAAACACTCACCGACCATTGTCACGCCCCACGCCCCAGACTCTGATGCTCACGATGGGCTGCGAGTGCAGAACTGTGCGGTCCATGGGATCAATCAGGTTCAGCATGTCATTTTCCAGTATAAGGTACATGTCTTTGCCCTGCAATTCCACCCAAAGTACAATTACACAGTACATCACCCTCTCAAACTGGCTGGGCTCAAGGTGTTACATCTGTGCTGTTCAGCTTCATCTTTACTCAAAGTTTTGGTTTATTCCAAGAGCCAATGAAAAAAGTTCATATACTTCTGGTATGAAAAAGATCTAAGATGTTATCTTGCTGCTATATTTTTAAACAATCCCAATCACAAAAATCTTTGATGTCTTTTAAATGCAACTCATTCAGACCCAAACTACTGAGTTACTCAACAAATTATGTGTTTATCTATTTTTCAGTAAATTCTTCCAAATACATGAGAAGTCATGGTCTGTCTTACTACTAAAAGCTTACATATAATAATATATGTAATGTACACTAAATGTATACATTAGTAATATATACTAAAACCTGTACTTTTGAGGCACGGTTCCTTCCTTCAAAGTATTTTGTTTCCATAAAATTTAACCAATGGATTACGGGAACAGACAGCAATTTGCACATGTCAAAGGATTTATGGAATACTCTTTGAAGAAAGATTAAAGGGGAAAACCCAGCACTAAGACCTGAATGTGAATTCTGCTAGTGACTGTAGAATCCTGGAGGCAGGACTTCTCCCCGGTTCTTCTGGCATGTAAGAACAAGGACAATGCTTTTTTCTCTTATAGGAAACGAATTTAGAGACAATTTTCCTTTTGATGCTAATTCACAAATGTTCATCTTCCTCTTCTTGATAGCATTTGTAATAGGTCTGCTGCCTCTTCTATCACATGTAATATCCCTCTTCTTGGAGGCTGTATATATACTCTGCAGACCATGAGATCCCACAGAAATGATCCTGGAACTATTGCTGAGCAGTAAGACAAGCTCCTGCCAATCAGAAGGTGGAAGCTATCAGCTAAATATAGAGTAATTTGTTTCCCCTCTTGTGCCAGAATCTATACATGAACAGAAAGAATGGACAGGGTCTGAATCCCTACTGACTAATGTTTCAAAACTGACCTTTTTCTTCACCTCAGTGATACAGAAACCCTCTTCCCACTTGCTGACAGTGGCTCAAGTCTTAATGATGTCTAATTTTGTGTCTGTGTGAGAAAAACATTCATGTCACTGTCAGGGCTTTCTGCCACTGTTTGCAGGCAAGGCAGCAAGGGGCAGGCACTGCTCATCTTCTCTCCCAACCCCAGGTCTCCTAACGGATTCAAAGAGAAGCTGTGACACAGAGCTGGCAGTGCAAGTACCAAGAGGGATGTGGGAGAGATAGGCGACACCTGGTATGTGCAAAGCCAACACAAGCATGTTTTGCCTGATGGAAAAAGCACAACTGTGGCCAAGATGCAAGGCTGGATATATAGGCTGCTCCTGGAGAAGCAGAAACAGATGTAGCTGTGATAGTCATGCAAAAAAAAAAATGGGGCAAACCAGCAGCACTGAGCTGTTAGTGGCAGACAGAAAAAGAAATATCATAAAGAAAAAGAGGGAGAAATTTGCTTGGAGGTCAGAAGCAGTAAACAAATTGTGTGAAGAATGCAACCAAGTGTCATAAAAATTGCTTTCTGGGCCCATTTTCTACTTATATATTTGTTCCAGAAGGAAATTATTACAGGAAGGTAAAATCTGTTCATCATGCAAAATACACTGGGATTAGAGTAATGAGACTGAATCCAAATTAGCTGGAAAAAAATTGGAGAATGGGCAGATAAGCAACATAAGTCACAGGAAATTATCCTTGCAATGCTCAGGGGGATCACTTGTCCACAGCCAGAAGCAATATATTTTGCTGAATTTTGTTGCCTTATTATACAAAAGCTATTTTAGAGATGAAAACACTGCATAGGTCTAAAAGAAATTATTTAGACAGGCTGGGAGCTTGAACATGGGCTTTAATGTCTCAGACTGCTGAAGAGCTGCAGAGATCTGATGGTTTGAAATGAGGAAGAGGAAGAGCCATGCAGGGAAAGTGCATAAAGGAAAGAGAAGCTCAATCCCAGCAGTTTTTCTGGAAGTGTTAGAGGCTGCTGTATATAGGTCAATGGCAAGAACATATCTTTTTCATGTAAGTGGTATTGTAATGTACAGAAATGTAATTCATGGCAAAAGAGCAACACAAACAGATGAGTAGCATTTTTGTTTTTAGATTTTACAGAACAGTTCAAAATTTATAGGTAATTTCTTTTGGAGCAAAGGGCATGAAATCCCACATGAAATTCACTAACAAAGCTTCTTCAGGGTCAGGATTTTACCCAGGGTGTGGGAGTTTTTTGTGGTTTGTTCTGCAGTTTTTTAAACCATGAAAACTTGGGGCTACTCCTAACCCCAATTTCACTTTTGTTACATTCTAGCTAAAGTAAATCTTCAGGCAATCTTAAAACCCCTTCGTGCAGTCATCTAGCTTCATAATAGATTCCTGCTATAATTGCTCCATCTGATATGTCATGGTGGAGTACAATTTTTTCAGATTCCTCTCTAAAACATGACTCTTCTAATCATTCTTGAAGCCTTACATTGCAGGCAGGAAAATATGATTGGATGTAATGAACTCCTTTAGAATCAGAAAGACAGTTTACTTCAGGAGCTGCCTATTCAAACAGTGTCTCTATTGTTTTGTCAGGCTGACTTTTTTTTTTTTTAAATGAATAGCATTCTTAATTTAAACATCCATTCAAGAGGACCAAAACTTTTCACCAACTTGGCTTGAAAAACTGCAAGGGTTTCCAACAAAGAACAAGGGGACTGACATAGAGAAATAGAAAAAAAAGTGAACATTATCTCTTAAAACTAAACAAAAGCATATGAGCTCAAACTAAACAACATATTTCAAATTGATCAAAGTGCTGCCATCTGAAAAATGGATGAGGTTACACACATGTAAAGATATTGGGGTTTTTCTTCTCCTTGGGTCAGCAGTAAGTCCAAAGTCCATGACTTACACATATCTAATTGCTTGTCTAGCCATGTTATCTAAATAAAACTGTTCTCAGGTGTAAGAAAGAAAGGAAAACAGTATTACTCTGTTCATTTATATGTACAATATATATTTCTCACATATAACCCCTTCTGAAGTTATTTTAAATAGATAGAACACTATAAATGTGTTCCTTTAAACATAATTTTAATTTTTAAGGGCACTTTCTCCCAGTTGCTCCCCCGTAGTGTCTCGGCATTGCTGCGGTCATAGCCAAGACAGTGAACTCGAGCCACAGACTGCAACAATAACTTGGGAGACTGAATGTTATTTTTCCTGAAATTTATACTGAAATGTAGACAAGTCTTTCTTTTAATTTCTTTTTTGTTTGGCAGTGCCATTTCTCTTAGATCACACAAGGGAAGGTTACACCATTCACCCTTTTGTCACTTTTGTATTCAGATCTTGTGTGGCAAATCCACATTATTGTAACCCTTCAGAAAATACCTCAGAAGAGAGGTAGAAAATAAGATTTGGCAGAAGTTTAAGTTTTTCCATGAACAATCAAATAACAAAGATGTTTTACTGCGGTTTTGTCTCCTATGCCCTCTGTACATCCTACCTTTTCACTTCGGACCCCTCAACATCTTCCACTTCTTCATCTGTCCCCAGCACACCTATTTTCCACACCACAAAACCTCAAGCTCCCTTCAGTTTTCCCCAAGTTCCCACAGTGTTATCCTCTCTTTGCTGCCAACTCAGAAAGAAGCACAGAGCAACTGTGGTCCAGTCGATGAAGGCACACTGACCCTTCAGCAAACCAAAAAGAGGAAAGCTGGGCTCTCTCTTTTTCCCTCAGTGTGTGGGAATCTGGCATCCTTCAAAACTGCATGACACTGGTGCACAGATTCAAGAGTTATTGGAGAGGAGCCAACAGACAGACTAACGATATGTAATTAATTTCCTTCTGAAACACTGATAAGATAATCATCCGAAGATAAACCATCTGTCCCTCAGTTCAAATCTTCTCATACGTTTCAGAACCATGAAATGGAAACAAGCCATGCCAGTGTGGGTTTCCTTAAAGCCCTTTGTCATTGTGAAACCTTTCAAAATGCGGTTACAAAGCATCACATCCAAATCTCTGGTCAGGAGGACGACTTCTACTGAATTTCAACAGTTTGGTTTGTGTGTCCCCAGCACTGCCATTGCACAGGTGTGTACTAGCACAGATGTAACATGAAAGCGAGATCTTTGTGGCATCTGCTGTCCTGAGCAGTTTGGAACAAAAATGTCAACATTTTCCCTGAACCCTTTCATATATTGGGCAGTGCCAGGCTGAGGTAGTGAAATCCCAAACACAGAACATGGACATATTTGTCCACAGAATTGTTCCTTTGGGATGTTTTATGATGCAAGAGGGATGTTCCAAGAGGAGGAGAAGTTCACTCTGTTCTTACCTCTCCCCAAATGCCAACAGTGTCTCTGATGTCATTTTTACAGTAAGAGAGTTGTCTGATGCAATTGTTCACAGCAACACTGCTCTTTCCAGGAGCCAGATCTTCTTCTGCCATTTCTACCCAGCCCAGAGATCGCACAGCAAAGCACTATAAAGAAACCAAAAGGTATCTGTCAGACAACAGCAACCAGGTAGTTACAGTTAAAGGTCTCCATCTAGAACAGGAAGAAATTTAAGGTCTTGTAGATGGGTTTATGCTCAAAGATAAGTAAATGAAAATGTAATTTGTGAATGGCACAGTGAAAACATTCAAAGGAACAAAGAAGAATGCATGAATTGCCATGAAAGGTATCTGTGGAGGTAACAGTAATGCCTTTCAATAAAATACTTCTGTTAATATAAAGGAGGAAACAAGGCAGCAGTAAATATTAGGATGCACAAATACAAAAAAAAAAAAAAAGGAAAAAGCAGAACTATTGAGTAGAATTGAAATTTTAGCTAGGATCTAGAGCTCTAATTGAAAAGGAAGAAAACTGGATTATGTCTCTTGTGAGATACCCACTGTCTGGCTCTTAACCAGAAAATTACATTTTTTTGTGGATTATAGCAATCACTTCTATAGTAAGTTTACCTAAGGTAGCAAACAATAACTAATTCAAAGCTAAGAAAAAGATAAGCTAGCATAAGAGGAAAGCAGACTTTTTCTAGAAGAAATTTAAAATTACCTTTAAAATAAAAACTCTCTAATTATACATTTTTTAGCAGGAAGATGTTTAGCCAACCAGAGCACTCAGTTGGCAGAACAAGCCAAGGCAACATTATTTTGCACATATGGTACTTTATGCAAACAAAACAAAATGGAAGAAATTGAATGGCACCATCTCTACCCTACATCTTCTAAGGCAGAGACAAAAAAGTGTTAATTCTGAAAAAACACCAAAACCTGCTCATTTGCTCTCAGGCTTTATGGTGGGAGAAATACAGACATCACACTAAGTCAATAGGAGTTTGTCTATGAGACAAGACTCCTTCCAGAGCACGTTACAGGTGTCCCACTCTCAACTGCGGGTGCACCGCCAGCAGTGGGCACAACAGGCTTACTGCTGTACCTCCTCACCAGACATACCCAGTGCTTAAGATGGTCCCCAAAGGTTCAGCAGTAGGAGGCCAACACTCGTGGCTCAGCGCTGCTGCCTTGTGCCACACGGCTTTCTTTGCTGTCGGCAGCATCCTGCAGGGGCCCGGGAAAGCAGACAATGATCCTGGGAGCTGCAGGAAGGAAGGCAGCACCGGGGACTGCTGGGAGCCCTGCTGCCTCCAGCAGCACACTGCCACACGGGCACAGAGCCCAGCAGCTGCAATAGCAGCTCCATGCTGGAGTTACCAATCCTTCTTCTTAAGATGCAGTAAATAAATCAGCTTCAGAGTTCAAAAGCTGAATTCATTTGCCACCCTCTAAAACATGCTGTGAAATCAGTGAGGTGATCAAGCTCACACACCATCACTGGTGTGCCACTTGGGAACAACTGTCCTCAAAAAAAACCTACCCCAAAACACCAAGGTATTTTAAATATGCATGATATGTCAACTTCGGCAAACTAAGGGATGAATAAAATTCACCATAAGGGTGAATTCATAAGGGATGAATAAAATTTGGATAAAAAGATTAATGAGTTTCTCCCTCCCTTTAAAACTTCTCCTTCAGCCTTCTTTCAGTTTGCACAATGCACTCATCCAGGCTCACTTTGCCAAGCAGGAAACCCAGCCTAAGAAACTGCCTTCTGTACCTCTGGTACCCACTCCAACGAGTCACTAGTGATGCATCTCATCTCATCTCATCTCATCTCATCTCATCTCATCTCATCTCATCTCATCTCATCTCATCTCAGGTACCAGACAGCAAATACACTCTGCAATTGTGTAAAACTCTTTAGTGAGTGTAGGTAAAAAAATTAAAGCCTTTCACGCCTCCAGCTTTTTTGTGGATTTTTTTTTTCTTTTTTTTTGCTTTGCAGACATGGGAATCAACATGCAAATTCTCCCACGCTGCTGCTTCCTGACCCAGCTCTGCTGGAAACCCACAAAAGTGCTGACTTTCAATTCTCAAAAGCCATGAAGGAGAAGGTGAAAGAGGAGACAAAGGAGGGGTCAATACTCAGGGGTGCTCTTCACTTCAGGGCTACACAAGATACTAAAAAAAACATTTTTTAGCAATTAGTAAGGTGGTCTAATCTTAAGATTGCAGAATTGTTTCAGGCACATCAGATACTCATGAATCTTGCTAAAAGTGCTGCTATACCCACTGGGGTATTAAATATTTATCTTTGCAAGCTTTAAAAATAGTCATTTTTTCTTACCAGAAGAAAGGGGTTTTTTTACAAGTATTTAAATATTAAATTGAATAGCAGAATACTAGCAGAGAGAAATATTTTCTAAATCATAAGAGAGGTGAAGAACTAAATATATACAATAAGCATACTGTTTCCTCATTGCTCTTCACATCTCAACCACATCTGCAATTTGTTAGCTGCTCTCTGAACATAAGGATAAATACAGAATCACAGAATGCTTTGGGTTGGAACAGACCTAAAAGATTATCTAGTTCCAATCCCATGCTGTGGGCAGGGACACCTTTCACCAGACCAGATTGCTCAGAGGCCCATACAACCTATACAGCCCTTGCACTGAACAGAGTGTCCCTTAAGAAGGCCAAAAATTATGAAAGACTATCAGTTCAACATGACAGCAGGTAAATCTCTTATAGTAAAGATGGTGAACTGTTTTGCTATTTTTCTCCTGGCCTTTTTAAATTCTATGTTTCAAATGCTCCAGTGGCAGCATCCACTGTATTTATTCAGCTCACTGTCATAACAGTACAGAATGCAACTCTTGTCTACCTCACATATTGCCCTCCATGCGAAGGACCTGGCTTCCTTCCCTGCTTCTATTCCCTCTTGGTGCTTTCAAGTGAGGTAGACATGAGAAAGTCCTTGGCTTCTGGCACCTGACAAGCTTTTGTTTGTGTATTTCACAATAAGCCCTTACCATAACCCAAACAAAATGCTTCAGAACAACTTCATGAAAACAAACCAATTTCCCAAAGACTTGCTGCAAACAAAAACCTCTCAACAAACCCTAAAAAGACTCAACATGCTACTCACAAGGGAATGCATGTACCTGAGTACATATATAAAAGTAACTTTCTTTTGCTCAAAATACACCTGAAGCCCAAAAAACTTCATATTTTTTGGTTAACTGAATACATATGCTGATGTGACTCAGAAGTCATGGCTGACCTTCACATAGATTTTCATAACTAGAAAACAGGAGCACTCAATAACATGTGACACATACCAGGGTCCACTCAGTATCAGTATAAGAGAACTATATAAACACACACCTGTGGAGTGGGAGAGGTAGAAGTCTGAGCATGCATGCCTGCACATCTGTCTTCTCTGCATATTGCCAGCAGCTGGATTATAAGAGATCCACTTCATGTTTTATTGTTGGTTGCTTTTTTCCTCCTTCATTATTTGACTTAGAGGTCTCTTTAAAACAAACGAGCACAAAACCCAGCAGAAACCAACCACCTAGTGTCTCCAGTCAGATATGACCTAATTTTTAGACCATGGCTGGCTGAGTTAGGTGTGACAGCAGAATTGCTTAGTACTCTAACACATTAACACAGCATCATGGTTCTCTGCCTCCCACCAGTGATACTGACAAGCCAAGAGACAAAGTACTTCCTTTGACCTGAAAGAGCTTTGCTAATGCACTCTCTTTTCTTCTGGAACTAACACATAGAGGCAAACCAAGCCAAGCTAAAAAACAGAGTGTAGCTCTTCTTCACTGAGAGTCTATCAGCTCAGTAAAACAATCATTCCTAGTAATGCCAGTGTGTTAAGCACCTCTACTTGAGGCTTGCAGACAATTAGTGGCAATTAATAATCATTGGCCTGTCATAATTTCAAAGTAATCCCAATGCCAACTTTTGGCTTATGGTAGTCTGCCTAAGTTCTTTTCTCTCTTAGAGAAGGTTTCTGTGCCTGGTCAGGCTGTCTGCTTGCCCCCAGACTCTTTTCAAGAGCTGGCAAAATAAAAGAGGTTTGAAGAAAAACAAAAGAAGTTGATAAATACAGCAGGATGAAAGATACTTAGGAATTGTATACTGTGTTTGGAACACTGCTGTTTGGGACCGGGAAGATAAAGATACTATCACAAACACTTCATGGCTGAGAGAAGTGAATGAAAAAATGTCACATAAACCATGGTATGTCAATAATGTTGTATTTTTATCTTGACTAGAGACTTCACATTTCCTGCCTGGCTATACAGGACATTGTGCAAAGAAATTGCACAGAGGAAAAAAATCCACCTTATCACACACTACTCCATGAAAAGACAGGTCAACAAAAATGAAAACACAAGTATCGCTGCTTGGTTTTACAGTTCTGGGGAACCTATGTTCACGTAGTTGCAAATCCAATTAATGTTTCAGGGTTAATGATCTGTAACCTAAGAACCCAAACTCATAAATGCTGTAATCTGAACTCTGTATAGAGCTGTAAACCTCTCTTGCAGTGCAGTTCGGATCCAAAACATTGCTTAAAGCTGGGGAACTTTAGGACTGAAGAAATGAACAAACCACGGAGCACACTTTTGCTCTTTGGCATTACAAACCCTTCACCACAGGGCAGGGTTCTGCTCTGCAGCACCTTTTCCAAGAGGAACCCTGGAAGGAGCTTTGGCAGGGACACAGAACCGTGACGATGTGTTCTACCCATAAGCAAATGCACACTCTAGCTGTTGTCTCATGCAGTGCTAAGCATGTAGCATTAAAGAGAATAAAAATAAAATAATTGAGAAAAACAAAGCCAATACAATCCCCTGCTAAAAAGAGGACAAGAGATCGAGTGCACATGACTGATGGCAGGGTAGTATTGGAAACTGGATGGATCATAAAGGCATGGGTAGAAAAGATCCCACTATAGGCTGAAAATTAATTAGAACATCAGTTTGAGAACAACAAACTAATGTATATTACAAGACCACGGACAGATTGCTTCTCATATCGCACAGCTGTTGGCAGCCACTATGAACACATCTTCATTAAGAGTATGTTTGCCTTGATGCTTTAAATCCGTGCTACTTATTTCTTCCCTACTTCCAAGCCCACAGGACTTGGGACTTGGTTTTGAGCAGTTTCCCTTTGTTTCCTTTTATATTTTTCCTTTTTAAAGGTTATATCTGCCTGCAGACATACGTAAATCACTACAATATTTAATAAGGCCTTTTATCACAGACCACTGAGCAGGTTTGTGCCCGAGACACAGCATGTAGGTCACATAATTAACCATTTATTATGCAGCCAAATCTTTGAAATTTCACTTGCATTTTCTTTGATGGTGTGAAAATAAAAAAAACCTAGTGCGTTATTTTATGCTTTGGAAGATCAAGTATCATAACATATTATCTTTCTATTCTGAGAAGGAAATGAGGAAGAAGTATGTTCCAGTATATTTGTCTGCTACATAGCAAGAAAGATTACATTGATTCCGGATGAAAATATTGGAGAAGATCAAAGATAGACTAACAAGAGAATAGAAAGAACTTAGGCAATTAATGAACAAGCACTTTCATTTAATTGACACGAAGAGACTGCAGTGCATCTACTGTCTCAAAGAAATACTGACAGATGTCACATAAAAGTTCTTAGCTACAAAGAATTCAAAATGCATAATCAAAAACATACTAATAAGTCTTTGCAACATTTCCAGCTTCCTGTTGCAGTTCATCTTGTATTACTTAAATTACTGAAAATACACATGAAATAAAAAAATAAGCACAGAAATATTCAGGTCACAACAGAATTCAGAAATCACTAATAAATGCTATTTCAGGCAGATTATTATAAACTAAACTTCCATAGAATTAAATATGGGGGCTTTACAAATACTGTAAAACAACATTTATAATAAATTACTTCTTTAGAGGAGGTCAATATTAAATTTTCTGCTCTCAGAGTCCTTTACTCATTCTCCAAGTCACTACAGTCTCATTTCTTCCAGACTTGCAGACTTCAATGTGTAGGATGACAAAAGTCCCTCTCTTGTTTTGAGCTTAATACTTCTGTCTCAGTGGTTCCCCCAGCCTACAGCCAGAGGTCAAATCTGCTCTATCAAGGCAAGAAAATGTTGCATAACATTGTGCTGGTCCAAGATTTTTTTTAAATCCCAATTTCATTATTGTGTTTCTGAATCAAGTGAAAATCTAGTCATTTGAGCTAAAAATAGAATGAACACTACTATTCTCTACTAACACCCCTTTCTGAAGAAGAAATTAAAATCACCTTATTCTTTTCTCCAGTCTTCTCAGCAAGAACAGGTTTTCACTGTAGATGCTTTACAGACACCTTGACTTCAGATCCTAAAGGGATGGGTTTATACACTTTGCTTTGAGCTGAGGGTGGTTTGGGCTTCCCCATTTAAGAACAGGCAACCATATTTTTCACTAGAAGCTAATAAAGGATGTTCAAATTCGAGTGTATCTTGCAGAGTAACTGAACTGTTAGGGTAATTCAAGCAGATTTCACTACTCTGCAACACACAAACATGACCCCAACAGACACACACATATGCTTTGTCAGTAGAGACAAGCCCTGCAGGCGTTTACAGAGCATAAAGAATGTGTGCATTC
This sequence comes from Coloeus monedula, assembly GCF_965178545.1. Classification (NCBI taxonomy): domain Eukaryota; kingdom Metazoa; phylum Chordata; class Aves; order Passeriformes; family Corvidae; genus Coloeus; species Coloeus monedula. Next base: position 51,512,866 of record NC_138785.1, on the reverse strand, counting down.
GTTTCTTTAAAACTAATGCTCTGCACTCGTTAACTTTAACCTTAAATGCTGTATTTTCCCCCAGTAGGCTCTTCTTTGGGATGACAGATATAAGTGGTTCTAATGCCATCAGCAGTACTTTACTTAGTATTGTGGTGCATAATTTCAAAGGGAATATGCATGACGTCCAAATTTTAAAAAAACCCATCAAAACCCACAAACAAACAAAACCCCTGAAGAGCTCCCAACCTTTAAGTGAACCCTTGACCTTACTGAATCACTGGAGAAAAACCTTCCAGCTCCTCTAAAGTCAGAATTTTGTCTCTTTAGAAGCAACATTACTACAAGCAATTTGATTTCTGCAGAAGTTATGTTTACAACAGGACCCAAAATCAATGAAGTTAAATCGCTATTGATCAAGTCCCACTTTTCAAAAAAAGACTCAAATAAGCACAAATCCATAGTCCAGAAATCTTAAGCCCAGGTGGACCTCCCACATTTGAGGACCCATTTACTGTCGCACTGTCTCCTTGGAGGAGATGGAAGCACCATGGAGTCAGCATCTTCAAGCACATGGAATAATGCATAACTGTGCAACATGGCACTATGATGTATGGCACATCTCATGCTTTTACATCTCTTAAGAGATAAATATTATCCCTTTTCTCTTGGATGAAATGCAGAAAATTTTGACAAGGAAAACTTCTCATTTTTTAAAGTGAAATTTAGAAGTAGAACTAAAAATAAATATACATGCTGGGTAGAGCTATCTAAATATTGCCCTGTCATTCAACACAATGTTCCATTTTAACTGATTTTTAAAAGAACTTCCTCCATAAATGTACCTTTCAGCAAGTCCACAATGGACAAATAACTCACCAAATTTGTATCACGCTGGTTTCAAAATGTGCATGTGCAATATATAACATAAATAAATATACATATTTATATATACATATAAATACAAACAGCACCTTTTTCCATTGAAAATCTATGCCATGAAACGGTAAGCACTTTAACATTTCAAACTAGAACAACCTATTTCACTGAGCTGCCCTACACTGGCAAGCTAATGTAAATAATTGAAGAGAAATACAAAAATATCTGTGAGTTCATTTTGTAACAATACGAGGAACAGACATTCAAGAAGCAATTCACACGCAACAGGCCAATCTAAAGCTGAAGCTGACAGAGGCTACATAAATTGTTTCAGAGGTGGAATGGTCAGTCTCAAGTGGGGAATATGATGGGTTGCAAGCTGTGATTACCTCTGCACTGTGTTAGCAGAGATGCTGGTGAGCTGACAGCAGACCAGACCTCTGCTGGTGGGAGGTCTGCCAGCAATATCAGCCCAGGCTGCGCTAAACTGGGAGGTGCTTGCTGACAGAATCCATTGGTCTGCAGAACAGCTACAGAAACTTTTTGTCTGTGGCACATGAGTATGATGAACTGCTGCTTCTCCCAGTTTCTGTCCATTCCTGAGGGTTCCTTCATCAATTTCACACAAAGTACTGCTGGACCACGAAAAGTTTACTGTGTTGCACCATAAAACAGTGAAGAAATTGTGATTAAAAACTATAAAAAATAAGCAACATTAAAATATTAAAAAGTGAAGAGTCTTATAATAAAAAAAAAAAAAATTGCTTAGCGCAGCAGCCTGGGGTTTTTTGTATTCTACTGAACCACCACAGTTTATTAAATGGCTGTGTACAGCAAGATGCTGTACACAAACTCCAGCCAAGAAAAACTGGACTGTGCACTTCCATGAGAAAAGTACTGAAGATGATACTGGCACTTTGACCTAGTGAAGCAATAGCAACTGCCACCACTGGAAGAAACAGCATCATTAAAAAAAAGAATTAAAATACGTATATTCATGTTTTCTCAAACACAGCCAGCACTTCCCGGTAGAGAAGCTACAATTTTAAGAGCACTGTTTCCCTTTGGAAATGGTGTCCCATGCCTCAGAGGCTACAGCAGTGCATTGGGTGTTCCACAGTTGCAATTTCAGAGGCAAGGCTGCCTCCAGTGCTGCCTCACCTGACTGAGCCAGGCAAAGCAACCAGGGAAGCTGCCTCCCCACAAGGACAGTGGTCACTGGCATGCACCTAAACTGCCAACAAAACCTGGCATTCATGGCAAGGGTAGGAATTGTTCCAAGGGCAAAGCATGACCCACACAGCTCCCATCTGCATCATTCAACCTCCTGTAATTCACTTGGCATCTGTCTTACTACCCCAACAATGATTCTGGTCAACACACCTGTGGCAGACAAAGCCACTGTCAATACTGGAACTTTACAGGCCATGAAGATACTCTGTTTTGATTTGAAACAGAGGTGTTCCTATGTTTTATCTTCTCTTTCCCAATCCTGCAGAAATCTCACAGCCCATACGCTGTACATTTTGTACAGTGTATCTTAGTAAAGAAAATCCTGATAATGCCTCCAAACTCAAGATGTAATTCTTGCATTACGAACTTGGAAACTAATGGTAAATTTTCAAGCATTTTCCATTCTCTTTCACATGAGGAATAGCTTTGCGATGTGTTTTTCTAAGGAAGACTATAAGTAAAATCTCTCCTCTACATCCCTCCTACTCTTTAGGCACTCCTGTCCTGATCCTGCATGTTAGGTTCACAGCTAATTAGATCCCAGAGATATATGGGATTCCTAGGAGTGAAAGACGTGTAATATTTTGGAGGATCTCAATTATAATCTTGAATGGCTTGAGAAATTAAGCTACATTATCCCAGATATTTATACTTTACATATAATACAACAAAAAAACCATAGTGTAACTCTGTGTGCCCTTATAAAGTAAATCCATGAGATTTGGGAAAATGCTACATCCTCCTCTGCCCTGAACTCATCTTCATATTTGATTAAACAAGACTCCATTTAGGAACACGGTGGAAGCAAATATCCTCTAGATGGAAATCTGTATTATGATGTACATCACATCCTGACATTAGCATTTTTTACCTAATGACACAACAGATGTTAATAATAACATCATTCACAGAGATAAAGAACAAGCAAACACATTGTCTGAAAGGTCTAATGAGCAACATGAAAAAAATGATTTAAAAAAAATAAATCATTGAGGATATATATTTTAGTGCTTTCGTTGGCTATTTCTAAATCTGCTTTTGAAGCAGACCATTTTTAAGCACCTGCATCATCTACCTGCATCATATCTATAGATGGGAGGGTGCCTTCATGCTGCTAATGGCAAACAGCCAAATTCAGAAACAACAAACCAGTTTAGAAACAGCCATCCCCATCACTCACCATTGCTACCCAGGAGCTGCAAAGGTGGAATGGCGAATTACACCTGAATCAGTTGGTCAGTAAGACTAGTCAAGGCAGATAAACCCCCCACAAAAACCAGAATCTTGAAATTAATACATGGGATTATATACTGCGGTTCCCTTGTAAGAGTAAAGGAATGGGTACAAGATTTTTCTAGTGCTATTTCCTAGGGAATGAAAACAAAAGATTGTTTTGAAAGAAACAAAGTCCTAATCCAAAAAACAAGCCAAAATACAATTTTGGCAGAAAAACTGTTGAAGATACCCTATTTCTCTTTTAGATTTAATCTACTTTTGTAAAGAGGCTTAAGATGGAATAAACTCCTCAAATTTAATTGATTGAAATTAATTTAATTGAGGCTTTCTGCAGCATTTCATGAGTTCATGAGAAGACTGTAATGCAGCCTGAGGTAGACTGCTGGGAAATGCTGAATACTCCCTGCTGGCACCAAGAATTTTAGAAGCTACTCTGACTGTAAGAAAAGATTATGTACTTCTTTTCAGTGAAACGAATCCTTTCTTGGGATTGCTGGACATGGCAAAAGCTCCTCTCAGGTTAAGTCTTTTCTTGGATCAGAAATCAGATTCATGTCCAGCCCCAAGGATACATGCTGATCCTGTGTCTAGGCAGGGTATTTGCTTCTGGAAAAGACCAGAAAGAAGCAACTATACAATGCCTCCAAAATACATATACCTGCTTCCATAGTAAGAAAAGCAGCCAAGATATGGATATTACATCTTTGGGGGCACATAGTATTTTGTAAAATTATTCTGATAGTTCTATTTACAGGCCACTTTCACAACAGCCACAAGTCAAGTTGCCAAAGGCCAACTGGTTAAACTCTAAAGCCTAGCTAATCCATAGGAATTCATCACCAATTCACTTTCCATGTCTCCAACTGTGTTTTCATTCACCTACAGGTGAATCACTAAATATAAATATCTGCTATGAGCATCTCCTGATGCTCTCTCTTGGAAATAGTCTCATTCTCTTCCTTTGAGATCCAGAGCATTTATTGGTTTCTAAAGTAGAAAACAGTCTTTTGGAGTAAATGCCTAGTACTTCCACAGGTTTAAATACATTCTGCCCGTTCTTAGATAATTCTATATAGCTGAAACTACTCTAAAATGGTGAGAAGGCTGGAAAAGTGAAGCTTTGCTGAGCAGACTAATGTGGACAGGGAATTTGAAAATCCATGCTTGAAGAGAAAAGGAGAGAATAAAGGCATGTCCAAATGTCAGGCCAAACAGGCCAATCTGGAAAAGGTTTTGGAGAAAATGAGTCACACGGGCTTTCCATTTTCCATCCACTCCTAGGGACAATGACAGGTGTCCCAGAAGGTTCCATTTCTCTGTATGGCCATAAGGAAAAAATTTAGCACCTTCCTATGTTTTTACATAGGGATGTTGTATTTTATAACAATGAAAAAAAAGACAACTCAGAAGAATTTACAGTCTGGGACTGGTAAAAGCATCTTTTGCCTTCCTTGAAACACAATTAGGAAGGCACACATTGCTCTATAAATTAACCAGGAAGGTTACGATCCGTCTCCTGGGAAGCACCAATTCAAAACTCATTTCTAGTTGTGCATGTTTCACATGCAGAATTAGGATCCTCATCAAGCGCAATGAGCCATCTCTTCAAGAAATTTCTACCAAAATAAATTGCTGAAATCAAGAAGCTGGATGTAATAACTCTCCTCTTTCCACTTCTCCTTTATGACCTTCTGCAGACAACCTAACCGAGACACCACAGATATGAAACTATGAACTGCATCTTCAGCACATGATACATAGAGAAACATTTGTTCTTTCCTGACAGTTGTGAATGCTTAAATGTGTTGCTGTATAAGTCACTTTTCTTACAAAAATTACATGAATTATACTACATGCTTTTACCAAAACAAGCATTTCTGCAGTGCTTCAATCTTTGCAGAACTTGACACTCACTCAGGAAGACAACTACTACAGCTTTCCACAAGGTGGCACGGTTCCCTTTGCTGAAATACAGCATTAAACGTGCCATAGAGAAGCTGTTTTCTTCCACAAATGTACTGGTCAATGTCATAAATAGGTTTAAATAGGTTTAAGATCTCTAACATACCTCTAAAAAAGTTCATTTTACCAAATTCTTCCAATAGATAGTTTAATGAGTTAAAGAAAGCTTCCTTCTCTTACGATGAAATGAAAAAATATCAGGGCTTGCTGCCACAGAAAAGCAAGCTTCAATCAAAGATAGTTAAGGCACATAATATGGCAGGGGAGAGCCTAAAGGGCTAAAAATATCTGATTTTTCCAAGTCATCAGTTTCAAATCCTATCAAACTTCTTTCAGTCTCTCAATATTTGGGGTAACATGGACTAGCAAGGAGTCCACCTAGCCCAACTCCTTCCCATCCATGTGAGAAATAAAGATCCCAGAGCATTTTCCACAGGTGAAGATTATCCCTGCTGTTTCTGGACCACTTCCCATTCCTGTGACATATGGCCATACTTGGGGCAGAGGCAGATGCAGTGAACAGCTCTGCCCCAGCCTCTCCTGCTGCATATCAACATCAGCACTGCTGAGCTTCACCTGCAGGACCCCACATATGGTTATTCCTGCCCCTGCACAGCATCTGCACTGGGCAGAAATCAGGTAAGGTGCTTTGACTCAAGTGATTTTAAAAAAGTCAAAAACATGTCCAGTTTCTCGTCTATTTCTTGTCTTGCTCCTCTCAATCACTTCTGTGAATGTTTTGGTGCTCAGTTTTGGTTACCCATTTAAGCATTATCAGCATAGTTTTGCCTGAACTGGAAAAACAGGACTAGTTGTGATAGACATCTCACACACACCAGATAGGTACCTGTTCCATGAACATTGAAGTTTAAACAGCAAATGAGACAGGGAAGGGAGATCATGACACAAATTATTTGTCCACAAAACTACTGCCGTGGTCCTCCATGCCGGAAGGACTCAAAAAATACTCAGTGCAAATCACCTGGTAAAGTCATAGACATATCAAAATGCTGCCTCCCTACAAAGCTTTCCATACTATAAGGTTTATCATGAAAGGAACACCTCTGTCGTTCTCAGGACTGGAACCTAATGCTCCTTACTGTTTCAACTCCATTTACTGTGCTCAGAATTTAGTGCTTGTCACTGTAATGAACACAGCTGAAACCCTTGCTTTGAAACTACCAGCAGGCCAAGCAAAGTACAACTATTTACATCTGATTCAAACATCACAAGCCAAATAATCAAGATGACAAAGAAAATTAAGTGCCCTGATCAGTCTGTTTTCTCTCTTAAAATATATCATTAATGCTATTAAAATTATCAACTCTGTTACACACATAATTGTTCCTGGAAATAAGTAGTTTCTGATCCTGTCAGCTGCTGCAGCTGTATGGCACAGCCAAAACACTTATTTAAATTACTTGGATTTCCAATTATAAAGATTCATATACACCCTTAATAATGGATGCAAGCACAAGGCAAAACGATCAAGAAGACAAATCTGGAGATAGATATGCAAGCATTCAAAACTTTCTACTGCTTCTTTCTCCTCAAAACTCTTGGATTACAACAGCAAAAGCTTTGATTTTATTATGCTGCTTCATCACATAATGGTTTAATTTTTCCCTATGAACTGCATTCTCCAAGTAGGCTGCATTCTCTCTTCTAAAACATGAAATTTCTTGTTCTAAATTGTAACCTACTTGTTAGTAGCTGTGAGCTGAAGCAGACACATAAAAAAGGAAGAGTACTTTAAAAAGGGACAAACTTGAAATAAAGAGCAAATTCTGTCACTGAATGCCCCCAGAAGCCATCCAGGCATAAAAAACACCAGAGCCCTGTCTCACACAGACACTCAGTTGTGCAAGAAGATAGTTATTACAGTTGGACAGTAGAATCTTGAGCTCTAAAATCCAATTTCCCGGCTTATGTGATTTTAAAATAAGTCACACTTTCCTCACCCAACTGAATGAAGCTTTAAATCTGCAACTTCCTTTGATGGAATTAGTCTTGCATGGTCAATACCCATTGTGTCAAGAGGAGGGGTACACTTAATTTCAAGGAGACATTCTGCACCTTGCAAGTTTATTCTTACAACTGCTAGATTTTTAATTGTTATAGTGTTGTGGCTCTTCATACAGACCTTGGCTTCTGGATCACTGTTGATGCTACAAGAATCATCATCATCAGATTGTGGACCATTTCTGTGACATAAAAAAAAAAAGGACAAAATCAGTCTTAAAATCATATGAAAATTACAGCACAACACAAAACAGAGCTGGTCATTCCACTGAGACTTGTGAAGTCATTGTACCTGAGCTTCAAAGAGGCATAGCGTAATGTTGCTCCTTCAAACTCTTTCAGACTTGGGTCTGGGTTCACAGTGGCTGCATGCAGGTCCTAGAGACAGAGGCAGTGCTATCAGTATAGTTTTAATACTATTATAATAGTATTAAGTACACCATCATGTTAATTCTTATCTCAAAGGGAAATTAAATCCTCCCTGCAAAGAAGCGATAGTGTTTCTGGCTGAAGTTGAAAAGAGGCATGCATATATATATATATATATATATATTTCTCAAGCTGCATTTCATTCAGTGCAGGCATCTTATTTGTTACATCATGGCAGTTGCTCTGCTAGTTTAGATTGAATCCATTCCAAGTGGAAAGATCAGAAAAGGCAACATGTTTGTGAGCTAGACATCCCTAGCAGTACCCCCAGTCACTTTGGCCTATGTTATGAATGACATTCATGGAAAAATAAAAGGGGAAAAAACAGCCACTGCCATGCAAAAAACAAGGGTAATAGTAGTAAAGGTTCTAAAATCTGACAATATACTTGCCTTCCAAATGTCACTATTAATCTTTCCCCCATTCAGTACAGCAAAATCACTCCATGGCTGTTTCTAGACACATAATTATTCACACAGGAAGAAGCACATTGATTAAAAAAAAAAAAAAAAAAAAGAAAAAAGAAAAAGAAAAAAAAACACAAGACACTGTTGTTAGCATTGATATTTACAGGATGGGTTAGGGAACAGATCACCTCAAACTTCAACTACTTACTCCTCTATACCATGGCATTTGGAGGAAAGGAGAGAGAAGACATGCCTCTAACAGTTACTTACCAAAACAAATGATTGAAACAAGGAAAGTTAATATAAATTAGGAACAGACAATGAAATTACTCTTTAACTATGATCTTAAAAGCAAGCAAAATGAATTTGAATATGAATGTTGGCCACAGCTGCTACAGTCTTTGATAAATAGCAATTAAGGGGAAACATTAGGATTTCCTAATGGCACTTTTGTTAAAAGACCCTAACAGTACTGGAACTAGAAATACTGAAACACAAAAAATATATACAAGGATAAGATACATACAAGGTAAAAATCAATTATTTCTAGAGAGAAAGCACAAGAAAAGGGCAAGGAAGGGAAGGAGAATTAGTATGGAGTGCAGAGATTTCTTGCTGAAAAAGTAGTTTTGAAGTCTAGCAGCTTTTTTAAAAAACAACCCCAAACCAAACAAAGCACCCACCCTCTCATTCTCCATTCAAGTTTCTCAAAAATTTTCAGAGGTGTTCACTGGTACAATCAAGCAAGCACCATTGTGTTTAGCACTAAGCAACCTGAGGTTCAGGCTTTTCTGTAAAGCTTGAGAGGAACAACTGATGTTGGAGTACATCTGTCCTCTGTCTCACCAGGAAAGAATTCCCACTGTCCTCAACAAAAGCCAGGAGATTTGATTGCTGGGAGACCTCTTTATAGCTTCACCAAGTCAAGAATTCCTGAAATTAATTCCCCTTTCAAGATGAGCTCAGCTGGGCAGTCCAGCTCAGCCCCAAGGTGAAGTGGTACCCACTAATACGACCCAATGCATTCATCTGCAGGGTGGACTTCTCACCCTGGAAGCATTCTCAGTATATCCCCACTGGAGCAATTATTTTGTGAGAAGCAACTCCCAGGAGTAACCCTTTCCTAACATGCCTTTGAATTAATTGAGTTGTTACCTTTTCCTACCAAGCTCCTTCTCTTTAATTATTAGCTGCTAGTGGTTATGTTACCTACAGAAGAACTTCTAGAGGTGATCAAGGCCTGGGATGAGTTAGGCTATAAGAAGACACAACTACCATCACCAAATTCTGCTATGATCTCAAAGAAGGTCTTATTGAAACTTAAACACTACAGCTTTTTCTCTGCACAGGGAAGTGGGAGAGGTAGCAAAATTTCTAAAATTTGGTAGAGAATGTTACAAAAGACAAGGATTCAAAAAGGAAGTAATTTGACAACACACAAGAGGAGACTGATCTAAAACTAAGTCAAATTTAAACACCTGTGCAAAACCAAAATACATTTTCATGCTTTTGAGGGGGAGGAAGGGAAGGAATGTTACAGGTTATTCATATTTAGCATTTATTAGCATTTTTGTTAAATCAGCAGGATTTTCGCATAATGCTTAACCCATAATTGCTTTGGATTAAAATTGATTTATTATCTTGTGAAAGAAAAATTGCCTTGCAGCGTGTGTAAAAGTATGACATTTTCACATTAGTTTCCTTTTTAAAACACTTTTTGCCGTTTCTATGCATTACAGCATCATTCCTCCCTGCCCATTTTTTAAAATTCTCTGTTCAACAGTAGTAAATGTTTTTCTTTATGCTAAATATCCAGAGTAAGCTACAACATAAAAATGGCTGACTTGATCTGTTCTTTGTTGACTGCCCTCAGCTGTGAGCCACATTCTACCAAACGAAGCAAAGCTTCTGTATATTACATCATTTAAGAGACAGGGACACAATAAAATAAAATGAAAAAAAAAAAGGAGGAAACAAGACAAAGGGTAAAAAGGTTTTACTCTGGGGGAAAAAAAAGGTGTTTCTAAATGTTTGTTTGACAAACTCAAAACCTGAAAGAGCCCAAATAAACTCATTTGAAGACTGGCACATGATGCTTCACAGACAACTATGACTTAGATAAAGTATTTTTATGGACTCACAGAAGCTGCTGGTTCAGATACGAAATGCTACCCATGCCAATCCTCAGTCCTAGATTATACTATTTCATCTGCCTAAAACATGTATATCCCCCAGCCTTTTCAGAATGAAGCAATACAAATCCAGCATGGGGGAATGAGCTGAACCAGCCCTCTCAAAACACATTATCTTGAAGCACAGGCTTCAACCAATGAGGGAAGCAGCAGTACACAGCTCACACATGGGTCCAGCTTGGAAGGAGAAGCTCTTCACCACAAGTGACACTGCCCATGGTAGTGCTGGGATAAAGGCATTTGGGAGTCCCTATTCTAGACTGAATTCCAAATCTTCTGTGAAGTGTCAGATTGACCTTATCACAGACACCCATATTACTCTTTCCCAGGGAGGGAAAGAAGGAGCACTTGGGTATGCAGCAGAGCAGTGAACAAGAATCAAAACAAGTATTGCCTGCCAGTGACTTGGAGATGATACAGTGCTGGCAGATACCAATTGCAGAGAGACTAAAAACCAAAAATTCATGATAGCTGACACTGTCAAAATTATTTCATTATCTACCCCTATCTCTTAAACACACACTATGACTTATTTCTCTCTCACTGCTGCTCTGCACTGGGGTTCTGCTCAGAACCAGCTGAATCACAAAGGATTCTTCATTCAGTTCCTTTTAATAAAGCTTGGCATCTGTGCTTTTGAGAAATGCAAGGCTTTTCCTAACAGTTCCCACTATAACTCCAGCTATGCCTGTTCATTGTAGCTGTTTCAGTATTTGGAAGTGGACAAAATCCTGAGCCCAGTTCATGCTCCTGTTTTGAACTCCAGTACAGTAAGTCTGCCGGTACTGTATTGGAATGCTATCTTAATAACCACTGAGTCAAAAAGCCAGTACGGCTTCAATAACTGTAAGATGCTTATCAATGACTGCAGAAACCTACAAAAAGCAAGTTCTTTTGCCTATACCTCCAACTAAAATAACTACATGATACCATACTAATACGAATTTTGGGGATGTGCTTATTTTCTGTATCACCCTTTACAGCACACTATATGGTCTTGGTGCTGCCATAGAAAAGTCTATGCATAAATCTTTGCTGGAACAAATTCCTTCCTGAATTAGAACTGCCACATCAAAACTTAGATGAGCCTACTATGTACTCACATACATGTATGTCTTGCTTAATACACCTATACTGCATTAAAATCTATGTTATTGTACTTCATGCATTTTGTACTCTCATGCTGCTGCTGAGAATTAATGATTATTATTTATAAACACAAACTATATTTCATTTAAAGCAAACAGAATTGTGAAAGGTTAAAAATACACCTAATACATTACCAGCAAGTCTGAAATATTAATTGTGAAGACATTTTAAACAGAAGTAGAAAAATATTTCAAATGAAAATACGCCATTTTTCCTCTGCAGTTTACCAACCATACTGATTTCTGTGTTTACGTGAAAACCATCTATAACTTCTATATAACCATCTATAACTAATAAAAACCCCATTCTCTACACTCTAGAGTAAGAAAAGTAATAATGGTAAAGTTATATCCTTCACATGTACATTATAGGAATTTATCCTAGAAGCATGTGCAGCACTTTACATTCAGCATTTCTGAATTTTTTCTTGTTTTCTACCAGAATAACAGTTATAGTAACAGTTACAGTTTTTTCTCCATGAATCCTCTCAGAAATTACTTCCAGCATGCCTGGTGCACAGTATGAGAGCTTGACTGATGTAAACCATAACTGAAATGTTGTGGTCAAGTTTGCAGACCTTATGAGTAGCATTTATGAACATGTGGGAACAACCTTTCTGAAATAATGAACAAGATTGTACATATAGAAGCCTATACAGGATAAAAGTTTCAGGATCAAGATGGTAATACACACTTGAATGTCCTTAACTCCTCTTAACTTCCATGTAAGTTAGTTTGGTGCATACATGAACAAAATCAAGAACACAAAAAATGTTCTCTCTAAATGAATTAAAACCCAAAAAACTAAACCCCTAAAGATTGCCTGATCCAAAACTCAGAACCAGTACAAAGACTTCCCCTGACAGAGCTGTGGACATTTTTCTGAAAATTCAGTATAAAAATAATTTAAAACCAACCTTATTTTATATTAGTAGTTAATTCCATAGAAGTCTTCCCAGCATACTAAAACAAAGTGATTGTATTTTTTGAAGCATACTCTTCTTTATAACAATTGATTTTATTTTTCTACTTACATGACACCAAACAAACCCTAGGATTGTGCCTGAAAGCATTATCTTAAAAGGCAGTACCATGTACTGCTCTTTCAGCACGTGTGGAGGACCGAGTGTATCTCTTTCTGTTTCTAGTTAAAACCTGACTGCAACACTGAGAGTCGTTGGTACTGGCAGGGTGTACAGAGGCTTACATTTGAGAACACTTCATGTTTATTCAGTAGAAACTACCCTGTAAAGGAACTAGTGTCTCAAAAGAAGGCTCATATGTCTATTGTGATACTCCTACCAAATGAACCAAGAAGAAAGAAGATGCAAACAGAGTCCAGCCAAAAGTCTGCTATCATGTGCAAAGATTTTATGTATCCTCTATCCATATAACACAGCAATGCTTCAGCATATGCTACAGAACTGCCAAAGTTTCACGCTCATCAGGAACTGCCTGTCTAATTTATCTGAGACATGGTTGATGTCATCTAACACATCCAAAGTTTAGGGTGTTTGATCAGGCACAGTCATTAAAAATGAACATAGAGAACAGATACTTACGACATATTATCAACAAGTAGCTACACTTTGGGACATATCAGGCCAGTTTAGCTAGCAGCTAAACCTGCAAGTTCAAAGAGTTATTTCAATTTTCCTTACAGTATGTAGCCCACAAGAAGACACAGTAGGTTACCTCAGTTTCTGGAGTAGGAGATGGAGTAATGGAACCAAGAGATCCTTTTCGTGAGCCCTGGAGATCTGTTGGGATGGACAGAGGGCGCTGCCATTGAGTTGTTCCTGTTGGTATGTGCCAGTAATAGATCCCAGCAATGTCATTTATTTTTTTCCAACCAGGTGGTAAGTCTGGGTCTGTCTGAAATGAATGATCACTCCATATATCTGCTGAGAACAGGGGGAAAAAAAAAAAAAGTCACACAAAGACACAAACAGTTTTTCCATGGGTCTGCACAGCTGGTATTGCCGTGGTACAGTTCCTGTGTAAATGACCATCAGAAAAACATACCAAATTATTGAGGCTCAATGTAACACAACAGTGGACAACAGGTGAATAACCTGTTGTTATACTGCTGCTCTTTAAGCCCTTTTTGAAATTAAAAGTTCCTGGTTAGTCTATCCTTCAAGCCTTCTACCAGGTGTTTTATCATGGTTGCTTTTTTCTGAGTCTCTCTCATTTCTGCTACCCATATTTATGCACACACATACAGACAGACACACAAATGTCATGACAACTTAAAATAATTCTTACACTCTGAGATACAAACTAGTCTATTTCTTCCCCAGAGCCACTTAAGAAGTTCTTAAATTACTGATTTACCACTTGAGGACTATTCTAAGCAAGTTCTGCAGAAGAAATGCTAGACAATATCATTAAACGCAAATTTAATAAAAAGCCTCACCTATGGCCCAATATCTGAAATAAGCAACATTCTCATAACCAGTTCCAGAAGTTCACAAATATTCTAAACACCTGCTTCTAAATGTCCCCTGTTGTGGCCTCTATGGCATTCGAGTACGTAGTTCCTGACTCCAAGGTCTTACACATTTTAAAGCCTATTCATCTTCAACCTTGACCATGTTTGTTTTCCAACTGAATAAATCAACTGCACTCTTCTCAACCACATAAAAGGCAAATAAACACAAAACACTTTCCACAATTTGACCACATCATGCAAGAAATAATGTGATTAAACATCTAAACATCACAATGTTATCATATATCTAATATCTAATGTGAAGTAATGTGATCAAATATCCAATCATCACAATGCGTGGCAACATCTGCAAGTCCAGTTTAAGTTCAGGCACAGCTTCTGTCCTCATTATACATACATGTGGATGTATACACAGCTACTCAAATATACAGTCAGGAGAGTGTTATGCTATGGTTGCATTAAACTACTAGTTTCAAACTAATCAACCAAAGACACAGAGGAACCAATGTCCTGTTATTTATTGTTGCAATGACATTCAGTACCAGAAAGGCCTAAACAGGAATTACTTTGAAGTAAAAGCAGACAAAACTCACAGCAGAAATAAAATTGTTAACCCAGAGACTTAAACCAAAAACATTTCTGCAACAATTAGTTAAAAGAGAAGAAATTATCTCATATGTGAACAAACAGTTGGAAGGAAATAATGTAAAATATCTCGGATAAGAAAATACCACCTAGCTGAGTAATACTAATTTATTTTGAAAACTTATCCATTAGCAAAAATAAATACACCAAAATGTGCTTGCATATGCTGAGAAATAAAAAAGGAATTGTATTTGTTTCCAATTAACATAGCTCAGGAATTTCAAAGAGCAGCATTTCCCACACAAAACGACTGTGATTGATGTCTGTGTGCAGGTACTCCTCACGCAGAGGGACTGGCCTCAGACCATCTAATAAGCACAGCTGAACAGGACAGCACCAGAGGGCATGTGTTCATCCTACGACACCAGTGTCCTGGGTTGCAGTGTATTCTATCACCATCCTCATGAGCTGTTGAAACCAGGTGGGGCAGTGTTTCCTTGCCTCCTCCCCCCAGACTATCTTGCTGTTAATGGCCCATCATTGTCCTGCTGCATGACTCATAGATAACTCCCTCTGGACTATCTTCTGTTAATGAGCCCAATCAACACCTGGCCTCATGACTCATTACCCCATTGTGAGATGCTCCACCCAGAGGGAGGAACCAAGCATCCCATCGTGGATATAATCTGAGACTCTGAACACCAGAGAGAACCCTTTTTCACTGGATTTCCAGAGGACAGGAGCTACATGGCCACCACTGGCCTTTCTGAGGAAGAGCAGACCTTTTTACTACAGGATCACCGCTTCAGAGGACTGCAGTCACCATTCTACCAGACTCCTACCACCACCCTGCCTAACAGGGACTCAGGTTGTATCTTGACTCTGTCACTTTGAACCAGTGTTTTCTTTTAGGTTTTTTTTCCTTTTCTTTAATTTCCCCATTAAATTGTTACTCTGACTTGGTGTCTCCCACTGGTTTGTTTTTCAAACTAGTACACACCAGGCCTTGTGTTTGCTATGCAAACCTACTTGAAAAAAACCCCAACCATATGTGTGTCCGAGCTCGTGCTGCAGAATGGGAGACTGTGGGGATAACCTTTTCACAGGCTGTGGTTTCCTACTAGCATGAACTGGAAAGCCTCCCTAGTGCACTGACTATTCTAACAGATGAAAGCAGTCACCTCATGCAAGCCGCGTGCAAGCCAAAGGCAACGCAGCATCACAAGAGATACCAGCCCAAGAAAGATAATAAAATAAGCATCAACATACAAAATCTAACAAGACAGATGAATGCACTTGAGGCATCACAGACCTACTACACGACAAAAGTGGCTTTACTCTATTTGAATGTGGAATTACTGGTGGCAAAATAATTTACCTCTGAATTTGAATGACCCCATTCAATGGCATGACATTTCAAAACATGTAGTTTTGTCGTGCAGCTGCTAGGTGCTATCTCCACTTCCAAGAGAACTTGGTGGCGATGATAAGCAACGTGTGGGGACACAGACCAGAGTTGGTGTCTCTCTGCCTAGTTCCTTGTGCATGAGGGAAACTGGTTTACTGAAGGCCAAGCAAACTTCATTCCTGAAGAAAACACTCTTAAGTAAGGCAACAGGTCTAATGCAATAAATTTTGTATTGAACTGGGAGAGGTACTTGGAAAAACAGACATGTATTTTGCACATGCATGTCTTCTTCAGGTGAAAACAAATCCCACCAATCATCATGGCTGGGGGACTAATTTATGGACAAAAAGAGTACTCTTGAGCAAGAGGAAATGCAGGCACAAAGGGCTTCAGTTTGGCAGCATACATGACTTCAAAACAGAGACTGTAAAAATGCTGTACAGAGTTATCAGAGTGCTGGAAGTTCTGTACCTGGGAGGTGCAGTACAGTAAGAGCATCTGTGCCACAGGACAATTTTAACTGTTATTTCACATGTTAAAACCATATTTTTGAAAAACTGGGAGACAGCCACAAGGTAGAGTCATACTAAGACAGAAAATACATTCAGGGAAATCTGAGAGGTATCGTTGCATCATTCAAAGGACACATGCTTTGCTTTTCCAGGGATTCATTTCAACAGAGGGATCTCATTTTGTCTCCTTGGAAGAAGTAGCAGCAGATGTGAGTGCACAGCCTCTGGCTAATGCAAATGCAGCTCTGCTGGACTTAGTGGAAGCACTACACTTTCAGTCAGTCTTTCTAGCTTAAGAAGGGCTTATTTCACTGTGTGGTAAGCAGAATGCCCAAGTGAGACTGCTTGTCTGCAAGGCTCAACAATACTTGCAAACACTTGATCTACACTATCTAAATAGCTTAAGTAATAAAATACCCACACTGTACAGAGATAAAAATGAGATATCTCTTTTTTTGTTTTGTACTTGTAGCTTAGTTATCTCAATTCTTATGATGGTTTTGTAACAATTTTTCTTCTGTTAGGATCCTCTGAAGGAAAGGGACACCATCCCAAGACCGGATTTGATCCAGACTATGAGTGCCTATCACCATCTCAAAAGTATACTTTTGCAGTAAAAAAATTAACTGAAAAGGAGTGTTCATTGTCCAGGCTGGAAGCATGATGGTACAAACAGGAACACTTCCAGTGTTTTCCAAATCTAAAAACATAATCTGGCCAATAAGAAATCTATAAAGTCACTTCTGAATCTCTGGTGCTCCCATTGCTCACATTCCAGGAGTGGAGGCATAATATAAATGAAGGAATTCAAACTGAAAAGCACCTTGTTTGTAATAAGAGATCTGCATCAAAGCTTCCTATGTCAAAAATTGCAGAGACTGGGATAGCAACAGTATCCAACAACATGTTGTCCTAGTGTTTGGGCACCAATGGGAAATCACTAGCTTCATATCTGATGTCTGTCTTCATTGCTGGGCTGAAGCATAATGAAGAGCTGGCCCACCATATCACATGTGTATTACAGATGCTATCCTTCTGAGCAGCTGAGGGGAAGCACAAAAAGGAACTGGGAAGACAGGAGGATAAAAAGGTTTTAACAAAAGGAAAGAGGTGGGGGAAAGTACTGTTTTCTTTTCTGAAGTTCCAAAATCTTGAAATGAAAATGTTTTACTTCTGTCTTCTGCATTTAAATAAAAGCAAAACTAAAGGAAAAGAAAGCCAAAGAAACTTAGTCTTTTTGAAGAGATGCCAATGACTTCAGCAGATCCAGGATTTCATCCTAAGGGAAGCATATTTCCCCCCACCCTATAGGCACACTAAAGATCAAGGCAGGCACTGAAGGGAGAGGAAGACTTTGTATTAATGACTGAGGGCAAACAAAATTCAAGGAGCACTCTCCATTCAATAGCACAACAGAAAGAACATAAGCCTTGTGTATTTTTATCCCATCTATTTCCTGCACTGGGCTCAATGTGCAAGCTTAAATTGTTTGGTTTTAACGAAAAGAAGTCTCTAAAGATAACTTCTCCTCACTGTGCATGCACTACAGCAAAATCAACAGCTTCACCTACTCCCATGATTCACACCAATGATGGCCAGCAGGCAGCCTTGCCTAAGCACCACTGCAAGAAGCATGAATGCTATCTCAGAGACAATGCAGCAAAAATACGAGTCAATAGGTCGAGTAATTATAAATCAGACACATCTGTCTAATTTGGGGAATGTTATTCAACAAGGAGTAATAATCAGCCAGAAGATGCTCGTTTGTCACCATCTTTGCTCACAGCATGTAACTGGTTGTCATGACAACCCTGTCATGCTCCTCACCGAATTGCTGAACCAGCCATCACTCACATGCACTTGGGGAGAGGAAGCTTCTCTAACACTTTCCAGGAAAACATGCTGAAACGTGGGATTTACAGGCATACATGTAACCAGACTCCATCTGTGCCAAAATGATTTGCTGTTTTGATCAACTGTAAAATCAACCATAATCAGAAAAGACTGAATTTGTAAAAATCCTAAGGAAGCGTGGAATTAATCTCCTGTACTATTTTTATTTTTCATGAGATGTGATCTTTGTCTGGCTGTATAAATGTTACTACAAGCATAAGAAGCGTTCAAGCAGAGATGACTAATCTTAAGGAAAAGAGAGGAAAGCAGATTTGTCAACATTCAGGAAAAAAACCCAAAAACCGCAACTAAACACACTTGTTTTGCTGTCTTACCTTCTTCTCCTTTTCAATGACCAAAGCCCAAGCTGTTGATAAAAGGACCACAGTACTATACAATTACCAAAGAAAACAAGGGCAAGTGTTTCAGCAGAGGGACTCTGAAGAACTCTTGATGATAGCCCTGGATGAGGGCTATGGATGATACTAGCTGTCCTGCTTAAATGGGAGAATTTTTGGGCTCTCCAAGTTGTCTGCTCAGGGGCCACACAGTCTGAGGTCCAGAGGTGAAGCCATGAGAAACCAGCACCACAGCTTGCGTTTAGAGGAGTTGATATTAACAGCAGCAACAGTAGGAAAAAGTACTGCAGTAAGACAGAGAGGAAAGGTCTGTATATTCCTTCCTGGAAAATGGGCAAAAAACTGGTAAACACAAGAAGACTAGCCTGTTCACCAACCAAAAACACCTATCCACAAAACAAGCAGACTCTGGTAAAGTAAGTAAGGAAGACTTGGAGGTGACCTGAACTGCTGTCTCAAGGGAGCTGTTGTGGTGACAGACGGACCAGGAAGAAGCCAGCCTCTGTCCCATCTGGAGGAGGGTGGCTGTTTAGCCAGGTGGAGCAGTGGTGACAACATGAAATTACAGACTGAGCAAAAGCTGATGAATTGCTACCTGAGAATGCTGTACTGGAGACACATCCTATGGCTTGTCCACAAACTCTATTTTGTGATGAGATCTCAATCTCCTTATTAGGATGCTGATGGACATTAGCAGAGCTGGGCAACTAAGAAGATATACTGAGTCTGGTTGGAATTGGGTTAATTGTTTTTCTTAGCAGCCTGTAAGGTACTGGACATTACATTTGTGACCAAAACAAGTGCTGGAAACGTACCAGTGGTTTAGTTATTGCTGAGCAGTGCTTGCATAGGGCCGAGATCATCTGTGTTCTCAGCCTCAAGCAAACTGGCTAGGAACTGGCCTGCTAGTACTAGTGTTTGCATCACTTTTTTATATAAGATTATTTCTTTCTTCACTTAGTAAGTTTTCATTATTGTGAGTCGTGACTTCTTCTCACTTTTGCTCTTCCAGTTCTCTTCCCCATCCCACTAGTGGGAGGAAGAAGCCACCACAGAATTCAAAGCATATTGGCCAACCTAAGATCCAGGAAAAAATAAGCAGGTACCATCTAGGGTGGAATGAAAAAGAGTCCCAAACAAGTGAGGGCAGCATATAAATGAATGCCCTTTCCACCAATTTGGTGCTTAAATGAGATGCTATCTGAACAAAGTGCACCAATACCTTAGAGGATTTCTACCAATTAATTTCCAAAGCAGTCAGAATAATCTGCTACTGTTCTAGCAAGTGATCTACTGCTTATAAATACATTTTGCATAACACAGAATGACAGAATGGGTGGGGTTGGAAGGAATTTCTGGAGATCATCTCATCCAACCCCCCTGCAAAAGCAGGTTACACAGAATTGCATCCAGGTGGGTTTTGAATGTCTCCAGAGAAGCAGACTCCACAACCTCTCTGGGCAGCCTGCTCCAGTGCTCTCACCCTCACAGTAAAGAATACAGTATAAGTGGGTTTCTAGCTTATTCGAAATGCTAGTTCTCTATTCCTTCCACTAGATGGCAAAAGCTTTTACTTAAAGAGGAGTCCAAAACACAGCAGACTGTATACCTCTAATTTGGTCTAAATCCACTGTGATCATGTGTTGTGTGATTGTGACCCAAAGGATGTCCTCACTGTGAAGGACTCTGAGCAGCAAATAATTCATTAAGAGCAGTATTTTCATTATCATCATTAGAAAATTCCTAAAAAATGTTATTGCAAGTTAACTTTCAGGGCTAAACCAGTGCAGCAGCAATCTGCATCTGCTTTTCTGATTTTTTTTTCTTGCATAGTATCTCCTCTTCCCATGCCTTTCCCCACAGACAGAAGAACTGCAGCATACGATCTCCTGTTCTGGGTTCATAACATATTTAACTACTCCGTCTTGTTTCCAAAGCAGGGTTTTGTTTGGTCTAAAGAGGAAGAATTAAATGACCACCCCACCAAGGGACTGCTAGACTTACAGTGTCGCACCGGCAGGGACACAGCACACCACGGGAAAACAAATGTGCATATGCATGGAGTCCAGCCTTCCTTCCCTTCACAAAATTTATCTGTCACAACAGCAGCCAAGCATTTCCTAGAAAACCCGGGAAAATCACATTGATAGCAGCTCTGGATTTATGTATTTCTCTCTTAAAGGGTCTGATTCTCCTGTCTCCTCAAAGTGAATTGGTATGCTAGTGTCAAACCATCCACAGAACAAACCATTAATTTTGAGCAATGAACAAATATAGTCTGGCATTTTCACACTAAACAGAAAGATTCAGTCTGTAATACTGACCCAAAAAGCAGTTAAACACAGATGTCCTTCTGCCTTCAAGACAATGGATGCCTGCAGAGCAGGAGAGGATGTTGTGCCAATGTCTGGCATATGGCAGTAGGGTCACCTCAACAGCTTCAACTCTCCACAAAGGAAGTCCTGCACCACAGTGCTTTACTTACAACTAACACTCTTGTTTGACAAGCTTCAAACATTAGAGTTCAACATCTCCCAACCTGTAACTCTCCATTTTACTGGGACTGGCTGTAAACACAAGTGGTTCCCATCTCCCTTACACTTTCTGCTAGTAGCTAGTGCTACTTAACTTGACACAAGCCATGAAAGACAGAGGAACAGATCTTAATCCCTCCAATACACTTGCCATCAATCCCTGGTACTAAAGAATGGCAACAAGGTTGGACTCCACACTTTTAATCCCATTTTTTTGAACCGAGAGATAGCTTTCTATCCACTCTATTCTATTTCTATTGTATCCTCAATAGTTTAAATTGAGGGTTGGTGATATCAGTGAGTGCCTCTTTAATCCGAATGACATGAGTAGTAAGACAGAGTATGGAAGAAAGAATCTGACTAGCAGTCACCATTTTTTCTTTTCCATTTTAGAAAAGGAACTGCATAAAAAATACTTGCATTAAAAGTCAGGTATTGGGCAAAGGTAATTTTTTAATCTAAAATACAATGAGGCCTACTGACTTCAGGAGTCAATGTAGAGAAAGGAAGGACTGCACTTCTCTGGAGAATACCTTGCATAAATATTGATATAGTCTGAAATTTTAGGGATGTACTCATTAATGTTTTTGTGCATATGACTGGCTAATTAAAAGCCAGTCAAGCTGCCCAATGGCCCAGACATACAATTCAATTGGTGGCTTGACTAAAGCTGCTTTTCTTTGACAGCTTCATTTAGAGCACTGTGCAAATGCATTAGAAAAACCTTTTCCTGAATTTAATGATTCAGTGAAAACAGAACATAAAATTGAATTGCAATCTGAGTTACTATCTGAAATTAAATGTTTTACTTCACAAAAAAAAGCGAAGTTTGCAAGAACAGTCATTTCTCCTCTCATATGCAAGCTCTGTGCATCCTTTGGCTCACACAGTGCAGCAGATGCTCTAGGATGCCGTGAAAATGACTGTTTTATCTTCACACCAATCTTGTGAGGCAGGAGAGAGCAAGCCCTGTTAAACAAAGCCAGGGAGGGGTAGGAGGAGAGGTCTGAGATGCATTCAATAACTCTCCTGGAGTCATGCCCAGACTCCAGGTACTCCCTGGGATCTGTGCAGGCTCCCTGCACCCAAGCACCAGACAATCACACACGGTACACAGAGATCAGCCACTGCACTCCAGTGCGTCTACACATCAGAGTCCCCCCTCCAATCCTACAGTATGGACTGCTCTTTCTAATATGGCAAAACTTGGTCAACTAAGTACTAGCAGTAAAAGCTGGAATGTGACTTTTAACAATCTATATAATGGATCAGTTTGCCACTTTAAAGCTGTAGCGAAATGTGCCTTAGAGAGCAAACTGAAGGCTCCTGTTTGTTTCCAACATAGAAGCTGAAGACCTACTATTTCCCCATCTCCAAATTAATTTCATGTTGCTACAGTACTGAAGGGATGGGAGAATTTGTTATGGTAAAATCCACTCTGTTAGAGCTGCATATACATGAAGCTTTGCACAAGCCTAGGAAGCAGCACACTGGCCCCCATGGCCCATGGCCAGCCTGCAGAGAGAGGCACTAAGGGAGGAGCTTGGGCACCACGGGCAGCTCCAGCCCATGCTGAGGCCTTGTAAGACGGTGAACTCATGCTTCACCTCCCAGCCTTCAAACTTGGAGACTTCTTATAAAAAAAAGCCAACAACCAAACAACTTTAACCTTTTCAAAAGTAATTTTGCTTCAGTTGAAGTTAAGCCTTTTCAGCACAATGCATAGAGCCATACATGAAGTGCAGTGTACAGCATCTACAGTGGGAAGGCTCTGTGAGCGGGGGCTTCTGACAGCAGATGGAAGCACCAGGGGAGCTGGCTGTGCCTCACCTGCCGTGGAGAGGGAAGCGTGCTGACAGCACACAGGGGGGTCTCTCGCAGCCCTGCAGTTTATTCAAAGTATTTCACATCACTACACTGGTATATCAATTTGTGATTAAATCTTTAGTCATACTGTCCAAATACCTTCTGGTATTAAGAAATCTCAAAGATGCTAATCATCTTTGAAAGCATCCATCTAGCATTAGAAATATCACTGTTTTCATTCTCATACCTACTTCATGGCACTCCAGCACTAAAATTCTATATTTTTCACAGAGTGGATTCATATATGTAATTGAAGCTAAACTTAAAAATCTGCATTTAAGGAGATACAAAAAGTATCTCTGATATTAGCAGTAGCAAGAATTAGAAGAAAATTCAGAAAAAATAACTTTGGGCCATATCTTCCTGGGAAGACTACATTAGCAAACAGTAGCCAGGAACAAACCCAAGACACAGCAACTTGAGTCCTATGCCAGACAGCATTTGAAAGAGAAAAATGAAGGGATTAATTTTAAAATTCTACAGAACCACAACACAATTTCACTTGCAATTAGCACCACATTAATTCAAAGCCCATTAACAAAATGGATGCTTTGAAAATGAGGATAAACTTCCCTTAAAGATGCATACACCCAGAACACAACTTGAGAAGTTTTCTTTATTGTGAACCCTGAGATAGAATATCCCTGAACACAAACATTCTGCTTGGTAAGAATAAAAGCATGACAAAGCACAGGAAATCAACAGACAAAATCTCCAGCGTATGATAAACCACAAGCCACTGAGCTCTGTAAGCACTGGGGAAAAGACCTTCTGGTGTAAAGAAATCTCAAAGATGTTTGTCACCACAAACAGCTGATTGTCATCACATGTTGTCACAAACAGTAAAATGAGATGCACAAGCAACAGAATGATCCTTTCCCCAGCTGAAAACAGTAGCTAATCTTTGGTGGAAACCTTACAATTTGTGGACATGCCAGAGGACTGCAGGTGGTCTTGGAAAGATGGAAAACCAGTCATGCAGGATGAGAAGAGTGCTCTTTCTGGATTTCTATTCACCTTTGTTGCTGTGCAAAAACAAAAGACCACAGATAGATCCTACAGGATTAGGATACACATAGTTTCAAGAGCTGTTTTTCAATGTACAACCTTCACCTTTCAGTTTTCTTCTACAGACAAAGATGCCCATCTCCTCTTTTTTATCAATTTCTTAGAAGTTCCTTCACTGTTACTCTTCTGCTACTTCAAATCCTCACATACAACAGCAGATAATTAATTACCTTTTGCCACTCTGGAAGAATCAAGGTCACCAAGTTTTTTTGAAGTCAGCATTTTAATACTCACTGGCAGTTGAAAAAGTTACACGTTAGGAACCAAGATCAAGATAAAAGTCTCTATGCCTACAGTTTTAATGTAGGATTGAACTACTACAGGACTAGTGCATGCACCTCACGTGCCCTACTATAGAAATGGAGGTAGCAGAATTAGAAAAGACAGACAGATAAAAATCTCTCTGCAGGAAGAGACACTAAGTGAAGTAGGACTCTCCAGCTTGGAAAATAAATGACAGGGAGGAGGGGAGGATGTCAGAGAAATCTGTAAAATCATGAATGGTGGGAAGCAGGCAAGGAAAGGAAATCATCATTCACTGTTATTTACTGCTTTCTAAAACAGAAAAGCAATAGACCCTAAATGAAATTATTGGAGAGCAATTTTATAACAAAGGGAAATACTTTTTCATGTAATACATAATTCAGTTATGGAGCTCTTGGTCACAGGATGTTGTGGATGCCAGAAATACAAATGAGAAAAAAAATGATTAAACAAATTCATGTTAGAAAAGTGTATCAAGGGCAATTAAAGAAGATAACATGAATGACTTTCAAGTCTGAAAGTCCTAAAACTATCAGTTACTGAAAGTGAAAAAGATACAATAGGGGGAGAAGCACTTTATGCTAGCCCTGTTTTTTGTTTTTAGTGAAGCAGTAAGTTTCTGCTACTGACCACAGTTGGAGAAGTGACCCATTAGGAACTACATGAGCCTAAGGTCTGCTATATATAGCCATTTGGTGATGTACAACATGGAAATGTAACCTCTCATAACTCTTGTAAAAGCTCTGCCTTCCATTTACTACAGTAGTTTACACTGGAAATAGTGGAATTAATAACATTATTGAAAGACTTTGATTAAAGTTGCCACAGCAGTTATACTGGATCAGATTAAAAAGCCACATCTCATGTGAGAACTCTCAAACCAATATATCCAAGCTTCCTCTAAGGGATTTATATATAAATATAGATATATATTCCTAGAAGAAAAATACACAATAAATTTATTCTCATAAATACAAAGGTGCACAGTTTCCTACTCTGAGATACAGAATAGCCTCATATGACAATAGAAATGCAGGAGTTATGAGACTGAATATTATTATCTTTGCCCATTTGTCCCCTTCCATTTTATATTAACATGTATCCAAAAGGAAGATTTTACTACTTTTATACCAAATTCTACATCACCATTTAACAAATATAAATTTATTTATAGACAAATATAAGAGTTGGTCTTAAATATCTGTATGAATAAGGAAAGGGGAACATAGCTGAACTACTGAGGAACAGTTAACTAACAGCAGATCTGTTTGGTGATTAGTGCAGAGACAACTGCTGTGGAGAGGTAATTAACACTACACGCTTTTACATGACAATTACTACAGTTCAAAAAAGCTCTTGTGTCAGCAAGTGTTTACAGTCCCACTGTCCTTACATTATTTGCATTACAGAAAATTTCAGAAGTAGAAAGATGACAGCGACATACTGTAAGCAAGATGCTAGCCAGAAATTCAGTTTATGCACTGATAACAAATTCTCAATGAATCCTGCCACCTGAAAATAGAATTAGCCCAGATAAAACTGGCCAGGAAAACACACAATCCTGACATAGTACCTGTAAAATAATAAGCCAAAAGTCAAAACAATCCAATCTGGTGGCCTTCACACTGACCCTTTTGCAGTAGTGTTACCAGAAGGAGAAAAGAGTTTTCTCTCTCTTCTAAACTTTGACCACCACCTTACCCATCAGCATCCCACCAAAAAGACTTTTAGTGTTTTACCAAATGAGATAGCTGATTTGTTCATTACTGCAGAATTCAAGCTGCAAGGCTCATTCCTTTCAAAAAATTTTTACTTTTAAAACACTGTAGGAATGAAATACTACTCTTGTGAACTCACACTTGTTTTCAGCATTTTTGACAGAAATTTTTATGATTTTATGTCTTGTGATATCTGGAACTTTTAAAACTCCCTATCTCCTGGAATCCTGGGAAAATTGCAGCTTGTCCACTTAAACCAAATCAACAATATTCAAAAATCCTCTCATTACAAGCCACAGAATCTCCCATGTTTCCTTCTCAAAAAAAGGTAAAAGCTGAAAAAACAAAATTAAAATGAAAGCTTAACCCTAAAAGATAAACAATGGCCTGTAATTTATTCTTGCTTTTGAATACACATTGTTTTTAGACTCCCATGTGGGGACAAGGTGTATTTGTTGCAAGAAAAAATTATATTTGTTTTCCTTTTGTTTTTAATTGGTTTACTGGCATATATTGAAGAAGTTATTCATCTCTACTGTAGCCTTTATAAATGCATCATATCTATAAGTATTCCTGTGCAATTAAAATGAGGATGTAAAATTAAATGTATTGCTAATAAAGGAGCAACATGTGAAAACTCCTGCCCCTCCCTTCTACTTCCAATGTTTGATCTGCCCTGTCTGCAGATGGGGTGGTTTGCAGAGGAAAAAAAAAAGAGATCTACTATGCAAATGTAGATGTGCTCCTTCATCCACAATAAAACTTCTGTTGTACACTTGAATACTAAAAATACAACTAGTAATTACTATCACAGTGTTTTTCAAGTGTGGTCTGCAGGGAGTGCAACTTTTAAATCACTACATTTTATCTGTGGATTTTTTTTAATACTGTCTGACAGTTACTGCTAACTAATGTTAGCAAAATTTGGAAGTAGTGAATTTCAAACACTGGTAGAACACATAGATAACATCTCTACCTACTTCCAGTGGAGAGAAAATCCACCCTTCTGCATCATTCCTGGAAAACTACAATTAAGAAGAGTCACTACTCAATTGGTTTTATTTTTGAACAGCTGAAGCTTGTCCCAGATTAACAACAGCCTCCATCAAGTCAGAGACATCTATCCACCAAAAAAAGGTGATTTCCTCCAGGAAGTGTTGAGTACACTGGACCATGCCCCACTATTTTCTGGACCAGCTTCTTGAAACTTAAAGTGGATGTGGACAGAAGCCACTGGGAGAACAGAGAATAGGGAAACTTCCACTGTCACCCTATTCCTAAGGTAGCTTCTTTTAAGAAGCTGCATTTTCCCTGCAAAGTAATTGTAGGATTAGAAAATCTTAGGAAAGAGGAGCTTGATATATTTAAAGTATAGAAATCTGGAGTATAGTTCTGAAAGAGAATTCACCTGTGATAGGAAATCAAGAGAACTACAGAAAATAAATCTTCTGTTAATGATCATACATTAATTCTGATGTTGCATAAAAGCCTTATTTCCTATACTTACCCTGAATACCTGTAGGTAATATAATTTAACAGAGCCTAATACACCCATTTTAGTGGGAAAAAACCAATCCTGTAAGAAAAATGAAATAAACTTCCTCTTCCATGCCAGTGGAAGCTTAGCCCTGAAACTCCTGTTGCTCTGACGTCATCTTCCTACTTTTCAGATATCTTTGTTAAAAAAAGCATTGGTTATGTTTCAGCACAATCAACCAAAGGAAATTTATGTAACCAGGAAACTACAAAGTCCCTTAGTTGATCTGCTGACAGCCTCCATGGGCAAAAAAGGGAGACTCATTATTCCATTTTAGTTAAGCACAAAAGAAAAATAAGGTAATTTGAGCTTAACACCAAATGTCATCCTGAAATTCTGCTACAGTTAGAGTGTGACAAACAATGCTAGCTTACCCACAAAAGAAAAAAGTGAACTAAATTTCCAGTAATTTTACAAAAGCTAAACAAAATCACCGTTCCTTATTAAGTTTGTTCCGTAAGGAACAAATACAGTTGTGCTATTTAATTACAGTTCCCCAAAGTTGTGTAAAGGTTTTGTGTGAATCAGCTTTCCAATAAAACATCCTTTTTCTACCTTGACAAATGTATTTAGTTAGAGCTGGCAAGATGGGCAAAACAAAATATCCAAGATATTAGCCAACATTCTTTGACAGCTCCCAATTCAATACTGGCTGTAAATTGCCTCACATTTCAAACCCCCAAACCCACACTCAGTATTGCAGAAGTTCCTTTACCTTGAACTTTAGGGAATGACTAGGGGTACCACTGTTACACTGTTTAGAGATACTGTTTTTCTTCCTTTTGACTGCAAGAAAAATACAGGGGAATAATTTGTCATGTGAAAAGGAGAAAACAAAAGTCTGGTTTTGAATGTATCTAAATCCCTGTAAAGATCTTCGAGCTCTATAGATCACAAGTATAAAACATCATTTGTCAATTCACTACTGAAATAATGAGCATTCAGAAAGATACTGCTGCAACCTAACCTGTCAGATACCAGCTGATCTTCCACTGAGCAGAATTTTTATTAACAGATAAAATAACTGCATTCAGCATCCAGGCCTAAGTGACTGTCAACCAATGAAAAATTAAAATAGAAGTGTTACTTACAGTTACTAGATGCTCCCATATAGTTCAACGTGTACTGATCTGCTACCAGCATCCTTTAAGTTTGCTATTATACATGTCCCAACAGCTTCATACTCTCCTTCTGTGTAGCATCTCCAACTCAAATATGAGAAAATACACTGCTGTGCTTAAACAGACACTTACTTAATTAGCCTAACGAGGAATGGTACTTTGGATGGGAGGGGAGAGAAGCCACCCCCATTCAACTGCTGGTAAATGTAACAGAGGAAACACCACATGTTGACCATATAAATGACTGCACTTTCTAATAAGCCAAGAGAAAATAAGAGAGATGGCTATACATGAATTTCAGCAGCTTGTGCACACGCTGCATCCTCTACTGAATTCATTCCAGCTTGCATTGATGTATTTTCTGACTGACTCTGCTTAGTACAGAAACAGTACTTTCAGCCCACAAGTCTTCAGATGACAATCAAATCAAGATTTAATCAGTTCAACTTTGAACTAGAACAGCTCCTCATCCTGCAAATAACCCCTGAAAATATATTTATGTTGATTTTTTTCGTCAGCTGCCCGTATAAACAAGAACAGTTTAAAAAAAATCTAAAGCAAAGGTTCGCTCTTCGAAGACAAAATTCTTCTTATAGCTGTAAACCTCTGACTTCCTGAAGGTGCATTGCAGGAATGGTAGAAACTGATTTAGTGAAAGGCTTCTATTAGTGAGTGCTGTTCCCACTGCAAAGTCCCTCCCCTTGCTATAATCAATAATTTAAGCAAAGCCAAGAATCATGTCAGCCAAAATGACCAGGATAACTTGACTGTCTCTTTCTTACAGAGTACATGTAAAATTAAATTAAGGTCTGAATGGGAATTTATTCTAATTTTAAAATTAATTTGGCCAATCTGAGTTGTGCTTTTTGGCTTTCATGCTGAGTAGGGGGGGGAGGGATGGGGTCCTTTGTTCCTTACTAAAATTTCTCAGGTTCAGAGAAGTGCCCAAAATCGACTTCCAAGAAGTAAATAACCCTAGATTTAAGAGTATTTTATCAGTTATGTGCAAACAAGAAATGTGCTCAACAAAGTTAAAGCCCTTACTTGTGGATTATGACAGTGCTACTCCTCTCTCAGTCCCCTGCAATGATGTCTGAGTTAATAACTGATGCAGTGTTTAAAGTTTAAATTGAGATCTGCAGAATCTCAACTCAAAAGTAATTTAAAAATAGGAAAAATGTATTTAGTTAAATTGTGTTATTGTTTAGGTCAAAATAGTTTTATTAAGAAACAGTTTCACGAAGAGTTCTGAGAATGATTTTCAAGCAAAAGCCTTGAAGTAGTCTGACTGTGTAATAAGTTAGTCCAGTGTATCAAATTATGTATATATAAAATAATCAACATAACAAATAGCAGTTAAAAAACAATCCCTGTAACACAACACCATAAAAAATGGATTAAAATGCCCCGGAGACACTATAAGCAGGAAGCAAAAATATATGCTTTGGATTTGGAGTGCCCCCAAGGACTTCTCATCACCAAAGTATCATGGATAAATCTACCATGCAAGCCGAAGGACACACACTGCTGGGCTTTAGGAAACCAGATCCAGACACTACAAGGAACCCACTTAATGTCATTATCTTGAGCTCTGTGGCATCCAGATATTGGACATTTATGGCCTAATCCTGAGTACCCAGGGGCTCTCAAAATGAAGCAATTGAGTCTTAACAGCAAATATAAGTGCTTTCATGGGATTGCTTAAAAAAGGCTTCATGTCCCTTAAGGCAGGGACCATACATGCGCTCTCAAGCGAGGACTGAGTTCAGAGCAGGGTCTCTGCAGCACGCCAAGTCGTATCACACAACACCTCTTCTGGCCCATGGAGACGCTCAGTACTGCTCTGAATCTACCCACCTCCTCCTGATGCAACAGCAGCGAACCCAAGGCTCCCTGCAGCACCATCTATTCCATGTCTTAGTGGTACATGCTATAAGTTGCTGTATGTCCAATACCATAACTTGCAACAGCACCGTTGTGACTCAAGGGACCCACGACCCCAATTCAGCCAAACCCATGTTGTTAATTAAAGCTGAATTCAACTTCTATCAGCTAATGCTTGACTTATGTGAGAATTCAGCACATGAGGAACCAGTGCACTGAGAAACTGGGGTCTAAAGTAGCCTCTAACTTGAGGAGATCAAAAGAAATACCTCCAATTGAAAACATAACAGGGCAGGAACTTGAGGAGGATTTAAGTCTGTGACCCTCACAGTACAAACATCACCTTCCACAGGGGCCTGAACTAGGATCTGACTTTCTCTTAGCAGTACTTCAGTATCAAATAACTCAGATCTTCCCCTTTTTGTGCTCAAGTTTTTAGAACTTCTGTGAAATAACATCCCAGCACAAGCAAAATCCCCAGTACTCACTTCTGCTGTCAAAATCAGTCCATCTGATTTACTGTCATCATTGCCTTTGTGCTAGCCTTGCTTACCTAACCTATTGTCCACAAACATCCCTGCTTGCTTCCAGCTCTCCTTCAGCTTGTGCCAAGTTCTCATTTATCTCCAAAGCTGCATTTACTCTCCCTTTGCTTCCCCCTTCAGGTCGTGTTCCCATCTTCCAACCCATCTTCCCCACTTCACAACCCACTTGTTCCCCCATCAGCTTTCTCCTCTGACAGCAATGGGGAGACCAGCTCACCACTGCTGGGCCCGACGCTGGGATCACAGCAGGTGCTCACAGGAACAACCGCAGTGGCCCAGGCTTTGCACTTCCACTCTGCAGAGTGCAAAAAGGCAGGAACATCTTCTGAGCAGGAAACTCCCCAAACTGTGCTGGCCATCCCCAGCTTGCACACCTGGTGAATCACTGCTAGCCCAGCAACTGCAAGGTCCTGAAGAGCTCAAGGGCCACTGCAAAGACTAGAGACTCATTCTGCTGAGTGGTGATACCATTCCTCTACCACACCTCCTGCAGCTGATATACAGGAGCCTAGAAGATGACAAACAACATCCAAACAGGCTGCAAAGATCTTCAGAGCACACAGACCCCATCTAGAAGAATATAACCTCGTTCTCAGCTTGCACTTATATAAAGTGTCCTCCCAAAGGTAATACTGTTTTCCCCTTCCTTTCCCTAGAGATATCTATACCCATTTCAAAGCATCAATCAGGTGAATTGAAGTTTGGCCCAACTTCTATGCAGCATTCAGAAGTGCTGAGGCAGAGGTTTACTGGATCGATTTTGGTCATAATTTTTTATTACTTGAACGGCTATATGAAGTGGGAACTTTCCTTTTTTTAAGGCGAGCTGGTTTGTCTGCTATCAGCTTATTTTGGCTTTTCTTCTGTGCAACTTCCTGCCTTATCATCCCTCTGAAATCAGGATCCTGACTTTTCCCCATTACCTTCTCTGTTTTCTGTGATTTGTTTTCCCTTCCTCTTTGCTTAGTCCTCCGTCTGACAATCCTAGGCATAGAAGAGCTTTTCCAACAAGATGCATTCTACCTCAGAGAGGACATGCAGCATCCAGAACTACACACTTCCATCCCTAAACTACAGAAGCTTGAAAAGTTTCCAAAAATAGTTTGTAAAGTTAAGTACTTGACATGGTTAAGTTATTCACCACTTCTGAAACTTGAGCCTGCCCTACAGATGCTCAGAAGAGTTTTCCACTTTGCTACAGCACACAAAAAGCATGTCCTAATATCTCTTAACATTACACATTCATGTAAAGTGCATTGTGGAGTTAGGGGAAATGTGCAATGCACTGGGCACCTTGTGAACTACTCTACTCAGGCAGTAGTATGACACTGGCATTTACTTCCCCATGCTGTCTTGGGACCACCTCTGCTCCCCACTGCCACCTTTTACTTTCCCACACAGGTATTCCACATGTTCCAGGAGCAGGCCCTGCAGGCATTTGTTTATCCCACAAGTACACATTTTACTGAATAGAAAAATATTCATTTTTAACATGCTCAAAATCATAGTACTGCACTTATACAAAGCAGCACTATGATATTTTCTGGATCAGGAATTACACGCTTTACTAAGGTAGCATAGTTTCTGATGAACTGAAGAATTGTTCTTTATCTTTTTGGCAAACAGTTAAGTATGAAACTGCAACTGTGACCACACAACACATTCTGAAAAACCATTTCTATAGTCCCAAATTTTGGTAATTGGAAACAGAGTTTGGGAGAAGATGCTAATTGCTGGTGTATAAAACATCTATTCTGCCATTCCTGAATTTAAGCACATTAATTCACCTTTACATACCCATTTTTATTATCTATCCCAATTCAAAAGGGTGCTGATTAACACTCCTAATTATGGAATCTTTAGATTTCAAGTCAGAGCAGTTGAGCATCCAAGATACAGATTTAGGTAGCTCCACTGAGAATCATGGAATAAAACCAACCTGACTGCCTAAACACAGCAAGCAGCCTCCCTGTGCAAGTGATAGTGGCAATGTGTACTTGAGAGGATCATCTTTCAAGTTCAATTTACTGTCAAGTACAATTTATTTTATGGCCTTCTACCAGTAGATCACAGTAGATCCTGATACCGTGAACATTGTGTAACCGTGCTGCCCTTGAAGTTTTATTTCTTTTAAACTGACCCTAAAATCTTACAGGGATGGCTAAATAAGAGACAAACATGCAGTTAGTTACTTCACATGCAGAATGTTACCTACATAAACACTGGGGATATAGAGCAATAGTCACCTTTCTTATTTCATAAGCAGTCAGCAAATGGTCAAGCCTGAGACTATAAAACATGCACTGTTCTTGAGTGCATGGTTATCAGTAACATGCAGGATTAAGAAAAATCCAACAGCTCAATATTAAAAGTTGTCAGCCTTTAGGATGCACAGTTGTCAACCAGAGACTCTTATTCCCAAAAAGATGAAAATTGGGTGTTTACTTGGAACCCTACAACTGTATAGATGGTTCTCTCGTTTTATAAGACCTGTGTTAATCCACAATGTAATTTAATGTATTTTTAGTATATAAATCTTTTTCCCCACTCAGGAACACAGAAAACATGTTCTGAGCAAATAACAGACTTATTGTCTGTATCAGATAGGTATTGCAGAGGAAGAATCATGCTTTTAAGAGGGCATCCATTTTAATTTGGTCAAAGATGCTGGTTAAAATCAGAGTCAGAATTGACCACTGCTATAAATCTTTCTGACTAGTTCATGATTTACTGTAATTTTTATTGTATTAAGAGGGCTATTCTCCCCAGACATGCTGTTATTTCAGAACACTGGGCTCTCTTTACAGGAGTGACACTCCTGATCCCCAAGGGCTGGTCTCACAGCTGCCATTTCTGCACTGGATTGAACTCATTCCTTTGTAACCAGCCATTAAACTGCCCTCTCGTATCCGCTCGGAGAGCAGCAGGGCACAGGCAGTTGGTCTATTGCAATTGCACACAGCAGCAGCACTCCTGAGAAAGAGGACACTCATGGTTTTAATACCCCTTTGATTTCAACCAGGGAGAAACAAGGCATCGTGTGACCCAAAGGCTGAGAGACCAGGGAGCCCGAGGAGGCTGCTGCCCCTGCACAGCCTCCCACAACCCCAAAGAGAGCAAGGAGGGCAGCTGGCATAGAGCAACAAACATCCACGGCTCTCTAGCACCATGTGTCCCACATCTCAGGGACTTTCCTAATTATGGGGATATTCCTGGCTCTAGAAGGAGGGAGTTTTACTTAGATCAATGTAAAACAGAAAGCAAAAGCAAATTCCAATTTTCTTGTAGGTTTTGAGGCAAAGAGAATTCTTTTTATTACCTGAAGAATTCTCATTTCTAATTCATCAGATTATTACACAGAGCACTGCACTTTACTGTGGCAGAATAACTTTCCACTGAATTTCTTTTTCAGGTGATACAAAGATTAAGAAATGTGCCTGCCTTCTATAGCCTTCTGGGGAACTTCTTAACAAAAAGCAAAGAAGCAAACAAAAAAGCAAGCCACAAACAGAAAACACTACCCTCATTCTCTCCTAGGTTTGGGCTCTGGGGCATGTGCTTTGCTGCTGCTTGCACCACACAGATTCATACAATGAATACATGCAAATTCATCCAGGTGACACTGGTGAATACACAGAGAGGGAGAGAAGGAATAGGTAGATGGTATAATAACACAAGATGTGTTTCCTTTAAAAACTAGACTAAGGAAATTTTCTTGAGAGAGAAGGAGGAAGGGTTCCCTGTGATTTGAACCCAGTTCTGGTCCATTTGCAGTATTAAAGCCACCTGGAGCCGGTGTCTGGTTATTCATAAGACTCTCCAAATGACAGAGGATGCAGATGGATAGATACAGTAGGTCCCAGAGGAGATGCAGCGCCTGAGGCCAACAGAGGCAAGCTTGCTTGTTTGGGGGACTGCCTGCAGTGCTGGGTGTCAATCAGCTCTGGCAGCAAGTCACTGCCTGTCTCTAGGAAGGCTGCCTGAAAACCCATTAGGGCTTGGCATGTGCTAAGATCTCAATGACATCCCATTGCTTTGCTGACTATAGGTTTTTTTTCCTTCTAAAATCACCTCAGGCTCATTTTTTTTTAAGTACTGAATCTCAGAAAGAAGGTTAGATAGCTGAAAGCACTCATAAAATTATCTAAAAGTTGAGGTCAATGTAGTTCTTGTCAAGATGTACATATAGCTAATTTCCCTGGAGAAGAAAGAAGAGTTTCCTCAAAACACATTTCTTATACTGTACTGTGCTTGTGGTGTTCAGTGCCCATTATTAATGGATTCTATCATATCTGTTTGTCAACATTAACATTTGTTAAAATAAGTCAGTTGCTTTGTATCTTTAAATTGAGTTTTACTTATTTTTGACCTCCTCACTCAGAGAGAAGGTCAAGGCTCTTGGAAACACCTTTTTATTAGACCACACATAGAAGCATCCTTCCCAAAGGAGAGTTCAGGACAATGCATCATTGTCTAAACAATGATGCATTCCCAGCGCAACCAATTTAGAATAAAATTTTCAGGATTTTTGAATTATACAACTCCAAAAGAAAACACACAAAAACAAAACAACAAAAATACCTCACGAAACAACATTCAGATTTCCAGGATTTGAATAATGAAATATTGTTAAGAGTGGGAAGAGAAAGACAAAACAATTCAGAAGCCCTGAAAGAAGTATATTGTTATTTTCAACAGTGTCTTCTCAGGAAAACCATATTTCTAACATAAACTGAAGTGCTAAATACAATCTCTGGATTAAACATTATTAATTCCCCATGTATCTGATGGACTACATTATTTTATAGATTAACTGTTCTCAAGACTGGGGGATTTTTTCACTTCCCAGAATTCATATGACTAAAACTCTACTGCCTATTTTCTTCCGCCTAGATAAACGTCTTTTTTCGCTTAGGCCCTAACACCTATTACTGAAGCATAAATGCAATGGTTGGAGAGCACTGAGCTGCGAAGACCCCACACGATTCTCTCCTTCTACCCCAGATGCAGTGGCAGTGAAGAGCCCTGTCCATGCCCAAAACCACAGACCTCCAGGATGGACACCACCAGGGCTCACTGCACAACTCTCCAGCTGGGAGGGCTTCTCTTTACCTATGCTGGCACATCGGGAGCATCATCAAATGACTGGGATGGAGTGGGCACACTTACAAAGTTGTGCATTAAAAAAGTAAAAGTCTTCACTGAACCTAAATACCATCATTCAGAAAAGCTTTTTTGTTGGGTGTAGGTAGCTATCAGTAGTTTTCAGCATCTCCAGACAATCATGTTCTTCTCACAACATGCACCCACTGATTATTGAAGAGCAATTATTTATAAACTAGCAAGAGGTGCAGTTAGCATATTTCTAGGACCCTGTATAGGGCATCTGCTGGTGCCTCTCTTAAAGTGGCAACAATCAAGCAGGAAGCTTCCAAGCATACCCTAGCAGACAAACAGCTGTGTGCAAGGCCAGTGCTTGTATTTTGATACAATCCACTTCTCCACTGAAACTGCTGAACCACCTCTCTCCTTCCTGGCACCAGCTGAGAAAAGCAATGCCTTTTTGAAACAGTGGCTGTGAGGAGCCTTTGTTTGCATACCTGCTTCATCAGGCGAGCTCGGCGAGGCGCTGTCCTGGGACAGGGTGGTCCAGCTGGAGTCCTCATCGCTTGGGGCCAGGTTTTGAATCCTATGGAGGGCACAGTCTGTTTTGGCCCCAGTTTTTGGGTGATCTTTCTTTGTCTCAGGGCTTGATGACACTGTGGCAACCTGGCCATCCTCTGGGCTTGGCATCTTGTTCTGTTTCCGGGGCAGGACTTCCCCATTGACAATAA
Organism: Coloeus monedula; assembly: GCF_965178545.1. NCBI lineage: Eukaryota > Metazoa > Chordata > Aves > Passeriformes > Corvidae > Coloeus > Coloeus monedula. The sequence continues at coordinate 51,475,796 of NC_138785.1, read as the reverse complement.
TAGTAGAAGCCTGGCTGTTGCTTTGTGCAGACTTATCTTCCATTGCAACAAAACCCGGCTCTAGATCTCGAGCTGATGTCTCTAGATCCGCATAGTAATTCAGGAAGCTCTTGGTCCTCCTCGGCTGTGAGGGTAATATTTCACAGCCAGAGGAATCCTGCGGGATCGGCTCATTGCTTTCAAACTTCTCAGAAGTTACATTTACGCCTGCAGTGGTACTGAGGTTTTTGTTGGGATCCTGCTGTCCCTGCTCGGCAGCTTTCCTGAGCTGGTTTTCTCCATTCTTCACCAGCTTTATATTGGCAGAGCTGTTCCCCAGAAGGGGCTGAGCTGCTGGGTCGGAAAGACCCATAGCTGTCTGAATGTTAGTCAGTGCGTACTTTTTCCTGCATTTCGGAGGAGTGCTGTTCTTGGTCTCTGTGTGCCTGATTTCTGCATTCAGAAGCTCGTTGTGAGAGGAGCGCAGGTTCAGGGTGTTGGGTGGGGTGGCGGGGCTGTTGCGGTTCACAACGTCCGTCGTGCTGCCGCTTGCCATAAACACTGCCAGAGCGTCCACACCGGAATCGACTGAAAAGCAAAAGAAACAGCCATGAATCACATTCATTATATACATCATTCTGCTAGGGCTTCTGGTAAAGGCATGTAGCCCTTTGGGTAATTGTTTTACAGGAGGAAAATTACCACAACCTAAGTGGGGAAGAGAAGAGACAAAAGCTTCGCTATTAAATAAGGAAGAACAGAGGCAGAAAAACATACAGAGAGATCATCAGGACCACATAGATGAGAAAAAGTGGAAAGCTTGACCCTATACAAGACAGTTTTAGGGCAGAGTTTTAATTTCTGATTCTGTTGCAGGCAGGCTCTGGGACAGCAGAGATGCCCTTTCCAAATGCCTGGGACTCTCACTATCATCCTTACCATAACTATTTTAGTATTTCCCCTCTGTCTCCAATGAGGAGCGAAATAATTCCTCAAGTGCTCATCACTAGGAAGCAGAAATTTGAGATATTTCTAAGCAGGCTGCAGACAGATGCTGCTTCTTTTTCATCTAAGGGTAGTGCTGTTAGTGCCAAGCCTAACTGGCTGGTCAGTTGGTGACTCCCAACACCTGCATTTTCTCTGCTATTTGTCTTTCTGTCTTTCCCCTCCCTACCCTTCTGCCTTCTTTTTTTTTATTTTTTTTTAGAGAGTGGAAGTAGAGGGTCAGGGAATATGAGCAGAAGATTATTTCACAAAGGTGTATTTGATTTCCAAGGGGAGGCAAAAGAAATCCCTTGACAAAATATCCTGGTGGAATTCAATCAACTTTAAAAATAGGGCTGGCTCCAGAGATGCCTTACTATTTCTACAGCTCACGGAGGGTAAAACATACATCCTAGGGCAGAGCACACCCACTACACTGTTAAATAATACCATTCTTTTGTCTACATGTAAACAAGTTTCTGGTTGTTGTTAGCCAGGGTCACAGCTCATATTTTGAAAAAATATTAAGTTTATTGAGGGAACAGATTTTTAGACTATTAAAAATTATCAAAATATGGATAAAAAACCCCAAAATTAATTAAAAAACTGTAATTTGTTCCTGTACTGTCTATTTATGGCCTCTACCAATCTGCACAAGTACTCCATGAACACCTCCATTTACTGTGGCAGTCACTGTTGTTTGATACCTGGCAACTAAATTAGAGACCAATTAATAAATCACTCCCATCTGCCACAACATGAAACACCCTTTCTGTTGTTCCTAATTCTCAGATATCATTGACTGCTTATATAGCACATAAAAAGGTATCTGGAGCTTATCCAGGAATGAAAAGCTGTAATTTGAGCTAGCTGATGACAGATCATTCCAGCTGAGCTGTGCTGCATCTTTGTATATTTGATATATGACAGAACTGACTGCTGTACAGATTTACAAGAGATTAAATATATGGGTTTTAAAAGAACATATAATACATAAACAGGGGGAAAAGGAGCACTTCACAATGTTACCTAAATGCAGGCACAGTTGCTAGTGTTCCCTCCTCTTTGATGTGCTGTCAAAGCTGCTCACTTGCAAACATCACTCTGGTTCACTTAAAACCAAGCAGATCAAATAATAATACTCTTTGTTCCCTGAATTACCCACCCAGCTGTTGAAGAACAATTTCTAAAGCTTGTTAGAAACAGAATTTAAACTAAATTTTACAATTATTCATGTTTGCCAATTTCTCAAGCCCCAGTCAGTCAGTCTAAACCAACTGCAAATTCTTTAGAAGATGGATCACCCCATGCACACCGTGCAAAAGCCATCATCTTAGGTAACAGCTAACAAACATCCTGTGAGCAATTTCAGCTTTAGCCACATGAGATTTTAAAACACAACTATCACAAAATTTAAAGGAACTATGTAAATTACTTCTCAGATAAACACATCATATACGTACACATAGTTTTCTGGATCTTGTTTAAAACCAACCAGGTCTAATGTAAGCAAGGTTGCATTTGATCAGATGTTACCAAAATGTTTTACATGAAATATACATATATGTATATATCATCAACATATACATATCATACATATCAACTCACTGCTTTGTATTCTTTTCTGAATCACTCAAAATTTGACAACCTGAAAGTCACAAAAAAAAGTAAAGTAATAGGGCAGGATAATTTCCCCTGCCACTGCCTGACCTTTAGAATTTATGGAATTGCATGGTATCTAGGGATTTCACTAGATTATATTTTACTTCATGCTTCAGCAAATTAAAACAAGCATTTATGGTTTTCACTAATAAATACAATTACCACAATATGGAACAAGACTGAAATTTATTTTTCTCCTTTGTTACAAATGAGCTGCTTCATGCAATGTTTGCCACTATTTTTGTTACTGAACAAATTTCTTTAAAAATAATCTTCCTAGACAAAGCTTAAGCATTTGCCTGCCAGCTTATCTGTAGCCTGTCCCCTGCTGTTATTGTTTCATTGCTGAGAACTATTGTTAAGAAAACGCCCTTGGAAACACTGCAACAAAATGCATTACATTTGACTAATCTGCTTGATAAAGACTCTCCATTGGTTTGATGAACAGTGGCACGCTGTTCAACGACTAAGCCAAGGAGTCTTTGCGACCCACGTAGTGTTTGTGACTTGGGTGGTAAGTTGGGCTGGTGTATGACCACGAACAGAAAAATGTCAAAACAAACCTCTCACTAGACACCATTTCCCCTCCTGACCCCATCTCAGGTGATCTGTTGATCAAATCATCATGATCAAATGAGCAAGGAACAGGCAAACAGCAGCACAAGGTGTGCACAGAGTGAAGCAGGCTGTTCTCTCAGGGGCTGAGAGCCTGCTTTGGCATGCACGCAGCCGGCTTCCCTCTGCTCTTGGAAGCAGATATAGACATGAGAAAAAGGGGGGGGGGAAAGAGAAAGGGAGGCAAAAAGAGAAGAAGAAATACAGATGGGAAAGGCCAGATCTTCCATCTCAAGGGTAGAAGTTGCTACGAGACTGGGACTAACTAAAGCACCAGAAAAATTGGAATGCAAGTAAATGCCTAAGAGCACTGAAGAAAGCTTGCACAGTAGAACAGCGTAAGGAAGAAGAGCGATAGCCTGTCCCCTCTTCCTTTATACAGGACACAGTGATGCTTGAAACACGTCACTTTTCCCAGAGGAAGCACAAAAACTTCAATAAAATGCAGGAACCATGGGTTCCTGCACCCAGGGTTCCACAGGCGGCCTCCATCCCCCTCTCAGACAGCTCCTTGTGCTGCCTGGCCACCAGCAACGACAATGCTACTGGCACAGGGCACCCAATTTTCAATTCCTCTACCTTCTGCTGGAAAGCAAACACAAATGGACAACCAGATCAGGAATCACTGAGTTGATACATATATCTCAGCTAAAGTGGGGGAACACTGGTAAGTTTTAAGTGAGTAAAAGTAGGGCATTACTCTAAAAATATTCTACTCTGGTGAAAAGCTAACAATAATTAGGAAATTATCATTACTGGGAATAATAATAATGTTAAATTGTTGGTGCTTCAAGACAGCACTTAACTTGGTAGAAGACCTGTCATAACAATTCATTAAGGGTTTTGACTTGCTTACTTTTTAAAAGAACTCCCAGCCTCAACTGTAGACTTTTAACATTCTTACAGATCTAGATTAAAATACTTTTACCACTATAATGTGTTTAACGCAGAGTAGTGCCAATTCTCTAAGGATCATAATAATACAAATAACGCTACTACCTGAATGGCTTTTATTGATGTATTTTAATCTTGTCATAAAACTTACAGAGCTGAAGAAAGAAAGAGAAAATGCCATTGCAAACAAAGAATAGTGCATGAACGATTTGTCTTTGCCATCTAATGACTTTTTTGCATCGTATGATCTATGGCAGGTCTTAAAAAAGCTGAATAGAGAGTTTCTTCAAAAAGGCACAGTTAAAAAAGAAAGGAAGTGCTTGCCCTTTTTCATGTGTAAGTGCAAAATGGAAGTGAAATATGGTCCTGGAAAGAAGAAGAAGAAAAATAAGAGGAAAATTTCACATATTTGCATAGCAGAATCTTTTAAAGGGCATCTGACCTGGAAGTACTTCTGACATGGCTCGCGGGGCGTCAGCAATGCATCAGGAAATAGATTATAATTTGATATCTGAAAAGAGGGACCATTTAAGAATTAAAACCAAAGGAAAACACAAAAGAAAAATACCACATTTTAGAAGTTCCTGAGAGATGTTAAGCATTCTAAATAAAGCCCACAGCATAACAGTGAGGATCTTTTGAGTTTTCAATGATATTTGACAGTCATTAAAGTATGGGAGAGGCTAGTCTACAGAAAAACGAACATGTAAGTAAAAATAACTATTACATTTTTGTTAATGTACAACTTTACTAGGAGCACAAATTCAAAAATATTCTCCAGTTTTAGTCAACATACTGTAGCAAAAAGTTCAATACATTAGAAAATACTAGGTTTTTCCCAATTACTCAGCTACAGCTTACTCAGGAAACCACAGCAGCATTGGTAAAAGAAAAGAAAACATAGCAGTAAGGCAGGTTCCCACGAAAATTTGTAGAATGAGATCTAGCATATGAAATTAAGAAGCACAGAATGCAGGGTTGATCCCACAGGAGGGAATCACAAAAAGAAAGCTAGGCAGTAAGTTCCAGTATGGGACCCTTTCCTGGCCAGCTTCTCATAGATAAACCATTTTGCCTGAAAGTCACTGGTTTGGAGATGAAGGACACAGAGTGAGAGACAAGGTACTCATTAATATTTTTGTCACTGCATCTAGGAAACAGAGGGAAGAAATAATACAGACCTTTCCATAAAGCAGATTTCCCTTCTGCAAGGATATCTCTTGAGTACATTTAATGACGACTTCATGCCATGGGGCTACAGCCCCAGGTCTTGTACACTTGGGCTCTAGTTAAAGTCTAAGCAGCTGTAGAGAACACCTTCATTATACAATGACTGCAGCTCAGCACCAGCTAACTCCTTTCACCTCAAAGGGTGAATTCCGATGTTAAAACATTCATTCTAAAACTACAACCAGCTAATAGTTAAACAGATGTCAGGCAAAAGCATCCTAATAAACTCCAGATTTACATTATTAGCTGAAATCAGAATCGAGACTAGAAGCTTTCTTAGTATCAAATGTCATCTGATTCTTCTTACCTAGATACCTACACAAATTCCAGGTGACACCTAACCCTTTCAGAACAGAAAAGGAAGAAAAATACTCAGAGGGAGTGCTGTGGTGTGTGATCAGAGACTACAGCCAATGATTCTCTTCTGGCTGCTCCCTCTGGCAATGACATCTCTGCTGGACTGAGCTTGGAAGCTGGAAAGAGAAAGCTCAGCAAAGCCAAGAAAGCGAATTATGATGGTGGGCAGAACAGTTTGGGGAATGCAAGAGCAGGAAACGAGCAAGGCTGCAAACACCTTACACACACGGTGCTCTCAAATCTATTTGCAGACTCCTCCACACAAATCTCTGAGTTCCTGAGGGTGGGAAGGACCTCTCCAGATCATCAAATTCAACACCCCTGCCCAAGCAGGGAATCATTGCTGCCCTCTCTACTCCACCCTGGATCTGTTCTCACACCAGAATAAAATCAGGACTTCAACCTGCTTGCTAAATGCAGCTCCTCCCATTTCCATCTATTTCCTGCTTCACCCAGTCCTACTGAAATCACCATCTGGTAACCAGCTTTCTGTCCTGGCTCCTCCATCCCCAAGAGGCACCCTGCCAGCCCCTGCTGCCACAATAATGACATTTCTCCTTTTAGAGCTAATCATGCTGCCAACCAACTGCAACACCCTAGCAGCAGTGCTGTTTCTGTTCCAGTGATGCTCTTATTAATGGGAATCCATAAAGCTGATCTGTCTTTATACGGTGTAATTGAGGAAAAAACCTTCAGATTCTGCAATGTGTTGTAGCACTCAAATTGAATATGCCTTCCCATTTACTATTTTTTTCCTTTCCCCTTCCCACAAAGCCAAATTCCTCATCTAGCAAAAAATTACAAGACAAGATGCTTCTCAGAATCTGATTCTAACAGATACGAAGGAAAAAGAAAAATAATAAAAAAATTAAATATAAATGACAAAAAGAAACTGGCTAAATCCACTGTTCCTGTACTTTTCTTTTTATTAAGATAGATAAATCTAAATAATCAGTGTATATTTGACTGCTTGAGTGAAACTTTATATTGCAGAGAATGTGGGTCATCTTGTACTACTAGAGTATTCTGAAATCAAGTAACCACTTTAAGAAATAAAGAGCAATTCTTTCATTTATATAAGGTATAGCTGTGACATGCCATAGTGACTAATTCTGCATTTAGTGGGGGAAAAAACAAGATGGCATGCTAAGTCTTTTCCAAATTCAATTTTCTCCCTTTAATTAGATTTCCCCCCATGTGTAGAATGGAACAGTCGGGTAGGCAAAACCAGTGTTGTCACAGCAAGAAGATGGAGTGTGTTTTATCTGTCGGCTACATGTGAGCACAGATAATAAGACCTTCTGTCACTGGATCTATACATTCACAGTGACATTTGCTAAGTAAATGGCTGTAATTTTTCTAATCCCATTGCTTAAATTAAACTCATGAGCCATAACATTCTGCTTTTTTAACTCAATCTCTACAATAAAGATTGCACTTCGGACTTATTTGCTAATTTACAAATAGCCCTACTTTTATAAATGCTAATACAGGGCACAAGCATAAATGTCATTCTCCCTTAAACAGGCACATAAACTCAGAAACTGTAACTTGAATTTCTGCAACTGAGATGACCAATAAAGTAAGGAGGACTTCCATATTCTACAGCTTCAATCTCAAGTGTCATCCACAAATATCTCTTTCCAAGACTGAAGGTAAACAATGTGTAATCAAAGCTGATCAGAAATACCAAAACAAAAGCAAACTGTCATACGAAAGAGAAAGTTAGGATAAGATGTCTCAGTGAAAAAACATAACCAAAATGCCTTGTAGGACAGGCAGCCTATCCACATGCTTGATGGAGCATTAGAAAGGAATCAAGGGCCACAGATTGGGCACATAAAATGACTTGGACTGGTTCAGACTGATTTCAAACCAGGGATTTGAATTTCACTTTGATCATTTGTCAGTTCCTAAATCAGGACGCAGAGCCACTCAAAATATGAGCAATTCTTTAACAGGGTTAGGAAAACCTACAAGGTCCAGCACCAGCCTTCCAGCTGTTTGAAAGAGCACTAGGCCAATCCCAAGCTCTTTGATCAGGTGACGCAGGCACCAAAAGCAGGAAAGACACTAAGCACAGGTCACAGCACCAGTAAGAGAAGTAGGTAGAATGTTACCTGAGACCCTGTCAGGTGGTAAGTTCCAGCACAGATGGAAAGAAATAAAGAAAAAGAAATAAAAATTAAACAGATTACTATCAGTAACCACCTCCCACACACCTTGTCTGCAGCCCTGCTATTTGCAGCTTGCAAACTCTCCCTGCTCCTGCAAAGCCTAGAAACAACGCTGCACACTCCTGAGCACAATCTGCTTCTCCAAGAACAACTAAATGCATGCACATAAATAAAGACATTGCAGCTTCCCTTTTTAAACTAATTTATTTTAAACTTCTGATGGCCTGGCATCATGATTTCACCTGCTGTAACTGCACCTGCCCTCTGAACCACATATTATAAATTTATGGCTAGTTATACATTAAAGTTTTATCAACCAAGATTATCCAGAAATGTTTTTATCCTCAGATTACCCAGACTGGTAGCAATAGTTTTGAGCCACCTATTTTTACTGCCTCATAGCTGAGATCTTAAAAAGCATTTGAAAGAGCATTCTACAGCAAAAATTGTTTTCTCTTTAAAGTTGTACTTAACATCAAATTAGACTCTGGGGATGAAAATTTGAAAATGAAAAAAATGGAAAATAATCTTTCAGTCGACACTCTACAACTCTATATGGAAATAAAGAATGAAAGTATGTGTCTATCAGAAGTATGAATATAAAGAAAACATATAATTTCATTAATTTCTAAGTGTTTGCAAATAATTTCAAATTGCTAGCAGTTAGTTGAGACCAGTGACTAAAAATAAAAACTCCAAGTCTCAGTCACAGAAAAGAGCAGTAGAGTGACAGCTTTTGCACAGTGAGACTATCAGGACTCTCAAGAAAAGCAAATTATGATTTTGCATGTTGAAAAGATTGTTTGTGTTCCATGTACATTAAAAACATTCTGTATCTCACCTCGGTAAGGTTAGTATATATGTGCACTTTTAACTACATCTGCTAAAACTGTCTGAAAATTGGACTCACATGTCCTACCCACATATTCCTTGCCTCTAGTAACGGAACAGAGCTCAGGGTACATCAAACCAAAAAAGGTTCTCTACATTTCTAGTCATTTTTTCATCAAAGGCTGAAATAAAATAAGGCTCATTACACAAAGACATACATCTCAGCAAGGCTGAAAGTTCCTTGCAAAGCTACATGTTGTCTTCAACCAAACTTCAACAGGACAAATCAGAAATATTTCAAAACATACAACAGTTTATAAACCAAGTGTTACAGTGCTGCTTAAGATGACAGAATGCCAAGAGATGACAAAAAGTGCCATACCCTACAATATTATTACAGTACCCAATGGCATTATAGAATTAGAATACAGCAGTGACTTGAATCCTGGCCTGATGCAGCCAGCAGAGCTTCCAGAGAAGGCTGCTGTACTATGCTGAGAAACCTCTGCCCACAGCGCTCATAGATAAAACAAACCACGTGCTCGTAAATGAAAGCCAAGTATCATATTTGCTTTATGGGCCCCATAAACTAAATGGATCAATCCATAATAAAGTGGAAGGAGAACGTAACAGAAAAGCAACTGCACTTACTGGCATTTATATTAATTACACTGAAGTGTGGCTGAAAGCAGATTCGGTTTCAACACTTGGCTGTAGAGGACATTGAACAAGTGGAAAAGAACAAACTACCAGTATTACTGATCTGAACTCTAACACAGAATCCCGAGTTCTTGACATGCTAGCCAAAATTCTCTGTTCTTCTACAAACTCACAGATCTTCACAAGGCATTGAATACCAAAGGAACTAGAGTTTCTGTGAAAGGGGACAAACACACGATGCAAATCTCCTATCATGGTGGTTCTCCATGACCATAGGAAACTCTGAGTGGAATTACAGGGAAACAATCAGCTTCTATTTCTGATTCCCCCATGAAGAAGAAACAGACCTGTCAGGGTCCTGAGATAGGGCCACTATTTAATTATGCTAAGAAACAAATGCACAAGTGACAACAGGCATTCAGAGTACTACACTCAGAGTTCCTAAAGAAAGCTTTTCATCTGCAGGCTCTGGGTCAGCTCCTATGTGCCAACATGAGCATGTGCTTTGGAGCTTCACCAGGATCACTCAAGAGGAAGATGAAGTTCTTGTGCCAGTCTCCACATAGTAAATGTGGAAAGGCAGAAACCCACACCAGAGAGGCTTTAACATAGAGAGCAACCCATGCCATTGGGTACTTCTGCAACTTCCACTCCATCAGTCATCTGCCTTTTCCTCAGCTATTATGTGGAGCTCTTAAAGAAACTTTACAGAAAAGTGTCACCTGCCCAAGCATGAGCCAAGCAGTGATAAAGCTTGAATCTCATTCACCAAGATGTCCTTCTCTGGAAAGAAAAGGTCAGGAGATACAGGGCAGGATTTTGCAGATGTAGAATTTTACTGACATGCTTCTACCAAGAGTTGCACAGTGCATACACCTCTCCTCCTTGGGCTGAGGTGCCTCTTTGGGTCAGTTATCTGTTATTCTAGGAGCAGCTCCAAGCCCACAGAGGCACACCATGATACATTTTTATACCAACTTATCTTGTGCTAATGGCAATGTAATTATCAGCACTGCTGCAAGACTGGAAGTTTAGGGTTCTTTCAGGGGTTTGCTGTTATTTATAATGTCACCATTCTCACATTTGTTCCTTTATCTCACTGCAGTGAAACTCAGATTTTCCAGCAGTTTCATAAAACAACAGCTCCCTTGCAAGCTCAGTGCAAAGAAAGGCACAGTTGGGCATTCCTTGGGAAGCTGAATAGACAGAGGCAGAGCAGAAATTTCAGTGCTCCTCATGGGAAATAAAACCCCAAGTTTTAAAAAATCAACCCTGCTCTCTCTGCCCTCAAGCACTTTCAATTATTTATAAGGGCAGCATTACCATGGGAGATGATCATGAAGAACCAAGACTCAAATCTTTCCCATCTGCAGTCCAGGGGAATGCCATCTCACAAGGAATATTTCCTTTCATTGTCACCCTTGATTTATGAATGCTTCAGAAAAAGGGCATTTCCCAAAAAAAGTTTGCTTGGGACAAAAAAGTCACCCTCCACTAAAAAGTCTAAACCAGCAGGCATCCGTTAAATTCACAGCTTTCCATTTTACAATTTAAAAACCTTGCTGTTTCTTATACATTCAGCACCTGTATAGGAAATATGTTTCCTAGCACTGGGCTTCAAATAAGCCATTTTCTATTTAAACTGTTACGTGTTTCCATGAATATAAAACCTTTTGTTATTTTCATAAGGCCACACACTATTCTACCCCCTAAATTTATTAAATCATTCAACAAAGCAGTCAATGCCATAAGTGGATGAAATATTACCTTACCACCAAAGATGCAACGCAGCTGCTATACTCCACACAGACCTAATTCTTCCCTTCACAGATTTATTTAGGTATATGTGTATATACGGACAGAAAATAAAGTCAGGGAGTAAAGCCTAAGGCTGCACCAAGTCCTTGATGTATAACTCTAAGATTGCAACAACTGTAAACATGAAATACAATAACTGAGTTGGTGCAATTACTCATTATTTATGCAAAGAACACAAAAGCGAAATCATGTGTTTTATCAGCACTTCCATCAAGATCTAATCGGTTATCAGAGATTTCATTATGATCCACATCTCCCAAATAGTGGGCAATTTTGATACCATTATTGCTGGATGTCCAAAACACATGTTATGTTAGGCACCAGGAAGCTGCACAAATCATACAGTAACAAAGTCAAGAAACAAAGAAAGTTTCCTGGCTTAGAAACCCTGACAAGGGAAGGGAAAACTTAGCTTAAAAAAAGCACAAAGCAGTCATGAAGTAGGTGTTTTGATATCCCTGTCCTCAAACTGAGGGAGTTCTGGTGCCAGTTGATTCTAATGCAACTTTTGGCCCCGGCAGATGATGGGAGTCCCAGCGTTCACCCAAGTAAACAATTCCACTTCTTCATGCCAAAACTGTTCAACTAGACAACAGAAAAAGCATTTCAGGCTCTTCTGGTAAATATCTAATGGCCATTACTTGTTCTCTCTAAGCAGGAATGGATTTGATGAGATACTTCTACACCAGAACATTTTAAACCTCTGAGCTTCAAGCCTAGGCATGGGATGTGAATATCATGTCCTGCAGTACACCGAGAGGCCACATTTGAAAGCTGGTGTCTAGATTTAATGCCAAGTGATTCAAACAGATCAGTCCAACTCAGTACTCCAGCACATGACCACCAAAGACCTGTCAAAACTGTAACAACCATTTATTTCCTCCATTGTACCATAGAAAATATCCCTCAAAAAAGTCTTTGGACACAATATCTAAGTTGGCTCTAAAGCACCATTTTAAGACATATCTTTATGGCATCTATGAAAGTAAACATGCTTTACTACTTCCTAGGATTTAGCCCTGTGGTTAGGCAAAACCCCACAAAGTCGGGTTCTGAATGCAGGGTCTCACCATACAGTTCCTCATGTCCAATGGCAAAACCACCAGAGAATTCCCTGTCCTGCCACAGCTGTCAGCTCTCACTGCAGTTTACCACTTGCATCAACCAACGCGAGTATGTGTGGAGCTGGATGCCCGAAGTCGTCAGGGGTTTTAAAGGAGTCTTTTAAGGAACAGAAAAAACAGTACAGAAGTGAGAGCTTATTAAGCTGGCTTTGATGCCAAGAAAAGCCCTGGGAGATCATGTTCTTTTGTTACAGGAGAAGGAAGAGTGAATACAAAAGTTAACCTACGACAACTTCACCTCAGTAGCCTGAGGGATGAACAGAAAGTGCACAAGGACCAGCAGCAGACTTTTGGAGGTGGAGTGCTAGCCCACAGCTCTTCAAGGAGGTCACATCAGCTCACTTCCCATGATCTGCACTGTGGAACCACTGCAGTGTGGTGGCTGATGGAAGGAGTGAGGTCATAAATTCTAGGAGCTCCCTTTTTGCACTTCTACAGAAGACAACCTTCAGTAAGAGATGATGCAATAAAATCCAATAGGATACAATTCAGAGGAAAAAACCAATGTGAATAATATTGAATTCAAAAATATAAATAATCTGAACTGGAGATGTTAGCTGCAGTTGGAAGCAATTGAAGCTATAGTGCAAAGTGACATTTTAGGTTGAGCTCAAGTAGCTTGTTAATTTGAAGGTATCTGGTATTAAAAGCCTGGGATGGAAAGGAAGAGGAATAGCAGCTAACCATAGAACTCTATAATAAATGAAGTTGGAGACCTTGAACACAGCTCAAACCACAGCACACTGCAGTAGATGTGGTCAAGTCATACAGCAAGCCAGTTTTTAAAGTTCTAGAAAGCACCTTTGCAGTTTAAACATAAATCAATATACTTACTATTTGGGTACACACACAGAAGGGCTGGCATCGATTAGAATATGTCAGCATTCTTTATAAATACTATTTCAAAATTTATAGGCTTAGCAGCCTTCAAAAGTAATAAAGCAACAAATAAATTAGAGCGATTGCATACATACATGAGCTGCTTGGCCGATAGTGAGCCCCTGGGTACCGCCTGCCCATAGTGCCAGTCAGCACATTACCACACGCTGTCAGCTGCTTCCAAAGTACAGATCGAAATTCTTAACTGAGGGAGAAGAAAAAAAAGTGAAGATTTAGTACAACAGCTGTATCTTTTTCATTAAAATGCTAATGACCTCTACAAATTCCACGATAACTACATCTATAAATTATTCATAGTCATGTTGTCAGAGGAGATGAACTGTTGTGCTATACATGTAGCACAAATTTATTATTGGTGGTTGGCCTCCATTAATAAGCTCACATAAATTTTGAGGCACAAAGAAATCTCAGGTCATACAGTGGCTTCTTTTGGCCCATGACAGAGATAGAACAACAAACACTGCAAGAAAGAGCTTGCTATTGGCTTTTAATAGAGATAGCCAGTAGGTGAGATTTAAAAACAACGTTTGTCCTAAATTTTGTGAAGCAATCATTAAGCAATCATTTATGAACAGTTTACTATAGAAGCAAAACTTATCCGTGCTACATAACACTGATTGCTTTGTTCTGTTCTATCCAGCAGTGTCTTTACAGGAATGCAGGCTATTAACCCATGTACCAATTTTCTTGCACTATCAAAACCCCAAGCAAACAAAAAATTGCATGGCATATCTTACAGTCAGTTTGGAATAACAAATCCAAAGTCTTAACTGAAATGCTATTGAACCTGCCAAATAACTAGTACAAAATGTTTTAGTCTAAAAGCAAGTCCTCTTGGTTTTTTCCTTTGGTGTAGAATTTTTTACTAAAATATTTCAGTTGCTTTTCAGCTTTACCTTTTTCTTAGTTTACCTGAATAGCCTTCATATTCCCAGACATCTATCAATACATATTGAATGTTAACCACACCGTTTGTTAAGATACATTCCCTCTTATTTCATTTTCTCCCTTGCTGGAAACACCAGGAAAAGCAACAAATTCTGAGGAGTGTTTTTCCTTATTCATTAAAGATTTTTACTGTCTCAGGCTGCAGCTACAAGCACAAGCTGGTTCTATCCAGGAAATAAAGAGAAATATCAGGACACAGACAAAATAGCACTGCACTGAAACTGGCAGATAGCCCCAAATCTTCAGACATGTCAGTTGCCTCACAGAACACAACGCTAGCTTATTCCTGAGTTAGACAAGCCTTTTATATATACTGGCATCCATGCAATTCTCTGGTGAGCTGGTCTGGAAGCCAACACAGCTGAAAACTCCAGACATATTTTCAGTCAGACTAGGCTGCTGAACTGGCTCATGGTGGTTGCACAAGTATTGGTAGCTAGTGAGAGCAAGTGGAAAGAACAGGACCATGGCAGCCTGGGCTTAAAATGACTTTAAATGTAATTGCATACCATTGCTACATAGCCTTTGTAGATTACTTCTGAAACAGACACCTATAAGGCTGCATACCTGACAGTCCAAAAAACAGGTAAAGATCTCCATTGTTTTCCAAACCAGTGCTGACAAAGCACGTCCTGTTCAACTCCCCTCGATGGGGAAAGTTCAGTGAATCAATGAGACAGTACTCTCTTGCCACGAAAAGAATTCTGGCTGTTAAGATGAAAAGTGAGTGGTATGCAGTAAAATTAACATTCAACCAAAAACCCCTGCATTTCTTTTGCAGGACAATATGGGACAACTCCTTGCCATGGGTCAAACAGACCTTTTCAAGTTTTTTTGGTGGCCTACTAGTTCAATACAATGTAAAGTTGCGCAAGGGAAAAACCTGCAGGTGGCTGCTTCCCCTTTCCTGTTCTGTAGGAATAAAACTAAAAATACATATTTATTTATTGAAAAAAATTAAGTCGCTCCTCACCCCAAATGGACCAAGTTTGTAATTCATAACAAAATACAAGAGAACAGTCTTTAGCTGTGCAAGGATTAGAAAATAAAATTACTGAGGGGAAAACAAAAACTGTAACCAGATGACAGTATTTACAATTCTTTTCCAGAGCTTGCGAAAAGAGTTTGATCATATGTATGTATGGAGCTGCAAGATTATTCATTTTTCATAAATGCATTGTTGTCTTTCTAAAAGGTAAACACTTTCCCAAAGCAGTAACACTCACTAAATTTTATCAAATGTCTACAGTTAAGACAGACTATTCCTTCTCTACCTAGCACCACAGTATTAAAGTGGGCCTTCTGCACCATACCATAATAAAAATCCTAGCAAATAAAAATCCCAAACCTTACAGTCATGCTCTCAAACAGCTGAACTACAGTACAGCATGGTTCTCCTGAAGTAGTGCGCCCAGGCTTGGAACAAACCACTCTTTGCAGAGGTCAGGACACAAAGGTATGGCCATTTTAAAATATCACATTTTAAAACTCCATAAATCTCAGTGGAAAAGACAACATAAAGATAGATTCTCATTATAGCAAAGGTTTCATCAGTTACTGCATAAAATGTGACCTTCGAAGATTTACAAGGTGGATTAAAGCCAACTATGAAAAGTCAATTAAGAAGCAAGTGTCACACAGCAAGTGAAGTTAAACTGCTCCACAAAATAAAAGTGATATTGGGTTGTATGTACCAGAGAGGACATACTCAGATCAAGACAAATGAAGATGCTGCTTGGGTTTGGTTTTGGGGGTTTTCTCTGTTGTTTTTTGGTTTCTGTTTGGTTTTGTTTTGTTTTTCCTTAAGAACCATCTTTGAATTGTGACCAGAGTAGCCAAAGCAATCTCCCCTTTCTTTAAGCACATCCACTCACAAATTTTAGTCTCGGGGGGATTTCTGCTCTTCAAGCTCAGGGAAATCTCACAGAACTGTGACCGACCTTGTTCGTACCCAAATGCCATAGCTAAAGCATCTGAAAATTAGCCCTTATTTTCCACATACATCCATGAGACTGATAAACAAAATGGAAGGGATTCTCAAACACTGCTTTTGAAAAATCCACATATCATGCATGTACAGGTTTGGGTTTGGTTTTGTTTTTAACTGTAGATACAACTTAGATATCCACAACTCCACATAAATCTTGAGTTAAATCTGAATGTACCTAGTAAGTCAGATCAGGTCTTCGTAATAGTTTTTAACCTGCTGGCTCACATTTGTTTTGTAACAAATGTGTTTCTTAACAGCTTTCTGTGCCTTGTTATTTATTATGGTACTGCAAATTTGCTTTAAAAATGTTTTATAGTGATTTTTCCATCTTTATAGTTATAATTTAAAATTACATATACACAAATGGACAGATAGCCTTATGGCTTCTCTTCAAGAAATAACTTGATATAGCTCTGCCTGAAGATTTCTTTTGTGTCCCTTCCCAATAATCTTCCCTGATTCTCTTCAGGTGGCCATCCGTGTTGGAACCCTGAGCTCGTGAAGAAGAAGGAAGAAGAAAGAACAAGAACTAACCTACACCCCAAATCCTCCATTTCGTTACATACTATATCCCAGAAACTTAAATTTTCTACATTTCTACATATTCCACCCAGTGATATAACTTTAATTACACAGCAACAATCTCAGTGCTATCACATAATTTGGGAAGTTTTTCCCAAGGCCTCAGGTCAAATGCAGTGCGCTTTTGAGGATCACTGCCTGTCAGCACTGAAAGACTGAAATTCTCTGAACTCAGAGTTCCAACACATCCCCACACTGCAGCAGTTACAGAGAACCATGGAAACAAAACCTGAGCACTAGTACTGCATACCTGCTACCCAGGGAGCACCTGAAAGCTCTTCACCTCAGGCCAAGTCCCTTTTAGGAGCTGTGGTGACAGAGCTACCAGCCACTCATCATCACACGCAATGAGGACATAAATCATCTTGGAAAGAGGCCGCCATGACTTTCAACTGAGACTGTCATCTTCCTAAGCCATTTTCTTTACAGAGCTTTTCTTGCAACTTGTCCACATTTCTTGGGTTTTATGACAGCCACATAAAACTTCATTTTACTTGTATTCATCTTTTGATACTATGAAAAAAAACCCCAAAAGACAAACTAAATTCTGGTATTCTTTGTGATTTTTTTTTTTCAATGAGTCAAACCAGGAGTTCTGTCCATACAGCAGGCACACAGAATCCAGTTTGCTTGAGCTAATTCCCTTTTGTTTCAGAACAAACAATGCATAGTCCAACCTCCATACTATTAATGGCCATTAAAGCTATTTTGTACTTCACCCAAATTTATTTTTTCATGCTTGCTGCTGCTTATGAGGTCAGCTGGCTCCTTGACCTTCCCTGGTCCTCTACAAGCAACATTTGCTATAAATACATGTGTGTTCAAACAAAAACATAGGTACCTTCATATTGGCTGCTATAATCTCATACAACAGATTGCACCAGCAGACCTACCCTCACATGCCCAAGAAAAAGGATATGAAAAAAGGAGATGACTGCAAATTAGCTACAGGAGTCATCCAAGTGTGACTGACTACATCACTCAACACTCGCAAGGAACAGCTACAGTGTGGGGAAAGAAAAGGTTATTGCACGATGTTTCTCAAGGGACAGCTACTCAAGAAATCACACTCCAGCACACTCTGTGTGATATTCTGGCAAATAAACCAATTCTACCTTTAAAGTCTTGCTTTGAATACTAGAAAATAGGTCTGCTAAGGAATGGGTAAGAGGAATGCTGTGCACTGTTTGAAAAGCACACACAGGCCACAGATCCTATACAAAATAGATCCAGTACAGCCAAGGGTTCAGACACTGAAAGAGGCTAATCTAGGAGGAAAAAAAATTAAAACTCAGTCTGTAAGACTGGTGGATAGCTCATTTTAAGAAATCACAATTGAATATACACACAAATTTTGTGTACATATTTGCATATATAACACAGATTTATTGCTTTTCACATCGCCTGCATTCAAAGTAGTGACTGGCAGCATCACCTGTTAGACAACAGTAGGAAAACACAATTCAAACAAGCAAGCAAAGTGCAAGCCAGGCCATTAGGAATTTGTGCTGCTGATTTCTGGAGGTACCTACAGAGACAGCACTTTCATTTTCTGTACTAGGAACAGCTACTGGACATGGATCTCTCAAGTCAAACTGCCTCTTGGAGAAAGTACAATGTTGTCTACTAGCCACATCTCTTGTATCATTGCATGTGTGACCTTTTTGGAGGTCATCAACAATTCCTAACCATTACTTTCATCTAGTAACTACCAACATGTTTTAAAAATACATATTTTCATTTCAGGAAGGTTTTTTCCCAAGATTTCTGTTACCTAAGAGACCTTATCTGTCCTTCCAGTTTTGTCTGGCAGCACTCACATCAAGGAAGTTATGCTCTCCCCTCCACCTGCCTTTGCTGAGAGGCACAGAGCCACCCTGCTTTCCAAACTACTCACTCCCTGTCATCTCCACTTGCTGGCGCAGGATTAAAGTTTTCTGGGAACCGGAAAGACAGGCACAATCCCACAGACAAGAGGATGTCCTGCCCACACTCCCGCCCTGCCACATTTTCTATGGTTTTACCACACATGGACCTAACACCAGACATGCTCAGATATCTGGAAAGCCCTGTCCTGCCCAGAAAGTCTGACAACTCCATCATTTCTCCTTCCAACAAATTCTCACTACTCAAATTCTTGTTGCATGCAGACATTCTTGCTTGCATTTCCCTGTCTTCCATACTTGTTAGCTGCCTTTGTGCTTCTAATTTCTCCCTTAACAAGTTTTGATTTGGATGCTTTCCCTCTTCTCCATATTTGAGAAGTCCTTCACAAGGGCTTTTCTTTTTCTTGGTCATCATTCCAGGTACTGTGTCACCCACCTGCCTCGTTTAGGTTCCCATACACCCTGTGGGGATGAATGTTATTATTTCCCACTCTGTTCTGGAGGATATCATCACTGTTAATCACTTGAACAAAATTCCTACTGTTTAAGGCTTTATCACACAGACCATAACTCATCAAAATCATGTTTTTCTGAAATTTAGCATTTCAGTACTTCTCCAGCTGGATCACATAGAGCAAGCTGAATTCAAGGCATCCACAGTCCCCTGACCATAGCCCCTGCACAGATGACACATACTTTTTTACATTTATTATTATATATATATATATATATATATATTATTATATATATATATATAATATATTATTTTTTATATATATATTATTATTAAGTTATCTCAATGCAGATTTTGTTCACCAAACAGCAACAGAAAACATCAGGACATTCTGTGTATAGCTACACAAGCCCATATATGTTTTAACACAAGGAAAAGCACTGTCTATAGCACTTGCAAGTTTGTTATAAATACAGTTAACCTCATTCACTCAGTGCAGCTATCTGAACTGGTATCAGTTAACGATCCAATTTTACTTGCTCATTGGTAAGGATTTGTGAAGTTACAAGTAATTTTGCACATTAAAAAAGAACTGTGGTGCTCTGAGCATCTGGGGCTGCAGCAGGTTGGGCTGTGTGCCAGGAGGACGCCTGGCAAGCTAAGGAGCTGTGGGAGGGCAAAGGCATTACACGATCAAAGCAATCGTCACTGGGTAACACAGATCTCCCTGTAAAGCCTGAACCAAGAGGGCAATATTTCAGATATATATTCTGAGCCTCATTTACAACAAGATTCATGAGAAATATTTTTCAAAGCTGACTGTCTGGTAAAAACAGCATTTCTAAATGAGAAGGTACTTATTTCTTCTGAAGTTAGAGATGACAGAGTGCTTTTGTTTTCTGTGGGAAGCTCTCCAAGCACAGCTAGGTTTTCTGTTGTAGCATTTCACCACTACTCTCCACTTTCTTCTTCCTTGTATCTTGTAGGAATCAATGCAGCATTGTTGCTGCCCTTCCAAGAATGGATGCAAAAATTGGAAGCTGAGACAAAGCAGAACCAGATACTCCATAAAAAGGTTAAAATTTCTGTGTTTGCTAGCTCTCAATTAACAAGTGTGAAGAGCTACAACTTCTCTCACCAAACTGATGTATCTGCTAAATCCCAAAGTTTGTCAACTGTCCAGACAGAAAAACAAAAACCAAACCCACCACTTTCTAGATCCTGCTGGTATCCTTCATTAAATACTGAAAAGGAAGATAATGACTTTGTATTATTACTCGAGACAAAAACTCCCAGTTTATCCATTTTGTCCATTTGCATCTAAATCATCTAATCCAAACTCACTGTGCTCTACCCTTTCAAGAAAGCAGTGAGCACAGCAGAACCCATCTACTGCTTGAAGACCAGGATTTCAAGCCAAAGCTGTTTCTAACTCTCATGCATACTAGAAAGCCCTCAAAAGACATACTGAGCATAACAAAACTAAGCCAACTTCCAGGGTGTGAGGACAGAGGAAGAGAATTATAAAGCAATACAAACAGCCTGCACTGATATTTCTTTAAACAGTTCCTTCTAGAACAGCTGTTCCATGATCTTCTGAGACCTTCCGTGGCGTTCCTTATCCCTGTCCCAACCAATGTCTGTTCTTTCTATCTCAAAAGTAAAATATCCAGACTTCTTGCATGTCTGATTTCGGAAGATGAGAAATCCTGTTGGCTTGCCAGGTACTGGGAAATACATCCCCAACCTGGTAAAGTCATGTGAAAAGGAAGGGAAAGCCATGGCAACAGATGCTGCTGGGGAGCATGACACCAGATCATTTCTCCACATGCGCAGCCTTAGCTGGAGTCACAAAGCTCTGCTGCTGTCGGCCTCCCTCCCACTCCAAGACCCACAGAGAACCATTTGGATACATCACAGGAGACTGCACTTCTGTGCTGCACAGAACACTGATATCCAGCACAGGTGTCTGCATTAACAGATACCATTACTGACACCACAGAGGAATAGCACTACTGTGAAACACCTCTGTTGAGTACAGCTTTTTCCCACATGAGGTGGCAGAGCAAGTTGCAGTACAGCTAATCAGCAAAAATGGATAAACCAAGAACTCTTTCTGAAGGACTAGAAGAACTGGACCACCCCCATTCATGAACATCATAATAAACAATGTAAATAGTGCATAGAAATACAGGTACCTCCAGTGTCTGTGCCGAAACGTCAATGTTTAAGATGTGGGATATGAAAGGTTCAGAAAGGGTGCCCCCGACCCAGAGGATCCCCAGACATGGAGCAGGTTACTTACTCTTCCCAGCTCGTTGGTGGAAGGCTTGTACAAGAGCACCAAGTTCTGGAGTCCTGGGAACCAGCAGCCCCTCAGGTCGCTGCAGAAATCAGGCAAGCTGCAAAACAAGACCAAATCCTATATTTTAATTTATGAAGAGTAAAGAGGGATTAATGAAAACTACTGAGCTTGCAAAGGTGCAGGATACCAGAAGAAACCTGCACAGCCACCCCCTGTGCTGGTGGGAGCCACAGGGCAGTGGGAGCCTGGGAATCAGATGAGCACTGACAAGTGACTGAGTAAGCCAAGCAGCCACTTTCAGTTTACATCCTTAAAACCATCTGCAGTCAACAACATGCACACAGGAGAACTAAAAGCAGAACAGAGTGCAGGGATCTTCCCAAACCAGGCAGGTGTCATGATCTGCTGCCAGCCTAGGGCAGCTTGGGTAGCTAAGAGACACACTGCAAGGCACACTTTAAATTCTCTCTCCCTCTGCACTGCAACACAGACCTGCAGTTTTCCCCATGCACAAACACTGAATATCATGAAAAAAATTAATCCAGATGATAGACATGAGCCCCAAGTTACAAAAAAGCAGCAAAATGTACTCAGTAAACAGTATGTTCATAAAAAATCACACTTTCAATTATGCTTGTGTTTAGTAGACATCAAGTATATAATTTATTTTTGCAAAGTCTGTGGACTGCTTCACAGTCATTTCACCTCTGGCAAGTGGTTACATTAATGCCGTGGCATTAATGCCACAAATAGGCCAAAATATATATAAAACCTCACACAGTGAGGTTATCCTCCCATCAAAAGATGCTCCAGCAGCAGCAACATACCTGTCAGTCAAACTACATTCTAGGGTTCAGGGTGGTATTCAACTTTCTATTTGTTCCCCCATGTGGAGAAAATAAATATGCAAGACCAAAGATACAAATCTCATCTGCTATTGCTAATTTGGTTTTTTCTTTATTAAAGCAAAAGCCAGGTTAAATCAAGCCAAATTATATTGCATTTTAAAGAGAGATTTTTTTTTCTTTGTTCTAACAGAAATCCTATAGTTCTAACAGAATTATAAATCCTAGATAGTGCTGAGACAAAACAGATTATTTAAGAGAGCTAAATACATCCTTGCTAAAAAAGATATTTGACCTTTGGAACTTGAAAACAGACCTTTTTATAAGCTAGATAAAAGTAATTTTAAAATGTAAAGCTTTTTTTAAAAATCCAGAAAATATACTCACTTTATTTTCAATAATAAAGTTGCACTTTAAAAAAAAAAAGTTCTTCAGGAAGAAAACAGACCAATTCTCATTAAACTAATATTCTAACTCAATTTAGCACATTTGAGAACTTCTGTATCAGATGATCAGATTTCAGTATTCAAGAGACAGGAAAAAAAAGAGGGAGAGAAAGAAAAGACGTGTTGTTAACACCTTCCTACCAGGAAAGCCAAGAAACCAGCAAGTTCCAGCTGAGATACATGGGTTTATATAAACAAAACTTCCTGGGTCAGGTGCTGAGACCCCAAACTTCTTCACAGGCTGAGCATACATGCCAGCTTTTCCAAATAATTTTAAGGGATTTCTTCCCAACGTAATCAAAAAGATGCATCTGTGTGGCCTGGCACTGCCATTTTTATAATGAACCCTTTGAATCCTATATATGAAACTTAATTTGTTCTAAACCAAGCCCAGGATAACTGCAACTGAAACAGCAGTCAATTCAATAAGCTCAAAGATAATAAAAATAATCTCAAACTCAAAATCTATTTACACCTGAAAGAAGACAGTTTTTCCACGCAAACTAAGATAAGGTCAGCTGCCAGTTCTGAGATCAGAAGAAAGCCTGAAATACAAAATAAGGGTCTCAAAGGTATGAATGACCAGCCTATTCAACAAAACAGAAGATAGAAAATTGCAAAACAAAGTTTCAACAACTGACATTTGAGCTCTGACCAAGAAGGACCTTTAACACTCACGGCATAAATTCCTGAAACTGTGCTGCCACACACCCAACATTTTCTATTTCCCAGCTGAGAATCCACCACCCTGAGTGTTTTTCCCTTCCTCTGCATCCTGCTGAAAATGTCCACTTCTCCACCCACATTTTTACCACATTGCCTGCCTTGAAAATTGGCAGACTTGAAAATGAAGAGAGGAATCTTTTTTCACCCTGTTTATAAACCTTCATATTTCAAGAAAGGCTCAGACAGCCAACAGTAGAGCCAGATGAGCCTCCCAGACCTGTGCAAGCAGGAATAACTCATTTAGGACCTTATTAAAAGCAGAAAATTGAAAGGCAGATAACACACAGGCTCTTATACCCTTAGTAGAGAAGGAATTAGCAAATGTTTAACACCCACAGATGACAAAATAGTAACATACCATTACCATTAATGAAATAAACAACTGGCTGGTTGAGGTAATAATAGGTGTGAGTTTAAAAAATTGTCCTTATTTTCTTCTTTTGCAAAAATGGGGTACATATCAGTTCTATACTTTAGTAACTCTTTCTCCTGAAGCACACACACTATATAAACGGTGGGTTGCTCAGCAACAGCATAGTACTTTTCGTCTTTAAATAGTAAAATAACCTGCACCAGCAAGATTTTCAGATGTTTCTGCTGACTTAGAACGAGGAATTCTGATTTGAATCTACCTACATCTAAAAACTGACACAAAAAAATAAAAATATTCACCCTCTTCTCCCCTGCCCAAAGGGCAACTGCTTGTCAGATGGGCTAAAGAACAGAGCAGCCAGACTGGACTTGGGGGTGGCATATCTCTCCAGGGAGAGCAACAGATAATCTTCCACTTCTTCACCTTGAAAGTTTGCTCTATAAGAAAATAAATCCATCTTTTTGAATCAGGGAACACAAATTGTAAGAATTCTGTCACTCTGGAGCACTCCTCTGTGTCCATTACAATAATGGCTATATATTGCTGTTGGACTGCAAACCTGTCTGCTGGGCAGGTTGAAAGGGTGTAAAAGCAGTAACATAAAAGTCAGTAGGAATCCAGTTGCTCTGCAAAAAATAACTACAGACTTCACAATTGCTGCACTTTTAGAATGGAAGCACAGTTATGAACTCCTGTGTGAGACTGAGGATATTACACATGTACACTATTCATCACACAGAGCTGAGTGAACTGGTATCAGTACAAAACCAGTGGCAGTTTTCATACTGCAGCTTCCTCTGGGCACGCACGGACATGCAAACATGCCACATTCAGATTATCAGAGTGGGAGCTCTGCCTTAAATTGTCTTTAAATAGGAATCCCAGGATCCTTCATAACCCCCCCTACCCCCCATTAAAATTCGCCTCTTTCTCCAGTTTCTTAATAGAAGAAAGAAGTCATCCAGCATAATATCAAAAATTAATAAGTACAGCATGGTCATCTATTTTAGGGATATATTTTTCTCTTTCCTTCTAGAAAGTACATTAACAGAGTCTAACTTCAGTCCATCAGACAGCCTCCCAGTAAGTCTCATGCAACCACCCCAAGAATCCAGGCTGCTGGGGTTTGTTTCCAAAAGGAGAGAAGGAAAGCTTCATTTTTTATGAGGCTTCTAGGGGCCTTAGTCTGGAAATAGTTTAAAACCAAACTAACTAACAAACAAACACCAGCAAAACAGCCTGACAACCATGGAGAACTCACATAACTTGATGATGGCCAAAAAACTCATTAAAGATGCGGTGGAGCAGAAGGCTGCTGTCACGCCCCAAGAATTCCCTGACACTTTCAGCATCTACCTTTCTCTGCATCTCACCTTCTTTGGCAGTAGTTTCTGCCGAATTCACAGAAAGAAGCATCGAACACATTAACTCACTGCCCCAGAGGGCCAAAAGGAAAATTGCATCACTTAGATGGTTTTACCTTCCTAAATTTTTGAAGGTCAGGAAGAAGCATTTCTTTCACAATTAGTGGATAAAACACTGAAATGCACATGGCACTGTTTTATTTATGAACCCTGACGAGTCCAACAAAACTGAAGAGACTTCGTGTTCCATTATCGGCAGGAGGGGTCTCTCTCTTCCCCTTCCAGGTTAAAAAGCATATTCTGAATACCTTCCTGGAAAGGGCAGGTGGAGGCCTCAGGTCCTCCTGGGACATAGGCATGTGTCTTTTGCCCCCCGCTCCCCATGATGAAGACTTACCAGGGGGTCACTGCAGAAGAGACTGTGATGAGGGAAAGTCTCTATATTTATGAAGGACACTAAGGTCTCCTCCCTTCATTTTAGTGATTCTTTTAATTAAAAATATCCAAAGCAGATATTGAAAGGTGGCTTTTTTTCTTTCTTTTAATGTTTTGATCAGAAACAGGCACATGGGGACAGGACTAAAACATTTATGCCACTCTGGCCCCAACCTATATTTTCATTTTAGCAAGTCCTCCTCACCATTGCCCTCAAAACACTTATGCAGACCTTCACATTGCTATTGACTGCTCACAAACACCAGGGTATTACTTTGGTCCTCTGGCTGCATGACTCATTGCTTTTCTCAAGTCTTACTGTTTGCTGAACTGTGCTGCACAGACACCAAGTCAAAAGAAAGCAAAGCACTGGGTGACACTGAAGCAGAATTCATCTTCAGCCTCAGAGTGGTTGACATCTTCCAGTGCACAGCACTGGCTTCAGCTCACATGGTCCTGTCATACTGTGCACTCCAAAAAGCCCACTTTGAACTGTGTTCTGCCGCTATAGTTACACATAAATCATACTACCTTACCATTAAAACCCTTCATGGAAATACCCTATGCTTACAGCCCCAGAGAACTGGTATTTTCACTGGTGACTAATTCAGCTTCCTAAGGGTGAACCAGGCAGCCAGGGCAAGGAGCTGCTCCAGAGAGACATGTGCTGCTCTGGTGCAAGGTCTCAGCACAAATACATCCAGTATGCAAAAGCCATTGGAATAGGGACAGCTTAGAGACATCCAGAACACAGCTACCACACTTCAGGGCCCTGCCTGAAGCAGGTTTGCAACGTGCTGAGCATCCTCCCAGCAGCACAGTGAAGCCTTGTATCCCCATTTCAGTCCCTGAGTCCACTCCTCTCCAGCTTTCAGTATCACTATCATGACTCACAACAAGAACCAGACAATTCCTGCTAGTACAAAACTGTCTGAGCAAACACCTGGGCTGAGGCTGACAGTCTCTTGGATATTATGGCAAAAGCACAGCATGATCAACACAGGGGTATGTTATCATTCAATAGCAACTCTTCAAGCAAGTACCACTGCAGCATGTTTTCCCCCCAGCGGATGGCAATCATGCCCATATTTTCTGTTTGCTCACATGTCCTGACCCAAATTTTAGAGCTCACAAAAGCCCAACACACAATTTGATGATAGCACTTCAGCAGCAAAACAAGTGTGCTTTGAAAACACTTAAGCAGCTGAGTTTAAAAGAATTTTAAAAACCTTAAAAGTGGAAATAAAAACTTGAATCAATATTTGAAAACAAAGCAGCCTGGAATTTCTCTCAAAAAAATCTTATTCTTAGCACAAGGGGGTGCAACACAGCCAGCTGAACAATTTTCCAAATATATTTTAGGAATAAAACTTACTTTCACACAGGCATCGTATCTTAAGGAAGCAATTGAAAGCTAGTATATGTGACAGAGACCAACCACGAGGGTTAGAAGCAACTAAAGATGCTCTTCCACAAGTTGCCTGGAGAGCAAAACATCTCCAAATGATATGACTTCTTAGCAGACACATAATACTTGAGACCAGGTTGTATCTGTCACTTAGAGACCTGTGGGTGATGAGTATTCAGGTCACACACACACACACCTCTTCTGCAGCAACCCACAGCACAACTATTCATGTGATAAACACCCACGTCACAGCAGAAGCCAGAGGCAATGAATAATGCAGGAGATCCAGTCACTCTACCACATATCATACCCATGGGATATGGAGGCAGCATTTTAGCTTAACTCATCCTTCCCCCTCCAGGGCGCAAGCATGCTCTTTAGCAATTCCCTCTCGACCTCAGGTTCTGCATATACATTAACAAGTCAAACCCAGCAAACCAGGACAAGTAGTAACAGAAGAAATAGGGACACTAACAGAAATGCAATACACCCTCTCACAAGATCACATTAAAATATTTCATCATCTGCTCAGCTGAAGAGCTCCACAAACCAGCAAAGGTTTCCCCAGAAAGGTAGTCCTTTGTTGACACTTCCCAAGAGATGCACTTTCTCACCATTGAGACAGTAATTTCTCAAAGCATTAGCTAAACTAGGATAAATTAAAATGGAGCCACACTCAGCCTTCACTTGTAACTCTGCCTGAATGAAGCCAGGTTATTAAATGTGCACTGCAAAGCTGAAAGAAAATCTGAATTTGCAAGTCACCTCCTTTTCAAAAAGGCATTATGACCTATGCTTTAGGCACAAATTCTCCCAGTAACTCACTTAAGTTATTCATTCCTATTCTGAAGACTATTATCACTGTATCATTCTCCACAACCCCCCTTGATATTCTCCAGTACTTTCCACAGCTTATGCTGCACACACCAAAGTGCTCCATCTTAGAGCATCCTTGAGACCCACCATATCAGGGCAAGTCACAGAGATAACAGATATCATGACACAAAGCACTTGGCAATGCCAGCTTGACTTCTCTGGCACACTCTGCCTTTCAGCATCCTGCTTAATCAACCACTCTGCCAGCACGCCTGCCCTTCACACAGCTTTTGCTGGGCACCCACTCATGCTGAAGATTTAATGTGCCATTAGAAGGGTGTCTTTGTCTCACATCTGAGTTGCTGTATGCTGTTTCTTTCACATTATTTTCATATACCCAAGGAAACCTGTATAGGAAAGCTTATCTAGCAAGAGACCACATTGCATTCATTAATGCCCAGGCAGACTTTCAGACTACATGCCTAAAATAATTGCACAAAAAAAAAACCAAAAAAAAACCCAAGACAGAATAAATGCTCACATCTCTCTTCAGTTTTAGTCATAATTAATTTTAATGATGCTGTTACAAGACTTCATAATTTCAGCTTCAAAGCCAGCTAAAAGTCAGTAAAGAATTTCTAACTTCAACACGTACTAATAGAAATCATACTGATTCTGCACACCAGGGCAACATATTCAAACCTTTTTTGCCTATATGTGCTTAGTTGTAAAAAGAGATCATCTCATCTACCTTACAAGCCTCTGTCAAGTCTGGTTTGCGGTGGGACAAAGTTAAAAAAAAAAAATACAGCACATTTTTGCCCTACAGTAGAAGATCTTATGCAAGCCTATGAAAGGTTTGGAATAGACCATTACGTACCTGCTTAGTAAAATTAAGGCAGAACCACTATTAGAAGCAGCTGTCAAATCTGTGCTATCTCCATCACCTGAAATATAACAACTGTTGGGGTTTTGGGGACTTTTGGGTTGTCCTTTTGTTTGGTTTGTTTTTTTAACAAAACAGGGTCAGCTAGTACTTGGAATTATTTCTTGCTCAGAAGAACTGGTGGTTAACAGAAAAAATCCTTAGCCAGCTTATTCCTTTAATATTCATCATTGCTGGTGAGCTGACTCACTATCTAGGGTCGATCTCTTAAGGAAGCAAAAAATATTTTTTTTTTTTTTAATTTTCTTATTTTTTTACTTAACACTACAGTTCTAGTGCTATGCAGTATTTTCTCAATTCGCTACCTCAGATAGGGAGAACTATTAATGGTGCAATCACCTGATGAAAAGAATGAGATTAATTTTCCAATCGTCTTTCAAAAACACACATTCTTCCTACTGTCTTAAATTCTGCTATGAGGCTAAAATCTCTTACCTAATACATTTACTGTTTTGACTGTCTTTTTTTTTTTAACCAACTTGAGGCCTCTGATAGAAGAGATCCTGCAGTTTCTCCTGAGAAAATGATAATTAACTATTCTAGAAACAACAGAAAAAAATACTTTTTCCAGGGAAGAGAAATTAGGAAGATAGAAGATACAAACTTGTCAGCTATAGAAAGGTCAAGAGAACCACTACCTAAAGAAAAAAACCTCAAAGAATGGCTGTCACATGACAAGAAATTTGGTACTTACATACCAGACAAGTAAGTCCTGTATCTTACATTTGCTTCCTGCATGGACCAATGACTTCCCGTTGTTCTCAGGATGACTCAGACTGCAGAACAGCATTAACTACACCTTTACCCAAAATTTCACAAAGCTTTCCTTTACCATCCTATTGGCTTCAAGAGTTTATTCCCCTAAGTTTAGCCATATTCTACTCTGCAACATGCAAGCATAATCTTAATTAATTTGAAAAATCTTTTCCAACAATTGCAGACAAATTATCAGATCCAAACAACCACATGCCCCAAGACCATGATCAGCAACTCTACTTAAAAAAAAAAATTTTCAGTAACAATTTCTGCTCATGTATGATTACACATCCAAGAACTACAATGCATGCTCACAAGTCTGATGTGGCAATTACTCAAAAAAAAAAAAAAAAAAAAATCGAATATTGATTAGGAAGCTTTTCCAAAAGACAACCACTTTAAAAGTGGTTTATTTAACAGAAGAGCAACAGTAAGACCACAGAACAATTATTAGCTAAATTGCTTTGCCCAAAATATGTTCATTTATGTTCTTTCCAAGGTCTCCACTCCTAAGGTTTTAAGACCTAGATTTTTATTAGCTAGTGTTGTCTTTGTGTTATTTTTTAAAATAAGCTCATACACATGAGAAGCAGCTATGTCTGTATATTAAATCAAAAAGGCTTTAAATTAATTTCCTCTTGAATCAAAAGGAAATTTTCCTACAGGACATCACACACTTAATTAAGCAGCCAAATGGTTATATTTACACATCATGTCAATACTAAAAAGTCAAACAACAGAAACTAAGGTTTCACTGCAATATTGCAGAGTTGTCAGTAAAATTGCCCGCACATTGCTAAACCACTTTCATTAAAAGACAGGAATGCCACCTCAGAACAGACCTGATCTAAGCAGCTGTTACCAGATGCTCCAAATGGAAGCAATAAAATTCCCCAATAATTCCTAACTAATGATATTGCCTTGCTCTAGCTCACTTAGTTCCCTATAATTTCTGGCTATGAATTAAAACCTCCCGTCATCCCTTTGTTTTATCTAAGGCCTCAATTCCAGAGAATTACGTTGAATTTTTTCCAATTCATGCAGAACCATCTATGTCAGTAAGAAACCAAGGGGCATCACATATAACCACAGTGAGAGGAATCTCACCTCTCAACACCGTGCACCCAAATTGATTTTAAAACAATAAGAAGCAGGGATTTTTCCCCCCAAAGACTGCCCTGGTTGTGCACTGCAGTGCTTTGTCCTCCTAGCACCCCGATTTCAAGAATGCCAGCTATGTTTAGCATTTTGCTTGGAGGTACTGCAGGAATCTAGGGTCAGCAGTAGCCACAGGTGGTCAAATTTACTCAAAACAGTTAAGTTAATCAGTACAGCAAAAAAATGTAACCCCATGAAGGGACACAGCAGGACTGGATAGCTTCCAAAACGTGTACTGATAAAGACTAGAAGCTGGCTTTGACAGGAGAGTTCTGGGGCTGTCTACGTATTGATCTGCTCTGGTTAAACTGTGACAAAATATGTAAAGTATGAAATCAAAAAGAAGGTGCTCTACAACAGGAAGCAAAGCATATGATAGAACAAATTGAACTGAAGTGCTGATAAAGGTCTTGAGGAGGCCTCCAGTAAATCAAAAGAAATTTAGCCACTGATTTCACTGAACCTAGACTGAGGTCTGTACCACAACTGAAAAATAAAATTCAAAACTCTTTGTAGTATAAAAGTACTTTTCCTCACAGGTCACCTCCAAGAGGTCTTGGAACTTGTTAGTGTTCAAGTGCAGAATTACAGCTCTAGGAAACAAAATTACTGACCAGTCACACCATGTTTTAACACAGACAGCTGAAACCGGGACCATCTGAAAGTCAAAAATATTAAAATTCTCCATCAGACCCCTCAAAACCTAAATGGTGCCAGAAATGGCTAGAAAGCAGTATGCAAAGTAAACCTCTACAATTTCTGCTGAAGTCACAAATGGCAAGAACAATAACTCCCACTGTTTCCAGCTTACCCACCTAGGAAGCTGGTTATTCTCAGAGCTACTGAGGGAGAACTAGCAGCTTCAAGACTTCCTGTCAGAGATAAGAGTGTGTATGTGTATATACATGTGTATAAGTATGCATGTGAATGGACACAGGCACACATTTTAGACGCCTGCAAGACCAGCTAACTCTATTTAAAATTAACTTATTCCCATAGTTAAAAGCAACAGTGAAATTTAGTATCATAATTAAGCTCAGTATAAACTTGAAATATGCAAAAACAAGAGCTGGAACTGTCTTTAGTCTCATGTAGGCAGAACTTAAACAGAGTCCTGGAGTAAACAAGTTAAAATCCACGTATGAACAGGCAGTGCTCACAAGGAATCATTTAATGTACAATCAGCTACAGAAAGTAAGAGTCAGAGTTGCTGTTCCCCAGCCAGCAGAGTGATGGTAACTGTAGTTTTACATCTACGATGATTTGAGCTGACTGTCCCTTCCAGCAGCCCTTGGCCTTTAGACTGGTTCCACCACCTCATCACAGACACATGGTCACAAAGATGCATCTTCGAGGGATTAGTTTTCACCTGGGTCCTCCAATGAATCTGCTTGCACAGGGGGCCAGAAGAATGCCAGGGATGAGGAGATGGTGTGCTGTAATAGCTTGAAGAAGATGGACTGACACCCTTTAACAGTTGCTGCTAACAGTTTTTAAAATGTTAATTTTGGAGCAGTCAAAAGTGATGTGAAACCATGCCCATAATCTTTCACCATGCCTTTGAATTTCATTAAAAGATGTCACATCTGGCACATGTGACAGGCCAGGAGCATTGCCAGCACTAATGGTTTGGATGACACATGTAGCCAGTGTTCTCAAATCTTCTCTGCCCCCTCTGTTTTTTCAGTATTGTTTAAATACAGAAGAGTGAAAAAAATAAAAAAAGAAATTTAATTGGGATCATATCGGAAGCTTACAGAAATCCACACATCCTGATCTAATTTCAGCACAGCCAGATAGATCATCCTCATTCCCTGCAGGAGGATGAATAGCTGATACAGGGACAAACCTGCTCCTTGCAACCTGGGAAGGAACGGGAAGGGTAATCCCAGCACCAGTCACACAAAAGCCCCCTCGAAGGATCTAGGAGCTTCTGGCATTTGCTGCCCACAGTAGCAAGCATTTTAAATGAAATACCTTTTGTCAGAAACATCAGCCAGGCTGGGCAATACCCAGAAGTCCTGCGAGCTTCGGCAGATGCAGGAGACAGAGTACAACAAGCAGCCACCAGGTTTCACTTGGAGAAACATCATGCAAGTCCCCATACACTGGATGCCATACACAGATATGTTTTCTGCTCAGAGAAACATTAATCTGACAGAGGTGACAGTGCTCCTGCAAATTGAACAGTTTATGTAACAGTTGCGACAGTATTAGAGTAGAAACAAAGACAACTGAGGGGAAAACCTTGTTCATAACAGTAATTAGCAGACAAAAACTGTTCCAAATTAGTGGGGGCTAGGATTCTGCACCCTGTATTCATAATTAAGACCACGGGGCTTTTTGCGTTTCTTTTCAGTTACATATCCGTTCAGCCAGGTATTTATAAAACCTTTCAAGAGATCAATGTACAAATAAATAATTTTTAAAAATAATTTTCCATATAATATGCCAAGACAGATGTGTGTTTTAAAACCTGGTCTGAGAGGATGCCTTAAAATTCTCAGCATGTTCATGCCAGTTGCCACCTGCCATCTGATCTCCTGGCATATTTATTACCAATTATCTTTCCAATTCATCCTGTTTCTGTCTGTACTTTTAACAAGCAGCTTGTGAACTATCTTAAAGATAGTCTGCTAAAAGAAATAAAAAATCAAACCTATTTCTACTTACAAAAAAAAAAATTTCCATAATTCCTATAGCACAGGCTATACAGCTGCTGTATGTTTAAACCTTAACAAAGTGGATTTTTTAAAAAACAGTTATTGCTATTCAGCAAGTATTCCTATAACACAGGTTTTGCTGCTCATCTTTTTGCAAGATCACCGTACCAAAGCAGCAGAGAATACTTTTAAAAGCTCACCACACTCAGTGAAATACTACTCCAGAAGATAAAGTCCTAATTAGGGATACCAGTATGCAAAACTCACACTGTGGGTGTGGGCAGACCATTAGATTACTACACCCTTCTTTGTTGGTCATCTTACAGGCACATGAAGGATTATGCTTAAATTTAACACAGTTCTGATGTGGCTGGTACAGTCAGCAAAAACACAGCCTCCAAACCTAAGAGAATGAAGTAGCTAGGTTATGGCAGACCAGGGCATCTGACTACAGTGCTGTAGTACTGACCCAATTCTGTGAATCCTGACAACCAGGAAAGAAAGAGATTGAGCTTTGTATAACCTAAGTAAAGATTTCTACTGTGATGGCTTAAATAAAACAGAGCCCAAGAGAGGAAATAAATGTTACCCAAGTCATCTGGCATGTTTGCTCTGTCTCAGGTGCAAGGACAGCAACCCTCCCAGACCGGAGACAGCATTTCCTTGCCAGGGTCATGTCCACTTCCCCCCTTGGTAAAGAACACTTTCAAATAATTTGAATTCTGCCATTGGCCTTGTTTCAGCATATGTTGTGATGTCTTATTTGTAATTACTTATGCTTCTCAAAAATGGAGAGGCTATCAGGTAATAAAATATTACCTGAAGCCATCTCTTCTCTTCAGTAATTTTGAGACAGATCAATGCTGACATTAAAACAAACACAAAGATTTCTGAAGGGATAACTTTTAAAGAAAACGACAATCCTCTTTTCCCTCAAATTAGAATATTTTGTTCCAAAGCCAGGTCTCTATGGGGGGAATGACATTGGCTGGACACCAGGTGCACACCAAAGCTATTATATCACTGATCTCCTCAACTGGACAGGGGATAGAAAGCTCCTGGATTAAGATAGGAACAGGGAGAGAAACTTCACCAATTAACCACCATGGGCAAAACAATCTCCACTTGGGGAAATTAATTTAATTTATTGCCAATCAAATCAGAGTAGGGTACTAAGAAATCAAATCAAATCATCAAACACCTTCTCCCAATCCTTCCCTTCTTCCTGGCCTTAACTTTACTCTCATTTTCTCTATCTCCTCCCCACAGCGGCACCAGGGGACTGGGAATGTGGGCTGCAGTCAGTTTACCACATTGTCTCTGCTGCTCCTTTCTCAGAAAAGGTCTCCTCACACCCTTCCCCTGCTCCAGCACAGGGTCTCACCCACAGGAGACAGCACCCCACAAACTTCTCCAACCTGAGTCCTTCCCAGGAGCTGCTCTTCTTCATGAACTGCATGAGTCCCTATCCACAGGGCACAGTCCTTCAGGCACAGGCTGCTCCAGCATGGGTCCTTCACAAGGTCACAAGTGCTATCAGCAGACCTGCTCCAGAATGGGCTTCTTTCTCCATGGGGTCTACAGGTCCTGCCAGGAGCCTGCTCCAACATGGGCTTCCCATGAGGTCACAGCCTCCTGCAGGTGCCTACATACTCCAGCATGGGGTCTTCCATGGCCTGCAGGTGGATCTCTGCTCCATTGTGGACCTCCATGGGCTGCAAGGGCACAGCCGCCTCACCAAGGGCTGCAGAGGAATCTCTGTTCCAGCACCCAGAACACCTCCTCCCCCTCCTTCTGCACTGACCATGGTGTCTGCAGAGCTGTTACAGGTATTCTCACTCCTATCTTCTACTTGCTACTGATGTTGCAGAGAGTTTTTACACTCTTATATCTGCTATCCCAGAGGTGCTACCACCATCACTGGTGGACTCAGCCTTGGCCTGTGGTGGGTCCCTCTTAGAGCTGACTGGCACTGGCTTTGTCAGACATAGTGGAAGCTCCTGGCAGCTTCCACAGAAGCCACCCCTGTAGCCCTCCACTACCAAAATCTTGCCATGCAAACCCAATAGAGGCACACAGAAGCCCAAGGTGCTGCCAGGCCTCCCCAGCAGCCAAGGCTGTGGCCAGTAACCACATTTGCCTTCTCCTGCCCTTTCTGAACTCCAATGCCATCCAACAAGTGAGAAGCCAAACTGTACTTACACTGCAAATATTCTAGCCAACTCTTTTAAAACTTTATTCTTAAACAAAGGGCATCTGCCTGTAAATACAAATACACGGCATAGCAGTCTGCCCTTTCCAAATATATGCTGCATTTTCTCCAGCTGAGAGGAAAGGGTTGATTTTAAATAGTGACTAAAAATTGTTTACCATTTTTCAGTCTAAAAGCACAACTATTGTTTTGCAATTAACATCAATTTTCTGATGCACAAAACACGACCAACTTAGTCAAAGGCTGTCTTTGCCTGACAAAGAAACAAAGTAACAGATGTTAAAAACACTGTACTGCCTTTGCATGTTTAGAACAAATGAACTTCCTTAAAAAAATAACTGTTTAAAACTCTTTTCTTCCAATTTGTCTATTATGCCAGCAAAGCTTATTCTAAATGTTACTGAGTAAAGTAACATCTAGAAACTGTATCTAAAGAAATCTCTCACACAAACATACATCTTTCACTGCAGACACTCCTCATGACACAGAGTAGCTTATTCACTAGCACGTAGATACAGTAGGGTCCTGTCCACAGTAAAGGTGGTAATCAAGTTCTATATAAAAAGAAAAAAGTGATGGTGATTACTGGAGGAAATGAAACATAAGAACAGTGATTAAAGTTGGGAAAAGACAGATACTTTAGAGGTTTTAAACAAGTGATTTTATTTCACCTGATAGTGCTGAAAGATCAGATTCTTCTTTTCACTTAAAACCTGCTTCTCAACCCTCTCTATCTCTTGTTCAGAGATGTGCTTTTAGCAAGGATTATGTTGCCTTTATTTGCACAATAAGGAAGAACATCAGAAATTACAATAAACCTCAGACTTCCTTAGGCTGAATCACCCACACTCAACTACAGTAAAAGGTAAACACTTGCAATCATATAGCTGTATTAAGATCCAACTTATGTAATATGAGCATCTGTATTTATTTTTTTACCTATCAGCTGAACCAGTGTCATTTACAAGATTTCTTTAAATATTAAGCTAGTGAAAAATCACAGCGGAGGCTAAACACGGAGTAACAGCACAGAGATCTAGGATTTTGTTATACTAGTTACTGTGAGAGGGGCCTTATACAAATTGGTTAAGCTCATAGTAGGGTCATTTACAAGCCTACTAAAAATCGCAACCACCACATGTAATACCTGTGATTTCTTGACAGGTGTCTTAGAACAACCTAGAGGAGAGAACCTGTAACACCCTCTACAAGTGTATTAGTAACTTGTTTTGATGCTTCGAGACCCTCCACTGAAGTATAACCTGTGCACAAAACACAGAGCTGGAGGAGTTCGCTCCATGATTTCCAAACCAGAGGGCTATAGCAAGATCCAAAAAAGGGACAAACCAGTAAAGGAGACATGAAAAGACACAAAGAAAAACGAAGTGACCCATTACTCACAAATAAAACTATCTCAACAGTCATTGGAGACTCAAGACTAACCATTCTCATGCCACAGCCCCTGTAAGATAAGACAGATCTTCAGGAACTCAGCCTAACCTGCCCACACTAGGCAGTCAAATTGAGTGAAGAACCTACTTTCGCCTACTGCTGCAATTTAGCATCTTCTAATATTCTTGACTCCTAATTTCCAAGATAGTAGAGGCTTGCTCAAAGTCTGCAAAACATATCCAGAGTCAGTGACAAAAGATAATATGCAAGTACACACTATTACTAGTAAACCTAAGGTACCCTGTTATTTTGTGCTCTTATGGTTTCCTTCATTTCTGGCAAAGATACAACCCTTTACAACAAAACAAACAAAAAGCAGCTATATATAGATTGCTTGTTTTAAGTGATAAACAAAGCAGCAATTTAAGCTAGCTAATGGCAGGACAAATCTATTGTAAAACTTCAACATTCCAAGGGATAAGAATAAACAAGTAATAAATACCCCCACTTGAGTGAAGCCCAAAGTTAATATTAGGATAAATCTTAACTCACAGAAAATCTAAGGGTCTATAAATGGTCCCGACCTCAATGCATTTCTTCTAAAGCAATCCTTTTAGCTGCTCTGTTTGGTGGAACACAGCTATGAGCAACCAGAGGCTGAACAATTTACAAAATTCAAGATAATGTATATATCTGAGTAAGTGACTGGACCATGTAAGGAGCTACAACTTTCCTAACAGAGATAGTCTTTAAGTAACTACTGCACGAGCTCACTAGTGCTCAACACAGCAATCCACAGGAGCAATTTCCCTCAGCAAGATGTCTCAAAACAGGCCACATTTAATCCTCATTCATTTTACGACACTGGTTGAATTGTGAGCTAACATGCAGCAAATGAAGTCAACTTCTTGCTTTAGATGAAGAAAGAGTAAAGACAGTGCAAGACTGATAATTGTTAAGGTGTCATGAATCACACTCTCCCCTTAGCAGCTGCAGGAAAAGCTGCTTGGTATCCTTCAGGAATAACCAAATCCTTACACGACAGGACCTACAATTACTAAATAACTATCAACAGGCTTGTTGATAGTTAAACAACTATCTACTTGTATAGGCTTTTCAAAAGCATCTAACACTGGTACAAAGTCCTGTGAAAGGATAAATCATTCACGGAGAAAGACCTGAGCTCACGCACATCTTGTTCTCTCTGGAGATGC
This sequence comes from Coloeus monedula, assembly GCF_965178545.1. Classification (NCBI taxonomy): domain Eukaryota; kingdom Metazoa; phylum Chordata; class Aves; order Passeriformes; family Corvidae; genus Coloeus; species Coloeus monedula. Next base: position 51,437,646 of record NC_138785.1, on the reverse strand, counting down.
TGCTGCTGCAGTATCCCACTTCCAGGCCCAGCTATCAGAGGAACTGTCAGCATGATGACTGATTTAACCCCCACACTAGCTGCAGCAGTCTTCCACAGCACAGAAGCTTTATACTGCCGATACCTATGCTGGGGAAGTATTAGAAACATTTATTCTCAAAGTCCATTCATGCTTTGCAGCATTTTCTTTTCTGACATGTCTGACGTCTGCAAAACTCAAGGCCAAACTAATGTCAAAGGTCCTCAGGCTGGCATTGGCACATAATGAACAAGGAAATTGCACCATGTAACTACAACAGGATAATTAGTGTCTATTTACTTTGTCAGAGGAACACAAACAGGGTGAGTAAAATAGGCTCAGTAACCACTTTGCTGCTGGAGGTTCTGTAGAGGCAAGAGGCAACTTCCCACAGCATTGTCTCTTGAGAGCATGCAGCAGAGGTCAGCTGCTTCCTCACCACACCTGAAAGGAAACCCAAAGGACTAACACCTCTGGGAATTCACACCCACAACACAGGCATAAAACATGCAACATCTGACTGAGACACAGATCAGAAACAACAGCAATGGCAACACACAGCAAGATATTAAGCATTCAAGATTAGAAAGCTGTGCTTTTACCTTCTATGAAGTGCTGAGTGGAGACTTTCATGCCTGCCTTCAATTTGGGTAATTCCAGTTAGCAAGATAGAGCTCTTCCCAATCACAAGAAACTCCTGATGTTTCTGAAAAAATAAAACCCAATGCACCCAAAAATCCAGTATCACTGTGCCCTGTGAAACAACAGAACTACACAAGTTTTGCTCCTCTGCAACAAACAGGTCCTTCTCCCCTTTCATTAGAAATGCTTTAGTTTAGCTTTCCAGACTGCTTCTGTTCAGCAGGGTTCCCAATTACCTGGTGGACTCAGCATACCCTGAGCCTCCCAGACCATGGGGAGCTCAGGGGAACTTTCTCTCACACCCCCTGATCTTCCTCTTCCTTCTCTGGCACCCTTTCAAGGAGCCTCCACAGGGAGTACGGTGATTCCAGGCAGTGTACTTAACTCACACTTAGTGATACATAAAATCAAGCCACAGCATTGGCTGAAACAGGAGGGCAGGGCCACATCACACAACATTTGGGAGAAGAAAATCCCACAAAACAAACTAAAAGAATAGGGATAGCCTCTTCCAACAGTAACTCACTGGCTTAGCTGTAATATTAATTTTCATTTTACTCAAATCCATTAGGCTAGAAGGATGCTCTTTGGTTTATGAGAACGCTTCTCCCAGTGTACCCAAACAGCTGAAGTTCCTTCTCAGCAGTGTTCCAAACTGAATGGATTGCATACAGCTGCAAGGCTGCAAAGCTGGGTGATTTCACTTTACACTCCAAGTTGTGGCAATTAAAAAATAAACAAATACAGAAAAAAGCAGTATTATTTCTCTGAAAGCAGCATAACTCCACCTCTCCATTCAACACTATGCTAAGGCATGTCCTGTGTACATGGACACGGCCCGTGAGTACTGCCAAGTATCACACTGACCTTCCCTGCCCCCACTGAAGCCAGAAGCCGGGGACTTTTAAAATTTTCACCTTATTTTCCAACATTCAGTCTAGCAATTCTGTGCTCTTCTGTGAATCTCTGTTCCTTTGAAAAGGGGAACATAGAAGAGATAATAGCTATAAGTTGGCAAACACCATATATAAACCAGAAATCCAAAAAAAAGCATCTATTAGTTTGCAGCTGAATTTGTTTCAAGTGCAATTAAGTGTATTTTAAGCTACATATTATATTTGTGCTGTAAATTATAATTACTTGGGTAACTTAGATACAACACAACTCAAGCGTTGTAAGTAAATCCAACTTTTCTTTATCATATTATGCCTTAGTGAGAGCTCTCTTCAATTTTGAGGAGTTAGTACAGGAAAAGAAATGCAACACCATATTAGCACAAATGTAAGAAAATAATTGCTTAGCTAAAATTTCACCATCTACTGTTTTTGCAAGCATCTAAAAACACAGCCAACAGTCACTAGAATTGCTGAATAGGTTTTTTAGAAAGTGGGACACACATACAGACACACACAAAAAAACCAGAGCAAAATTGCAGATCCATCAAAAAATCACTTTGAATTCAGATCAGTTTCTTATCACAAAGGTTTTGTAAAACTGCTACTGAAATAACGATTTTTTTTTTGGCAGGACATCAAGAAAAAGGACTTGAAAGATCAAAAAATGCCCACTAAATAATAAATATGTCCCCCAGATACTTTTGACCTTGAAAGGAAGTGGTCTCAGCCATGGTGAATGATGCCTGTATTATTCCTCCTCACTTTCAGAGGTACCTTCAGGCACCAGTCCTCCATGGGAAGCAATGTGATTTCCATATGGAAGCACCTCAAGCTAGGCACATTGCCCAGATCAGAGTGGCAAAGGTGAAGCACCTTCCATGGTCATTGTTGCAGCACTCAGAGCACAGAGGTGAAGGACAGAAACAGAGCAGCACCAACCACACCGGATAATGACAGTCACTGAGAAGGAAGAGCAGGCCTCCAAACACTGCTCTCACAGAGCATCATCCCATTCATCACACAGTCCAGATTTTGGTTTCACTCTGCTGCGTGCTTATAGAAGGCCATAACTCAGTGACCTGGCTCTGGAAATCTGTAAATTTCCATTTTCCTTTTTCAGGTCTGTTTTTACTTATCAGAAGAAAAAAAAATCCTCTACTTTGTAAAAATGAATAGCATTTTTTATTCCTGTTCCAAGCCAAAACCAACACCAGATGGAAACTCATTTAAAATTCTTACATCCTTAGCTCTCTTTCTGTAAGGAGGCTACTACTACCAGCTAAGCAGACTCAGGAAAAAAAAGTAAATTAAAAAAAAGTCAAAGGAATATGAAAGTGATTTATATTATATAAGATGAGTGAACACAGAAGAAAACTGACAAACCACAGTGACTGCTTAAAAAATAATAATGTCTTATTATTTACTTTGAAAACAATGAAAAGTCCTGAAAATACCATCAGATCCCACCAGGTAAGAAATGCATAATATGTGTTCCTAAGGAGAGTGGAGGAAACCTGAAGCAGTTTTACTCTGCAACAAATCTCAGCTCCTAAAAAGATATAAGGCCACAAGCTGACTTGCCGTGAGTCAGACCATGCCAGTTGCAGAGGCCAAACACACTCAAAAAGCCATCACACCTCCACTGCCCACCCCTGGGCTATGCAACAAGTTGAGTGAGCAAGCCAGACCAGGAGAGAGAATGAGACATCTTGTTGCTTCCTGAGTTTCTGTCTGTAGCTTTAAGGTGGCTGCTCTGCATGTCACTGGGTCACATTTCTCTCTGGAATAATAGGAACAGTTCTGTAGGTGACTCATTCATAATTCATAAAATCTTAAGCATTTTGCAGCTCTCACTATGAATGCAGAGCAGTCTTTTCTAGTCTCATTTACCACAGCCAGTCTCAACAACAAACTGATACCAAGAATCAGTAACAGAAAAGTTTTCTGATACTGAGAATACTTTGCAAATAGTATAAATACAGCACTTATACAGCAATCTTACTCAGAACGTGTGCAGTGGCCCTTACTGATCAGTCACTACAGAAATCTGAACAATGGCATGTCTTTTTAAGAAAGTGAGAGCTGTCAAATTGCTATATTTATACTATTTGCAGAGCATTCTTTATTTAGATTTCTATGGTAACCAGTAAGTAAGAGGACTGCAGTTCATATTTTGAATTTTTTCATTCCCCATAGTCCAAACCAGCAGAACTACTCCAACCTTTTTTCAAGAAGGAAAAAGCAATAAGCAAACATCTTATGGACTCAAGGCTGTGTTTTTAATAATTAACTTGAGATGGAGTTCTTCTCTAACGTAGCAACAAACAAATCATTCATTTAAGCTATCCTTTTTAAAGCAACTTAGTAACAAAACTAGTCTGGTATGCATTACTCACCAGCCAAAATTTGTCAAAAATGGATTTCTGCTGTTACATCATTTTATTTGTCAAAATGCAATCAGTGAAGAGAAAACAGGGGCAAGTTTGTTCTCCCTGTGTCACACAAGGAATCAGGTACCACATACATTGTGAGAACCAGTACCTGCTGCAGGGGTATGGTCCTGTTGCCACAGGAGGAAGCATGTTCATTATTAAACCACACCAATTTAATTCGAAAAGGGGGTCAGATGATGTACTGCAGCACACAGTCACCCTACACCTCCAGAACAGATTATAGCTAGTCCAATGGCAAATTGTGCTTGCTGTAAACACTAGAGGGACAGCATAAGTAGCAAGAACCAGCTCCCTCACCCACACTGCCTGTTTATGGGTTTCCCATCAAGTCTTCCTACTTACATTTTGGGGTAATAAAACATAACGAAGAAGAGCATAATTGCTCTCTTTTGCAAATAATCAGAACTCAAAGCAAGTGCTATTTATTTCCTTTAAGGAGGAACTGCAAAGCAGGACAAAAATCTACCTCTGTCCCAAAATACAAGATATGTCCATTTTAACATCAGAATTGTGTGTATTCTCAGGTACTCACTTCCCTCCACTTGCTAGTCTTGATTTCTGAAGAGGACGCCAGCCCCAGACACTAGTCAGTTAGCCTTTAGCTCCAAATATTTCCAAAACCCTCAGAGAAATTATTCCACTGTCAATGACAAATGATTTTTATGGAATATTCCTCTCCCACATCCCACATCTGGCCACTCTCTTCTCAGCATTTTGGTTGTCAGAGATGGTACCACACTCCTACCTTCTGAAAGCTCATGAGCAAGTCTGGAGCAAGCCAGCAGCTTGCTCCCCAGCAAGCCTATTTTTGCCCAATGCACTGAGTTAAGTTTTTGGGAGTTGCAATTCCTCCCTAGCCAAAGACTATTTTTATCAAGGAAAGAGGAAGTCCTGTCCCCCATCTCCGGTGAGTTTCATCGTACATCCACAATTCCCAAGTGAAACTGCACAGGACTTTGAGAACTACAGCACTCTGGCAAAACTACTGAGGGTTTATTCATGAGACAGCCCAAAACTACCCAGAGGAAAGCAATCACTGAAGGCAGCATAGCAAGAGCCCTCCACTGCCACGTTCCTCTCCCACTGCCCAGAAGCCAGACAGATGACCAGGCAGCAGTAGATGACAGCCAAGACAACCACGCTGTGCCCACCCCAGAGTCACCAGTGAGGACCGCTCTGTCTCAAAAGCCACCTTTTGCCAAAACTATTTAGCACAAGACAAAAGACACCTACCACCAGTGCTTGATCAGCACAGGGTCAGTCTGCATTCAGCAATGCTTGTGATGGGACAAGTGGGACGTCATCAGCAGCCCCACAGCACAGCGAATGCCCTCCATGCCCTCACTGCTGCCTGGAAAGCACAGAGAAGATGGCAGAGCCATTCCAACTACCCAAAATATCCTAAAGCACTGAGAGCAAGGCACTCTTTGCAGCTTGGGCAACTCGCAGAGCCAAAATAAAACAGCAGGGAAACACCGGGGAAGGTACACTTTACTGCTGGAGCTCCATGAATGGGCACCATTTTGCCTGGGTCCCCCAGGGGTCTGTAAACACCAGCCACTTGATCCCTCTCACCAGCTTCTCCCACCCTCGAAAACAGTGGTGCTTGAGCACAGACAAAGGCATCCTGTTTTAACACACCACTTTATGGCAAGAGCATGGAACAGCAACAGTAAGCCATAGTCAAAAAAATTAAAGAGAACAGAAGTTCTGTGGAACAGAAAGCACTTTCAAAGTACAGAATTTCACTGGGGATGCAGAAGTCAGTGAATGAGCACTCAGTTTCACTAAAATTACTTCAGACTAGTAAAGCATAACATTACAGAGGGTTATAAATTTGAAAAATAAGAGCTTGTTAGATACAGTAGAACTGGAATACATTTTCTACCTGTGGCTTATATCCCTCCATTGATTTAATAAATCCAATTAGCTTCAACATCACTGAAGGAAAACAGAGTACTTCAACTTCCTCATGGTCCTATCTGATACAACTAACCAGTTTAAACAGGAAGAAGTCACAAGTGCCTACCAAGTAATGTGTCAGCCAGAGGCCGGCTCCTCGCCAACAAAAACTGCAGCATGTTCATCTCTGCACCTCCACACCAAGCTTCCTAAAAAAACACTCTTCACAGCAAATCATTCCTTAGAAACTTCTTAGTGTGAGCTATGCTGAAGCATCTCCTACTACGTTCTGCGAAGCACACTGAAAAGGTCTCAAATATTTCCTCACTCTGTGCTTGCACATGTTAAGTCATATAATCGTAGAATATCCTGAGTTGGAAGAGACCCACAAGGATTGTCAGAGTCCAACTCCTGGTCCTGCACAGGACAACATCAACAATCACACCACATGCCTGAGAACATTGTCCAAACATTTCCTGAACTCTGGCAGGCTTGGTGCTGTGACCACTTCTCTGGGGAGCCAGTTCCAATGCTCAACCACCCTCTAGGTGAAGAACCTTCTCCTAATATCCCATCTAAACATCCCCTGGGGCACAGCTTCATGCTGTTCCTTCAGGTCCTATTCCTAGTCACCAGAGAAAGGGGTTCAGCACCTGCTCCTCTGCTCCCCCACAGGAGGAAGCTGTAGACCTCAGTCTCCTCCAAAAACAAACCAAGTGACCTCAGCTGATCCTCACATGGCTCCTCCTTTAGACACTTCACCATCTTCATGGCCCTTCTTTGGACTCTCTGTAATAGCTTTATATGCTTCTTACACTGTGACAACCAACAAAGCACTCAAGGTGCAGCTGCCCCAGTGCAGAGCAGAGCGGGATAATCCCCTCCCTTGCCCAGCTTACGATGCTGTGCCTGATGCACTGCAGGACACAGCTGGCCCTCCTGGCTGCCAGGGCACGCTGGTGACTCAATGTCATGTTTAAAAGAACCACAACTCACCATTTAGGTGGCACACTTTAGCACATTCTCTCTACAGAAGTCACTCTGAAGCATTCCCCTGCATTCAACTACTCCTCTGCTTGGTTACACTATCTTAAAAATGCACCTCCTGTGTACTCACCATGCTGCACACTGACTGAGGTCTAGGGAGGGATAGTCACTGTATCCAGCTAATTCCTTTTTGTACTTACCAAGTGATTCCCAGCCTGACTTGCTGACCTTTGCTACTTCATCCTCACGAAACACACCATGATCGGACCACCTCTATTCATCCCATGTTTGATGACTAGACCCAGACTGTCCCTGCTGGAGCTCAGAAAAAGCAGGAGTAGCAGGGAGATCAAGAACTGAAAGAGGCACCAAGAAGCTTTTTTTTTTTTTTAAAAAAGTAAGATTTATACCCCTATGCCTAACTATACTTTGATCCAAAACACACAGTTGCTTCTAGAAGCTGATACCCTACTTCAGCAAGAACAGTCCCAAGGACAAGAATCAAGAGCAGCTTGGACTGCACCTTGGGACCTCACACCTTTGTTTTTTCGTTATAAACATCAATGCTTTGTTTTGTGAAAGCCCAGACCAATTTCCATCACAAGAATGACAGGAATCCTCCAGAGCATTAGCATTCTTCCCACTAACAGATAAGTGAATCACCCTCTTCGTGACCCTACCCAAAATAGCACACTGTTGAGCTATGGTACACTGGGCAGGTCCAACCACGTTAACACTGTCTTGCTCTGTCCAAGTAGAGCAAGCTTAACCCAGCTGCAGATGGCTGCTGGGCCTCCCACCATCACAGCAGGAGAAAGATCACCATCGCAGCAACACAGCAGTCTGGACGGAACCTCCCTGCTTTCAGCCCTTGCTCCAGACTTCACCCACACAATCTCCTTCACTAACTGAAAGACATGCATGTCAGTAAAGTGCCTTTAGCAGTTCACCATCATATACACATGTTCCAAACAGAGGGGGGGAAAAAACCCACTCCCTTTCAGTTCTCAATTACAAGCCAGCCTCCTGCTATTCACAATACTGCAGTGATACTCCTACACAAGGGCACTTGCTTTTGAACACAAGAGGTGATGAAGGAAAAAGCCCCATAAATCTATGATACTTCCTCTCCACAGAAAGTAAGCACACAAAGAGATCACCATAAGAGAAAACACTATAAAACATGCATTAGAAAAAAAAAAACAAAACCAGAAAAAATGGACTGAGTGGCCCAGCTGTCATCCCGGCCAGCCTGAGATTCAGCCATGCCGGCAGGTAGCACTGTAATCCACAGCGGCTGCTACTGAAGGAAATGCAGCCAGTGCACAACAAACTGCTCAGAAGAGCAAGGCAATAAGGAGGCAGGACTTTGGATGGTTTTATCTAGCTTTTTAATTTGTTTTGATCAAGCTCATGTTCCTTCTGTTCAACCAACTAATCCAACAACTTGATATGTGAACCACTCAATACTCCTTTTAACATGGAGCTCATATGTCACTGATAACCAGTTGGTTAGGATGCAGGGATTACAAAATCCCTGTGCAGTTCCTGTGGCTCTACATAATAAAGGGCACAAAACTTTCCTGGAAAAATATCTCTAGTATCCAGCTACAATGAAAGGGGAGCACATCTACACAGTTTGGCTGACCCAGATATCCAATGTTCAGCCTCTGTTAAGTTAATAAGCAAAGTGGAAAGACAGAAGAAAGTAAAGTGAAATTAAAATAACAACAAAAAATCCAGGCTAGGACTAAAACATCCCCTTACCACCCCCAAACATGCCCACACCAAAAACCAAAACCCAATGGGAACACAGATATATATAAGGAATGATATAAGAACATTTTGCTACATTGTCCTCCAGTCAGGGTTTGGATTTTAAGGTCATACATAACCATTCTGAGTTTCCCAAGGAAAGGGGAATGTGATGGCAGCAATAGTCCCTCTCTATTTCTGCTGACTCTTAAGAAAAAAGCAACTAAAAAATGAAAAGCCCATGGTAGGCACCATAAAGCTACTAGAGCTATATATTAGCATTACAGAAATTTAGATTCTTCCATAGTCTGAGGTATTTTTAAAGCATAAATATTCCAGCTCTTTGAATTCTGTCAATATACCTGCAGCACTGTAAGCTAGCTAGAAAGAAATACATACCCATTGCTAGGAATGGGCTAGTTGGGAAATGCAGCACAGAGCTGAGGAGATGCTCAGCACACTGCACAAGCCTGAGGTGCCCGCCCCCCCCAAGGCACAAAGGGGAACAGGGAGCCTTCCTTCCTGTTTTCTCAGCACAAACCTGAACAGTCAGGCATTATTTGCTATCATCAGATAAGATCTGGCTTTTGGAAAATTAAGAGTCTGACAGCTAATCAAGACAATTCATCCCAGAGAACAGCTTGCTCACTGCAGAAATCACTAACACATCCAGTTGCTTCTAATATAAAAGTCCGATTACACAGCAACCCATGCCACTGACACTGCAGTCTAACACTTGAAAATTCACTACAAGGCATCATCACCAAAACTACCAGTCTACACTGTCAAACAGCACCTTAACGGCATATTGCAGTAGTATTTTCTTTATATTAAATATGCAGAGCATAGAAATATGTCAAACTTTGAAAAGCATCAAGTACTTTTCTTCTAAACACAGATTTCAAACAGATCATTGACAAACAAGACGACCTAGGAACACCACAGGGGTGTGTTCTCCAAATATTTTGTTCAGAGGGTTACCACAAAAAATGTGAAAGGCCTCCAAAAACCCCTGCTTGAATCTAGCCAGAAATGCATACCACACAAGCACAGTCCTTCCACTAAGAAAGCAGCCTATGGGGTGATTTTGTTTATGCACCGATTAGGCTGTTAAAAGCATTCAGAGGTACCCCACCTACCAGAGAGTGCATTCCTCAGGGTGTGCAAAAACACAAAGGTCCTATTTTTCATTGAAGATCTCTAAAACTGTAACAGAGAACAGATTGTTCCCTAATATCTTTCATTCAACCCTGTTTGTGTTCCTGCAATTCAAACACATTATTCACAGCATTTAACTCCCTCCTCATCTTAATCCCTTAAATTTGATGAATATATCAGCATTATTTTCCTCACAGAAACCCAAAGCCAATTTATAAAACAGTAAGACTTGAAGACCTTCAGATACAGTGCTATAAAAAAACATTATAGTAGAGTCCAAGTTTTGTTGTTCACATAAAACTTTATTCACATTACAAAGTAAAGATGTAAAGGACAGAATGCCTGGATGAGTGACTGGTGTTGCAAGTTATGACTATTTTTCTTTAACCTATAAAGCCTTTTCTTTTAAATACAGTCTTGTAGATGTAAAACCAAGAGTAATATAAGTGTACAGGAGTACACTAGAAACATCAGCAATGCTGACCCTAAGCACAAAGGTCCATCCCTGAGATGGCACCAGCCCGAAATGCCAAGGCTGCATGCTGCTGCCCAAGCTCAGGCACATTGCTTCTGGCCCTGAGCCAGATGGCATGAAACCAGCTCAGATCTCTTCCACAGTCACAGCACATTTATGTGCAATGCAGATAATCCTTCTACAACAACCAAGTGCGGAAGATGGGAGGGGGACATGATACTATTTACTACAAGAAAACTTCCAACAACACTTGGCTGAACAAGACAGCAAATTTCCCAGCATTATTGCATTTGTATCTTGCCATAAACACCACCATGCAAAGTCAGCTTGCTTCCAAGCGTTAAACTCAACAAATAAAACCTACTTAAGGAATTATACTCATTTACATATCAAATACTAACGACCACTTTATTGTTTTAACCCTTTTCTTATTCCTTCACTGATGTTAAAACTTGTTTAAACAAGTTTCATTTTCTTACCTTCCCATGTTTTTGCTGCATGTTGGCTACAATTTAGTAGAAACAACCATAGGATTGTAAACTGTGTGTTTGGAGAGATGGTGGAAGTGGATGTTGTCTGCCCGGACTTTAGTAAAGCCTTTGATACCATTTTCCACAGCATTCTCCTGGAGAAACTGGCTGGTCATTGCTTGGATGGGTGCACTGTCCCTCAGGTAGAAAACTGGCTGGATGGCTGGCCCCAGAGACTGGTGATGAGTTACATCCAGCTGGCAGCCAGTCACGAGTAGTGGTACCCAGAGCTGAGGATCAGCTCTGTTTAATATCTTTGTTGATGACCTGGACAAGCAGATGAAGTGCATTTACAGACAGTCTGCAGATGACACAAGTTGGGAGGGAGTGTTGATCTGCTGGAGGACACAAAGGCTTTCATAGAGGGATCTGAACAGGCTGGATCAATGGGCCAAGGTCAGATGGACAAGGTTCAACAAGGCCAAATGCTGGGTCCGACACCTGGGTCACAACGACCCCCTGAAGCACCACAGGCTGGAGGTAGAGTGGCTGGAACGTGGCCCAGTGGAAAAGGCCCTGGTGGTGCTGGTCCATAGCCAGCTGAAGATGAGCCAGCATGTGCCCAGGTGGCCAAGAAGGCCAATGGCACCCTAGCTTGTATCAGAAACAGTGTGGGTAGAAACACACCAGGAACATCATGAACAGGGCAGTGATTGTCCTGTCCTCAGCACTGGCAAGGCCGCAATTCCAGTACTTTATTCAGTTTTGGGCCCTTCATTACAGGAGAAACTTTGAGGAGCTGGAGCATGTCCAGACAAGAGCAGAAAAGCTGGTGCAGAGTCTGAAGCACATGTCTTATGTGGAGCAGTTGAGGGAGATGCAGCTGTTTAATCTGCAGAAAAGCAGGCTCAGGGGATCCTTTTCACAAGAGAGCTGAAGCTGAAAAGAGGTTGCAGATAGGTAGGGACCAGGCTCTTCTCCCAGGTAACAAGTCATTTGACAAGATGGAGCAGCCTCAAGTTGTGCCAGGCAGATTTATATTGGATATTAGGACAAATTTCTTCACGAAAGGGTTGTCAAGCATTAGAACAGGGTGCCCAGGGAAGTGATGGAACCACTGTCCCTGGAGGCATTTAAAAGACATGTAGATGTGGTTCTTAGAAATAGGGTTTCGTGGTGGACTTGACAGTGCTAAGTTAACAGATGGACTGAATGATCTTGGAGGTCCTCTTCCAACCTAAATGATTCTCTGATAATGGGTACCATCAGCACACTGTATGCAGAAACCAATTAAGAGCTCTAAAATATTTGACCTATGCGTATAGAATTATTGACTAACGCTCAAACACAATCTGATCTTGCTTGAGGAACTTGCATGAGGAACACCAAGGCAGCACTCACACACTACCTCAAACTAACATACACTCTGTTATCTGGTCCAATCTTCCAGTTGTTCCTCAAGTTATGTAATTTTTACAGAAAACTTGTCTTTATTCAGCTGCTTGGTTTTTCCTACACTCCTGTTTTCCCCTCTCCATCTATATGTATCTATACATGTATGCACCAAGATCTTAATATGTGAATTACAAGCAGGCATAAAGGCACCTTTTTTTTTTATAAAATCAAGGACAGAAATCTGAAGCTCTGACCATTTTCATTAAAAAATCGTCATGATAACTTTGATTTCTAAGTGTTTATTTATTACTGTTACAATGGTTCCTTGCTTTCACATTCTGGCTAAAATCAGCTGTGGAAATGACAGAAGAAAGGGTGGGGTTTTTAACACCATAAACTTTAAGCCAGAACAGAAGCAGGAAGTTCTGGAAGTTTCACAGGAAAGCTGGTCAGTTTAGTTTTATTGCTGGAAGCTACCTCAACATTTCTTTTAACATTTGAATAGAGAACAGATATGAATCTCTGAAAATTAAGGTTCATGTGCAACAAAATCAAAGCAGCACATGAATGGGTGTTGTTATCAAATTGAACTCTAATCACCATCAAGCTCACCACATACAGGGAATTTGGTGTGATGTTTTATTTAATAAAGTGATACAGCCTCAGTTTGTCAAGATAGTGACTACACATTTTGAGTTAAAATAACACATTGTGGGACATTAAAAATTACTACTGAACTATCCCTTTAATGCTCCTGAAAAGTTTTGGCTACTACACAGAAATACTTGGAAAGCTGTATTTCAAATCTTACACTTTTCCAGTCATGTACTTAGAGATAGTTAAGTCATAACAATCAATTTTGGATGGGAGGTACTGGAAGTCAGTTGGAAACCTGGGCTGAGCCCCCTCCTCACACAGCTCAGAGCAACCGAGAGCATCTGCCAGCTGCCCATCCATCTCGCTGCATGTGGGACTCCCTCTCCACAAGTTTGAACTACTGTAAGTTTTTACACCACAGAATCAAGCACAGAGTTTCATCATTACTACTTAGCTTTAATTCCAAACAGTTGCTATTTAAAAGTTAACAGGATATACATGTGTTTATAAAATGTGGACTAAAAAAATAAAATAAAATAGAGCTCTCATGCTTGAGTCATTAGAGATGATTTGTTTCTTGGCATAAAGCTAAATAAGGAGGGAGAAAAGAACAAGAACAGCTGGACAATATCCAGCTTTTTAATGCCTCTAAAGCAACTGACATTTACTGGCAAAAGAAGAAAACACTTCAAATAATTTCAGCCAAAATAATTTTTTCTTCCTAATCCTTAATAGCTGTAGACTAACTTATCCACCTGAACTGCTCTCCATTCTTTGAACTAGTGCACAATGCACAGTAGTATCAATGTGGATGTGTTTTACGAAATTAATTCAATGCTAAAAGAACCCGCACTGGACTGCTCTGTGGCTACCACTAGTAACTGCCACACAAACCCGAACTTCTCCAAAGTAACATGGCCAACCACAATGGGAACACTGGTGTCCAAGAACAGGTTTCTCAGTCAGTAGTTCCTGACGCATTTTAAATGAAGTGTGCTTTGCACTGCCCACCCGACCAAGGAGGAAGCAAGGACTGCCACATGCAGCACCCCAGGCAGCATGGCTTTGCCAAGGCAACCAGATGACGGGCAAGTGGTGAGATGCACACATACCAAACCCTGGTTGGGAGACCAGCTGCAGGGGTGAGTGTAAGGGCTCAGTGTGCACAAGAGCAAAGATGAGTGGCAACCTTTCTTTCACATCCTTGTCTTTTGAAGTATCTCACAATGCAAAGAACTGAAAGGAAGGCTGCAGCAGAGAGAGATAAAAGGTAGGACCCTCAGAAGATGACAGTTTCTGATGTAAAGCAGTATCTGACAGGACCATGAGGAGTCTGCAGAGAGAAATAAGTGACATGAAAGGACAAGAAATAAAACACCAATGGATTTGAGTATTAAAAAATGTGCCCTAAATGCAAGCTTTTAAGCTAGCTATAAAACCTCACAGTATTTTTAACTAAACCATTAATTATAACATCTAGAAATGGACTTGAAACAGCTCAGCAAAAGGTTCAAGATGCAGCCATGGTTTAAAAAGCACAACCTCAAATTCCATAGCTTTGCATAAACAGAACTAAGATGAAGAGCAATGTTAGCCTAATTAATGTCTTCTAGAGAACACTAGTGCAGATTCCTTTATTGTAACATGCTGTGCTAGTCACTCCAAAAGGTGCTGCTAAACCAGACAAGGTTACCTCTTTCAGAAAGAGGTAACAACTCTGGCTCTGGGAATGGAAAAACCCTCAAAATACACTGTGTTCCTGAACAATCCAAATCTGCTGAAATACACCCAAGCATGATAAGACAGAAAACCATTTGGAAAAGGAAGCCTGGCAGTTTCTGCTTGCGTATACAAAAGAGCGTGTGAGTATACAAATACAAAAACTAATTCCAGCAGGTCATGGAAGTCAAGTATGGAACATTTTATGTGAGGATCAGGATCAGGAGAATTGCTCCATCTGTGCCAGGTTTATTATTAAGATTCATTTATCAACAACCTTAAAGGCACAGGTCTATCTCTAACCATTACCATGATAAATCAACAGTGGGAGAGATTACCCCATAAAACCCAGAGACTGTTCTACTTTTTTCTCTGGAAACATACAACAGTGACACCTCATAGACAAGGTATTGAAAGTAGAGGGACACAGGGTCTGATCCACCCTGACAATCTCGCCCAGTCTCAAACAGCACCATTCTATCTGTCTGGCACAGACAGAGCTCATTCCACAGTGGGTCTGGCTCTGGTACCAGACAAAAGGAGTCCTAGAGAGGAGCAGTAGTACCTGCTGAAACTGGAACAGATTTTGAACTGAGAAAGGGTAGATTTAGACTGGATATAAGCAAAAGATTTTTATTATGAGAGTGGTGAGGCACTGGAACAGATTGCCCAGAGAAGTTGTGGATACCCCATCCCTGTAAATAAATGTTCATGGTCTGGTTGGATGGAGGTCTGGTCTAGCACACAATAAGATGTCCCTGCCCACAGCAGTGGGGTTCTTGGACCAGATGGTCTCTAAAGATCCCTTCCAATCCAATCCAAAACATCCAATGACTCCATGATTCTACTTGCCCTATAATCTCCTCTCTGCCTTTCCTGGCTACCACCCATGCAAAGCACACCTGCTTGGGAAAACAAGAGAGCACCAACCAAACAGTGCCAAGAGACAAAAAGATCCAAGGTACACAAAGACAACTCTACAGAAAGCCATAAGGCCCTGGACACTGATCCTCAAGCAAGCAGGAAGGACAGCTCCACACGAACAGTACGCAAGGGCCACTCAGAGAAATGCTTAACTTCTGCAGAGCTGGCTACCTCTCCAGAAGGAAAAGTAGCTCTCCTTTGAATGTTTTCTGATCTTAGACCTACCTCTTCCATAGTTCTAGAATATTGACTAAAATGACACTTCGGTGCATTTTCCATCTGGAGATTTGTCAGACATCTATCCCAGCCACAGAGCTCCCCTCTTCCTCATCGCTCCACACATAATACAAACAACAGAACACCCCCCATAAATCGTGCAAAGTTTAAATTGTTTCAGAAATTGCATGCTCAGCATCTGGGAACATATACATTTCTTAATGATTTTCTCAGTACTGCCTGTGCTGCTAAAGACTTTTCAACCCATTCACCTCAGGAAGCATATATTTAGCATGAGCAAAGATCTATTTTTTCGGAGAAAAAATGTCCTAGCTTGAAGCTTAAATAAATCAATGTCCCTAAGATTAAAGTATCTTGCTGCCCTCAAAACAAGTCCAGAAGAATTTCTTTCCAGCTGAAAAAGATACGTTTTATGCCTTTTTCTGCCATTCTGTAAGCAAAAAAACTGTGATTACATTTTTTTTGGTGTTCAGAGTTAATTAAGTAGTTCTTGGAGACCATCGAGATTTGTTACACTATCTTCATTTCTATTCTAGGAAAGCAACCTGTAGTGTTGTCCCAGTCATTGCTTTTCCAGGATGTTAGCTCCTCCAGTGGGTAATCTCTTCCAACTCATCCAAATTCTATCTTCTCCTCAGAGTCTCCTTTTGAAAGTCCCTTTGGCCCAAGACATGGTCCCAGGAAAAGTAACCCATTCTAATCTGTACAAGACCACTCACTTTTCTCCACCTACTGAAGACCCAGACACCATCGCTACCCAAACAGAAGATGAGGGCCAGATTCTCTCACTCTCCTGGTACCAGTATCACGAGATTAAGTCCTTAAACATGAGGAAAGCCTCTCCGTGTTTGGGCAAAAGCTCAACAGTTACCACCCAACTATCCACCAAACTGTGTTTTAATAAATCCCAGTGATGGATGGAATATTCAGTAATGGAGCTACAGGACTGCCATGCCAATGATGGAGCTGCACACATATAATCACTGTAAAATACTAACAGACATGCAGCTTGTAATTTCCTTCCTTTTTTCCTACCTGTCCCCACAGACAAGGGAAATACCAACACTTAACAAGTCTGCCTCGTTGGAAGATATGACTGCCATCACCGAAGGAGATGCAACTGAAAATCCTCCACTATTCCCCCTCCAAACTCATCGACTCCAGTCATAAAAAACACATTTCACTGCTTGCTGCTCTGCTCTACATTCACGTTTGGGCTCTGGAAGATTTTACTCTCTGGGAGACCAATCACTTCACTTCAGGTAACAGCCTGCAGAAAAAGATGGCTTGTCCAGATCTATAAGCTTCACATGTATGTCGAAGGTGACCACTTAAGATCAAAGCAAAATAAAGCCTTGAAGGGAGCAGTGCATGTATCAAGAGGCCAGTTCCCAACAGCTATCTGTACTCAAACATACAACGGAGTTGCTCATCACATAAGCCTATAATTAGTGGTCTCCAGATGAAAATAGGAATTTAATTTAAATTCTTCCAGAATAGCCAGAGGCTTTTTGGTATTTTCAGGATGTCATTTGGGTGTCTGGACTTTTACACAGCCTGAAACAAAGAAAGAAAGATAAGGAAGTCTGATATACAGCCTGAGCACAAAATCTATGCTTCAGCATCCATGAAAGGATGTTTCTGCAAAAAGCAAAGTGATGCAAACACAAGCAGGACACCAATGGGAAAACATATGTGACTTCTGTGGCAAATTATACATCACTGCATACAATATTTCACTGTGGGCAACACACTAGAAGGAGGGAAAGCAAAAGAAAAAAAAGAAAAGGTGGGGAATAATGGGGGAAAAAAGCACTCAAAATGAGAACATTTTAACTTTCCTGGAATCCCACCCACTGCAAGGACACAAGATGCTCATGGATCCCAGGCCAAACACACTCCTGAGGAGCCCTGTTAGTCCTCTCCAGAAACAGTGTGGAAGTTTGCTCTCTCCATTACACTGGAGTGAAAGTCCCCCTTACACAGCAACTCTGCAGGTAAAGTGGAGGGAACTGGAACCACTAACACCCTGGCATGAAGATGTCAGAGCTCAGTCTCTCAAAGGAGGGCCCCAGCCATGAGGCAGCTGTCTTCTGCAAATGCTAAGAGCCAATGCTTCCATTCAGACACATGCCATATACTAACCCAATAAGTAAAACCCAGATTATTTTTCCCCAACTGTTCCTTCCAGCATACTTTGTTCAATGGAAAGAAAACTAAAACCTAGAGAAGTTGTTGTTTTCATTAATCTCTGCAGACTCACTGCAATCATAATTGGGCAGCCTAACTGCTCAGATTATGCCAATGATTCAATTGCACTGCAATACAAATAAAGATATCTGCATAAAGTGGGCTGCAAAGTACTACATATAAAAACCTAATGAAGTTATACATTTGTGCATCATTACCCTTTCTAATAGAGTTTGGAAAATAGAAGGCAACATACTATTATATATCATGTACTATTATTCACATAAGTGCCTAAATTACAGAGTTTTGGGAGATACTAGTTATATGCTTATTAAAAAGTCATTTATTTCATTACATAATACACAGATTTCTTTCAAGATTGAAATAGGAAACATGAAAGCGACATCTGAATAGCAAGTCTAAATTAAAAAAATTTTTTGCTGCCATAACAACAGCTTTTCCCTTCAGATTTTGGTTTCCCGTCTCATACTGAACACAGCAGGAGGAGAGTTTCTGAACTCTAATTCATGCTCTTCACATTTATCATCTTCTTCTTCAAAAAAGCGTGCTTGAGTACAAACTGTGACAGGAGTTCACAACTTCTCAGAACACTGTATAAAATTGTTCATGCCACAGAACTACAAAGTTAAAGGACCTGAATAAATCAGGTTTAGACTAAACATTTACACTAGAGGCTCTTGGGGGCAAGGGGGAGGTAAACGTCTGCACCAGATAGAGCAGAGACACAGAAACCATTATTTTAGAAGCAGAGGACACCCACAAATGTGCCAAGAATGATTAGAGGTAGGGATACAACCAAGTTAGCCTTTGCAGCACTTGTGATGGAAGCCTTGCCCACCTTGCACACACACAGGAAGACGCTGAGTAGCTGTGAATCACATATCCCTTAATGAAGGCCTGGTGATATTTCACACCCAGCTATCACTTTTTGGTTCTCTTCCTTCTTCTTTTCACCTTGTACCTAACTGATTACAGGCTTGGCTAGCACTGGAATTTGTTCAGCTTCACAGTACACTGGCCAGGGAACTCCACAGAGGGGCTGCAGCAGTGTCAGTGGCCGTACAGAGCAGTCAGCCCCCAGCTGGGGAGGCAGGATCCCACCAGCCCCTCCTTCAGCAGGGGAATGGGGACAGGGACTGATGTCAGGGCACAAAGGGTACTTCAGGTCAGCTGACCTCTGGAATCAGCTGCTCTTCAATAAAGGTTTTCCCACCCTGTGAACACTAACTTCCAAACCCCAAATTCAGGGTTTGATGAGCCTACCTTTTCAGAAGCAATTTAATATCAAAAATGGCTTTCTAAGCACTCCCTCCCTTCTCCCTCAAGGGATTTCACAGAGCTTCAGGGAGACAGAAGAAAACTTCCTCTCAGAATTTAAATATAAATTTATATTCAAAACAGACTTAATTCCTAAACTGCAGTGTGTTTTATGTGAAGGGATTTGTCTTTATCATAGAAACCACAGCTGTTAAAACAGTGTCTGATAGTGCTTTTCTCTTATCATCACTATTCCTTCATTAACCACAGTGTGTATCTTTAATCTTAACTGTCAAAAAGAAGCTCTGAAGTACTGAGTTATACAGCTTCTACTTGAGTTAAGAAGGCCATTACCACCCTCACATCAGAGACACATAAACCACAACTACCCCAACACTGCACTACACTGAAGTCACATAAGCAACATCTTTCCCAAATTGTTCTTTTAATCATTCAACATGCACATCCTCAGCTAGAAACACCAAGCAGGATGCAGCCCTCCTCCACAACCAGCTTTTACAACCAAGGATGCCACACACTGTTTTTCATAATAGGAAGAGGTAACACCAAGTCAGAGTGCAGCTGGCTGCAGTGAGATGCCTGTTACTCTTCCTTTGACTTCTCCACATACTCTTTTCTCCTGTGCTCAGTGATGTGGGCTTGAAGCTCTTGAAAAAGAGCATGAATCTAAAATTACACTCTACATTTAGTCTGAATGGGTCTTTGAAGGTTTTCAAGAGATTTCTTCTGGATTCAACAACTAGCTTTTGGAAGAGCTAACAGCAGCACCTTTCTTGTATCTTGTACAGATGGGATGGCTGTACTCACATCTAATCCCCAAACCTTCACTTTACAACCTCCTCCAGCTTCTCTGCCTCTCTGCCTTAAATCTTCGGAAGTGCAGGGAGTCTGAAAAGAAATGGAATAGAAAAAAATTAAAACCAAAACGAATTTTTGCCTTTTCTTTCAACCTGTCTTAAAAGAACTCTTAAGTTCATTTAAAATTAAGAGTGCAGCTTTCAAGGCATAAAAAACGTTTCTTAAAAAAAGAACTTTTACAATGAGAAAGGAGTTGGAACAGAATACCTCAATATTAATGGTTTTAAAGAGCTGAACAGGAAGTTCATGAAAGGTATCCTTAGCCATGAACACTTTGTGGTTTTCATTGAAATGTACTGATGTATCACAACTTTGGCTGAACTTCTAACTGCACATATTTCAGGGCATTAGGTAACTTCAGAAAAGAAGTCCTCTCAGCACCAGGGAAAACTTCTCCATTACAGCGCTGCCTCTCGTGTTCCATTGAGCTGGTGGGCTTTCCCTACCTCGGTGGCCAAAAAAGACCCATGCTGGGAGAAGGGGATGATGAAACACATAAGTAACATCAGTCAGGGTCTAGACAGTGATTTTCTATGCAAGCCTTTCCATGCCGTGGTAAAGACAGATTGAGAAAAGGTGTTGAACTGTAGCTAAAGGCACTCTGGAAAAACAAAACACCGCAGCAACGGGAGTCGGGCCAAACACAACTGGATGTGTTTGCAAACCCTGCCAGGAGCATAATGACCATTGTAAAATGTAGCTGTCCTGACAGGGCAAAGGAAAAATGCTCCCAAGCACATGCTATTCAAAGCCTGTGACAGCTTAGGCTGCCAGGCTGCTAATTCCTGCTGTTTGTAAGTTCTTAAACAATCTGTTGACTAGTCTTTCAAGAAGAAATAGCCTGGCACTCACTCGAAGTCTTTTCTTCACATAACTATCCGTAACAAAAGAAGAGTTGACCTGCAAGTAAGCCAACAACCAGCCAGAGGAATTTCCCTCCTGCCAATTCCTGGATGTCACACAATCCCTGTAGATGTATTTACCATGCTAGTTATCATTTACATGACCAAACTCTAGCTTGCAGCTGGCACTTTAACAACAGTGCTAAGAATCCAGGTGGAGAAATTTCCCCAGGGACTATGGAAAGCCCTTAAGGGCACCTACATATCAAATCTATGACTCGGTAAGAAAAGATAGATGTGTAACTATTTTACTACCAACTGAACAATATTACTCAAGATACGTCCCTCCACTTTTTCCCCCAAAACACGTAAGCGCAGTTACCAAATATTTGAAACATGCAGGAATCCTTACATAAACTAGACATTAGAGCATGTGTTAAATTCCCCAGCACTGCCAATGTAGACAGATCCTTTCATGATTAAGCACAAATGGTTATGCAGGAACTGAAGGCAGGCACCTTCATGGCAGAGACGCAACATTCATAACTCCTTTGTTCTCATGTCTTGCAACACAAACCATCTTACTAGTCGTTAAATACTATGTTTCCATATAATTTAAAAATTGTTCCACAATAAAGTGTTTTCTAAATATAATGCTTTCCTCTACCAACACTAAAAACACTGCTTGAATTAGGCACTTTAATATGACCAGGGAGGCTTAATAGAGAATGAGGTGAATTTAACAGCAACCTTTAATTATTTAAATTAAATAATTTCCCCCCTGCTTGGGGCAGGGGGGGAAATTAGAACTAATCAGCCACAATGAACTTTCCTATCCATTTCAACCTGGGGGAAAGTTTTACATCAGGAAAGTGTTTGTTAATCTTTCTCTCTGGTCACACAGGGACATGAGCAATGCTACTACAGGTTACCCATCGGGGAGGGAGGTGTTCTGCCCAAATTGCAGCCAAAAGGTAGGTCTGTACAGAGAAACCTCAAATAACACTGCAAGTTTACATCTGCCTTGGCAGGGAGCAAAACACAAAAAGGGAAACAGGGAGAGATGTTTATGGTCCAACCCACCACAGAAGACTGAAGCATCAAACAGTACATGTGCTTACAGCTCCTCTGCTCTGTGCCACAGCTTCCCCGACCCTCCCGTTGCATCATGTACAAAACCCATTAGTAATTGTCTGCTTCTGTGCTCCTGCCTTCAACACAAAGCCGTGCATTTTTTGAACGCTGCTTTGTATCAAACCCACTGCAGTCAGTTAGGCATTGCTAAACACTTTTGAGTCCAAACACAGCTACCCTACTTCACAATATACTGCAGATTGTTTTAGAAGTGGAGGAAAGGAAAAAAGCAAGGTCAATAAATCTTTAGCTTAGGGCAATGTTACCTTGTGTTTTGCAGCTGCTCTATAGAAAAAACTATGCTTTATAGCAAAATTTAAGAGAAAGTTTTTAATTAAAGAATATCTTGATCTCAAAACTTCACCAATCTGATTCAAACTCCAGTTCCCTCTCATCAGATAAGTAGTTTTGGTTTATATACCAATTCTTTAAAAGTACCAGTTGAACTGCTAGGACTAAAAGCATATATCTGAAAAACAATCCTGAAACTACAAAGGTCTCACTGTCTGCCAGGAAAGAACATCAAAAACACGCTCCAGCTTGGCTGGTGCTTGGACACTGCCAGCCTAAAGCCAAAGTGTTCAGAGCCAGATACTCCAAGTAAGAGCGAAGCTGTCTCTGCACTCTTCAGTGTGCAAATGACCCAATGTCAAGACCCAAACTCCAGCCTGGGGAGAGAGAAGGCATAATTTCCTACAAACAAAGTGACATGGCTTTCAACTGTGATTCAGGCCCCACTTATATCAGAGGGAAGTACTTCAGCACATCTATTCTACTAGCACAAGTAGGCCAAAATCAAAATAATGAAGACATTAAAGTACGGCCTAAAACGCAAAAGCAAAGCCAAAGGAGCCACATATTGCTATGCGAAATGAACACATATTTTCCTGGCAGGTAAAAATGTTTTCCCAGAACATCAAAATCCCTGCCACAACTTAATAGCAGCATCCCAAACTATTTAGATCCAAAGGTTTTTTAGGAATTTTGGAAACAACACCTTTTACAGAATTAAGACTGCATAATGCCATGTTTAACTCCTGACCATGAGTGACCCAAAGTTAGCACTTCTCCTCACAGTCCATCTTACCTTACTTGCGCCAATTCCAATGGGTTACTTGCAATTAACATACCACCTATCAGTTACAAGGGTGGCAAATGTTTTCCTTTAGAGAGGAAAAGCTTCTTTTCTACACTGTTATTTGAGTCTAACACGGGATAGATTGTACCACCTGTATAAAAGGTTCACCACTGACTCTCTACATAAAAACTTGAATTGCTGCCATAAAGATTTTAAATACAGTAGAGTATTTAGAGAGGTCAACCCTCATTCTTGCTCTATCATCTTTTCTGTTGACCTTACAGAGCTGCCTTGATTTGTCATGCAGGTCTGCAAGGAACAAGAAGAGACACTGCTTGGACCATCACTCCCTGTCTTCATGGGTTGGAGATGGCAGCCCCTAACTTACATACCATGAAGTGGGGACAGCTGAGAGCAGGCAACTCCTAGCACTGCTCCTAGGTCTGCTCATCCTTCTCCAGCACTATGTTCAAAGATAGAAATCACCCACAGTAAGGCTACATTGACATTTAAAAAGATCACGGAGAGGAGATGTCCTTTGGTATTTTTAACACAGGAAATTTTTAACACATACAAACTAAGCCCCAGACCTGGGGGGTTTCAGGTCACACACAACATGACTATGAACTTTATAAATTCAGATAATGATAGTATTTATAAAATAGAAATGTATTATGCAACCCTCTGTATTTAACACACTATTACAATTATGTATGCAGTGAAGTCCTTGCCAAAGCTTTTGCAGCAAGAAAAACCAGAACTCTACTGAAGCTTTTGGAATTCACCTCCTAGCAGCCAAATAGGAAACTGCGACCACAGTTTGGGAAACCATATAGCCACAAGCAATTCAAAGCCCAGGAATTATAGAGCATTTTTCCCTTTCCCCCGGCTGAGAAAGCCAGTCCAGTCATCCTTCGTGCCACTTCCAAAGACAATTAGCAAAATCTGTTTCAATTAGCTTTTCCAGAGCTATGAGCACAAAGAGTACTGTACAACTTCAGAAAGAAAAGGTGAGATCAAAAACAGGCAAACTGAGGCAGAAATGGAAAGGAGGCAGGGAAAGACCAGATAAAGCAAGGGACAAGAAATCCCAAAGCATGTCCCCCCAAAATGCTGGGTACCATGTGGGGTAAAGCCAATGCTTGTGTTCAGAACAAGGAGCCTTATTATACCAAGTTGGATTTCAAATTATCCTTCTCACTTCTCATTATCAAAATGATTCATTTCTTCCTAGACAAGACCTCCACAGTACACAGTATAATGGCTCTACTTCTTCTGTATAATGGTTAGATACATCTGCATATCTGCAACATCTTACTTAATACCAGCAAGATTAATGCACGTTTTGAGCATTCCTAACTTCTGGTTGACAAATTTTTTGTGGCAATATCCCACCCCTAGTCTTCCCCAACCTAGGCGTCTCCTTTGCTCCTCTATTGTTTCCCCTTTAGTACAATCCTTAACTGCTTTGTAACTCTAACAACTGCTACAACAAATGTTTTATTAAAGACCAGATGAAATTAAAATATTTTTCCTAACTCACATTTTAAGGTAGGAAAAAGAATATAAAGGATCATTTACTCTGACATCGTCTACCAACAGATTAACTTACGCTGCATTTTGTCCCATTTTCCATACATGGCTTTAACCATTCTTTCCTTTAATATCTGTTTTAAAACTTAACAGACTGACTGTTTCTTCTGTAAACACACAGTGGTTCAAACACACCAGGGCTGTTACCATTTCAAAAAATAACTTTTACACATGTTTATATTCTATTAGAGCCAAATCAAGAAATATCCAAAGAATGAAAACACAATACTTCATTGGTCAGAGCAGAGGTTTAAAACACCATCAAGTTCTCTTTCACAGAGTCTACAAGAAAGATGGAGAAAGAGGATATAGCGACAGGAAAGCAGGAAATGGCTCCAAGTCAAAAGAGAGTAGGTTTAGAGTAGATATTAGGAAGAAATTCTCTACTGTGAGGGTGGTGAGGCACTGGAACAGGTTGTCCAAAGAACCTGTCAATGCCCCATCCCTGGCAGTGTTCAAGGCCAGGTTGGATGGGGCTCTGAGTAACCAGCTCTAGTGAAAGGTGTCCCTGCCCATGGCAGGGGAGTTGGAACAAGATGAGCTTTAAGGTCCCTTCCAACCCGCGCCATTCTATGATTCAATATGGAGAATATAAAATATGTTTAGTCACCCAAGAAAATAACAGCTTTTCCTACAGCTTCTGTTTCACTTACTCCAAGAAGTAGCAGTCTGCTGAGAAGGAAAAAATCAAAGTTCGTGTTTTCCCTGCCAATATGAAAAGTCACCTCAAGGAAATCCACATTTTATGCAACAAAATATACCTATTAATTTCTGGTTTTTATATAACACCTAGTACAGAGCAACAGCATTGCTATCTCTGTAACCACCAGTAACCACCAACACTGGGAATTAGTCAAGCAACTAATTGCAGACAAGCACAATTGTGTCACAGGCCTTGAGAGGAGGTGTTAAGTCACTCCATGCTGGGGAAGGGACACATGAGACCTTTCAGCTCAATTGGCGGCTTGAAGTGCTCGTCCTCAGAAATCCCGCACTGCTGTACTGAGATAACAAGTATATGTTTGTACAAAGGGGTCAGTGACGTGAAATTAAGCCACCAAATTTCAACCAATTTTGCTATCTGAGAGCATGAGAATTAATTCATCAGAGCAAAGCTCTACTGCTTACACATTCTAAGTTTATTTGGAGCAGCAATTTATGCTCTGTATGCTGAAAGGTTACATACACGTGACAGTCTTAATAACAGTCGCTCAAAAATTCACACAGAAAGATCCCAAGTACTATTCCCACTATGCCTGCCTGGATGCACAGGCAGTGTGTAACCCCCCTTTTATAGCACTAGGAAGTGTGGCACACATGTAATTAAAGCATCAGAGCTCCTTAATAATAATAATATGATTCCACGTCTGATGGTTGGCTGCAGCTTAACAAACAGAAGAGCAATTAATGATTTACACAAAACCAGGATGGAGGCTAAAAGCAAGATTTGTTTCCTCTAGACAAAGACAAAAGGACCCAAGTGATAATGATTACCTGTGAATATTCAGGAAAACAGATCATCTGTGATAAAAGCAACCTCAAAGTGTCTGGTATGCTATCATCACCCCTAGCTCCTATTTTTATCCTCAAAAAACAAAACAAACAAACAAAAAAGAATTGACTAGTTTCTTTTGTATTACCAATGGCCCGACTCAGAAAAATAAGATGGTAATTACTCCTCCTTTTAAAAAACACCTTTTCTTCTATTTAATACCTTCTTCTGCCCTTATAATATGGGCCAGCAGTCAATTACCATCTCACAGGAGTAAAGTCCAAAATATGCCACTTGCCTGAGTGGTGGCATCAACAGACCTCCTTTGGCAACACAATCACTGCTAACAGGTAACTTGCATCCAAAGTTTTTAGTTCAAAAAATTAATACAGTTTAAGAAACTCATCTATCACAATCAGTATTCGGGGGGAAACCCCATCAGTGCGGTAGGACCTAAACACAGCATCTACCTACGCAATTTCATTTAGAATGCAGGAAAAAAACCACAAGACTTGCTGTTCTCCCTCCTCCCCTTCCCCTGTGATTCATTTCTGAAGACAAAACTTCTCATTTCTAACATACATGAAATGTTCATGCTTGCCTGACTGGATGTGGAAAGGAAAGTACAAGAAGAGTAACTGGGTCAAGGGAGCAATTATCAAAAGTTGTATTAATGTGGAGAAAACCATGTGACAACAGGAAAACCAGCAGATCTAAAAATGCCCGTAGGCATGCTATTTCTTAACTCTGTACTCAGAACATCTAACTGAAAGCTGCCAATCCCATGCTAACATTACAAATACTTTCCTTTTATCTTTGAAGATAAATGTTTTAAGAAAAAGGTTGTTTTAAACACAGATATTGTTATAGCATGAAAAAGCATGGAGCAAATGAAGGAAATGAGCTCTTAAAGCCTCCTAACACTACTACTCTTCAAAAGCAAGAAGTGAACTTCCTGATCTTGATTCTGACAATAAGCTGCTGTTCTAAAGTAAGCTCAGTTTCTGAAGCCATTCCTGGTGGCCCTTAAGATAACAGCACTAGACTTAGACTTCCCAGTAGAGCTGCCCTTTTTTTTTTAATACTTGCTCCCCATCAGAGGGTATCAAACCCACACTGTCGTTTCACTGGCAAACCTCAGCAGACACTCAGTAAAACCAATCTACTTCAGCTGCATTACTTCACCTTGTAAAATTGTGAACTTCTCTGGAATTCAAAGTCCTTTGCTTCAAATTGAAACATTTTATCAAGATATTGTGTTGCTTTCTAGTTATGGCTAAAAACCTCGACAACACCCATTTCCAAAGTACTAATAATTTTACTACCATTTCCTGTATGGTGTGCAGATACCATCTGAGGTAAGAAAGTATTAGCTCCACAAGAGTCAAGCCTTCATGTGTGCACTGCTCTGTTTCAAAGAAAAGGTTCTTTCACCCACAGCTTTTGAGAGAGGTAGAAACATGGCTAATCAATGAGCCTGTCACACTCAACTTACAAGCCTTTGGAAAACACTAGTTTTTAATCATCCATTTTTACCAACCAGCTGTGGCCACTTGACAAGATTTGCACAGGGTCTCTCACAGCCTATTAAAACTCCCTGTTGTGCTGTGAAAGCATTTGAGGTAGTTTATGCTTCTGAATTAGAGATAATAAAAGCTACAGACACTACTACATTAACAATAGCCAAGAAAATGCAAAGGAACATAGCTTGTGCATGAAACTCCCACATGGAAACTCCAGTTTCTGCAAAACAAAACACAATTATTCTCAAATTTGGGTACTTAGAATCTGACAGGATAAACCCTGGTCTGTCCTTAAAACAGATGAGGGGAGAAAAGAATAAAACCTAGAAAACATTTTTAAATGCATTTATATTGTACTTAGCACAGACTATGCCTCCCCACTGCTCCACAGAGGAGTTTTATATCAAGGTTAGTGCCTAACTCCATGCAAATGATTTAGGCTTATTTTGCTGTTGCATTTTGCAGCCAATCTCATCATCTAGCTCCTCTGTGTAATTAAAATTCCTCTTCATCTGTTTATGTACTCGTTCCTGCCTCCACCTGAGCCCTCTGGCAGGTGCCTTTCCTGAGCCAGCCTTTGGGAGCACCAGTATCTATCTTCATTTTGGAATTGCAGGGTATGTGTGTCCTTAGAGCATCTCCTCTGTCAGTTTTTAAAATCTCTTCAAATTCAGTTTCATCCTCTACCTCATGGATCTAGAATTTCAACACCTCATTTCAAGCTCACCTTGTGCAAGGAGGATTCACATCCTGCCATAACAGCACATTGCATCTACCCATGTTAAAAATATTTGCTTGCAATCTCAGCTCAAAGAACGACTCGAGAATGGGGAAAGCCCAGTTCCCTGCCTGAACACTGGCTGCTTGAGGAAGATACTGAGTATTTGCAATCAGCAGCAGGAAAAACTCAGGACATGCTCACTCCATGTGCCAAGCAAGAGCGCTCTAGGAAAACTCTGGACATACGCTGTGTGCCAAGCAAGAGTTTTCTAGGACAGCCTGACAACACTGTGCAAAAAGTATCCATCCCATTAGTCTGGGAGAGCTAATGACAGTAGCACAAGTATCAGCAACCTGTGAATTTTCCATCTCTGTACCGCAGCAAAAGTATAGGCAGCAGAAGCTAAAACTCAACACTAGTTAAGTTTGAAGTCAGATCAGCATGTCCTGAATCAGCTCCAC
The DNA here is from genome assembly GCF_965178545.1 of Coloeus monedula. Taxonomy (NCBI): domain Eukaryota; kingdom Metazoa; phylum Chordata; class Aves; order Passeriformes; family Corvidae; genus Coloeus; species Coloeus monedula. The sequence continues at coordinate 51,408,827 of NC_138785.1, read as the reverse complement.
ACTGTCCAGGCTTGGTTTTACGGCCAGAATGTTGTGTGGGCTGACAGTCTTATTTTAAACCTTTGCATATGTGTTACTTAACCCATGGATTTAAAACAACCTTGGGACTTACAGACATGAACCTTAACAGCTTTCTAGGAGTAATAGGATTTATCAGGCCAAAAATTAAGGAGTTACAAACTCAAATTTCTGATTTATAGCAGAAGCTCATATTTCCTAATTTAAGTCCTAATGCAAGCTGGGATACCAGATCAAGTGCTGTTTTTTCCAGCTCTATATTTACACTTCAAGGATTACGTAGAAGCACATAGCAGAAGCAAAAAAAAAATCAGCTAAATGCCTCAATGTGAGCCTTTTGGGGGAGGTTCAGAGAAGTTTGGGTTACGTGTCTTCAAACAGGCTTTCAAAGCAGCATAGATCTAGACATCCATCTCAACTCAAGGAAGGAGGATCCAAATTTTAAATTTAGGAAAATAATATCTTTACCTCTCATATGTGCAAAAGCTTAGAAAATCATTGTGAGGAAGGGTTTCTCTTCTGCTCTGGCAGGAGGTGCAGCTGAAGAATTTCAGCCTCACCCATGCAAAATTAGATATTTATTTTGGATAAATCCCACAAAATGTTTTCTGCCCAGCCAGCACTCCTACCTGCAGGTTTGGCAGCAGCACAGCCAGGCGCTGTGCTGCAGGATGGCAGGCAGCCAGCCGCCAACTCCGGGGCCTCTCCGGAGACTGGCAGGGTAGACTGCTCAGTAAAGCCTCAGGGTTACTCCAAGGCAAGGACAGTGACAGCTCTCAGCTGCCCCATCTCTGAGGCTACAAGGGTCACCAGAGCCTCTGCTACCAGGGAAACAGCAAATTTAGGGATGTACCTTGCCATATCCTGCCTGTCAGCTGTTTCCATCCCTGTGAAATGTGTACACACATTGGAAAGGCATTGGAAAGGAGGGAAAACGAGCACCACCTCCTGACTTGCTGGTTGGACCAGAGAAGCACTGAGGGATCCCCCTTTTTTCTGCCTAAAAATGAGCAAGTAGAACCACATCACTTCATTGTATATGTTGCTACACACTGGCTGGCCAAAACCAGAGCATGGAGACTGTATTTCTGAACCAACATGCAACACATGCTGGCTGATTTTAGCCCAAAGCAAGACAGAATACAATAGAAAAGTGACTCCTGCCTGAGGAACAAACCTTTAACAATCCTCTGAGGATCCCATAACTTCAGGACTTCCTTGGCATCAAGCCTCACTGTCATCCACCAGAGTCTCCCAATCGCCCCTCTTGATCTCCTTCCCCACACAGACCCTCACTGAGAATACCTGAATTTTCTGTGGTCTGCCATCAAGAGTTACACTTCAGTGCAAGGGCATCACAATATTGACATGCTGTTAGGGTGCAAAGCCAAACTTCCCAGGGAACACTTAAACTGTTTCCCCGACAAACAGCACCATCTTTATCACATTAGGACATATCTATATTGGTTTTCAAAAAAGAATTACTGGTCCCTAAATGCCCATATGCCTCTACCAGAAAGCTTCCTATATTTTGGCAGGTATAGAATCATCATTTTTACCCATGCTTAAATTCATACTTGCAAAAGGAAATATACAGGATATTTCACTGAAAAATTTACACATGTCAATGCTGACATAACAGCATGCAAAGATTATAAAAATAAGGTTAAAACACACCTACATAATTAAGCATGGTTTGCTAGCAGCTCTTGCACATGCTTAAATAATAATACATGCTTAAAGCCAACACTACATTGTGTTACTTCAATATCCTTTGTTAGTCATCTTACCACCCTACAAAGTTATCTAACAATAAGTCTGATCTCAAACCTTTCCGAGAAGCAAACACCAAATAATTAAAAACATGGGTTTTTTCTAATGTTTCTCTTTTCAAATACACAAGTATCATCAAAATTTTTTCCTAATTTTGAGACCTTTTTAAGGGAATGAATGTCAAACTTGTAAAAAAAAAAAAAATCCTGTTTTTTTGAGTACATATATCTTTTCATATACTGTGTTAAACCACTCCCTTTACTGATGGTTCTTCTGTTGTTTCACTGTTTTCTTGAATTATGGCGGGAAAAAGAGAGAGGGAAGGAAAGAAGGAAAAAAAAAAAGAAAAAGGCAAGCAGACTCCCACAGGACTCAAAAAATATGAGTTATTTCTCAACCTGCCACTCCACCAGGGTACCTGACTTGGTAAGACCTCACATTCCCCAAAGGTTTCACACCCAGATGAGTATCAGGGAGGAAAAAAACCCAAGAAAAACCCACGGAGATCCTGCCTCTCCTGCTCACTTAGGAGGCATGCAGGGTGCCAAGGAGACAAGACCATCACATAGCGCTGAAGGTTTTCTTAAAGCCACATGCATCCCAAACACCCAGGCTCCCCGCTGTATTTACTTCCAGACGAATCTTGCTGTAAATAGATTCTTGCTTCATAGATTGTGGCCTATTCATATAGATCTCCAACTCATCTAAATAACTTAATTAAACTGTCTTTCCATTATGCCACATTTAAATCCCAATTTCATCTGTCAAGTGCCAAATTCTCCATGGGAGAGCATTCCTCCTCCTTATTTCTCTTCCTTGCAGTTCCCTTTCATGTTTCGTGCTGGTTCTCTGCACAGCTTCCTCCATAGGTACACAATTCAACACCTTGCTAAGAAATATCTTTTCCTAACAATAATCCTCTTTGCAAATAGAATTAACAAGGCAAGTGTAAACACGAAAGCAATGAACTAGTTGTCATATTTACCCAACTGCTTCCACCTCCTTATAATGAAGTTCTATATTAAATACATAGGATGGCTTAATGTCAAGCTCCTCATTTGCTGAATTCTGCAGCTGGCCTTTAAGAACCCTGCAGCATATCCCTTCAACTCATCTGAGAAATTATATTTACAAGGTTTCCAATAAAGTCTTAACTAATTTGTGCCAATATCAGTCACACTAATGACTGCCATTTAATAACTGTTTGGAGGGCTTCCTACCCAGAGAACACTGCAAAGAAAATACAAGTTTCTACAACAGATGACAACAACAAAATATATGAAGCTTGTGATAGTTTCTTCTGTTAAAACAAGTTAATTCATAAAGGTAAGGAACATTTAATGCCTGTCAATTTCCTTCGCTTTGGAATCTGTCCTTCACACACAGTAATTACATTGGGAAACGTCTCTCTGTAACTAGCTAATAGACATAAGGAAAAAATCAGTTGTGACTAAGAGAGTACTGCATGAAACATATTTTAACACCAACATTAAACACAAATGCTATTTCTAAACACATCATCTACACTTGAAATCTGCAGAAGTACTTTAGAAATGTTCCTTTTGGCACCTTTGAAAATTAAACTGCACTTGCACTAAAGGCAAACAAAAACGAACCTCCAAAAAAACGAACAAAACAACTAAACACACTGCAGAATTGCTTAAAAGCATATCATAGTGAAGCATGACTAGTGCTTCCAGGAGGGTTTTCCCAAAGGCAGACAGAGCTGATACTTTGTCTGACAGGGTCTATTATCTCGGGTGCAATGTAATCCAGCAAGGAAGACAAAGGAAAAAAAAAGATTCCCCTTAAGTTTTCTCCAGAAAATAAGAACAGCCAAGCAATAATAAATCACTCAGTTATAACTCTATTTTGGCATAGCTACAGGAGGACACCATTGAGATTTTAGTGGAGGTTTTTAAATTGTGAAGTCTGACAGATTAAACTGCCAAATACAAGTCTGAGAAGAGTTTGCTTAAAGTACTTTACAGCCATAGCACTATTCATAAGGTAAAACAAACCAGAATTACAGACACTGGCTATCTGGGACTGAGATCAGAAGAAAAATTTGCATATTTTATTTTCTAGGAAACCTCCCTCTAGCACATATTACTTTTAATGCACCACTACGCAAGTTAGTAGTTTACATTCATGAATTCCTAGACTTCATTCAGCTGAGATCAGTGTTCAGTAACAAATGCAGCAAAGACTACTGATAAAGGCACATATTTGCATCTAGTTAATCATCCTAATTGGTATGCAGATAACTTTAAAAATGCACTAATCAGTGTTACATTCAGATGGAGGGTTTGTTCAGCAGTAAAAATCACAATCTAAATACTTATCCAAACAAATATCACATTTTCAGGGGAGACTGAAGCTCAGCATATTTCAGTTAAAGAAAGAAAATGGTTTTAACATTGGAAGCCAGAACTTAGAGGCTGTCCTTAGATCTCCAGCTAAATCGAGTTTTATCTTTTTAAGACATAAGAAACCCACTACAGAAGGTTAACTCACTGTCCTGCGAGTGATGGAGACCAAGTGTCTGTTGTCTTTGTCAGTGCAGACTCCTACATTCATTTCCAGTCGCCTTGGTGCAGGGTCTGCTCTCACACCCTGGGCAATAGACGTCAGCAACCAGGACCTCCCAGAGGAGGCACAGATAAACCAGTGTTCCTTAGCAATCCCAGGGCACTCTCCACAATGCTTCCCTCAAATTCTTCTGCTAGAGCTCTACAGCCTCCCACCTGTAACACCCCTTGCAGGTGAATGGAAAGTGGTAAAAGAGACAATAATCTCAGCAGGGATTCCGGGGAAGCCAAGCAGAAAGAAGGAATTCTTTTCACAGCCAGAAGCAGACCTACAGACAAGCAGCACTCCTCGCTGAAGCCCAGAGAGGCTGCAACAAGGTCCCAGGAGGCTGCACACAGACCAGACAGGCATCTGGAACCAAAAGCCACCAAATGTTTTGAAGGGAAAGCTTGCACCCAACTCTGGTAACACACAGCTGAGAACAGCCAGAGGTTCAGAGAGTATCTCTAGTGGAGGTTTTGACGGAGGGCATACTGTTCTTAGTTTTCCTTCAACACCTGCTTACATGGAGACAAAAAAACAAACAAACAAACAACAACAACAAAAAAAAAACCCAGACAGATTGCAGGAGACAAGAGATTACAAAGAAAGCAGGCTGAAGGGTAAAAAGAATTAGGAAACTAAAGCAGGACACCACACAGAGCCTTCCAAAAAATGACACTCTGCTCCTTAAATCTCTGGGGACAGCATGGATTAGTCCTCTGTCCAAGCATGATGAGACAAGGAAACAGGCACAGAGGTGCTAGGATACTGGTTATTATGAGAAGCGGTCAGGTACTGCTGACAGACACAGTACCCATTATACAGCATCTGCAGCTGGTTGTATTCCATGTTGCACACAGAGTATTTTTCGAACCAACTACAGACTTCATACAAGTTCAACTACTCCAACCACCATGCCAGATATCTCAGATATTCTGCAGGGCAACAAATGAGACAAATCCCATGCACAACTAGCTCAACGAGACTTGTTTTCAAATTTGCTTTAACTTCATTTAATTCCGGTCTTCCAGTCCCAGCATATCTTGGAGAACTGGTCTCAGTTCACACTATCTGGGTCTACTACACAGTCCCCCAAGACCTCCTTTTTGAGAAGATTTATGAATTGCTTTTTTATTTGGGGGGGAAAATTACTGCAATTCATTTTTTAATCTGGAAGTTAATAAGATCAAGCATCTTACACATGCAAACATAGTCTCCTTTTGTACAGCTTGGACTTAAAGGAAAAAGATTTTCTACACAATTACATGCAGTTGTTAGACGACACATTATTTTGGAGGGGGGAAAAAAAGCTAACATGCAAAACATTTCAGAAAGTGTCCACTAAGCACATTGCAACCATGTAGCGATACAAACTGTAAAGCAGGCATTTTTATAGCAGTTTTATAAGGTCATATTTCAAAAATAAGAAACACTAACACATAAAATCTATATTCAGTTAACTCAGACATACAGAAAAGCTTTTCCTGAGTCACCAAGCCTCCTCTCCTACTGCCACAGCCAAGCACACAATACAGACTTCCTCAACATATCCTCAAGAGCCAGTTAAGGGATTTGCTCCCATTCATCCCATTTTAAGGTTGTTCTAGAACCTGAGCCCATTTAGGGAAGAAAATGTGTAAATTCCAGCTTAAATTTATTCATGCCGGTTTATATCCATTTGTTCTCATGCCAACATTGTTCTTTAGCTTAAAGAGCTCCTCTCTCCCTTTCTCGTGTTTATATCTCTGCTGTACTTGCAGACTGCAATCATATTCAATCTCAGCCTTATTTGCTAGGCTAAACAAGCCAGGCTTTCCTTGTCTTCTCTGGAATAATTGACACTGCTGTTCTCCAGGCTCAATCTGCACTGACCCACCCGTGGCACTCCCCAGGAGTTTGCACCCATTCCACCACCTCTCCTTCCTGTGTCCTGGCCTAACACACTCCACCATCACCTTTACTTTCTCCATAGCAGCAAGGCAGCAGCAACTTGGTCAGCGATCAGCCAATGCACCCAGCACATCCCTGGCTCTGCTGTTCCCAGTAATGGAACTCCTTGCTCACAGCAGGGTACAAAGGCAAGACTTTGTGTCCCACTAGAAAGGGATGTACAGTACAGTTTGTTTTCAGGGTGGATGATTTGCTCCAGTCTGACTGCACATCCTGTGTCAAAGCTTGCTATCTGACGGAGATGTAATCAGTCGATTGCTCACCATTACCTATCAACTACCAGGTTCACTTAAGATTTTCACAACCTCTGCTAAAAAATCCTCACAGCAGGCAATCTCAAGTACTCAAATTCCCCTTTAACTAGCTCCTGAAGCCACCACTCTCTTAAGCTCAAACCCTGCAGCAGCCCTTTCTAAGCTCCTCAGGCATTTCCTAAGGAAGTCACCATCCCTTCTGACTAATGGCACAGCAGAGTCCACTCAACACCACACCAAAAATGACCAGTTTTGTCACTGGTTTCCAACTTAGCTGCAGAACTGAAAAACAAGAAGAATAATCCAGGTTTCCAAGTCACGCATTCCCTCTCCTAGCAAATGATTCCCACAGTTCTAATCTACTATTTAGATGACTCTTGCTGGGAAAGGCACATTCACTTGCACTGCTTCAGAGCCAAGAATCCTCCTTGTTACAACAGTTATGTTTACTTCATAACACAGGATAAAATTACTCTTTATCCCAAAGAGTCTTCTCCAGACCTTGATTTCCCTTAGATGACAAAAAAAACCTCCCCAAAAATACAAGCCAAAAAGTATTCCATCACACACTTATTGCTATAAAGGAAGAACAAAAATATCCACACTCCACATGACTGTTCCAGGCAAGGAAATTAATCAGCCAAGATTTTGTCCCAAGGTCACCGTAAGAGGATGTCTCTTCCTTTAAATGCTAGGATATCTGCACTCTTATTTTAACTAAATGTAATTACGCCGGCAGAAAATAGTTTTAAATCCAAGACAGAAAACTCATTCAGGCGTTCAGAAAATACTAGAGCACGAGACGGCAGGATGACGACATGTAGGACCTAGAACAAACTGGAGGAGCACACCGTCGAGCTAGAGGACACAGCAAAGCTGCAGCAGCTCAGCAGCAGCTTCTGGGACAACACAGCAGATCTTCCGTGAAGCACTGAAACTTGCAGCAGATACTGTTACCCTGAACAGCTGACTGCAGATACCATTTACCATGTACAGCTACCAACAGCATCCACAACACACAAAGCCTACCAGCGCATCCCCACTGCAAAGTTGGGGTTTTTTCTTGGTTTCAGTTATTTTGTGTTTAAAGCCCAGAAGTACGCTTACCCTGCCTAGCAAGCAGGAGCCCAGACAAGAGCTATAAAACATTGCAAACAAGCAGGCAAAGCAATGAAGGACAAATACAAACCGTTACACTTTCCATTTTATCTCTCTAGCCGCTACGAAAAGTAGCTCCGTTGCTGCCTTGGGACCCAAGCAAATTCCTGACAACTTCTAAGACGCGTTCGTGGGGTTCACGTTTTGTTCCGAGGACTGTATTTTTTGCACACTCCCATTTGCAGCCCCGCGTGCAACCCTCGAGTACGATTTAATCACAGAGCTCAACTCGCTCAGTCTAGTAATTTAAAAAAAAAAAAAAAAAGGTACTTCTACGGGTACTTTTGCCACTTTTCAGCCTTTTTTACCACACCACCACCAGCAGAACAAGACCGGCCGCCGCTGCTATTTGCCGCCCGCAGGAACAGAGCCCACGCTCGCCGCAGGCTCGGCCAGCGCTCTGCAGTACCAGCGGCAGCGCTCCCGCACACCGGGGAAAGGCAGCGGACCGCAGCCCGGCCCCGGCCCCCCACCCCCGAGACCGGGATGCCCCAGAATCGCCCCAGGCAAGGGCGGTGGGACCCTCCCCCGGCCTCCTGTCCCGTCGCACGGGCAGCGGCCCGGGCGGAGCGGCGGCACCGCGGGCGGCCGCGCACCGGGGCTCTGCCGCGGGACGCGCTGCGCTGCGCTGCGCTGCGCTGCCCTACCCTGCCCGCCCCGCCGCGGAGCGCACCTGCCTGCCTGCCTGCCTGCCTGCCTGCCTACCTACCTGCCTGCCCGCCGCTCCGCCGCCCGCCCCGGAGGCGCCCGAAGCCGCTGCGGGATGCGGCCAGCCTTCCGGAAACGCTTCCCAGCCCGCTGCGCTTACCCAGGAAACGATTCCGGCCTCCGGCCGCCACCGCCCCTCCTCTCCCTCCGCCCCGGCCGCCGCCCAGAGCCGCGGCCCGCAGGGTGCCGGCAGGGCGGGGCGAGGCGGGCGAGGGGGCGATGGCTGCGCCGCCGTGGCGGCTGTGTGCCCCCGCCGCCCCCGCCCGCCCCAGCCCCGCGGCCTCTCGGCGGTGCCGCACTCGGGACTTTAGGTCAACAGCTCACATCAGAGCAGAGGTACCTCTGTGAAGGGGTAGGGGTTGTGTGTGAGGCAGGTCTACCCCCTGAAAAAAAAATATTTTTTTTTTCTCCTTAGGGAAAAAAGAATGGTCTTGGCTCGTGCTTGGCAAGTGTAGTCATGCCCATATCAAGGTGAGGCGGTGGTAATTGGTAACACTCCCCAAATGCCCCCTGCTTTATCCCAGTGCTCCTCTGGCAATAGTGAGAGGCAGAGAGGTAGACAGCCGAGTAGGCTGGGAAGCCCTAGAAGGAGATTTTACCGCTCTCTACAATTACCTGAAAGGAGGTAGTAGACAGCTCAGGGTTGGTCACTTCTCCAAGGTAAAAAGCAATAGGACCAGAAGAAACAGCCTCGAGTTGCACCATGGGAGGTTTATATTGGATATTAAGGAAAATTTCTTCACTGAAAGGGTTGTTAAGCATTGGAACAGGGTGCCCAGGGCAGTGGTGGAATCACAATCTCTGGAGGTACTTAAAAGGATGAGTAGATGTAGTACTTGGGGATGTGATTTAGTGGTAGTTGGTTTAATGGTTGGACTTCCTGATCTTAGATGTCTTTTCCAACCCTAACAATTGTATGATTCTGTGATTCTAAGAATGGGTTGTTTTCCACACTGGATATGGACTCCAAGTAGCAACATGGCCCTGGGTTAAACACCCACATGGCTGGTGAACATTAGCAAACCCCTCTGGTCATGGACTAAAGGCGTGTGCTTGGCATCAGCATAGCGCTCCAGGCAGCTGTGTTCTGGTGGGTGTCAAAACTCAGGTAACCAGTGTGAATGGAAAGGAATGGGGTGTTCTCATGTGTGGCAAACGAACAAGTAAAGGACCAGGCCTGGCAACTTCACTGCTCTAACCTGTATGCACTACTATAGGGTTACAGTAGAGTTGAGATTAAATCCCTAGACACATCTTGAGATAGATTAGTAGAGAATCACAGCAACGTCCTGAACAGTTAGAAATGAGGCTTAATAGAACACATCCATAGGAAGATACTTCTGTTTAGCACCTTCCAAATACGTGGAATATTGTCTGTTCTGTCAAGATAGGCTTTTGAGATTACAGGGGAAGTAACTGGTCATTGCTAAAGCAAAAAACATAGGATGGTAGTTCAGTGGAAAGCAATGTAACAGACCTTTTACTTCTACACCTTACAACAATTTTAGGAAGTCCCTGGAACAGTAGATATGCAACAATCAGCAGTAAAATAGTGTCGTATTGGAGTGACCTAAGATGTATAAGGAGGTCAAAGAAGTCTATTACAATAATGAAATTGCATCTCATACATTTTCCTACATGTTCTTGTAAATGTAAACACATTTAGTAGTCCTATTGAGGTGCCCAAGTCTACTTTAAAATTTATTACACCTTTTATAACAGCAAATCTATTTATCTGCAAGAGATGATTTTTCCTATGCATTCTAGAACCTTCTTCTGTATTTTGTTCCCTGCCTTTACAACCATGTTCCTGGTAATAGCAGAACACTCATGAACTGAGAACAATTTAAAGGATTGTTAAGATTAATAGCAATATTATGTCTTTAATTAGAAATGTTTATGGTTTTAGAAGATCATATTGACATCCACCAGCCTAAAGAAAAGAAAAAAATATTTATAAGTACTACAGTGATGAACAAGAAGAAACAATTAGGGAAAGTAATTCAGAGCAAAGCACCTAAGAATTATACTTTAATAACTTACTCTTAAACGTATCGTTCTTTTTTGTAGTGGTACCCACCTTTTCAATTTGTCTTAAAATTGGACATGATTTAATCTCCTAACACTTTCATAAGCTAAAACTCCCATTTTAATTGATATTTTTAGATCCAAGACTATGATGATGGTCAAAAAAAGCCTCCAAATGGTTATAATGATCTGTAATAAAAACATGTCATTGTGGTCAGTTTCAGAAGGACCAATGACCTCCTGAGAGGTCACCAAATTTCAGCATTTGCAAATCAGGTTGCTTCCCTCTTCAACAAAGCACATCATCCAGCAGGAGGGAAGGCTTTCATGCTTGGACAGCGTACTGGAGAAGAACTCTCCCTGGAATAGGCACTATATCTGCAGAAGAGATGCAAGACAACTAGCAGGTTACCAAGATTGTTGGTGAATAGCCTATTAATAAATTTCCCTGAGAGAAAAGCTCAGGCAAGATACTCAGAAATTAATATTCCTTTAATAAAAATGAGTGTAGTAACACTGCATTGTGCTTTTCGCTATGTGGTAAGAGTTACGATTAATATTTAGTTACATAGTCTATATAATGCACTTTGGATTGCGGTGTAGAAAGCAGTGCCATAAAAATGAAGTGTTGGGGAAACAAAATAAGGAATTTCATACACATCCCAAATGGACAGCCGCTCAATACACTCACTCTTGGAAACATTTCTACGTGGATGCACAGCTTGCCTAGGCTCAGCAGGTCTCATCAAATATTTCATAGAAACATAGAATATCATGATTTGGAAGGGACCCACAAGGATAATCAAAGTCCAACTCTTTTACTTGAGACACAAGCGTCTTGTGGAATAGTGTTTATAAACAACAGTGGGGGAAAAAAGAGGCCTTTCTATATTATCAACTCATACCAAAAGAATTTCATTATCTTCTTGCTGTTCTGTGTGTGAACTACTGACTGCAATTTTATTTTGGTCAAAGTGTCTCCGACTTTGCAACAAGGAATGACAGTCCATAGGAGTCTCCATTGGCAAGTAAATCTCTGCAACTGACCTCCCCCAGTGCCACACGGGTTTGCAGGCACTGCATCAGTACTGACTGTGCTCCAAGTGTGCTCTCAGGAAAAGTTCGTCGTTTCTCCCCTGCTTTCTTCTATATACCAGCTTTTTACTTATGGGTCAGTCCGTGTAGAGGGATAGAGTACGCAATGATCCCATCTCGAGAAACTCGTCTCTCTTGCTGCAGCGGAAAGCAGGAAAGTGGTGACTATGAAATAAGCAAGGCTACCATCTAGTGGTGTCACTGCGCTTCCACAGCACGGAGAAACACAGTCTTTTGCTGAATATATTGGTCCTAAACACAGAAACTTAATTAAGAAAATTCAGTTATGGCAGAATGGTAATTTTCTTCGCAACACTTTCTCTAACATTTTCACACAGATACATTAAGTCTCCATTTTAAATACAAAATCAAATCATTTTCGAGAAAAAACATAAACCACCACACACAGTGCACAAGCAGCTGGGAGATTTAAGAATTAGACTCGTGGCATGTGTTTTTCATTACAGGCTTGAACATACTTAGAGGGTTCAGTCCCCCAGACACATTGCTTCTCAGGACCTGTGTGAAAGCATGTATCGCTCCCATTCTTTCGAATTCCTGTCTCCCTAGTGCTCCCTGGGCTAGCATATAGTGAAAGATTAATTCTGCCATGGACAAACTTCCTGTGTTATTTATAGAGAAGCAAAGGCCACAAGACATCAGTCTCAGATAAGATTATTCCAGTAGTTAAATCAAACCAGGAACTAAATCAGGGCCTCCTGCTATACTCATGAGCCCCCTCCCATTTGCTGTATTAGCTGTCTCAGGCACGTTGCCACTACGTTAACGAAGGCTGTATGGGAACAAGGGCAAGTGGAGCAATTTGTAGGCCAGCAGCTCTCTGATATCTTGGCATGCCAAGCAAGGCAGAATGATAATTTTGAAGTTTCTCTCTAGCTCTTCAGGAATGCAAAGCCTTGCATCCAGGAATGGTTGTAAGGTAATTATAAATGATCTCTTATACATCTCTCTAGATGTAATTCTCTGATCTCTCCTTTCTCTGCCTGTTACACAGCAGTTTATTGAGATTTCCTACAGGAAGGGTGAAGGGAAGGTGGCCCGACCTGACTAGCCCCCACGCATATAAACTCTGTGGTTATGTGCTGAATTTACCCAGCCCACCCACTCATCCAAACAGGGGCAGCTCCATTTTTTTTATTATTACAGGCAAGTTCTGAGGGGTGTGAGCAGGGTGACTATGTTTGCTCACAAACAATCACCATATTAGAAACAGGAGAACATACCAACTAACCACTGTAGGAAAACAGTCCATTTGGGACTTCCTTCTGGCTGGAAAGGCCAGATGGGGGAAAGCTGCTGTTTGTGACAAAAAAGCTGCTATTAATGCAGAGTTTCTAAATGCTACAGTAGCTGCTTAGGCACTGCTAGAAGCCAGTAGCTGCTTTCAGAGCTGACTTTTCTGCAAACTCCGCTTACTCTTTTATGTGGCTCTGGTGGACAAAAATACTCAAAAGCTGCCACAGAGCAAGGCCTGTAATTATAGGTGGTCAAATAAAAGAATAGCTCACACTTTCGAAGCTGACATCTACCTAGATTTTCTTGCCTTGGCTGCTTAAAATGGGAACTACAGCCCTGATGGGCATTGAAACATATGATCACCAATATTTACCTACAACTGAGAAATAGGAATACAACAGAGATTTTGCAATGTAGGTTGCATTTGAGACTACAAATATTTTGAGTTGTTCAAACAGCACAAAATAAAGCACACCTTGGAAGTTTTAGGAAAACAACTATCCATTGCCAACAGCTGCTGTGCTTCAACCCTGCTGCGCTGGCATCTTGGAGCTTTCCCTGGAAGAGCTTTGCTGCAGGTTCTGCCCAACAGGCAGCCAAGGATGGCGTATCAGCACAGCTCCCTGTGAGGCAGTCAGGAAAGCCATGTTTCAGGCCAGAATGGCTAACCCACTCATGGTCTGTATGGGGCTTTGAGAAACCTGCCTGGTATAGTTGAAGGTGTTGCTACCTGTGGCAGGGGGTTTGAGACCTCTCTCAAAGATTTTTGAATAGTCTTGTGAACCCGGAGAGGTCACATTTGACTGGAAGCTGGAAAATGTTGTTCCAGTTTTCAAGAAGGGCAAGAAGGATGACCCTAGGAACTACAGACCTGTCATTCTTTCTTCAGTGCCTAGTAAAATTATGGGGAAAATTATTCTGGGAGTTATTAAAAAACATTTGAAGGACAACACAGTCATTGGTCACAGCCAGCATGGCTTCATGAGGGGAAAGTCCTGTTTCACTAACTTAATTTGCTTTTATGACAAGTTAACTCACGTAGGTAATCAAGGGAAGCCAGCTGATGTAATCCCTTTGGATTTCAGTAAAGCTTTCCATACTGTCTCTCAAGTATCCTTCTGGACAAAATGTTCACCACACAGCTGGATAAACACATCACGGGATGGGTCAGCAACTGGCTCATGGGTCAGGCACAAAGGGTTATTGTGAGTGGGATGGCATTAGGCTGGTGACCTGTCAATAGTGGGGTTCCACAGGGCTCTAATTTAGGGCCAGTGCTCTTCAACATCCTTATAAATGACTTGGATGCAGGACCTGAAAGTATAATAGGTAAGTTTACCAACAGTACTAAATTGTGAGGAGCTGTTGACTCCCTGGAAGGCAGAGTGGTACTGCAGAGAGACCTTGACAATTTAGAGGGCTGGGCAATCACCAACTGAATGAAGTTTCACAATGGGAAGTGATGGATTCTGCACCTGGGTTATACATACAAACCAGGGAACAAGATGCTGGTAAGTAGCACCTTGGAAAGAGACCTCTGTGTCCTGGTCAGTGGAAAGTTGAACATGAGTCAGCAGTGCCCAGGCAGCCATGGGGGCCAACCATGTCCTGGGGGACATCAGGCACAGCATTGCCAGCTGGGCAAAGATTGTTCCACCCTCCTCTGCCCTGGTGCAGCCTCACCTTCAATATTCTGTGCAGTTTTGGTCATCACAATACAGGAAGGATCTAAAGCTGTTAGAAAGTGTCCAAAGGAGGGCTATGAAGGTTGGTACAGGGTCTTGACAGGAAGTCATACAAGAGCAGCTTGATCTGTTGAGCTTGATCTGTTCAGCCTGGAGAAGAGGACACTGAGGGGAGACTTCATTGCAGTTACAACTCCCTTGTGAGGGGAGGAGGGGGAGCAGACACTGATCTCTTCACTGTGGTGACCAGTGACAGAACTTGAGGAAACAGCATGAAGCTGTGTCAGGGGAGGTTTAAGCTGGGTATTAGGAGAAGGTTCTTCACCCAGAGGGTGGTTGGGCACTGGAACAGGCTCCCCAGAGAAGTGGTCACAGCACCAAGCCTGACAGAGTTCAAGAAGCATTTGGAAAATGTTTCCAGACACATGGTGTGATTGTTGGGGTTGTCCTGTGCAGGACCAGGAGCTGGACTTTGATAATCCTTGTGGGTTTCTTCCAACTCAGTACATTCTATGATTCTATCATCCTTAGTAGATGATCTTTAAGGTCTCTTCCAACCCAAACCATTCTAGAATTCTATGATTCTATGTTATGCATATATACACACATCCACTAATACACATTAAGAGGTACAGAAAGCTAAGATAAAGTTGGAAATGCTAGGTTTGCTAACAGCAGAAGGCCAGTGCTTTGTCTCTGAAACAAGAGAGACAAAAGTCCAGTGTCTAATGTCCTAAATACAGCTAGAAAAGCCCAGGCTGCAAATGCACTCAATGGGAATTTTGCCCTACGTGTATAAACGTACACGGGAAAGAGCAGCATGTTTTGCGTTTATATTTGCAACTGTAGAATGTGATAGAGTCCCATTGTTTTTCTGATCCATAGTGTAGTTTCCCTCACAACCTAAATATTTTTCTCCACTGAGACAGGGATTTGTTTCAGCATGCGCATTCACAAGCTAAACTCCTCCACTAAAATGGGATGGCTCAAGGTCCAAATGATAGTGTTCATACCAGCATGTGCTTTGGGCAAACACTTCAAAACAGCGCTTGTTAAACTGACCTTCAGAAAAGAAGTTTCTCTATCAGTGACAAACACTGTCTAAACACTTCTCTAAAAGTGGGCATTTGGAAATACTCTCCTCCTTGTGTAGCGTGAAAAAATTCCTGAAGCAGAGAGGGGAAAAATCCTCCCTTTCTCTGCATGGTTGGTACTCTGAGAGCAGCATCTGAAGATGCATAGGAGGCACTGTATGGTTAGGTTCTGAGACTGGCTGGGTCAAAGGCAGCTTGAAAGGGGTGATGTTTCCCAACTGGAATTGTTTCACTGTGTTTTTAATGTTAATTGCTTGCAGTTGAGCCAAGACTAACAACCTTCCACCAGTGACATCCCCAGCACTGTCAGAGCAGCTGGGCCCCTGCACTGCTGCATCGCCCAGCCGGTAAGAGCAGCACGTACAACACAACTGTATTGCATTAGCAAGACACTGGGTGGTCACCACGTGTAAAACACTTTGTGTCAGCATTATAACTTAAGCAAAAGGTTATGTTCTGCCAGATGTACTTCTGGAAAGTGGCTATTAATGTAAGGGTAAGTCTCTCATTCTTTGGCACTTTGAAATCAAAGACTTGACTTGCAAGTACAAGTGGATAACTACTGTTATTTGTAATTAACATAGACATTGGTACAGCCAAGGCTTTGCAGATCTCACTGCCTAAAAGGCACAATTTGCTAGCATGGCTAAAGGATGCATTTAATGCTTCTATATGCTGTTACAGGGTGGAGAAGCAAGAGCAGCTCAGATCTAGATTGTGAGGCTTTTTCTCTACCGTGGTCACAGTGAGAAAGAGTCAAAGCTGTGCTGCTCTGAGTCACTTCTGAGTCACTACCCCGCCAGGCCTGCCCACCAAGTATATGCAGTGGCTAGGAACTCTAAGGTATGCCCTAGGAGTGATTAAGAAGAGGTAGTTTGATGCTGGCTCAGATGCAGAAAATGTCTTTCCCATACAGTCCTGCACAGTCAGCCCACTTCAGGACAGGACTAGCTAGGCAGACTCAGGGCAATCCAGGGACCCCAAGCTCTTGGCTTCTCTCACTGGGCTGGCAGCAGCTCTGTGCCAACATCACTCCCCAGGTGCAGTAGGTCCAACAGAAGAGCCATGCTTGAACATCTTAGAGACTGTCTGCAGCTAAAGCCTTAGATCAGAGCACTTCTCCAACTAAAAACAAAATCCCCACACTTCTCAAGAGTGTGCACATGTAGATTAGGAAGCAGATTCTTTGGCACAAGTTAGTGTAAATATTGTGCTATATATGTCCTTGTTGTGTAGGAGTTCAGGGTAGCTTTTACTACCCTGGACATTTTTGTTGTGCAAGTGAAGTTTTTAGAGAACATGTTAAGCTGAGCACAACTTATTTAGAATTTATGTAAGTGGGGGTGAACATACATACAAAGATCAATTGGAAACTGTTGACCAGAAGACTACTCATAAGATACAACAAGAATACAGGACCATGTCAGTTATGTGGGAAAAGCAAGCATCTTCCAGGATTCTGTGACTAAGTTAGCTAAAAAATGGGGCGTTGGGGTTTTTCATTATTTATTTATTTATTTTCATGAAATGGCTTTGTTGTTCGCTGATTTCAAATGTCAACTACTTTCAATTCCACTAAAGTTCTCCATTTGGATAAAAAAGACAGCATGAAGGAATACCTTTTACACCTGCCCATCACCATCAGTCTGCTTTTCCTTCTCCCCAAAAGATGATAGCTGATGTCCAGGCCATAGTGTAAGATGGCTTGCTGTGCTGAACTGGAGTAGTTACAAGATTTCACAGTAAACCCCCTTCACGTGAGAGTCCTCTTCCACAGGCACTTCTGTTGTCATGCAGGCTGGACAAGCCCTTTTTTCTTCAGCAGACACAAAAGCCCTTGCTATTCCCTTCTGGCAGAGCCATACTTCTCCCTTCTTCATCCAACAGCAGGCTAGCTAATTTCTTCATTTGCTCCTCACGTTCCCCCCAAAGCTACACTAGTATGTAAAGAGAGCATAGGTGACAATAGACTTGGTCCAGAGTTAGATCCCCCCTCAGCAGCTCCTTAAGGTGTATATTCTGTCCTTTTCCTGAAAAGGTTTAATTCTAGAGGTTGAAGGCTGCTGACATAAAGAGGTATTTGGGAGGTGGCCCGTGGCTTTCCCTCAGCACCCCATAAACCTGAGGAAGTGTATCTCTACCACTGTAAAAGTACTACTGAGTCAACGTCTTAATATCCTTTCAACTGACTGACAACATTTCTCATCTCTCCTTTTTTCTGCTACTCTCCTCCAGCTTAAGAGTGGCTAGTGCTCCAGAGCTGATTTGAAGCAGCCTTTTATTTTGTTTCACAAGAAACTCATCCCGTCTAAGGTAAGCTCTTCCAGCAGTCTCAGTGCACAGGCAGAGATTAATGCTTTCTGGGTGCTATTGTATGGCTGTCAAGCATTCAGAAACAAATCTAAGGATAGGGTTTGTGAAGTTGTGACTGAAGGAACTGAAGACTGCAGGAGAGAAGCAGACTGGGGTCACCCCAGGATGGCCTGGCACAACACAGGGCTTGGGAAAAGGCACAGTGTTGTACTAGAGAGTGTATTACAATAGTCAAGTGCTGCTATTTACATGCCTCACAGCCAGTAGTTTAAAATCACATGGCTCATCTTGTTTCGTTTTGTGCCTTTTAATCTGAGGAAAGCATTCTCTGGATGAAAATGTAAGTAGGTATGCAAGTCCTAATCACAGATCATCCAAGTATTACATCAAAATTAAAACTCATTATTATTAGCTATTATATGTATTATGCTAAATCACTGCACACAATGAGGTCCTCTTGAAATGTGTATTTTATGTCTCTAGATAAAAGCACTAATCCTAAGAATGTTTAAGTCGACAAAACAAAGACAGAGGAAGGAAGCAGGGATTGTTCTCTTCTACAGGACTAGAAAGATGGATTATTCCTGCCTATAGAGGAAAAAGGGTAGATTGCTAATATCACCAAAACAGCATTTGAGGGAAAGAAGACAGATGCCAATTGTCCAGCTGCCAGTATCCTGTCTTTCTTATCCATTGAGACAAGCCTTGCAAGCTTTCATGTCTTTCATAGCCAGACAGTGTATCTTTTCATTGGAAACTAAGACACCCTTGTCAACAATGATGTCCCTCCTACCCTTCTTTGTGAAAAGAGAAAGAAGTCACTCTCTGTTTGTCCTACTTCTACTGTGAAAGAAAGCATGCTATTGCTGTGCTTCTGATAGACACCATCACTGTTTGGTGGGCACAGTTTCGCAGAGGAATGAAGTGAAGAATCATCAGCATCCTGCCAGACAGATCTGAAATCAAGGAAACCATGGCTGCACTCTTTAGAACTGAGGCTGTCAAGGCAAGCTTTCAAAGCTACATTTTAGCAGTTTAACACTTCTACCTACAGACTTCCAGAAGAGCTCTTGCATTCTGTAGAGCTTGTTCTTTACCTGCTGGTGGACTTGGCTGTAGTTCAGAGCAATTGCAGAGTCACTGCTAGCAGTCAATACACACAAAGACAGTCCTTGGCAGAGCAGCCTTTTCATCAGCCTGACCCTTCTATCTGCATTGCTTCTGTGTTACCCCTCTCCAGCTGGTCTTCATCTTAGGTCAGACCCAGAGTTCACATCCTTCAGTATGTCTCCACCTCATAAGCCCTTAATTATTCCATCTCCTAGCCAAAACATACGCTTCTTGTGGACAAGAGAGTACAAGAATATAACTTTTCCAACCTTTACATTAAGTAAAGAAAGATTTGGGGGTTTTCCCCCATTCCCAGCTCAGCTCTGAGCTGCTCTGAATTTCTTTCATTTGCAAGTCTCCTGCCTGACATTTGAGATGTTTCAGCCCAGAGCTCCTGGCCCATGGACCTGGAGAGCAGCAGCTGACAGCCAGGTGCTGAGTAGTGACTGAACTTAGACTTCCTCACATGCTGGGCTGCATGACTTGCAGTCACCAAGACTCCTCACATTGCAACCTGGCTGCAATTCAGAAAGAAACAGATGTCTCTCTTCCTGCTCAAATCTTTAACGGACCCAGGCCCTCTATAAAAGCACTCAATTGCTTGGCCTATTGATCCCTCTGATCTTCTAGTTAAAGGCTGGGGCACTCTCATGCAGGAATTGCTGCTCCAGACAATTTACCAGAAGAGAAGAGGGGTTGTTATAGCCTTACACAGATCCCTGACACTCACTGTCCCTGCAGTGGCCTCAGATACCTTGTGACACAGTGTACAGGTTCTGGCTGGGATGAAATTAGTTTTCTCCATAGCACCTGTCATAATGCTGTGTTTTGGATCTGTGTTAGGGTTAAGATTAGGATTTAGAGCAGCATAATCCTACCATTCCAGGGACACATTTGTTCCCTCCACACCTTTCTCATCTGCGCCACAGCTTCAGCCCAGAGCTGATATTAGGGCTAGGGTTGAGACCCACAAAGTTTACAGCTTCAGGGACACTATCACAGCAGGAGGCATGCCAAGGGGAGCATGGCACTGCATCAACATTGCTCCATCCACATGCAAGGATGCTGCATTTGCGTGTAAATCAATCTCTCTCAAGCACACTGCTATGGTAAAACTGAGCTAACTGCAGGATTTACCTCAGGCGGCATTTACTCTCAGGCAGGATTTACCCCCAAGCCAGCAGAGGCACTTACAGTAAGTCAGCACAGTTATCTCAAACACCTTCTACTCACTGTAAGGTAAATGCAAATGTGCAGTTACCAGGAGAATGGCGACATGTAGTAATCCTGTGGCTCCAGCACCTGCACAACCATGTACCTGCATCCCACTGCCCTGGGCACCACCAGCCAGCTGTGGACAGTAAATGTTCATTTTGAAGTTAGGGAGTAGGGAATTAAGGAGATTTCCAGGAATGGGTTTGGAAATCTACTCTTGGGAAGTGAGTCGTTATAAAAAAATGAAGAAAAGCACAGGTCTGAGATGTTTGCTAGGCAGGTGAGGACACTGCAGCAGAAGATGTGGACTTGGACTGCCTCAGGGCTTGGATTTTGGCAGGACAATAGGAAAATTATTTTCTAAAGAACGGTATACAGCCTCAGCTTCCATTTCAGGAACTCTGCATTGTCTAAGGCCAGCTTTGCCTCCTTCGCTACCCTACTTATTAGAGGTAATTTTGTTTGGAGATTCCTGAACTCAGGAACAGGCCTTAACTATAGGTCTAGTTCTTCCTTATGTAAACCTTCATCTGGAATATGATGAGAAGGTAAATACTGACACCAAGACCTATATCTAAGAGAGAAATAAATCTGCCAAAAGATTATATATGTAGCAAAGATTCCTCTGTCCACACTTTCTAGATTAGACATCTGAGAAAACCTGTTGAACACCACAAGTACTATTATTACATTTGGACAGTGCAGAAAGTTCACAAGTATGTCCAGTCACTTTTCCAGGTGAGTTTTGATTTTATTGCAGTAATGGGAATGAATTGGGTTAAATGTGTTAGGCACATCTATCTTCTGCTCTGAAGAAAGATGGTCCAGGGACTTTCTTCGTCTTTGCAATGAGGTGGATGGGGACTGCATATGACACAGCACTCCTTATGTGACTTTCTGGAGACAGGCACCTTTATGCAACAGTAGCAGTTTTAGAAGTTTGATATTGTTACACTTACTGTTTATTTTAAAATTAGTGTATTGATAGATTTGACAGCTTCTTCCAAAGACACAGTTCTGCTATCACTTCCTGTATGCTGTACATGGCATGCAGAGCCTGAAATTACACTTACCCAACTGTTTGCAGTCTCTCTCAACAGCACAGACACAGGAGCCAACCCAGGGATGACTAACCTAGGGATCTAAGCACTGCCATTGCTGAGGCAGGCTGAAGTTATAACCACCATTTGCTGCTGCACAATTCAGACATAGGCTTCTCTTGCCTTTTTTAGCCTTCTCTTCTGTAGGCTGCAAGATGAGTGCTTTGCTATCCTCTCAGAGGAGCTGCATGCAGTCTCTCCTACATGTCTGTCAGGGACCATTAGCATTGGACTTGTTCATTCAAGTTGATTTGATACCCTTGCATCTTACAGTGCACTAAGAGTTCATCATAAAAGGAAAGATAGTCAAAGATACCATATATAGAATTTATATTTTGGACCATTTTTAGCTTGCTTATAGGCATCAAAGACTGTTTTTAGCCCCAGTAAAGGGAAAAAAAGCAGAAATAAATGATAATGTCATTTACTGTGAAACTTTCCCCTGTCCTCCCCAGAAATCTTTGGTTTTGAACTCTGCTCTTCCCTTTACTGTGATAGATTGAATCACAGGATCATGGGATACTCAGAAAGGGTTTGCATGATATCTCTAGACCAGCCTCCTGCTCAAGGCATGATCAGCTAGAAGATCAGATGAGGTTGCTCAACGCTTTACCCTGTCTGGAAACATCCCAGCTTCGGCCACAAAATACAAAACCTGCCTTGCTATTCTGTTTTTTCTTCACTAAGTCTTGTAGAACCACTGTGAGACTGCATCTTGAACCTTTTATGGCCACATTTCAAAGAATAAACTGCAGGCTTCTTTCCCAAGGAGTTCATTGTAAACGGAGTAATGTTGATGAATATGTCTCAGTTCAAAAACGCGTGTGCAACCACCTGATGTGAATGATTCCCCACTAAATTACAGAGAAATAGATCTAAAGTAAATTTAAATGTGCTTGAAATCAAGCAGGCACTTAGAAATTTTGCTGCACTGGGGTCCAATCGTTCTGAAACACGGTGAAAAACCAAAGGAAGAAAGTCATCAAAACCAAACAGACTGCAGACATTCAGCTGACTCTTTTGTTCAGTATTTGCATTGTTTGAAAGACAACTGTGAAGCATCTCGCTTATCCACAAGGCTCCCATCAGGCTGTTTACCAGTAAAATCTGAAAAGCTGTTGGGAGTCCACGTGATTTCTAGTATTTTGAGCAGGTTGGTTTTGTTTCCTTGTTCAGACGTTCTAGTCCAAAGACATTGTGCGCAGAAACTGTCAGGTCATGAATAAAAGATAAAAAGCCCGCTATTTTTTAACCAGCTTCCCTGGACTGGTTCAGGGGTTGGTCCAAACTGCAGACATACAATCAGCACACAGGAGACTTTCATGTCGGATTTATCACACTGGAAATTTAAAAATAAGTGTTTAATGATTTTGTTGAATATCAAAACCATTGTATATTTTACACAACACACAGAGAACAGGGTCTGATGCTTAGGAGCGGTCAGGCACATAAATGTAGACATGGGCTTTCGGGATGCACGGAGCCCAGGGGCTGGGCTGATGGTGGAGGAGAAACCTGTTGCCCCGGGTGATGCCAGCCGCTTGCCCACGCTGCCGGCCCGCTTCCAGCACTTTCTCCACACCAACGTCAGTGGCCGGGGTCCCCCTGGCCGCCGGCCGCTCCCCACTCCCGCGGAGGCGGCGCGACCCGGGCCCCGCAGCCCCGGCCGGGCTCCCCCGGCCCCGCGCACCGCGGGCCCTCCGCCCGCGCCCCCCCGCGCTTCGGCCGTGCCCTGCTCCTCCCTCTCCCCCCGCCGCCGCGCGGAGTGGGCCAGCCCGCCCCTATATAAGAGCCGGGTGGGCGGCTCCTCGCCCCAGCGTCGCCAGCGGCTCGGCAGCGGAACTGCCGCGGGGAACATCGTCGTGCGTGGGGCACAGCCTGCCTGCCTTCTTCCCGGCTCCCCGCCGCCCTGCAGCCATGGCCTGGCAGCCGATGGAGATCAACCCCGAGGTGCGCGAGGGGCGGCGAGGACAGAGCTGGGGCTGCGGGGCGGGTGGTGGGGCGCTGTCTCTCACCGGCACTCACGCTTTCCCCCCCCCGCATTGTCTTCCAGATGCTGAACAAAGTGAGTTGCCGCCGCCGGAGGACCGCCGCGGGCGGGAGGGCGCCGTCCCTTCCCCCTCCATCCCTCGGCATCCCGCTCTGCCGGGGGCCGCCAGCCGCGGTGACGGTACCGCTGCGCGGGGCGCGGCCGCACCTGCGGAGCGGGGCTTCCTTCCATCCCTCGGCATCCCGCCTTGCTGGGGTGCGGCCGCACCTGCGGAGCGGCGCTTTCCTCCATCCCTCGGCATCCCGCCCCGCCGGGGCGCGGCCGCACCTGCGGAGCGGCGCTGAGCCCGTGCGCCCCTGGGCGGGCGCGGCCGGCAGGTGGCGCGGCGGGGCCGCGCGTTGTGCTGTGTCACCGGGCGCGGCGGGGCTGGGGCGGCCGCGCCCCGCGGGGACGGGCGTGTCGCGGCCGGGCCACCCGCTCTCTGTGCCCCGTGCAGGTGCTGTCCCGCCTCGGGGTGGGTCCTGGCTGGCGCTTCGTGGACGTGCTGGGCTTCGAGGATGAGGCACTGCGCGCCGTGCCGACCCCGGCCTGTGCGCTGCTCCTGCTGTTCCCGCTGACGGAGCAGGTGGGTGTCCCCTCCCGCACACAGGGTAGCACTGGCTGCCGTCAGGAGTGTGGCTGTCGTCCACCCAAGCATCAGATGGTTGGGCACATGGATGGGGCTTGGCACTGGTGCAGTGCTGTGCTTGGTCCCAGCCTCCAAATGGCCTCAGCTGAAATGAACTGAGCAACTAAACAAGGGCTTTCATTCCATCCCAGTTTTCCTATGAGACTTTGCTTTGTATATCAGACAGGGGAAAAAAACACGAGCACTCTTGAGTGTGAGGAATAGCAATTCCATTACCATGCTGAATCATTGGATCTGGAGAGGCCTACATTACTTCTTTAGTATATTAATATTAATATATTCAGTCCACTTGATGCTAAAGATGGGCTTTGAAATCAAGTTTAAGTAGCAGATTCTTAAAAGGAAGGATTATAACCTTCCAATAGTGATGGATTTTACAGTTGTTGATACGTTGTTCTGATGGGGAGGGGCTTGTGAAGGCAAATTTTCTAAAGGTCCAAAGGCCTATTGTAGAGACATGCTGAGTAGTCTTGTTCAATGGACCGAAGCTACTGGGAGATGATCTAAAAGGGCCTATCCATTGTATTATTTCCCACCCCAAGCTATTTCCAGTATATGGCACAGATGGAGAAGCTAAGAACAGTGCCTTTGGATATCACTGAGTCATGTAGGTAGTCCATTAAGTGTTGGCCTGAATCCAGTTTAGACATATGCTGCTTTATTAGTACCACAAAGACAATTTTCTGAGTAAATCTTTATCCAGTCTTGATACTGATTCTCCTGCACAACAACTTACTTGTCCAGTGGTTTGCACAATACAAAGGTAGGTCTGTGATGAAATGCCTAAAACAGTTATGTATTTACAGCATGAGAACTTCAGGAAGCAACAGACTGAGAGAATAAAGGACCAGGAGATCAGTTCCAAGGTGTATTTCCTGAAGCAGACAGTCAGTAACTCCTGTGGGACAATTGGTCTGATACATGCAGTTGCTAATAACAAGGACAAATTGAAACTTGGTGAGTATGAATGTTCTGAAGTGCTTGAATTTCCTTTTTTTTTTTTGACAGCAGATTGCATGGATATGGGCTTTTGGGAGACAGGTGGGGCTTTCATGCATGCCAAGTTGAGGCATGCTGTACTGTTTCAGTTGGTAAGTGGGTCATCCAGCTTTTGGAGAGGGGCATGTGGACTGCCTGAAGCACAGAAGGGAATGTGCTTTGACTCCTGTCTGGTAGCTGCAGAGGTATTGTCCTACTAAGCCATGCAAGAGGAAAAGGACCCATAGCAGGACTGACCAAAATCTGTCTGTAATTAGGAAGTACTGTGTTCAGAAGCAGTTATTGACATTAAGTTTGATGTCAATAGAAGAGATGGGGTTATTCATGCTACTTATGTCTAATGCAAACTGATGTGCTCAGAGTAGCCTGTAAATCAGTCTAAAACATGTTTTCTTTTTGCTGGAGAAGTTGTGTAGATAAGGGTTTGTAAGGAGATTTTTCCTACTGAGGTAATAGTTTTGATGGTTTCTTTACTATAGAAAAAGATTCTTTTGTTGTTCAAAGACTAGAGATCTGCAAAATACAACTACCAGTATTCCAAGAGAACTTGGACCCTTTCTGTGGTGTGGGATTCCTTTTTATACAAAGGAAAACACATGTGGAAGGCATAATGAGCATTAAGCATAGTTTTGCTTTGCTTTGTTCTTCTTAAACAGGATTCACTGTAATAACACACTCTTGATGAGCGAAGCAATGATGCAGCACATCTTTTATGTGCTAGAGCTCAGTGCATCTTAGTACTGCACTACTAATTTATGTTCTGGAAAACCAAAGTAAGCCCATCATGAGCAAGTGCTGCCTTCATTTGAAGGCAGCGAGACAATTTCATCTACCCATACTCTGGTAGTTATGTGTTGCAGCCCGTACCTTTCTTGAATTACTTCAAAACAGGATTGTACATTTCTGCCAAATGTGCAGTGCAGAATCAGAAAAGCTAAATCCCATCTGAAAGTGATTTTCAAAACAAACATCCAGAGTGACCTGAAGTACTCTTCCCTGAAACAACTCTGGTTGTTTGTGTAGATTGTTACTAATATCCTCTGGATAAATAGCTTACTTCAAGTGGTAGTTATAATGTGCTTATGTTGGAGATAGTTACAGGCTGAATGCAATGATTTGTAGTTAGTGCAAAAAGCACTGATTACAGTGGGCTGCATCTAAACTGTGACTGATGCTTTACCTATACTGAATAAAATGTTCGATCATCTTGTGCAGATGAGGGGTCTGCCCTGAAGAAGTTTCTTGATGAAACAGCTGATTTGTCTCCTGAAGAAAGAGCTAAGCATTTGGCAAATAATAAGGTATATGAACTACACAAACTGCTGAGAGCTATCAGCACCTAAAGATGTAGTAACCTGTATCTGCTTTCTCTTAAGGCTATACAAGAAGTCCACAATTCTGTTGCGCAAGAAGGACAATGTCGGGTAAGATGTGAATGTGTAAAATCTTGGGAAAAGTTTTAATGAAGGTGGTATAGCAACATTTTTTGTCCGTCAGATAGCTGTTAGAGTTCGTGAGGAAAGAGAAATGAGTGACTCATGGGTGGATACTTGTTCAGGATTTCTTCCTCAAACATGGAATTAAAAATTTGGGTCCAGACCCAGTCTGAAAATATGACTATACATTAGGTTTTCTGGTGCTTGACCTTGTAGAGGTCCTGCCACAGGGCTCTTCAGCTGAACTTAAGTTTTCAGTCATTTGCTTTCTTGTTGAAGTGTCCTTTGTTCTGTAGTCACAAATTGGGTTTGCAGTACTAGCTTCAATCTAACAAATATATCTGATGGTATCTCCTAAGGTTGAGGACAACAGTGTGAATTTCCACTTCATCCTGTTTGTCAATGTGGATGGACACCTGTATGAATTGGGTAAGGTCCTGTGAAACTCTGCAGTTAGGCTGGGCCTACTTCACACTGCACAACAGTGTTGGGGGCTCAGGCACAATACTTTGTGCTAATTAAACTATTTGCTGAGGCCTTCAGAGCCGAAACAGTTTGTACCTTCACCTGAAGATTTAAACTGAAAATGGGTTGCACTGAAGGCCTAAAGCATGTTGTCACTGGTAGAGCTGAGAAGACTGTTTCCATCTCACTCAGATTATTGACAATTTGTTCTGACTTTCCAAATATCATCATATGTGTACTTGTTTGGGTCCACTGTGCTCAGTTCTGTTAATTCAGAAGCATTTCTTTCACAGATGGCCGTATGCCATTTCCTGTAAACCATGGCACAAGCTCGGATGACTTGCTGTTGAAGGTAAGACTTCTCCCTTGCTGCTTGTTTCCCTGAAAGCAAGGCTTATAAAAAGGTGAGAAGTCTGCATTTGGTGTATAGTGGTTGTACCTACTTGCTCTGCAAGACTGTACTTCAATTTGCTAAATTTATGACAACTAAAGGTATTGTCCCCCAGAGCTAGATACCTGTTAAGTGTATTTATTAGCTGGTGTTATAAGACTATGTAACTTAGTTGATGGGACTCAGAGAGGAACTGCAAAGACTTTTTCTCTACAGCAAGTGTATTTGGTTAGTCTAAGCAGCTATGTTTTCATCCCCAAGGATTCTGCTAAGATCTGCAGACAATTTACAGAACGTGAAAAAGGAGAAGTTCGTTTTTCTGCTGTGGCTTTCTGCAAGTCTGCCTAAGACTCTGAAGAGATGCGAGGAAAGCAGTTTAATAGCACACCAGTAAATGCAGTTTAAACTCCAGTGCTTCAGTACTTGTTAAACACAGCTGTTCTGGTAACTTAAATTATTTCCACCTTTTGCTATACACAGAAGCAACATCAGCCGAGCTTATGCTAAAGGATGAGCTCAAGTTTTAATGTGAATGGTTTGGACACATCAGATATCTTTAGACTCTTTTTTTCACATGTTAAGTAGAAAATGCTTAACAGGGCTTGTTTGATCTGTGTCATGTTAATGGAATTGTTGGTTGATATTTCCTTGTCCTTAATGAGAATAAAATGTTCTGCTGGAAGACTAAATGGACTAAAGTGATGACTGATTTTCTCCAAAAAGAACTGTGTGGCATCCTCTGTAAACACTTTCAAAAGACGCTCAAAGCTCTCCTCTGAGGAATAAGTTAACCTCAGGGTAGCAGGGCAATTGCTCTTTCTAGTGTCTTGAAGGCTTTCAAGGATGAAGAGACACCGGTAACATGTTGCAGAGCTGTATGCTGCACTACCCTTCTAGTAAGGTTTTTCCTAATGTCCAGTCCAAAACTCATGAGCTACAATCTGTCACCCTGAATACACTTATTTTGGAGGAGTAAGGTGTGATAAATTAACATTGAAATGTCACCTTAATGTGGTTTGTAATATGCTACAAGCCACAGAATACCCACTGGGTTTCCTTATAGGACACAGTATTAGAACAGATATTCTCCCTACCTGTAGCTGAACTAAACCTGCTGGCTAAGGCAGAACACAATCCTGGGCTAGGCTGTGTGTGCTTACTAACTTGTGATTCTGTTATGAAGACCTTTGAAGAGGCTGTACTTAGCTGTCCTGTCCAAAATGACCTAAGAAACCCATACTACATGAGTTTCTAATAGCAGGATGAAATTTTGGATTCAAGGAGAAGAGACTTAATCTGTAGTACAAGTTCCTTGGCCTGAACTGTGACCTGTGGAAACTGTTTTCACCTGAGTCTAGTTGCTGTTTTCTGCTCTTGCTGCTCCTTGCTGATACTTCAGGTAACTGTAAGCAGTGATAAAGCAGCCTCTAACTTGGGCCTTTATTCTAATGCATTAGGTCCCAGTCTGTCCCTGGCAGCCAGTGTATACAGTGCTAGGTACCACAGTCTTAGGTGGTCACTGGTGCTCTGGGTATGCTGCAAGCTGTTCTGGCTTCAGGGAGATTTTTTGAAGGGTAATTCAAGCTTTTATTAAAGCTCTCTGTGGGCTGAAGTTAATTTGTATTGGGCCTTGTTCCTGCTCATATAATTACCTGATAGCTGAAGCTAGTGAAGGGTTGCAACACATTTTAATTTGAAGCCTAAGGATTTGCTAAACCTCAGGATACTCCAATTCTAAACATCAGTGTCTTCAGTTTCTGTTAGGAGTGAAGTGAAAACTATGGCTGAGAAATGGTGTTACATGTCGTTGTTCTCTACAGCAGCATCTTCTGCCTTTCTGTGGAAGTTGTTGTAGGGTGGAGGGAGAGGCCTCCTGGGGCGTCTCTGCTGCAGCCTACTGCTCCAGCGCAGACTCAGAGCCATGCCTGTGGCTCAGGCTGCTTAGCAACACAACCTTCGAGAGAGAGAAAATGCAAGTGGCATGAGCACAGCAGAGTGGAAGGTGCAGTGAAAACCAGCGACAGGAGCAGGAGCATGAGAAATGCCAAGTGAGCTGTATGCCTTACCTGGGGCAGTGAGCTTTAGTGCTGCAGAGGACCCTCTCCTTGACCTTTGGGCAATTACTAGGGGCACATGCTGTGATTGTGCCTGTGTAGAATCAATGCTGAAGCAACCTGAAAATGCCTTTGATATATTACTGTAAATTTCACAGTGATTGCAGCAGTCCAATATTTTGTGGTTTATTTTTTCTTTTTGTTCTAATTAGCAGTACAAACAGTGCAACTGAAGTTATTTCAGTGTTTCATAATTTTTTTTTTCATTCTTCTGCTCAAGCTTCTGAGTTAAGAATTTACCAAAAGGCAACATTTTAATAATTTAGGCCTCATGAAAAAAACAGGGAAAGGGTTGTGCCAGACTCTTCTTATTTTCTCACATTCTAGTCCCAGGTACAGTTTCAAAGGATAGAAATAAAGAGAAGAACTAAAGAATGGATGTTATCTGTCTACTCATTTATAACACCTCTAGCAAGGCTGTTCTCCCCTGCAGAAGTGATGACAAGGGCTTAGCAAACAGCTGGGCTTTACTTTAAAACATCCTCGGTTTCAGAAAGAGGAAGATGAGTTATTTGGGATGGCAAAGATCTTGGGAGTTAGGATAGAGATTGCAAACCATGGGTGCTGATCTGTAAGCTGAATAGATGGAAGATGCAATATTACAGTGCAGCTGTTTCAAATGTGTTACTGCTTTCAGAAGAAAAGTCACAATGCATGGAAGTGTGTGTGTGACAAAAACAGACTGAAAAAGTTATAAACAGAAAACAAGGAAGGTGTTTTAAAGCCATTTCAGGCATGTATAGTCTCAAAATAAAGGATTTTTCAAAATTTTCAGCTAATTTTACCTACTTGCCAGTTTTTGAACTTTAATCTTTGCCTGTAATTTCACACTTTGGTGGAAATGTTTGGGCCAAAAGGTGTTTTTTAGAGTGCTATGTATGAAAACACTTTTCGTGAGAAGATGCTCTTATAATTCAGTATTTTTTCTTGGTCACATCCTATCTGAAGTGAGGCGCTTTTCTTGTCTCTCCTTGTTTTCTCTTTATTCTTATAAACAGTTCCATGCGGAACTGTTACTTTTCCTTGATTTCCTGTGCATCCTTCTGAAGTAAATTAGCTCTTTTGACCCTTTCTACTTCTCATCTAAAGTGCTTCATGTTTTTCCTGAATTTACCCCTGAATTTCCCCTGTGACAATTGTTGAGAAGGGCAGGAGCTTGTGAAGCCTGCTGTGTTTTATGCCCACTGTGAAAGAAACCTGAATGGCTGTTGCCACTGCTGCTCTTCCACATAGAGGAGTCTACTGAGCAAATTAATTTGAATTAACAGTTTCCTGCCATTTTTGTGCAGTCTTTCAGAGGTGGACATTCAACAGTTAATATACAGAACTATCCTTGGAAATATTTGAGAAATAATGAAGAATCTCAGGTAGTATTTTAGGCTTATCTGTTTAGACCTGCACATTGCTAATTTAGAGCTGTACCCAGGGTTGACTGTGTGCAATTTATCATTTTGTAACTTGCCTGTCTGTTGAAAGCTGTAGTCAGCTTACTCTGTAGATGGCAGCATTGGGAAACTTAGAGCAACAAGTCTAATTTAGGACCAATGACAGAACAGATCCAGAAGCTTTTTTAAGTCCACAGCTAGTCCTACTGCCTTCAGTGGGATCATTCACAGGCTTAAGCACACTTCTGATTTCAGAGCCAATTAGCCAATCCTTATAGTAGTCAAAAGTTAGTCATACTGCAATGTCCAAAGCCTCTTACACATTTGCATAGTCTTTGGCTTAGATCCCTAGTTTACTTGCAGCTGATGTGTATCAGCTTTTGTCCAATATATACTTCTGTACAATATATATGCTACTATTTCCATACTAATTCGAATTCATTTTGGGGGAGTGAGGAAAGAAAGTGTGGGATTAACTCCAACAGCATCCAGCTTTTGACACACAGACCAGTTTATCACTCTCGGATATTTAGGATGGAGAAGCAGTTAGCTGAAAAAGGAACCAGACACACTAATATCCTCTGCTGTTGATATAAACACAGCAGGGAGCTCTAGGGGTCTGTGGTGGGCATTGGGAGCAACCGAGACTGGCAATAAACCTTGTAGTCACAGGATCCCTCTCCTGGTGCTGCCAGCAGCCAAGGAGAGGCTGATGACAGAACTTCAGCTCAGTGGAACTGTGGACTAAATGAGAACACACAAATTGGGAAAAATGCAGCCAGAAGCAGAGTAACAGCATTAAAGTTCCTTTGTGACCAAAGGACATAAAATGTCACTCGCATTTTGTCATTTTTTACATCTCGTACAGGATGATATTAAGTTACAGGGAGTGGTTGACATTCCAAATGCTTTGAAACCAAGGGACCTCGAGGGTTGAGAGGATGGGTTAGAAGAAACCTCATAGAGTTTGACATGGTGAGGTGCTGAGCTTGGCACCTGGCTGGAGCCACCCTATGGCTGGGAGGTGATGGGCTGAGGTTCAGCCCTGCTGCAGCCTGGGGATTTTGGCAGGTGCCAAGTTGAATATAAGCCCGTATGTTGGGTGCTCTCCCTATGAGTAAGGCAAATCACATACCGTGTTGGGAGTTCTATTGGGAGGAACAAGACCAGCAGGAGGAGGGAAGTTATTATCCATTACTACCTGGCACTGGTGAGGTTGCACCTGGAATAGTGGTTCAGTTCTGGGTCCCCCCACCCAGTCCAAAAAGGATGTGGAGGAATCTGGAGAGGGTCTAGCAGCAGGCTCCCAAGGCAGGGAGCAGCCCTGTGAGAAGAGACTGGTGGAGCTGGGTGTGTATAGTCTGGCATGGAGGAGACTAAGGCAAGATCTAATTGTAGTTTACAACTACATCAAGGGCAGTTGCAAAGATGAAAAAGCCATTATTTTTTCCTGGTAGTAGGAGATGGTCTATCAAAGGACAGTAACTGCAAATTGCAGCTTGGAAGGTTCAACTCAGGACATTTGGAACCTAGAAGAATATTTCTTCATGGGAAAGTAATATACTGGAACAAGTTGTCAGAGAAATGGGAACATCTCCATCCTCGCAAAGTTGTAAGAGACCAGAACGTAACAACCAGCTTCTGTTAAGCTGCCTGAGGTTATCTACTACAGTATGAAAAATGAGAACAGCGATCAGTGTTGCTCCAGCCTCAGGAACTGAGTGCTGTGCTCCTTGACGAGGAGCTAATGGTGAGTCTCCTTGCTGTGCTTTCTGTCGGGAAGTTGCTCCCAGCAGGAAGAGCTGGAGGCTGATGCTGCTGACTGCTGGTTTTCTTCTCTGTCTGGGGTGGGAGGACATGAATGGCTGCAGGAACAGCAGCCAATGCATCTAGGGTGAGGTGCAGGTTTTGTTACCAATGGATGCCACTTCACAGAGAGCTGGGGAAGGCAGAGGCCAAGGAAGGACCTCAGGGAACTCTTCCACAGTCAATGAATCAGAAACTGAAGTCTAAGGAGTCCTCCCTGAGGATGAATGTAACATCTCTATGGGTACCCTAGGGGGGAAAAGAGCAGTGAGTGATGGGGAAAATGGAAAAATGAGAGAATTCCTGGACATTTTTCAATTGTCATCTTTCCAGCAGTACCATAAAACTGTTCAATGAAGTTTCCCAATCCCTTAAATAATTGTACATCAAAAATGTAGTCCTAGGTGAAGCTCAGTGAACAAATAATGAGGTATGTAGAACTGATTTGAAACTTACGTACTTTTTGCTTAGATGAGTTTCAGACGTGGTTAGATGATATTGCAAGGCCTGTAGCAAGATGCAGAAAGTGAGATCTGCATGATGTTGGAGGAACCAGACTAGGCAAAGGTATTTCAGTCAGTTTAGCATTTCCAGCAGGGTACCATAAAAAACAAGACAGTAAATTCCATGGCTTAGGAACACATATGCATGTTAACATCTACACTAAGAGTAGAAGCAGAAGAGCTTCTACTCTTAATGTGTTGAGAGTGGGAGAAGTGCAGCTTAACTTTGCAAATAAGGAATGGAGACATAGATTCCCTGATTTTTTTTGCAGAGAAAGTTTTTATATTTACTCTACTTTGGCTTTGGGCCTGAGTTAATACACCCTCCCTCTTAGCTGGACATATTAGTTAAAGCTCAGTGTTAGACTAACCTCAGCTTGACTGACTTGGAGAACAGTCAGGTGAACTCATGTCTGTCTGCAAAAGAGGTCTGTATTGATACATAGTCCCCTGAGTCCCCTTATAATGCCTGAAGATATTTTTCTAGTAGACTTATATTGCAACTCAGCATTCAACAAACACTACTTTCTCCCTCTTTTCCCCCTTCCCATCCCACAAAAATGTTTAGCAGCACTGGGGAGTTGAGGATTATGCATAAATCTAAATTGCAGATGATTATATGAAGCGTGGTTGCAGTATTCAGGCTTTCTGACATACAGAAGAGTTGGGTGGCAAGGTTGTGGCCATGTTCCTGATGGTTTGAAGAAGTACAGATGGAAGAACAAGATGGTTCAGAAAATAATATAATTATTTGACTAGCTTGATATTTTATCTGACTTTACCAAGCATTCTTTCTCCTTTCACTGAACAATTGCCCTGAAGGTCAAGTCGTGTCAGTAAACAACACATTTCTCAGAATCAGTTCTTACTGAACAATGTGAGAAAAGGGGCTGGGTGGCTAATTTTTCCCAACTTCAGAAAGTGACTGTTACAGGTTTTTGATGCAGCCCAGTGCTGTTATGAATGTGATCTTCCCTAAATACACAGTTTTGGACTTGGTTTTCAGTTTTCATGACCCTCTGAGAAGAAGTCATAAAGTAATCCCTGCTGCTTTTTAGAAATGATCAGTACAGGCAGCAGTGACAACAAACTTTCCTGTAAAGTGTCATTCAAATCTTTTACCAAAGATGGCAAAGTCCTGTTTGGTTTGAATCAGTCCGATGCATGTTCGTGGCCCTTGACTGAGCAATGAGGGTTTAGGAAAACTGTTGCTCTTTGTGAAAATGCAGTGTTTCAGGGCAATGAGAAACTGCTGGTTAAGCAGCCAGGGATCTTGTACAACACGTTTTACGAAAGTTGTTTCATTTCTACGGTCTGTCTGCCACAGCTGCTGCAGGGATCCATGTCAGTCAGACTTTAATCCTTTGCTTAGCTGCAGTGTGGATGTGTGTAGCTCATGACTGTCACTCCTGAGGCTTCTAATAGGGGATGGTCCCAGGAGAGCCTGGGACTGCTGCATGTCTTTCCTGCAGGGAATATGCTTGTTATTTTGCAGGTTGAGAACCACACACTCATTGACAGAATAAAAAAACTGTAGTAAGAAATTAGCTTAAAATCTCTTTGATTTTCAAAGCTTGAGATATTTCTCCTGCCAGCCTCAATTTGTAAGTGGGTTTTTTTTACCCTATAACTTAGCTGGTATTTTTGAAAGCAAAATCTACAATTGTACTTGGTGAGTGCAATCAAAAGAAAAGAATGGAAATTCAAAAAATTGAAACATTAACTCCACAGCAACATTGGGTTTGTTCCTTACTCATTTGATACATGCATGTCAGGAAATGGCATTTTGTTCGTTAGATTTGATGGCGCAGGGAAAGGTTCCCTGCTCAAATACATTAGCTAAATTTAGCTCCTAGGCTGCAACAGGTGAATTTATTTTTAAGTACTGTGTAGCACTTGGGGTCTGATTTTGCAGAGCACCTCAGCTCCTGGTTAGTCCATGATCTCAACTGAAATCAAGCCTTCAGTTAGACTTGAGCACATGGTTGAATTTATGTATAGGCTGAAGTGATTTCCTTAGTCAGACACTTGATGATATTTCCACATCTGTTTAGACTCAGAGCCTGAACTCATTGCATTAGGAGGGTAAAAGTCCATTTGCTCCCAAGCAGAAGCCCCTCACTTGATGTTTTTCACTCTGGACTGGACAGGGAATTAACAAACTGCCAGTTCTTCTTACAAAATTATACCAATTCTACTACATCAAGTGGGACAGCTTACCTTGGAATGATTAAACTTTTCCAAGATTTCATATCCTCACTCATCAGACCCCATTTAGCACAGGAAATTACAGTTAAGCTGTAAAAAGACTTTCCCTGACTAAATCCAATGTTTATAAATTATAACAAGGCAGAAAATGTGAATCTCAACAATGTAACTATAGTCTGAAGAATTCACAAGTTCAACTTCTTTCCCAAATACTTTTTACCACAGCAGTAACATGAGTTTGTATAAATAATGTATACATTTTTAGCATATTTGCACAGTGTAATAGATAATATTTTGTGTATTAGAAGAACGCAAACCTGTGTGGGCTGTCTCCGCCTTCATTCTCAGACAGGAGATTTTTGGACTTTTCACCAGCAGTGACCACCAACAGAGCAACTTCCTTCTGTTCAGGTTGGTTTTTTTTTTTCATAAGAAAGCTGCTGGAAAGCTCCTTAAGAAATAAGCTCTATAAAGCTTCTTAAGAAATAAAACAATAACAAGTTGGATATGCTTTATCCAGTCCCACATTATTTTTCATGTCTATGGCAAGGTCTCAGTATTTGTCATTCCAGTACTTCAGCAGTCAGGCCAAGCTATACTTCTTACATCTGTGCAATAACCTCACATACAATATGGACCAACAGGTGCAGAAAAGGCTCTCTCTAGAGAAAAGAGCAGATCTAGCAGCAGTGAGGGCCAGAACCAGTCACACAGTTTAGATTTTCTTGTGCTGTCCTAAACAAACCACTGACTGGACAAAGATTCATTATTTTCTCTTATGTACATAAGAGATTTAATATACTTTGTGTAAAATATGCATCATAGTATATATCATAAAAATATCATGGATCACAATCATATATAGAATTATTTTTGAAACTTTAAGGCTAAATAAGAA
The DNA here is from genome assembly GCF_965178545.1 of Coloeus monedula. Taxonomy (NCBI): domain Eukaryota; kingdom Metazoa; phylum Chordata; class Aves; order Passeriformes; family Corvidae; genus Coloeus; species Coloeus monedula. Next base: position 51,372,612 of record NC_138785.1, on the reverse strand, counting down.
ATCATAAAACCTAGATGCAGCTAATACATCCTGTGTGGTAATTCTTTAAAATTCTTGAGATAGAGCTACTGCTTACAAGCATATTCACATGTAAGAGGAAGAGGATTAGGAACAAAAATAAGAACAATTACTCCATTGAATTTAGGGAAAGTTTATCATACACTGACTTCTGGAATACACTAGGTTTTAAATCCTAGGGTTTACATTTCTAGGATTTAAATTTGGCTCTTGATACCTAAAATTTGTGCAAAGAGACTGGATTTAGCTGTTTTCTGTTGAACTATTTTTCTTTATGGATGATTGCAAACCCTTCAGGGATCACCCTACAAACACTGTCAAAATAACAGTGGTGAATGTGTGGGGTGGGGAGCATAAATCAGGGAACTTCAATGTCCGGTTAGTGCTTGGCCATGGCAGAATAAGTGGCCAGCCCCTCAGAGGAAGGACTTCGCCCCTTCACTTTACATGGAACCAAAACCAGTTAAACCAGGAATGACACTCAGCATTCCCATTTAGGAGCAGCTTTAAAAAGGAAAATAGCTGCAGTGTGCACCAACAAATTCAGCTTAATGGAAAGTGTCAGCACCCAGGAGAATTCTGGCCCATGACCCAGATAATACAGAAGCAAACCATTGTGTGACTGCATCTCTTTAGCAAATGTAGTACTGCAGTCAGCAGTCTGCAAAAATACTCACTTTCAAAGCAAGCTTTCAGTGAAGATTTCAGAATGACTTTTGTTTCAGGAGGGAATCACAGATGCAAGCACTAGAAAGGCTTTTCAACACCTGTTTGTTTATTTATTTATAAACATTCTTATCTGGGGCAAAATAAATCCTTGTGCATTTTATTTGCAAATAAAGCACAGACAGTGAAATCTGTAACAAACCAAAAGGGTACATGGTGATACCCTTAAAGCTCTGTCCAGCACATATAAGGTAACTAGCTGGAAGAAACATCTGCAAATAGTAATATGCATATATTTTGTAAGTTGTGAAAATAAATAAATCACCTATAGTGTAGGAAAAATGCGCTGAAACTCATGCCATTTCTTGTAGGGAATTATAGTTGACCTTTCTGTGTTAAAAAAAAGAGAGGACACCAGAAAATATTGGAACAGAATTCTGGAAAAAGCTTCCCAAACTACAGCCTGTGCATGCTCATGGTATTCAGACATAAAACTGCAGCCCACATACAGAAGGCCAGGCCTCTTATTTCATAGTTAATTTAAAACTGTAACTAATCTGGAAAATGTTTATGGCCTGGAGTGGTCTTTTCATGTAGAAACTGTATTCTAACATACACATTTTGAACTTGAATTGGTAATGAGTTTGACTTACATCTTGTGGTCCAGATGTGTTTGTTTTAGTACATCTCTAAGTGTGCTAACCTGGGAAGCCTTCAGGGTGAGACACAACAGATGGACAGAAGCAGCCCAGGCCTGCATTTCTTCGAAGCAGCCACAAAACATAAACTACACCAGAGTTTAACTGGCACACACTGATGAGGGGATGTTTCCCAGGAAGGTCTCTGTCCTAAAATATTGTCTCTATTTCCACTGTATCTCAAAGAGAGACAGTTTCTCTCGATTGTGGAAAAAATACCTCTGCTCAAGAGACCCCATGGAACTCTCATCTCAATGACACTGTCATGCTCGTATTTTCATTGATTATCAACTACTTTCTACAGCCTGGTGGATGTTTAGAAAAAGGAAGCATTCACTGAGATGATAGGCAAAGGAAAAATGTCAATGTTGAAAGAGCTACAGGTCTGTGTTTCTGGAATGGCAGCATACAGACTCTCAGCTAGTCAGATTTTGGTTTTAACAGTGATTTTTTACCTCCCTGGGTCTAAGATTATAAGCATTAGTCCTGCTGGAAGACAAATTTTAATTCTCACTGCCCATTCAAAGTATTTTATCCAAACTTATGTCAATAGCTTTTGAAAAGATAACACAGGCTTTTCCATGAATACCAAATAAATGTAAAGAGTAGTTTTCAGTAGTGAGAGACTTTAAACTCTTTCTTTTAAAAAATGTCTGTTAATTTTTGGTTTGTGGTTTTTGTTTTCATTTTCTCAGAGTTGTTTTCCAAGTAGGTTTTTGCCAGTGTTGGAAATGGAACCACACTGCTGTAAGTAGGCACAAGAAATTAACTTGCACAGGGAAGCTGTTTTTTAGCTGTTTTTTCCAGTTTTATGTCCTCCAGAATCAGGGTTTGAATGAAGCAAGTTCAGGCAAGAAGACAGTAAAAAGTAACTGGAGTTAAACATTCCTTTCATTTAGCTTAAGAACAGTTCATCCGGTTCCTTCAGGATCATAAACCCAACTCCTAAGCCAGCTGAAGTTGGTGGCAAAGCACCCAGGGATGGCACATTGTACTGCTTAGATCCTGAGTCTTCTTTGACTCACCTAACTAAGATCTACAGACCTATAAGAGGCAAAAAGCCATTATTGTCCAAAGTAATGAGGATGCTCTCTGACAAGCCACAGTACTGTGGACAAAAAGCCAGAGGGCTGGACAGTCAGACCAGGTCACCAGAGTCTGACATTCGACACCCTGCTCTGCCACCAGTGTCTCAAGCAAACTGCACAAAGCAAAGCCCTTCTCCCACACACTTCATCACTTAGGGAAACCTCAGCCTTCAATTAGGCAGCATGATCCTCTACAAAACCAGTGAGAGGAACAACAGGCTTATGGCTGGGGAGCACAGACCTGTAAACCTACAGAGGGGGGCATTGCTTAAACCAGGTGATGGGAATACGGAGTCTAGACACAGTTTTACCCCAAAAGGAGCAAAACACGTTGTGATGCCAAGAAGTAGGTATTTTTCCCTGCTTAATACTCTTACAGTGAATAGTCTGCTAATGCTAGGTGCTCTCTTGAGTGAGAGAAACCAATATGACGGCTGTCCTGGGTTATGTCACTTCTCTGGCTAGGTGTTTTCTCCTGCTCTACTGCCAAACATACACTGAAGCCCTCTATGTTTAACTAAGTTTAGCTACTAAGCTATCTGGCACATCATGGTGAATGGTTCTCTCTTCCTGCAGTGGTGTCCCACTTTGAAAGCAATGAATAGTCACTGGAATAGGGATTTGACTCTGACTCTTTCACGCCTGTTTCTAACTTCTTACCGTGAAGGCAACAGCTCAACATCTCTCCTTGCCTTAATGTATATCCAGTTTCTTTATGCAAAACGTGTATCAGAGATCTATACAAGTTATTGTACCATGTAACAGTCTGCTGGTGGTATACAGCTCCTAAAATACAGAAGCATCAGCTACAGAAAAAATAGGAAGCTGGAGGCAGACTCCTGACTTCCCATCAGAGCCTTTCCCACTAGGTGCTAACAGATGTGCACTCTGAGAATTACAAGACTTTACTCCATTCTGTCCCGTGCAAAGCCTCACCTAAGTACTTTACTAGCCCCCTTGACAAGGGGAAGGCTGAGTTCAAGAGTGCCCTGGCCCTTAGCTCAGATCACCAAGCAATTCTGTGTTACCAGGAGATGGAGGCCCACTGGAAAGAAACAAATGCAAAACTGCGACAACACTGGTAGAAAAATATGGCCTAAGGGAACTAGGCAGGAAAGCTGAAAAAGTTTTCTGAGGATTTTAGTAGTGTCTAAAGGCTGAGTGCAGTGCTCAGAGTTTCCTGTTGGATTTAATATTTAGTTCCACCTGATGGTTAAAACAGTGACCTGGTTGCAGAAGGTACAAAATAAGGTTTTTGAAGGCAGTGAGACCTCAGTTTGCAGGCTGATGCTCTGTTCTTTCTATAGATGGCGCTGTAACTTACCGAATGCTTTGTTTCCCTGCTCAAAATTTTTCTGATGCTATCAGCATTATGCCATCTCAAAAAGCAGATTGAGGGTAAAAAATCCCTCAAAACCATCACTAACACTGAGAGGTACCTCAGATCATGGGTGTGATTTCTAGCATTTTACAGGATCTGATCAAAAAGAATCCTCATTCAGGATCTGTGAATGGTCAGGAACAGGAACTTGGGGTAGAATGTCAGAGGAGACTAAACATACAGTGGTGTTTGACGGATTTTTCTTCAGTGAATTTCTTCAATTGCTTTTGCACCCACATAAGCTTTAAAAATCCACAGCAAATCAGATGGTCCTGGTTGAAACGTAACTTCTGACTTTTTTCCAGAGTGAACATAAATCCAAATGCATTGTAAGACATTTAAAGCAATTAATATGCAAATGATTATCATTACAAGCAGGAGCTAACTAAAAACAACTGCTCACACATGATAAGTCATACGTGATTCCCTCCATTATCTTTCTCTTTGCACATAACTTCTTCATGATAGGGACTCTTCTGTCTCACCACTGCCTTGAATAAATGGCACTGTCAGCATCCTTAGTGCTCATTGGTAGTTTAGCAAACATCATTGTCAATAAAACCAGGGCAAATACACCAATTCAATTAACTCTGTTTGTAACCACAAAACATTTCTAAATATATAATTGAATGAAAACAACCTCCATACAAAGATTTGTTCATCAAATGTACAGGAGTATCAACAAATTAGCTTGATTCAGAGTCAAAACACTTCATGAAAATCCACAGGTAGAGCCCAGCAGTCTGGCTTTTCCTCAGGACGTGGAGCTCACATTACAGCAAAGTGGCCTTTTTAAGTGTTACAGCTGCAGAGCTACTGTGGCACCAACAACCACTGCACCACTGAGAGCACAGTAACACATTCACACCATTCACTTTTAAAGTCTAATGAAAGAATTATTTCTATATAACTCTTTCAATCATGCCCCCCCAAATTCATGTTCCTTTTGCAATAACCTCAATATATACACATATATATATATATATGCTATAAAAGCATTATCAAATTGCATTTTCAATCTCAGGTGCAACTTTAGGAGAATTGTCATTATATAACTTCCTTTCTGACAGTTCTCCTGCTATTATCACCCAGACTAATAACTTGTAAATATCTATGAAAAAAATTAATACCTTTATCTTTTGGAAATTTACAGTAGTATTCTTCAAAATGAAATAAACAGATAGTAGAATGTATACAGTAACTGAGCCAGATTTATGGTTACAATTATGAAGAAATAGGCCATAGTTTATACCTGATAAGCACAGTGTATTTATTTGGTGAAGAGCAAGAGATGTATGATGTGTTTAAGCATTCATTTCCTTATTTTTGTGCATGTTTTCTGTAAAGGATGTGTTAACTGTGTTACAATCACTGAAACAGGTTTGGAAAGTCAGTCCTAAGCTTCATAATCATTCACCATGTTATAAACTCAGGATATCTGTTGATGTAAACATCACCCTACATACTTCTGCACAATGTTTCTGTAAGAAGAGATGAGTCAGGGGATGGCTTTTGTATTATCACAAGTTTTAAATGCAGAGTGTTTCAATTAAGTCATTTCAATTCAGGCACGGAAAACCAGAAGTTTTAGAGGGAGATAAGAAATTGATCCTGGAAGTTAGGATGCAATCTTCCCACTGTCCAGCCTCCTCTCTGGGATGAGGTGCAGAAACCTCATCTCTCTCTCTTCCGTGAGTTTCAGTCACGGGCATTGAAAAATACAAATGTGTTCAGAAAGTTTACATGCTCTTGCCAAGTTCACATGGGGAGTGCAACAGAATTACTAAAAGAACAACAGAGGTCCATATCTACATACAGAAAAACAGACTATCTCCCTCCCTCCCATCTTCTTCTCACCTGCCCCAGGGCTGGAGTTTCTTCACAGCTTATTCTTTCCCTTGCTTTGCTCCTGGAGGCCTCAGCAGTTTCAAGTCCTCAGAAAATAAGAGCCATCACAGTCTTTGCAAGGAAGCAGCCCTAAGAAGTGGCAGGTTTAATGGAGCATACATACAGCTCCTCTGCACGGCACCTCCAGCATGTGCTTATGCACACTCTGATGGTTTCAGCTGGCTTCTCCTATTAGGCCAATTTCAGTGCCCTGTACTCAAAATGTTTCACAGCGTTTCAGAAGCTGGAGAAATTAACTGCTGTAGAAAGTGGAAGGGAAGACCATAGCCACCTGATGATGCTGGGACATACCCACAGATTGACATAGCACATGCCTTGAAGAACCATTGTTCCTCTGAGATGTCATATACTCCACACAAAACTGCATTTTCCTTGCAGACATGTCTCCCTCCTCTAGGTTTAGATCATGAATAGTTGAGTGCTGTGCTGACACCATCCACCTCAAAGTAGAATTAATTTCATGTTACAAGAGCTCCCACAGCTGATAGCCCAGTCCCCCTGTATGGCTGGAAAACATTCCACTCTGTGGAACCACCTGCATGACTTCCCCTACACACTGAGATGAAGATCCCACAGGTCTTGATTGTCAACTAGATTTGAGAGTCTTTATTCCAGACAGGCTCATGACTTCCCAGTTTCACTGAGGCCTGTAAGATGCTGACCAGTCTCACAAGGTGCTCCAGTGGTTGATCATCTCCTCCTGTACAATCTTTGCTACACTGTGCTTGGCAAAATGGTCTATAAAGAGAAGCATTTCCAAGCTTGATTGAAAAGCCTGGAAGTAGCTCACAGACACAAAATTTGGCACATTCTAATTCAGCACTGAAACCTGATTAAGTACTAATTTTCAGAGAAACATCACACTGCACACTGTCTAAAGTTAACTGAAGGCCCCTTGTCCCTTAGAAAACTTGATTCTGCCAAATAATTAATTACTCAGTGTTCCCTGTGCTGCCTGACTTGAACTTTCAGCCATGACTTCTAGAATGTTTCCTTGATGGTAACACTCCAGTCACTTAGAGATACACCCTCTGCTCACCTACTAGCATGCTATGCTAACATGGGGTCACTGGTGTCTTAAGACTGGAATTTTTTAAGGCATGGATGGGACTTAGGTGCTTCACCCCATTAATTTTTTGAGATTTGAGCATCTAACTCCTTTAACATCTTATCAAAATCCCTATTCAGTTTCCTGGACATGGTTCATCAACACAGTCACAGATCACAGAATATCTTGAGTGGAACAGGACCCACAAGGAGCATCAAGTCCAATCCTGAAGCAAATGGACCAATGAGGATACATTCAATGAGTATTATATTTCACGAAGAAGAAGTACTCAGTAAATATGGCCCTTTTAAAAAGCAATGATTAATGAAAACATGTAGGTCTGATCAGCCACAAATATGACAGTTCTGCAACCTTTGGATTGTCCTTTCTTCTGACTAGATCAGGAGCTCCTGTGATAGACAGTCCCACGAGAAGGCAAAAAGTGCCTGAGAATAAGAGTCAACAGGTATCAGCAACCATTTCAGTAAATGTGGATTATCAGAAAGTATATTCTGTTCCCTTGAGTGATCATTTGAGATTTTCTTGACATTTTGTCTTCTTTTAGAGGTCCATAGAAGAGCACTGGGGCCTCCAAACTGGGGAAAAACTCCAGGCACTTTTCCTGGCCTGACAGAAAGACATAATTAAAGAAGTAATAATAAAAGAAAGTTACAAAGATTACTTTAAAGGAGTCCCCGACACCCCCTGACACCCTCCCCCACCCCTCCACCCAGTTTTGCTATTTTAAGGGCCATGCTCATAATCCTTTTTGGCTGCACATTCAATAGCTGTGATTTCTTGGCAATCTTGTTAGCTCTGCTTTCATATGGGTGGGCAGCCCCCATATAATAAATCATTTAGCAGCTCAGACACTGATTCAACAGCGTAGTATCTTTCTCTTCCCCAACAGTTTGTCAGCATGGACTATGGCCCAACAGGCAGACCTACATCATCACATCCACTCCTAAAGTAGGCTGGAAAACAGCAAACTCTGCTCCAAAATGTGCTCCATGATACTTGGGCTTGAGTACATAAGCCCAGTTTGTTAAGCCAGAGTCAGTGGTACAGTAATGGTGCTACTGGTTTGGTGGTGGCTCACATCTGGCCAGACAGGAGCAGAATCAACTTATGGCTGCCTCCAAAGGAGCAAAGTGGAAAATTTACATGAACCCTTCCAGCACTGAGAGGTGTAGAAGTCTGTGATGGATCCCCACTCTTGCAGGATAGGGTCTTTGAATTCAGAAAGGTTTCTGTGGATTTCAGTGAGGTCCAGTATGATCCCCAAGAGGTCCAGAAGACAGCAGAGGAAGTTATTGCCTTGGAGCACTGAAAGGTATTAGGGAGGTCCAACAGCTATTAACAGTACTGTTTGTTTCTTTAATAGTAAGTGTTGGACATTTTTATCAAGAAGCATTCTGTATCTTCAGTCAGACTTAGATTTACATCTTTCACCATCAGGATCTCTGGTGAATGAGTTTTTAGCTGGTATGTGTGTGTAAGTGGTGAAATTATCTCACAGCTCACAGTAGTAATTTAGGCAGGGTTACAAATTATACTCCATCCTTTGAAATAATGTGTAGAACAAAACAAAGAAAACATAATAAAGAAAACATAATAGAGGCTGATTTTGATGTCCCGACTCTTATGAATATGTGACCATCCATGTCTGTGATGGTACAGCAGATGCCATCTGTCCCAGATATGGTACCTGTGGTACAAAAGCACCTTCCCAGGCTTTGATGAGTGTCTTGTTCTGCAAGGATTGTCATGACAGAGGAGAACACAGAACAAGAGAGCCTGCTTACAGAGAAAAAACTCACCTATATCCTACACTGTACTGCTTTTTCTTGCTTCTAGCTGAACACAATCCTCTGCTAAATACTGTCCTTTAAATGTTCAATCAAAGAAGAAAAAAACCACCCCTAATATTCCTGTGTTGTGGAACTTAATAATGATGTTGCTAAATAAGATATGTTGTTGTTCTACAGCATGGGGTCAAGTCTTTGTCCTGGGTTGCAGTGTATTCTATTACCATCCCCATCAGCTGTTGAAATCAGGTGGGGCAGTGTTTCCTTGCCTCCTCCCCCCAGACTATCTTGCTGTTAATGGCCCATCATTGTCCTGCCGCATGACTCATAGATAATTCCCTCTGGACTATCATCTGTTAATGAGCCCAATCAACACCTGGCCTTATGACTCATTACCCCATTGTGAGATGCTCCACCCAGAGGGAGGAACCAAGCATCCCAGCGTGGATATAAGCTGAGGTTGAAAACCAGAGAGGAGACCTTTCCACTGGATTTCCAGAGGACAGGAGCTACACAGCCACCGGACCTTCTGAGGAAGAGCAGACCCTTTTCTACAGGATCACCGCTTCAGAGGACTGCAGCCATAATTCTAGCAGACTGCTACCACCACCCTGCCTAACAGGGACTCAGGTTGTATCTTGACTCTGTCAGTTTGAACCAGTGTTTTCTTTTAGTTGTTTTTTTTCTTTCCTTTTCTTTAAACTTCCCCATTAAATTGTTATTCTGACTTGGTGCCTCCCACTGGTTTGTTTTCAAACTAGTACATAATTTGGCGCCCAACGTGGGGCAGCTCTGAGAGAAAGTCAGAATTACAATTTTGTGTTAACAGAAACCTATTCACCATGGTGCTCAGCTTGTCTACGTGGGTACTGTATCTTGCTCTCTATATTTTTCCTCACATGGGGAACTACCTGCCTGTAGTATTACTCCTGTTAAAACCAGGGAATGGTATGAGAATTGCTTTAATGGTTTATTATGTCTACAGCATGATAACCTGCGAGGCGATGAATACCATTCGGAGTATATACTCAGTTTTGTTTGGCTGTCCTAGTCTGGGCTCCTATGTCTGGGATCTCCTCAACAATCGCACCCAGCCCCTGGTGGGAGGAGTAGAGAGTGGTTTCTTCCAGCCTTTCAGGCCAGGCACAGCAGTTTTTGAAAATATTGAATTCCCTCTGGATGTCAAAGACGGCATAAACTTGCTGTCAGTTCTGCTTTGTCTTCTCTGTACAGCCTGCACCATGTACACCATGCTTAGGATCAGAGCCATGGCACAGCATCCTCAGGATGCTGGAGGGAAAAAGAGCAGAGCAACAAACATCATGCCTACGCAGACTGACACAGAGGAGAAAGGAACCAAATGCAAAGCAACAGCGTCCATGTCTACTCAGACTGTCACCGAGGAGAAAGAACTCAGATGCAAGACAACGGCGTCCATGTCTACGCAGACTGACACCGAGGAGAAGGGAACCAAATGCAAAGCAACAGCGTCCATGTCTACGCAGACTGACACAGAGGAGAAAGAAACCAAATGCAAAGCAACAGCGTCCATGTCTACGCAGACTGACACCGAGGAGAAAGGACCCAGATGCAAGACAACAGCGTCCATGTCCACGCAGACTGACACCGAGGAGAAGGGAACCAAAAGCACTCTCAGTGTCCCCATGCAAACCGTCACCGAACCAGAACAGCCTAAACCAATTGCAGTTGCCCCCGTTCAGAAGAAGAAATCAAAAAGCAAATCAGCCCGCATTGTGACTGACGAGGATGCAGCAGGACCTTCGCACCCAGCAGAAGAGGCAGAGCCAGAGATCATCACTCGGTCGCTATCCCTGGGTGAGCTGCGTGACCTGCGGAGGGAATTCACCCGCCAGACAAACGAGTCTATCCTGACCTGGCTGCTCCGCATCTGGGACGCTGCAGCCAATGACACCATTCTGGACGGAAGTGAGGCCAGGCAGCTGGGATCTCTGTCCCGGGATGTGGTCATTGACCAGGGGATCGGGAGAACCCAAGAAGCTCTCAGCCTCTGGCGGCGACTGCTTACAAGTGTAAGGGACAGGTACCTTTGTAAAGAAGACCTCCAGGTGCACCAAGGGAAATGGAGCACAATGGAACAAGGTATCCGGTGCCTGAGGGAATTGGCTGTGCTGGAGATCATTTTCTCAGAAGACGAGAGATTTCCTAAGAGCCCAGATGGTGTCCAGTGCACGTCACAGATGTGGTTGAGGTTCGCACGCCTTGGACCAGAGATATACTCCCGTTACCTGGCAACGCTGCAATGGAGGGAAGGCGAGGACAGGGTGGGCGTCTTGGTGAACAAGCTGAGGATTTACGAGGACACCGTCACAGCCCCGTTTCGCACCCATGTCTCATCCGTGGAAACAAGTCTTTTGGCTGAGCAAGTCCGGAGCTTGATTGAAGAAGGCCATCAGAAACTGAAAAAGGAACTTAAGGAAGAGATTTACCCGATCTCGCCAGAACCAACAAGAGTCTCTGCCATTAGGAGCCGGCGTCCCCCAACCAGGGAGAGAGGATACACCCCACGAGGTAACCTCTGGTTTTTCCTTCAGGAACATGGAGAAGACATGAGTAAGTGGGATGGAAAACCCACCTCCTCCTTAGCAGCTCGGGTACGTGAACTAAAAAGAGGGACAACTACCACAAGAAGCGCATCTAGAGTCAATATTGCTCCGGTCTCTCGCACACAGAACTCCAGACGGTACCGGAATGATAATATGACCGATCCTCTTGAAGGGACCTCAGGAACGTATTCACCGGAAGGGAGCAACATGCAACATGACCAGGAATAGAGGGGCCCTGCCTCTAGCCAGGTAGAGGAAAGGGAGAATCGGGTCTTTTGGACTGTGTGGGTCCGATGGCCTGGCACATCTGACCCACAAAAATACACGGCTTTGGTTGACACCGGTGCTCAATGTACTCTGATGCCATCAAGGTATGTGGGAGCAGAACCCATTTCTATTTCCGGAGTGACAGGAGGATCCCAGCAGCTGACTGTACTGGAAGCTGAAGTGAGTTTAACTGGGAAAGAGTGGCAGAAACACCCCATCGTGACTGGCCCGGAGGCCCCGTGCATTCTCGGCATAGACTATCTCAGAAATGGGTATTTCAAGGACCCAAAAGGACATCGTTGGGCTTTTGGGATAGCCGCTGTGGAGACAGAAGATATCAGACAACTGAGTACACTGCCTGGCCTCTCAGATGACCCCTCTGCTGTGGGACTGCTGAGAGTTGAAGAACAACAGGTGCCAATCGCCACAGCAACAGTGCACCGCCGGCAATACCGCACCGACAGAGACTCTGTGGTTCCCATCCATGAGATGATTCGCAAACTGGAGAGCCAAGGGGTGGTCAGCAAGGCCCATTCACCTTTCAACAGCCCTATATGGCCAGTGCGTAAGTCCAGTGGAGAATGGAGGCTGACGGTGGATTACCGTGGCCTGAATGAGGTCACGCCACCATTGAGCGCCGCTGTGCCGGACATGTTGGAACTTCAGTACGAGCTGGAGTCCAAAGCAGCGAAGTGGTACTCTACTATTGACATTGCCAATGCCTTCTTCTCCATTCCTTTGGCAGCAGAATGCAGGCCCCAGTTTGCTTTTACCTGGAAGGGTGTGCAATACACCTGGAATCGACTGCCCCAGGGGTGGAAGCACAGTCCCACCATTTGCCACGGACTGATCCAGACTGCATTGGAAAAGGGTGAGGCTCCAGAACATCTGCAATACATCGATGACATCATTGTGTGGGGAAACACAGCAAAGGAAGTGTTTGAGAAAGGAGAGAAAATCATCCAGATTCTCCTGGAAGCTGGCTTTGCCATCAAAAGGAGCAAAGTCAAGGGACCTGCTCAAGAGATCCAGTTCCTGGGAGTAAAGTGGCAAGATGGACGGCGTCAGATTCCCACTGAGGTCATCAATAAGATCACTGCGATGTCTCCACCGACCAACAAGAAGGAAACACAAGCTTTCCTAGGCGCCATAGGTTTCTGGAGGATGCACATTCCCGAGTACAGCCAGATCGTGAGTCCTCTCTACCTGGTTACCCGCAAGAAGAACGATTTCCACTGGGGCCCTGAACAGCAGCAAGCCTTCGCCCAGATCAAGCAGGAAATCGCTCATGCGGTAGCCCTTGGCCCAGTCAGGACAGGACCAGAGGTGAAGAACGTGCTCTACTCTGCAGCCGGGAACAATGGTCTGTCCTGGAGCCTCTGGCAGAAGGTGCCTGGTGAGACTCGTGGCCGACCACTGGGATTCTGGAGCCGAAGCTACAGAGGGTCTGAAGCCAACTACACTCCCACAGAGAAGGAAATCTTGGCAGCCTATGAAGGAGTCCAAGCTGCCTCTGAGGTAATTGGCACTGAAGCACAGTTGCTTCTGGCACCCCGACTACCGGTGCTGGGTTGGATGTTCAAGGGAAAGGTTCCTTCCACGCATCACGCCACCGACACCACATGGAGCAAATGGATCGCCCTCATCACACAGCGTGCCCGTATTGGAAACCCGAATCGCCCTGGGATTCTAGAAATTATAACAAACTGGCCTGAAGGTGAGACTTTTGGATTATCTTCTGAAGAAGAGGAAGAGCAAGTGACTCGTGCTGAGGAAGCCCCACCATATAATGAGCTACCGGAGACTGAAAGACGTTATGCCCTCTTCACTGATGGTTCCTGCCGAATTGTAGGCGCTAACCGAAAGTGGAAAGCTGCAGTATGGAGCCCCACACGACGAGTTGCACAAGCTACTGAGGGACAAGGTGGATCGAGTCAGGTTGCAGAGCTTAAAGCCGTCCAGCTGGCTTTGGATATTGCTGAACGAGAGAAGTGGCCGAGGCTCTATCTCTACACCGACTCGTGGATGGTAGCTAATGCTCTGTGGGGATGGCTGGATCGCTGGAGAAAGGCCAACTGGCAGCGCAGAGGGAAACCCATCTGGGCCGCTGAGATTTGGCAGGACATCGCCACCCGAGTAGAGAAGCTGACCGTGAAGGTTCGACACGTGGATGCGCACGTACCCAAGAGTCGGGCTAATGAAGAGCATCGCAACAACGAGCAGGTGGACCGAGCTGCTAAGGTGAAAGTATCTCAGGTGGATCTGGACTGGCAGCACAAGGGAGAATTATTCCTAGCTCGTTGGGCCCATGATGCCTCTGGTCATCAGGGGAGAGATGCAACATACCGATGGGCCCGTGACCGAGGGGTGGACCTTTCCATGGACAGCATCTCACAGGTCATCCACAGTTGTGAGACCTGTGCTGCAATCAAACAGGCCAAGCGGGTGAAGCCTCTGTGGTACGGTGGACGATGGTCAAAGTACAGGTATGGGGAAGCCTGGCAGGTTGATTACATCACCCTTCCCCAAACCCGCCAAGGCAAGCGCTACGTGTTGACCATGGTTGAAGCGACAACTGGATGGCTGGAGACCTACCCTGTGCCTCATGCTACAGCCCGGAACACCATCCTGGGCCTGGAAAAGCAAGTCCTGTGGAGACATGGCACCCCTGACAGGATCGAGTCGGACAACGGGACTCATTTTAAGAACAGCCTCATCAACACCTGGGCCAGAGAACACGGTATTGAATGGATATATCATATTCCTTATCATGCACCAGCTGCCGGAAAAGTTGAACGCTGCAATGGACTACTTAAAACCACCCTAAAGGCACTTGGTGGGGGGACCTTCAAAAATTGGGAAGTGAACTTAGCAAAGGCCACCTGGATGGTCAATACCCGAGGGTCCATCAATCGAGCTGGTCCCGCCGAGTCTGAACCCTTGCACACAGTGGATGGAGATAGAGTCCCTGCGGTACACCTGAGGGGTATTTTAGGAAAGACTGTTTGGATCAATCCCACCTCAGGCAAAGGCAAACCCATCCGTGGGATTGTCTTTGCTCAAGGACCTGGTTGCACTTGGTGGGTAATGCAAAAAGATGGGGAAACCCATTGTGTACCGCAAGGAGACCTAATCTTAGGTGAGAACGGTGCGTAGGGTTTCATTGTGTGTGTATATATATATATATATATATATATATATATATATACATATGTATGTGTAGAGTTTAAAGAAGGTATTGATTTGGGATGATGTAGATGGTAATAGAATAAGGGGTGGATAATGTCCTGGGTTGCAGTGTATTCTATTACCATCCCCATCAGCTGTTGAAATCAGGTGGGGCAGTGTTTCCTTGCCTCCTCCCCCCAGACTATCTTGCTGTTAATGGCCCATCATTGTCCTGCCGCATGACTCATAGATAACTCCCTCTGGACTATCATCTGTTAATGAGCCCAATCAACACCTGGCCTTATGACTCATTACCCCATTGTGAGATGCTCCACCCAGAGGGAGGAACCAAGCATCCCAGCGTGGATATAAGCTGAGGTTGAAAACCAGAGAGGAGACCTTTCCACTGGATTTCCAGAGGACAGGAGCTACACAGCCACCGGACCTTCTGAGGAAGAGCAGACCCTTTTCTACAGGATCACCGCTTCAGAGGACTGCAGCCATAATTCTAGCAGACTGCTACCACCACCCTGCCTAACAGGGACTCAGGTTGTATCTTGACTCTGTCAGTTTGAACCAGTGTTTTCTTTTAGTTGTTTTTTTTCTTTCCTTTTCTTTAAACTTCCCCATTAAATTGTTATTCTGACTTGGTGCCTCCCACTGGTTTGTTTTCAAACTAGTACAGTCTTTTATCGCTCTTCTTGTTTTCTGGCTCTGCTTCTCTCTTTCCTTTCAGTTTTCCACCTTTGTTTGCCTATTTCTTTGTCTTGAGTAAATGAATATTCCAATTTGCTGTGAACCAGCTAAACTCCAAACAAATTTGGATAAAGCCCTGTGTTAATTCCAGGTACAGGTTTTCCCTTTTGATCTTCTCCACAGGAATATTTACTAAGAAAAGGAAAGGGAAGATATTATTCACCAGTTCTTTCTGTGTGATGCAAGTCACTGCTAAAATTAAAGGCTGAATATGATGTGACTTGTCCCACATTTCTCAAACTTTCACAAGCAGCTACCTAGAAAATAGCTGTTCAAAAATCAGTGAGAGGGGGTTTTGCTATTCTTTTTGCACATTTGATAAAAATAACGTGGTTTGGTGAACTACATGTTTATTCCACCACTATATAAAACTTACTATACACCAACAACATGAATATAAGAACCCAGGAATTTACTTTGGAAGCTAAGACTTGGTTTTCAAATACCCTTTTTTTTCACATACAGTTTTTATTTTCATCCCATTTTTCACCAGTTTGACAAAAGTTTCTAACTGCCTTCTTTGCATGCTGCCTCATACATGACACCCCCTCTATTCCCCCAAATACCACAACTCTGTAGCACTTGTTTGAAAGCCACAGCTTGCTGCAAAGGTTTGTAGACCGCTGACCCAACTGCTCTGGCTCCTTGTCTTTCCTTTTCTGACTGAGCCTAGTCAGACTCAGCTGCACTTATGGAACTTGAAGCTGGCATGTGCTCTCTGAGCATGTTAGCTGACTTAAAAGACCCCCTTCCTTGGTGGTGGCACTATGAAGGAAGTGTTGACCAACATCTCTCTGAGGGTACTAAAACCCATCTAACCATGTTCCTCACTGAGAAAAATTTGAGTAACTCCATGTACTTGGCAATTTACTCTGGATGGTAAAAGGGAATAGGTAATAGGTATACTGGGTGTGTGGCAGCAGGGGAAGACACTGCATTTAAATGAGCAGAGTGTGAAATCAGCTGGAAGGTTATTGCAGATACACATTGGAAGTGGACCACACTGTGCTTGGAAGAACACTCCACTTCCACTTCCAGTCTTGAATGAAGTAGATTTTAAGAAAGTAGCTGAAAAGCAGTCACACTTGAAAGAACGCTGGAGGAAAAATACTGTTTTGAGCTTCTGTGCCACTTCCAGTTCAGCAGAGGAGTAAAGGCTGTTTGTTGTCTTTACATTAAAGAAACAGGATGTCATATTGGCAGGTACACAAACCTACGAGCATCCGCTCCCCATCAATGCACTTTTGTTTTAATGGGCTAAAAAGATCCTTGATAACAGCTGGTGAAAGACCTATTGTCCTGCCACATCCTTTTCCAGGTTTGACCTGTCAAGAGGGTAGTTATGCAGCTCTGGGAGCAGAGAGGAAGAGCCAAACATTCCTTCAGAGTACCCTTTCAGTTGCTGGGCTGGGCATGTGGACATTTTCCTCTTGTAACCTGGCATATATTTTATGAGAGGATCTGGAAAGAACATATACGGACCTGGACCTTGCGATGCTTGGTAGCCATGAATGCAGAATAGAGGGATACTCTGGCCTGACAAGTTCACTGGTTCTCTGCTCAGATTTATTCTTTTCTTTACCTTGGTACCTATTTATTTCTGATTTCTTCACTTCCCTTTCACCACTCCTCCACTTCTTTTTTATATTACTGCTCACTTGTCAATCCAATTTATGTCTTTTTAACCTTGTGTAACTTATCACTTATTTGTGATCTTTCTCCTTTCACTGGCCTTCTCTCTGCTTTTCTTCCCTAGTGGTTTCCATGGTTTATATGTGTTGGGTTTTCCATCCACATACTACATAGGAACAAGAGGAAGTGAGAAGTACCAGAGGTACATACTGGAGGTGAAAGACACGAGATTATGGCAAGCTGAGACAAAATAAAGCAGGCTGGTGAAGAAAAAAAAAAGATGCTTGTTAAAGAGGAGGCTGGATACAGGAATTTCCTATACCAGAGGAAAGGCAGGTCTTGATGAGAACAATAAAAAGAAGGAAGGAAATGGTTGTTTGGGTGACTAGGAGAATTGACCATGGTCGTGGATGAAAGGAGAAGCTAAGCCAGGCTCTGTGCCATTAGCAGAGCTATCAGCCTGGGATCTGGAGGCCTCCAGGAGAGGCAGAAGCGAATGCCAAAGCAAGAAAGGAAGGCCAGGCAGGAAAACCTCACAACTAAAGGCACAGCAGCATTTAAAACAAAGAGGTATTGATCAGATATTTGTTAGGCAGGGGACAGAGAGGATGGTGAACCCTCTCAAAATTATGCCTTGTAAATGACATTGAACATTTACATGCATTTATGGATGTGAGCACTCATTTTGAATCACCTCCACTCTTAACTCATTAGGCTTATAGCTCATTAAATAGCAACATGTGGTATATCCAACCTTGGATAGTCAACAGCTTTTAAAATCTAAAAATTTAATTAAATGCAAAGACAGAAAAATAGGAAAATATGCAATGGTGCTCAGCTACCAGGTGACAATTGGCTCTGCTCACTTTCAAAAATCAACATAAAAGTCAAAATAGAGAAAAACTGCTTCACAAAAGGGCTTCACACTCTTCCAGGACAGTGTGAGAAGGGATAATCCTGTTTTTCTCCCAGGAAGGACCAAATTCAGATGATCCATCTACTCCTGTAATTCCCAGAATGACACAGAACATCAGTGCCAAGCCTGACAATATGTTGCTGAATGAGTGGTACCGGAGAGAAAGTGACTGTGATAGAAGACAGCATGGCCGGGATAAACAAACAGATGCTGTCAGCCAAATGCTGAACACCGCAAATATACCACAGCAGATGCCCTGATTAAATGAAATGTGAAGTCACAACATTTGTCTGAGTGATTGAAAAAAATCAACATGCTCTCATGGTCACAGATTCATTGATTTTTCATGAGAATTAAAAATAACTAAAGCTCATTTAAAGAGTAATTTTCCAAAAGGAGGGATTTTCTATGTCTTGCTTCCAAGTGGATATTGTTACCAGCCTTCTCTCCAAGATAAGCTTGCATGTCATTGAGAGTAGAAGTGTCTTTAAATCTAGTTTAATCAAGGAAGAGAATTCTAAACTCCTGGTAACCATCTCCTCCACCACCCTCTCCTGCCTTGGTATATGCTGCTTTAAGGGCTCTTCTCATCTGCCCACTCAGCTCACCTCTCAACTCACCCTTCCACACAGGACAGGCTGTGAAAATGCACAACCTGCCTTTGTCAGTAAAGGCAGTAAAGTCAGTAAAAAAATCTCCAAATACTCTCTGGCAGGACTAATACCTGTTGAGAAGTATTAATACCAATATCTTTATGCCAGAGCTGTCCAACTCCCGCAGCATCACCAGGCAGCTGTGCTGCTCTTTGCAACAGTGTGAGGCCTGTAGCACTTCACATGCTGCAGCTCTGAAATGATCTGGGGGTTAAACAGAGCTGTGCTGGGTGTGCCTACCCTTGGCTTATGCTTTGGAAAATGAAGGAATTCCAAGCAGAATTTTTACAATAAATATCATACATCCTCAAGTTCTCTACATGATATTCAGTGATTTGTTAAAGGCACAAAAAAAGACAAGCAAACCAAAGAAATGTGTAGAAGTCCTTGAGCAAACAACAGGGAAGATACTTAGCCAGAACAGTATGATCATGGTTCAGCTCAAATTTCTCTGAGATCTGGCCCAGGACTGGGAAGCCTCCTGACATATCACCATTATGGTCTGGAGAAAAAAGAAGTGCTGTTCAGAGAATTTCAGCCGGAGTGGCAGATTGTGAAGAAGACAAGGAGGCAGAAAAGCCCTGATGCCAGCAGGACAACTTCCCTTCTTAAAAGCCTTGATGGTTTAAGGCACATTTGTAAAAGGTCACAAAAAAAAGATTAATGAGCAAGGTAAAATAGAATAGAAATATATGATCTTTGCGTGTTTCACCCATTTGTTCTCTGTGCCATGCTTTTCAGTCAAAGAAATGTTTTTCAAATGGAGCTTACGCATGTTACTTGGAAGCATTTGTAACAGATTGGCTTTGAAGAAAAAGGTTTATTGCCAGGCTAATACAACCAGAAAAAGTAGCAAGAGCAAAAAGATGCCATCTAGGAGTAGTTTTGCTGAGAACTTGGTCTTGAACACCAGACCTCTTCATTCAGGGAGACAGATCATAGTGGCAGAAGCTGTTAAGGACACAGTTTCCTTGAAGCAAGCTGTTAATTGCTGCCAAGGGATAAGATCAGGCCTGCCACAACAGCAGTCAGGACTTATTAAACCTCTGCTCCTGCTACTCAAGAGGCTTAACAATTTTAGATGTTAGGTTGAAGACAAAAAGAAACAGGAGAATTCCTCTTCTCAGTAGAGAAAACCAAACAAGGTAGAAGACCAAACCAATTAATACAAGCTGAACCCTTCCTAAAAGCCTCTGTTTTTCCATTTGTGCATAGTAGCAGAAACATCCCTGCAAACCAGAGAAGACCCTGCTTCTGCTTTCTCCTATAACCACTATATTATGCATTTTTCCACAGTTACTTTACTTATGCATAGGCACAGTCTGCATTTGGGAAGGGCAACTGCACCTGGACAAAGATATGCAGCTTGGCACTGATACTTGCACCTCCATAGGTTTTCCCCTGTCTAATAAACACAGATACAAGTGTGTTGATAAGGATTGTTGAAGTGCTGGCTTCATTTTTTTCTGGAAAGAAAAAAGAAGAAATTAAACGGAAGCACTTGCTTTTAAACAAGAGAGTTTTGGAAAGAACTTCAAGAAAAAAAAAATCTCCTATTCTGTTGCTGCTACAAATTCCACCACTAAGTTTCTAGCAATGTTTCTGGTTAGGAGCAACTGAGTGACCTTGGGAAAACCTTGCTGGAGTTTCTAACATGCTAGTTTTCATATTTTGTCTCCTGCAGTTGCCAGGGTGGTTGTAATACGGAAAAGAAAATCATTGAAAAATCTATGACTGGTATTCAAGGGGCTTAGAGCAAGCCCTGCAACTCCCCAGGCAGATGGAGATTTAAAAAAAAGCAGCAAGCTGGGCTGATGCTAGAAGTGTGTTTCCATGGGAACAGGGAGGTAGGGATGCTGCCTCGTACTTGACCAAATGCAAAGCTGGCTCAGGATTAGGATTAAAAAAGAAGTGGCCAGATTCCTACTGCCATTCAGAGTGTTTTTTACATTCCTAAATACTTAACAGGGCTCTTTAAAGTCTGCACGAACTCTACATCCATGTGCTGTTGTGAGGATTTAATAAATTTAAAAAGTTGTGTATGTTTGACTGTAAGCTTATAAATAGAAGTGTATATCAGAGCACATTTTCTTTAATGATCCATGAAAACTGACTGCATTAATGGGAAATGAATGTCCATCCCTCACTTCTAGACAAGGTCTAGGGTGGTGGTCTTTGTCTTGAATGCTGCTCTGTGTGGTATGATGCTTACCCCAGCCCAATCCAGCTCTTCTAGTTCTCCAAGAGGCAATGTTGAGATCACCAGACAGGAAAATCATGCATTTGCTATTGCGCAGCAATAAAAAAAAGAGGCAGGATAATTATTTTAAATTGTTAGTCTTCCACTGCCCCAGGAGAATGAATCTAATTGTTGTCTGATAAACATCAATGTTATTTAAATATTACAAGAATCAGAAAATAGTTTGTGTTAGCATAAGTATTTCAAAATACACTTATTATTTATCTTTGAATGTTTGAGATTAGATTACCCATTCATCTAGTTTTTGTCTAGCTGCAGTTCTCAGAAAAATCCCTATAAAACTTATATCCTGTTTTTAGGCCCTTCGTTACTCCAGCAAATTTGAAGCAATAAACAAAGACCAAAACAAAAGTAGAGAACAATAAAGACAAATTCCTAGAATGGAAGTAGAGTTAAATATACGCACTCCTGTGATATATTTATATTTTAAGAGTTAGTAATTTTTCATTGACTAAAACAATAAACAAGATTCAAAATCCCAGCTATTGAACAGAGGGGAATTGAGGCCCAAACTAAGGGCATGTTGAAAAGTAGATCCTACAGTTTGCTTCTTGTCATAGTTTGTTGACAAATGTCACAAGCTGAAGAAGTGGCCAGTTACGACCCCTTTCAAAAAAAACCTTAGTAGTAGGGGTTAAGGTTTGCACACCTGCATTTCCAGCACACAGATACCTTCCTATGCTTGCATAAATATAAGCAAGTAACTTTGGCTCATCTTTTGAACACTTGTGAGAGGAGATTTTTAGAATTTGTCTTTTTAAAGGCCTGGTGAAAAAAAATTTCCTTCTGTTTCTAGAAACTTCTATGCTTAACCTTAAGCTAAAAAGCATCTGCTTGAGCTAGGACTACTCACACCATGTAAGTTAGGCATGCAAGTCTCTGCAGGACAGAGTTGGATTTCTTCCTCTGCATAAAGAGAAAAATAAGAAGTATTCACCCATGATATATATATTTTTAAGCACACCTTGATGCCTGTTCTGCTTTTCAAGGAAGACTAACACAGTCCGGCCCTATGCCGACGTTCACACGTTTTTGCAAGGCCAGTCTCGCCCCCCAGCAGCCCGAGGAGATGTTCCGCAGTGCCGTCAGAGGCACCTGCCGTGCTCCACTGCTGGTGCAGAAGCCCCCGGCCCTCAGGCAGGTGGGCGAGGGTCGGGTGATGAGCAGCGCGCTTTCCCGCTGCGGGGACTGGACATTCTCGGGTGCTCCGTGTAGCAACATCGATGAATGAGGTGCTTAAGGCAGCAGCCGCAAACAGCAATTCACCGGGTGCGGCTCGGAGCCCTCCGGGAGCTGAGGGTGGGGGACTGGCTGCCCCCCAAAGCAGGGGGTGCCTTGCCATCGAGTGCCCCCCTCCCCGAGAGCTGCGGGGTGAGGAGAGCCGCTCTTCCCCAAGCAGGGAGTGCCTTGCCATCATCGTCCCTGTCCCCCGCGCGGGGTGCCCGAGTCCCCCCCCCCCACCCTCCCCCGCGGTCGCAGCGCCGCCCGTGATGCGATGCTCGCGGCGGGGAGGCGGCGGCGCGGGCATTTGCATGGGCTGAAGGCAAAGCGGCTTCGCCCGTCTGTTTTATTTTTAGCTGGCAGCTCAGGACAGCGTAGCGCAGCTCCGCTCCGCCGGCGGGGCGGGCGGGGCGGCAGGCGAGGGAGGACCGAGCCGGCAGGGCGGGCGGACGGACGGGGCACCGGCGGAGAGAGGTTACCGCAGGCGAGCTGCAGCCAGCCGGGCTGCGGAGCGCCGCCGCCCCCGGCTCCCGCCCCGGCGGCTGCGAGCAGGGAGAGGCAGGGAGAGACAGGGAGAGACAGGCAGCGGCCTCCGGTGTCCCCCTCGCTGCGGCCGCGGTTCACCCCGGGCTGGCGACTCGGTGCCTGGCTTCTCCCCCGCCGCAGCCGCGGCGCGCCCGGGCCCTGCAGATGGCCAGTCCTGGACTGGAGCTGGGAGAGGTTCAGCCTCCTCCCGAGCCCCCCCAGCCTGAGCTGGCCTTCACCGAGGCTCAGAAGTGGATCGAGGTAAGCCCGCGGGATGGCAGGGGTGCGGGCGTCCGACCCCATCGGGGATACCCCGCGGGACGACCCGGTGTCCTTCCCTCCCCCCACCCAGCCGCTGTCCCCCCGGGGATTGTAGGCGTTTTATTCCACGCTGAGCTCTGTCCCGGCCTCCCCGCCGCTCTCCCCAGCTTTCCTCGCTGCGGGGAAAGCAACCGGGGCCGACCGAGCCGCCGCTCAGCCCCCGCGCAGCGTGCGCGCCTCTGGATGGGCCCCCGCCCCCCTTCCGTCTCTTCCAAACTTAATCTGTTAATCGCATTTCCCCTCCCCGCCCCCGGCGTTGGGATGAACGGGACGGCTGTAAACACGAGCGGGGCAGGTGCGCGGAGCTACGGAGCGGACGCGGATGCTTCCCCGTCCCCGCGGGGCTCCCGGGGGCGGCGAGGGGCCCCCGCCCTGCCGGGAAACGCGCGGCCCCGCGCCCCGCCGGCTCCCCGGGCCGCGGCTGGCGGCCGCGCAGGTAGCGCTCCGCAGTGCGCGGAGGGGCGGGCCGTCACGGCTGCGAGGCCGGGGACAGCCCTGCTGCCCCTGTTCCCGTCCCTCGGCCGACCAAGGAGAGATACTTAGTCTCGCTGTTCAAGCAGGGCAGAAAAAATAGATGTGCTTGCTGTTTGCTCGCGCCGTAAAACGGAAAGATGGG
The DNA here is from genome assembly GCF_965178545.1 of Coloeus monedula. Taxonomy (NCBI): domain Eukaryota; kingdom Metazoa; phylum Chordata; class Aves; order Passeriformes; family Corvidae; genus Coloeus; species Coloeus monedula. The sequence continues at coordinate 51,349,077 of NC_138785.1, read as the reverse complement.
CAGGTGGTGGGTCAAATTTAATAGTTAAATATTTTGGCATGTGCCAATAGAGACGCTTAAAATAGCTCTCTATCTGATTTCCGGCACAGAACGTGCGTGAAGGTGGCATAAACCCAGATACCAGGGTAGCTGCTCCCTTCAGCTGTGGGCTTTGAATTTAATCTGCAGCTTTTAGAAAGCTTCAGTGGATTCTGTTTTCTGAAAGTGATTAGGCAAAAGGTTGTAAAAATTGTTGTGACTTTAAGATTCTGTGAAGCCCTGGGAATTTTGGACTGTGATGTTTCACTGTATCAACTGGAAAAGTAATGCTGTGTCAGTCTTCAGGGAATTGGCCCTGACATGATGTGACTCTGGCTGGTGTAGGACCAGAGGCAGAGGAACAACGATGAATATGAAAAGAAGGACTTTTGTGCCAAGAAAAGGTGAGCATGCAGCTTGGAGAAGTGAAGTGCACATAAACACAGTTTGTTTTGGGAAGATGAATACAGCAGTTTCTATATAGCCTTCTTTATGACAGAGGACTGAGAGAGAGGCACATGACTCCATCATACATATGGTATAAAAATATCTTGTGACCGTCAGTCCTGCTGACTGCTAATGAAGCCAAGAACTCAATGGTGGAGCAGTTCTCTGTAGATAACGAAGCTGTCATCAGCAACTCCAGGCACGACAATAATTAAGGGGCTGTAAGTCTTCCTGTATTAGAACAGAACCTTGGGGGTCAGGCAGAAACTTCTCTCTTGGGCAGTTTATTCCACAGTTCACTTTGGCAGGAGGTCTCATGCCTGTCTCTTGTGCTATGCAGGACCTGGTGAGCAGAGCAGGAGGGCTGTTTAGCTTCTGTGTTCTCCGTGCAAGCCCAGGAGTTCCATGTGTACAGAGGAAGCTGTCAATAACTTCTTGTGCGTCCTCCACTTTTTAAATCTGCTTGATGCATGAATGACAGAACTGTAATGTACTGCTAATTTTGCAGCCGTCCCCTTGCCTGAGGAGAGTGTGTCAGGAGCCTGGAGCATTGCCATGGCTGTGGTGTGAGAGGGAAGCATCTGCCTTTCCAGCAATGCCCAGAGTTGATGCTCCCACTAAGAGAAAGAAGGAGGAAGTTGCCAGTGAAGCAAATGTGGTTTAATTTGCCTAACACATTGTATTTCCTTTTAATCCCAGTTTGGCTTAAGCTCTGGAGCATGAGGGTTATTACCTCTTCCAAAAATCTGGTCAACATCCACTGTTCTAAGTCTGGATGGTTTGAACTGACTGAATTACGGAGAATTTGATATGCTAGCGCAAAGTTATTGAAAAGCAATATCACTCTTAAAAAGAAATAAAAAAATAAGAAATTATCCAGGTATCAACATTCAGTGTGCCAAGCCCTATTGATTTGCATGAAAACCTGAAATGGGGGTCATGCTGTGTCTGGCTACTAGGTCCATATGCTTCAGCTGGCTCTGTTCTTGTCTCTCACCAGTTTATTCTCGGGCCTAGAGATATTAGCAAATGTCCAGTGCGTTGTATCTTCCAGCTCCCTTCTGACCATTTAAAATTACACCTCTCTCAAATGAAAATAAAAGAAATTGTTATGGTTGTGAGCAGGGCTGTTGAACCTGTAGTATGGAGCAGACAAGCTAGTGAGAATATTAGCAGTGTAAGCTTAAAACCTGTCTTAGGCTGTAAAATAGTGCCATGCAAGGAAATTAAAGTAGAAATGGACAGTCTGAAAACTCTCTGAGCTTATTGTGCATTTTTACTTCTAACGATTAAGTTGTGCGACTTGCTTGTTGGATTCTTGTCTGGTTTAAATCCTTGTGTGAGTGCTGTCACTATTGTTGTAGGGTTGACAGAAATCCACCCTGTGGTCTGCAGTACATTTCTCCTCTGGTGGGACTGGAATGGGAGGCTTCTCCTCTGCTTGTGGATGGGCAGCCAAGACATTAAGTGATGAATGTTTAGATTTGCAAGGATCAAGGAACTTCCGTTCCATTGCTGCAGAGGTTTTAGGGGTCTTGTCTTCGCCCCTTTTACCAGAGCTGGTCTTTTGGGTGCCAGAAGCCTTCCTTTTTCTCTGCCAGCCTTACTTTAATCTTCATGCTGCAGTGTAGTTGTGGTCTAAATTGCACTGAGTTTGGTGGATTCTTGTACTAATCCTTTTGTCTCTCCCTGGAGCTCTGACCCAGTAGCGCTGAGGTGTTCACCTGAGCAGGGAAAAAGGCCAGAGCTCTGACTCTTACTGCCAAGGCTGCTTATATATTTAACAAGCTGTGTTTTGTAAGAGAGTATTTTGAGTGGTGATAGATCTGGTTTCTTCTCTGTATTGCAGAAGGTGGGATTTTGGAATTCTGTGGGATTTTGGAATTCTGTGGAATTTTGACTGTGGTAGGAATCCAGAGTTCAGGCTTGCTTAATTTTGCATAAATATCAACTGTATCCATCTTGTACCAACAAAGCTATAAACTGTTAGTTTAGTTTAGCTTGGCATGTACTACTGAAGTGAAGAATGCCCTCTTAATGATAAAATGTACCTTATTAGTAGCACTCAGAGGACTTAAAATAAAGCCACTGAATGAAAAACCCATGTGAGACAGCTACATCAGTCTGCATTATTAAAGGTGTGGTATCTCATTTCAATTAATGCATCTCAGTTTCACTGAAAGAATATATCTGTCTTGTAAAGCCTAGTGGCATACTACAGCAAAATAACACATCTAATTGAATCTACTGATCTGTAATCTTAAAATATCAAGGTTCTCTGTATGTGTTTAATCTAGAATAGCTGGTGGTGGAAAGAACATCTGTATAAACAAGAATTATTCTTACTGTAAAGACTCATAGGAGAATAATATGGTAATAAAGTCACATTTAATACCGGTGTAACTCCTAAGGGTATTGTTATCTCCTCATCGTGCCTCCTAGCCTTGCCTCATTAATATGCTCTCTCCTCATTGCTGAGACTTGGTTCAATTAGGGATGGCTTTTCCATAGATTTATATTCCTCAGAAACTTTGCCAGCTGGTAAGAATACTTCCTTTATAGTGGTATGGCAATAATAAACAGTGTTTTTCTGTCCCCTGTAACCAGTGCTTGACTTCATCATTCCCACTAGATGTGTGTAGGCTAAACCCCATCAACTTCTAATGAATCTGCTGCTTTTGTCCTATGTACATTCCCTGTGAGAATTCTCATGTTAAGGAGAAATTTTCCAGCCAGAGAAGTTTGTTGGGTGTTTTGTGGCTTCTTTTTGCCTTCTAGCAAAACACCTCTTAGATTTTTGTATTTAAGGTGATGTTTTCAGTTGGTAACAGTGGTGCTGCTTCTAGGAGAAGCTGTAGGACCATGCGCATTCCCTAATGCTTCTGGATGTGTCACATCATACAGCAGAATAGGCAGGCCATTTCTGTACTACTTCTCTATGGAATAGTTTGAGAGGCATAAATTGAGGGAAGTGACTCAGGCAAATAAACTTCATGTGATTTGCTTGAGCGGGGAGTCTGGAAACAAGGTTTCTATAGGGTGTCTCTCTCAGCCAGAGAGCTGAGTTTTCCACTGCAAAAATTTAAGATTTAAAAGGAGTTGAAGGTAGTTCATTGACCAAATCTTTCCTGATGGTGATGGACTTGTTTGGATTATCTGCAGTGGGGGCCTGAACTTGCGTAATATGCAAGTTTGTTTACATGCCCTTCAGAATGTGGTATGACCTTTGAGGGACATCAGAGATAAAGCTCTTTTGGTGAAATGTATTGGGGAAGCTAACTGATTTCCAAATATGTGTAGACATCTACTCTTCCTTTGCTGCAAAGCTGATTCTAAGATCCTTGAACAGGGACTTCAGTTCCTTTGAATATTGATACAGTTTCTAGAATGGTGATGCCTATAGCCAAACTGGGACCTTTGGGTACCACTACAGTCATGCCATTATTTGGATAGGAATGGATTAAGTCCAACAGACATCCTCTCCAGCAAGCATTTCTGGAGAATTCAGTTTAACTACTTCATGAGAATATTTCAGTACAACCACTTAAGTGTAGAATGTTGCACCAAGCTCTAAAACTGAATGGTTTTATTAATCAAATATTGTAGAATAGTTGCTGAATGAGCCTCCAAGCAGTGTTTGCCATTCAAATTTCTCAGACTTTAACCTTTCTTTTTAGTTCTTTTTCTTCTGCTGGAAGAGTGTCTTACCTGTATACTTTATGTAATGTATTGGGAATGAATTTATTAATGTGAGAAAGTGTATTCTCAGACTAGAAGAAACCTATGCAAATTGTGTTTCAGACAAGTTGCCTGATACGTGGACAAACTAAGGTATAAATCAGAAGAATCCTTCCCGCAGTGTTGGTAAGGTAACCATGAAGAGTCAAAAGGTGTGTGGCTGGTGCCTGGCCCTAGATGTATGTGAATGCAGGATAACTTTACTGTGGTTACAGTGACTGGACTTGGAGAGGAATTCTTCACTGCTACCTCTACATCTCCTCCTGGGCAGCATTTAGGGACTACAGGCAGGACAGATGGAATCCTCTTCATTCTGGCTCAGTTAGTAATTTGGTGGAATGAGAGCTAAATTGATTTAACGAGGGGTGGAAGAACTCACCCGAACTCTCTGACCCTGTCAGACTACCACCTTCTAGAAATTTTTTCCTCTCCAGTTGCCTGACAGCCAACCTCCTGTGCTGTACACATGAACCCAGTTCCCTTGTCATGAGATTTGTTTAAGCCATGTTACAAGTAGCGCTTGGCACAGGGGTGAAAATAATCAGAACAACAATACTGTTGATGAAGGGATAATGTCAGGAAATGCAGGACTGAGCTCTTAATTGTCTTAAACCTGAATTAATTTCTACTTTCAGTATTGAAATTTTAAAATAGGTAAAAGATCTGACTGTAGCACCAGTCTGAGATGCCATTTTGCAGTTGGTGGTGGAGACCAGTTAGCACCAGGTAACCTCAAGTGTGTATGTTCTGCTAGTAACTACAGCAGAAAATGTAACCTCATTGTGCTCGTTCTGCTAGTAACTACATTTTAAAATTATTTCTTTTTAAGGCAAACATTGGTCCTCTAGAAAGGAAGGTGGAATCTTTTCCAGGTATGGAGCTTAAATAGTAGGTTGATACGGCAGAATTTTCCAGCTTCTAAAATGTTTCGGCTTACCTGGGAAGTGGCGTTTCATGACAGGTTATAAAAACTGCGTTATCTTTTGTTTGGAAAATCTACCAGTCTAGGAGCTTTTCATCCATGGATGAAAAATTCTGTGCATTCATTCTCTGCAAACATTCCAAGAAAACAGTTTTTTAATGAAAAAGCCATTTATGGGGTGAAAGTGTCACTTAAAAGGGCAGCTGCATGGGGAAGGTATGAACATTTTGGCATGTACTCCATGAAGATCTAGGCTTTCCCTCCTCCTTCTCCTCCTCCTTCTCTTCCTCCTTCTCCTCCTCCTCCTCCTCCTCCACTAGTCTCACTTGGGCCCTTAGATCACAATGAGTACAACAGAAACTACGGCATCAGTAACATGAATTGAAAATTGATAGCTGAAACTTCTCCCAGCTATGTTAATTGCTGTCTTGGGCAAATGGGCTGTGGCTGTCTTTGAGACAGCCTTGTCAGAATATGAAGAACAGTAATGTACCATAGCTTGAAATGAAGAAATCCCTGCCTATTACTGCCTTTTATTTTATAAATGGCATAAATATACTTCCTGTACCTGGGACAGGGTGGGGACTGACTGCTGAGGCAGCAGCTCTGCTGGAGAGGACTGGGGGAACCTGTGGGAAAACAGGCTGGGACAGCCTGCGGTGTCCTGGCAGCAGGAGAGGCTACCCCTTCATGATCTTCTGGAGCTGGTAGTGATTGAAGTGGCTATTCACTCCTGTTTGGCACTTGCTAGGCCCCTCTTGGAATACTGCATCCAGTTTTGGAGCCCAGAGTGTGGGAGGGACATTGATAACGTGGAAGAAACTGAGAAGGAGCCCCCAGGCTGAATAGTGTCATACATGAAATCCCTATTTGTGCTTGGTCTTTGCATATTAAGTGCTTTAAGTAATTAATTTTGAGTTAATTATTTTTAAATTGAATGTTACAATTAACCCATCAGCCCAGGTACAAAAATCCAGTTCCATTATCAGTGTTTCCATTTGTTTAAAGTTTATTAATAGAGTTGCACCCTTCCCAGTTAAAATTTTCCCAGTTAGAAATCACAAACTTGCCCCTTCTCAAAATTCAAACCACTGGTACACCATAAGAGTTACCTTTCCTGTGTTTACTGTATACTTTTACAAGTGTTTTGAGGTGTGTTAGATGTATTTTAATACTTTCTGTAAGTGTTTCACTTGCATTTTGATTCCAAGGCCAAAACCCCACCCAGTCTTAATAGCCAGCAGCTATTTTTAGCTACAGAGCCATTATTCTGCAGGCAAGTTCCACGGCAACCTGAATACCTGAATTTTAATGAAGGTATTGTATTCCCTTATCTCTAACTGATACCACCCCCCTTGACAACGATGAGCCATTGGTGGACAGAGATGATCCATCAAAGGGAAAGCACCAATCGCCTTGGACCGAAGGGGCGGGCTGTGGGCGGGCTGTGGGCGGGCTGTGGGGGGATTGGGGGCGGAGCAAAAACTATAAAAAGGACGAAGCCGAGAGGCGGGCTCTCTTCTCTCTTCCCTTCTTGCTCTCTCCAGACTAGCTGTGGGAGACATCGGTGCTGGGCATTAAAAGCCTTACCCCTTTTAAGGGGCTTTTAGTAATTTTTTAAAGTCAACCCAGCACTGCAAGTTTTTTCTCTACCTGAGGTCTAGTGCTGTCTCAGCCAGAAGATCTCAAATCCCTGCGCTCCTGGGGCATACCATCTACTGAGCCATAGGATCCCAAATTTTTATATTTTTCTGATTTCTGTAATTTTTCAATTTTTCTGTTTTCAATAAATTAATCTTTTTAAGAGTTGTCTCATTTCTCACAATAGGGCTGGGATATTTGCCATGAGAGAAAAGGTGATGGAGCTGGGCTTCTTCGGGAGAGGTGGCTTTGTGTGGACATGGCACAGCATCCCTGTACCTCTGAGCAGGTTTTTGAGAAGACAGATTCAGGCACTTCACAGAGGTGTGTGGCAGGAAAATTACATACTTGTCATAAATTAAAATAGGAAAGGTTATGGCTTGATAATAGGGAGAAGTTTCTTCACCATGAACCAGTTGAATATGGGTGCAGGTTGCCCAGAGACGGTGGAAGAACACCATCCCTGGAATGTTTCATTCCTGTCTGGACAAAGCTGGGAATGGCTTGGTCAGACCCAAGAGCTGCACTTGAACATAGCAGGAGGACTAGAGGCCTTCTGAGGTCCCTACTAACCTGGTTATTCTGTGCATCTGTGACTCCTTGACAGTGGGTGAGTGAATATCACTTAATTTTTTTTTTTTTGATGCTACTTTATAGGTCACTTGTATTATTGTAGTGAAGAGCCTGTTTATATAAGCAAGATCCTTCTTTAGACAAAAGCAAAACTCCTATGGCTTATGGCAGGCATCTTCAGGGTATGCTACTGAGTTTCCTTTGCAGAAACTCCTCAAGGTAGTGTAAAATATGTTTGGTTTCCAATCTAACTATTTTTGCTAAACCTGTTTTATTATAGGAAACTGTAAAAATGACCAATTTCCTTGGATTGGTTTGAATTTTTTTTGTTATTGCTATTTAATTCATTGTGCACCACTATAATTGACCATTAAGGAATTTAAATTATTTCCCTTCCTTTCCAGATCTTGAGAGGATGACATGCAGGCTTAATTCTTGAGAATTTAGATGCTAAATCCTTAAGAGGCTTTTTGTTTGTGGTATTAGTTGTTTATAAGAATCCTTTACCTTGATAGGCACTCTGTTCAGTTCCAGTATAACTTGCTACTGTTAACTAGGGTATTTCTTTAGTTGTATGCATATACGATGATTATTGCCAGCAATCCTTACTCTAGAAAAATGTGTAGCATAACAATAGAATTAATAATAGAGCTTGCATCTGATGTTAAAATTGACTTAAAGTAGTCTAGTAAATTCTTGATTGATGAGGAAAATAAGAAAATCCTCTTCATTTGCTCATTTGAAGAGAAACCCTATTTTGCTGGTTTCAGCTGTTCAGAGGTCTCATGCCTAGTATCAAAGACAGCTTGATTTTGAAATCAACTTTGACAAGCTAAGATTCTGAAAAATAATACTGCTGTGGCTTCTTGGCTTTAGCATCATTGTCAGTGATTCACAGAGCACTTCACAGGCAAAGGAGCAGCATGGTGGAGGCAGGGGAAGCAATTCTTTAATTCTGCTCTGAACGGATGGATGAGTACAGAAGGAGAGAAATGCTCTTCATTAATTGCTCCTTCAGAGAGTATTCATGATCCCTGGTTCATGATGGAAATAAGACAGGGATTTTTGCAGTGTGTGATCCCACTGTGAGTTTAAGGAAGAACCTGAAAGGAAAAGTTCTCTGTGGTGGCTTTTCCTTATGCTGTTCCAACATCCAAATTCTCCTTACCTCCACTGGGCTTTTCCACAGTTTTTAGAAGAATCCCAGCCCTTCAGTTATTTACAAGATAGATGGAAAGTGGCTGCACATACTCTATGTAATGCACAAAGCCCAGGAGACCTCATTGTAATACTGTAAATACATTCCCTCTGGTTTTCTTTCCTGTAGGTGTTGGTAGATCTCTGTGGAGTGTTGCAATCGGAAGCAGTCAAATGTCTGGGTGGATTACAGTCTCATTTAAAAGATAAAGTAAATTGTTACCTGCAGTTCCTCAAACATACATTGCTGTGTTTCAAGTTTTTCTCATCAAGAGTGAGGAAGCAGAATCTATGGAAAGATTAATACACAAGAGTCTAAAAATTTATTTTTAGATAAATAAATCTTGATACATACATTCAGCAAAAAATTCAGGCCAAGTGCTTTACATCGGGTATTGATAATGCCTGATAGCACTGCATCATCTGAGTTGCTTTACATGGGATGGGACTCTTGGAAGGAGAAGCTGTGAACTGAAGATGAAGAAAAGTATGGTCTTTCACTTTGGGATCTTTGCATTTCCAGAGTGGCAGGAAAAAGCTCCAAATGATCTTTCCACTAAAACCGGAAAGCCAAGAAACTCAAAGGAATTTGTAGTTCAGCATCTTGTCCAGGACTGGCACAAAGAGTTGTAACTGTTGCTCTCATTTTGGAAGCACAACCTTGCAAAAGCAGAGGCTGATGCCCATAAATAACTGATTTCAAGTGGGAGCAGAATGCTTGCATGGCTACAGAGGACAGGGGGTTGAGGTTAAAAGTTTCTTTGTGGGGCTTTGCCAGCACTGTTCTCCATGAAATGCACAAGGTTGTGTTACGCTGTCATATCACAGCAGATTGTGGCTCTCGTGGAGTTTAGAGATCTTGCTGCGTGTACAAATGTAACTCCCAAATCCAAACCTCACACTTCAGTCTTCATCTGCCTATAAATATTCAAGGAAATTATGGAACTCATAATGATTTAATTTCTTGTGTAAATTTTGTATCTGATATGGGTGTATTGGACCCTCCCTTTCAACTCCATTTCCAACAAATACTGAAAGTCCGAATATCAACTTTACTAATCTAGAAAATTCTTAAGAGATTTTTTTTAAGTCTGCTGTTAGAGAAGGGAATCTTCTGTGTCTGAGGAAAAGCACTGAAGTCTTCCTCCCCTTTTTTTTCCCCTGAATTCCTGGTTTTGAATATTAACTTCATGCCTTTGATAGCAATTTTGCTTGTATTTTCCAGTTTCTTTTTTTCCAATTTAAGAAGAGTAATGGTGTGTTAGCTGAAGTCTGCTATTTGTCAGTGAGCATTTTCTGACTGTGTTTGGGAAAGAGGGAGGAATGAGAAGAGGCAGAAGTGACTGCCTTGTCTCTGTCAGACTGGTGCAGGCAGGGATGCCCAGTGTGCCAGGATGTTCAGCACTGAATCCCTTGGCTTTGTTGATGTGCTATTGTTGTGATTCATTTCAGTGGGCTAACTCACATATATTATTGCAACAGAAACAACTCTGGGAATTTTTTCAGTCCAGAGGCTTAAATGTAACTATGTACTCTAAACAGAAAAAAAAAAAAAAAAAAAAAAAAAGAATAACCATGTAAGTATTTTTTTTCTGTTTGTCCTTTTCCTGATTCTGATGAGTTGTTTTTTAAAGTTGTGATTTGGAAAAAGGAAGGTACAGATTTAGGAGTATGCATGTGCACTGTCTGTCTTCTGTCAGTGTTTGAATCAATTAAAGATAGACAAGAAAATAATTTGTTTAAAAAAAAAAAATTATGCTTGCAAGGAAAAGAAGGTGTCATAATCAGTGAGTCACAAAGGTGAGTCTTGCCTGAGTTCAGAGAAATGATATAAAACTGTAGCCTAATATCCTGCCTCTCCCAAAACCAATTTTTATTTCAACAAGGGGGCCTTCAGTTTTGGAATAACATGTTAAAAAACCAAAAATCAGCAAAGTTTAAGCAACTCAAATGATCCTTTATTAGAAACAGCTTGCCTCTTCTAAAGGGAAGCAAAAATACCCTCTAAACATTTTAATTATGAACATGCAGATCTTCAGTCTTGCTGGGACTTTTGTTTTCTCCTTCCCTCAGGTCAGAGCCACTCTGCCCGTGTCACTCCTCTGCTGAGGGTGCTGGGCTGAAGGGCACTTTCTGTCAAGGCAGGTACTTCTGCCTGCTGGTGGTGTGGGCTGTAGGCAGCATTACACTGATGTCTCAGGATGGCCCAGGTGTGTGGCCACTGCTCAAAGTGGAGGTGGTGGCTCTTGTGTGGTGGTTCCAGCTGGTGGTTCCAGCACAGGCAGCTGTTGCATTGTGGCTCCTGACATCCAGAGACTCTCGGACTGGCACAGCACAGCTAAGGGTGAGATATGTCCTGTGAAGAGATGAGCATACAGGGAGCATAGGGTGTTAAAAATAAAGCTGGTGAAGTTGCAAAGTAATTTTACCTCCCTTGCTTATCTTTCAATAATTATTTTCTCCCAGGAAGCAGTCCTCAGTTAGATTTGCAGATATTCATTTGCTGTGGGTGCCCTCCAAAGATAAACATCAGACTGCATCTATGAAGGATATGTGGTTTATGAAGAATGCACTGCACTTGGTGGGAGAACCTTCTTGAGTATCCTAAACAGGAAAAGATACCTATTTTTATTTAAAAACACATCTCAGTAATAAATGCTTCATAACTTCATTCCTTTTGCTCATTTTTCTTCTTGTTAGTAGTTCAGGGGAGAAAGTAAGCAAAGCTGTTATAGATAGCTATGGGGCAATTTAATGAAAATTCACAGGGGTAGCTCTGAGATGACATTCCAGTAAGATATAACAAAAAACTTGTCTACCAGTGCTTGTGGGATTTTATCCAATAATTTCCATTCATTGTAGTTCACTAGTGTCTCTGATGTTGTACTGCTGAACAATAGCTTTGATTCTGTACTTTTTATTTTTGGATTTCAACCAAGACTCTTGAGTGCATATTCTGGTTATAGGCAGATCTGCTATTTGTGGCTTTTACATCCACCCTCAATATTTGTTAGTTTTTCAGTGCAGTGCTTAGTTCTCCATTGCCATACTGGGTTTTCTTTTTTTTCTTCCTTTTTTCCTTTTTTCCTTTTTTCCTTTTTCCTTTTTTCCTTTTTTCTTTTTTTTTTTTTAATTTCTCTTTCTATTTTTCCTTTCTCTTTTTCTTTTCCTTTCTTTTTTTTGTAATAAATTGTGCGGAAAAAACTTGCATTTCAGCTTCCCACATTAAGGGCCTTGAAATCAATAGATCAAAGCCAGAGCAGAGTTGTTGGAAGTGGTGCAATCTCAAACTGTGTTGAAAGCTTTTGTTTTCTGCCTTTTTCCTGTCTCTTGGTGTCTCCCAAGAGGAGGAAGACCATAAGGGGGGGGTCTCTGTGTAGGGAAAGGGAAGTATCCCATCATTGCATGCTTGGGGTACAGGGCTGTGTGACTAGAAGGTGCTGATTTTCAGAAGCAGCAGTGAGGGCAGGCTTTGCACCAGATGAGAAACTCTGATATGAAGCATCAAAGCAACAGCTTCCCATGGCTGGACTTAGGCTCCAGTACACCCAGGAAATAGGTGCTGTTGGAAAAAGTGCTCGTGGAGATAGGACTGTCAGTGTTAACTATGAGCAGTGAACATTTTCCAGTGCATGCAACTTCAACCAGGTTGAAGTTTTCTTTTAAGACTGAGAGGGAAAACATAAGCATCCTGTACACAAAAACATACAAAGAGGGCAAAACACAAGCTCCTATTTTTGTGTTTGGTGGGGAGGGAGAGTGCTTTGAACTTAGAACTGCAACAGCATGAGAACTGTAAATGGTTGGTGAAGCAGATGTGATAGAGTCAACAAAGTTGAGATGCTTCCACATGTCAAAAACTCTTGCTGGTACTCTATTGAGGATAAACTTTTATTTCTTCAACAAAAAGTAAGGTTAGAGAAATGGCCTTTCTACAATGCAGCAAGCTGCTGACAAGGGCAGAAGGTCACTTCAAATGTGCACACTTGTGTCCTTTGTTGTCCAGAGGTGTATCTTAGCAGAATTCCTCAGGACAATGGCATGAGATGAAAAGAGCTGCTATCTGACAATTCTTCCACAACTGCATTTATGGGTTGCCATGAAAATGTCTTGTGAACCACTGAGCTTGAAGCCACGTGTGTTGACCTGTGCACTTGTCCTACTCCTCAGAACCATGATTTCTTCCTGCCAGAGAAGTCTGATGAGGCTGTTGGAGGAAAAGAGCACACTTGGGAATTTCTAGAGTGTGGTAATTATAGCTCTTTTAACTCCCGGTGCAGTGACAGAATATTTGAACTAATACAAGTTAGGAGAACTACAACTTGGTTGTTACTATTAAAGCAAAATGCCTTTTTCTTGCTCATCAACAGCCCATCTAACTTAAATATGGCTTTTGACTGAAGGGCTTTGGACCATTTTACTTGGTGCTTGTGTGGGCAACATTGGGGGATTTTTTGTCTGTAAATGACTGCCCAGTAATCCATCTGTTAATGCACAGAAATATGGGTGCCAACTCACTTGATGCATTTTTGCATGGATTCTGCCAGCTTTTTGCATCCTATGTGCCTTAAGGGTTTAAAATATCTTTATATAGAGTAGTGGTTACTGCGACCTTACTTGAGTAATTTATGTGCAGTTGGTCATCCATGCCTCTTGTATCTTCGTATCCTGGTGCATATAATTTCTAAACTTGCACAGAAATAAAGAAATTTAAGAAATTTAGTTGAGAAAACAGAAGAAGTGAGAAGTAGCAGAGTCTGGATAAAGAGCTTCAAGAGAACACACCCTGTAACAGGCACTTCAGAAAATATAAGCTAGATCAGGCATGTCTAATCCACTGTAAAATCTCCATTTCCCCTGGGAAGTCCTGGTTGGAGTGGGGATCTCAGGCCCTGGTCATGTTGCAGGCAAGATGTAGCTCTTTCTACTGGAAATATTTGATAGCAATTCTGACTAGAGTGAGTTGCTCAGCAGGGCTTAATAGAGATTCTTTGGTACATTGTTTCTGTGAAGCTGTTTCTTCAGTAGTTCTGTGCTAGCATTTAGTATCCCCTTCCATCACAGTAGAAAGTGAGAAGCGTGAGTACAGACAGATACCAATTTGTCAGATCATCTCTTCAGAAGACACTTGGACTCAACTCTCAAATTAATTCCAAATTTACCCTGCTGTGTTTCTGAAGAGAATAGTTGCTTCTTTCCTTTACTGCTTCTGTCTTTATCCTGCATAAAACCCATTTTTAAGATAGAAGGTGGTGGAGGCAGATTTTAGCTAAACTGTGGTGTGAGCTCCTGCTTTTGCTTTGAGGTTGGGCTGAACATACCACTTTCCAGCTCTAGGCAGTTGTTCCTCTAGTCGACTTGAACAGCATTTCATCCTGACAGCTGTTTTGCTGACATTATTCCCAGTTAGTTATTCATTGGGATTAAGGGCTCTCTGCAGCCAGAACCCTTTGCTGGTAGTGTGCTGTCATTTGGCAGACCAAAATCAATAATTCTGCAGTGCTTAAAAATTGTAATTTGCCCTACATCTTTCATAGTTGGAGTTCCAGCTTAATTGCCCTGTGGGCAAAGAGTAAAAATTTACTATAAATACCCTAATTTTTCTACCTGTTCCCCTTCCCAGCAATATTTTTAAGCTAAAACCTTAAGAGCCAGATTTGGGTTAGAGTTGCTTTTTCCTGAGGTAGCACAGGTACCATATGTGGGCTTGAGACTCTGTATACGACTGTTCCTTGAACACTGGGTGAAGTCCATAAGCAACAAGAAGGTCACTCAGAATTCATTTCCAGATTTGGTCCCATGAATAGCGTGATCCTGGGAAGAGAGTACTTGTAGTGGTGGTGATGAGGACACTGATGCTATCTCCTTCTGCCAGTGCTGGTGGTGCAGGTGGTTTCCCTCCAACCTGACATCCTCATCTCTCAAGGAGGTGGTTCTTGCCAGCACAGTTGGGCTGGGTGTAGCTAGAAGAGAGGGCTTTGTGTTTTGGGGGTACTTGGTGCTTGAATGGCATTGTTTTCACTTCTCTGCTGCTCGGCAGTCACCTGATAGTAACTTGTCCTGTGCTTTGGGAGTCACAGTTTTAAGTGAATGTGTAAGCATTCCTACTGTAATTAAAATCAAGGATCAGTTCTCTTTTGGATCTGTAGCTTAGTTTATCCTGGCACTGGTCCAGGCTGGATGGAGAAGCTGTTTCCCTCTGCAGGCTGCTTTACTACTGCTAAGCAGGTACAAGGAAGAACTCTGATTGGGTTGCATGCTCTCAGAACATCTGCTTCTTTACCAATATGTTTCTTACTGGCCTTGGATCTATTGCAAAATGAAGAAATGTTAAGCTTATGTGTTACTCTCTCATGGTCTGCATCCAATTTCAGCTCTAGTGCCACTTACTCACACATTGTATCTATAATGTTTGGTGTAATTCTAGAAAGAATAGTGATAACCCCTTAGTTTTTATCATGTCAATACCTTTTCTCTTGGCTCATCTTATTTACCCTGCTGTCAGAGGACATTGAATGAATTTGGTATGCTTCCGGTGAGAGCACCCTTGTGGGCTAACCATGGGCATGAAAGAAGAAAAAAGAAGGTGGTTTTCATTATTAAAAAGAACAGTTTTGAATAAAAGGGCAAAAGGAGTAATGTCCCTTTCAACTGGAGATAAAGTTCCAACGCTCTGTTCAGCTGATGTGTGTTATATTTTTAGACTTAACTGACTTTGGTTTAAGGTGCTACTAATTTCAAATACCAGCCCAATTTATATTTGAAAATATTTGGAAAAGCAGGGGTTTTCATGAGTATGAACTGGCACAGCAGAATTCTTTCTCTGGAAAGACACAGTAGTGTTAAATAGTATTGAAAAAGTATAAAATTCCTTATGTCTGTAATCAGAGGGTTCATCTTCTTAAAACTCAAGACTGTGAAAAATGACCTGCTTACTTGAATATCATCAGCAGAAAGATTTACTACATAAGTACTGAGAAATACTTTTTTTTCTGAAATAATAGAATCAATGTATATATCCATCTTTCTCTCAAAGACCAAATAATTTAAATCCCATTCCTTCTCTATGTACTGTCTTGTACTTTGCCATCCCAAGGATAGGTTTAGGGCCACATTGCAGACCAAGCAGATGATCCAGCTAAGCTTGTTGGAAGTGGGAATGGAACAGAACTTTCTGGGCCTTTGTTGTTTTTGCGATTAAAAACTGGATAAAAACTGCCTGTCCTGCCCTACAAAGCCAAAGCCCATTGGTGCCCAAAAGCCCATCAGCTGGCTTTCATTTTCATTTTTATTTTTATAAAGCAGCCTACAGAGATTCCTATGTAATACTTGTACTACAAATACTGCTTGGAATTTGATAGCCTTTGAAAGTGGCCCAGTCTGGAGTTGAGATTGTAGCTCAAGATGATCTCGTTATTTAGTTCCTGGTTGGGAGATCTCATAATTGTGTGTCTTGAAAGACCATATTTTGTATATTTTCACCCTTGGTGATAGTGTCTCATTTCCTTATTGAGTCCAGATGTTTACTAGTTCTGTTCTCTAGCACTCTGATTTTGGGGTAAGTTTTGCAACTTTAGATAGTGTGAGTCCTTCTGGCTTTTTGGTAGTTGTTGTTACTGTGAGATTATATACCTAAATTTTTACAGGAGACTTACAATTTTGCATTAGAAATTTAATGTGCTAAGAGTAGCTTGGCATTAGTCAGTTTGCTGTCTTTTGCTGTGGCTTCAAGTTAGGGTAGCAGAAGTAAATTTCATCATCCA
This sequence comes from Coloeus monedula, assembly GCF_965178545.1. Taxonomy (NCBI): domain Eukaryota; kingdom Metazoa; phylum Chordata; class Aves; order Passeriformes; family Corvidae; genus Coloeus; species Coloeus monedula. The sequence continues at coordinate 51,332,778 of NC_138785.1, read as the reverse complement.
AATGGGAAACAAAATTATTTGCATTTTAAGTACACTGATGATTTTTTAAAAATCCATTATGATAGCTTCTGATACCACAGAGGTCAGTTGGTATCATATTGCAGAGAGCTGAGGAAGGCTCTGTGCATTCCTCCAAGAATACCTTACTTTCTACCACCAGTAGAGCTTTCATGTACAAAGTACCAGAAAATCTAGCTTCACACCTCCATGAACAGCAGAGCTTGTAAGAAGACAAGTGAATACTAATGCAAATTATGGTTTCCTGTATATGTAGGATATTTCTGGGCTAATGCTGGAGCTTTAGCCTCCACTAAAGCATAGGCAAACTGTTTGACTTCAGGAGAGCACAACAAACCTTCTTCCACTGGGCTTTTAAAATTTTTTCTTACTGCTACTTTTCATTTGAATGTGTACTTTGTCTGACTGTTGACTCTTTTGGCACTTCATCTCCTGACCTGTGCTTGCTGCATTTGTTAGACTGAACTCCATGTACAAACTTAAAAATGTTAAATTATCAAGAGGTGTGCTGTATTCTCCTTGGGAAAATAGACAGGCAGGTGTTTACTCTCCTCATACAGTACCCAGCATCTCAGAGCCTGATTTTGCTGAAGACTGCTAAATGCAAGTGAAATAAGAATTATCTGAGTAATATGTTTCTGTCTTCAGTCTTGGAGAACGTGATGAAATTTGCAAGGTCAGGCCTGCTAAAATAACACAATAGTGTTGTCTCTGCAAGCTCAGTTCTCCTTCATGGGCATGCATATTAAATACGTGGTCACTGCTGTGTTTCTTCTGAGTATCTCTTTAGTGCACAGAATGAATAGCGCAGCTCTCAATGAACAGCTATTCAGTGTTTCATTCTCTCCTCACTGTTCAACATGCAGTCCTATGCCACGTTCTTTGTGTGCAGTTCAAACCAAATTCTGAGGAGGGAATTATTTTCTCAGACTTTTGTGGTGCTCATCGCTAAAGTATCTTTGCAAAAAAGTTCTATGCAAACATGAACCTTATTGCATGCCTTCACTGTGAGTACTGGAATTGTGGTACAGAGAAATTGATTCAAGGCTGTATGCTAATTTGAGACTCTTAAGACCTTGTATTCTTTGCCATGTACTTAGCATTCCATAGCATTGTGGAGGCACAGCTATGGCTCTCTTCCGTGTGCTGGGATGCCAGGCACTCACAGCAAATGAGCAGTGTGTGACTAGTAGTCAGCTGTCAAATCCTGGTATCACTGATTGGACTGGTGACTCCACTGAGTACAGTGGCATAAGCCAGGACAGTATTCAGATCTCAGATCAAGCATGTAGCTGGCTGAAATATGAGATAATCTCTTCAGCTCCCTGCAATTCTTTCCTGCTTTTGCTGCCTACATCCAAATTACACAGGCAAGGAAATATCATTGTCCTTGCCTGAAATGTTGGTCTCTAAGGCTTTCAGTCTCAGTCTTCTGTGATATGAGTGATATAATAAATTTGTCTTGTTTTAATACCAGTTCTTTACTCTTAATCATTCTCAGAAAGTCTCCTTTCTCCTGTCTTCTCACTTCCCTCACTCTCATACCTCACTGGACTGCGTGCTTTAAAGTTAGCACCAGCCTAAGTGAGGGGACAGTGTGGTGGGTGCTGGAGAATTCCAAAGTTTGGGACTGTTCTAAAGGGAAAGTGTGGCTGAAATGCCCCTAGCTAGGAAACCTTTTTTTATTCTATCAGGATACAGTTGTAGTGACTTATTTCCCTTGCTAAAAATGATAAACTGCTGTAATATAAGTACTTTTCTGACTAGCATTGCAGATCTTCTGTCTTCACGTCCCTTGATAATGACAATTAAAGACCTTGTCCAGCACAAATTTTTGGGCTTGCTATATACATTTCAACTAGAATATAACATTTTTCATGCTTATGATCACTTTTTGGAAATAAGAAGTCATGATGAATTAGTAGTTCATATATTAGGAGTTTTGAAATGACATGTGGTAGGAGGGAGGGCTGGGGAGGCCAGCCCATAACATCTGTCCTACTGTGTAGCGTCATCTGTTCCTTGGTATTCAGGTTATCTGAATTTCTGGCTGAAATGCAACATGTGAGGGTTATTAGATCAAAATTTTTCTGTCACAAAGGCTGGGGAAGCTTATTTTTCCAGTTTGTCTTGGTAGTGAATCTGCTTGCTATCGCTGTGCTTTTCTAAATCTGCTTTATCTCAGTAAAAGCATAGTTAATTAGAACGAAAAGTCAAACTGAAACGATTAATTTAATACCCACTATGCCCATTATTATTGTATAATAGTATTGATTTGGAGCTCTCTGGCATCTGAAATGTGTGTCTTATGGCAGATTTAAAGTAGGGATCTTTACTTTTAAATTTTAAAATCAAAACATTTCATTTTCCTATTTTGATCAAGCTATGAGGTGTAAAAACTGCCTAAGGCTGTTTTGTGCTTTTATAAGTAGATGCATGTAATTTTTTATAGTGGTAAAGGGGAAATTAATGAATTTCTCTTTAATAATGGGGACTGCACTATAATAAGGATCCATAATAAATTTGACTAGGAACCATAATAAATTTGACTTAATCTTGGTAATCAATAAATCAATTAGGTGGCATAGAAGTAGGATGATTTAGAGTCTAAGTGGTATGTCTGGTATAAGCCACAATACAATAATGTTTTGAGCTTAATGTGTTAAATGTTCATAGGTAGTGGGTACTTGGCAAAATAAAGGATCCCTAAAGGAATATACTGCAAAATAATCCAAACAACTCTAGTTGGCTGTTTTGCTTTTCTGACCCCATAGGACTTCTTTGGGCATGTACGAGTCCTGTTACAACCCAGAAGGGTCAGTGCAGTTGTAGGGACAGCACTGTCTCAACATACAACCCTTCAGTTGTAAAATATGCCAACTGTTTTTGAGGCCAGCTGTCAATAAGCTTAGGTCCTACTAGCTGGTGATTCTTCATGAAACTGAGAGACTTAAAGAGAAAGTGTGTGCACACAGGCACACCAACCATGTGGTTAAAGTGATGTCACATTTCTCTGTAGCTTGGAAGGCTCTAGGGACAGCAAAGTGATAGTACCACACTCACGTAGAAGGGAAATGTCTGTCTCATCTTGGTGAATCATTCATGCCCTGGAGACCCTTCAAATTTAAAAAAAAATTGTCTATTTGCAAAGACGCGATGAGCCTTTAAATGTTGAGATAAAAGCTTGGAGTTTGCATCTGGTTTTGTGCTGTCACTGTAACATGAGCTGGTTTATCTCATATAAAAGCTCCAGGGAATCAGAAAGCTATATATTTAAGTTAAGTTTTAGGATGCCATTTGTAAGGCTCCTATTACCATTTATACAAGATAAGTGTTGATCAGAAAGGAAACCTTATCTGTCTGTCTTTGAAGCACAGGGTCTACATCATACAAGTCTCTTTTGGTGTGTTGGCATGAAATCATCTCTCAGAACAATAGTTGCACTATGACAGTGGGTAGAAGTGGAGGATAGGCTCCCAAATGGGGACACAGGTAAGCAGAATAAAAGTTTTGGCTGGAACCCTGGGAAAATGCTTGCAGGTAGTGTCTTTTGTGGAAAAAGAGAAGAAACTTGAGATTTTAGCACAAGGTAGCTTTGTGCAGGTTTCTGTTGATGGCAAAGAGAACGTGGAAAGTTGCATGGCAGACACTTGATAACCAGGCACCAGAAAAATGCCTTTTGATGTTAAATCCTGTAGGTCCAGGTGGCTTCTGAAAAACTGAAAATATACCCTTTTCCCCAAAGTAGCTGACCTTGAAGTAAGGGTAGAAGCTGGCAGAATGGATCCAAAAGAGGATTTTTGAAGCGCGAGTGTGCCTGTTGCACTAATTTGATTCAGACATTATCTTGTGGTTCTCTAGATAAAGCCCCCAAAAAAGTAAAGAAGGTACTTACATCCTACTGGCAAGAGCATGATCATCATATCTGGAGCTTGTTTTCTCTTCCTATTCCTTAATTATGTGTGGGCACCATCAGTTTGCCATCTTTGAAAATCAGGCTGTGTATTCTGCAAAGGGTGGAAGTGGGCAGCTGGCTAACTCCCCAAGTGCTTTCTTGGGTGCCCTTGCAGAAAGCCTTATGGAAGACAGCCACAATTTACCATTTATCTAAAACCTGAGGGCTGAGGTTTTGGGCAGTGGGATATGTTTTTGCAGACTCATTCATAGCTTTTTTCCTTTGATTTCTCTGAATAGGGTCTCTCAGCATTTGCCTGAGAGTCTTATGACTCTTATAAGTCCTGTTGTGGTTTGGTTTAATGTGGTATTAGGACAACATCAAGCATTTTGAGTTAAAATCTGTATTTTGTTGATACTCAGTTCACTCATTAGATGCTACTGAGAACCCAAATTCTGAAAACAAACATAAATTGGGGTGGAAATAAACAAGCAGACCTATACACATGAAAAAAAAGATTTTCTGGGGGAAAAGAAAACAAAGAAAGCTTGTAATAAGAGAATAATGACTTTCTAGTTATAAAAGAAAAGTCTATTCCATCAAGGCAGGAGAGAAATAACAAAATTTCTAAAATGTAATAAGTAATAGGAGCACAGTAGTTGTGCAGAAGAAATTGTTAAACAAACACTTGTCTTAGGGGAAAAAAACTTGATGTTACTATGAAAGATTTGATCATGTATATTATTAATTAACAGACATCTGAACATTTATACTATTGACTATCCAGGTTCATGTTATTCTAATCTGATAGTGAAAATATTATAAAAACTATATACACTTTTAATAAATGTTTTCAATTATACCACAACTAGAAACCATGCATCATTCATTCGTTACAATTTGCTAAGAAACTCTTAGTGGTAGATTTGAGTAAACAAAGTTGATTCAGAACTTTGTCATATCTTACCACCTCATAAAGAACTTGATGGGTTTTTTTCCAGTACTTAAGTAAAGGCAGTGAATGAAAATTCTAAAGCTAGAACTTTTCTTAATTGGCTTTGTCAAAAACTAGAATGTTGTCTCATGAATTTGTCTCATGAATATCTGAGCTTTATGTAAACTATTCTCTTGGCATATTAACTTTTGACTGGGCAAGATGGTGTTGAAGTTTAAATTTATTCTGTAAATTCAGTTCCTGTGGAGATTATTGTGACTGCCAGCACAAGGAGCATCACCATCTCTATTTCAGGGGAAAATGAATTTCAACGTAACAATGTTACGACAAACTGAGTTGAAGTTCGTTTTACAGCTGTTCACATGCATTTATGAGTCAAAGCAGGATGACACACAGGGACTGACGTAGGATTTTGCTTGTCAGTCTTCAGCTGGGTTTTATTCCATCTAGCCATGGATACAGTGTTGAACATATGTAGGTGCAGGACAGCTGCCCATCTCATCCCTCCCCCTTAGATTCGGTTAAGGGCTTGCAGTTAGAGGAATGAAGAGGGTGACCAGCTTCACACAGCTGGAGGCAGCTCTTATCACCTGATGTAGGCTGGCCCTCAGCTCTAGCTAAAAGACCACCTGTCTCTCTGAAGGCTGATCTCAGAGATGGCCTTTGCTATGAGGTGAGGCTGGCTGAGCACAGCCAGCATCGTTTTCCATTGTACTTGGCTGGCATCCTGGAAAATAGCCTGTTTGTGGATTTTCTTTTTTAACTCTCTGTAGCAGAGATCTCCTCATCACTGCTGAACCAGGGAACATGCTTAGCTTCTAACAGGGGCATCTGCCAGATTTCTGACCTAACTTGTCTTTCAAAAGGCCCCCAGGTGCTGTTGTTGCATAGCACATTTAAGAGCCTTGATGCTTCAGTAAGGCTAAGGATATCTGTTGCATGCAGCCCTTCCACCCAAGCCACTGAGCCCCGGCAGCAGTATTTCCCTGCTTCCACACTGTCAGTTTGGTGGGCTTGCAACCGTGACCCCTAAGAGTGTTATCAGGCAGGTTCCTCTGGGAGGTAACTTTCTCTGGTATGAGAATCACACCTCTTTCCCACCCTTTCCTTATCTCTTGCTTTGCAGATTTTAGCTCATATTAGAGTGGAAACAGGACCTAGTGTACAGCTGAGTCCTTTAATTCTTGGTAACTGTTACCCCATGGTGTATGTAAACAGAATCTAACCAGATAATCAAGATGAATCACTTGTACCTAGTTGATATTGTAAACAGCACTAATAGTATGGAAACAGCTGTACTTCTCCAGCATTCTGTGTAAAATCTGCCTCTAGGGCAGGCACACAAGTAAATGGGTATTGTCTCCAGCTGGACCTAGGAATGTGCCTTTTGAGCTAGGGCATCTGAGGTGAGACAGGGTATTGCTAGCCAGCTATGGTGCCCATAAAATGTTCTGTAATAAATGGGGACATTTGCGTGCCTGCAGAGAAGAGCCTGGCTTGTCAATTTGGTGACAAGGCTCATCCAGCTGTATCACTGATACAGCTGCTCAATGGGGAATACTCTGGAACGGGAAGGCTATATCAAGAGCACAGCTTGAGTGACGCCTGTTGCCATCTTCAAGCGTGCCATTCCTTTTCTAAAACATACACTGAAACCAAATATCCTGTCATGTCCAACTGTTCCTGGAATTCCCTCCTCCTCCTCCCTTTCCACCCAGATCCTGATTCTCTCCCTCCTCTTCTGTTTCATCCAAATGGTTTGCGGGCCTCAAAAAAGACGTGGTGTCATCCACTGTTCCTGGCTGTCGCGTTCCACTGTGGGGAACTGCGGAGAGTTCTTTTAAAAATGGATGATTGGGAACGAAATTAAGCCAAATGAGGCAAACATTGTATCGGAAAAACCATTTACTGATAATGAAAAGGAGAAGGAAAAGGAGTTGCCCAAATGAAAAAGGGCTAGAAGAGACAGAAAAGAAGAAATGAAAATGGAAAAGGAATGGGGGAGAGGAGAGAGAGAGAGAGAGGGGACAGAGAGAAAAAGAGGGCATTACCACCAGCGAGTCAGGGCAGTGAGGACGGGCCGGGCCTCAGCGAGCCTGCATGGCGCCCAGAGGGGCGCGGCTCCCGCGGCGACGGCACCAGACACACGGTGAGTGGGAGCTCCGACAGGAGCACCGGGACTCTGAGCAGGGTTGTGGCGAAGGTCACGGCGACCGGCTGGATTGGGGCGGCAGAGAAGGAAGCAGGCAGCCCAGGCAAGGATGCGGGGCAAAGTGGCAGAGCAGCGGTCAGGGGCACAGGGAGGCTGGACAGGTGTGAGCGCAAACCAGCGAGGGCAGGAGAGCCAGAAGGCAGTCTGGGGCCAGGGCAGAGGAGGGAGCGAGCAGGAATAGCGAACCCCAGTGAGCACCAACGCTGGCCCCTCCCAAAGTCTGCCCGCTGACAGGGAACCATTGGCCCAGTCCAACCTTTCTTTGCTGTCCACTGGTGGAGACCTTTTCGCAACGTGATGGGAGAAGCCCCTCCATGGTGTCTCCTACTGCCTGCCTCATGGGAGGTGTTGCCAGGCAAAGTCCTCCCAGGGACAAGGCTTCTTCTAGTTGCCTCCTGCACGTGGCACATGTGCACCCCTCCTCCACATGCCTCTGACAACCATTGTAGAGGCATAACAAAACTGAATTGGCTCCTCACAAGGCCATGAGACTTGTAGTGTTTCCCCTCTGTTTTTAAGTGCTGACCACATTCTGCCATCAGAATTGATGCCATGGAGATGGCTTGCTCTCTTATGTACCTTTTTAGCCCAGCCAAAACCCATCCTAGACATGGGCTGATCCACTCAAGTGCTAAGCAGGCCCTGCAACACCCTCTAGGCAGGGCTTTATCCTTGAAAGAATGTCAACTGGAAATGTAATAGGTCAGAATACACCAAAGTATGTATTTAATTCCTCATTCCATTGCAGCTGATACTTGGTTTGATTGTTTCCACTGCTGCAGTGTCATCTATCAAGGAGGGAACACGGTGGACAGGATTATTGACCAAACCTCTGGGTTTCCCAGGAGCAGTGGGCTCAAATAAAGGGCACATAAATTTATATTTTTTGAGTGTTGTTGTGTTTAAGTTAAGCCAGAAAAATGTTGTGTCCTTGCTGTTCTCAGAGCTATGAGGTGAAGGCTGTGTTGCAGTGGCAGTCTAGTTAAAAGGAGAGTGGCTGCTCTCAAATGAGCTGTCAGGTGCTGCTTCAGCCCTGTCTCTCAGTGCCTGAGGTTCACCTCAGACCACTGCTGTGGTGCCCAGCTCTGTGCAGGGCTCCTGGGGCCACAAGTGGGCTCTCAGGATTTTTCTGTTTAGTTCAAAGATGAGAAAAAATTAGTTGTGTGAGAAAAATAAAACCCAAACCCAGAACTTAAAGGGCTGTGGGATGATGATTGAGATACACAGATTTTAAGGAAAACATAGTTTGAAAACTACAGCTTTGTCTTCACAAAACAGCCCATGTTCTTTCAGGGAAGGTAAAGATGTCTCCATCCTTTTCTGCTGCACATCAGTAACTTACAGGTGATGTATGTTCAGGGAATCAAATTTTGCAATGAAGTAAGCTCCTGTAAAGGGCTCAAGAGACGCTCTACTGAGTCAGCACACTTTGGAATTCTTGGGTTTGGTCTTGTATTTTTCTACATTTTCTTAATCAACACCCTCCCCTCCCCATCCCTTCTGGAAGCTGTATTGTATGTGGCTTTTTCAAGTTGTGTTTGCATGTGGCTTTCTTTTTTTTAATTTTCTTCTTCTTGTTTCATTTTCCCCCCAGTTATGAAATTCTTGACATTTCTGGGCATTCTTATTTGCAGTTGATGTGTGTGATTCATTTTCATCACTGAATTGCAAAGAGGAAGGATAGGTTAGTGTTCCTGTAGCAGTCTGCCTAAATTTACTGAAAAAACCCCAAGCTTTGCTTGTCTTTGAATTTCTCTGGGTAAAATAAAGGTATCTCAAATCTCTGATGCTTGTTGGCATACGTATATATGTTCATTAAACTATTTTGTCAGTGGCAGAGATGGCAGCTGAGGTAGTCCTGCCTTGCGCCAAGTCCAGTGGTGACATTGCTTACAGTGGCTGGGCTGAACTGTCTCAATTAGTTGTGGAATTAATCTGGTAGCAAAGGGTGTTGTTTATGTTTTACCCGGGACATCTTCAAAATAGTTCAGGTCTCAACTCGACTGTTTTGAGGGGTTTTTTCTGTCCTTTATCCTTAAGCTTTTCCAGCAAGTCCAAATGGCTTCTTCTTTTTGGACAAATTTAGCAACTGCTATCATGTTGCTTGTAGCTTGTGGCATGCAGTAGAACTGGGAACAAATGGCTGCACAATGAAATATTTGATACCATTTGATCTACGGAATGCTACACTCCACCCCCATCCCCCAAGTTTTTTCTCTATTTTTCAACCCCCTCACTCCTATGGGCCTGTCTAATGGTTTAATATTCTGCCAGTTCCTGAAACAACAAAATCATGCACGTACTGTACTGGAAGACTGAGATAGCAAAAGTTTCCTATTTGCAGAACATGATGCTAAAGTCTTTGTTACCAAAAAAAGAAAAAATCAAGCCCTTCAGAAATTCAAAAAGTCTGGCAGTAAATCAGGCTTTTGGAGCTAAGTGGCATTCTTAGTGAGCATGTGTATTGAGCCTGTGATGTGAAAAAGCACTCTTAAACTGCAGTTACTTAAACCTTCCTGCACTCTCCTGGCTTGCTTTCTTGTGGGATGTTGAAAGCTTTCATTGCTATGCAGTTTTTCTCTCTTGGCTGATGCTGTGATCCTTTTGCTTTCTAACTCCTGTTACTTAAGCAAGAGGGAAATAAAAGCTCTTGTTCAAAGACTACTGACCCAAAGAATTATTTTGGGTTTTTTCTTTACTGTTCAGTGTTAGCAATTTATTGGAAGAGTGCTTCTAACTTTTAGCCATAGGAAATATAGGTGCCAGTTATCTCACACAAGGGTTGTCACTGATTAATTTAGAAATTGGTAATAGACTCATTTCAAAAGTGCAGGTTTTACTCAGCTTTACTCATCAATTAAGGGGTATTCCTAGCAACCAAATTTTACTGTATTTTTTCAAACCATACTGTTAAAGCATTTGCATTATTAATGAAGGTTGGATGGGCTTTGGGACAGCCCTGTTGCTGATGAATTTTCTCCTTGTTTTAAAGCTGAAGGTTGCTGTATTTATTAAACAGAGTCTACCTAGCAACCTTGCTCTTGGCATTGAGTCCCACTGTACAGATGAGTGTTGCAGCATTCTCAGTGGTGAGCAGGTGATCCAGCTCACATGTGGCACCCCCAGGCACGGCTGAGCCCTGGCATTGCCGGTTGCCTCATGCAGATCATGGTGACTTCTGTTCTGTATTACAGTAACCAAAGACAGAGCAGTAAGCCAGCAGCAGGTAGAGGGTGGTTGATTTGAGAAGCAGGTGTGTGCTAACACAAGGGCAGGCTTTGAGTGGCTTTTCAAAGTATTGTCCACAAAAATCAGATTTGTTACCTGGTGTGCAACAAGTCAGTAATTACACACTTGAGAGAGATATTGGTTATTTCTTTCAGAGTTGTGCAAGTCTGGGTATTCCACGAATCAAGAGCACCAACTATCTAAACTTTGTATTATTTATACATTTTAGCAAACAAAGGAATTAGTGTTCATTGGCTACTCGCTTCTCATGATATTTAGTTCCCATGCTCAGTCTTTCTCTTCTTTTGAGTCAGTGAGTTTCTTGGGTTGGTGGTCACATCTGTGGTGACAATCTCCCCCTGCCAGAATTATCTTTTACTGAGTCAGAGTTGATTTCAGCACAGTTGCTGAGTTGGCTTTACTAGTTTCTTCTTTATCTTGGGAGTTCTGCCAAATATCCTTGTGGCCCGTAAATTCTTTGTATTCACTATCTGTGGGCATCCTTCCCAAGCTTTGTTAACCTCCCACTAGGTCTGAAATCACTGAAACATCAAGGCTTAAAGCTTAACAAGGCAATTCTACCAACAACTAATTTTTCTTTTTAACACCTAGGCATCACTTAGAGTTTGCTTGTTACCTGCTCTCTGTTTCAAGGGTTAAATCTCCCTTCCTGCTGATCAGACCCGAAAGCACACAAAGATCTAACATCAAAGAACATCATTTCCCAAGAAAGTTTTACATATTCCAAATTTTGCAACAAAGTCACTAGACTTTAAGGGAAGGAGACATTGGAAATTCAATGGAAAGTAACCATTCTCTTTCAGAGCCATCTGCCCTGCCAAGAGCAAGGAGAAGACACAGTTTGAGAATGGATGTTCTGAAAAAAGTTCTTGCAAAATCTTATGGATCTGTCTCTCTTTTTCATTTAAAAAAAATTTTTTTTAAAATGCTCTGTTGCTCTTCATGGCCCTGCCATGAATGATCTCTAGCAGTGCACTGCACAGTCTCCTGCTGGGGAAGGGGCGGCCAAATAATAAATGATAGATTTATGTTTGGCCTCTGACTATAAATTAAAACAAATTTTTTAATTTGGAGTAGTGCTGATGTTTGACTTTCCATAAATCTTATCTCATCAGTATCTTACCAGCATTTCTGATCAGCTGTAACACAATGGTTTAAATCCTCTGAAAAAGAATTTGGAGGCTTCATGTACTTGGATACTCCATCTTTTAATGACTGCCATGAAATGCCATCAGCAAATTTATGCTGGTGTATTAGTTTTGCTCAGCTCTGCAGGTCAGAGTACATGTTGGCAGGAAGGGTCCCAGGTTTACGGGAGAGACAGGAAATTACACTGGACAGGAAAAATAGCACTGCTGATAAAACTGTGATTTTGGTGTAAGTTGTGGTTGACAAGTGTCAGGATTGGAAAGGTAGCCTTTGTTTTGTGTTGAATGGTGTTATGGTAGAAGACCTGGACAAGAATATCCCATTTAGAGTAGTCAAACAAAATTACTTCCCTGTAGAGTTGAGTATTTTGTGGGAGAACTTTTCAAGTGGTAGGTTAAAATTGCCCACTTATTTTTCTTTACTATAAAAATCACTCTTATTTGCACACTTCTAAAATATCTGTAATACAGTAGATACATACACATGTATAGATATTTTTTCTCTCTTCCCTGTTTGTAATATTGATTAGCATCTTCAAAGAATAAATGGAAATAATGGTCAAAGGCATTTTTTTAATGATGCTAAACGAAACACTGTGATATGGAAAAATGTGACAGCTTCTTATTATCAGGATAACATTTTTTAGATGACATTATCTCTGTCTGTAACTACTGACAGTGTGTAACGAGGATATTAGGAAGTATCCAGTTTTTAGCAGCTTTACTATGTTTCTTCTTCAGTATTTTAAGTGTTTGAAAATGTGTCTCTGAATGACATGGAAAAGTGTTTGGAAAAATACAAAAGAAACCACAGTGGCAAATAACTAGAATAGTCACCTGACTCTTAGAATTTAATATACATTAATTATTTATAGTTGTTGTAGTTATTGTCCTGAAAGACTTGTATGAGACAGGAAAACATCCAGAGGAGGAGTGTTGTTCTGCCAGGAAAATTTTAATAATTAAAGCTATTTCACAAGAGCAAATGACTGAGAAGATGTTTGTATGAATATTGTTCTGTGCCTGTAGAATTCTAGTAGCTTTGAAAATGTCTACTGTTTCTTACTTGGTTTCATTTAAAAAATCCCTCCCAAGTAGTTTATGATGTTAATCTTCAGACTGAATTGGCATAGAAGCCCTCCAAAAAGAACTGCAAATGTGAAATCTGGCAGTGCTAAATACACAGTTAACATAAGAAACAACCAGTAGAGACATGTGGATATCTATAGATACAAGCTGCTATTTTGTAGAATCTTATTTTTATTTTAAAACTTTTTTTTCTCAATAAAATTATCTACAGTACCACTTGCATATGTTGTATTCTTCTTCAGACCCATGCGTGTTGCTTCAAAACCAGAACTGGGGCAGAAGTGCGAAAGTTTCTTAAGTGTACACAGAGCTAGAACAGCTCTCTGACCTTCTACTAACTACAAAATTAGAATTGTGGAGACTTAACAGCTAAGGAGGAGTCCCCCCTTTTATTTGACTTATAAAGAGATGGAAGTGGCTGTCTTTCAGTTTATCTACCCAAACTCTTCTGTAAGAACTGAAGGTGGGATGCTCTTGCCACCAAGGTTGGGACTGAAGTTAAAGACTGTCTCAGACCTGCAGGTTGCTTGTGATCAAAGTAGTTATTTCTTTTGGAGTCTGGTGTGAAAGACAACATTTGTAGGCACTGTTAGGGCCTTCTTCATTTAACAGTTCTTTGAATTAGAATGACTTCGTGCCCCTGGTGGGGCATCATGTAGAGCAGAGAGTCCTGCCAGGTGGATTGGAGCTGGAAACTACTGTCTTCATTAGGTCCTTGGGGTACCTGCCACTTGAACTTGAATTGGCCCATTACATGGCACAAGATTCACCAAATGGAGAGTGTAGAGAGTCCTTTGAAGCTTTTTCTAGGTCTTAACATTTTGAGCTATGTATTTGGCTTCTCCCACTCCCTTACACCTTCTGTTTGCTTGTTATAGTCATAGCTGAATATAGCAAATAGAATCTTCTTGCTTACTGCAATGGAACATAGCGTCATGTGTCACACTTTTCTTCACTGGAGACTTGTTTAACAGAACTGAGCTTCCTTTGCATTGTTTCTCAAGAAGCTGGTATGATAATAGTTACTAATTCCTACCAAAAAACCACTTATCTTTTGTATACCTCATCCTAACGTACTGCTTTCAGTCCCTAAACCAAAATTTTACTGACACTTTAGTAGAAATGTGAAACAATCTTGGTATGCAGTGACTCATTTTTGCAGCTCAGTCCTCCTTTTGGGAGAAAAAAGTTCTCCCTCTCTTACATTCTTTCTGTCTCTTTCACACTTTGGTACAGGTTGTAAAGACATTTCATGTGTCTACTGTGTAGGATTTCCTCAGTGGAACGATTGAAAGCAGATGTGTGAATATGCACATGCACACTCTCCCATACTCACATATGGTCATATGGAGCTAATGAATTTTGACTGAGCCACAGATGATGCAATAAATCTATATGGCAGATTTGGGAGTGTTGCCACTTGTAGATATATGCATATGGTATGTCCACTTTCCTTTCTGCTCTCTCCTTCTCCAGTATTACTTGTATTTAAACAAAAGACATTTCAGGACGACCCTTGGGAGTGCTAGAAGGAACATACTTTTTAAATTTTGTGACTCCTAAGAAAGTTTAGAGCAATTCTGTCTGGATTTTTAATATGTTTTCCCTCCAAAAATTTGAAAGATGCTGACTGATTTTCACCCCATTAGCATTGCCTCTCCACAGCATTTCATTGTGGTCTAGAATTAGACCAATGCCTAAGTTCTGGTGGGTGGCATTGTTTTGTTTCTAACATGGAAGACTTAAGCAGAGAAATGCTTGGAATCAATGCTCTGAAAGAGTGGAGTGATTGAGGTTCTGTATGGAGACGAAATCAGGCTCCCTAGCAGTAAAGCTTAAAAATGACTTAATCTTCTGTATCATTTATTTCTATCAGATTCATCTTTTATGTAATGCTCTTCCTCTTGACAAAATAACTGAGGGCTGTGTTGGGATAGCAAATTGTGCTCTCCTGTTCGGCAGAGAGAGGAAAACCAAGCTTTTTTCTTGACTTTTAAGACATTTGATTTCTAACCTGCTCCTATAGTTCTTCATGAGTTCTCAAGTCCATGTCAGTTTTATGATGAAGGCTTTGTTAGAAATGCACACCTGGACCTCCTGAAGAACCTTTATCCTTTAGAAAGCAAGTAGGCTTTGCCCTGCATTCCCATCTGCAGTACCTGTGCTACTCTCATGCTGTGTGGGTTGTGTTCTTTGTCATTATCAGTGCTTCATTGAAGCAGAGGAAGAAAACTGCAAGCCAAGAAAATACTGATTGAAAATCAGCTTGGGACTTTGGTGTGGGTAATGACCATGACAAATGGTTTGGGTATTTGGGCAGCTTTGAATTTAATTAGTCATATCACGTAAGGTCTCCTTGCTAGCTCCCACCTACGAGATGACAGGAGAAAACCACTGCAATTAGGTATGACAAATCCAGCCATATTTAGTGCAAAGCTGCTGCCCATTCCCAGTCACCACTGACAGGGAGATATCAAGGGATAGAGGTGTCAGTAAATGCATTTATTGCTGCTGCTTCTATATTAATCCATGAACCCTGAGCTTTTGTTTTAACCCATTAGCTCCAGAGAGTTGTTTATTCTTGACTTTTAATAATCTTAGAATACAGTTCAATTTGTACCTTAAGGGAGACAAAGTACAAATAAGAGCATAAAAAAGTGTCATAGGTTTTACTCGAGTTTTTTGATCCTTACTGAAGCTGTTCCCTTAAAGATTACTGAACTCTTCAAACAAGCAAACAACAGACAAAAAATTTAAAGTGGATGTTTGTGCATTAGAGACCACTCTATGTTCTCCAGCTGCACCTTACAAGCTGCAAAATTCTGGGAATTGCTTCTCTTGTTTTGAAGACAGCGCTGCTGTAGTACTGGAGTTTGGTGCTACCTGCAAAATGGTTTGTATGTAGGAGTGAATAATCTGTAGCTGTTGGAATGTGACTTAGAGAGTACTTGCAATTTATTTTTCTGATAAATTTGAGGGTTTTTTTCCTGTTGTTGTCGAATCCAGACTGCTTCAGGTTGAGAATAAACAGTTTTTCAGGGTTGATTTTTTAATGGTTGTCTCAAACTAAGCCATTTTCATAACTACTGTTTGTTGGACTTGGGTCATATCGCATAAAATAGAGTATTCTTTTAGCCTTTAATAAAACACAGTTGATGGTGTTTAGTGTTATGAACACGGTTGAGAGGTTTTGTAATAAAATAAGACTATAAAGATCACCCTCCAGTGCAAATTTGGTCTCCAGCTGACTGAGCAAAAAATGGTCAAAGGAACAATTTAGCCACAGAGCCAATAATGTCATAACATAACCTTTAGTATCTAAAATTGTTTCACCTTTTCCATTTCCTACATCATGACTGTGTATGTACATTTTTGGTGACTTCTAGAAGCGGTGTTTGTGGTACAAGACTCAAATAAGTAACTAAGTATGTGGTTTCAAGTCTTACAATACACGAGTAGGCTAATATGAACAAATTAATATGCTTTTTGTCAAATTAATGTAAATGAATTAAGAAAGACTTGAAGAACTCCATCCAGATTTGCTCTCAGTGGTAGATGGCAGGAAAAAAATGTCTGGCAAACTTTCTGTTGGAGGAGATTTAAGACAAGTATGCTGAAAAATGGTGCAAGAATTGCTACAGCTGTAGGTGAGAACACCTCTTTTCTTTTTAAAGCCAAGTTTTTTAACTGAGAAAGCTGTGTAGGTCTTACGAATTATCTTGAGGTTGGTGGAGTGTCTGCTTCATGTCTAGTGCTAACTGGTGAAGCTTACAAAGAACAAAACCTTCAGTAGGAATTACTCTTGGGGCTGTTCCAGCCAGTGTTTGCTGATTACAGCGTGTGTAATACTGTAATCATGCTTTGAACAAATGCCTTTTCTAGTGATATAGCAAGGTAGCCCTCTGCCCTCGAGAACCCTGCCCTCACAATGCATGGTCTAGTTTTCCTGTTTCCCTACTGACCTGCAGTACTAAAACACTCTAAGCTTAATACAACAGGACAAGTCAGTAGTGAGAACAGTGCAAAAAGTCTTGCTAAACTGTCTCAACTCTAAATCTCATTAATAGTGTTGGCTGTACCATGTGAGCAGCAAATCCATGTCCATTGCTGATGCTTTATTGCTGATCACTGTGCCTTCTGCAGTGGGTGGCTTTGTACTTGGAGAAAGGAGGAAACCTGAATCTCGTTGAATTTCAGAAAGACTTAACATATGCATCCCTGGCTTGGAGCCTGCACCTGTGGTTTTGGAGCCTGTCTGGACATTTAGATATGGCCAAGTTTTCTCCAGAACAGCTGTTCTTATAAGATTTAGAACAAGAAGAGGAAATCTCCCAAGAACTGCTGATTGTTGTGAAACTCCTTGCCATTTTGGCAGAAAACTTGCTTTAAAAACTGAGGACAGATCCTAAAGTGCTTAAGTGCATAAGAAACTTTACACACCCGAGTAGTTCTGTTGCACTCAGAGGACTTCTGTCTCTATGTGGAAAACTGCTGTTGCACTTTAGTGCTTGCAGATTCAGGCTTGAGTAGTACTTTGCTGATGAGCCTCATGTTCTTTAAACTCGGATCCACAGATGGAAGACATGTAGGCAGGAGTTTTGAATCCATGGGAAAGGCAGAGGCTTAAATACAAATAACGTAAAACTAGATTATGAGCGTATTTATGCATGTAGAAATATGGACATCAGTAGTGTCAGGTCTTAAAACTGGGGAGAGAGGAATGAGAGCTAAGTAGTATTAGGTGCCTTAGGTTATATGGTGCATCAAGAAAAGGTAGTAATTAGTTTTCTTAGGAGCCTGTAAGTCAGTGGAGTTGGGCTCCTTAGGGTGATCTCCTGATGGAAAACCCTTTAAAGTTAGGTGGCAAAATTAGTTGGTCAGAATCACCTCCCTTGCCAAGTGTCAAAACACAGCCAGTGTAGTCAACACTAAGAGGATGCAACTCCCAGGGATGGCAGAACCCAAGTTCCGTAATTATTTTAAATGGCTTTATGAGAAAGTAACCAGTAATTGTTCATAAGCATGAGTAAAAATGGGGAAGTGACTTCTTGTGACAGATGATCATACTCAAATAAGTGTAAAAGGTAGAAGTTTTTGACAGTAGATAAAATGCAGTAGGAAAGGCTGCTAGGGTCAGGTATGTATGGCAGTGCTGAGAAAGGGACTTTCTTGTATTGCTTTTGAAAATGGAAAAGCTAGCTAGCTTTATTCTTTGTGATGTATCCATAGCTGTGTGCAAAGAAAGCTGTCCATACTTGTGACAGGCTAAATAAAGATCCCAAGGGAAAGCAAAGAAATTAACAATATGCCAAAGATGTGTAATACACACTCTTTTCTTCACGAGATATACCACATATGATCAAGTTGTAACCGTGCTACCAGTTACTCTGATGCCCAAGATCATATGTTTTGTGTATAAGCTCATAAGGGGAAGTTCTATGATAATTTTTGGTGGTGCTGAGATGTTGGGATAGACCAGCTTGGGGCAATTTTTCTGTCTCTCTCTTTTTTAAAAAAAATGAAAGATCCTTCCTCCTCCCCACACAATGTATAGGCACATTTCCAAAACACCACTAATGAATGCACTAATTTAACGGCATGCAGTCTGTAGTGCCGGATTTGAGAACTTTCTATGCACAGATGGAATTTTCCCCCCTACAATGAACAGATGAAGTGAGAGACAAAACAGGCTTCTTGGATTTCCCAAGGGATTTCTTTGGTAAGACACTGAAGCCCTTCTTTTGTAGGGATAGACTGTGCTTTCCTGTCAAACTTCCATGTTTTGGTTCAGAGTAGTCTGTGGTCAAGTCTGTGACTTGCTTTCAGAGTTCAGTTTCTGAATATGTGTGGCTTCCTATTGCAGGCTTGTGTTAAAAAAAACCAACACTTCTTAAAATGTGGAATGCTTGGAGCTAGAGCCAGCTTGTGGAATTGCTTTGAAATGAGACAGCTTAACTGCTCGGAGCTGGGAGATGGAGTCAGTTACACTTTTGTGCAACTCCTTGAAGTCATTGTGGAACTGCTTTAGTCCAAGATATTTAATTTTCCAAGCCAGTGAAATTTACTGCAAGAGTTACAGGTTATTCGTGATTCATTTGCCTGCCCAGTCTCATATGAGTTACTAAATTTTTTAGAGGTATCAACAGAGAATCTCATGGGATATAGACTCTGGTTTGGTGGATGCAGTGGGAACGTTTAACCAGTTTCAGTAGGGTGTGGAGTAAACTAATTAGATGGTATCCAAGGCAGGAAGAGCCTTTTTCAGAGACAGTGCTGTGTTAAAACAAAGGGATAAACTTTTACATTAGTAGAGAGGAACTATGAACGAGTGGGAATCACTTAATACCATTGCTGCAGTTACTCTGCAGATGTGGTTCATTGGGTTTTGCAAGCTTCGTTCCAAAATGAATCTGGCTGCTTTGGCCTTTAAAGAATTTTTTTCTTTTGTCTGTGAAAACATGTGGTATCAACTCACAAAAAAAAAAAAAAAGAAAAAGGAAAACCTCAACAAAAAACCCTTTACTGGATATTGCCTTTAGCAGTAAATGGTTACCAACTGTATAAACAATGAAAAACTTTATGGAAGTCTCCGTTCACATATGTCTTGGTGTGTAGCATGTCTTCAAGTCTCTCAGCTTTGAGCTAGCATGAACTGAGACTGTTATATGGGCATCAGGAAGTCTTGGTCAAATTGAAACATTTTCATTTTGTTGTCTGAGTTAATTTTGTAAAGGTTACAACATCACTGAGGCAAACCTATTTTCTCTGCAGCTTGCTCATTGTTTCTGCATCGTAATAGGGGTAAGCCTTTGTCCACACTTGAATCCTGTGTTTTGGTGTCAGATGTTTTTTGAAAGGCATGGTTTGTTAATCCTAAATCAAGTTTTAAGATTGAGATAGCAGACATTCCTAGTACTTGTTTTAAATTGAGTAGGGCATCCCATTTTTGGGGCAATAAGGATATTGGAGGTTCATTAAAACCCCTTTCTTGAGTTTTTTAATCTGCAATGCACACTTGATGATTCTTGGGTATTTTACCTTAAACAACATGGAAGAAAAGCATGGAACACCTGTTTTGTCATCTCAGTACAGCTTGGGTAGCCAGATCAGTGAGACTGATTGTAGTGTTGGATCTGCTGGATGGAGCAAAAACCACAGGTGTTCTCTGGAGTCGTGTGCCAAGCAAGAGTTTTTGTTGGGTAGGGAGTGCTTGTCAGGAAAAGGAAATGATCACTAGCATGCCAAAAACATTTCCTGGAAAAACTTTTTGAAGAGGTTAGTTTTCTGGGATCCATCAGGCTGCATGAATGATGTCGTGAAAGACTTTGCGCCTTGGGCATAGCAGGAGCAGAAAGGACGTGGGAGCAAAGACCTCACTGACAGCACTTTTAGTTTTGGGGTTTTTTTAGAGCCACCTTACATTTTCACAGTGGGTAAAAATAAGGAACTGTGTTTCACTGTAAAGTGGATATTTTATTCTTGTCCTACTAAATCCAAATAAATATGTTCTATTTTGAGTTTCCATTGATTTGAGCTTAGGCTGTTTGAAGTTGGGCAGATGTTGGCATAGCTTGTTTCTGCCATTTTATAGAAGTTGTGTCTATGAGACAGATACATTATTTATATTGCTAACTAGACATCAAAATATTTTTAACAACATTTTCTTATATACTTTACATAATTTAATGAGTAGAGCTCAGATAGTTCTCAGGTGCTGCATTCAAACTGTGTTTGAGCTTTGGTGTTTTATTTTTGTGCCCTGTACTAATGGCTTAGTAACTAGGAGATTTAGACTTTTCATTTCTGAATGGTATTGCATGAATTTTTAAACTACTAATTATTTTAATTTTCTTGCAGTCTTAATGCAGACACATGAAGCCTTCTCCTGTGCCATGTGTGCATTTTGGTAATGTAACAACCTCAAGACATTTTGGTTGGTTTTAACTAAATGAAAATAAACAGGCAGCTGGCTGTGTAATGACATCAGAACGCCTATATAAGCCAGGAAAATGTTACAATCATAACTAAGTTGAAAAGATGCTCTCAGAAATTCTGTTCTTTTTCCTAGTGAAGGAAACTGCAACATTATTGTTTCTTGTTTTTAAAATCTCAAGTCCTAGTAGGCTTTCCACAATAGTGGAAGGCGTTTTCAATATTGCGTAGTTTAAATAGAACTGGTTCTCTTTCTCAGGTTTGTGAACACTTACTTTGACACAAACATACAATTGGTTTAATACTACAGGGCAAATTCAGATGAAGTTGAGTGGATAGAACATTTGTAAGATGAAATACCATTAAATATGTTATTTATCTGACTTTCAGTAAGTCGTGATAACAGCTGTTGCAAAATCCTTCCTGTTTTTGCATGAAAGGATACTTTTTCTTTATATTTGGTAGCCTTTCATCTTGTTTTGATGTCTTCATACCATATTCTCTGTGAGTTTTATGACCACACATTTGTAACTATTTATTAAGAATATTTGTGCTTGTAAATGGATCTGGAAAGTTTCAAAAACTGTTTGCTAATACTGCATGCTAGAGGTGGTTGTGTGAGATACGGGATGAAGGACAGTCACTGGACAGAAGCAAGCCCACGTCTTTCTGTCCCTCCTTGTGAAGGGATGCTACTGAGGAAAAATGTATGAGGGGTGTTGCATATTCTTGAACAGAATTGTGTCCTCATGATTATAGATGGATCTTCATAAATGTACAGAGCTTTATCTCTTATCATCTATGACTTTAATGGCCAAATGTGTGCAGTATAGGAGGGGAAAGGGGAAGAATAAATTGCAAACTTACTCTGTCCTTAAGGAAAGTGTTATTTGTTTCACAGAGTGAAGACCAAGGGCATGTGGAACTATTATCACATGCTGGGGGCCAGGTAAGGTGTCTGTATGAAAAATATTGCCGGCTCTGCTCACTAATTATGGTGGCGCAGAGCTCTGCTACAACCTAGCTGAATTATTGGGCATTATCATTAAGCTTTCCCATCCTTCCTTCTGTTCATTCAGTTTTTTCCTTCTTATACTTCTTTTCCTGAGCTGCACCCAAACTGTAGTGATTCCATGGGCCCGATACAGCTCTTAACAATGCTGTAGTATGCATTGTGAGGACAGAACACAGGGACAGCCCTGTTATTTCCACAGCAATTTTGCAAGTGCATGTCAGATGACTGAAGTTCCTTATTTATTTATTTTTAAGCCTCTTTGGCAAGGATTTCTAGGTCTTAGCATTAGCAACTATTTTGCCAGGTATCAGTAAAGATTATGCATTCTTGAAATTCTCAGTAATTGTCACTGATATCTGTGCAGTCTGCTTTGAACTTCCAACTTGGACCTTAAGTGTGGAGTGACTTTTAGCAGCAGGAAGGTAGCTTTGGAAATACTAAAGAGTATTTCTGTGCATAGCTGTTCAAGAAGTCCTCTTGGAGATTTGCATGTCTCTGTTGGGGCTACTTCTTCAAACTGGATGATTCAGTGTTTTCATATGATGTTTCATACTGAGTATGGTGTGAAGTTTCATTTCTCACCTTAGACTCTCATACAACTCTCTTGCTTTGGAAAGTAAGCTCAAAGTATGGTTAGGGCTGCCAGCATTTAGTTGGGAAAGGTATTGACTGAAAAATAATACTGGCAAACTTCTCTCTTCAGCTGAATGGTCTGTACTGTAGACTATCAAAAGAGCAGACATGAAGCCACTTTGGAAAAGGGGTGTGCATGTCTTCTGACATTCTGCTCCTAGCTAATGATAAGACAGCTTTGAAGGGAGTAGAAGCCCTAAGAAGCTGAAACGTGTTGTCCACAAAGGCCAAAACCAGCTAACTGTGTAAAATGCTGCAGCCTTCTGTAGGATCTTTAAACATGATCCTGTGACCCATGGCAGCATGAGTGTCTGTCCAAGCAGAGAAGGCGGCCTACTAAGTGATTTCAGAACTCTGCCACTTGAAAAGCTTGAGGAAAGGATTCCTGATGAAGATCTTCTTATGGAAGACGACCTCCATATTTTATCCTTCCTTGATCTACACTTGACCTTAAAAAAAAAAGTACTTGAACATTAGTCTAGACAAAGTGTAGTTTTTAGCGGTCTCCAGTTTTTCAGAGTCCTTCTTTCTGTTGTCAAAATCCAGACATTCATTGAGCTTTCTCATTAGACAATCATATTTTAATGCTCAAACAGAACATAAATATACCAGACTTCTTTCATTCTGTCTCCCCAACAACTCTACACTGGCTCTGTTATTTGAGTAGTGGACATCTGGACCCTGTTTTCCTTTGTGAGAGTCAAATCCTTCTGGAAATTCTGTGTGTGCCAGAGACTGAGTTCTTCAAAAACATGAACAAAGACGGTGTTGTCAAATTGCATGATTGCCTCTTTCATTTCTTCTCTTTCCATTTTCTTAAGAATACTGAAAAGCTAGACTGACATAAGTGTGTGTTCCTGGTGCACTTAAATTAAGGTCTTCAGCCTCCAAAGAATTCAGATGGTTGCTAAAGGTATATTGAACCCTTATGGAAGTCATGCCTGAAGTTGTGTCCGGGAAATATTCTGTGTTGGATCCTCTGTATTCCACATAACTGGTTTCTCTGTGCATCAAGAGAGAAGAGTAAAGCCAGAGCGCTGTGCTTTCTGACTGTCAGCTCACCAGATCTTACACAAAGCAAATGTAATCCTATGGTTTTCCATATGATGAAACTGTTGGCTGGAAGTTGCAGCCCATGCCCCTGGTGATTGTCCCTGAGTCTTTTGACACTGGTGCTGAACAAGCTGACTAGCAGAGCTGTTTCATCAGACCCACTACTCCTGAATAATTAAGAATGGATTTTGGGTTGATGACAGATTTGGCAGCTGCAGCTGTGAAATGATGACATTTAAAATTGTCAAAAGAAAGAAAGATAATAATAGAACCAATTGGATTTCAGGAGAGCAGACTTCAACTTGCTCAGGAAACTGGTAGGACTGATCCTGTAAGAGGCTGATCTGAGGGAGAGTGACACAGGAGGACTGACCTAACCTTTGTCTGCAGGAAGATTATGGCAGAAACAAATTATCTTGGAAGCTGTTTGAGGCTATATGAAGAACAAGGAAGTGATTAGGAATAGTCAGCTTGAATTTTCAAAGGTAAATTTTGGTTGACCAACTTGCTTGCCTTATGTGGTGAGATAACTGGCTCAGTGGCTGAGGGCAGTGCAGTGAATGTTCTTGTCCCTGATTTTTGATGTTGTCTTCCATAGTGTTCTTTATATAAGATAGAAAGCAATGGACTGAAGTCTGCTGGATAGGTGGAAAACAGACTGGACAGAAAAGACCACTACTTAGTAACTGCTAAGTTCAGTTGGTGGCCATTTACTGCTGGTGTTCTTCAGCAGATCCATATTGTGACCAAGTCTAGTCCTTCCATTCTTTGTGTCTTTCTGTAGACATCTGCCTAGATTTATGGCTGTGTAGCTCTCTGTCGGGAAGTTTGTGGACTTCCTGGCTGGTGCATCAGTATCCATCCAGCCTCGTGCAGATATACTCAACACTGGTTCTTCTGAGATCCCATGCTTGCTCCTCTTTCCTTACTACTGTTGGCAATCACCCAGCTTCTACATGAGCCATGCTAGTGCTTCGAATTTTGCTTTGTGCTTCAACTGTACATCTTGCAAGTGTCCATAGCCCTTTGCTTTGCAGTGGCATTTTAGTCCTCATACACAGTGACAGGACCTAGTGTGGTTTTCTGGGCTCAGTTTGGTTGTGTGGTATGATTTAAAATTTTTTTTTTTTGTTTAAATGCAGAGGAAGATGTACATAATGCATCTGATTGATTGTGCCATGCTATGCAGAAAGCCAAAAGGAGTTGCATCCTGACTCACTTTCTTGATTCACTTTATGTAGTTGTCATTAGCTGGGCTTGTAGAGGTTCACAGCTACTTTACACATCTTGGTTCTGTTAGGGACACCTGTTTTGTGAGGCAGAAAGAGATGATAAGAAAGACCAGAAAGACTAGAACATGGTTTCTCTGGCTTCTGTCCACAAGCAGCCTTTAAGGAGGAATTGAGAATGAGGTGGCTGAAGATGCCAAGTGCCCATACCTGTCCATTAGGTATTTAGTAAAACCCCAGGAAAAAGGAAATGGGAAAAGAATGCATTCCTTTTAAGGAGGATTATTGCTTCCTCATTGAAAAACCCAAATCAAACAAATAAACAAAAAAAATTCCCTAACTCTTTGTTAGGGCTAGTATTGTTTTTGGATCTTGTTTTAGTCAGGACTGCAGCACAGGTATGAGAAGTCTTACATGTGCAAAAGTGGGAAGTATTTCTCTGTTGAATATGTGTCTTAAGAGGCATAAATGCCAGAACTCAGGCTGGATTCTGTGCTTAGACTCCTTTGATGCCTGACATTTAAAACTATTATTGGTTCCATATCAGGTGAGCTGTGATGGCCAGTAATGGTTTTCATTGCACATCAAAAGAAATCTTTATGTTCAGTGCAAACCTCTGTTTATCCAGCTGCTGCACACGTTGGATGATGACTAGTGCAAAAGAATGAACTAGTGAAAGACGCAAGATTTCTTTAGCAGTCTTCAAGCAGCAGAGCAGGGCATTCAGTCTGTGAGCTTCAGAATCTGAGAGATGAGACCAAGCATCCTTGTGTGAGCTGGATTGTGGAGTTTTGCAACAAAGACTTTGGACTGTCCAACTACATTGGCCTGCTTGGTCATTTTTACCATTCTTTGGTAATGTAATCATCTTCATGTAAAAATTTTCTAGAGGTTGTGATTCTCCACTCCTCTCTAATGTGAATCAGCACCAAAACATATGAAATCAGAGGGAATGTGGTGCCTACTATAATCTGTTTTGATAAAACATAAAAGTGATTTCACACTTTTGTGTGTAAACTAATCCACAACTGATCATTTATGATTTCATATACAACTGATCCACAGTGATGTCATATACTGATTTTTGTTTGCTACAGAATGGGACATAAAATGCATTGAAGGTATGTACTTTGTCAGCTGTTCTACTGCCTTTTGCCTGAAGGACAGCTTTGTTTTTTGTGACTAGTAAAGCATTTGAAGTTCATTATTTGTGCACACCATTTCTTTTACCTAAAGCCTAAAATCAACTCTTAGAGTTGCCTGTAGCAGAATTTGTCTGAAACGCCTGTTCTAAGAAACATAGATATCTAAGATCTGGCAATCCAGCTTGTGTTTTCACATCATCTTTCAAGTAACACTTTTGTCCTTCAAGGAGCAAAACAGCTGTAGAATTGAGGATTTCTTTGGTAGCTCATACTTACTTTTCTAAATATCTAAACTACCTGTTCTAGACATGGGCTGTCCACTTGGCATTTTGGAGCAAGTCTTGGAAATGTGTGCTTATTTCAGACATTTTTTCTTATAATTACAAGCACTTCATACAGAAGTAATTTGGGAGGCCATGTGTTTGTATGTAGGAGCTGCTCTCAAAGGCCCTACAAAGAATTAATCATTTCCCTAATTTAGCTTGTGGGTTTTAGAGCTTATCAAATTTCTTGCAGTTGTTAGGGCTTATTGAATACTTCAGATTTCTGTGTGCAAATTCTGCCATGGTTCAAACAAGATCTACCAATATTAACTTCTAATGAACATTCTAATATGGGTGTTACATTCATAAGAGGCCTTTAAATTTAAATTTAATATTTCTACATAACTTGCATTGCAGTATTAAAAAAATAGAGTGAATTTGAAGGTGAGCACTCATAAATTGGTGTTAGTATTTAGTCTGCCTCTCTGGACTCACTTCTAAGATGCAGCATAAATTGTGATCTTTACCTATATAATCATAGGCTCTCCTTATCCAGCAGTCTTTTTCAATGTATAAGGTGCATAGAGCTAGGGCAGCTGGTCAGTACTGATCTTTATTTGGTGCGTGTATTCACTTCAGGATTATTGCATAATATCTAAACACGTTGCTGAAAACAGCTTTGTTAATTTATTGTTTTGAGTTTTCATCCTTGTCTTTTTTATTATATTTCAATACCCCTGAGCAGTTATGTGAGTTCAGATAGGAGAAAAATAACTACTTACCTTGTATTGGTCCTATTCTTAGCTCATCTAACCTGTTAAACCTTCCTCTGCAGTGGGGTTGACTGTGCTTCACAACCTAAAGCCCGTGTCTGTCTTCATTCACTTCTGGAGAACCTAATCCCAGCACAAGTGTATTCAGCCTTGAGATACTACCAACAAAAACCAGTGTGTTCCAGTTCAGAGTTTGCATAGGTGTACAGAAAGGCACTGCACAAATTCATGGGTCTACAGTGGTTGTGAGAGGAAACTTGCTATATATGGATGTGGCCAAAATATTGGCTGCTGTCAGCACTAGGATAGTTTTTGTGAAGAGACCTCATTATGCAGGACTAGAGAGGATGAAACACTCAACACATATTTTAAACACATATCAGTCACTGCATCTACAACTGTGCCTGTTCCTGTGTCAGTGTCGTCCTTTGATTTAAAATAACACTCCTGGTTCCAAATGCACCTTGTTGTTTAAAAATCATGTAACTGGACTGTCTCAAGAGCAGGAGGTTGAATGAGTTAAGAGCGGAAACAATTTCTCTGGGTGAGCTGGTAGTTAGTCCTGCCTTGGGAATCTTTTGATAAGGAATGAGGGGAAAAAAAAAAAAAGAGTACAAAACAGAACTCATGAGTGTATGTATAATTATTACAGTATAATGTATTCCATGGAGGAAGAGGTGGTGTCTCGGCCTCAGGCTCACTGGAGCATTATTAACACAGGTTGTAATGGGAAACCAGAAATGGGCCATCTCTGAAATAGAATTGAAAATAGACTGCTATCAAAGACTTCATGTATATGTAAAAAATTGATTACATACCCAATTCCAATTCAGAATATATTTTCATTTCTTCTGAAGTTATCCTTCAAGAGTATTTGCTTTTCAGTTTATCTTGCTCATGGATACCAACCCCTTCATTTCCTGGCTCTTCATACAGCAAGACTTTTCAACAGCTAGTGAACTGGCTTTTGAATTGTTGGGGGGTGAAGTTATCTTTGTCTTTATGTTTACTTGTAATCAGCATGAATTGTAAAGAACAGTATTTATTGCCTTGCAACTGTGCTTTTGTCTATTAATAGGCTGAAGCTCATATGTGTGGTTGGCAACTCGTTTCCCTAGTAGGCAGGCTGCTTCCTGAGGTGATGAGCCAATTTACTGTTAGTGTGGATAAGAAACACCTGTCTGAAGCTCTGTCCAGGGAAGCTGTGTGGAAGACCTGCTTCTTAAGAGGTTAATGATCTGGAATTTCACACATAATGCAAAATTCTTGTTCTGTATGCATTCTCTGTGAATCTTCTCACTGATCACAAAAAATTTTTGTTTGGCGTGCTAGAATGGTCATAAATTAACATACCCCGTTCTTTTAATTGGAGAAAAATGAATGAAGTAGTTGGTGCTACATGCCAAATGACAGAATTTATATAGGAAGTATAATTTGTCCTTTATATGCATCAACAGAGTTGTAGTGTTAACACGTGATACAAAATGAGGCTGATAATACTCAGAATCAATTCCATTATTTTACAGACTACTAGTTTTAGATGACATCCTTACCTGAGATATGTTCAGTGTTTACCTTGCAAGCTAAAGCAGGTGTAGACAATTGACTTTGCCTGACAGAAGGATGGGACTGAGAGCTTGATGAGAATGATGGTGTTTCTTTAGCATTCTTCCAGCAGAACAGCCTGAATGCAGAAGAAAAGAGCAACACATTCCACCCTCCACCTCCAGTCTGTGTGGTGAAGGGAAGAGTTAGTCATTAGTAAAAGGGCATCCTCTTAGTGTGAAGTACCGCAGATTTTTAAGATCAAGACACTAGTCTTTCCCATGTTGACAAGACCAGCTTACATTCACTAGTAAGTTATTATTAGGGGCAATTAATTTCATAAATAAAGGAAGCTCAGAAGGATGAAAACACACACAGACATACAAAGCATAGCTTTAGTCATTTTATACTGCTGCTGCTGATTCCTAGGTAAACATCTCTGCATCCTGGTAAAATCCTCTAATCCTTTTACTGTTGCTCTGTAGTGTGAAAAGTAGGTTGAAGGTTCCAGAGTACATTTTACTACATTGCCTTCTAAATAAAACACTTTGGAGAATCCAGCCTAGGCAGGCTGAGGTACTGCCAGACAATATGAAATTTAGAAATCTTTTGTACTGACCCTCAAGTAACAGAACAAAAGGATGCTGGTGACATACCAGTTACGTAAAATTGTTCACAAAATATACAATCTACTGACCTGATAGTATGACAAGAGGGTGCAAAGATATTTCTTTTTGGCTTGGCATTGGAAATCTCCCTGTGACTTCCATGGTCTGCAGCTGAATACTCGGTGGGCCTTTGTTAAGGATCTCTGTCTGTTTTATCAGACAGCCACCTTCATGAATCTGGGAAAGCTAGCACTAAATGAATGGGAGTGAAGTAAATGCTGGTTTGGCTTCAGGTAATATTTAGGGTATCATAACTAAGTGGAAAATATTGGTGAGAAATAAAATTAAATAAAAACCCTAAAACTCACCATTTAAGATGGAGAGAATAGGACTGAGAACACTTGAATGAATATGAATTATTTTGTCTTTAGGGCGGAGGAATTAGTTGTCTATTTGGGATGAACAAAATAATAAGATTTTCATGAACAAAGGCAATGAAAATGTAGATATTTGTCTTTATGTGCTTGGATTTTGTCTGACATGGAATAAACAGAATGCATTAGTGAACATTTTCTGAAGGATAAGTAAAAGAGGAAAGTGCATAGGTTTGCTTGTTGCATTGTTGGGTTTTTGTTAATAATCTACTTTGGACCAAGATTGTCATGTGAAAAACATGGATATCTGATGTATTTGACAGCTAAACAGATATTCTTCCATTTTCATTTGTACTACATGGAGCAATTCTGCTATCTTACTATTCTTCCACTGGGACAAATAGCGAGTCATTCAGATATACATGGTAAACACTTCATATCTCCCAAAAGTAGTTGTATCTGCTTTAGTAAATTGAAAGTTATGGGCTTGAATAGAGGGGTAAAGTAGCCACCAGAACTTTTTGCAGAGTTCATTGGTCATATAAGACATTGAGGGAGAGATAAGAATTGCATGAGATACAAAAAGAGTAACTTGGCCTTTTTTTCTTTTTTTTTTTTAACCTATTTTTGTATATCTTTTACAAGTAAACTGGCAAGAGTATATACAAGTGTAAGAACTGTTCTCCCTTACCATGGGAGTTTGCAGCACAAGGTTTTTAAGACTCCAGCTGGAAGCACAGACTAGCTAAGTTCAACTTCTAAAGGTGTATAAGGGATAGGTAGGAAGCTACAGCAGTTTGTATGTACCTCGGTTTTTAAAATCTGCTTTCAGAAGGACCATTTTAGATGCTGTTCCTGAACAGGTAGGTCTCAAAGCTAAACTTCAGTTAACTCCAGTCCAGAGTTTTTGAGGAAGACACCCCTCCGTGCTCCTGTGTGTGGTTCTGGATGGCTGGTGAGCTGGTCCTTTGTCCTTGGGGTGGCAGGGCTGGCAGGAGGAGAAGGGGTGGGGGAGTTTCTCTGAGTGCGCAGGTGCGGAGGCAGCTCCTTGGGGCTGGTGGGAAAGCAGGAACTGGTGCTCAGCTCCAGCACTCCCATGACAACTCCTTCATGTCAGTCCCCCGCTTGCTGTGGAGATCCTGTCCTTTCATTAGATGTGGAGCCTGGAGATGGGTTTTGTCCTTTGGCCTGCAGACCCTGGCCTGTGTACTGTGTGATGTGGATGATGTTTCTTTCCTAGGCTGGATCAAGTGCCTTTTACTGTTCCTTGTCTTGCTGTCAGCATAAAGCACTCTCTTCCAGGCTCTCAAGGTTGTTTTTCTTCATTGGCCAACAATTGACCATCAGTAAGTTGTGAACAGTCCTGGGGTGTCTGTGGTCAACCTGTGCCCACATTTCAGGGCTTCTGCTGTTTCCCTGTTGGTAACCAACCCAACAGGCCAGAACCGGGGTGCTGCAAAGGCAGCACAAGGCACAGTTAGCATCAGGCATGTGGCCTCTTATTAGTGATGGCAGCATGATTTTATGGCACCACTAGGAAATTCAAGGGTGTGCTGATCCTCTGGACCTCCTAAATTTTCATAGCATACTGTTTGGGGGTTTTTTGGTTGTTGGTTTGTTGGTGTTTTGTTGGTTTTTTTTTTTTAAACCTGTAAAGTCCTGTGTTATGCAAATGGACTTCCATAGATGATGCATTCTGCTGTATCATCTATTCATTTGTAGTGTTTCAAAGCTCAAGGAGTTTTGGGGGTGTTTTTTCATGCTGTAGTAGAAATGTGTGAGTTTTGATCCCGTGGCTTAGTGGCCTTGGCATTTTGCTGATAGCTGTCTTTGCATGTAACACTTGGTTTAGATGGCTGCTGGTTTTTCATTCACACATATAGCAGACTATATTACTGCATAACAGGAATTTTTTATAAAAAAGGTCATTTCATTCAGGGTGAGATTTTCAAGTATAATAGAAGTCAGTTCTTAACAGAGTCCATAATAAATCCATATCTAATGTTCATACCGAAAGAGGCTGTTTATTGGTTTCCATTTCATTGAACAAGAAAGGAATCATGGTCTTCAGTGGCCTGTGCTTGCAGTGCATCCTTCTGTGGTCTCCTTCAAAGACAGCATAAAGTGATTTCAGGCTATTCTGCATCAGTGTGGGGTTTTTAGGTTGATAAAACAAAGCATCAATATATGTCAGAGCTAGTTCCCTGAGAGTACAGAAGCTTAGAGCAGAATTACAGAAAAAGTTGCTTAACTTATTTCTTTATGTTTATTATTTTTGGAGTGCTTTTCTTTGGATTTACTAAGGGAAGAATGACCACTGCTGTTGAGGGGTGTTCTTGGCAATGGTTAATGTCAAAATATTTGAATATTATGGAATTTTATTTTAAATAAACTTCAAATATTTTGAATTTCAGATGTTTGATTCAACTTTGAGACAGAAATTATTTGGCCTCTAAGGGCCTTTCCAAACATCAGGGATTTTTTTCCCGTGGAGCCTTTAAATGACACAAGTGGCCATCTGGGAATAATGCAAGATAAAGCAATATTGCCATGATAGTGGAGGAGGAAACGCTTATATTAATGTTCTTTTTTACTCCTTGGAATAGAATTTACTTCAAAAGGTAATGTGCAGATTGCCATTATTTCTCTTGGTTCCAGCTTAGTGCATCTTGAGTAACAGTTTAACCAGAATATTCTCTGTTTTCAGACACAGTAGGATAAATAAGATGCTGTAGTCAGCTGTGACTTGGTCTAAGAATCTACTGAATTGAATTCTGTATAGTTTTCTGAAGGAAAAGTAGTAGTGCAGAAGGTGAGATTTGTTCTGGGAGGAGAGAGGAAGAAAAATGTGAGGAAAAAAGCTGGTTAGTGGTATCTCTGGTTTGAGAAGTAGAGAACAGCTCATCTCTAGAGAGAGTAACTGAGGTGGCAAATACAAATTGGTACATGACATGTTTTTCATGCTGTTTTTATGCCTGATTTTTAGCTGCACAACTAGTGGGAGCTCCAGGAACTGAGAGTAGTTTGTTTTAAACCATAGTTTGATTTCTTAAAACAAAATGATCACTGTAGTCTATGTAGGGAAAGAAATTTTAGCTTTTAACTGTAGAGAAAGCTTTCTATTTGTTTCTGTAGTTTTAGGGAACTTCCAAATAAATACTCAATTTTCAGAAGTGACTTTATTTTTAATTAATAACACATTTGAGGAGATTTGGCATTTGTTTTTACAGAACTATTAGTCCAAGGTTCCTACATTCCTTTCTTTGTGTTTTCTGCTTAGTCTGACAGATTTTACAGGTTATTTTGTTGTCAAGAGTGCCTTCATCTCTATAACAAGCGCTTATAACTGCAGATTGGGTGGCCTGATTTGTGTAAAGTAACTGTACTACATGAGAGACTGGTCCAGAAAAAGAATTAGATTTTAAAAGCTGGTGAGAGGTGTGTTGTTTTGTTAAACAATATGCTGATTAAATAGCTAACCTCAAATACAATATTAAAAAAAAAAAAAAAACCAACAAAAAGATGTCCCCATGCAAAGAGATTGAAACTCCTGGCCAAGCTGGGTTTGTGTAATGCAATAGATATAGATATATTGAGATTTTTGTCTAACCAAACCACTTGTGGCTGAGATGCTAACTGGACCTGGATACCCATGTCTTAGGCATCGTAACTCCAGGGGAACTTGCTTGGCTGTAATGTTTGCCCTCCTCCTGCTGAATTCCAGTTGTCTCTAGGATTCCTTGATTACCTCACAGTCAGGCTGGGAGTGGCTGCAAAGTTCCTTTTAGCATTTGGTGGTGGCATTGGGAAGGGGAGCACTGACAGGAGCTGATGGTGTGGGAGGTGGCGTAACAGGGGCTCAGGGAGATGTCCAGCAGAGCTCTGGGTGGTGCTGGGCTGGTCTGGCAGTGGCTGAGGGAGCTGCTGGAATGTGGGTTTGGGCTTAGAGTGTCACAGGGAATTGCATTTCTGGACTTTTGGATCAGATAACTGTTTTTATCTCATGCCTTGGTCCTATGAGTAACAAGGGTATGGGAGGGGGGATGACCTCTCCAGAGCTCACGTATATTTGGTGTGGCTTTGTGTAGTTCAGAAGTTGCACAGCTGGATGTTTCTAAACTTTTAGTTTTAGCAAAGAGTTCATTTTTGCTCTCTGTCCCAATAGCAAAAGGACTGAATTTTGAGCCCAGTAGGAAATGTGGCAAATGTTTTAATTGCTGGAAGCAGTGTTTTGATCTGAATTTCATAGATATATGTGTTCAACAAGCCTGACCTTTGGCTGAGTTTCGTTTTGGGTTTTTTTCTGAAGAAGAGTTAGATATTTAAAACCTATTAGCTCCTTTACAAAAATAAATTAAACTCTTACAGAGAATTTTGAGATGAAACTTTGCCATCTGTTCATTGAATCAAATGAATATTAAAAAATTCCTAGGTAAACCACAAATAGTTATATGTGAAATACTAGAAAGAAAAGCAGCTGAAATGTTTCCAAACACATTTTTAAAATTTAAATTTGTTTTTATTTTGCAGCTTCCTTCAAAAATCTTCAGTACAGGTTATGTTCAATGTTCAAAACCAGTTAAGTTCTTCAGACTTTTAAAATTTGCTACGTGGTTTTTAAAGATTTAGTGAATATAACAGTAGAATTAAACGTTTGTAATTTACTTAGCACAGCTTAGATGTGGCAACCACTGGTAGTGGTGAGACTGAAGTTTCTGATTCAAGTCAGCTGCCCACCGTGGTACATCAGGGCCTGTTTAGTCACACACATGGCACACATGGACACGAGCCGCACACGGTTGGTTTGTTAGCAGCGTAACCTCGGGCTTTGCTAACACGTACAGATACTCTGCAGACAGACATCTTGGAATGGGCTGGGAAACCGTCACCCTTTCGCTTTCCACTTCCTCTCCTTTCTCACACCCTCAGCCTTCATGCTGGGAGGCTCTGCCAATATTTCTCAGCTCTCTCTTAGTCTCTGGGGTTGCAGTCAGCCTAAGATCTGGCAGGTTTATTGCTGATGTTTCTTTTTGCAAGCTAATTGCAAACAGCCTCATTAATATCTTGTTTGGTGAGTATGTCAAATTGCTGTTTTTTTTTTATTCTGAAAGGTACTGGTTCAGAGTCCTTTTTTAGGGGCTGATCTCCCAGCATTAAGGTGACTTTGAGCAGAGATTCAGGTTGTGGGGTGTTCCTGGGAATCTGGAAATAGTTCTGACTTCTAAAGTATGAGAAAAAAATGTTTTAGTGGTATTTGTTTGTGCTAATGCTGCAGTCAGCACACACCTTGTTTTGTTTACTAAGTATCTTCTGATGACTGCAGATGTTGTTTGTTTTGATTGTGAGACATGTAAGTGTTGGTCCCTGGGAGGTTGCTCTGTGAATTTGCAAACTGATAAAACCTGTAAAATGTGGTAGTTGTAGAGATAATCTTGTCTGCTGAATTGTTAGTTGTATTTAGCTGATGAATGAATGCAAATCAGCAATATGAAGACTTAAAAGCCTTTTATATACATAGATATAAAAATGATTGTTGATAGACTTTTGTTCATAAGACCATCGAGAAATTGTGTAAGATCTAACAATACTTGGAGAAAAACAGCTGTTTATAATAAAGTGGATATAATCAGGAAAGCCTTTGTTTGATTTTTCCCATCTGGTCACTTCTTTTACTACAAGGGGAAGGAACAAAGGGGTTTGTTTATTTTAGGGCATTTGAAAGAAGCAGCAAATCTCAACCTTCTTGCCCTGCGTGGGAGTTATTAGCTGCAGAGGTAGCACCTTCTCTAACTCTGGTACAGAAATGGTCTGCAAATAGCTGAACTGGTCAAGGCACAGTTGAGAACAGAATGGCTTAGTTTTCACTAATCTTAATGGAAGTTGGGATAGTTGTTATTACCTTGGGATCAAATACCACATGTCTAACTCAAAATTAATGAGAAACCAAACTGGAAGCTCGAGGGATATTTATCTAGACATTAGTTTTCTCTCCTGAGTGGAAATACTTCTTTTCTATTCTTGGAGTAGAAAACTGGATAAAGTAGAGGAAATGCATTACTATGACTATAATAACAAGTGAAATGATTAAAAATGGTACATGAGTGGCAAAGCAAACTGGAGGGGTTTGAAGAGGGTCACAGCAATGTTGGTAAAGGGATCATGAGTTAGCATTAGGAATAGATTGAAATAAGCTTTGCGTTTTCAGTTTTGGTTTTATCTCCTCCACACAGTGTTGTGACAGCTCATCTAAATGCATCAGTTTGGATTTCTGGTCTTTCTGTTTTCTGGGTCTTTCCTCATTATCCACATGGGTTTATTTCATAAGAATAAATCACAAGAGTAATGGGTGCTACACAGCACCCATGATCATGTGGCTCACTGACTTTCCCTGGACAAGTCTGGAAAAAGACCTTGCCTTTCACCTTAGTAAGCACCTCTGCTCAGCTTTGCAAAGGTTATCTTGTGAAATGTTATAGAAGACACAAATGGCAGGTCTGTGCATCTAGACACAGTGGCCTGCTTCTACATACAAGGTCTGCAAAAGACATCACTGTCTGTTGATGATGTAGCAAGGGATAGTATATTTGTTATTTAATTTGCCTGTTTAATTTTACAGTGGCATTCCATCTTCCCCTGCTATCTGAAGCAGAAAAGCCACTAAACTGTGAAAATACAATATCATTTAATCTGAAGTTTGTGTCTAGAGAATCCTGCTTCAGTTGCTGTAACAAGTGGGCAAAATGGGTCTTGTTGGACGGAGTTAAACTGGAGAGGAAGTGGGACAAAATGGCATAACTGAATCATGGAGAGACTGTGCTTCTGTGAAATGGCTCAAGAGACAGCTCAGACCTAGGTAGAGGGGTGCTGAACAGTGTTCAAAACCCGCTTCAGATGTCTAAATGTGCATTTACATTTGCTGTCTGGTTTAAATTGTAAACCCAGCTACGTAAATACAGAGTTTTAAAGCAGCATATCTGGTTTTAACCCAGTAACCAAAGACCACAAAGTAATTTAACTTTTATTAGTCTTGGAAAAAATTCGAATACTTGCTGGCTTGTGGTTTGGATGTGAAACATACAAAAATAGTGTTATTTTTTCTGATGTCAAATCTGTTTTTTTCATATTAGTAGACATCCAATTTTGTTCCATTATATAATGATTCTTCAGACAGACAGTAAGAGACAATTAGCTCTCGAGACATAAGTTTATTTAACTTGAAAATTTTGTACCAACGCAAATGCCTTTGCATTATATGGTGTCAGCTCATCAAGATAAAAATGAAATCACT
Organism: Coloeus monedula; assembly: GCF_965178545.1. Classification (NCBI taxonomy): domain Eukaryota; kingdom Metazoa; phylum Chordata; class Aves; order Passeriformes; family Corvidae; genus Coloeus; species Coloeus monedula. Next base: position 51,296,354 of record NC_138785.1, on the reverse strand, counting down.
TGAATTGAGGCCTCTTCTTATGTTGCTAGAGTTTGTATGAACATGGGATTTCTAACTTTTGGAGACAGCAGCTGTGCTTTTCTGCAGGAGTTAGCCCGCATCAAGTGGACTTATGTGTAGCTCCTAATGCATAAAGTACTTTCTGTCTGCAGCTTTATTTTTATCCTCATGTGTCTTTTATTTTTGCCCAAGTTAAAGCTTTGAGAAACCAGAGAAATTCATCAGACTTAATCTGAAAGTGATATGTGCAAAATGTATGGGATGCAAAGCTATGCAATTAAGGCATCTAGCACTGGTTGCCCTTCTCTTCCTTCTGCTCCCTTGCCTCTGTCTTCCACCAAGTTTTGAGGCAGCAGGAAAATTAACTTTCTCTCTTTTAACATAAAAATATCTTGTTTTCTTGCAGAGCAGTAAAAATCAGTGGTGTTCTGGAAGGTATAGAATGACCAGTATAAACAAGTATCACTTCAAGGTAGTTGGGAGAAATTTTCTATCAGTTTTTTAAAATGTGGAGTCAGAGTGCAGAGTATGCAAAACACTACAAAAGCACTGGACTTAAAATTATTTGGCCAGCTTTGCAGGGTATGGTAAAAACAGATGGTTGGAGAATGTGCTGATATTCCTGTGTTGGCTAAAATGAGCCAGCTCATACTCAGATACCTGGTACCTATCATCATGTACAAAACCAGCAATGGTAGGCTTGATACCAGAATACAAATTAGCTTTAAGACAGACTAACTGGCATAGTTAAATCATGTGGTGGTCGCAAATGTCTCAGCAGATCAGTCTTGGCAAAATAACACTGAGTTTCCAGCAGCGTCTCCAACTCCATATAAACCTTTTTATATTCTGCTGAGCCCCTAGTCATGGAGTGAAAAATGAGTAAACATTCAGGAATTGGATTGACTATTAAGGTGAAACTGTCCACATTTCAGGGAGGTGTCAATGATGCTTTCATAGCAAATAAACCTGTGTCAGTTTCTTTTTTGTGTTTTTCCTTTCCTTTTTCCCCCCTCTCATGGGAAGTCTTAAACGCTTGCCCTTAATTCCAGATGACAGGTTGTTATCAAACAGCTGTTCCTGGTAGCTTGCTGTAGGTGACTGCTTCTTCCAGCCTAAGCTGGGCAATATTTAGCACAAGAGGTTTAGAATTTGGACCTAATAAAGTCAGCTGATTGCAAGAGACACTTTTAATTTTAGCCAGAGAAAGAAGCTTTGGGTTCTTCCTGAGCTTTCCCTTTTAAAACATCACAGGGGTTATCTTAGGTTTTAATATGGCCTTGGTGCACTTGCAGACAGACAGTATGAGCATGTGAACTCAACAACAGAGCTCATGCTGTCATGCAGGTATGTCATCACATTAAAAAACAACAGGAGAGAAATACAGTTCCTGTAAGTGAATGCCCTCTCAAAAGAGTGTTGTGGTTGATACACAGAATATCTGGATTATTTAAGTAAATTGTAGGGTTTGTTTGATTTTTCTGTTTCCCTTTGTGTGTAATTTTGTGTATAATTTTGCTTGTAGATTAGGCAGGTATTCTTGTTCTGACAGTTCTGGTTCATTTTCCAGTCTGTATGACAGCAGTGTTCTTCCGTGGTTGCATGTACAACATTCGTGATGAGTGCTACATAACATTGTCAGTACTATATGCTTTTACAAAGGAACAGAGAAAGTTGATCATACATATTTGCCTTTAATTTAATCTATTTGCATAATGTGGGAAATTTGAAAACAACCTATTTAGGAAAGTAACTTAAAGAAAATATTTCCCTTTCTTATATAGTTGTATCATTAATTAATGATGAGTTTCAAGATCTGTGGATTTTTTTTATTTATTTCAAATCAGAAGGGGGTTTCTGAGTGTACACGAGTGTCAGCAGGTACATGGAAAACCGATGTGCTGATAAAGGACTTCGCTCAATCATACTTTTTCCTCTCATTTTGACATCTGAAAATTGTAAATTAACTAATTCTTAAAAGTGTTTTACAATCCAACACTGATGATATTTAAATATGCTTTTCAATGTTGATTCCTGCCAGTGCTCCATGTTTAATGTGGCATTTGAGTTGTACTCTTGACATTAGTAGGGTAGTCTGGATTTGGTAAGGAAGAGGGAATATGTCCTTGGGACAGGTCTGATTCTGTCAGGGAAGTGGCTGACTGAAAAGATTTCTTGGAATTGTAGAAATGTAGCAAATGTTTTGAAACTTGAAGTTCATATTGTTTAGATTGGAAATGTTAAGCATATTTTTAATAGTCTCCTTTTCTACTATTAAAGCATTATGGTGAAATAATTACTTTCCATCCATTTTAGATCTTATGTGATTTCCACTATGAGTAAAAATAAAAGTAACAAAAGTAGTTAAAATAATTGTCAGGGGATTTTTCTTTTCAGGAATTTATTTTCTACAAGGCTAAATTGCTAAATTTTGTAGAAGGCAAATTTCTTTTATTGCTCTGACTATATTTGAACAAGATACTTAATCTAATTGTTCCTAGTATTTGTTTCACCCAGCAATAAACAGGGCAGAGAATGAGTGCCAGTGCAGCTCATTGATGTGATAATGAGAGGTGTTCATTCTGTGTCTTGCGTCCTGGTCAGGTCTGTCATGTCTTCAGAGCTGCTGCTTCTGGAACTGTCGGGGCTGGTGTGCTGCATAATGGATGAGCCTGAACTGATGGAGGCAGCAGGTGCTCTAGTAATAGAAAAGAGCAGTGTTTATTATTGTTGTATGCATCATCAATCCTCCTTCCTTTCTCCCTCTGCTTTCTGTGTCCTCTAAACAAAGGCTCCCTATATCTGCAGCAGCAGGGGAGAAAAGAGCAACAACTTACCCTGAGTAACATTACTGGTTTTTGACTCAGGGACAGCCTTGTAAATAGGTCTTGATTTGATGCTCTGGATCTGTGAGTGGCATGTTTATCATTGCAGGGAACAACAGTATTGATTTATGGATTCTGTTTAGCAGAAAACTCTTACTGGTTACTATGAGTAACTGCCCTATTCCAGCTAAATCAGATGAATGAAAAATGGCTTTCAATCTAGAGCTCACAATGCATTGCAAGATCCCTAGCTCCTATGGGAGCAATCTGTTGAAAGATATGTCTAAACATTCTTTAATTGGGGAAAATTGTGATTTTTGGGAGAAGGAGAGAGAAGTAAACAGAGGTTCTTATTTCTGTTTAAGATGCTGACTGCTCTTGAAAGTGTCTTTTCAAGAGTAAGCTGTGGTTTGAAATCTTACAGAAGTACTTCCTTTTCTATTTATAGGCAGTCAAATCTATGATCATCTCATGTCCACTTGCTCTAAGACATCAGTCGATTCTTGATATTCTGCAGTGTTCCCTGTGTCTGCAGTATTAATGGCAGTCAGTATTCCCTTTTGCAGGGCTGTTGCTCATCCTTCAGGATCTGGGTCGAAGGAGTCATGGAGAAGAGTTGGGGAGAACAGAAAACCAGTTTAATCCAGTAGAGGCTGCAGTGGGCTTTCTATCTGCTTGTAATGTCATCATAATTTAGAGAGAAATAGTTGTTCTCTTTCACCATACCTTCTTATTTAGTTTCTGGTGGTTTTATTGCTTATGGCAGCGTTCTTTTTGTGGCTGTGTTGTGTTTTAATACCAGCTGGCAGCTAAGCACCGCACAGCTGCTCACTCACTCCTCCTCTCCAGGAGGATGAGGGGAAGAGAATTGGAAAGGTAAAAGTGAGAAAACTCATGGGCTGAGAAAAGAATACTTTAATAATGGAAATAAAATAATCCTGCATTGTAATGAATAGGAAAATAACAAAGAGTGATAAATAAAATCCAAGAAAGGCAAGTGTTGCAATAGAAAACAATTTCTCACCAATGACTGACCAATGCCCAGCCAGTCCCCCAGAAGCAGCTCCCCCACCAATTTTCCCTCTGGTTCTGTTGCTGAGCATGATCCAGATGGTATGGGATATCCCTTGGGTCTGTTCGGATCAGCTGTCCTGACTGTGTGCCCTCCTAAATTCCCGTGAGTCTGGTTTTATCCATGCTTGGTAGCCAAATGTTGTTTAAAAACTGGCTTAGCTGGAAAAGCACTCAGAGTGTGAATGCTTTTCCTTAACTCTGTCTCTATGGAGGCAGGGACAAAGTAGATCTACTTCCAAAGAGTTATTAATAAAGGTCTCAAAAGCATATGACTGAATTAAGGTTAGCCTCCTTTCTGCAGGAAAGTGGATAATTTTTCTTCAATCTGTGACTTTTGAAATGCACATTTTTTCCTGTTTAGAGCTACCTGCTGGTAGTTCTGTGGCGTGTTTGCAAGTGACTGCAAAACCATGGCATGCAGCCCTGTTCCTGCTGGAGAATGTGCCAGGGGAGCACCCAGAGTACAGAAGGAACATCCAAGAAGCTCACATATTACTCTCAAAAGTGTTGTGGTTTACCTCTTTCCCTTTTATTTGAAAGGAGCAAAGTTTTGCCGAGTTGTATTGATAGCAGATAGAATTATACTTTTCAGCAGTGTTTGTATGATGTGTCTTTATTCCCCATGGACAGTTTCCTGCTTTGCTTGCTCTGGGCTTCCAGGCCTTATTGTCTGGAAAATCAAGTCTTAAATGCCTTGCTGAGCTATACTTTTTTATACATATATATATATATATAATATATATATATATATATATATTTAAATTGCACAGACTGTAAATGGGACACTTTACATGTGGACTTGCCTCGAAATGACTTGATGATATTAAATTTAAAAGCTTCAAGGTAGACTGGTGCCTACTGATGCTCATCATTGGCATTTCAGAGGCTTCACAGAGACCTAAGACACTGAGTGTCATCTTTAAATGGCTGGTTAAATGTATCAATGTTTTGCTCAAGTGAACACTTAATTTCTTCAAAAAGGGAAGTTGCTGTCTCCTACCAGACGTTTTTCATTGCAAAATCTCAGTAATAGTACTGAGCTTTGGTAGTCTCTCTGACAGTGGTTAATGACAGGCTGAAGTGCTTCTAGTGCTGGGCCTCTCTAACTCGGAGCATCTCGTATTTTTGTATTCCTGTCTCTGTGCAGCTTTAAATGTGTGGAGTTTTAAAGTTGTCTGCCAAGATGCACATTTCTGGCAGAAAGCAACACACTGGTGTCAAAAACTGCTTGTCCAAGAAGTAGTGCAGTGGTCTTGTAAAATATAAATGCAGTGATTAACGTAAAGTAGGTTAAAGCAGTGTAAAGTGGGGATTAGCAAATCTAGATACTGCAGCGATCCTATCATCTCCTACAGAGCTGTTGATCTCTTCATTGCTTTGAGGGTGAGACAAGATGTTGAGCTCAACGAGGAGTCTGCTGCCTGTGTTGTGTTTTGCTCTGCCTCTGCAGCTGTAATTGACAGAGCTTTAAACACTTCTGGTTCAGGACTGTCTAAACTTTCTAAAGCTGGAGGAGAGAAAATAGAGGGTTTTATTAGCAGATGCTTCAGTTTTAACATGTAGATGATACCACATAGCATAAATTTTGGAGGAGCAGATTTTCAAGAGTATGGGATACTAAAGCTAGAAAAGGAGTCAAAGGATAAAAAATAGTCTGTTTTAATTCTCTGTTCTTTTAGAGATGGCCAGAAACCCAATTTCCTGTTCTGCTGGACAGTTGCTAATGTAATCAACCTGAGACAAAGGAAAAAATTTCTCCCGGCCTTTGCTAAAAAACATCTTTGACTTGGTGATAAAATGTGAGGCAAATAGGTATTGGTGGGACAGCTACTCTGTGTTCAGTAGCCAGAGCTTGAGTAATCTCCCTCCATCAGTACTGATTCCAGCTTCAAGAAGGATTAGTTAGGGAAAAAATAAGGGCTGAATCAACAGCTTCTGCTTTTGAGACTAGTTTCCTGTATACACTTTTCTTTCTGTATGTAACTGAAGAGGCACAGTAAAAGGCAGTGTGAATGCTTGTCTGTCCATGGAAAGCCCCAGGGAATCACACAAAAAGAGGATGAAAAATTCATAATAACTTTAATCAGCCTTTCATTTTTCAGTGAGCAGGCTGCTTGTTTAGCCTGGTTGGGTAGGAAAGTAAGACCCTGGTGTTTATGATAGTTAGTAATTGCTAGTCCTCTGGTCCTCTTCCCTTCAAAGGTGCAGGAACTGCCACTGTGCAGTGGTTCACCCTGAAGTGGGATAGGTTATGCAGTAGTAAAAGGGACAACTGAACAGGGAATGTTCTCCAGGCAGTGTAGGGAGTAAGGCCAGACTCTCCACACAGACAGGACTAGATTAAATGAGGGCCTTGGACTGAGGAGGTGTCTTCTGCTCTGTTGTACCTGTTGACTTCACATCACCTGTACTGATCCTGATCTCTGCTCCTCTGACCATCTGCATGGAGCCTTGTTTTTACAGAAAAGAGTACACAGCTAAAGAATGTGTCGTTATGGTAAGACATACCTTCCACCAAACACAACTTATTTTCCTGAAACAGTGCTTCATCCTCCTTATCCCCACTCAAGAAGAGGGATGGACACTTTACTGATAAGTCTGTGGCTAAATCCCACAATTCCCCCCTTCTTTAATTCCCATTAAAACTAAGAAAGGGATGATGTATCCCACAGTATAGGAAATACGGGATTTAAAATTTTTTTGCATTATTTTAGGGTTTTTTTAGCAATAAAAAGAACCCTAAATTGAACATGTGATTAAAAACACCCTAGGGTGGTCTGTCATGTCTGTTATCTGGTACCTCATTTCAATAACACCAGAGATAAGAATCTGGTTGTCCATAAAACAACAGTGCAATGCCAATCTACTGACTGTCAAATACAAATTGGATGTAACAGATGACCTGATGATAGGTGAGGCTTTCAGGGCATGTGCTATAGCCAAGAGAAATCTGACAGAAGTCACTTTGAAGTTCCCTTCCTGCTCTTTGCTCTCTTTCTTCACAAAATGTTCAGCCTTGAATAAAATGTTTTCTGCCCCACCCCACCCCACCCCAGAGAAAAGGCTGCAATGTCTGGCATTGCACCTGGAAATGTATACAAACAGCATTAGGGAGGGGAGATGGAAAGGAAGCTGATTTTACTCTATCGTGAAATTTTAACACTCTTTAGCAGCTTGCCAGCCAAACGGGATTATACTACCAGATGTCCTGGCAGAAATGTGCATGGCTCTGCAAGATCACAAATCCAAGCAACGTATGGCAACCCTGCATATTCAATACTACTGTTAGCAATGCAGAATTTCAGTGTGGAAAGCTCTGGTGGTGGGCAGGATTTAGCAAGGACAGAATCTTCCCAGACTTAGCTTTAAAGCCTTAGGTAGGGTAATAGCTGCTGCTGCTGCTGGTGTGTACTACTCTTTCAATATTTCTTGTGCCGTGTTTCCTAAACAGAGTACTAACCGAGGCAGTTTAACCATATAGGTGTCCATTCATAGGATCATGTCCTCATTAATCTGTGCAAAGGATCAGGAAAAAACCCCAGCTGTTGCGGTTTTTTTTAGTTGTTGCTTCCTTCATGGAAAACAAAAGGCAGTGACTAGCATCCCTTAGCAAATAAATTATTTCTTTAGTGAGGACTTAGAACTGGGCCCACCAAAGGGGTTGGGAGTGTGTTTGTATCAGTGGGTATGGTTTTCCCGTGCTGTATGTTGACACCAAACAGTCAGCTGACCCAATCAGCAGTGTGGCAGAAGGGAATTTAAAGTAAATAGGGGAGAATATATTGTTTTATTCTATTGCTGCTAGGAAAAGTGAAGATTCTATGAAGTATAAAAAGAGTGAGTCAGCTTTCTGTCTCATTAAAGAATAATATGAGGGTGAATAGTCAGAGGAAAAGAACGAAGGGGACATCAGCACATGTAGTTAACTTTGCAAATTACAGTTAAATTTAAGTGACCAGCAAGTGGAAGATCTAAAAATAATGTTAAGTGCTTTCTTTGCAGATTAATCTTGGTATCCAAGCGTGAAATCTCCCCTCATCCTCCCATATATTCTTTAATTTTTCAAGTTCTGTACCACAGAATTTCAGGTGATTATTGCTGGCCACATTAGGCATTCTGAGCTCATGCTGGTTTTGTCCTTGAGAGTAGAATTACACACTACAGATATTTAAGTTGTTTGCTCTTTTATTGATTTCAGTAGTAAATTACCTCAGTACTGTAAAGCCTTGGAAGGCTTTGAGCAGAGTGCTTGTCACCATTCAGCTTTTCTGGAAGACAGGTGTGTTAGACCAGTGGTTGTTGCCCCTGGAAAAATCCATTCATGCAGTCTTCAAGTTTCTCTGTACTAAATGAGCTAGCTTCCTAATATTTGTAATAAAACTGTTAAAGGAGTGGTTTACATTGCTATGATTTTAGCAATTTAAATCCCTCTGTGACATAAGAGAGAGGGAACTCATACGTAAATGGTGTGTTGTGTCCACTTTTGCAGACAGAGACATCTCATGATCCACACGTGGCTGAACCAGGAGCCAGTGAAGGGTGGCCAGGTTCCATTGCACTGTCATAGCAATGTGGTGCAATTCTGGGCTGCAAAGGTGAAGCTGGCTTTAACTGGTTAGGGTTGTTTAGTTCAGAAATCTCTTGCCTATGCTATAGGAAAATGGAATTTAACTTGCATATTCATCTTATTAGCTCAGATTACAACTCAGAAACAGGGAAGTAGGAATTCATTACTTTAGAGGAGCCAAATCCTGATGCCCTAAAACCTGTCATGCTTCTTTTGGTGGTTTGTGTTCCCTGTACAACCCTGTTTGTGTTGCTTGTACAATCCAATGCTTTCTATACACATACCTGATTATTGCAGTTTAAGCTGTACTTTTATAACTCCCTAGTTAAGTAGCAGGGCATGATTTTTTCATTTAAGTAAAAAAATTATTTAGGGAAAAATAATGGCTGCACAAAATGGAGAGGCAGCATACTCACATACAAAGAAATGAACAGTTTATGAAACTCTTTGAAAATCTTTCTCTCTTTATTGTCATGCTTCATAAGCTCTCAAAAATGCGTAATGAGAAACAAAGACCTCTCTTTGCTGTGTCTCTAATTTTTTTCACTGCATAACATGGCATTTTCAGATGTGCACATAGAAAATGAAACTAAGTATTTTCATTGTGTTATCCCTGATGACCAAGTGTTTATTCAACTACTTATATCTTGTTGGCCTAGATAAATTTCACCTGAGGCCAGCATCTGTTCACTAATTTGTCACCTTTTCCTTTTCATGCCCTAAGCTGTTTTGACATGAGAGGCTTTGCAAGCTCCATCTCAGGAAGCACCAGCAGCAATATAAAATGCAAGGAAAACAATGTAAACTGAAGCTTTGTGAAAATAAAGTTGTATAATATGGCACTGGTTAGTGGCTGGATGGCAGCCATCCTTGATGACATAAATTTAGTAGCATGTGTAACTGCAAAGAAAAGAAGAGTTAATCAGCAACAATACCATATATACTACGTGTTACTGTATGCAAATATGTATTAAAGTTGTTGCCATGAAGAAGTTTTATAACTCATTTTAGATTCATTTTCTGTTGTTAAGTGACAGGGAAACTGAGAAATGCACCCGGCTCTCAAATAATTGCCCTGGTTGCGACGCTTGTAGCTTTTTACAGAGAAGAAAATATCATCCAGATGATGAATAAAAACAATGCCTTCTCACATAAATGAAGCACACAATAATAAATGATACTGTTTTGCTTCTGTTCTCTATTTTTAATTTAAAGTATGACAGGGAAATACAGCTTTTTTCCACTCAGCTTTATAGAACTTAAGAAAGACGTGGGAGGCTTTTCTACTAATCGTTAACAGGATACAGCTTGTGTTTTGTCTTTAAGGTACTTTGTTCTAACTTTGGCACTCTAGCACTGCAAGAATTACAGTGAATAGGGAGCTCTTCCATCTATCCTGCTTCCTCTTGCACTAGGTGTGCTGGTCTGTACCAGTGAGGCAGGGAGAGTGCAAGGCAGAAGATGGAGTTGTGTCTCCAAAGCATGTAAGATGTGGCACGTCTGGAAACCTGGCCTTGCAAAGAAAAGCTCTCTCAGTTAACATCTTGGGGTTTGGTATTCTCTTTTCTCCTTTCCTGAAGACAGCAGTCCAGGCTGCAGACTGCCTTGCATCTGTTCATGACTGGTTTTGTGCAGATTCAGTTCTGAACACCATTTTTCTGTAATATGAAAACTGATGGGCTAAAGATTTGTTCTTCCATTTTTCAGTTTTCTTTACCTGGTTGCAGATGAACAATTTTCCTTTTTTCCAATAAAGCCCAGCAGAAGCACTGCAAACAGTACCCTTTAGTCCTTGTGTGTCAATGTTTTCAGAGATTCATCCAGCAAACTGGAGGCTTTTGTTTCCAGAGATGGAAGATAAGCTAGAAAGAACAGACCACTGCTTATATCAATAACATGAACACAGTCCTGTGATGCGTGCAGCATTTTTGTGATACCATGGCAAATGCACCTGCTTTCATTTTTACTGGGGTTTGGGTAAAGTATGCACTTTGCTGTGTGGGGTTCTGTGTTTGCAAATATGAGAGCTCCAATCCTTTTGCTTGAAGTCCCTTTGTCTCCTCCCACTGTAGGTGTGCTGAGCAGAGGTTATCTCAGCAATGTGCACCGGGTTGGCCTGTGGGCCTGCAGTATTTGTTCATGAGGGTATGGCCCAAAGTGGCCCCTGCAGAGAGGGAGATGTAGGTGTGTGCGTACGCCAAGCAACTGAGCTCTTGTTTCCTCTGGAAAAGGTGGATCCAGCTTCTTGCTTGTCTCAATCCCTTTTTGGGTTTATCTTTGTCATTTATAATGTCATCTTCATGCTTATTTTTAGTTTCTAGCCTTTCTCTGTTGAACTGTTTTTACATTTTAATGGACTAAATCAGGAGACTTGTAGGTGATTAATGTTTTCCCTCTGCAGCTGCATCATCTAGAGTAGGCATAAACCTTGCCATGCCTCATTTACTTCCAGTTCCTTTTTAAACAGACATGCACTGTTCCTGGACCATCCTGTCTTTCCTCACCTCCTGTCAGTGTGCTGTACCTCTCACTGGACGAATTCATGTGCCAGCTGTGCATCTGTATTTCATGATTTTATTTGTGCAGTCAGAAGTTATGTATGAAACCTTCCTACATCATCAGTAATGACAGCAATACTCATGTGACAGCTTTTGGCAGGTAGATTCCTACCTGAATTGTGGTAGCAGTTTCAGTACTGCTCCCTGCTAAATAAGGGTCTTCAACAAATGCATAAGAAGTCTGATTTCCGTATCTGAGACATTTGGTGTTGAGGGGTGAAATAAGATGATTATAATTTTTCTTTAGTTTTTTCACAGAAAAAAATACTTGGAGTCAGGCTGCTATGAAGTAGCTCTTCCTATTCCTTTCTGTACTGTATTCTGTGGATGAAAAAGTCAGTTTTGATATGCTCTGCCTATAATTCATCCTAAAAGCTAATGGTTTTATTGTCATGGTTTCCCCCTGTCCCAGCAGATCAAGATTAGAGATGATTTACTATGACTAGATATAGTTTAAATAGTTAAAGGTCATTTACTACTGGCAAATTACATGTGGTTTCTTCAGAGATAGGAGTGCAACCCAGTGCCTTGTGCTACTTTATGCATTTACATAAATATGATTGTCCACTGATGCCCTTATGATACATTTTGCAGAGTATGGGACAACTTCCTTCACATTGAACAAAAAAATATGTTCATAATTTAGTGAAGGATTAAATTTTAAGCTTTGCATTTGCATTTCAATTTTTTAAAAAGTGGTTGCTCTCTGTCTAAGATTGCATAGCTACAACTAGCATTTCTGGAACTGATGCATTCACTAATCCTGTGGGAAATTTGTCAGTTTTTATAAATTGTTGTCTTTATGACAGGAAACTAGGAGGGGAAGGGTCTTATATCTGAATATAACAGCAAAGAGAAAGCAGGGACATAATGACAGATGTGTCCCCAAGTCCCTGTTCCCTATGGTTCTCTATGGTGGAAGCAACACCCAGAGCAAGGGTCTTGCTGAAGGTTTGGATGCAAGCCATGAGAGCTCTATAAGCGTCCGGTAAATGTTTTGCCTGGGTAAGGAGAAGACCTCCTGCAGGACAATTAAAACCTTTTTTTGCTTTGTATTGTTTCTGTTCAGCGCTTTCTAAACATAGAAACTATCTCTTTTGTGATGATACTAAAAAGTATTCTTTACTTTTAACTGAACATGTCTTCTGTTGAGAATGATATGAAGATGAATGGCAAGACATTGTCAACACAGTAGTAAGTCATAAACGGGGGTTCAGTCATGCTTGTAGCATCTAGGAATCCCAATCAGGCAAGATTGGGATTCCTAGAAGGTTTCCAGATGGTCCATCCCTAAGCAGCACAGACTGGCTTAAGAGCTTGTGGGACAAAGTGTACCTCCTGGTTCAAGTGTAGTTGGGGGGACTGTGAGAAGGGGCCTAATCCTTAGCTTCCACTGAGTTTGTATTCTCTCAACACTCACGGTTGAACTGCTGATGTGAAGTATCTTTTAATATGACCAGGAGTGTTGAGGCATGTGTCTGAAGGGCTATAACTCATGCCAGTGCTTTCAAATGCCTTTGCTTATTCTGTAAAGACCGTAAGTTAAGCACTAAAGCTCAAGTCCGGTACAAAATTTTTAATGTGGTGCAAAAAAAGCAATAAAAAATCATAGTTTGTCTGAATGCAATAGTTTTAAATTTCAAAGCACTATTAAGAAAACGTTTTAAAATATTCTGAAGATTACATTGTAGGTTTTGTTTTATCATTTTTTGGTTTTACTTTTAGAAAACAGTTCTTTTATAATCTGCAAATGCACTGGCAAGAGCAAATACTTTGTCCTATATGTTAAATAGCTTGATGAAACGGAAAGGAGAAATGGACATGACTTAGTCCTTTGCAAGCCTTTAAAGCTCAAGTGTTCCTTATGCAGCAGATGCTCTAACTGTATAATATTAATTGTTCTTGTAAAGTTCACTTTCTAATAGATGTCACTCTTTTGTTTCCCCCTACTCTTTTGCAGCAAGTGACAGGCAGAAGTTTTGGTGAGAAAGATTTTCGTTCCGGATTAGAAAACGGCATTCTTCTGTGTGAGTAAGTAATGCTTACAGTTTTGAGCCTTGAATACAATCTTGACTAAAGTAGAAAACAACTTTAGTTAGTATGTCAAATTTTTTATTTCCTTTTGAGAGTTTTGACATTGCACAATGGTATTTCACTGCACTATCATTTCAGTGCCAAAACTATTGTTATGGTTAGGGTTGAAATGTGGCTTAAAGAAAACAGGTTTTGTGAAGTGCTTCCCTTACTCCACCCCAGCTCCTTAGCTAAGTTATGTAAAAAAAAAAATAAATTGTGTTTGTTTTTTGGTTTCCTTTTATTTAATGTTGTTAACCACAGATTGGCAAACAGTGTTCCACACCTGCCTGTGGACGTCTCTGCTACAATGAGGCGTTTTGGACCAACTCCAAGTCTGAATGCTGTCAGGAGTTAGCCATCTGAATACCATCAATACACAGCTGCTTTAATAGTTTCTGGAAAGGTTAGACATCCTCTAAATTTGCCCAAAGGTGTGTTTCAATGATGTGTTTTGTAATTTTTGGACGAGAGACACAAGTTAGCTTTTGCGCATTTCTCTCTATGGTTCTAATAGCTAGTTTTTAGGAAGAGCCTTCCAAAACCTTGTTACAGGGTTACATGCCAAAGGTGGTGACTTCTAAGAGCAATATGGAAATGGGTCCTAATGCCCTTAGTCCTTTGAAAAACAGGTTGTCAGGCATTTGGGAGAACCTGCTGATCTGAATTGACTGTATGGACCAGTTTTTTTCCCTGGATGTGCAGGGTTGTCTCTGAAGTTGATAAAATCTGTCTTTGCACACCAGAATGATGAAGCTTGTGCAGAACTGAATCCATTTTTTTAAAGGAGATCTCCTGAATGTGTAGCTGGACAATTGCAGCTATTGGTAAAGTTTTATACTATTCCAGGTACTGGAACTTGGAAGCTGTTTTCAGCAGTAGAGTTGAGCTAATATCCTGTAACTCAGCTCTAGGTAGTTTACCATAGATCCGAAACCTACTTGTCTAAATACTGTTATATATCTCACTGGTGTCATTAATCAGACAGCTTGAACTTTAGCTTTTAAAGGTGAAAAAACACAAAGGAAATGATGTGATCTATTTTGATTGTAGTTGCGTGTCTTTGCTGAGGAGTGGCTTTGGGAGGACGGAAGTAGTTGTTATTGTTGATCAAAAATTGTGTAACTCAGAAGGAGCATACCCTCTTTGTATTTAAGGGTTGCTTCTTGCACAGGATCTCTCTCCTCTGTGTGTTGAAGGGAAGTGCTGTGTGCTGAATCACTTCACAGTGCTCTTTAAATGTTAAGGTTGAATTGTGTTGCATGAAAAGCAAGGGCTGTGTATTTCAAGATTAGATTGTAATCTTATCTGCAAGTAAGCAGAGGTAGTCTGATTTAAATGTTGTAAATCTTTAAGATGGAAGGCTTAACTAACTAATGTTTTGCTACTGAGACTAATAAATATGTATTTCCTAGAAGTTTGCAAGCTCCAGTAATAACCAGGTCAAGGGACAACACTTGGTTATCCTATGAAATTGTTCTGTGATACTGGGCAAATTGTGTGTCCTCATTTACCACCTGTGGAGTAGTGCAAATCAGCCTGAGGGAACCCGTCTCCTCAGTCTGAAATCTTAGAAGCCATGATGTTTCTATTGCGTCCTGCTCTTGGCTGGTGTGTAAAACTCTATTGGGCTACAGAGCACTAATGAGAAAGCCACCGATTTGGCCTTCAAGTTTGATTTCTTGATGATGAACAAACTATAGCACCAGCAGTAGAACTGTACTTCTCACTGGTTCCAAGTCCCCTGTAAAACAGAGAGCTCAAACAAAATTTTTGGGTCTAACACTGAGAACTCTTAGAATATCTTCAAAAAGTACTTTGGGAAGTGAAGCACTGATAGTTAATTTTTTATCTGTTGCTCAGTGAAAAAGCACTGTAAAGCTGCCGCAAGCAATATTGTGTTTCTAGACAGGAGTTTTGTGATTCATCAGAAACCTACCAGAGTACCTAATGAAGAAAATGTAGTGGTATACAAGCTTTCTCTTAACTTCCTTCCTTCAATGTGCTTTCATTGCAGCTGACCTCAACAAGTAGATGAAAACCTGATCTAAGTATCTGACAACTTCAGAAGACAAGAAAGAAGTTATAGCTATCTTCATTTCTGAAGATGGAAGAACTCATTGCTTTTGGTCAGGTTTTATCTGATTTGTTGAAGTTTTAGGGAAAAGGAAACCTCTGTTTATATCCACAGCACAGTACTCACTGCAAGTGGCATTAACTGATAACTCATAGCCAGACACTTGTGTGGGTGATGTCCACGTGAGTGTGGAATGGTTGTGCTTAACTTCCACATGTTTCAGGGGTTTGCTTGCCTGTTGTATTTTGTGAGGAAGACTGAAAGTGAGCTTGGGTTCTGAGGGATCCCAGCAGCTGGAGGACTGGAAAATGCTGTCAGGAGTGTGGACACAATCAGCATGCCTTGAATGTCCCAAACATATCTCAAGCTACCTTCTGACTTTGCAGGTGTTTTGCATAAGGGAACAGGGAAGTTACCATGCCAGAGTCCATTTGCCAAAGGGACTGGTCTTGTGCAAAAGAATGCAGGGGGAATCTCTTTCTCTGTCTGTAGGAGAATTGTTTCACCCTTATACACAGTAATGCCAGGCCTGCCACCACTTGATCCCTGTCTCTACGTCCTACACAGCCTACAGACATAAGCAGACATCACTACACTGGTTATAAATGTTTCATTCACATCTAGCAACAATCCACATATTTTAATAAAGGAAAGTGAATGCAACTGTGCAATGCCAAAAGCTCAGACTTTTGGGATGAATGTGTTGTGGAGCACCATCCTGACTAGCAGAGCAGTCCAGACACGTATGCTTGCCACAGGAACCCAAGAGCCTTGCATCTGCCTCTCTGATAGTGTTTGTGCTGTGGCTGGTGTCTTGATCTGGCCTCAGTACGAACTTTATAGCTTGACACACTTAGCTGAGGAGCTGAGGGGCATATTTAAACAATGCAGGATGCCATAAAGCAACAAGTCGACAGATGAGAGCAACACAAGCCCTTTCTTCTTTCTGGTTGTTCGAAAGCCCATTTGTGCAGTTGCCCAGACAGTGGTGGCTCTAATTGTTCACCCAGCTGTGCTGAGAAACCAGTGACTACGACTTCTGTTTGTCTGAAATGAGTTCATGTTTTTTTTAGCATAGCTGTGTGACATCAGTGCAGATGGTGATTTCGGCAAGGGATATAATAGCTATATAGGCAGAGGCAGTTCTTGATCTGTTCTTGCTTTGTGAATTAAATTATTGTGTGAAAAGACTGAGGAGTTCTGCATGGGTGGGCAAATGTGCCTTCCTGGGGTCATGGTTGAAAGCTATATGATGCAGGAATACAACACCAGTAGCAGGAAATATCACTGGAAATCCCCTATTGGTGCTCCAGCACATGTTCAGGTTTTTTTTTCTCCCTTGTTACATAGCTTTGATGTTTAGGTTTGACCCAGATATCATAAGAAGCTAGAGGATTAATCAGAAATAAATTAGATCTGGTTGTTGCAATGCTTAGGTGTTCCTATTCTATGGATTCAGGCATCTGAATGAAGGTTGACTGCCAAAAAAAGTGCATATCCTGTCTCTCTGTCTGCCCTGCTGGTTTGGGTGGTTCTGTTGGGTTTTTTGAAACAGCAGGTAGGGAAGTAAAGGTTGCTTTTATTTCTAATCATGCAACAATTGCTATTAATAATTTCTAAAATTATTACAGGAAAAAAAAATGCATACGTCCTGCTGCAACCTTGCCCAGTTGTTAGTGCTCTAATATCCTTGCAAATGTGTTCTCAATTTTTTTCTTCTTCCCCTTGCTGCCCACCTCCCCTTGTCCAGCTCTGCTACTGCAGGATTCCTTCTTTCATGCTGGGCATTCGGTAGTTAGAGAGGTCTCTGTAGGGACGTGAGACTTCAAAAATCTGAGTTAATTACTTGTTCTGATATGATTATCCAAACAGGATATATATCCAGTATATCTGTAAGAACTTCTGGCGTGCAATTGGCATTGTATTTTCTCTCAAGCTTTCTCTGAAATCAAGTAATCCAGTTGCCCTGAAAGTTTGTATTCGTAGTAGTGAGACTCTAAGGTCAGGAACAGAACCAGACCATAAGGAAGAGTAACAACAATTGGGATATGGATCCTGAGCAAAAAAGCCTTAAACAATGAGCTAAAACTGAATCCAGTTTGGATATTAACAGAAGTTATTTGGCTTTGCGGTAGAGTCCAACAACATCATGATTGTGTGTAATACCTTGAGTTCTGTATGTAGAACAGTTTAGCTGCATGTCTGGTTTATGTATGCATTAAAATCAGTTTATAGCAGTACATGAAGGCATAATAAATCTTTGATTTTTCTCAAGCATGAAAGTTCTAACAAATATTTAACTGCATACCCTGAAAAGCAATGGCATACACATATAAAAGTGAAAGAGGACTAACTGTATGTGGTTAGTGATGGATGTCACTTGCCTGTGCAGTTCTGGATACCAACTTACAAGCACTTTCCCAAGGTCTTCTTTGATTTTTAGAGACTGTTATTTTGTATTTGGTGTTACGTAGCTTAGTAAAATACGCAGAAACTACGCTTATTCTTTGAAACCGGGGCTTTTTGACTCTGTAGCTTTTTTGTTGTTTTTTGAAAGAGGAGATACAAAGATGTTTCACTGCTTTTAAGTAATCTTGGTAAAATTGTATATGTACAGTGAACTAAAAAAAAAGTTTTACACGTTTTCTCTTGCAGGACAATATATAGGAAAGACAGTTCTTTCCTGCTGTGCACACTTGGAATATACGCTCTTTAAAAGTAAAAGAAAGTTTTTAGGTTTTATAAAAAAGGTGAGAAATTAGTCATGCACATAGATTATTTTAATAGTATTTAAAGAAAATGTAAAGTGTGGCTATAAATCTTGCAAGCTGAAAGTGATTATGACCAAGAATTACTTAATGGAATTTATCATTTATTCTGTCATGAGAATGATTTTCTTCTGCAAATAAGAAATCTCCTTAGTTTGTGTTCGTCATGTCGCTAGTGATGAATGAGCTGTGTTTTCTCAGAGAGCAGTTTCTTTGGTTGTGCATCCTGGTTCTAGTGCATCTGACCAAGCTTTGGGCTGACATGAATGCAGTTTTCAACAAGGGCTGGCAATGTGCCAGATCAGTACAAGTGTAATGCTACGGAATAATAAAACTTTTGTGCTCCAAGTCAGTGATACTGGGAGGTATGAAGAACAGCCTTCGCTGTATATATGGTGTTTCAATCGTTGTTCTTGCAAGTTAATGTCACTTACGTCATCCTGTAGGGGAAAACAAATACTCTTTGTATACTATAGGATTTTTCAGATATGTCATTCTAATTGTCTGTCAGTTGTACGGGCCGGGCATCAGTTCAGCACTTGGCTGTGTAGTGAACAGTGGAGAAGTCAGTGGATGCCCAGCCCTTATGCTTAATTAATATTTTGCTTGACTTTCCTATTGGAAACTAAGAAGGTATTTGAGTTTCATAGGCATATTTGAAGTCTTGAATGTGACCCATGCTTTGAGGTGAGAAGGAACTGGTGTTCTGCAGTTTTCAGGCTCTGTGCTGTAAAGCCAAAACATTATCAGCGTAGTGAATTTGGCATGTCTCCAGGTTTGAGAGATGGGCCCCAAGGCTCATTAAGCATTAGGATTAAGGTTCATGTGAGGACATTTGAAACAATTTTATATGAATACAGAGTTTTTAATCTTCAAGTTTTATTGCTGTTTTATAATGAAGAGCTATTTATTAATATGGTTTAGATCAGGGGTCAAAGGCAACATAAACCCTAATGCTAAGTCCATGATGAAAAGAGGGGAATAGCCAGTGAGGGGCGTGCTTGAGTACAGACAGAAGGACCTGTCTTTGTATTTATGCTTTTAAAAAAAGTGAATTTCAGCAGACAAATAGTAGAGCTTTTCCACTGGTGCTTGGTTATTGACAGGGCAGGAGGCTGTGGAATGCTGACCCACTCAAAAGGAGTGTTGCTCAAATGCAAGGCAAGGTAATCCTGTGAGAAGTTTCAGCTTTTCAAGAGCGTATGTTTAAGAAAGCATATTTAGTACAGGAAATTATCCATGGCCATTGCTACTCAGTGTAAAAACTATGCATGAATTGTAAATTTATAGGTGCATGAGATGCTCTTTACATCATCAGTCCTTGTGATTGTAGGTTCTGTATAAATAGCTTGTGAAGTTACTTACTCACAATCTTCCCTGTTGCCTTTCTTGTGTTGTTTGCAAGGCCTCTGTTTTGTTCACATTTTCAGTCTTTGGCGGAGCAAGGCTCATGCAGTCCTGTGTTTGGAATATTGTTTTCTCAATGCTGCATATTTGCATAGGTCTTTATTCACTTTGTACATCTTAGACTGGACTGTGAGCCCTTTATGGGACAAAGTCAGTTCTGTCCTGCTTGTTAAAAAAGCACCTTGTTCATCTGATTCTAAATAAATGAGGTCAGGGGCATCATTAGCAATCACTCAAGAATGTTTTCCCAAAAATATTTTTGTGACCTCAGGAACATGTTTATATTTTGAAACTTCTTAACCGTGTCTTTTGCAACTAAATATTTTGACTTTTCATTGTTTGTTGTTTCAATGTGATTTGATCATCTTTAAGGCTAGTAGTGGATTTTTCTATCCTTTTCAAATATTTGGGGGCATTTTGGAGCTGCCACTAGAGCATGAGTTAAAAATATGTGGATACTGAAGCTGTCTAGGCTAATAATTATCAAGTGCTGAAAGGCTGCTTGTTTGAATCTAAGTCTTAATTTGAAGAGAGAAATGTCTCTGTGAAGGTCTACTGTGGACAGAATTTCCTGAACTCTCAAATACGAAGTGCCCTTTTACTTTTAGATCAGACCATTAGTAAGCTTTTCTTTTTAAGAATATGATCTGTTACTTGAGCAAAGAACTCTGTTGGATACCTCTCCTCCAGCCTGGATTGATCTGTGGACACACATCACTTCAACCTTTCTTTTCTCCATTTCTGAAGTTTATTCTCTGAAAATGCTTCTCTTCCATTTCCTCCTAGAAACAAGGTCTTTTTGGAGGCTGGGTTGTGGCAGTCATCCTCTGAATATTTTTTTAACTGACGCTTTCTTGCAAGAATTTCACAGGCAGTTTATTGGTGCTTTTCATTAGATCTTTTGTCAACTGTTGCCTGAAACGCCTTCTCTTCCTGGCAGAAGTTTTTCAAATTCTTAACTAATGATAAAATCCCCAGGATGGTCTAATAGGTTAGTCACTCAGTGGCTAGTACTGATTTCAGCTTGTCTGTCCAGCTGTGGAGATACCTTATCTCCTGGAATGCCAAGCCTTGGGGACAGCACGAATAGAGCAATTGATTCTTCCCATACCTAAGAGAGCTGTTTTTTATTGGGGGAAGGAAGTGACCTAGCTTCTCCCTGTGAGTGGGGATAGAGGAGCTTTCCACTTCCACCGTGCCCTTTTGTTTGTATAAGGTAAGACAGGTCTAAGGTTTTAGCTTCTATGCAGTGTCTTACTGTGCTTCATTTAACAGGTAGCTACTGGAGAGTCCAAGCCAGCACCTGGCACAGGGGAGAGGGAGGATGAGTGTCTGGTTGCACTGGGGGAGATCACTGAAAGGGTTGTAAGGCATGGGAACAGGCTGCCCAGGAAAGTGGTTGAGTTGCCATCCCTGGACATATTTAAAAGATGTGTAGGTGTTTGTAGGGACATGGTTTAGTGGTGGACTTGGCAGTGCTGGATTAATGGTTGGACTTGGTGATCTTTGAGGTCTTTTCTGACCTTCATGATTCTATGCTGGACTGAAAGTGACAAGAGAACTTTGAGAAGTACAGCGGATTGTTCTGACTCAGGACAAGTACATAAATGCTAGGGGAAATCCCCACAGAGAGCTTGAAGGGTCTGAAAGTAGGTCACATGTGCATGTAGAGACTCAGGTTTTGTGGATGGAGCCTGAAAATTCTTAGTTTTATCCTGGTTTGGGTTATTGTCTTTTGGGTGTTTGTTGGGATTGTTGGGATCACTCAGAATGAGCCAAGGATTAGGATTAGAACTGGGGAAGGGGGCACAGGCTGGAGCTGCAGATGCAGTTGGGGCTGCCAGAGGAAGATATGTGCTGCAGGTTTTCTCTCCTGCGAACTCTTTAGACCAGAACATGGCTGGGGACAGGAGGCCCAGGGCAGCCAAGTCCTTTGGTTAGGACTGGTGGGGCAAGAAAGTGTGGGACTGCAGTTGTCAGGGGCTGCTAGGAGAAGGTGTGGGTTAGTGTTTTTTCTCACCTGCAGAGTCTTTCCCTTGGGCCACAGCCGAGGGTCTTGTGCCAGGTCGCCAATGCAAAATGGTGAAGGGTCTTGTTTGCCTCATGTTTCAACAGAAACCTACCAGAGCTGATAAAACTTTACATATCAAGACATGCTCTATGCGAGTCTAAATTGGCACACAAAATTTAATTTGTATATACGGGCCTGTGTAAGAAGAGGTGTAGTTAGTGGATTTTTGAGAAGCAGGGATGGACAGTAACTGTGTGAGTGAAGGCGACCATTGGGACACTACACAAACAGCATGACTTTTCAGCCGGGTTGGTAGCAGAGCAAGCTTAAACCACTCAGTGTTTTGGCATCTGGATTGTTGCTCTAGATGAGGCAATAATTCAG
The DNA here is from genome assembly GCF_965178545.1 of Coloeus monedula. Taxonomy (NCBI): domain Eukaryota; kingdom Metazoa; phylum Chordata; class Aves; order Passeriformes; family Corvidae; genus Coloeus; species Coloeus monedula. Next base: position 51,274,610 of record NC_138785.1, on the reverse strand, counting down.
AAGCAGACAGTCTGCTCTGGAAGAAACCTCCCTTTGACATGTTCTGCAGCAAGCAAGTCCTGGGGGGTTTGGTGCCAGACTGCTTAGAAATGTTTCCAACAGGAGACAAACATTTTAATAATCATTTTAATTTCTTCCTTAGGGTTTTCCATCTTGCCCCCATCCCATTTCCTCTCTCCTCAGCCTCCAAACGGTGACCTAAAATGTTGTTTGTTTCCTACTCCTTTCCTTCCTCTCAATTTATCCTGCTCCCATATTTCACAGGGAAGTCTGTACAAGCCATTTTGAAGATTTGTTTAGAATAGGTTTTGGCATTTGAGGTTTCCATTAAGAACTCTTTATTTTGCCTTCTGTTATTGTCTGTGACTTTTAATCTGCACCTGCAATATTGGTTATGGTGCCTGATGTATTCACATTTGAGTAATAAAGAAAATGAGATGCTTTAGCTAATATATTCTCTTTTTTCCTGAGACAGAATAGGCTGACTGAGGATTGAAGTCACAAGAGAGCTCCAGTATTCGGAAAGAAGTCCTGGGGGGGGGGCGGGGGAGGGGGTGTGGAATCTTAACTTGCCTGGCGTAGCAGCTAAATGGAAAATAGTAGTTTTACAAGGTTGCTGCTGTGTGAGGTTAAAAAGTACCATAGTATCTTTTGGGGGGGAAAAAAAGTAATTTTTTTCCATCTGTGAAGTAAAATAATGGTTCTAGAAGATACGCAGTTCTTGTCTTGGCATTCTCTTCATCTAATGGGGAAAAGTGATTTTTTTGTAAATAAAAGTATATTAATTCATTTGTTTTTAGGACATTACTGTTAGATTCTACCTTAAGCAGAAGGGAGGAATAGTACAGCAGTCTGTATGAGCTTGGGTTACAGAGTTTTTAACTTCAAGAATATTAAAAAAATACCCCCAACTCCCAGAAGTATCATTCATACTGGTTTTGTCGCTACTCCCAATACATGATGGTGTTGGAGATGTGGGAACTTCAAGAACGTAATAGCATGAATACAGTTTAGGACAAGTGGAACAGAAGCCTTAGTAACTATGGTCATAGAAAACTGAGAATAGCATCTCCCAGTCTGCTCCCCTGCTCTCCAAGTGATCACAGAGACCCTACCTATATATTGTTTCAGGGAGACACAAAGGGAAGGAGGTGAGGAAAAGTGATCATTTCAATGTTCATAAAGCCAGGTGTTCACTCCAGGAGGGATGAACTCCGTCCTGCAAACTGCCACAGTCGTAAAGAATCAAGCAGCAAATAATGTGCCACTATGGTTCTTGGTGGAGCTTTGAGCAGTGGCACACCACCTGTTATCCTAGCTCAGAAGCAGGGAGGTAGAAACCATCCCAGACTGTTAGCTTTTAGTTGAAAGGAGTATTCTTTTAGTTTGGTAAACTTCTCAGCCAGCCCTCTCAAATATTAAATATGTAAGTGTACACACCATAGTAAGCTGCCAGAGGAGTCTGCTCTTGAATGGAGACCCTGTCAGCCCAAAATGAGGTTTCTGTCTTCCATAGTGGCTATTCTAATTTTCAGAGTTCTAAATTTAAGCAGACATCTTTGTTTCTCTTCAAAGATGTTGAATTTTAAGTCCATGTCTCGACCTGATGATTTTCTTCCAAATGCATGGAACTGGTTGAATTTTTCTTTGGATGAAAGGCATGATGCTTTTCTCTTGGGGGAAGGGTGGTGAAGACACAGTGTTTGTTGCAACAGGATTTTATAATTAAAATTCTCCACTTTTAGAGGCTTGGTCATTTTTTTGTGTGTTCTAACAATGAGCCATGTCAGCACATCTCATAGCATGCTCATGGGTGGTGAGGAACTTGGATTTGGGGGGTTGCTAATCCTTGGACACTGGACAGTGTTCAACTGTGGTATCACTGGCTTAATGGTGTTTTTTCATGATGAGATGGGGGTTTTTTTAAATCCCTTTTTATTTGTCTTCTCTCATTTATGATTTATGGGGCCCTCCATTCTACACAATATATGCAAGGATGGCATTTAATTTCAAGTCAAGATGAAGAAAAATAGACAGGCCACCCATAAAATGTACATCCTTTCTCACTTTCCTGCAGTGCAGAAACTGCCAGACCGGATGCCTTCTGGGTTTCTGCTCTCAGGCTCTTCCAGGCATGATCTGCCTGGACACAGGGAAGGCAGACTAATGTGACAAAATTCACCCAGAATCTGTCTCGGTCACTGATGTGGTAGATGTGTAGATCAATTTAGAATATAAAATAAATATTGTTGAGTTACTGTGCCGTCGATATTCATCCTAGTCTTTCTTCATTTCAGTGATGAAATGTGGGTGTCCATGTGTGTTTTCAGAAGGGAGAAAGGGGAGATTCTTCTTTTCCAGGCACACTGAAATCCTTATGTGCTGGGGAAAAGGGTTTCATCATTCAGGTTTTGTGACTTACAACTCATAAAATACTCCTTTCTCCTAACAGGTTGCTGAATGCAATAAAGCCGGGATTGGTAAAAAAGATCAATAGACTACCGACCCCCATTGCAGGTTTGGTGAGTATATCAAATGGAGGAAAATATTTCAGTGCTGCTCTTTGCACCTTGACATTGACTATGTGATTGAGCAATTATTTTTGTAATTTGAACTCTTCTGGCCTAGTGAACTCAGACAGTGCCTCTGAAATCTGAATGCTCTGTGTAGTCACCTTAAGACCTTTCAGTCTTTTTTTTCCAGAAGTAGGCAGTATTCAAGTGGCAGGGTGTATTTTTAGAGGAAGATGATCTTCTTGGTTATATATCACCTTCCAGTTGTGGCACTAGCTTTAGAAAAAATGGAATGCATGCATTAGAAGCCATCACCACAAGAAAACAGTTTTTGGAAAGGAAGAAAACTGTACTTGTATATTTTGTCTCCATTTCCCTTTCCCCAAAATACCACAGTCTGCAGATAACATTCATTGTGGGACTGTCTAGGGAACTGTTTCATGTTGACTTTAAGGGCAGAGCAAAAGTTGGCCATACTCTGTTGTAAGCAAGGAAGACCGCAGAGGATGTGTTGACAGCTCATGGGCTGTCAAGAGCCCTGGGTGCTCAGGGGGTCACCTCAAGTGGTGGCACAGTCCTGTGCTTGCTGTTGGGGCAGAAGGTGGGGGTGTGAGTAGATGTTGGCTCTAACAGGATTAGCCACATACAAATATGGCTGTATTGATTTTACCTGCAGTTGTAATTTGGAATAAAAAGGTCCTTGATCATGTGGAAGGTGGCCATCCTTGATTTAGACTCACCATATATACATGACTCCTTTGTGTTCTGGCACTGGTCACATTTTAGCTTAGTTATGCAAGATTCAGAACATATTACTTATTATGTTGATAGCTGAAGTTAACATTCCTTTGTATAAACAGCATTAAGATGTTTCAGTGTGTTAGAAACCATGTTACATTTGCTGTTAAATTGGTTCTGTAATGCTGTTACATAGCCTTTGAGGCTGGGTCTTTTGACCTGTAGATTGACAAGGATATTTCTTCATGAATACTGCCTGGGTTTAGAATCGAATTTTTGATCCCCACAACCCTTTCTTTGAACTTTCCTTGTGTGCCTTTCTTTTGCCTCTAAAACCCATCTAGTTTTATTCCTTTGCACTCCTTCTTGAAAGGAATATTTGATACAAACAACTGCAAAAAGCACCAGTAGTGCAGTTTTCTTTTCCTTGGCTTGCTTTCAGGAAAGACTCAATTTTTGTTATGACTGTTTTAAGAAGATGATATTGAATTACATTGGTTTCTTTCCTTATTCATATGTAAAATCCCAATGGTAAGGTAGTTGTAATGGGAAGGACATAGAAAAAAGTCATTATGTGTGTGTATTTTTCTCATTCCTTGAGATAAATCTCTCTTGCAAGATGTGTATCTTCAAAGCATTGTGAAAAGCAGTTTTCAGGCTACTAATGATACAGCAGATCTTTTTTGTGTTGTAAAGTCTTTTTATTACTTGTACCTGTGTCCTCTGATTAACTTTAGTAACTACTTCTTTAAATCTTTTCCTAATAAATAATTAGGCTATTTTAAAAGTTCACTGTTTCTGAGTTCTTGAACATTACTAATGGATGTTTTAATTTACTCTTCTGTGAATAAATTGCTCCAAACAAAACAATCTATCAAAATTTCTCCTTGCTTTCCAAGATGTTTGGTTCCATACCTGCTGACTTTTGTTGCCATTTTTAGTTACAGTGGTGTGTAAGTGGCTGTTTTAAGGATTGCATGTGAATTTAAATGATCAAGTATTCTATCTAGTCTGTTATGTTTATTTATGGTGTATTATTTAAAAGTACAGCCATCAGGGGTATGTTTGAGCAGAGGGTGTATCCTTTCCTTTTCAGTTGTACCATGCCTATGTGTCTGAAAAAAAAAATTAAAATATTGACACTATGGTCCAGAAGTAGTTATACCTCCTAGGTAGTTGACCATATGTGAGAGACATTCCTTTATTAATTGCCATTTTTTCTTTATTATCTTAGTTTTGGTTGGCTTGACATACTAAATAGTTACTTCTTTCCAATTACTTCACCCCAGTGAGTGTGATTTCCTCAAGTACAAGTAGAAATACTGTGAAAGCTTCAGTACCTTTTCTGCCTTGCATGAGATATGTGCTTTTAACTCCTAGATACTGCTTCTGCCTAAAAAGGGTAACCTAATTATTGTAACAGAATTAATTTCTTTCCTGTAGCTGATAGAATAAGCATTTATTTCACTAGGAGAGACAATAGGTATGTTTTCTTTTTTACACAGTAGGAGCTAAAACTTATGAGTAATTGGAGAGTATTCAAAGTACCATTTGTTTCATCTTTAACCTCCAGAGACACAGTCATATACTATGTAGCTCTACAAAATGTCGACTTGAGTCTAATTCTCCAGATGATAGTCTGTTTTTCTTCTTTATTATGGTAAGAACTAAGAAGTGTCCTTTATTGAAGGAAAATAACAGTGAACTTGAAGCCCATATCAGCCACATGCTGAGGTATTCACTTGGGAGTATCATCAGGTGTAAAAATTTTGCCTATATTTCATGTTTGAGTGCCTTCTCACAACATTTCTGTGAAGTATTATGTATAACTTGTCTGTTGACAGACTGAATTCTTCAAACTTTTCCTGGCATTTAAAACTAGATGACTCTGCAGTTACTCTGAAATTCTCACCAATGACTTGCTCATATAGTTTGAGGGAAGAGTTTATTTGCAGTTCTTGTATACCAGAACACCAAACATTTAAATAAAATTTATTGGTTATAGTGCTGTGGTGTTAAAGTAAGAACTCAAGGATCTGAACACCACCATACTAAGCACAGGCCATATAAATACACAAAGATGATCTTTGTCTAGTTGCAAGTCTAAGTCAGGATGTGGATTGTATGCAGCATTACATATAGAATTACATATGTTCAGCTTGGCAGGCTTGTTTGTAATTTGCTTTGATCTCCAGAAGTGCCGACTGCTTCTGTTATCACAGCAGAAATGATACATTGCTTTAATGAAAGAAAATGTAGGACCACTGGTTTGGTATTCATGCTTAGAGTATTAAATTTGATGAAATGTTTTCTCATTCTTGTTCAGTATTCATTAATCCTGAAAGCTAATGCTCCCACCAAAAAGCAAATTCACAAAACATTCAAAGAACATGTTAGGCCTAGGTAGGAGTAACAGGCTTTATTAAAATCCTTGTTGCTAGAAGAAATTTTCTCATGTGAGAAATTGATACTGAGCATCTTTTTTTTAAGACTGTCAGCTTTCCAGCATCATCATTTTGTGTATTTAATTGTAGAAGGCTGGAGAAGTATTTTGCCTGAGTTATTAATTAAAAAACCATCTGGAGCTGCAGAAGACTTACAAAGATGTATTAAAGTACAATGAATATTATTAAGTGATTTTTACAAAACCAGCAATTTTTTCAGTGAGTTACTGTTGGTTTCTTTCATTTTGTATGACATTCATAGTGAATACAACTAATTTTTGAGGTTTCTACTATTTGCAATACCTTAGTATCTATTCTATAAAAAATTACCAGCATCACCACAGATAAGCTTTGCTCTATAATGCTAACCACTGTATATTGACTTTCTTTTTCCCTTAAAAAAATTCCAGCTTTTGCTTCCTGTCCCTGAATAATGTCACTCTGGGAGAAAAGGAAAGGTTTCTGCCTTATCTTTTGTTTGACAGGGTTTAGGGGAGTTTATAGCATTACTTCAGTTCCTAGAACAATCCCCACAGGAGCTGAGACACTTACTTCAGAGGCTGTGTGAACGATTCTCACATATAATACTAGGAAGTAGTCAAGACAAAGATGGAGAGATGAACTTTAGCTTGGATCTTGGCTCATGTTTCAGCACTACTGAATAAAAATCTGTTTACTGTGGCATCCAGTTTTAAGTTTGTTTATGGTCCTTAACTTTGTGACATATGTATGATATAGCACTGGAAAGAATAGCTCTGCAGAAGTCACCTGGTTGCATGGTTATTGTACCAAGATGAACAGAACCGTAATGGGCTGCTTGAGAAAGCTTGGTAAGAAAGCAAGGCTGGGGTTTTTACTCTCATTATTTTCCCAGGAAGTTTCTTTTGGCAAAGGATTCTCTGAGAACTTGCTATTACCCTTATTAAGAACAGCTACTGTCTGTTCCAACTGGTGCTGGTAGTTTGTTCTTATGCTGTAATATTGCACAAATTGTAGATTTGGGGTTTTTCTATCTTATATGTTATTTCAAGGAAAAGTCATCATTATGTTAGCTTTCAGGGGTTTGTGCTACTAACTAAATTAATCAAATGAGATCTCGTTTCTTCATGAAGGTATGAACCTCAAAATAAAATTACAAGACTCAAATAAAGTATAGTGTGTTTCACACAGTTAAAAATAATTAGCAAAGATAGAGAAATACACAGAAATTTAACAGATGCGCATTATTTTTATCACTCTTTTCATTCATACCTCCTTGTTGCTATTTTTTTTCTTAAAAGTTTATCTTCTTGTTTTTTCTTTTAAATTTGTCACTCTCCCTTTAATTCTAGTACTTTCTGGAAAGAGCCTGCTGCTATTGTAATATGTAGATTCATAATATATTATAATTTCTGTTTCCTTGTTTTGCACTACTCTTCTCTGCTGAACATACTCGTTTCCCAGCACAATTGTATTCATAAAAAAGTCTTGCTGGGTAAGTTGTGGTACATGTGAAGTAAACAGAAGCAAAATTTCCTGCCTGTCTAAAAACAGTAAGTTCTTGGCACTCACATTCGAAAAGCATTTTTGTGAATGTTGACGGAAAACAAAGTGTCAACAGCATAGCAAAATACAGTGCAAACATTCTGCCATGTTTTCTGTGGATCTTCCTTGCTAAATAGTAATTGGTTTCTCTACATCTCTTGTGCCTGCTTTCAGTTCTGAAATCTGAATGTTTGACTAGTGCAATATTTAGGTTCTGGCCAGTGGTTCAGAGCAGCACTGTGTGCTTTGGCTCATCACATACTGTAATATATAAGGAATCTCTTCACTAAAGCAAGAGTATCCTTAAAAAAAAAATTAATGGTTATTATTGTAACCTTGTGTGCTTTGTGTTGTTTGGGTTTTTTACTCCCCTAGCTTTCTAGACTGCCTTCAAATTGATTTTTCATTTAGGTTTTCCTGCCTATTTGTTTGGGTGTCACCCGAGCTGGACAGAGTTACCTTATAAAATTCCTGTTTAATGAATTTAGTGGTATGTTGTATTAATAAACATTTCTAAGTTGCACAAAGAATATAAAAGCAAACTCACAGGTGTTTCTTAACCACATTGTTTGTAAACAGTCTGTGTGGAACAATCTGAAGTGAAGCTGTAGTTAATTCATTGCAGAAGAGGAAAACAGTCATCAGTTCAAATTTGGCAGGAAGCACAGACAAAGCGGTATTGGGGGCAAAATGAGATGCAAACAAATAAAACCTAAAACTTTATATGGAAATTCAGCTGTTTTTCTTTTTTAAACTGAATTGAAGGTTTTTGTTGCTTCTAATTAACCATAGAAATGCTGTCCAGAAAGCACTGCTTTCCTGCCATTTAAACTAGTAATACAAATGCAAAATACAATGCTGGCATCTCATTTAGTATTTCAATGATTGAAATGGGTGTGCTTACTCTGGTGTGTTAGGTTTGGTTCCAAAACTGTCAAACATTTGATGCTGGAAACTAATCATTGATCTGACAGCAAATGTGCTGGAGACATATTCCACGGCTGCACTTGGGTTTAGCCTGTGTTGGCTTCCAAGTTGTACTATAATCTGATGTATGCATGCAAGAGGGGCTGAAATAATAGGAAATTAATAAAAGGCATGAACTATAGAAAAACGAACCAACAAAACAAAGGGATGTAAATGACCCCACCTTATTTATTTGCTTGTGATGGTCTAAGCTTCATTTAGCTGTAATACACACTCTCAGAGATGTGAGTTCAGCCAACTCCTATTAGTCTTCATGTTCACCATCTGTATGGCTCATAAGTTGTCCCTAACATCCATGAGCAATCACTTCTTTCCTCAGCTACCAGCTGCATTGTTGTGTTTATGATGGCTGGAGGTGAAACCTGAAGGGAAGAACCATGTTTGTTTCCAAACTGCCCGTTTGATCCCTCAGTGATTTTTGTGTGCTTCCTGCACCATTGGCCCCAGCCAGAACTTTGGCAGACCAACCTCACTGCTGGCCCTAAAGTCCCTTCTTCTGGATGCTTCCTTGGCTGGAGTGCTTACAGCGCACTCAATAAGCTAAACTGTTTGTTGGCTGGGACCACTCCTTGTCATGCTAAGGATACTGTCCTTTTCTGCCAGTGTCCAGGAGTTTGTCCCTTGTTATAAGCTGAAGTCTCTCATTTAGTGCCCAGCGTGCCCTGAACAATTTCCTTGTTGGGTCAGAACAGCCCCAGCCAAGATGGGTAAATGTTTGCAGGGCACATGTGAAGGATAGCTGTGATCTATGGCTCCTGTGCACGTATGCAAACTTTGTCATGTTGTTGAGACCTCTTCCCAAACTAGACTGGTTAGGATTCAAAGGTGTGCAGCATTTTCACAGTCAGCTTAAGCTGTGCCCTGAGCCTGCTGACCTGTGCTGCTGAGAATGTCAGGACTCGGTTTGGCCAAATGCTAATAATACATGTAAGCTCTTTGTGGCAAGGATCATCTGCTAGTCTGTTTTTGTCTAACACCTCACCCCATGAGTCCTGCTCCATGGCCAGGACTCCTAAACAGTATTTTAATACAAATAATAAATAACAGTTACAAAAATATCACAAGCATTCCTGTGTCATTCACAGTCTCATTTTAGACTGGCCTCCCAACAACTGTGAATTTAATCAGTAGGTTTATAATTAGCTTTATTCATATTGAATAATTTAGAATGTTAATATGCAAATTTGGAGGCAAGGGGAACCTTTTCTGTGTTAAAACCAATAGAGGATGGTCAATGCAGAGGATATCTGTTTCTGAATGTTTTTTTGCTGTATGGAGACCCATTTTTCTTGCCCAGCCTTAGCATACTTTAGAAAAAAGTGTTTGATTAAAAACAAAGAGTCTACCTGTTCAGGGCTGTCAAGTGACTTCACAAAGATGTTATTTATAAAATATTGTAATGATTGTTTGCTTTTTATTTTTTTGCATACAAAGTTTAATAAACTGAAGGGTTCCAGGGATAACATTTGAAAACAGCAAAAAGAAAAGCATTGCTACTGCTGAAGCAATAATGCTAGGCAGCTGAAGTGTAAACTTGCCCTTATCATGGCATTAACCTTTACTATAAATGACAGAGTCTTTCCTTGGGTTGGGGAGGGCAGCTGGCTTCCAGGAGGAGCTCATTTTGTACCCATGAAAAATGTAGGTTGCCCACTGGAATAATTGTTAGATTTGCTTTCAGATGCTAGAGTCCTTCTGCAAGATCAGCCGTAACTTGCATTACATTGGTTTAATGACACTGAGTTGAGTATTTCAGAAATTGCAAACTTTTGAAGAATAATCTCTAGGTATCTGTAAGTATAAAAAAATAATAGTTTAAGAAACAAAATGTCATTTGCCACATAGCTTAAATTTGCACTTAATGAAGGATCAGTGTCTTCCTTCAGCTGCTGTGCTAGAAACAAAGAGCCTCCTGAGCAATGATTTATACTCTTCGAAACAAATCCCACTGTTGAAGCTTGTGACTTCTCTTAATAGTTGGGCAAATACCACGTGCTCTGGAGACGTGTACCATCTTCAGGAGTTTTCAGTGAAGGAGTTGGATGCCCTGAGTCTGTGAATGTGTCGCCTGTGTCCCGTGGGATGTGGCACTGTTGCAGTTGTATCCAGGCATCTGCAATTTTTGTGTATCTTCTGTTGCAAAATTGATTAGTTGCAATGAGGATATAAAAAGAAGCACTGAGCTGGTATACTGCAAGCGTTTAGGCCAACACAAATAAAATATGCAGAGCTACAACTATCCGTATCTTGAAGCTAAGTATCAGCTTTTGTCCTTAGCAAACCTGATGTTATGGTTGCTTTCAGCTACTCTGAATTTGGCTTTCCCACAAATGACAGCACTGGCCCTCATACTAGCTGGAGTGGGCAACTGATCTGGCTAAAAAGTTCCCTTCATCTTACAGCATGAACAGAAATGCAGGCAGGAGGGAAGGAGGAGGCTCACCAAAAAGAGGCGTCATTCCATCAGTTTAAAATAGTTCTGAAACTGCAGCTACAGAGTTTAAACTTAGATGCACTCCTTAAGGTATTGGCGAAAAGCAAGGGACACAGGAACCCGGGAAAGTCTCAACCTTAAAGCCTTGGTTTAAAGGTTCTCTGTGTTTAAAATTATACTTGGTAGTATTCTCACTCCCTAATTCTGGAAAGCCTCTCACAGGTTGGAGTCTGTAGGTCTGCACTATAAATACCATCTCTGATCCCCAACTGTCTTTTTCAGTGACATGTAGCCTCTGCTGCAGGGAACAGCTAGATCAATGTTGATAACCAGGTAACCGCAGCACTGGAAGTGTGAAAAGGGAGCTTCCCAAAAGCTCTTAACACGAGAAGTCCTTGGGTGGCAAGCAGGAAGAGTTTTCACAGTGTGGTCAGACCAACAGATTGGCCACCTCAAAATGGTCCAGGGAAGCTCAAGCTTCCTTGACCTTCTCTTGTGAAAAGAGAGCAAGCAACAATCTGTTGTGACCCCGGCCCTTGGGCTGAAGATGGTGGCAGAAGAATGCTGTCTCTAATCCCCTCCCTGGCTGCAAATCAACTCGGTGAAGTCTGTTGCAGTTAATGTCTGCTAGCAACTGTTCGCACTGTTTCTATGCTGAAAACCTTTCCGGGCACTCTTAAATGGATTTATTTTAGATGATGTGCATGTTGCTAGCAGGAGCCTACGTGCTGAATGCAGATGATGGAACATGTCTCGCTCCAAAGATCACATTGCAGTTGTTTCCCTGACTTAAAGCAAACAAGCAAAAAGGCAAACTAATGGAAAACTGGTGCATTAAAGATCTGTGTACAGTGATTTCTTTAGTTTAAAAGCACAGTAAAATTCTGTAGTCTGGTGCTGTGGTCAAGAGTTCATAGAGGCTGAAATACCTGACACTGAATTCTCCTTGTCTCTGCATTCCTCAGTGCTCCTGGATTAAAGCCACTTGCTTCCTGTTTGGCATGGTACTTTCCAATTGTAATGCATTTCCTCTTAAATGTCCAGAGGTCTAATGATACTATTGTAAACCTGTTAAAATTAATGCTGCAGAGGAAACAGCTTAGTTAATTCCTTGTGGAAAATACAGTGATAGGCTGAGCTATCTGACTGAGGGACATCAAAACCATTAACTATTAACGTTTTGAAGGCTGAAAAACCTTGTGCTATCATGTGAAAATCTGCTCCACAGCTTAGTAGGAGAATTGCACATTCATTTGTGGACAAGCAATATAACTAATGGTCTAGAAAATTAATATTGCAATACAGAGGCAATCCTCAGCTCTTCGGAGCGGTGTCCTTCTGTTAAAGTCCTCACTATTGCCATGTATTTGTTTGTGTCTGCCTCCTCATCTTCATGTGGGAAGCACCATTACTTAGATGGCGAATGTCTATTTTTCTTTGGGGCAATAGTGCACACTGATTTATTACTGCACGATTTGTGAAAGGGAGTTTTCTTTTCAGCCTTTTCAATAAGGGGAGAGCATTGAACTTGCTAAATGTGTGTATGCATCCAAGTGTGTACTGAGTTCAGCTCAGCTTTTTTCAGTCCATTCTGTTATGCTATTCCATTACCTCGGCTTTTGTGCTTTGAATTGTAGTGGTTCTCATGCACAATTTAGAACCAAACTTGTGTTACCCCATAAGGCCAATGGTAAACATGATGCTTTCCCCCCTTCCCCTTTCTTTTCATTTTAGTCATAATGTTGGTATCATTTGGTCTCCTTTTACTGCAGAGAGATATTACTTGATTAATATGTTGCAAAGTTGTATTGGTGTGTTGGGAGGCATGTTGGACTGTGTGCCAGATTGTGACTCTCACCCTTGCACCTGTTGTGGAGCAACAAATTTCAGGCCTTAAACTGATAGGCTGGGCTGCTGATGCTCTTGCTGCTTGCCTTTTATAACTGTTGGGTTGGTTGGGTGCTGTGTAGCTTGGTTGCACAGCCAACAAATCCTATGGGTGTTACCACGTGTTCCTGGATATTTCTCATACCTTTTCTTAATGAAAGCTGCCTCGTTGCTGTTGTCCTTTAATACCATTTCTAGTTTGGTTGGAAAGAGGCTTGCTGGTTTTTCCAAAACCAATCCTAACTTTACCACTCCTGCCTAGCAACAGCATTAGGTAATGCCTGCTGTTGGCTAAATTACTTGAGTTGTCAGTAGGTCCTTGCACTGTCCTCTTTGCAGTCAAGCCCTGATATAATGCAGTTATAGAGGTTCCTGTGAAACTGCTTGGTGAGTGCCTTCAGGGGGAAGCTGCAGGCCTGACTTGCTGGTGATGGGCACAAGAAGATGCAGCACAATAGCCACAACTGTAAAAGCTCAGGTGTCAGTGGGACATAGGCTTACCGTGCAGGCAGCACCCAGTCTTTGGCTAACTACAGGAGGGATCCAAGGTCATTTTGGCAACTAAGAGAGCTGAACTGTGAAGCAGGTCTGTTTCCTTGGCTAGCAGTGCATGGATCAGGAAGGCTGGTCAGTGTTTTTTTGGTTTTAACCTTCCTGTCCTTCCTATCTCCTCCTGTCCCTCAGCCCACAGCAGTGACTAGGACCATGCTATAAGTGCTCTCTGCCTCTCAAGCCTGGTTTTCAGACCAAAGCTGGCAGACCTGCTAGATAAGAAGTGTGACGTTTATGTATTAATTTCTGGAGTTACAGGGATCAGCCACAAAGTATTAGCACCACTATACAGTATGTCCTCTGTTATTTAAAAGGGAGGATAGTGGATAGCTTCAGTTATTTGAGGTTTCAAGTAATCCAGGGCAATTTTCACTGTAATTAATACATGTCAGGAATTTGACCCTTGTGGGGATAACACGAAGTTCTAGATAACTGAGGTGATACTGTAAACAAGTTGTGAAAATTGTGCCAGAAGACTGTCTGCACAGGTGAGTAGCACCAGCTAATAAAATCTCCCAGCTTTTGATCTAGAAAAATATTTCATGCAACTTTCACTTGACATATGCAGAAGCAGAAAAAAACCCTTTATTTTTGTACAATTCCTGGATGTTTTCTTTCATTAAGTTTCTCCTGTTACCCCTAAGGAGGTCAGATAATAGTTGCTTCTCAAACTATAGCAACTGCATGAAAAGGAAAACTCGAAATGTTCTGAGAGTGCCACATGGACCAAACACCTATACACTGTTCTACTGTACTGCTTGTTTCTCTTAAAAAAAAATACAAGCAGATTTTTAAAAATTAATTTTTAAAATTAAAATTATTACTACTACAGGCTTGATACTATATATTGGAAACAATGTATTTTCTGATATTTCAGGAAACAAATTATGAACAAATGCAGGAATCGCATCAGTCATTGGCAAAACTAGTTGCAAACTGATAAATAAAACAGAATGGTTCCCATGGAGTGCTGTCAGAGCTCTTCCAAAAGCCTCTAAAGAAGTAAAGAGAAATAAGTACATAAGTAAACGTTGTGGGCCAAAAGAACACATAAAATTTGTAACTATAGTCAGTATTTAGTGACAGACTTACATAAAAAAGTAACATGACATAAAGATTGTCTCAGGAAGCTGGGTTTTGTTTTGCTGTGTATTTTTTGAGAAGTCAGGCTAGAGTGATCTTCCCCCTTAGTGTACATGCCTGTATTTTATTTTTACACTGCTGAGTAGTGACTGGATGGAATCTGATATGTCAGTGGGCTAGAATTTTAGACAAGGAAGAAGCAAGATAATTACATCCTCTTGAATAACTGCTGCAGTCCTGCAACAATTTGAGTAAGCAAGGTATTAGCAGAATTGTTTTAGAATGGGTGATGCTTTATCTTCAGCAATATTGCACCAGTTTTTCCTTATTCTTCATGCTATCTGAAACAACCCAAAGGGCAGAATTCAATCCAATATTATGATTAGTTTGAAGGGAGTTTAGGAGCTGTATCTTCAGACATGCCTGGGCTCCATTTTTGTGCATCTCAGATCATTGAATGATACAGTCAGCACTGACCAAAATCCGTTTTCCTGCCAAGTATCAACTTGCTGATATGAATCCCCTCTTCCGTGTTATGCTATATGGCACCTCAAGTCTCTGCCTTCAGGAGTTTGTAATTAAGAAACAATAGATGCAGTTAAAAGGGACAGAGAGAAACAAGGTATTTGTCAGCACGTGTTATCAGCAAACTCGGTATCTATCTGCCATTGGCATTTCAAAGGCACAACTAACACAGAGTATTGGGGAGGATGATGGAATAGTTCTAATGAAATTTAGAGGAGGCTACTCATGAGCATGAGGACTGTGCGTGAGAAAATCCAAAATCTGCTGAGAGTCAGCACCCACAGTATTAGACTAAGTTGGCTAGTTCCCAGGGGTGTTTGAGACCTTAAATGCTCTTTAGTCCTTACCCTCTGGTTGATCAGAGATTTATCTCTTGCTTTTTAAATACTATTACCCAATCTCTTGAGCCACCCAATCCTGATTAAAATTTACTTTCTAAAATATGATCCTGGAGAACTGAAACTCCTTGAATTCCAGACCTTTACATATTTTCTTAAGAACTAAGAGTTCTTGGTGATCTCACACTTGCATCAAAAATTCTTGCAGATAGTTCATCTTCCCAAGAGTAGTTCAGCTTGCTTATTCTTTTTCATTTGGCTGAAATTTGATGAGCAATACCAGAAATCCAGCACTTAAACCTTAATACAAACTATTATGTAAGCAAATTACACACCAAGAACTTCAAAGATTGTGGTCAGTATTCTCCATCACAGCTTCCAATATAGTTTATTCTCTTTTTAAAGCAGCATAAAAATATTCTTGTCTCGTATAACTTTGCAAGTTAGAGAAAAAAAAAAAGCCAGACTGAGGATGGGAAGTAAATAAGAGGAAAAACAGTCAACTACTCTATTCAGGATAATGGAAGGTGGAGTTTAGGATATGCCAGAGAATGCAGAACCCTGGATAACCTCTGTGGTGTGGGTGTGGGCAACTGACTGAACAGCCTACTTGGGTTTGACATCTCTCACCCTTGCTCAGGACAGCCGCATCAGCTCTTGCAGAAGAGCAGCTTTATGCCAGTGCCTTTCCCATTTGGGGGCAAATGGCCCAAAGGCATGAGATCAGCTTAGCAGTCCAGCACAGCACGGTGTCTGCAGTCACAGGCATGCTGAAGCCCCTGTGCAGCTCTGGGCTGGTCTGGCATGTACACAAAGGGCATGCAGGGCATCTGTGACCAGGGTCTGGTGCCTCCTGGGTGGGTGGGCTCCTGTGCTGCAGTTTGGGCAGTGTTCCTGCATCACCTACAGTGGTTGCATAGCTCTGTAGCCCCTGTATTTGGATGGGGCTACATCTGTTGACCTTATAAACCCCAAGTAGCTCTTAGTGTCTCCAGATTTAAGGGTTGATTGGCTTCAGCACAGTGCTGAGCGTCAGCTGGGTCAGTGCACTCAAGCAAGGCAGTCCTGTGTCTGATGAATGTATTCCCCAGTTGCTAGGAAGGGCAGTGTAGAGGTGCTTGCCAAAGCCAGTAAGTCCTGCCGGCCTTGAGCTGATTTGGGGTAGCCATGTGTAACTTTTGCATTCTCCAGAAATCTGCGCCTATGGGAGTGGTTTGGAGATGTGAGCTGGCTGGGGACTGGGACTCTGCAGTGCTTTAAATCAGCTAATTTGCTGGGAGCTTCTTGTTGGTGCTGGAGCCTGGCCTAATAATCTTGCCGGACTCCACTGGTTCTGCTATCTAGATATACCTCTCTCTGATCAACTCTGAGCCCTTCCTTTTTGCTGAGGAAAGGAAAGAATCATATTTAAATTTAGCATTTTTCTTTTCTACAGTCTCGTTAGCTAAGTTTTTTACTAAGTTTTTTTATGTGGCTTTAAATTGAAACAGTTTTCAGAAGTATCAGGTGAGGAGTTGGAAGCTTGTTATTTGATGGTACGTGAACATCTCTGCTGGCCTTATTTGTGACTGTTGTGAGCAGGAGCCACTGGTTATGCCTAGGTAAGCTGAACTATAAGCATGGTTGGCTCTTTTCCTCTAACAAACAAAAGTTTTTCTTAAGTCTGGCAAGGACAGAAGGTAGGGTATTAATTGAAGTTTTAAGAATAATTATTAGTGATAGCTGATTTTTTTTCCTTTTCTGTTCCCTTCACCAACAAATAAGACAAGCTATTTCTGCCATCTTCACTGCTTAGCTCCTGTTTCTAAAGACCTGGTGTGATCCATGTGATGAACTCATCTTCCTCCCCTTGTTGCTTTGTGTATTCTGAGAGGAGAAAGGGTGTTGTGGTAGTACACCTCTAATGTGTTGAAGAAAACTGGACAACAGGGATATCAGTCCTGTAGGAGGAGAGATCCTTTCTTGTCCTCTGTTCTGCTGTCCAGAGGAATCAGACCCAAGACATTGCAAAAGAGCTGGGAAAAAGCTTTGCAACAGGAATGCACCATATTAAAGAAGTGTTCTGTTCTTTCTCCCTTGCTTTAATCATTGATTTTATTCAATTAATTTAAGGAAATTCTGCTTCTTAAATATAGTGTATTATTGTCCTATGCTTTATTCCTTCTGAAAGCTTAGTCTTCACAACTGCAAATTACACTAGTATCAAGATGTAATCCACGAATCCTGATGTCTAAATGGCTCTTCAAAGGCATGCTTGCATGACCAGAATAGACTTGATGAAGAGTAGAAATTTAAGTAATTTAAGTAAGCTATTCTGCGTAGTCAATCTAGGTTTGCAGCTACAATAGCTTCAGGAATAGTCATGCTGTTTCTTGTATTATATCTAGAGACTGATGGTTGAAAAGGAATGGAAAAGAAATCTCTGCCCGACTATTGGGTAGCTCATCTTGCCATGAATATATGCCATAAAAAACCCCACCAAAGCTGGAGATATTCAAGATCACTGACAATTATGGCCATGCCATCTAGACACCTAATGTATGTTTTCAAATCTGGGAAAGAAACAACAGATACATGGGTATAGTATTGGGGTATTCCATAATTCAAGCTGTTATACTTTATGTGGTCAAAGTTACAAATGGGCACTGATTTACTTAGCAATTTTTTGCACAGATAATTTGATTGTCTCTAAAATTCACTTGCAGAAAGTTGAAAATTATTCATTTTCTTCCCCTTCCTTTTCCTCACCAGAGTAGTTCTAGACACCTAAATATGAAAGCTTTCAATTTATTTTTAGTGAAAGTAAAAACAATAAGGTAGGTTTTTCATGGGGAATGTGCTGGAACTTCATTCAGTAGAAGTAGCCAATTAAAAAAAAAAAGGTGGTTTTTGGACTTGAGCAACTTCTTTTAGAAGTGTTTTCAAGGAGACCCCAACCTGTACGTTAAAGAAGTCCAGTATGTTTTTTGTAATGTTGGCATGAAAATGCAAAGTTGTGAGTGGGGGGAAAATGTATGTCAGGTATCATGTAACAGCAGCAAAAAGATTTCTGATGTTTATCAAACCTTGAACAGCACAGATTATTAAAACATATTCCTTGGCAATAAAGAGTAGATGTTTAGTTTGAAAGGAGAACTGGAATTTGTTGCTTTTTTTTTTGCAGAGGTCACGAACTGAGCAGGAATGAGTCCTCCTTGGCGGTTCCACTATTTTGCTGTTTGCCTTGGGGGATAGAGATTTGGTCTGATTTTAACAGCTACTGCCAGGCCCCCAGCCCCCACAAGCAGCTTTCTTGCATCTTTTGAAGCCCACCTAAAGCAGTTGTACTTGGACAGAGGGGTGAAGAGGCCCTCCAACAGCTCGGGATGCACAGTGTCCTGATCCCTGTAGTGGATTGCTGTCTACTGAGAGAAGTCTGACTATTGACAAGTGTTAGAATTTTCTGGCTTTAAATGGAAGACAGCTTTACTTAATATACAAAGCAAAAGGGAAAATACCATATAAAAGAAAAGGGGCAAGAAAGTGAAGTCATGCTAGAAGTGAGTAGTTACTGCAATTAGAAAAAGTGTTATGAGGCTGCCAGGTGGTGGTCATACATTCAGTTTTAGAAGTTTGATGTCATGCTGATTTTAATTTTAGGTACCAATTTCTTTTGTACCTTTACAGTTTCAAACCTTAAAAATAAACTTCAGAAAATTTCAGCTGTTCTCTGGCACTGAATGCTCAGCTGGTTCAATACAGCTGGAGGTCACAAAACCTCAGATTATGTTCATCATGCACATATTTTCATTAAAATCTTGTATTTTGGGGGATTATACAACTGTGATGAAATCTGCTTCTGTGCCTGAATGGGAAGACAGCTGATAAATTACATGGGGAAGGTAAGAATTGAGGCTATACCTCCAACACAGTTTTGTTTCAGGTTCTTGTGTATCAGAAAAGCATTATGTATAATTCTCACTATTGCTCATTTCTGTTTCCTTTGTTTTTCTGTCCTTGTCCTCTGCTTTGGATGTAGTGACAGACACAAATAAAAGCAGTCAGTAGTGATCACAGGTTGAGAAGCATTTTTTCAGATAGTAATCTCTGAAGCTGTATGCCGATGCACTGATTATGCTTTGTGTTACCTGTACTGGCTTATAATAGACAATGCTGGACAATTAATTAATTAATAATACACTCAGACACACCTTTTCAGGTGGACAGCCTTGTGATGCGCAGTTTTTCCTCATTTTCTTCTCTGCAAGACCTACTCCATCCCAAAGGTTATTTTGCAAGTTGAATCTGATGGTTTCCTGGAGCTGGGTCCCTTGAATAGTCAACACTGCTCTTCCTGGAAAACGAGGTTATTTTCTCTACAGTCAAGTCAAAATATAGAAAGCAGGCATTGGGTGTCAGTGCCCTGGGATATCAAATGTGCTCAAAGGGATCCCATGAAGCTTGGACTCTTCAGGCGGAGAAAATAAGGCAGGTTATGTGAAAAAAAGGTATTATCTTCTGTAGACCTGCTAGTATAATTAAGGAAAACATGGGATAAATCTTAGCACATGAATTTGCTTTGCATACGTAATCATCTTTACCACCAAAGTACCCCTCTTAGCAGGAACACATAAATAGTTTTTAAAAGGTATCTGTTGTGCCATGACTTAACACACAATTGCCCTGACACCAGTCTGGAAAGACACAGGTTTATTCAGTACTGCTTGGTTTAATTGATGACTATAAATAACTCATGAAGGACTTGTGTTGGAGATTAAGCTATTCATGGTGTTCCTTTGAACCACCCTAGGGCTGTGCCTTTTGGGTATATTGCTCATGAGGTAACTCAACTTTATTTATCTATGTTTGTTTGGGTTTTTTTTTTAATTTTTATGCAGAGTAATAAGCTTTTAACACTATGTCTAGCAAAAAAAAATTACTTTCCCCTATTTAATGCTCAGGTTAGTTTCTTTGGTGGTCTCCTTCACTTAAATTTTGTTTTCACAATATCTGATGTAGTGGTTCTTATGACTTAACAACTCTAGATTTAAAATTTTTGTATTTTTGTTTTCTTTAAGCAGTTTGTTTGGGATGGCTGTCTTTTGAGTTCTTCTGAAGCCATAGTCAGACCCTGTACTTTCCTTAACATTCATTGGGTCTGGATAATAACACACAAATAAACCAAACTTAGGAGACAGCATGTTGTCCTTAGTTGTGAATTTCTTGCCCATTTTTATATTTTGCTGTAGAGCTCATTTGTGGGGACAGCAGCTGCAGGGATGTGCTGAGAAAGGAAAGTGTCCAGTTTCCCCAGAAGATGTCCAGAGGGAACCATTGTGGCACTAGCTGTGGTTTCAGGGTTGAAACCCTTGAAATCTGTGTTTAGGTTAGTCATACTCCTGCACTCATAATGTGAGTGCAAATAAAGGTCAAATTTGTCTTCAGGACCTTTCTTCCTCTCCTTCAGACAGACAGCAAAACTATTGCCAGCAGGATGGATAAGAAGTAGCTGCCACAGATAGGAGCTGAGGTTGTCCTCAGAGCATCATATTGTGATATTTCTTTCATTCTTGTCTCTTTTGTAGCTCTTCCCCCAACCCACTCTGGCATAACTCTTGTATTGATCCACTTCATAGCCCCACCAAGAAGGCAGAGTGAGATAAATAACTTTCCTTTCCATCACAAGAGCCATGCCTTACTTTTTTTCTGGCTTTGTGTTTTTACCCATGTGGCTCTGGATTTGCAAGGTGAATTCCCAGTGGCTTCTAGGAGTGCTTGGATACAATTCACTGTATGAGAGAGCTGGTTTTTAATCCTGCTCATTGTGAGCTTTATTCACAAAAAAAAAAAAAAAAAAAAAAAAAAAAAAAAGGTGAAAGGAGAAGTCATAAAACTGAGACCAAATCCCTCACAAACCAAGTGCTATCATCTGGTACTACAAAGCTGAGAGAGTGAGCTGCAGAGAAGGGGTGGAAAGGAAATGTTATCCTTCCTTGGCCATAGATGGCTGTTACCATAGAATATGGCATCAGATAGGCACCCCCTCCTCAAGACCTGGTGACTAACATCTGGTTGACAGCTGGCTGTGATTTCATCAGCACCAGAGCCAGTGAATAGCCTGGAAATGTTTTGGGTTTTTTCCCTGTCTGCCTATGTTCTGTTTTGAGTGCTGTAAGCAGAGCCATCTTAGGGTGTATCTTGGGTTTGGCAAATCTGAGGGAGCTTGCATCATCTGATCATCATCTGCTCTCTCCCCCAAAGACATGGATGTTGACTGGGCCCCCATTTGTTTAAATGCTTTATTTGTGCCTTCAGGGATAATGACCTGATGTAGCAAGGAGTAATATCAAGATCTACTTAACTAGTGAAGTCATGGGGTTAGCCTTGTGCTCTTGCTGTGTGCACCCCTCCCACCCTCCAGTGGCTTGCTTTTGCCTGTTGAGTTGAAGTCTGCTCTTGCTCACGTTTTCTATTTTGCCCAGCTTCCATTCACATTATTGAAAAAAGATAAGTTTTTATACAATCAAAGTTTTTGTACAATCAATAGTAGCATCAAAGTTGTGCACTATCTTCTTGTTCTAGGCACTTGCAGGTTTTTGCCCTAGTGAGCCTGGTTGGGAGCAGCAGGATCTAAGCACCTGGGCACTACCAGCCAAGTTGTCTTTGGGGTCAGGTACTGAGACACCCAAAGGGTGTTTAGCCTGGAGAGGAGGAGGCTGAGGGTGGACCTCGTTGCTCTCTACAAGTACCTGAAAAGAGGTTGTAGTGAGGTGGGGGCTGGTCTCTTCTGCTGTGCCTACAGTGAGAGGACTAAAGGAAATAACTTTAACATGAGACAGGGGAGATTCAGATTGGAGATCAGAAAAAAAAAAATCACTGTAGGATGATGAGGCATTGGAATAGGTTGCCCATGGATGTGGTGGAGTCACATCCCTGGAGGTGTTCAAGAGGCACTTGGATCTGGCACTGGGTGATGTGGTTTAGGGGTTAGAGGGGCAGTGCTGGGTGGATGGTTGGACTGGATGATCTTAAAGGTCTCTTCCAACCGTGATGATTTTATGATTCTATGATTTTATCTTCACCAGACTTAGATATTACCTGAAGGTCACTTAGAGCCACGTTTGGGGTTTCTGGTGTGTTTTGTGTAGTTGAACGGTACCAACTGGCTTATTTCTCCACACCACTTTAAAGGTGTTTTTTTGCCTTTTTGACAAGAAAGCATGGCTGTTATTGGAGGAGATACATCTTTTCCTTCTTGACTGCCCAAAACGAAGCAGAAAAAAGCTGGGCTTTCTTGGCAAAGGCAGCCTTCACCAGCTTCTCAGGGGCACGCTGGAAGGCTCTACCTGTGGAGCCGGGCAGTGCCGTGCCCGCCCGGTGTGCCCTATTCCTCCTGGTTCAGTCTGGTCATCGCGGTGGCAAGTACCTCTTGCCTTGGCGGCTCGCACGGTCCGCGCCGGTGCTCCCTCTCCTCGAGTGCCGTGCCCCGCCGGAGCCCGGCCGGCTGCGGGGCAGCGCAGTGGGTGGAGTCCGGCGGCTGCGGCTCCCGCCGGCCCCGCTGCCGCCCCGCCGCGGGGTCGCGGCCCTGCGGAGGCGAGCATCGGTCGGGCTGACGGGCTGGTAAGTCCTGCTTCCCCTCCCTGTTCCCAGGGACCGTCTCTTTCTGGGTTTTTTTTTTTCCCACTAGCGTTTAATTTTCGTGGATGAGGCTGTTGTGTGCCGGAATCCTTTTGGGGTGTAAAGCAGCCCGGTCTCCCCTTGCTGTTCTGGGGGGTGCCTTCAGTTCTGGTGTGCTGTCAGCCTTCCTCTCCTGGAGGTTAACCATCCTCAGCTTCTAAGTGAATGTGTCCTAACTATGATCCATTTCCTTCCAAATCTACTGATTTGGAGTCTGCCACGGAAAACAACCTTTTGCGTAGTTTTGTTGTATATATACAGTAAATCATATTGGATGAATGGTAAAACACACACAAACACATATATGTTGTTAAACATATGTATATAGTTAAACCTACACACAAAAGTATATTGGAGAAATAGTAACACATATATACATACTCGTATGTATGCATGTATGTATATACGTATATATATGTATGTACATATATATATGTATATATATGTATGTACATATATATATATGTATATATATGTATGTACACACACACACACATATATATATGTATATATATGTATGTACACACACACACACACACACACACATATATATATATATATATATAAAGAGTTCCCAGACTTTCTTATAGAAGTTTTTTCCTGGTGAACTTGAACTGAATATTTCAGTATTTCTATGAACCTGTGAATCAGGCAAGACCCACTGCTTTTACAGAGGTAAATTATGACCACTAATTACTTACATAAAATGGAAAAATAAGGGAATTAGGAAGAAATGTTGAGAGAAAACAAAAGGCTTTTTAGAGTCTATTGGAAATGGCTCAGAAAAGCAGTTTGGAAATTTTCTTTTTTGTTTTTAATTTTTTATTTTAGAGATGTTCTAATTTATTCTGGAGCAGGGAAAATATCAGCATTCCAGAAATGAAAAGGGCCACCTGTTTGTTTGCAGCTGTCCTGCAAAACAGCAGTGCTACTGGCAGCTAATAATATCTCCAGCTTGCCGAAGTGGCATGTATTTGGCATTTTATTCAGTGTTCTGTGCAGACATACAGCTTGGCTTGCTTTTAGTTTCCCCAAGTTTATCTGAGTATCTCGTCCGGGCCATGCTGTAGCACATCTGACAAATGATGGCTCCACAGTGATAAGCTGTAGGACTGATTTGCAGTGCGAATACAGTGAGACTGTTTTGTATGTATTGTGGCAGATGAAAGGAATGGAAGTGGGCCAAATTCAAGCTGTTTGCCATTGCATCTGATCAGCAGATCCTATGGAGAGAATTTGCCTGCTGTGAATATTTAATTCTCGCTAGCTTGAACTATGTCGTGTGTTGGCAGTGCTACTGTGTGAATTTGCGGTGGCTTTCCAGGGTGTCTGTCCTGCTCAACTGCCAATTTCTGGGGTTTTTTTTACAGGGTTCAGGGTTTTGTGCTCCACTTTGTGCATGAGGAAAATGACTTAATACTATATGGTGAACATTTTTTCATATTTATAACAGGCTGTTTAAAAAAAAAAAAGTTACAAGTGAGCAGTGTGTTATCTTTTCCCCCCTTCCTCATTCCCTTCCTCCACCTTCACCTTCACCACCCACCCCTCCGCTGCCTACTCTCTCTGCATTATCTTCAGATGATTGTCCTGGCAAAGTGATTTTGTAGAGGTGAGTCTGTCAGATTACACACCAGAAAGGATGAAAAGGTGATGGTGTTGAAATGCAACTGTGAGAGCAGGAGTGTTTTTCCCTTCCTTCCCATGCATCGTTCTGACTAAGTTCTCAGGGAGTCAGTGCTCTGCACCCTTAGCTGCCCATGACCCTTCTTACTGTTTCATGGCTAGCTTTGCCTGGGAGTTTTAGTTTTGTGTATTGGTTAATTTTTTGTTTCTGAAATTTAGTATAGTGAAACATTTACATTAATAATTTTTGGTTTTCTATACTTACAAGTAAATGACATTGTTTATAGTGCTGATGTAACAGTAACTGTCAGGACTCTGCTGGGGCAAGCAGAAAAGGGTTGGGATTTAACCTATTAGTGTATCCTATGTTTGTGTCCTGTGTCTGTTACCACACTGAAGTGTTTGTCTTCTGTATGCAGCCTGTTTAGACTTTCTGTCATTTTATAGGTCAAGCATAGATAAAATTGTGTAGCTATCTGTGATATCTATAGGTTTCAGATTTATAATTTATAGATCTATATAAATGTAGATATTTATGGACATAAAATTTTATATATTAAAATAATCGAGAAAATTTGCAAAATAAATTCAGGCTGTAGCCTATCAGCTTCTTCTTCCTCTGTGTGTATGGAGGACAAAAGCTGGAAGAAGATCTTTGATTGTACAGTGGTGTGGAATAAAACCAAGTGGAGCCAGCATGAGACAGTTGCAGGTCCTCTGGGGCTGTAGGAAATGATATGCTGACCAAGTGACCAATTCTCTGTCTACTCCAACACTGCAGCTGCAGAAAGTAATGGCTGAGAGAAAGGCAGTATCATCTCCGTTTAATGTACTGACAAAATTGTGTGATAGTGCCTCGTAGGATCTGCCAGAGGGACCAAGTTCTGGTTGTGTCTTCTGAGACCACTGTAAAAGATACTACTGTGTTAGCTGAGGCACGACAGCTGGCCACCCCTAGATCCTTGCCACTGCAGTGTGACCCATTTGCATGACCTATTTAACTCTGCCAAGTTGTAAGGAGCTGGGCAGGCACATTAAATGTGTCTTTTCAGTCACCTATTTAAAGTAAGGTTGGTTTTTATATGTTGCTACTTGTAAACCTGGTTTTTCTGCTTTTTTTAGTTTCTTCAGCAATGATAAGAGCAACATTTTAAGTGACTACAAAAAAAATGTGTAGGTGCAGCTAACAGATGCTGAACAATAAATCCTCTCAAAAGATAAAAGCAACATTTTCTGAGAACTGAAGAAATCAGGACCTGGTCAATACACGGTGTAGTAATCCTGAGAGAAAGCTTTGCTGGGAGCTGGGTCTTAACTTTAAGACTCCTTTCTCCCTTTAATGGCTTAGGACTGCTTTTCTCCAGTGACTCAGTGGAACTTACAAATGCGAATTTCATCTGTCCTAGAGCAAACTAGGAGAAGTGTAGTTTTGCAGTAGTATGAGATACATTTTTGGCTTGGGGTTAGGCAGCCTAGACAGGTGTCCTTGAGTAAATATATCACTTGAAAGAATTTTCTTTGTTGGATTTTTCTTCAGTCCTTTCAAACAAATTGCCATTTTTAGGACCATTGGGAAGTAAAAATTATGAGATTGTTAGCAAAAGCAGAAACTTCTTTCAGGGCTCACTCATTTCATCTTGTTGGCATGTGTGGTTATTTGTTCCCATACAAGATAGCAACTTTCTGAGGAATTTTGTTTGGGTGATAGTGTTAGTGACTGCTGGCAAGCGTTATTCGTATGATGACCATCAAAATAAAAGCATGTAGCCAAACAGGAGTAGGTGACGCTGTTTTTTTGAGAAGCAGGCAGAAGAACTAAGTTTCCAAACTACATGGCTGCCAATAACTGGTATTTTTGTTACTGCTTATCATAACTCAGATGTGAACTTCTGGCATGTATGTATGCACCAAAGATGGGTGCAATTAGTTATCTTCAGCATTCCTCCTCCTCTGATTGTTTTCTAAGTCTATTAGGTTACTATAACCTCTGTGTCCTGTATATTTTTAATAAATTTGGAAATACTGTTAGGAATTATTTTTTAATGCTTTTTGCATTTTTATTAGATTTATTAGATTTACGCATCACTCCACCAACCATTTGAGAGTGACCAGAACCATCCTCCATCAAAGACTAAACATAAGAGTTATTCATGATGCAGTTGGAAAAATTATAATGCAAACAGTAAGCCAGATGGAAAATTTTACAGGCATCTTTTCATGTCGTGAATGATGCTGTCTCTCTGGGTTATGGGCTCTCTTCTCTCTCAACTGCTGTTGCTTCCCCTCCTGGCTCCTCTCCAGAGCTGTTAAGTTTCAGCCAGGGAAGAAAGGGAGATTTGAACTCCTCTGAATTTCCAAGTCTGTGTTTTCTGTGGTGTGGCTGGCGAGCTTTGTGTGTGAGAGTGTTGGCATGCCAAGCGCCGCGGCGATTAGCATGCTGCTTACAGAACAAACAGGGCTGCTCTCCCCGAGCCCGAAGAAAGGCCTGGGAGCAGATGTGGGGAGAGCCCTGCTCACCAATCCTGCTCTGTCATGCAGAGTGGGTAAGAGCTGAACACCACGAGGCTCCTCTGCTTCCCAGTTTTTATGAAAACAGGTCTCTACCACACACTGTGGTTCTGCTCCTCTATAACTCTTCATGTGGGAGCTTAGCTTTAGGTTTGAGATGAGAAGCCTCAAAAAATATCAAGCTGTACATTATATCTTTACTTTCCACACATCTACCATTGCAGTTGCTGATCTAGAAACATATATATCTAAAAACTTATTCTCTACTGGCCTTCAAGATTATCCATGTAAAGCATATTCACTGGTTCTGTAAAAGGGGAGTGGTACATGCACATGTATAAGTATAAAGCCTGTATTAACTGTATATGCACACATGCAGATTTAATCTCCTTAGTGCAAACCAAAGAGTCATCGCTGGTACTTGGTTTGAAAGACACTTATACCAGTTTTTATTTAGTCTCTCTTAGTTATTGACTTTTAATTTTTACACTTTGCGAAGAGTAAATCCTCCATAAGAAGTGTTAAGAAAGTGGTGTTGTTTCTTTAGAGACAGTGGCCATGTGAGGTGTAGCTTCAAGGTTTTTATTTCAGGAGAAAGCACCTATCTCTTTTCTCAGTGGCTTCTGACTGGTTACAGTTGGAGAGGCAAGAGAATGATTGTGTTAACTGGTTGTTCATATCTGACATGCAAGGTGTTTTCTGAACAACTTGCTTGCTTAAATGGTGGTGGGCTTTTTCATATCTACTCTTCCTGCTCTGTTCAAAAATCCTGCCTTTTCTGCTCTGTAGTGTGCTGAGGTCATGTGGCAGCCTCCAGTGGCAGGTAGAGAAATTAGTGGACCTTTTTAAAAAAAGTTAAAAGTTAAAAAAGTGCCAACATCTGGGTTTGAAAAGAAGCAAGTCAACAAGCTTGTTGTAGTTACATATCTTGGAAAAAAAAAGAAAAAAAAAGTTTCATATGTATCTGGTTTTCAAACAAAATCTACACTGACTTCTTAAATTATGTGAGTGGAAATGTCTTTGGTTCTTCATTTAGCTAATGGTATGACTGTTCATGAACAGTTACTGAGTTAGGGAGAAGTTGGTTTGGTAAGACTTCTTTTTCAATTAAGGAGAGTTTAAAGTGTTGAGGTTTTATGTTCTTTGTCTCTTTTCAGGATAATATCATATTATTCTTAAGAGGCTGCAAAGAACTGGGACTTAAAGAATCTCAGCTTTTTGATCCTGGTGATCTGCAGGACACATCAAACAGAGTAACCATCAAGTAAGTACAACAGCAATTTGTAACAGCATGTTGCAGCCTCAGGTGCATGTGATGCAGTAATAAATATTTAAGAAAGAGCAAAAACGCTGTATTGAGAAATGTAATTAGCATAAGGCGGAGTAAGTAGGAAGCAGAGGTTTGGGGAACTTTCAGTGCTGGGACAAACAGATTGTTCTATTCAACAGATTTTGTCCCAGAGACATCAACCACAGCTCTGTAAAAAAAGGACAAACACTTGGACAATCCTCTCAGGCCCGTGGTGTGACTCTTGGGGATGTCCTGTGCAGGGCTAGGAGTTGGACTTGATGATTCTTGTGAGTCCCTTCCAACTCAGCTTATTCTGTGATTTTGTGAAAATAATGTCTTAGGCAATGAGATTCTGAGGAATTTAGGGGTTTTCCTAACCTAAATTGATGGCTTTTTTTTTTTTGTCTGTCCAACTAATAAAATAGTGTAGTCTGGGGAAAAAAAATCACACCTCTGTTATTTCAGATTAAACTGTTCTGATGGTGCAATACAGGACATTAAGAGGCCTCTCAGACTCTATGAGATGCAGACATAAGCATGGTCTCTTCGTTTTCCTGCAAGAGCTATAGCTTGGGACACACAGTAATTGGGCTGAGGAAGTGTGTGTGAACTGGAAATGCCACAATTTAGATAGCTTTTCACCAAAGCCACACACCCACTACCACACAAATTGCACAGGCTCCCCACCATCTAAAAGCAAAAGCAACCCACACTTTGATAAAATTAACAAAATTTGTAATTGGTGTTATTCAGTTTTCCTGAAAGTTTTGGATCTATTGTAATATTACAGTTATAATTGAATTTATTGCTCTACAGACAAGCAGATACTGCTGAGTTGATTGAATGGCCTCATTTCATTTGGCCAAAAAGATCACTAATGAAATCTTGGTCAGACATATCCATTTTAGAAAAGTATGTGGAAACAATTTACTAAATTTCAGTAGATATTTTTTTTATTCCTTTCTGGCAATGGAACCTGGGCAAGTTTTCATGGTGTTCAGGCATTGTCTGGGAAAATTCAAAGGCTCTGAAAATCAAGTTGGCCAGTGTCCTTGCTTTAAGGAATACCATTTTTTGCTCCTTCCCAAGTTTCTGACTCTCACACGAGGTTCTTCTTGCCCTCTGGCAAGTGACTGGGGGCTATGTGATGTATTTCTTCTAAATCTGATAATACTTCAATGAAATAGGTTCTTTATGTTGTCCTTTAAAATCATTACAATGAGTGACTGGAGAGAGTTACAAAACAATCGGTAATCTCCATATAAAACCCTAATCTCCATATGAAACCAGATAGAAAGAGTCTTTCTGATGAAAACCTTCATCTTTTGGGGTTGAGGATGGATAGAGTACCTTGGTGGAGGCAGGTTGAGAGGCTTTGACTAGGGTGGAGCTCCAAGGAGAGCTGTTTGGTATGTCACCAAGTTAAACCCGGCATCATAAACCCCCTAGAGCTGGCCTGGCCTTCTGCTGCACATGAGGGCTTCAGAGAAAGCAGCTGAGGAAATGAGCCAAACGTTTCCCGAGCACTCTCCAAGTTCACGCTGAGTAACTGAGTTGAGATGTACAAGCCAAGTCCATGACTGTTATAGAGAAATATGTTGAAGGCTGTCTTCTGCTAGCTAGTTCTCAAAGAATGAAGGTGATTTTTTCCCTCTTTGTAGACTTTTGGGTGATTTTTTTAAACATGGTGACAATGTTCTTGTACCACTTGTTCTGTGGTAAAGGATGAGTATCACATTATTGCACATGATTAAGATAATGGCTTTTTAACCATTTTTTTTATACAGATATTAATTGAGGCATGCATTAGATCTATTTTTTTGGATTATTGTGCTTATAAAAGTTATGAGCTAATGCTGTAAGGAATTTTTCTGTGACTTGTTAAACAAGACTCTTTTCACTGATATTTTACTAGGAAAAAAACCAGGACTATTCTATTTTTCTTATTGTGTGGGTATTGGTGGACAAAATTTTGGCTTAAAAACATGTTATCAAAAATACTTTGTTTACCACTGCCTATATTTAGGCTTTTGTTGTTCTAACAGATTTAAGTACCTTTCTTTTTGGTTTTGTCAGATAAACTTTAATGCTGGAGTGGTCTTACTGTTACAGTAGAAGACAATTCCACTGTAAATAATCAGGACACAATCTTTAGTAAATCTAAAGTGGTCTTGTTTATTTTTCACCACCTAAATGTGATACATATTTCCTTCATTTCTTAATGCTTTCTTTGCTGGATTTCAAAATGTTGTTTATGTTTGCACAAACTTTGTACCCTGTTGTCTTTAACATAAAACTCCCACTCTTCCATGAACATAAGATAAAAAAATGAATTGAGAAGGATGATGCCAATGTTCAGTCTGAGTGCTCAAGTATACATTTAAAAAAATAAATGTTTTCCACATCAGGTTCTGTTGTAAATGGCAGGGTCTTTGTTGCTTTGTCCATTCACTTTGTTCTTTGTAATATTTGTTTCCACAGAAGCACCCGCAATATTTCCTTAATGTTTGGTGATGCCTCTTATGCTTGTTCAGTTGCTTCCAGAATCTGTATGGGTTGCAGAGCAGAATCTGATTGTTGGATAACTGCAGAATGTATTTTAGCAGTGAGGACTTTTGTCTTCCTTTTTTAAGAAATCAGCAACTCTGTTTAAAGGAAATATTTTGGCATTGTCCTACTTTACTGTGGGACCATTATAAACACATTTTCTTTTTGTACTTCCAGAATTCTAATTTAATGATTGAAATAATGGTGACAAAATACTCCCATGTTATGAATAAATGAATGTGTGAACTACATCTTCTTAGCTTTCATGTGTTTCCAGACGGCAGAAGCATTCAGCAGGCTTTTGTTAGGGAAAATGTGATCTGCTACATACAGCCTCTTGGAAAGTGTGTCTACTTTCTGATTTTTTTTCTTTTTTTTTTTTTTTTTTTTTTTTTTTTTTTTTTTTTTTGTGTATGTGCTTGTGTCTGCAACCAGGAACATTGACTATAGTAGGAAGCTGAAAAATGTAAGTACATCACTTGGAGTTTGTTTTTTTTGTCTGGTTAATCCTGTAATTGGCCTGAGCAAGAGTTATGTTCAGTAAAAACTGAGTACACCTGAGTATTGCATCCTCTGAAAAGTCCTTCTGAATACAAACCTAACTGGGTTCTGCTGGAAATTTAGGTGGAGCTGCTATGGCAAAGCAGCCTTACAATAGAAATAAATGGAGAACATTTGTCTCTTCTTAGATACTCTTAGGTAAGTGATAAACAATGTGATTTCTGTGCTGTCCAGTGTGGCATTTCCTGGGAACAGTCTGACTCACCCATGAAGCCACACTTTTGTAGCCCTTCACAAATATATAGGCATAGAGTACAGTTGCACAAAGCTTTTAAAATGAAGCAAAATGACCATTAGATTGGAATGCAAGGCCTTACTATCAGGTTTGCTATAGCTTTCTCATTGTTCTTCCAAATAAACTAGTGTTTCCCCAGAAAGACTATTTCCATTTAACTTCAATTTCTTGTTAATATAAATTAAGGGCAATGGTATTGGATCCTGTAATTGTTAACTAGAAAAGAAAGTGTCTAGATTTTGCTGGTCTCAGTTATGTTCTTAAAGCCTAGCAAACTGTCTGTCCTTAGTTAGCTGTAAACTGGTATAATTTTTATTTGGTCACACCCCTATTACCTGATAGGAAATGCCAGGATCTTTTCTAATAACTTTGAAAGCCAGTAATCGTGACTGCCATGACTGCAGGTAAAAAAAACCAGACAAACAACACCAAAACCACTCCCTCCTCCAAATTATTTCATCCTCTCTTTCTCGTCATCAGTAGAGTAGTATCTTGTGCACCCAGCGCACAAAGTTTTAGGGGAAGAGTTCAGCTTTGGTATTTTAACACTCTTTGTGGGCGCTGGCTGAATATCTTTGTACAGATGTATTGTTTTAAGGGTGAAGTTTCAAAAGTATCCTCCATAATGTGCTTGTAGGCAATATGCACTTTCCAGGTGCATGATTCTGCAGCTTTGGCTGGCAGCCAGCCAGAATTGCTTGCAAATGTGAAATTATCTGCCTTTTATTTTTTTTTTTTAATAAGGAAAGGAAGAAGAGATAAAGTTATTAAATGCTAGCAGAAATAAATAAAAATACCATAACCTTAATCAATGAACTGAATGGCAAAATGAATTGGACAGTTTCCTGATTGCTAGAAACACTATTATTTGCAAATATTTTCATTTAACTTGAGAACATATACCGTAAGATTTTTTTGCATTAAATTCATCAAGTGGTTCTGGTTGAAGGAAAACAGTTTAGATAAAAGTTGTTTCAAGACAAAAAAAAATCAGTACCAGCTACACCACCTCCTTTCACTCAGCACAATAGTACTGATTTGGATACAATTTTAAAAACAGAGCAAACATTTTTGAACTTTATTAAAAATGTTACTCAGTTATTTAATTACATGTATACTATTTGTAAACTGAAAAAAATATAAACTGTGTTTATATATAAAATACATATTTTACCTTATGTACCACAGTTGTTTTTAAACAGAAGATCTGTATGACACTCTATCCTTTTCTGACAGGGCCTCAGCTGCAGTGCTGCATAATTTTGGACATTACACTTAAATGAAAAATGGGGATGCTAGAGCAAGTTGATAAGAAAAACCTAGCATATGTTGCTGAGGAGGAGGCACTGAAGGAATGTGGATGCGTGTTTTTGGGAAGAAGAGTCTGAGACATGTCTGTTCCCAGTGAAATCCCCCCTTGGGATTTCTGCTAGTCTTGTTTCCTTTAGTTCACTATGTAGTATCAAGTATATGGCCCTGCCCCATCAAAACATAAAATACTATATTTCAGTTTATGTAACTTCTTTGATGCAGTTAATGGCAACTATTATTTATTATTGGTTGCATATCTTTTCCACATCAAAATATTTCCTGTTTGTTCTCCAGTTGAATACTTTGCATTGTCATGGAATATGCCAAAATAATGAGCATTAAATGAAAAAAAGCCCTAAGTTCTAAGGTGATAGTTTGTAATTTTTAACCAGTGCAAAACACTGAATTGAATTGCCTTTGATGAGCAGTTTCCAGTCCAAACAGTTGCTGCACAGGTATCATTAAAGGCATTGCTCTAAGTAGAGACATATGTGGGTGCAGAGAAGGCCTTTCCCTGCATGGTATAAATGTCAGCGTTTTTGGAGGTATTGGATTTGACCATCCTAAGCAGCTTAATTTCTCATTTTCTAAAACAAGTGCAACATCAGCAGTGTCAGGTCAGATTTTTTTGCTACTTGCAAGAGCAATTCTTAGTCTTTTTCCCTCACTAGTTTTGAAGTGATTTTTGAGTTCCGGAGAGGTTATCAAGTCAAAACTTGAATGAAATCACTAACTTTTACTCTGTAGTCTGATAGAAACTACAAGGTGCTCATGGCTTTTGATTAATTTGGGTTAAGCATTTCTTAAACTAGCAGAAGCCTGGGAGTAAATGTTCCTCTGTCATCTGGTTACTTACATTAAGGTGATTAAAAATGGGACTCGGTTTTCTGTCCTTGAAATTGACACATATTCAAAATACTTTTAGGCAGGCATTCTAGGTGTTTTGTTTATTTCCTTGCTCTTAATGGTTTTCCTTAATGACTACTAATATTAGTACTCTTTAGGGATTTTTTCATACTGATTTAGAAACAAATATATTTGTGTGTGTCTTCTAGAAGTTTCAAATATATTTGTCTAGTTTTTCTACTTAGATCCATTTTTTCTCTTTATTTTTCCAGGCAGATGTAACAGTTTTATTTTTTAATTAAAAATACCAGGGAGATAATATGTTAAGTTACATATTTTATAGGGTTGTTTAAATTTTCATAGTTGCCTGATGTATTTACGTTTAACCTTTGACAGACACTTCCCTTTCAGTTCTGATTTATAACAAAATCTTGTGCCGCTGTGCAGTTTAGAATAAATGAGGGATGTTGCAGGGAAGTAAATTTAGCTACAGGACTGTGGCTTAAATTAATTCTTATTAACTTCTGCAGGTATTAGTCACCATTTATTGGCTAGGGAAAACAGCAAACAGCTGCACGTCGTATAGTGGATCAACCCTGAACCTGAAGGAGTTTGAAGGCTTCCTGGCACAAATGAGAAAGGTATCTTTTTGTTATGTTTTGGGAATGGAAATTTACTTCAAATTATTACTCCAATAAATTAACTGTTTCTTGCTAAATATGAGAGAAGAGGGCTGGAGTGCAAATTACTTAATGAATCTCTACCTACATCAGAAATGTTTCTCATTCTACCAAACTGTGAAAATCCCTTTGGCAACCAGCTTGGTGGTGGTATCAGTGATGCAGCAAGTGATGTCAAATAGGGCTTTAGAATTGTCAGGTGGCTCTGTTATCTTAATTTCCATGTGTTTTGGTTTGAACTATTTTCATTTATGACACCAAGTTTCAGCTAGAAGAGCTGAGACTCAAAAGTAAGGTGGCAGGACTCACAAGAGCATAGTTTTTTCTTCTTTAAAACATTCAGTCTCATGGGCAGCTTTTTTTCTTTTATGTTGCAACACAAAGCCCCAAACCAAAGGATCTAAATAAAGCTGAAGTGGAGGAGAAGGAGATTATGTTTCACCAAGGGCATAGTTATGATAAATCTGTTTTTGCCAAGTTCTGAATTCTGGCTGAAATTGTATTTGGTGGTTTGTGATGAGCTGATCTCTGTTGGAAAGGAAAAGCTGTGATTGCTGTAGGGTGGTTTGGGGACTTTTGGTTGAGCATTCCAGCATGCCCTGAACCTTGACATTGGACACTTAACTTCATGGTTAATGCTAATGGTTAGTGTTGATAACCAAACCTGCCTTTCTTTGGGATGGAACGGGGAAGGGGCAAGGAGCAGGCGTGGAAGGAGATGGCAGCACCATGTACTGGCACTGCATGTGTTGCACATACTGTTCAAGAGAGGCTGTGCAGATATATTCTGCAGTCCACAAAGAGCTTCATGTCTGCTATTCCCTCTCCACCTCAGGAAACGTCCATGTCACCACAGGCAGTAGGGTCTGGGGGCCTTGGGAGACTCTCTGGACTTAATTCTCCTTGACCTCTGTGCTGCTCCAACTGTGCCAGCTGCAGCTCCTCATTCTGGGATCTCACAGGGCCAGCACTGCTGGAGAGGAAGAAATGCTTGTCTGACTGATAGCAGTTCCTACACCCTGGTGTGACCAGAGAACCTTAACTAGATGGGTAAAATTCCTGTTTGTGAGCCCAGTTCCTGTGAGCAAGTAGGTGAAAATGGAGAGGAAAAGAGAACATCCTGCTTCTCTGGAGAAGTTTATTTTAGTCTTCATTTTAATGACCTGTGCTTATCACTTGGGACTTTCGCACTCATGAATGATATGACTGAGCCTAAGCAATAAAAAGATGAAGTTAGTACTTGAGTTGTTTAAGATGTGGGGAAGGAGCAGTTTGCACTCCAAAGAGTCTGGAAGGTGAAACAAACCCAAAACAAGGGAGGTATCACAGAAAAATTGCCAAAGTGCAGCTTGTCACAATGTTAATGCTGCCTGGTATCATGATTTATTTTTTAATGTTTAATCTCACACCATGAGGGTCCTCTTTTTCCAGGTGATATTTATCCATGGAACTAATCATCAGAGCATCTTGGAGGTCCTATCTTGAACCCTTTTGTGGGATGAAATAGGCTAGGGGCAAAAGGAAGCGTTCTCCAGGGAGCTGGTGGTCATGAAGGGCCTGGCTGGGCATTGCAGAGTGCTGCAAATTAAGGACAAAAGCGAAGCTGGTACTTGATTTGTTGGAAATGTTGAAGCTGGGAGAAGACTAGAGGTCTCATAAAAGCTGAAAGCTATATATGTCTTTAATGCATAAACAGAGCACTTTGCAGTCCTGAAAAGTCTTACTTAGGGTGATGCTGTTGTGAGGGCTGCTGGCGACTTCTTTTATCACCTCCCTACTCTTGCAGCCCTGTGGTATTTCCCGCTGGCAATTGTGGGCTCATATGTTACTGCATTTGAAGAGGATTTGGTTGTAAAATATAACATGTTAATCATGCTGTGCAATGCTCTGATGTTCTTTATAGCTGAGCTCGAGTGATGAAAAGACACTTTATCACATTCTCTATTGGCATTTTTTCCACAGAATTTAATAACTAAATCGACCATAAATTCAGTCTGGTTTAGTTTTTCTGTTGTAGATCCTCTCTATCCTCCTCTTTTAATAAGCAAATCAAAAGACAGCTCTGATGTAAGTTGTCTTGGACTCATCTTTTTTGACTTCTCTTGCTGAAGGGGATATTAGTTTCTAATTTTGTTCATACTACACTGTTTTTAATTTCATTAACTATTTGAGTACTCATTCTTCTTTACTTTTAAACTAGAAATTCTCAGTGACAAAATATACATGGCTTTTCGATTATATGCAGTGGGTGGAACTTCCTGGACAAATGCATCTTGTATTTGGCAATCACGCTTTAACTGCTGCTCGGTGACATACTGTGTTTTTAATTAGATAATATGAAAGACTAATGTGCTGTTGTGTGTTATCGGTCCCACAGATAACCACATTCCCACTGATAGCATTTGGGAGATGACGTTTGTTCAAGGCAGGACAAGTACCCGTCTGTGTGACGGCATTGTGTTGCGAGAGTGTCTTTGCCAAGGGGAAGGCTGTAAAGAACATGTTTACAGAAGTCTGGGATCCTGTCCTGGTGCCTGCCTCCTAATTCCTAGTGAGCAGCATGCAAAATTAACATAAACAGGCCATTGAAAGTAGGTTCTGCAGAACTCATTAGTTCACAATTGGACTGTTTTCAAACTCTGGGAGATGGTGAATGCAGGATGGGGCTTTTTGCCCAGTTTAAGTCCCTGTAGCTGCTGAGCAGTTCTGTGTCATTCAAATACAGTAATTTAGGAAAATGGAAGTGTGCCTAAAGATTGAGAATAGCTGATTGGTATGAAAGGATGAGCGGATTTAGGGAATTTAGATTTTTTTAAAGATTTTTGGATCGTGTCACAAACGGGATTTTGATAGGATTTGTAGATTTGTTCTTGGCTGTGTGTAATTAATGCAGATTTCAGGGAGACAGATTTTTGTTGTCTATTGTTTCTATCAGTATTTTAGCTCACTAAGCAGAACTGGGGAAGGAAATTACATTGGATTCATTACAACTTTTTTAGGTGCATTTTATCTGATTTTAGAAAATATTTTCACTTCTATTTACAGCGAGGTTACTTAATGGCATTATCACAGTTTAGCTTGGCCTTAAGTGACCCTTTCCGCTGCCCTTAATGTGGTATTTTGGCAGATTAGTAGTGAGTGGCACTAATTAGGCCCTCTTCCTGAAAAGTTTGCAGGGCGTTTGCTCTGATGTCTCAGTCCCACTTCAAGCCTCCCTCTTTTTCAGCAGGGGAATGTTGGGGTATTACTGTAGAGCTCTCTACTCTCCATCACTTTCCTGGCAAACACACTTTTTTGTGGAGGTGGCCCACCATAGCATACTGTGATATTCCTGATTGATCTTCTCATTGGCAATACTAGTGACGGGTAAAACCTTAGCAGTCAGGGACAGTGGGAGCTCTGCTCAATATAGCCATTGTGCTTCAGCTGGTGGTAAGCAGGGGGTGCTTCTTAATTAGGAATTAATATTCAAATGCTTCTGGGAAAAAAAATCACATTCCAGCCTCTTTGGGTCACAAAATGTCAGTCTGATAATGGCACCCACATCTCTGACTTGACTTACTGTCGGGGGAGAAAAAAACCGATTTATCTCTGAACAAACTTAGTTATTTTTGTTTTTTCTCAGTCTGTGTGATTGTAATTAATGTTAAGACACTCTCTAAAACAAGGGATTTATTATAATGCAAGGGTGAGGATGGCTTCTATTGACCTTTCCCTCTGCTGGAGTTTCAGTGTTTTAGTATGTGCTGCTTGCACTGGAAAGAATTTATAATCACAGGGCTGTCAAAGACAACCATTGTTCTCCCTGCTCTGAACATGTGGGTCAGCTACAAGTGCTTTCATATCCCCCAGAGCCAGGAGCTGGCAAAGAGTAAAGAGCACAACTGAATTCTTCTGAGGCATCGGGAAAAGCATTTTGCATATTTTTCATTGCTGATTGCTTGAGAAAGACATCCCTCTTTCATAACAAGAATTTCTCTTCAAGGTAGACGGAGGCTGGGGCACACTGCTTTATTATTTTGCTGAGCTGAAGCAGCAACAACAAATGCTGTCTGCTGGGGTCCTGGCCAGATACAATAGATGAGCAAGGAGAGTGGGGGGATCTTTTGGAAAGCAGCAAACTTAAACCTGATGCAGGCACAATGTTAAAATTATAGTGCCTTTGGCAGTGCTATGGACTGTGGACGAAAAGTCAAGTTTCAGGTTACTTTCACTTTTGATCAGTTTATTAACTGGTCTGTTGGAACTTTTTCTCAGTTCATTGTGCTAATCTAATGAGAGTGGTTTCTTCTTAAACAGCATAAAATTTTGGTTTATTGCAATCTTGCACTTTGTTTTGAAGGGAAGAAGGGGCAAAAACTAAGGAAACCTTTTTTTTGGGGAGGAGATTTTTAGTATTTGGGAAGATGCTTTGCTCTCTGATATGCAATGCATCTCACGGGTATGTCAGTGCCTTCTTTATAAAAGTGGTTCCTGCTGTATTTCCATGTAGGAAACAGAGGATATTGATAGCCCCAAGCGCAGCATTCGTGACAGTGGCTATATAGACTGCTGGGACTCCGAGCGCAGCGATTCCCTCTCCCCGCCTCGCCACGGCAGAGATGATTCCTTTGACAGTCTGGACTCCTTTGGCTCCCGCTCGCAGCAGACACCGTCTCCAGATGTAGTGCTCAGAGGGAGCAGTGATGGTAAGTACCAGTCACAGTGCGGCACATGCGTAACATTGTGACATAGAAGTAATGGTTCTGTAATAAATGTGCCATTCAGCAGCTGGACACAGCCTCTGAATAGGGCTAATCCGGGGGGAGAACTCTGTGAATGCTGATCTGTGCTCCCGAGGTGTAGATGACTTTGCCAACAACTTACCTGAAGTTTGCCTCAAGAGAGTGTAGCGTTGGGAAATGAGTTACATCATTGCAGTGTAATTTTATGATGAGAAGAGTGCTTTTCTGGGTTTTGGTGTAAGAGGATGTTTTGCAGACTCATTTTAACTTACAAACTAAGCTGAAGCAAGAAATAAAATTGCAGGAACAGAGCGTAGTGAATTGTAGTGAATAAAATGTTTGCTTAATTAAATGCAGGGCAGATAAATGACATAGAAATATCTTGAGAATGTCTGATACTTGACAGAGTTTTGAAGTCTGATGTACAGCACTTTACCAAATGTCATATTTGTTTTTATGGCATTTAGAAAACTGGGTATATTAGTATTTTCCAGCATCAGAGCTTTGTACACATTTGTGAGAGGACATGCAGCTCTAGGCATACAGAAGGGATGCTGCTTCTCTGCATTTCTTTCTGATTTCAAGAGGTTTTCAGAGGTTTGTAAACACAGCATGATGGATGAAGAAGGATTTGCTAGGGATAGGAGTGGAGCATGCGCTTAGGTTACCTGTCATGAGCAGGATTCTGGTTTAGGACAGAAGGTTGTATGATTGAGGCTCTCTGCGCGGTTACATTCCTGATGAACAGATGAGTAAGTCAAACTTCATCATCAGATGAAGTTATGTTGCACACATGAATCACTTCTCCTTGGTAATGTTGTTTATTTAATTTAAAAAGGAAAGGCAGGAAGACTTTTTGGTAGGAACCAGATGTTCATACTGCTTTTGGCAGTGTGAAAGAAACTGGTGCTAATCATAACCGGACACATGAGAGATTTCCTGAGTTGATGGGGAACTCCTTAGAACTGGAAAGCTGGCAGGGAGAGCTGGTATCACAGCAGAATTATGAAAGAGCTCTGGGAAAATCAGAGCTAAGATCTGCTCTGCTGCTCTGAATGGCCTGTGGTGTTTGGGCTGTTGCTGGTTGACCATCCAGAAACAGCTACTGGGGCTGATTCCCTGAAACAGCCTCATGACCCTTCAGACGCTGAGCA
This sequence comes from Coloeus monedula, assembly GCF_965178545.1. Taxonomy (NCBI): domain Eukaryota; kingdom Metazoa; phylum Chordata; class Aves; order Passeriformes; family Corvidae; genus Coloeus; species Coloeus monedula. The sequence continues at coordinate 51,234,446 of NC_138785.1, read as the reverse complement.
GAGCACAGGCTCCACATTATAAAATGTTTTTCTGCCTTCTCAAATGAGACAAGCATGGTGTTGGCAAATAGGAGCACCTCACATGTCCTAATCTAAAAGTGTTGCTCTGTCCTGGGTGCTCAAGGGATGTCCAGTGTCCCTGCTTACCTGGAACTGGTAGGCAGCCAGTTGCATATGTCCTGTAGCTGCTTCCTGTCGACTTCTGCTGTATTCTCAGATTTTAGAAAGGTTTTGTGATTCTTTGCCACAGATTGTTTGCTAAGACATACTATCTTGTTGCATTCCTGAGTCTGTAACAGATACAAAATAAGATGAAAGCACACAAAGCTTGTTCTTAAAAATAGTCTTCCACCAGGGTGCGTGCAAATGCTGTGTGCACATGTATGGCTTGTCCAGCCAACACTTTCTAGTGTGTCCTTTTTTCCCTGCTTACTATTGCCATAACTTCCCAGCTGTCTCTTCCAACAGTTGCAGGTGAGGTGTAACTTGGCTGACCTCTTTTATGTTGAACCTCTTCCTGTGGTCCCAGCAGGCCAGTGTTTCACTCAGCTGTGAGTAGTTTTTGATAGAAATAGTATATATTGGACTCGATGATCTTAGAGGTCTTTTCCAATCTAAACGAATCTATGATTCTATGTGCAAAGTTGGATGGAGGAAAACATTTTGCTTTCATTACTTCTTTCTCCATTCAAATAGGAGCTTTGCAAACCAAATAATATTACTGTGAACTAAAACTATGATTCCTTCCACTCTAGGAGGAAAAAAAAATGAATGGACGCTATTTAAGTGATCCTAAGGTGATTAGTTTAGGTGGAAGCAGTAAGTAATACTACCTTCACAAATGCTATCTATGATTAGTCTCACTGTTGAGGAACTGCTCTGGTGTTCCATGTAGAGCCTGTCCCTTAGCAAAAATCAAACAAAACCAATGATAGAGTCGAACAGTTATTTAAAACACAGTAGAATTGCAGACTGAACTGCCTTTAGAGTTGCCAGTGAATAAAATCCTCTGCTTGGCCAGCAGCTGGGCATAGATCCTTTTAAGAAGGATCTGTGAATGTCTGTAGTGTATAATTGCTTGTTACTAGTTGTGGAAAGTGTCTGCTGCTGCTTCTACTTGGAAATGCAGAACAACAAACTTAAGGTTATAAATGTAGAGCACAGCTGCATCTTCCATTCAGTACTTTGGCTTCAAGTACTTCTTTTTCAAATTTGAGCTGAAAATAATTTCACGAGTAAAATCTGAATAATTAAAGAAGCTGTTTTCCTTTGAAGTACTCAGCTTGAGGATGCTGGTAGGCACATCAGTAATGAGGGAGAGGAATGTGTTCCAGTTCCTCTGCTGCTGTGGTTATCTATTCCAGCATTTCTCTCTGCCAGTTCAAGACTGGTTTTCATGTGTTACAAAAATAGAGCAAACTCAAAAGCAAACAGAATAGCAAATAACAGTAAGGGATCTTTTTCTTATCTTTTAGTTACTCTGTGCCCTTCCCTGTCTAATGACACTACAGTTCTTCAAACCCCAGCTATCCTCAGATACCTGTGATTCTGTGATCATATATCCACTTTTTGTTTAGACATAGACTCAGAGTACCAATTGTGATGCTAGTTGTCATAAGGTCTTAACAAAAACTGTCCAAGCAAAAGACTTCTGACAAAAAAGTGAATTGTGATTTTTGTCTAACATTGATTTCCATTGTGTCATGTCTTTTCTTACTGTTCCTTTTCACTCTTCTTCGTCTCTCTCCAAGCAAATCATGAATAACTCAATCTACTGCAAAAGCTCTTTGCAAATAACATTCCTAGCATATTTAGACCGCTTTTTCTTCCCCCACTTTGAATTATACACAAGCTACTTGTGATTTTTATGACTTCATTGTTTTCAGTTGTTCAGGACGTAGCACAGTGAATTAGCTATTAATTTACTAGTGTGTTGAATTGACACAACTTGGGTGGCTTCCCTTCACCCCAAAAAGGGGAACAGCTAATTGCATATGCAAGTGCTGCAAAGGGGCCAAGGACCAGAGACATTCAACTGTCCAAAGCTGGAAGAACACACAAATGTTGATGGGACAAATGACTGAACACACTCCATTTCACTCTTCAAACCAGGGCCCGTGATGAGGTTACACTGCTGGGAGAAAACTGTTTGCGGAACTTCTTCATGAAATTATTTTAAAAGCCTCATGATGGTGCAGGGAATCTAGTGAATGTCTATGAAGTGGCTTCCAAAATGGCTATGAGAGCAGTTCACACTGCAAGTGCTCTTTAGGGTGTTTGTCCTACAATTTGGGAGTTTCAAGTCAGAAACTTGCCTAAGTTTCAGTGTTTTAAATGGGTTGTAAATATTAGGAAGCTTAGTTCATTTGAATGAAATCAAGTAATCACCCAGCTCTGTTAACCTCTTATCTTATTCTCTCCAACTCTCAATTTTTCTCTCCCACTTTATTTCTTCATTGTACTGATCTAACCTCTAAATCCTGAGATCACTGCCCTCTCTCCTTGCACCTTTCCACCAGGGGATCAAGTCTCTGTTTATTTTGCAGTGTGCTAGACTGTTTGACTAGGTAACCAATGAGACTGGAGAGGGACCATCGAGCCTTCTGGTTCATAGCAGCTGATGCTGTTCTCAGGTCTTGACTGATGCTGTCTATGTTCAAATTGCCATGTTAATGTGTGTGTGTGTGTGTAAACATCCACATATTCCTACTATTCTGTAGCTGTACAACACAGAACCCTTTTTTGCTTTTGCTTGAGCTAGGCACATACAAGTCTAGGTTCAAGAGTGTGAATCACATCAGGCATGCCCTTATGTGCAACTAGGAGTTATCTGGGCTTTAGTCAGGTAAACTTCTATCCTATGTGATTGACAAGACTGGCTTGGTTTGAACCTAAGGTTTTTTGATGTGACCTGTGGCTGAAGATGAGTTTTTCAGTGCATGATGGAAAAAAGTTTACTGTCTGTGTAGACGTTATGGCTACTACCTTCAGTGACTGATTTTAAAATACAAATGCAGGTAGAAGTGGCTAAATGTAATTTTTTGGTGGTGTCTTCTCTGATTTATAGTTCTAAAAAATGTAACTGGATGAAAGTGAAAATAAAAAGGATTTTTTTTCTCCTTCCTCACTAGGGAGAGGAAGTGACTCAGAAACTGACCTGCCACACAGAAAGATGCCAGATGTGAAAAAAGATGATATGTTGGCGAGGCGGACCTCACACGGTGAACCTAAATCAGCTGTGCCTTTTAACCAGTACCTCCCAAACAAGAGTAATCAGACTTTCTATGTACCTGCTCCGCTTCGGAAAAAGAAAGCTGAACGAGAGGAGTACCGAAAGAGCTGGAGCACAGCGACTTCACCACTAGGAGACAGACCTTTCAGGTAAGACTGGCCTGTCCACCTACTCCTTTCCTCAGTGATGATACTTTAACACTTGCCCAATTTTCGTTCTTTTCACAAAGTATATGATACTGTAATGAATCTCTGGCTGGTATGGTACTGACAAGTAGTTTTTAGCAATTGGTGAAGCTAGTAGAAAAGCAACAAGTGGAAAATCATTGTCGTGATGTCATTATTTTCCATACAATGCAATGTATAGCTTGTGTTTGACAAGGTGTTGGTTAATATAAGTAACATGGATGTTGACTCAAACCCCAAGGCTGGAAAAAACTGTTCTGGACAATCTGTTTCAGTTCTCAAGACAATTATGGACAAACGATACTTGAAAGTAATGTTTGATATATTCAATCAAAATAGATAATATTTTTGCTGTGTTTTTTGTAAAATCAATTTGTTTGTATGTTGTATTTTATACACCGGTATGGTTTGTATAGCTGTGACTCTGTGTTTCTGTATGTTGGTTTTGTCAACTAATACTTCACTTTTGATTTGGACTAAGAACTTCCACTAAAGAGCATAATTAACTTTCCTGATTATTCATCAGAATTCATCCTTTGGCACCATGATGTCAGCAAAATGTGCTTATAAGTGTGTATGTTTTAGGCACAGCCTACATTAAACTGCCTTGTATAATTCAATAGCAAACCCCACCCTGAAACCATAGAAGAAGAACTGAATGAAGCGTCAGGACTGTGTGAAAAGGAGAAAGTGGCCTCCATGGCTCCTGAAGCAAGCTCCCTTAAAAATCAATTAGGTTTGAATCAAAGTGAAAAAAACTCCATAGACCAGTCTCCTTCACGTAGTGCAAAAGAAACGTCGGCACCCAAGGGGAAAGATGAAGAAGAGATCAGAAAGTTAAGAAGACTGGAACAAGCTGGTATTAAGGTCATGTCAGCAGCCCAGCGCTATGGCAGGTTAGCCCAACGGTGTGGGAAATTGTGCACGCTTCACAATTTTAGGATTGGCTGAAGTGTGGGCTTCCTTGATGCGCTGTGATTTCACATCTCCTAACAAAAATCCAGTCTGCTAAGCACTCACAATTGCTAGTGAAGGTCTTGGTCTGAAAAAGCTTGTGATGTGGCAGCTGTGGTTTGCAGAGTTGTGTGATGCTAACTGCAATTGTGTTGAGAAATTGTATTGTCTTACAGCATAATGTAAACAGGCTCCAGGAAAACTACTACACAGACTATTTGTCGCCTTCCACTTAATGCTTTCTTGTATTAAATTATTTTTTTTTAATTAAAATTAAAATATAGAGAAATCTACATTAAAAATGCGTAGACTAGGTAAAAGTTTCAGGAATTTCCATTACTTGTTGCTGGTGGGATGGTTTAGTTTACTGAACCACACTTTTAGGTGGTTGATATTTTTAGCCATGTTAATAAATGATACATTTATTTTTATTGGCAGGAACTATAAAAGCACAGTGCTTGTTAACACATGTACCAGTTAAAGTATGGAGGCATAGTTCAGCAGACATAATTTGACCGACTTTAGAATGGAATATAGGTAGTTATTTGCTTATTACCTGTGTTATTTATTTTGGGATGTTGTTCAATTTGGATATTAAAGGAAGGATGTGTGAACAAATGTGTGGTTCTTTCTTTGAACAATCTGTTGTCCTGACAGGGCTTATGGAGAAGGGAAGAGAAATAACAAGTAATTTTTCTTCCTTGCTCTCAGTGGAAGCAACTTGTGGAATTTGGCAGCTGGACGAAGGAGGAGATTATAGTTTTCTGTCCCAGCTAAGGGTCAAAGAGCAGAAGTTTGTAACCCAAGCTTCACTGTAGTGAAGTAGGAGCCTGCTTCTGGGGATTGTAGGAAGACACAGCAGAAAAGGCATTGGGGGCAGCAGTCTGTAAGGAAACTTCTTTGTATGTGAAAGTGGAAGAATAGTGGGTGAGGAGAAGGGAAGAATTCAGTAGTTGCACTTTAGGATACAGGGGAGTGTTTAATCATATTTCTTAATGTCTTATTATTCTTCTCTGTTTTTTGAACATCTCCATTTTATCTCTCTTCTTGGTATCAAGTTCAATTTTCCATGCACTAATGGCACTCAGCAATTCTCAGTCCCTCTTGTTTCTGTATTCTGATTTTTTTTTCTTTCACCCCTCTTATTCTCTCATCTTACTCTGATACCAGCCTCTCTTTTTTTTTTCCACCTGAGGTTGTCAGTTGTATTTTAGTTTCTTTGAGTTGTTTACAGGCTGTTTCCTCTCAACTTATTGACCTCTGGAGGACACCCACTGTGACTTTTGAGTTCTACAAGGCATCTAATTGTTCCTAAACCTTTAACTCAGTAGGGGACCTTTCTGAGTCCTGAACAGGAAGGATTTGAACTTGTATGCAAATGTATTTTTTGCTTGGAGTCTAAGTGCTTATCTCCATTGCTGTAGCATGTTCTAGGAACCTTCAGTTCCTAATCTTCAGTTAGCTGAATTAGATGCTATATAAATGCATGCCAAAAAGCAATTCCCCTTCCCAAAAGAGTGTATTGTCTGTCTTGCATGTTGTGTTATTGATATGTGATCCTCCTTGCTTGCTTTTTGCCTGCATATCTGTCTCTTATTTACTGTACTGTATATGAAAGGTACGGGTCACATTCATGGAGACACCCTAAAAAGAGGATAATTGTGTTGAAAGAGTTGATGGAGAGGAGAACTTAAGATAGAAATGGGAGCAAACGTTTTTTATATGTTTGTTGCAAAAGGAATATGGATTCTTTCCTTGACAGAGCATAGTCATCCAAAACCCTTCCATTGTCCTGAAATGCAATATAAGGGTCCACAAGCCTGTATGAGACCTTGCTTCAGAGCGTTCAAATGCTTGCAGTCACTTTGGAAGCACTTACTGTACCAGCATAGACCCATTTACTGTTTCTGCAACAGCTGGGGCTGGGTGTGCAAGAGAAATTTGCAGCTAAATCTACTATTCAGAGTCTTTGCTATCTATACCATGGTAAACTGGCCTAAAAAACCACTTTTGAGACCATCATAAACTGTTTCAGGAGAACCCACAATGTCAGCTAATGTAAATGAATGGAAGATATTCTCAACCTGGAAGCTGATTACTGAAGTCTAGTTACATACTAAAAGCTGTAAATTTCTCGTTGCAATGACTCACAGTTGTACTTTTGTGTACTATAACTCAATATTTCTTTGTTGCCAAAAACACTGCTCTCAGAAATGCTGCATTTGAGGCTCTCAAGCTTCAATAGCATTGATGGACATGAGACTGAAAAATCCAGTAGTTTTCACTGAATAATCACTTGGTGAGCCAGCTGTTTCTGAAGCTGTTTTGAACACAAATGTTCATGAGGAAGAGGGACAGCAGTTCCCATTTGGAGTGCTATTGGCCAGTGTTGTTCTGTTGCCTTAAATGAAATCTTGATCCTTCAGAGAGATCTAAGGAAAAAGTTGATTTTAGCTAATTTGAGACCATACTCTCCACATCACTAACAGGGGATCCTGTGTTTTGCTGCATAAGAAGGCAAAGGCAGACAGTTTCGTTAGTCTTTTGAGCCTGAGAAAGGCTGGTCTGTCAGGGATGGTTTATGGCTTCCCCATAAGTTTCTCCAGAAACTTTGTGGAGCAGTACTTTGAAAGGGCAGCTGAGAACTTAAAATAAGTGGTGTCTTGCAGGGATTTAAAATGTTTTAAATGCTTTTAAAAAGCAGCTTATTATAGGACTCCTTATATTTAGAATAGTAGAGAAACTCGGAGAAACCCCTGAGCTATTCAGATTTCCTTTCTTAGTGGCAGTCTGTTTAATCCTTTGTGATCCCCTCTATTTCGCTTTGTATAACAAGGTGTGCTACATGAAAGAACAAATGCCTACAAAAGTACTGCATGGAACAGTCCTTGCTGCCCAACTTCCTAAAATATCAATGCATACAATTAGATTTTTAAATGGGAGAGTTGCCTAGCTCCTGCCATCTGTCTTTTCGGTTTGCCTAAGAGTATTGACCCTTACAAGTTAAAAGCAGCTTAATCTTTATGGGTACCAGCTGTCAAGTGTCTTTATTGTCGTAATCTTCAGTAGGAGCAAGGCTGTGTTGATAGCAGTTGTGTTTCTGATGAAGGCAGGTGGCAATGTTTTCCAGCATGCCAGTATCACTGGTGTACTGGTGCTATCATCGTAGCTACTCTGTCAGCACTGGCATAGAGAGCTTACTCTGTGGGAAAGGAAAGGTTAATTAGGAAAGGAATCAATCATAGATGCATGTGAGAAGAAAGAAGTTAAGAACAGTAGGGTAGACGGCCTCAGTGATTACTCAGATGGCGTTGTTTTGAATAGAGCTATTAAGAAAAATGCCAAATATCTGATATTTCAGGACTCAGCAACATTTGCCAGGGATTAGGTATTTGCATCACATTTCTTCCTTTGTTTGAAGTGTTCAAGAAGTACTATAGTCACTGCATCTCGTGTGCTGAAATTTTTTCTTGCTGGTTCTTCCAGCTATAGCTAAAATAAGTAAAGGTCCAACATGCTGATTTTTTTATGTAAAGTCCTTGTGGATTTGCTACTTGTATATGATAAGTGTTATTTCTAGCTAGGCTTTCTGCAATCTAACAGCAACTCGGAGCATTTTTGATTAACTGTGCTTGTTTTTTGACCTGGAGATGAGTGCTGCACTGCCCTCTCCTCCCCTGGTGCATCAAGAGCTTTATTTAATTTTGCTCTGTGTCAGTAAAACGCCAGTACATGAAGACAACAGAAGAACCCCAGACATCATCCTTCGCAAGGACAATCCCTTCATGACACATTATCAAGGAAAGGATTCTGGTTCAGAAGATGAAGCAGCCAGCAGAGTTCCTGACTTAGAAAAGGATGACTTTGCCACCCGGAGAGCCAGAATGAATCAACCCAAACATATAGTTCCATTTAACTCCTTTTTAGTTGGACCCTATACAAGTAAAGAGAAGGGTAAACTGGAAGATGTTAAAAAGCCATTGCAGATGGAAAAAAAGGAACATGCAAGGTGTGCATTCGTGATCTTATTCTTTCAATTATAATGCTTAATTTCACCATGGCATATTGCTGTATAGGCCTAAAGCTATCTTGGCTACAAAAAAAACTTAGAGGTTAAAGTACATGCAAATGTTTTATCATAAGGTGAACCAAACTAATTTTTTGTTAGAGTGTGAGGAGAGGTTTTAATTGGCTATGGGTGTAAATAAGATAAAGGCAGGACACTTTTGTTATCTAAGCTCATGAGACAGCTCATGAGCATGAGTAATGGAGAATAAACTTAGAAAATATGTTTTGCATCTCAGCCCTTTTTCTGATCACTTTCAGTGCACGTTTTTGGGTGCATTTCTTTCATCTCATGCTCTTTTAATACCGTGCATAAAACACGGACCAGATGAGTCTTTAGTTAAGGCACTGCTTATATATGCCTGCTATGCTGCACTGAATTATGTTGCACGTGGTCCTAATATGCCTTACGCAGCATTGCTTTGGGAAATGGATCATGGGTTACAAGGCTTCAGCCTAGAAAATCTCCTCTTTCTTCAGTTCAGTGATACAGACCTTTAAGAAGCTGCTGAACCTGCTAGGTAGAGATCTTTTTCAGGAAACAAATATTTTTGTTTTATTTGGGCAAACGGATGTGATTCCAGATAAAACCACTGTATACACATTACAGGGAACCTTGACTGTAACAAATTACATGTTCAGAAAAATTCTTTTAATATTTAGGAGCTCTTTTCAATAATATCAAATGTGTCATTCTGTTGCTGGTAATTTGATTATGTTAACATTTTCTAATGACTACTTTGGCAGGACATCTGAGGAGCACCTAACCAAATTTTAATAGTCCAATGCTATTGACATGACTCTTAAGATCAAAGAAATTCTGTAGTATGTTTGAGAGCAAACTTGAATTCACTGTGTGATTAATATGCAAATGAGATATTTGTGACTATTTAAGAGAAATCTTATTGCAGAAATGCTTAATACAGTAATAGCATAAAGATTTTTTTACTTGAGCTGGGAATAGAAGTTCATGTGAAGAAGTGGTCTCAGTAGTGCATGAGGAGGGTAGCATATCTGAGAGGTTTGAACTTCAAATGAGTCATTCCCTGTTTACTTCCTAAAATTAATGTGAAACTAATATTATAAAATCAGTTTTATCTTCTTGAGCTCTGAACCTCTTCTTTTGACACTGATTTATAATTGCTTCCCCAAAATATCTTTCCTTGCTGAACTTGAATGTGCATTAAATTAGAAGAAGACGGGTGCACATGACATCAGTAAGGCAAATAGTTACAAGCAAAGAGAACCCACTTCTGCAAAATGAGAAGACTGAGTCAGAGGAGGAACAACAGGTGAAAGAGCCTGATAATGAGAGAGATGATTTGGCGAAACAGAAATCTCAAAGCATCCTTCCTCAGCTACAAGATGATGTGATTTTTGTCAATGCCTCTATAACAAAAGCAGATCTGGAGACCTGGAAAAGACTGAAACTTTCAGGGGAGCCCAGGTATGGTTTCTGCTTGTGGGCAGGATTGGCACCCCGGGAAGCATGTTTAGCTTGCCACAATCTGCTTGTGTGCTTGTGATTTTAAACTTGAAGAATGCCTTGTCGACAACCAGTCCTTACCTATTTCAGTTTTCAGGAGGAATCCAAAAATCTCTACAGAGATGCTGTCTATCATGAAATGAAAGTGTGTCCATCATTTAGAGCACTATAGTAGTTTCACGGTCACTTTTCTTGTGGACGCTCTTGATACAATATCAGAAAGGTCCCTCTTATCTTGTGGCTGAATTTGCTTTGAAGCTGCTTGAAGCTGAACAGCGCAGAGTTCCAAGTGGTACTGCTAATACAGTAGCAACTACGTTGCTCCTTACCAAGCTGTTTTCAGGACTTGGGGTGTTTTATACCTTGGGAGTATTGCCTGAGGATCAGCATCCTTGCATTAATGTCTCTATACTATTTTGAGACCTGAGCTGATACATCAGCATAGCAGTGTAAATACACCAGCACTGTTTCTCACTGCAGCAGGGCTTTCAGGAGCCTCATTGTATAGTGTTTGTATGCTCTTGTTAACAAAACCTCTTCAAAGGGATCCAGTATAAAGCAGTTATTCTAATCTGTTTCCCTATGGAGATGGACTATAACATAGGCAGGTGATTTGTGGCTCCAGTAGGAAAGGATAACAACTCCTAGCCTTCCTGTTTAGGTGCATGCCGTTTTGCAATTAAAGATGGCTGTCTGTTTTGGCATTCTTCTAACAATGTGGTTATTGTATGTAATTTTAGCTCTAATAAATCAAAACTCAATCATTCTTTCATCCTAAAGATGTTAGTAGTCTCTCCATTACTTTTGAGGTGACTTATTAAAATCAGGATTCATTCTGCTTGGTTTTGGGTATGTGAATTGCCCTTGCTAGTGCTCCCATGCCACTGTAACTCCCTCATGCCAAAGTGAGTTCTAGTTCCATACAGTTACATATAGTGCGTGGCTGGGTTTATGTGAGCAGATAAGGAAACTGTGGCTTTGTTAGGGTGAACAACTGAATTTGGAACAGGCCATATGCTACATTCCTTGACCTCAGGAAGTGCTTCCAAGGATGTGCTCCAGACTTTTCCCCACAGATCTGCAGTATGTTTGGATTTTATATGTCATTGGGGACTCAGTATGCCACAGCTGTTTATACCTATGTCCTTGACTTTTAAAATAAAACCCCTTCAAAACCTTAGGAGCATTTAATTTGTTTTATTCTGAGGGTCTCATGTTGGGGACATTCTTTTATTCCTCCTTATGACCAGTGAAGAAGATTTCAAGTGTTCCAGCAGCACTCTGTCACCAACTGATACCACGGTAAAAGCAGCAGCCCAGGATGATTTTGCTGTCCGCAAAACCAGAGCAAACAAAAAGGGTGGTAGCCCCAAGCAGAAGTTTGTGCATTTTGGGCCAGTAACTGAGATTGATCAACAGAAATGGGACAAGCTCGTTATTGGCAGAGCTTCATCCAAGAGCAGAACAGAAGAGGAAAGCAAGAAAGACAGTGTGGAGAGTCACTCTGGTGTTGAAAGCTCTCCTCCAACCACTGTTGTCAGTCTTGGGTTTGCTGAACACAGTGAAGTATCTGAGCCAGAAAATGAGTCCAGGTATTTGGTGTGGCTTAGGAAGTGCTACTAAGCTGTAAATGAGACCTGTTCTTGCCTGATGCTGATCTGCATGGGAGTGCACTGCAGCATAAACCTAAGAGCTGTTTATGCGCACAGCCTTGTTCAGAAGACATCTGATGTCTTCACAGTATCTTAACATGTTTAGGATTGCGCAAAACGCTGCACACAGGCCTTCTGAACACTTGCTCAAAATTTCTGATGGGCAGTGAAGTCAGTGGTATCTCAGAGGGTGAGCTCTCATTCATGATCTTTCTGCTGCTTGAATTCCAGCAGCTTCGCTCTGCCTGCTTTCAGCACATAGGAATTTGTCATTCAGCTTGCTGGCCTTACTGATCTTCAAAAAATGTTTTCAAACCTAATGATTTACCTTCTTTTTGAAGATGGTGTACTGCTGCTCTGTGTTTCTGGCATTTGTCTGGAGAAGAATTATCTGGGTCGTTAACACATTAACAGATCTTTCTTTGGCATTTCTTTAATCACTTAGTCTGTGGCTGCAGTAAGAATATGTAATGAATACTTTTAGCAAGCAATTCATTCAGCTACATTTGTGTGTTTATAAAACATTGGTAAACTGAGTTAGACAACTCCTTTTCTTGCCTTTCATTTGACCTGAGAATGTTTTGTCTGTCTCATCCATCCTCTCATTCTCATCACTAGTGAGGGTGGAGTCAAGTCAGGTACAGATGACTCTTGCAAGAGAATTCCATCACCTGTACCGGCTTCTGATGTCATCTCTGAGAAACAAACCCCATGGAGTTTGGGCAATCAGCAAGAAAGCACCAAGGAAGAATGTGACAGGAATGTACCAGATATTGAAAGAGATGATATGTTGGTTAGAAGAATGGGGACTTTCCCGAGGCGTACCGCTAGCTCCATTCCCACTCATTGTCCTCCCCTGTCAGTACCTCCTCATCTGCTGCAGCAGCAGCAAGAGGAGGCTGTAGCTCGTGAGAAGGATTTGAAGACTCTGCAGGAAGGAGAAAGGTCAGAGAACAGAAGCAGATCCCTCTGAGCCTGGTTTGTGTGTGGTGTTAGCTTGGATCAGTCAGCAGTGTTGTCCCATTCTTCACATGGGCTTTAAAGATGTGTTTTACTCATTCATCATGGCATGTGTTCTGTTTTGTAAAATTACTTACAAGAATGTATCCTATGAACATAAAACAGCCTATTTTCTTTCATAATATTTAAGTGCTTCAGTTGTTAATTACTGTTCAGCATGAAAATAGTCTTTCATCTTTTGGGGGTATTTCTTTTGCAAACCACGGTGCTTTGTCTAGATTTTTATGCCAGCTTCCAAGTGAATAATTTGTCGTGTAGATTTGTATGCAATTCCCAACTTCTAACAAATCACCTACATAAGTGTGGGGTTCAACAGATTTTCCTCTTACTCCCCGTGCTGTGGCTAAAGATGCCTAGTTTGCCTAGTTGTCTGTCACTCTGAACTTTGTTTTGAGTAACAGACCTCACATTGCCTGAGCAGCCACTTGCTATACAAGCGAGCATTATCATGGAACAGTGTCACTTGTCTCTCTGAGCAGTACTGTCACACAAGAAGTGAAACAAGAACAGCTTGAAATCCCTCAGCTGCAGAGTGATGGAACAGAAAGCAACATGAAATCTCCAGACCCACAAAGAGATGACATGTTAGCCAGAAGAACTGGAGCTTTTCTTAAACAACCTGGGCCCAGTGTTAAGCAGTTCCTTCCCATGCCATTTTCAAAGCAGCAGAATAAGCAGGGCACAGCTACAGAACTTGCGAAGAAAACCACGAGGTAAGAAAGTTTTTCTCTGTGCCTTTTAGCTAGCCCTGTGGGCTGTTTGTCAAGATCTCTTTATCAGGAAGATTTCTGGTGGCCCAGTAGTGGCTTTTTTCATACTTGTTCTCGGTTCTGTGCTGATTCTTTCTGCTCAGTAGAAGGCAATAGAAGGTTTCTGTACCTTTTAGTAGAGCCATGTAGACACTCATACCAGAGTTCTACCAGAGGCAAAATTCTAACAGTGTGTGGAAACAGATCTACGTAGCAATTACATTTGCATTACATTTGCAAAGGTTTCTGGTTGAATATGAGGTAATCATTATAAATGTTTCCAGCTAGAAATGGATATGCTGGATGTAGTAGGTTAGATGATTTTCTATGGCTTAATTAGTGCCAGTGACTTCCTAACAGGAAATCTAGAGATCCCAAGATTCTTTCTGATAATGCTTAATGTCTTTCTAAGCGCCTTTGTTCAGATGTTTGAGTCTGTGTGAGTGTTGAAGCCTTTGAAAAGAGTTATCGTTTGGTGGCTGAGCCACATGCAAGCAAGAGTGGAAAGGTTCTTACTCATCAGCCTCTTCAGAGTACATGAGGAGAAGGATATGCATGCACCTGTACAGACATGGATGAAAAACTAGCTTACAGCTCTGCCAAGGGAAAACAAACCTGTCATCTGCCATAGAATTCAACAGTGCCTTAGTGTTGAAAGGACCTTAAGTTGAATATCTTGGTTAAATTATGGACTTAATACTTTAATTTTCTGTGGTGTCTTGGACAGTTTATTTTCTGACTTAAAAAAATGGTACAAGCATTTGACTCTTAAAATGATGGTTTTTGCTCCTGCCTCACTTAGCTTATCCCCTGTCAGCTATTTGGGTTTGTAGGGGTTGTTTTTTGCTAATTTATAGTTATGCTTTTCATTATGTATATGTGATTTTTGAAATGTTGCTTAATACATCCCTTTGCACTACTGCCTTTGGCTCACTCAGGCCTGAAAAATGTCCACAAGTCTACACTAACAGTTCTGGAAAACCTGCAATAGAACCACTGCAAGAACAGCAGCAAGGGCAGGAGAAGGACAGTCTCCCACCTACAGGACAAGATGAGATTATTGGTACTGCCCAAGTGGGTGAAGATGGTCACAATGAAGTCCACCTTGGTCAAACATCTAAGCTTCCGGAGCTTCCTGAGGAAAATAAAATGGAAACACTTTCATCCAAGGATGAGCGTCTGCAAATGTGAGCTTTCTGGTGTGAATCACGCAGCTTGTAGAGCCCTGTGTGCACTCTTCAGAGTTCAGATTGTGCATTGCCTGGTGTGTTTTCAATCCAGACTAAAACACTGTATGTCAGTAATACACATTTTAGAAACAAAAAGAATAGCTGTGTAATGAATTTTATTTTGATTTTTAAAAAATATTTAATTGAAAGGTAAGTGAAAGGAATATCTGATTACAGTATACATGCTGAATTGCAAGAAAAGTTTATGAAGAGGAGAGGCTAAAATGGACTCTGCTCATCGAGAGATGTTTGTTCTATTTCTCCCATGATTAGAAGTGTTGTAGTATTGACTTTTGCACTTGATGCTCCTTTATGATAAATCCCAGATACAAATATGTGGTTTGCATAGCTCTAAACAAGACCATCATTTTAGTGGATGTCACTGGTTTGTGTATTACCAGTAGCTTTTTTCAGCTATACTCCCCCACTCTGAGGAAAGAAAACCAAAACCAACTAACAAAAAAAACCAAAAACCAACAAACAACAACAAAAAACCCAAAGACAAAAACAAGACTTCCAAAATGAAAAAGAGCATTCTGTGACTCACTTTCTGACTATGATATTTGTCTCTTTCATGCTTCAGTAATAGTGGTACTAAGCACTGCTGTGGAATGTAACTGTTAAGTTTTGTCTCCATTCATTGCATGTATGGCACAATGTAAATGCTAAGACATTGTCTATTTTCAGTAACTATTTTCTACGCACATTTTAAATCTACTTCAGCAGATTTTTATAATGTGGGGCATAAGTATGTTTAAGTATGTTTGAGGAGGGATAGATGCTGTTCTTATGTAGTTTGACCTCAGGATGATCAGGTAAGTCTTGTTTGATGAATACATAGTCCCTGAACGGTACAGTTCTGTTTTGGTCAGCTTTACTAGTACAAGTGACAGTTGCACAAATTGTATGGGTCCAGTTGCAATTACTACTTAATGTATTTATCCACAATCTAATTTTATATTTGGTCTTGTAGATTCGGCCTCAGAACTCCTGTGTCTGATGACGCAGAGTAAGTTGTCTTGTGTTCACAAGATTCTGTTTTAAACAACTTACACTGCATGCTTTCCCATCTTTCTACTAATTTAAAATGCAGTTGATGCATCATTATTATTTTGCAGTGTTTCGGCAAATAAATTTTTCAGACAGCGCTGAAAAATGGAATGCAATATGGCTTACATTGCAGTTAAAAATAATTTCTATATAAAAGCCCATAAAAACTAAGCATAATACTAATGTCCAGCTGTTGCTTAAAGTATTGTTTCCTCTTTTTTTCTTTTATTTTGTCTTGGTTTTCTTCTGAATTTCCATTGACTCTAATCAACTACAGGTAAAGAGAGCTGGGTTAAATCTGGGTGTTGAAGGAAAAAATGAAGTATGAGGAGGAACAGGAAGAAATAAAGAAATCCAAAAACAAAATAATGTCATCGTGATCTTCAGAATAATTACCATGAAAATGCATCTTTAGCTGAGCCTTTATTCTCCTTTAAAAACTTTATATTCAATCCCTTCCAGGTTAGGTTTAATTTAATAATGTACTAAATTTCAATTATTAAGCTCTTCACCTCAACACTTTACTTTTCATAGAAGGAGTAGAACTGACATTTAGTACACTTAAAAATTTTAATTGTTCATGTATGCATACAAACTTCAGTAGAGAATAGTATGCAATGTCATTTAGAAAGCTCTTTGGAAGTATTAGCTATTTAGAAGAGAAATAGTTGGGAACTACCCACATAGTAACACCCTTAATATCCTTCTGTTCACAGAAATGCACATGACCTTCTCTGCCTCCCAGATTAAATCCCAAAATAGAAACAGTATGGAGAGTTGTAGGAGTTTTATAATGAGTATACACAGAGACTCATATGCAATTTTTCACCCTTTCCTCTAATGATAAAGCTTAGAATCATGGACTGAGTGTTCTTTACAAGTTCTGTAATAGCTTTATGCTGTATAGAGCCTGTGTCCTCTGACTACAGAGTAAACATGATCATTTTCAAGCAGCAGGAATCTGTCCAGTCAAGGGAAGGGATGAAGTAAAAAGAGCAATATAACATAGAAGTGCTATACTTAACAATGGGGATGTTCCTGCCATTTCAGAAGGCCTACATATAGGATTGATTTTTCATCTTTGCATGTCTGTATTAAATGCAAACATGAGAGAAGGTACATGGAGACACCTTCAAAGAGGCGTTGCAATGGGCTTGGTGGTATAACGTGAGAGTAGCAAAGATTGATAAATCATACTGCTTATTCCATATTGATTCTGATCTTGTTTTAAAAGGCAAAGCAATTAATGTTCAAACCTCACTGTCATCCTTTCCAGATGTGCCACAGTTTACAGAGCAACTATTTTCCTGAACTGTCTTTTAAGTTCTTATAAAAGTAAGATTGTGTTTTTCCTTTTGAAGACAAAGTATTTATGAAGACTCTAATAAAACTTGACTCTCAAGTAGGAAAAATAAATTGAACTGACATTCAAAATACTTCCAAATTGTTTGTCTCATCTCCATTGAAAACTGTAACTTGAATTCAGTCTTAGACTAGATGCTCTTTATTCCAGCAGCAAAACTAGGAACTCTTTTATTAGACTGACAACGTTCCCTGGGCTGGTTAGGGGAAAACTAGATATTGTCATCAGTCCTGGTCTGTCTCAGCATCCAGAAAAGGCAATACTTAGTGTATTGCCGCTGATCAAACCTATTCCTATCTCCTGAAGAGAGAGAATTCTGGTGGTACCATGATAGTCCAGTGTGAATTTAGGCTCATAGTGGGCTGAGATTTTTGAGTATTTATTTACCAGAGTCTGATTCTTGAGCCAGTCTGTCTCTTTTTATATTTTGTTGGGGTTTCTTAAGTCTTAGTATGATTGTACAATGGTAATGCGGCCACATAAATAAATCCCTTACGTAAGGATTGTTAACATATTCTCATAAAAGGGGTGGTTTTTTTTCTCTCACTTTTAAATTAATTAATCTAAACACTGAAGTCCTTGAGAACTTTTTTTAATCCAAAATTTATCTAGACCTGTTAAAGAAATTTCTGCATGATATCGCTGGCAAGAACAACTGTAATTTGTGGTAATAAAGCAGTGTAACTTGAAAATCCCAACATCCCAAATACGCTGTTTTTCTGCACAGTGCTTTTCCCCAGATGATTGTTAGAACAGCAGGTCTGGTACACTGATCAGCCGAAGGGCCCTCTTGCTTCAGGACAGAGTTTGTATGCAATCTCCAGAGCTGTGCTAATGGCAGAAAGTTAATGAACTTGAATTTGGTGCAGTTACATATTCCCTGTCTACTTGTGTGCTATTTGCCTGCTGGCCCAGCATGTGGTTGAAGGAAGGAGTAAATTTGGTTCTGGTCATGGAGATATTAGTGATTGTCTGGAGCCATTTGTAGATTATAGAAGACAGAAATAGGATGAAATTATGTGGGACTCATGGTGGAAAGTCTCTTTTGATAGAAGCTCAGAGTTTTGGCCTCTTTGATTCTTTTCTAAGAATGAACTTGTCAGGCAGAGAAGATGATGTAGACCTTTCAGATGGCCTTGTCTGTGTACTCAGGAAAGGAGGTTTTTCTCCTTAATGATTGCTCCATGCTGGTCAGAGCAGAGCACAGTGCTTTGAGATGGGACTCCTTCAGATTGCTGTCTCAGGAAGGTACTGTTGTGGAATAACATGTTGCTGCAGAGTTGATGTTTGAACCTACCCAGTTGCTGATCCATGGCAATGAAGGCCCAGGAGCAGGAGATGACAGCTGGAGTAGGAGGTGCATCTGGGGTTGTAGTGTATAGTTTGACTCCTAGCCAAGGCTAAAGCCTTTTCCAGAGAACCTTTTTTACTGCATTGTTAATAGTCATAAAACCTGTTGCTATCTTTGTGCACGCTGTGAGACCTGCATGAATTCAGGGAACATACATTAGACTTACATTCGGAAATCCAGGTACTCCTGCTAGAAAGGCAAGATTCCTCCATCCCAAATGGCACAGAGTGAGTACTCATGCACTCTACTAGGACCAGTCACCACCATTTCAGGTCTTATGTTTTCTCCTACTGCGTGTGAATGAAAAATTGTTTGACATGAGGAAAGAGTACAAGAGAGGAGCTACACAATCAGTTTGACCCAGAAGGCACAAGGTGGCAAATAATGAACACTAAAGGCTTTCTTAGTGTGAGTTTCAAAAGCTCTGAAACTGGAATAAACCCTATAAGAGTGACTTTATTGCAAGTTATCCATCTCCCAACCTACCTCACCAGTCTGCTGAATATGACTCTTATGTAAGTTTTAAAAAACAACAACGCTTGCCATCTCTTTATATTCTTTTATTTAGGAGTGTTCCAATCCAATCCTGAACAATGCAACTGTTAAACTACCCACAGAAAAACCCAAATTAGTGTACCCTTCAGCACTTTGTTTAAGGGGTGAAGCACAGTATTATGTTAACTTCACTGTTCATGCTTAAAGGCAATAGGATGTTGATTCTGTCCTTCATTTCTGAGTAAATACCTACTTACCAAGATGGAATCTGTGCATGTCCTTTTCCATACACTGTCCAGACCTTTCAAGTTTTTCCTTGAGAGTGGCATTCCTGTCTTTGCTTGCCTGAATACAAATGCTGGCTCATAAATATATGCACGGCTTTCCGTGACCATTCACTTTGATTACTGTGGACACAGTTGCCCACAATTTTATCTTCATTGGGTGCTTCTCCTGCTACTTGGCTCATTGGCTCATGTAAAGCTGCAGGTGATCATTTGAGGACTGCTGTGAAATCACTTCATGTGGAACTGCATGGCTTTCTTTTAAGTTTTTTTTTGCTTTGAATGGCACAACTGAGGTCATGTTTCACTAATAATAGGTAGCAGAGGTGGAGTAGTAAGCACGTTATCTTTGTGTGAAGATCTTTATATAATATAAAGGGATGCATAATATCAAACCATAACCTTTTTTTTCCTTTAACTCTCCAAAGGTCAGAGACATAAATAGAAAAAAACTTTTTTTTGTCCTGGACGTCATCTTTTCCTTGTTATTAATAAGTTGGTGCTGGTAGCATTGGATTTCTTCAAGGCAGGAAGGGGAGGACAGGGGAGGGGAGGAAGTACCATGCAGTTTGAGCTGAGTGTACTTCTCTGGGCAGGCTCCCCGTGGCTTTGTAGCAATAGCATTTAGCTAGCCATGCTGCCCCTGATATACTTCTCAAGCCTTCTTTTACCCAGAAATGGAAACTTTCGTCTATGGTGTTAATCAGAGTGATCTTGAAAACCCATTGGGCACAAACCTGCAGAAAGTAAAATGTTCTGAATGATAGAATGATTTTAATAAGAGCTGTTGATGGAAGTGTAAAGTTACTAGTGCTTCTTAGTGAGAGACAAAGTTGCAGTCAACTAACAAAATCAAAAGTTGAGGAGTGTAATAATGCCTGAAGTACTATGTGGGAATCATAGGGATCCTAACGAGCCCTTGTAGAGGACTGCTGCTTTTGGGAGCTTTGTAACGAAGCAGGTGTCTGATTCTGCTGTAGCACCCTCATGTGGTTTCAGCTCTTACAAGCTGAAGGAATATAAGCCTCTAAATAAGACTGGGCTTGTTGTTATTTCCCCCTTGTTTAGGAGTGTGAGTATGTTTGACATGAGATGTGAAGAAGAAGCTGTGGCTCAGCCTCATAGCAAAGCTCGCCATGAGAAGCTGCAGAACATACACAACCAGCTGAAAGAGGATGAGACCAGATGGCAAGATGTAAGTATATGACATTGTCTGCAATGCTGGCAGGCACTGAGGCCAGCCAGCTAGGCAAAAACAGGACAACCTGCTAAATCTGCAGTTGCTGTCAAGTGCTTAAAATAATCAGGAGAGCTTTTTTTTCCTCAGTGGATTGTTGCTAAAAGAATAGAAGTTCATAATTTGATGTAAATCAAAGAATACAAGATCTTCCGGTCCCTCTGCCTCTTCACGAGGTATTTTGCTTTATTAAAAAAATGTAAAGAAACTGTGATTAGATAAAAAAATGGAAGAACAACTTCTAGCTGCTGACTTCTCTAACTTTTCTAATTAGTCAATGTCCAAAGTGACAACATACAAGACTAAGTAGGACAGGGAATAAATGGGTTGAACTTGTCTTTAATAAATTCGTATAGATACAGAAAATGTTAATATTTTCCTTCTCCTCCAAGCAAACAAATGGCATTTCATGTTAGCTACACCCTGCTTGGTTTACAAGGCCTTTCCAAACCCTCTTTCCTTGATGTGTTTTGTTAAGCTGTCCAGGCATTTGCCATTGTCTGCAGCAAAATAGCAAGGAGAGAAAAACATGATATGCAGGTAAGTTAGTACCAGGAGTTTTAGTTTAAATTCTTTTCATTCCTAAAGACTGATTTTAAATGAGGAATTTGGGGCATTTTTTTAGTTTAAAAAACCCCAAAACACAGTAAAACACATCTCTTCAGGTATGGTAGTTTCTCATTACAAGGAAAGCTTCTGTGAAACACCTCAGAGAGGTTTTTGGTAGAAAATTCAAGGAAAAGTAAAAAAAACAACTGTATATACAGCTAAGAAGTGACTTTCTGTAGTAGAACAATGAAGGACTTTAGCTGAAAGGTCTTTATGTGTGGGAAGCCATAATTTCCCAGCAGAGATAAGAATAAATCCAAAGGTATTCAAGAAGTTTGAGAATTCTCTGCTGTTGAATTGAAAATCCTCTGAGCTAAAGTTCGTACATTTTCCAGGCCCTCAGCACCTTCTACCATGAACTAAAAGTTTTGAAGAGGTACTAAAAATTACTTTATTGGAATGTCCTTGGCATTCTGAAGGCTTTATAGAGACATATTTCATGGTCTGATATTTTTATATGCCCATGCTGTAAATTTGCCAACAATTAACAGTTTCAAGGCTTTTTAGAACTATTGTTATTCTAAAGCATCAGAACTGGAAAAGATAAACATGTCTCTATTTTAATTATGAAAAGAGGAGGAGGGCTTATGTTAGAAAATTTGCTAATGAAAAACTAATTTTCAAACAATAAGCAATAGTGGAAGTAGGTGAATAAAGAAATGCTTTGGTACTTCAATGAGGATAATTAGTAGCTGAGGAAAATGAAAGGCCGACGTTTCATGAAGGGCATTATAGACTGATATATGTAGGTCATGTGAAGAAGTACTTTAATGAGCATTCTCTTAAGTGTAACATCAATAATTTGTGGGTTTAAACTAAATTAAAAGTGACAATGTTTTTTCCTGATTTTAATAAAATAAGTTATACTTGCAGTACCTTGTGCTGCTTACCAATTAAAATGCAATTAAAATATTTGGGAAACCGTATAATTAATGAAATAGCCTTTGAATTGAGTATGTGTTATGAATAGATGGGTTTTATTAAAACCAAAATTTGTTAGAGTGCATGAAATATAATCTGTATACTAATCTCCTGATGTTGAAAAGTTAGTGACAGATGTTCCCTTACAGTTTCCTACAAAGTTATTTTTCTTTGCCGAAGTTCTGTAGTGGTTACTTTTCTATGTGAAATTTTGTTCCTTTACTAGTTGGCTGCAAAGAAATTTTACAGTTTAGGAAACTTCTTTACTATAATTCTTGTACTGTGAAAAAGATATTGCTTCTGTATCCTCCAGGATTTGTGAATTCATAAAAGATGCAAGAGAACACAGGGGCCCATAACAGGTACCTCCTGTGACTCTCTGGTTTAGTGTCAGGCTACTTTTTCAGGAAAGGCAGAGAACCAGATTCAGTCAATCTGCACAATTTCAGGCAGGCAGATTCCAGAAAGACTGAGATTGTTACTTCAGCAAGAGCATCTCTGTATAGCTTGGGTGTAAAGCTATGGGATACAAACCATAGGCTTTTTACTCAGTCATCGTTCACATCTGGATCCAAAATACTGTAGGGTAGCCATGACAAATCATTTAAATTTGGATGCTGCACTGGATTTTTCTACCAAAAAAACCCAACATCATGGATCAACCATACTTGCATATAGCTGACTGATAGCATGGGCAAAGTATAGAACTATCAGCTCTCCAGGGCAAACTATCAGTGCAGCTGTAGCTCATGATAAAACAACATCCATTCTTCCCATGAACCCCTGCTTCCCATATATCTGATATATTCAAATTCTTCACCAAACATAATTTTTTTACTTAATCTTTCTGGGGAGTTGGATTTTGTCCCTAGTGTTAGCCCAAGTGAAAATGAGTGTCCTGACCGGTCCTTTTAGGCCAAATTTCCTGCCAAAAGGAAAGTAAGCAGTGAAGCTATGAAATCCTTACTGTATCCTGCTGGTAGCAGGAAATTCAGTCAGGGAACATCTTCATTTATGGCATGATCTCCTTTTGCCATTGAAATAAACAGTGCTGCCTGCAGGTGATGGGAGCCTAGTCCACAGGCAAGAACAAGCATTGCAACTGGCTCACTGGGTTCGTTGTTATCTGTGGCCACTTTTTAGTTATTTGCAACTCTGCATTCAAGTGCCTTCCTTCTCTCACAGGACCTGGCTCGGTGGAAGAGTCGTCGAAGGAGCGCTTCACAGGATCTGATAAAAAAGGAAGCTGAGAGAAAGAAAATGGAGAGGTTATTGGCTGGAGATGGAACGAACGAGCGCAGAAAAAGTATCAAAACCTACCGAGAAATTGTGGAGGAGAAGTACGTTGTTTTCCTGGAGTGTAGTGTCATGTCTGAAAGTGCTGTGTGCTCCATAGGTGATAAGTAACTGTGGGCAGCCATGCCTGCAAGCCTGAGAGAGGGAGAGGGGAGGATGTTGATGGAGCAGAAGAAATGGGTGTGATTTTCAGTGTTAATATGAGGGTCTCTCTTGTGTTGTCTTCCTTACAGAGAGAGGAGGGAGCGGGAGCTTCATGAGGCATACAAGAATGCAAAGACACAGGAGGAGGCTGAGAGCATCCTCCAGCAGTACATCGAAAGATTCACTATCAGTGAAGCTGTCCTTGAGCGTTTGCAGATGCCAAAAATTCTGGAAAGAAGCCATTCAGTGGAACCAAATTCCCCACTGAAAGACCCAAATCCTCTGAGATATTTAAGGCAACAGTCACTTCCTGCTCCAAAATTCACTGCCACAATTGAAGCAACCATTGTTCCCACCACTGAACTAGAGCCCAGCAGTTCAGCAGGACGCACATCTCCCAGCAAAAGTGTCTCCAAGGCTGTGCCTATGCTGACACCCAAGCCTTACTCACAACCCAAAAATACACAGGAAGTTTTAAAGAACTTTAAGGTAGGATACATCACATGTCCCAAAGTCAATCAGGAGGCAAAGAGATCTTGATTAGATCATCTGAACATATGTTTAATGCAATTATGTAGAAAATGGTGGCAGCCTTCTGATGTTACAAAATTCAGCTTCATGCTCTGTGCTGCCTGGGTTAATGGTTTCTTCGTGGTTACCAGTCTTAGAAACTTGACCTCTTCAGACTGAAATATTTGCACTGGTCATTTTTCCTCAGGCTAAATTTGTTTGGGGAAAGGGAGAATTTAAGAAAAAAGCAAGGCATTTCCTCAAAGTTTTTAGAAAAGAGTATGTGGTCATGTTTTTTGTTTTTAAACAAAATGGAAGGTGCAGGGAGTGTGGAGGCTCTGACTTTTGAAGCAAGACCTGAACTGACCTTTGAGTCAGGGGTCTGATTTTTGCCATACCCAAACAAGTGTGTCCCTACTCCTTCAGAGTCAAGAGCCAGGTTGCCCAAAGATATTCTCTTTCTTAAACATGCTTCTCACCAGGGATGAATGGGGAAAGCTGCTTCACTGGCATAAGGAGAGGATTTAGGTTGTGCATGGAGGTTTAGGGAAACAGGTTGGTACTGGGGTAGCAGAATAACTGGAGATTGATGGTGAGAGAGGGAGAGTGGCTGGATTGGATTGCAAGAACTGTGCAAAGATTGTGGGAGTAAAAGAAGTAAGAGAATTTGGATGAAAGCAGGGCTGCTGGGAATAAGGGTGAGATTTGTGGGAGAAAAGGATAGGAGAAGAACAGGAGAGATTATTCTGAAACCAGAATATTAAATGTGAGGAGTGCGTCTTTTGACTGGGTGGTTGTGGACAATGGGAGTAAGATACTGAACCAATGATGGAAAAAGCAAAGAACTGGGATGTGTTAAAAAGAACAGACCAGAATAAGTCGTTTGAAAACATCTGCTGTTCACAGTGCCTGTGCCAAAATGGGAGCTTACCAAAGTCTCATTGTAGTCATGTTGTGAGCAGTGTGAAGCCTACTGACATGCGTGCCCCCAGCCTCTAGAGTTTGGGTTCCCTTCTGTCTGCCATTGCTCATACTTTGCTAGTGGCATTCAAGGGTCCCTGTTGTTTGCTTTCTAAAAGTCAGCTTTTTATAGCTAGTGAAAAAAGTATGTTGTGGTGTATAATTTATTGAAGTCTGTCCCAGCTCTTGTGGAAACCACACCCCACCTTGTTTCCTAGTTGAAATGTGAAACTGATAATTCCTGTTTTTTCTTATACCTCAGCTGATATGCCCCCAGAGTTTACCTTTTAGATATCAGTCAATCGTGGATCTTTGGGGTTTTTTTGATCCCTGACACTTTTTTCATCAGAGGACCAAGATGGGTGTGTGTATCACCATAATGTTATTGCATATATAATTCACATATGTGGGTAAAAACTAACCCATGAAGGCTCCTACCCCTCACAAGCCACTACAAAAAAAAAATCTGTCTGAATGTTGTTCACATGATGTGAAAAAATGTGCTTTGTCTCAGTAGGAATCATTCCCTAGCACATGTAGCTGTAGCATTATTTTCCCTTGAAACACCAGTCTGTTGGTGATTCTTGGCCCTGGTGACAATGTGTTGACTTCCTCCAGATCAGAAGGAAAGGAGTGTGTTTGTTTAACTCTGCAGCCAGGGCATCTGTCCTGCTCATTCAAGCATTTGGTTTTCCTCCTTAATATAAATAGAGAAATGTCTTAGTCTAAACAGAGACACTGAAATGGATGGTGTGGCCTGCCAGTGTTTTCCTGGCCTTTTAATTTTTGAGATCTTTCATAACCTGCCTCTCTAGTAGATAATCCAGCACACAGTCCCGGACGACTTGGGGCTCAGTGCCTGCTCACATCAAACCCTAAGAGAGATACTGTGTTTGTTAAGTGGATGAGGTCAGTGTAGAAAGGGAGGGAATATTTTCATCTGAAAACCAGCAGTGGAGCTGATTGTGCAAGAGCTAACTGCCTTCACCTTCCCACACATCTGGCAGAGCTAAGGATGCCCAGCAGCTCAGAGATGGCCTCTTAGTCAGTCATGCTCATGAAGAACAGGGCTCTGGATGCCTGTGTACGAGAAGTCAATGGGAGGAGTTTGCCCTCAGCTTGGTACTGATGGTATATACTAAGCTGGAGTGCCACTCTTGAGGTATCCAAGCTGTTCACTCAGTAAGTAAGGAAGGATCTCTGTGCACAGAGTAGCAAAGCCCTCCTTACTCCTCAGCCCTGCTGACAAGCCTATTAACATCTGTGCTGTAGCCAGGCAGGAGCAATGTAATGGTACTGAGACCTGGTCCTCTCCTGGTTTCTCTCCACCTGGACCCTCTTATGGTGAACAGCCAGTTAGTTCTCTGTAGCAAGACTTCTCTTGTATGCTTCTACCAAGAGCCCTTCAAATTGAAAGGAGTCTTTACATGCCACCTCCATTCAGAAATTACAGTGTTACAGCGCCAAGAAGTTGTATCAGTGCAGAGGAAGAAGCTAAAGCATATTTTGTACTTTCTTCTTTGCTTAAAGGTTCCTTAGCAGGAATATACGGCCACCAAGGAGCTAGCTTGACCCTGAGAAGAAAGGTAGTTAAACTCTTTCCACACTCTTCTGTTCAAGGAGATTGCCTAAAGTAATTTTTTGGGAAAGCACTTAATCTATTTGATTGCCTTATGGAGAGGGTGGAATCACCAGTTTTATTTGCTGGTGCCTTGATTATGTGTTAAGAACAAAAAAGAAACAAGTGGATGAACTCAGCTGCTCTTGTCCCTTCAAAGTTCACATGACAGTGCTTCAAAAAACCACAGACTGCTAATACTGTGGTGAGGTCATTGGGGTACATAAGCAGTTCATCAGCATAATTAGTCCTGGAGAATCTGCCTGGCTCTTGCTAAGGCAATGCAAAACCCAGCAATTTTGGTCTAAATTTTACACAAAAATTGATTTTTTTAAAACATCCTTTGGTCTGTGATGCACACAAAGGGTGTCTGTATGTTACTGGGAGAACGGAATGTGGGAAACCAGGAAATCCAGAAAAATTATTTCCTTGTGTCTGTATTTTGTTTATGAGCCCCCTAGGGTCATAGGGTCCTCTTCTGTTTTGGCCTGTGGAATGAAATATGTGCTTGGCTCCATCTTTCACTGATAACAAAGAGTGTGTTAATGATTGTAGTATCATGTTGAACTCCTAATTTCCTAAATTCCTTTGAATGCCACTTGTCTCAGCATATTTGTTTAACTGTATTCCGCAGGTAGATGGAAAAGTCAGCATGAATGGAGAAAATGTCAACGGCATGGAAGAAAAGGATAAAGAATGTACAACAGTAATATTTACTCCTTCACCAGCCAGCTCTCTGAAATTTGATGGAGTAGCCAGAGGGGACAGGCCTCCGGTAGAGTTGAAGAAGGACCCCCCAAGTGTTGAGCTCAGTTTACAGAGGCCTGCCACTCAGAGTGTGCACAAAGAGCCAACAGTAAGACCAACACGAACAAACCAGCCTTACTTTCTTTGCCAATTTTCTGTCTCATGATGTGTTTAATCACTAACTAATGATACCCAAGTGCCTATGTTTGCCTTATTTCAAAAGGGTGTGCCCAGACCAGGAAAAAGACTATAAACAAAGCCCAAAATCCTTTGTAAATTAAAGGCTTCATCCTTTTGTATGTGGGTAGAGAAATAGGAGGGTAAGATTAAAAAAACTTTTTGTAGCCAGTGGGGGTCTTGGGGGGTTTTTTGTTGTTTTTGGGTTTTGTTTGTTTCTTTTGGGGTTTTTGTTTGGTTGGTTGTTGTTTTGTTTTGTTTTGTTGTTGTTTTGGGATTTTTTTCCAGATGTCATGCAGCAGATAAGCATGCTTTAAATGTGCTGGGCCGGGGAGAAATTGAGTCAGTGTTCCAGCCGTTGTGCCGGTTTATTCAGCGCTTCTCCTAATGTCAGCTGATTAGATCAGCAACATAATTGGACTGTGTGAGCCATTATAATTAGTCTCAGTTTTCAATTTTCAAAAGAGGATGTGGATGTGCTGGCAATTTTGAACATTTGGTTTTCATTCCCTTCTCAGAAATGTTAGAAGAGGGGATAAGCTATTGAAATGCTCAGAGGGGCCAACATGCTTCTTAACTGCCTTATCAGAGAAACAAATTAATTTTAGCCTTTCATCTTTCTCTCCCCCTCCTCCCCAGAGAAAAAGGCAGGAGTAAAACTAGAGCATATCACATCAGGCATCTAGATGCTACAAAACTGTAATAAAAGTAGATAGTAAAAGCAAAACAAGAAATAAGGAGAGGATTGCAAAGAGAGCATGTAAAAGGATTGCAACCAAGTGACAGGAGAGGGAATTCTCACAATTTTTTTCTGTGTAACAACAAAGAGAATTGGAGATGTGGTGAGAGTTGGGGTATGATAATTTTTTCTTTCATCTTAGATTTCATCCAAGCATTGGCCAGAGGGATAACAGGGAGCAGACAGGGATCTATGCTGGGCCGTGATGGCTCATTCATGAGAAAGGGTTTGTGTTTTACTCCCCTGCTTAATGCCAGTCTCTAGCTATGGGCACAAACCATGGAGCCTGCAGCAATCATGGGAACTGGTATGTGCTGTGAGCACAGACTTGATCCTGTCTGAGGGAACTGGTATTGAGTCAAAAGTGAATGATTTGCAGGGAAGGCAGAGCTGAGGCTGCTCCTGTCAGAAAAATTTGGATGTGAGGGAAAAGCCAGGTAAGCATTGGATCTGATATGGAAGAGCAGGCAGTGGGAGTGTTTGGAGAATAGAGAAGAACCTCAGCTTGCTGGAGATTAGAAGCTCAATGACAATCAGAAAAGTAGCCAGGTGAAAATATTACTCATTCCTTTTTTTAGGATTTTCAGGTCTAGTTAGAGTTATGAGGAAACTCAGCAGCAGAAGTCACTGTTAGGTCTTGAGTGTGCTTGTATCTCTTTGATGTCCTCTCATCCTCCCCTTTCTACGGCTTTGAGGATGATATGGCCAGCTGAACACAAATTTTTCCGTGTCTGGTTTCTCCTTCCAATTCTTAGTTCTTGTGGTGATACTAGCAAAAGAGGCAGAAGAGTTTGACTCCTCAGACTCCTTGTGACTCTTGACATTTGCAGAATAGCTCTTGGTTTGTAAGCTTGAATGCACTTAATTATGAAGCCTCCAAGAGAGAATGTGTGTGCACCAAAATGGTGCTAGTGACAGAGTGTCTGTGCTCTAACTACAGATTTTATATCACTAGCCTCACAATTCCATCAGTAATGTGACTGAGTAGTGCAAACCATCATAATTACTCCAGGCACTTCAGCTTCAAGCAAAGGTATTAAATGTATTAAACATGTCAAGGGCAGAGCAAGGAGCGCAGACTGCTTTGAGGAGATCTTCCATGATCAAACAAGTGGAACTGAATGTGATGAGAGAGAAGAGAAGGAGATCTGCCTGTAGCTGGAAGGGAATTTGCCAGCCTAAAATAAGATTTCAGGTTCTGTTTCCTCTGGATGTTTACTTCTCTTTACCCAGATGCTTCTTTTTAATTTTCCAGGTCTCCATGCCTCAGATTAAGGCATGGGCAGTAAATTTAGCTGTTAAGCATGCAGGAAAGTCCTTGTTGATGGAAAGGGCTTAGCTGCCAGGTTACAGAGATGGGGCATGGTACTGATGCTTGGCTTCTTCACTGTGTGCGTTGGGACACAGACAAGCACTGCTATAGACAGCTTGATATGGTTGTAATTGGTCTGGGGCCTTATCTGCAAGAACTGGGCATCTATGCTGGACTCACTTCACTCAGCCTTCTCCCTGTACTTATTTTACTTCGGACTTTGGACAACTAACACAATGATGTCAGCCTCATCTGCAGAGCCTGAAAGGCTGAACTCCTCTCTGAAGGATATAACCCCTCCTAGGAAGGTTGGGAATCCAAATTAGGAAAGCTAAGATCCTCCTAGGCTTGTCCCACTCCCCATAAAATGTGACCTCTTGCTCAGTAGGATACTGCATCTAGCACTCACCGTCGGCATTCCAGAAGGGAAAAAGAGGTTTGATTTTTGCTCCAGGGGTGGGACATTCTTAGAAGTAAGGAAGCCTTCTGAAAGCCTCCACTATCACCTCCCACAAAGCAAAAACAGGGCTTTAGGTTTTCTCTGATGCTTAACCCTTCTGACATTCCAGAAGAGGAGGAGAAAATGACGGAAACAGGCATAGAAAAGCAGCTGAGATGAAGAAGAAGAGCTGTCTAAAGGGAAGAAATAACTGGAGCTCTTATGCCTTGAGAAAACTTCTACAAATTAAGCATGTTTTCAAAGCCATTTCTAAACGTGCTTTCACTGTGTTTATTTGTATATTTTATTGATTCATTTCCTGTTGGCTATGTCCTTCCCAGGCTTTGAATAAGATTCACAGGTAATAGTTCCTGTGTTAGGAAATGCTGGTTTAGGAGTTTGTTTTTTCCCCTCTAGTTGCTTGTAGATTTGGTTTGGTTTTGTGTTTTATTCATTAATTTTCTGCTCCAAGTCTCTTTTGTGAAATATATATTTCTTTTCATGCATACCTTACCTATAATAGCACTCCGGTTCTTCCCTTGCGATTCTCTTCCTGTTCTTTACATGCCCCTTCCTCCTCCTCCTCCATCCCGCATAGGGCTGCTCTCCTGCTGTTTCAGTTCATTTGTCAAATGGACTAGTTCTGCCTTCTCTCAGCCTGGCTGGCTTCCCTTTGAAGCTGTGTAGTCCTAATTTGAATCTGTCTGGCTGCCCTTAGGCATTGTCTGCAACAGGGGAAGATGCTGTGCAACTGTAGTCCAACAGCGCTTTTGGCCTGAAGTTTATTTAAGTTGCACCGCTTAAAACACTAATACTATTGAGGCTTTTGGGGAGCTAGGGAAGTGCAGAGATCGTTTCCTGTGGGGGAGACCTCAGTGTCAGTTGTCTTTTTGACAAGAGAAGGACCCCATGTATATGTGAGTCAAATAATGTTTGGCAATCAGAGACTGACTGGGAAACATATGTACATCCTGCCTAAATCGACTATGAAATGAGATGCAAAAAACTGCAGCAGGTGGGCAGGACAGTAAAGAAAAATATTATCAAAAATATACTTCTATCTCTAGTGTATAGGTAGAGTATTAGGTAGAGTGTAGGTAGTATAAAAGGGATTTTACATGAGACTTACCTTTACTTAAAGTAGCTTATGAAATTTTGCCTATGATTAAAGGCTAAAAAGGATAAACTTGTCCTACAAACAGGAGGAAAATATCCCACTGGTGTTTGTGGAGCAATGTGGTGCTAAGAGGGGTAGTAGGTAAAGCATACCTATACCTCTCAATGCAGTTGGAAAAACTGGGGCACAAGCCCAAAGACTGATCAATCAGTGGCAATACCAGCAATAATGTGAGAATCATCTCCTCGTCCTGGTCCTACCTGTCAGCCATTTCGGCTGTGTAGTCTTCCCATTATACAGAATAGTGGTGGACACTACAAATGGTGAGAAGTTGTATCCACTAGCTCTTTGAATCAGAAGCTGGAAAAATAAATGTTCTGTTTTAAAACAGTGTTTGTGCAGATTTTAGTGTAGAGGAATTAAGTAAGTAAGTAAGTAACATCCCTTTATTTTAACCAATCTTTCTATGAGCATTTAGAAATTATTGGCTTCCTATAGTTCTAATTATAACTTCGCTCTGATCAACCAAAAAAGATAAATATAGGCAGCAGGAAAAGATCAGGGTGAGGTAGTGATGGTGGGGAGGGACAGTTTTGTTTTAATTTTTCTCTAGCTAGCTTAAACTTGTCCATTTCTACTCACTGGATGCTTGGCACAAAATACACTTGTTTTCTACATCCAAATAATGCTCTCCTTCATGTTGAAAAATTCACTAATTGAACTGAGATTAAAGTATAGGCTTTCTTGTGGTTGAGGATTGTTGGCCAAGCTACACAAGAGCAGGGCTGACATCCTGGTTTGTACATATCCAGTAAGACAAGTCTTTGTTCTTTTATTCATTACAAGAAACACTTGTAGAGTAAGTATGTCTGTTCCAGATTGACAGCTTTGCCTTGAACCACACATGAAAAGGTGCATGGAGGGCTGGACTACCTGAAGGGTAAAAGGTGTAGGACGAGAAGTGAGAGCAGCAAAGCTTCAAAGCAGCTAGAAGGGAACTCTGCTCATCATTTGGTTATGAACATAACATGTCTGTCTCCTGTCCTTCAGACAGCCATGCACTTTTCACTGTCAGTGAAAGAAGCTAATTTTGCACCCCAGTCAAGCAGTAATAACTCTAATGACTATCAGGAATCCTTCACACTTTCTTGCAACATTTTCAAGACTTCTCTGTCAGCTACTGATTACCCTGATCTTTCGTTGTAAATAGCTGGCCTGATTATAGTATTATATAGCTGGCAGATGACTTAACCTTTGAAGCAGTATTCTGGCTGTAGTATCATATGTTGCATAACATGCAAAAAACTGAGCTGTGGCAGCCCAGGGTTGTGCCATCATTACCACTCACATCATTAATTTTGATTAGGAAATCTTTGTACAAAAATTTTGAAGTCAATGATATGTGCAGAATTCGAATCACTGAAGTTTTGTGATTTGTCAGACAATTTCTACATGTAGCTATTGATGTTGCAACCAATTTCATTCCTGAATGGTTTTACAACATTTAAATTGCAGTTTCAACCTGATTCTTTCTGATATGTCTGCATTCTCGCTGGTTCCAGACAGGTTGTTTTGTCATGTTTTCATAGAAAATACAATAACATTATTTCACATGATTTTATGTGCAAGCAGTGTTAACTGAGCTGTGTTTTGATTTAATTTACAAGAAGGATTAATAAAGTTCTCCTGTAACTTCCTTTGGAGTTTGTATTCTTGTAGAAGTTGTGACACTCTGTGTATAAGGTATTGGATATTGTATTTTTAGGGTTTTATTAAGGGTGTAAAGTTCTGCCATAGCAGTAGCCAATATGGCCATTTCTGGCTTGTATGATCTTAATTAAAGAAATACTTGGACTGATACCCTAGTTTATGTGATAAAAATCCTGCTGTCACAAACTGAACTAATTTATTTTCATGCCTAACAGGTGTTTGGTAACACTATATACTTGTGCTTTTGTCTTTGTTAAATGGATACCTTGTTTAGCAGAACATTGGTGTTGCTTTGTCCTCTGTTACTGACGTGCTCATAACCACAACTGCCATCTCAGTGTTTAACTTTCCATCATGAACTATGGCTGAGTCATAAATGGGAAAGCTTACTTTAAGTCCTGGGTATCCAGATGCATGGGGTAATAAAACCACCCATCCAAGTAGACAGCATTCTTCACTTTTTGGAAGTTTTAATAGGACAGAATCTCGACACCAGCCTGATCTGTGGGCAGAGATCCATGGGCACAGCCCCCATGCACTGAGGTTTTTCCTACTCCTCTTGAAGGCTGCATTGCCTGTGGTGGTGTTGTGTGACCTTCCCTCACAGGCATCTGCAGCAGAGCATGTTTTTGGAATGGCTCTGTTGCCCTGCAGAAAGAGACCTCTGCCCACACAAACACATATGGCAGAGGGGTGCTGAGAGGCTACATCAGTCCTTCATCCCAAGGCACGAGAGCTCCTCATAGAACTGAAGCACCTCAGAAACATCACTCACTAGGTTACTCAGTCTTTCAGTGTCCATGTCAAAATACAGTCCTCTTAGGCGTAGCGAAATGCCTTAGGTGTAGTGAAATGTAGTTTGTGTGCCTGTTTTCATGGTCAGTGATAACATCATCATTTGATTACAAATATTTATGAAATGTGAAGGATGATAGTCTGTGGTAGAAAAGATATTTTATCAATTATATCAGCGCAAGAATTTTCTTAAGTGTATCATGCACCTGTGGATAAAATACTAGATAATACTACATTAACTTAGTATTATAAATAGAATTAAATTTAGTGGAAATAAGAGAGTTCCCCAGTGAAGTTGACTTAATTTTTTTATAAATTAGTTACTAATCAGTTTTATATTTTTAGCTGCATGTCACTAGCATTTAATTTCTCAGCAGAGGGAGGAGAGAGAGTCAAGTCGTGTGAGCAGGAACAGAACTTCTGCAGCATGCCATTGGAAAGTCAATTTTCCTGCAGCACATAGTAGCTCTTTTTTCTATAAATAACATTTACGTCTATACCTGGTTCAGCCTCCTGGGTATAGGTTATGGGTAGGTTTAGTTATTGCACTTGTGCAGGATAGCTGCATGACAGCACCAGAGGTGATACGAGTGCATCATGTCTGTGCATCATGTATCACTGCAGCATTCACTGAGTGTTTTAGCTCCTCTGAGAGGCCATTATGGCTGTGCTCTTTCTCCAGCACCGGCTCACATCAGCAATTGACTTTCCTGGGTATAACAGTTCAATACTTTTTGTATGGGCCCTGGGATTTTTACAGTTTATAGCTTTAAAGCCTCTGAGGTTGAAGTTAAAGTTGAATGTATTTATTTATTTTAATTTTTCAATTTGAACAATTGAGTTGTTTTTTGAGAGTGAAGGGTGAATTCCATTGTTTTACCAAAAATATCGATCGAAATATTAATAATTGAAATCTACAACCATTTCTTTGGCAGGGCTTATGGTTTGGAGCAGTGAGTTTGGAGCTTCTTGCTTTTGCATGTGAAAACGACGTTGTTTAGGGCAAATTCTGAGCTCTCAATAATAGTAATTTGTTAAGGTTTAACGAGTATTGTAGGTTGTAGAATGACACAGAGTAATTCAGGTTGTAGGTCTCTAGCTGGCTCTGCTGCTTACAACAGGATCAGACTTGAGATCAGAACAGGTTGCTAGGGGCTTTATCATTCGAATCTTGAAAACCTCAGAGGACAGAAATGGCACGACCTATCTGGCTAGCCTGTTGGACTGGGCTGCCTGTCCTCATGCAGAAAAGAAATACTTGTTTCTTCTTTGAGCAAGGTTGGGAAGGATTTCCAGTAGCTTCTCTCCTGGCCACTGTTGTATCAGGAGCCAGAACTAAGGCTGAAGAGGAAATGTTCTTTAGTTGCTGTAGTGTTCTGCTGGGCCTTTTCTGATGAAGGCTCTCAGTGACACAGCAGGCTGGCTTCCAGATGAACTGGGGGAGGGAGAGGTGGGTTATTTGAAAGAAAAAAGCAACTAAATGGCAAGCGATAAACCTCTGGGGCACAGGACTTGAAGTCTTCGGGGCATTTCTCTGGGGCTGTGTTTTAGCCTGTGCCTCAACTCCAGAGACCTCCCCTCCGGGGAGTGTGTGAGACATGGAGGGAGAGGTCTGTGCTTTCTTCACTCTTGGTATAGATGCATTCACAGGTGGACACGGTAGAGAGGATGTCCTGAAGCTTTCCATCTTACCTTTTTAGAGGTAGCTTTCTGCCTCATCCAGTTTGAGAACTGCTTTTAGGCACGTGGGGGATGTATCTTCATGTCTTGCCTGGGGCAGAGGCTGAGGGTGGCAGAGGTGAAGGTGCACTGGGAAGTGGCGGCAGCGGGGAGGATGGCGGGCAGCCAGCCCCAGCGAGTGCTGCCGCTTCTAGAGACTCGTGGCTGTGATCTGGCGCCTGTCCTGCTGAGAGGTGGCAGCACAGCCCTTGGCAGGCCCCTTCTCTTGTTCCCAGCACTGCTGGCTGCCTGCTGGGCTTGCCTGGGTCACTGGCCCTGGCCATGGCCCCACACCAGTCTGCACTGTTTCCTTGCAGGGCATCTTCCCAGACGTGTTCCCTGCCCCTCTTGAGAGCATGCCTCCCTCCAGAGAGGAGATGAGGCAGGGATTCACAAGCTTTGCCAGCATTAAAGTTCCCTGGAGCTTTATGTTGTGTCCATAGGTGTTGAGATCCTGTTGGCATTGTCAGCAGATGTCCCCAATGACCAAGCTGTGAGAGCCCAGGTCTGTTTTTCATGGGGCATGTTCAGATAAGGGGCCACAGGTTCATGTGAGCCTGCAGGGGTAGGAAACAAGATCCATGCAGAAGGTGGAGGTCTGATTCCTGCCTGCAGAAAAGAGGAAATGTCATCAGATTTCCTCCTTTGCAGCTGTTAAGAAGATGGAGGAGTGGGAGGAGAACAGGAAAGAGAGTCTACTATAGACTAATTCTGAAATATGTTACTTTTTATTTCTAAAAGTAGTCTGCATTTTTTATTTTCCTCTGTTGAATGTGCCATTTTCGAGATCTTGGATGCATTAGAAGCACTAGCTATGGGCAATGGCTGATAGCTTTGCTGCAGATTTTTCTTGACTTGCCTTCTGGAAAAGCAGATGTATGGTGGAAGCCACTGAATAGATCAGCTGAAGTGTCACCCTTGTTTTGACAGTGTGGTTTTAACTCTGCAACAGCCCTGTCCAGGTCAGGAAGCTTGCTTTTCAAAGGCGTTTGAATTATTGCCTTGATATGGTCTTACCATATTTTTTCAGTCCTCTCTTAATAGTGTTTCAAGTATTTCATTACCTTTAATACAAACTCTGGCTTTTCCCCTCAGATAACAGATTGTTTAGACAACCGTGAAATAAAGGAAGTATTTAATTACTTTGCCGCTTTCCCAACACTAGTATGTGCTATCTGTTCACTAATGCATACGTTTTTGTGTTATTTTGGAAGGTGAAACTAGGGGGGAAATGTATGCTTATCTCCAGCTAACACAATTCAAGATATCCTACAGTTTTAAAGCTTGTAGGAGCTATTCCAAACCAACCACATTAATGGCTGATGATGAGCAATTTGAAAGGGAGATTAAAGCACAGCCATGCAATACCCGAACGGGCCCATATTGCTCTGAAACATTCTCCCCAATGCCCTGCTGAGCTCCGAGCTGATGTGGTTCAAACACACTACAAAGGAGCAGCAAGCACTGCCCTGAGGAATTAGCACATGCTTTTATTTCCACTGCACTCACTCCATGCTGTGTTCCTCTCTCCAGGCCTCCCCGGTGGAACTGGATGGAGCTGACAGCCTGCAAGCCGAGCCCAGCCCCAGCAGTGCGGCACCTGCCCCCACAACGTGCCCATCCCCAGGTGGGTGTGCTGCTGCCCTCACCCCTGCCCTTGCCCTTCCTCACTTATGGGCCTGGACTGAGGTACATCCTGTGGCAGGAATCTGATAGGAGCATCAGCAGCAGCACCAACAGGGCTCATTAGAAAATGCTGCAGATGTCAGTAATTTTGACATGAAATGAAATTGATTGCAGTCAGAACAGTCATTCAGTGCAGCATCCTCCAAGGGATGTGGTAGAGCCCCTGTGGCAGGAGGTTTTTCTGGTGCAGCTGGACACAGTGCTAGAGAATCTCCTCTAGTCTCTCTTTCCCACAAAAGGCAGGACGAGGTAGTCTGTCGAGGTCCCTTCCAGCCTGGGCTGTTGTGTCATTCTGTGGTTGAAATGACACACCTGAGTTGTCCACTTGGCCATTTGTGCAAGTGCAAAGTCAGTGCCACAGCATGCTATAACCAGAAAGCAACAAGGGCAGAAGCTGCCAGTCAGTAATAGCTTCTGTTTGACACATTTTTTTCCCCAAGACATTAAGGAATGGGGAGAAAGAGTTAAGAAGGGGCACTTCAGTCCCCATAGGGGCTTTAAATGGACAGTATTATGTAGACTCCTAATTTTCTGCTTTAAAGCCTTTATGCATGATTCCTAATCCAGGGAAAGGAATTTGCTGGTAGAATTTTAAGCTGTTTTCCTCAAAAGTATGTTTCTGAAATATTGTCTTTGAGTAGGCACTTTATTTGCTGTTTGCTATTATACTAAGTTCATGGTATTTTTTTGTTGTTCATTTTTTTTAATGGGTCTATCAAAGTTCAGCTTGGTATGGGTAAGTAAAAAGTACTGTATCAAATAGGTATTTAAATGAGATCTCTGGCTGCAGTTGGTATGTAAGCATAATGCTCCTATTTGTTGGGGATAAATGTGACTTAAACAATTGAGCTTTGCCCTCGAACATCAGTGAGGTACCATTCCCCAAAGATTAGAAGCACATGGGCTGTTAGCAAGGGCTCATTAGCTGACTTAATTACTTTGGCTCCTAGATGCCAAAGTACATAGTTTAGCAATTTTGAATTGCATCTGGAAGGTAATGTAGAAGGTGCAATCTTGTAATGAAACGACCAATTTCTCTTCTCAAGAGTCAACAGTGATGAGCTGGTGTTGTCTACAAATCACAAAGCCACTTTGGCTCCAGCTCCCCTGCTGTCAGAAATGCTAAAGATTGACAGCAGATTTTAGTATTGTCTGGCAAGGAAAACTGAGATAGCATTGCAAAGATCGAAATGGCAAAGTAACATGGGGTTTTCATTATGACTGCTTTGGAGGGATAGATGGGGTCCAAAGTCTGTGAACTTCTTGTAAACAACCTCCTTTGCTCTTCAGTACAAGCCAAATACTTCCATGCTGTGGCTCCTATGCCTCTAATGGTGGGGGAACTGCCCCGAAGGAGGGTGCATCGGCCTTGGAAGCAGGAGCAGCTCTTATCCCTGCTGGTGTGCACGTTCTTAGTAGAGTCTTAGGCTGCATCTTTCTTAGCTTGCTCTCCCAGCCTGTCAAAAGGGTATATTCAGAAGCCGCCACTGCTGCTGTGGTTGGAAAGGGAACAGGATCTGAAGTTTCTTCTTTAGGAGGTTGGAGAGATGTCTGGGTGCTTATTCAGTGCCTGAGATGCTGGCAACTGCTCTGCTTCCAGTGGTGGTATCAGCTGTCACAGTCCTCAGCTGTAGATCTGTGTGCTTATAGTCCCTTCTCTCAGGAATCAGCATCAACTTGTTGGGTTTCTTTAAGAGTTAGATGACAGCTAGTCCAAGGCTGCCTGTTAACAGTTTGTTTGTTGTCTGATGCTTAACTGATGGTCAGTGGAAGTGGTAGGTTTAGTGAAAATAGGCAAGCTGAAATATCCTCCAGTGCTGAGGGTGAGACCATGTCATATAGCTACTTGTCTTTGTAGCATCTTAGGATAGGAATCATCACATAACTTCAGTAAAGAGATCTTAACTCAATAGGCCCATTGTAGGTTACAGCTCATCTCAGCCAGAGGAGTGTCTGAAAGAGTTTGTGTGACTCTTTTCCAAGGACTTCTTCTCTATTTTTGTTGACCATGAAGGGTGTCCCATGAAGCCCAAGTCAAGTGTAACCACATAAATTTTGATAGGTGATTTCATTATTCGAGTCTTGTTTTCTCTGAGAGATTAATTTTTCTTGTGTTGAAAAAAGTTTATTTTTTCAAAACATCTAGTAAATGGGCTCACAGTATATCCAGTAAGAAACTGGATTGTAAGAAATAGGCAAACATTTTATTTGAAAATGTATCTTAACCTTGCAACATTATCTCTTATATGTGTGGATTAGGTTTAGATCAAAAGCAATTCAAGTCGACTGCAGCTTGTGCCAGCCCTGTTGTGAAGAGATTAGAATTTCTTCCCAGTCCTGTCTCTTCAGAGGAAACTGCTTCAAGCGAGAAAGATGTGAAGAAAGCTGAAATAGAGCAGCAGAAGGAAGCAGAGCTCCCTCCTACACAGGAGGTATGTATGAACAAGAAAAAGAGGGAGCGGAAAACAAAACAAAACAAAACAAAAAAAAAAGGAGAAAGATCTTACACAGAAATGTTTATTGTGCAAGTTGGTATTTTTGTCCATATAATGTCACTTCAGGAGTTCATTCAAAGCATGACCCGGAAGGATGGTTTCAGCTGGCAGATTCTGTGGTCATCAGAAAGTTCCCCCTCAAAAGGAACTCCACGTGTCTGCTTGTAGTGTTTGAACCTGTAAACTGGCGGGACTAGAAATGAGAACTTAACCTACAAACCCCAGTCCCACCACCTGTTGGGAGGGCAGAGTATCCAGAAGGTGTAGACCGTGGAGCTTAACCCCTTAGTCCTCCTGAAGTGCTGAACAAGTGCAGGTGGTGGTAGAGGTGGCAAATGGCTGTGACCATACTGCTCTGTCAGGTGAATTAGATGTTGGTGAGCTAGATGTCGGTAGAGGATTGACTTTGGTGTGCAGGGCAGTGTGAATGCCAACAGGAAACAGCTAGCAGCTACTTACAGGACTTCAGTACTGCAACTCCATGTTGTAATTCTGGAGATAGAGGCTTCATCTTTGGTAATGTTGTTTCAGAAAATAAGTAGAAAGGGTTTAAACTAACCTTTGATTGAACCTGTTGCTTTTTAAATACCGTTTTCTGCTCCCAAATGTCTGAACAGGTGATGAAAGCAAAAGCCCTGGAAGAAAAGGGGAGTGTAGTGCTGCCGTTTTTAAAGAAACTACCCGAGACCAGCCAGGTTACTCTGCATAACTCTGGTCTACAAGGTGAGCAAAAAGCATTTGGAAAACTCAGCCAGACAGTAGCTGAATATGGGCATGTGACGTTCAGGGAGAAGTGCCTGATCAATAATTTGGAGGGTTTTGGAGCTAAAACATTTATTTTCTATTTTCATTGACTGGTATTGGTAGTGTGGCTTGTCTGATGCAAAGGACTCTTCTGGCTATTCCTCTTAAACACAACAGCAGAAATTTGACGCAGCAGAGGAAGAGCCCTATCTTGCATTTACTTGGCCTAGCAGTAAAGGCTTTATTATGTCAATGAGTATTACATACTGCTGCTCACAGATGAATATGACTTATCAATTGGTTTTATTTCATGATAAAATTTTCTGGCAATAAATTCTGCACTCAGTTGCTCTTGTGGAGCTCCTTTTCATAGATGAACAATACACGTATCTGGCCATATCCTTGAATTTGACCACTGCCCAGCACAAGTTCTTGCAATGCAGAACCCTTTTTTCCCCGTGCCTTCATGACAAAGTTTTGCTTGAGACTGATAATGTTTAGTAGTTTGATTTAAAATTTATTTTAAAGCTGCATTTTATGTGGGTATTGTGGAAGAAAGAGAGAAAAATTCCATGAAGTTTTCTTTCCCATAAGAACTTCCTAGCTTGTTAAACTATAGGTAATATACTGGTTAGCCTAACGTTTTCAAGGTTAAAACTACTGAAGGTGCTCCACTGTGAAAAAACTGGAGAGGGACTTTTTACAAAGCCATGTAGTGATAGGAGAAGGAATAAAGACTTTAACCTGAAAGAGTGCAGATTTAGATTAGATATTAGGAGAAATTCTTTATGATGAGTGTGGTGAGACACTGGAACAGGTTGCACAGAGAAGTTGTGGATGCCCCATCCCTGGAAGTGTTCAAAGCTAGTCTGGATGGAACTTTGAGCAGTCTGATCCAGTGGAAAGTATCCCAGTCCATGGCAGGAGGAATTGAAACTAGATGATCTTTAAGGTTCATTCCAACCCAAACCACTCTGTGATTGTCTGAAAAGGAATGGAATTCTCACTTTTTTTTAGTGGGGAGGTGCTACCCAAGCAGACTTTGAGAACAATATCGTTTTATGTTAAGCAAATCAAACCCAATATCAAGTAACAGGTCATAGGTTTCTTGCCTGTGTTCTGACTGCTGCTGAAACACTTGGCTGCACTCTAGTGTTCACACCATATAGAGCACTGAAAGGCTCGCAAAATCTGTTAAAACCTGTATCTGCAATAGGAATGAATGCAAGCACCGTGCAAAGACTTGAAGGAGTGGCTGCCCTTGCATTAGTGTGCTAGAGCTCTCATGTGAGTTCAGGTGGCATGTTGCAAAAGTAGCATTTAAATACAGACAGTCCGTGTGATCTTCGGGTCTACTGTAAATTAGCTGCCATGGGCCAAAGCGACTGTAGACAAAATCCCTCTCGTGACCAAGGTGGCTGAGGTCTGAGAGTCTGTCATCGCCTTTTGACCGCGCTGTTTCTTGTTTTGTCTCCGTGCCGTTGCCTGCAGAGCTGCCCCGCGGGGCCATGGTTCCGCTTAGGGTTCGCAACAACTGGCGGCGCTCACAGTTTTTCTCCCAGTCAGGTAAATGCGGCGCTAAGAGCAGCTCCAGCCCTTCTGCCACTCCAGCCATAGGTGTCTTCGGACGTGGGGCTGGGGCGAAAGCTGATGATCACGGGGACTTGTTCTACCTCTCGCTTTCGTAGAAAATTTCTATTCCTGCTGCACAGTTGACAAAGAGCTGTTGGGTTGCACATTGTTGTGTTGCTCTTGTTTCAGGCACCCAAAAGAAATCCCTTGCCTATAAATACCTTTTTCTTAATTTCTTTAAATCAGTCTAATTTTCAAAGACATTTGGATAGAAAATGGCAATGGTTCTCTTCGTAACTGTGGCTCTTGAATAGTGTAGTCCCATTCTTTTAGCATTGCTGTACTTTTTCCTTCCTTGCACTGAATCATGAAGGGAAAAGTAGATCAAGGTAGGTAACACTCGGTGTCTGAACACTGCTAACATCTGTGGCCAGAAGTAGATGGCATTAGCTAGTGGTAGAGTAGAATCTGATAGTTAATATTGTGCTCCTCTATACCCAGATAAAAAGTAGTTTTGTTGGTGATGGGTGTAATCTGGTTTCTGATTTATTTTCTTGCAATTAGTCCTTGCATTTGGTTGTGGGAGCAAATAGGAAACTAACATAAAGCTCTTTTATACAGATATAGTGTAGATTTGTTTACAGGCTGAGGACATTTTGCTGTGTTAAATTTAATCTTTCATTGTTCTGTTCTTTTAACAGCTGATTCTGATAGTGGTGACAAATCAAATGTGAGTACCTTTTTTGGGTTATTATTTGGTTTAGCGATTTGTGTTTAGCAGAAATTAATTTTTTATGCAAACTGTCTTGTAACATGCTTAAACCAGAATAAGAATTTTTTTCTCATGGACATGTGAGAGGAAAAGTACAACCCAAATCAAGGAACAGTCTGAGTCTGGAATTCATGCATTCTCCTCTTATCTGGAGCTAGATATGCAGTGTTTGGTTGCTGGAGCCACTAAAGCTTCACAATCTCAAAATAATATGTAATTCTAAATTAACCATTCTATTTTAAATGCATAGAAATGAAAGGACTTCATTATTCTTCTGTTTCCTCAATGAAACAAAAAAAAACAACACGCCACAAATGCTACTCTGAAGTACACAGTATTTCACATTCTGTTTGTCATATAGAAATAGACATAATCTTTTCCTATGAGATTCAAATAGTACTCATAGTGGAAAGGAATATGACAGCAACTATCTAAAATTGCCCTTGATTATAACAATTTTAAACACGTCATGTCTTAGGATCCTTAGTGAAGCCTGAGGATTTATTTCATTATGGATAAAAATTAAAAGCAAGACTATAGGCTGTTGTGCTAGCAGACATAAGATGAGAGAATATTTTTTACAATCTAAAACTGCTTTTCATGTTGTGCAGAAGGTTATAGAGAAGCAAAATATGTATGTTCTTTAAATTTGAGTCCCTGGAGGTGGCTCTGTTCAGTGCTGCTTAGAGCTTTTTTTAGGTTCTTTTTCCCCACTTCAGTTGAAGTTTCCCAAGCCTTTCTTCACAAACCAAATTATTTTTTTATCATGTGGCTACCTATGGGCAATTCCAAGTGTCAGTGAAGCCAAGAATATTGTCTGCTCACTGAGAGAATCCTTATCTAGTTCTCAATTTCCCATTGTAACATCATTGGCCAGGATTAATCAGGCAAAGTGCAGTTTTCTCTGGTAGCCGTGTGAAGTGCAGTGTCACAGTCTAATAGCTTGGTTTTCCTTCACGTAAGCGTTTCAATTTTTGGTCCTGGGATCCAGAAGAAGAGCGAAAGCGCCAGGAAAGGTGGCAGCATGAGCAAGAACGCTTGCTTCAGGTAGGGAAGAAACTGTATGTCTTCCATTGTGTGGTTCAGCTGTTGGATTGTCCCTTTGGACAAAAGCTGGGCATTTTGTGTCATGTTTTCCACATCCTCTGTGGATCCTTGAGTGAATTCTGTGGCAGTTGAGTGATAAATGAGCACACACACACACATGTTCTCTGTGGTTTAGGCACTCTCATGTCTCCCTTCCCCACTCCATGGAAAGACCAAAAGGGCTTGGTTCTGCAATCCAGTGCAGAGTTAAACCAAATCTGTTGGTCCTCAATTACATTTAAATTATGTTAAGCACAGACTACAAAACACTTAATTACTTGGACACGCTTTGTCAAGACTGACAATTTGCTAACCCTGATGCCTGTGCAACTCTTCTTTAAAATGATGGTCTTAATAGATTTTTGTAGAATTCTGCTTTGTTCACAGGTTGTTCTTGGAAAATATCAAACTGAGTTTGGACATGAAAGGATTTGGGTTTGAGAGCGTTTTGTGAGAGAGGGAAGTATCTTCAAGATAACCATTAGTTTTGCCTAATGGTAGAGTAAACTCTAAAAGTTCTAGGTTTGTGTCCTAGCTGGAGGAAATACAAGGGCCGTGAGAACCTGAATTTCCCAGGAGTGTCTTTTGAAACTGTGATTAGCTTTGATCCCAAAGAAATCATATCTTTCTTCCATGTAACAGAAGAGCAAACAACTGTCAAAGGATAGAGAGTAATAAAATGCTGTCTTTTAATCTTTTAAAAAGGACTTGTGTGTCTCTGTGCTTTCTTGAGATCACCAATTTTGCGCCTCTTAAAATGGTGTAAAATTCTGCTAATATATCTGGCACATGTGGGTGCTCTCTCAATAATAAATGCTTCTCTTCTGGATTAAGCAGATGTGGTTTCCAATTTGAACAGACATTGGAACTGGTTAAAAGGAAAATGGAAGTCACCATTCTTCTCCATATTCAAACCAGTTCTGGCAAGCAATTTTAAACACCTCTTTGAAATATTTTTTGTGCAAAACTCTGTGAAAACAATTCTTAAGAAATCATCCCATCAAGGAAGAAAATAACCTACTTAGCTAATTATAGGCTTACTCTCTTCAAACCTTTACACGCTATTCACTTATCTTTTAAACTTGCATAGTTATTCATCATTCTTAAATTATATTGGCATATCTCTTAAATTAGTACCAATATCTGCAAAACTTGCTCATTTGTATGCTACCTTGCTGA
This sequence comes from Coloeus monedula, assembly GCF_965178545.1. NCBI lineage: Eukaryota > Metazoa > Chordata > Aves > Passeriformes > Corvidae > Coloeus > Coloeus monedula. The sequence goes on along the minus strand of NC_138785.1, from coordinate 51,189,747 downwards.
AGTTTTTAGTGTACAACCGTTGTCTCAGTGTTTCAGGGTCTGTGAAACATTTTTGAAACTTAATACAGTAAGATAAACAAGGAATTACTAATATTTTTGAGCACAAACTTAATTTCTGACCAAAGATTTAAAAAATGTTAACAAATTAAACTTCTTCTAATGTGTCAAAAGTTCCTTGAAATTTGAAGGTGTTAAATGTGAGTCCTAGAAAGAAGTGGGGAAAGTGAAAAATAAGCTTTTTTTGACACCCATGAATGCTTCCAATTTTTATCTTTTTATTTCATCCTATTTCTTATTAAACCACTTCTAGCAAGTTCATTTTTGATGTGGAGATACTACACAATTTATTCCTAATACTGAATGCTCTGAATTTACCTGCATTTCTACTCATGTACAGGAGAAGTATCAGAAGGAGCAGGACAAGCTGAAAGAGGAATGGGAAAAGGCCCAGAGGGAAGTTGAAGAGGAGGAGCGTAGATACTATGAGGAGGTATAATGCTCAAAGGAGGACCTTGTTTATTGACCTTTTTTTTGTATTTAAATGCACCCACTCATGTAAAACAAAAAAAAAAAAAAATCCCATACCTAGATTAATTAATTAAAAGGCTCTTTAAGGCTGAATTCTCAGGAGGATTGTTTCTCTTAAACACTGCTGTAGATGTTGAGGAAAAATATTTAAATATTTGGACAGGTATCCTCAGCACCTCCGCAAAAGTGGAGGTGTCTAATTGCTATGCAGGTCTGGGTGAGTCAGTACAGCTGCGTCTGGGCACGCTCAGAGTTCCCTCCAGAGGCAGAGCCCTGTGTATTTTGGCATATACTCAGTGCCTAGACTTGGTGGAACTCCAGATGAAATTGTTGTCTGCCTTGGGCTTGATCATGTAGGTATTTTGTAACTGGCCTTTAAAAAAATTTAAAAATCCACAGGAGATGTTCCAAGCTTGCAGTTGTGGAATATTAACAATCTATAAGATAGTGGTTTTCTTCTGTTTTATGTGGGTCATTATTGCAGGAAACTGGAAAATATTTATATTTTAAGTTTGTCTATGCATTATGTCAGTGAATGGTTTCTCATTGTGCTTGAGGGACATACTTGTGATCTAAACAAGAAATTTTTTTTCAACTTTCAGAATAAGTTTTTCATGTACCAAGGGTAATTTCATATTTTTATATTAAACTTAATACACTGGTGCTGTGAGAAACAGTAGTTCCATGCCAAGTGAAATATTCTTTCCTGTTTTGTAAATTCTATCTCAATTATGGCAATGGTAAAAGAAATGGAAGTGCAAAACCTTGAAGCAAATTAAAAATTGAGGTGTTACCATTATTCTTAGTACCACAAGTCCTTATCTAGCCATCTAAATATGGCACATAGCCAAACCTTCGTTTCCTTTTGTGTTTCATAAGCTCATAGATACATTCTGTATTTTTAACCCCCACTCTCTCCTGATCCTCTTTCTTTAGGAACGCAAGATAATTGAGGATACTGTTGTTCCATTCATTGTTTCTTCAAACTCTGCTGAGCTCCTCTCCTCTTCTTCCTCTACCACTGAAGGAAACAAGACAGTGGTGAGTTTCTCGTGGAGTAGTAAGGCACTGAAGAGTAAGACATCTTTAGTGAAAAGTTTAATCCTTTGCTAAAGGCTATCAAAGTCTAGGAGCAGAAAGAGTAAGGGTATTCCCTGGGTGCCTTCTTTAACTAGTGATACCTCAGAGTGCTGTAACTTACAGATTTTCACAACTGAGTAGCTGTATTCCCAAGCAAACTGCTACCATCCCATTTTCAACTAGAGCAGAGAGTGATAACTTCCTCTCTGCAGCTGCCTCTCTTCTTTAACTGGTGCTGTGAAAAGATCTGTTTCTTTTTATTATCTTCCAGAGCCAACAAAACCTTAAGTGGTTTCTCTGAATCCAAAATCTCGAATGTAATATAATGCTTTATGTATATCTCAGATGAGACTGAATCCTACCTCCCCAGTTTTCCTCCTTTTCTCTCCCATCATCCCTCCTAGAAAGCAGCAAAACAGAGAAATGTTTACTCTCTGTTTGTTTTTTTTTTTTTTTTACTCATGCAGCACAGAATGTTTAATTCAATGCATCTAGCATCTAATTAAATTAGTGTTTGCAGAGATCAGAGAATGACACCCCAGGCGAGATCACAGTAGAGTAAGTGTGGGATTCACAGTCATAATTTTCTCCTGCGTAAGGCGCCTGCACCCAGTCATCTGCCTTCTTCCCTTCAACTTCAGGATTAGGAGTACTGTATCATTTGGTTCTCTTCTCACCCTTCCTGCCCCCTGTTCTCACTCACCCTGGTGCAGGGCCATCAGCCATGGCCAATTTTCCACTTGGCTGTGTAGCAGTAACTTCCTTGGTGGAGTTGCTTATGCAACAGTCAGAACACTGCCTGCACCCAGAAGTGAAGGATCTCATGCTGTTGCTTACTCAAGCTCCACGAGTCTGGTATGAACCACTCCAGCCCCACTTTGGAAGTAGTACTGGTGTTGCCCTTTGAGGATGCCCAGTGCATGTGAGTAATGCTTTGCTCCTAGGCAGAGACAACAAGCTGAGGCCACTCACAAAGTCCTCGCAAGTCCAATGGGAGACTGTCTAGACTCTCAAAGTAATTCAAGGATTTCTGCCAAAGAGTATGTAATGGAAAGTTTTGATTTGCCATCCTTTACACCATAATTGGTCCCTAACTTATTTCATGCTCAGTTTAGTCCAACTAGTTGCTGTTTCAGCTAGAGCCTTAATTAAATCCAAAGTTAGCCTTACCAGGATCAAATGGTTCTACTATATAAATGTGAGATGTTCTTTTTGATAATGTGTGTCAACACAATGTATCTAGGGGAAGCCTGTACTTTTCCCACGTGTGTGCCAATGCCAAATTCAAAGGGAGCTCCTTGTTCCCTCTTCCTCTGTCTTCTAGAACTCAACTGATTCAAACAGCTTTCCAGAGGAAGGCAAACAAAAAGAAGGTACAAAGCAGAAAAAGCTGCTCTGGGAGCAGGACAGTATGCCATCTCTGAGGAGCAAGGAAAATGAACTCTGGCAAGAAAAGAGGAGGTATGTATTAACCCTAAGCATTTCATAACCCTGTGGAGCTTTGTGTTCTGTTGGCTTCTGGGATATCACATGTGCCCACGATTGACGCTGGAGCACCAGCACCCGGTGGCCTGGATACAATATATCCTGATCAATATTCACTGGCCACGCAGGCTGGCACACGTGTGGCACTGCACAGGGCTAGTTGTGCATATTGGAAGGCTTGTCTTTTCCTTGTATGGCTTTGCCAAGAGGCTGTCACAGCGACCAGATCAGACCTTAGACAGTTCAGACATCTCTGTACATCACTGCTCTGTGTCTTGTGTACATTTCACAAGTCATCTGAAGGAATAAAGGAGCAGTAGCTGTTTTCACTCAGAACCTGTGTGAAATTGCCTGGCTATCTCAGAAGTGCCATACCCAAAATTGCCAGATGCTGTTTAAAGTCCTGGGCTTTGCTTAACTGATAATTAACAGGTTTCACAAAAGAGGGGAGGCATCTAATGATGCTGAGCACTGTATAGAGAACACGGATAAAAGCTTTTTTTCTGTCAAAGAAGCCACAAATCCATTTTCCACAAATCCAAAATAATCTTCAGCACATCTGAGTGGCAGTTTAAGGTAAGCAGGAAGACTTGGGCTACTGGGAGACAAACTTGTTAATTCACTGAAGTTATTGTCATTGCTGACACAGTAACAAAAATCTTTTTGTAAAAAATAGGCTGATATTCAAAAGTCTGATTTTGCCATTACATTCTAGGTGAGTTTTTTCCTGGCTTTATTTATACAATGTGACTTATTTTTATTGGCAGTGGAAATAAAGTGCTCTCAGGATACCCAGAAACTGGTATCTTGAAAGGAGGAAGTGAACAGGAGCACCACATGCCGGTGATGGAGCGGAGCTCACCTGCCAGGCTGAATCTGCCACTGACTCAGGGTGAGAGTAAGACTTCCTATGCATGTGTTCTCCTTAGAAATAGAAATCAGGCAGAAATCTAACTCAAAGAATTTTGGAAATTGACAGTACACATATATCTTCAAAATTGGAATGTTTCAGACTAAAAATTTATTTTATGTTAGCAAAGATGAATATGTTAAGGTGAAATTTAAACTCTTCTTGTTTTCATCAGAGATGAGAGTTTCTGCAGCAGATATCTCATTTATAGGCCTGCATGTTCACAGTAGCAGTTAAAATGGTTATCTTTAATCTTTTACATAATCGTACATACATATAGGATTTATCTTGATACAGGGAGCATATTTCCAACACTTATTTTGTGTTTTGATACCTAATTAGATTCTTTATGTCTGTTTCAGTCCAGGAAAAATCACTACATGTGATATGTAACATTTTCAAGCCAAGCCTAAAGTGGCACCTGCCTCAGTTTCATCATTAGAAATGTCTAATGACATTTAAAGTTAATTTATTTTTTTAGCTGCCATAAGTATTGATGTTTTTGAAGGAAGGAATTTCCCCAAAGCATTGCTGTCATGAGGGTCTCTCTTAAAAAAAAGGTCAATTCATGAATTTAACATCATTATCTACCTAATATAAGTGAACACTGGAAAGTAAATAGGTAGGACTAAAGACAGAAAGTGAATGCAAATTTTGAAATCAAGTTTTAGATTTTTGTTTTCAGTCCTCCATAAAAGTTCATTATTCTAAAAAATGAAGTGTCTGTGGATAGAAGAGTTTTCAGTGTTATTACTTGCTCCAAATGCAAATTCAGTCTATTAAACTTGGTAGGTCTGCTTTCCTTGTCTCAATTTTATTGTATTGTTAGTGCTTTGATAAAAGTTGCACAAAGAAAGCTGAATATATATCACCCAGCAACACATCCTTGGGGATCTGTAGTAGTGATTAAGCAAACTTAACGGGTTTGACAATTTTCAACTACTTCTGCTAATGACCCTGCTTCAGGGTTTTTCTAGGTTCTTTTCAACAATTTGGTCCCCTGCAAGTATTCTTACGGCTCCTTTCTTGCCTCTTAAAGCATCCCATCCATCCTTGCTCCCTTCTTAAGCCCTTAAATAATCAGGCATGTGGGTTTATTGCCTTGACATCAAAAATAGGTAACAAGCCTTTCATAGGCCCCAGCAAAGTTTTCATTCTCTAAACCACGTGGTTGGCGCATGGCAGGGTAAGGCTTCTCCCCAGCCTGTGAGCCACAAAATTCACCTTGCAGGGTCCAGGTAATGCACTGTTTCTCAAAGATAGGATGGTTGGCTGCCTGGATATCACACAGATCATTGCTTATTGCTGGGAGGCTGTTATTGTCACTGAGCCATCTGAAGCACAGAAGAAAATTATGAAGGATTTACTGTTTATCAGTAGGTTTATGGAGAGCAATTACTATACCATCCCTTTAACTCTTGCTGTTGAGAAGTTTGGATCCCCTGGCACCACAGAAGTTTCAGTCTCTTAGGTGTTTCCTTCATTATGACAACAATACTTTATTTTCCCAAGTGTTATTTGTGGATGGCTGTTTGACTTTGCCCTTTCCCCCTTCAGAAGTAGATTCAGCAGCAGGGTAGATCACGTTTATGTGAAGGTAATGCAAAGGAACGATGTTCCACAGAGATCTGCTGATGTACCAAAGCCTGTCTCTGACTTTGAGGGGGATTTCTGAGGAGTTTGTTTTAAGGAGCAGTACACCTCTCTCCTTTATGGTGTGCCCACAAGCCATGATGGTCTATAAATTTTGACAAAAGCATTTTACCTCAAATGTTGAGTTTTCCCTACCTCTTGTTGTAGATATCTCCTGGAATCAGCAGCTGCTGACAAAGCAATCTCCACAGTGCACAGAGGACGGTCGGCAGAGACCATTCCTGGGCCAGACTGTGGGACAGCAACCGAGCTCCACAGGGGAAGCAAGGAGGTGAGGACATAAAGGTTACTGAAAAGATAGAGAAGTCCTACTTGCTCTGTTCTCCCTTACACTCCTGCTCAGCATTCTCTATTGGTTGGGTTTGATTAGTCCTGCAGTGTGAAGACACCCTTCATGTCTGGCTTTCCCATCGAGACTGCTAACATTTATCCACTTTGTTGTTCATTACAGGCACCACAGTTACTAATTTCATGAGGGAGCGCACCTCCTGCATGCCTCTCTCCTCTTTCTTCATAACTCTTTTAGCATATATCTGCATAACTTTTCATATGCTTAATTTGTTTTAAGTTCCTGAGACAAACGTTTATAGCTAAAAAGTAGCTAAATATGAGAGTGGGAATGTCAGGTTATGTCTGCCTCTTTGAAGCTGATATCCAATAGCTTCATTCCCCATCTTCCAAACGCACATCGATTGCTACTTTCTAGTCCTTTAAAGATTATACCTTTTAAAAGAAGATACATGTAGAGTAGTATTTTCTTTCTGCTGTAAATTTTGGTGAGGTCTTCTTTCTTTGCTGCTTTGCCTTGTGCTTTTGAGTAAGCCTTACTGAGCAGTAACACCAATTCTTTTGGTAAATGTGGGAGCTGTTTGCCTAATATTTACAAAAAGTAGCTGTGTAATGAGAAAGGAACATCTGTTTTCATTAGCATATAAATGAACACAGTCTTCTGCAGAACCTGTTACCTCTATGAAGGTTGTATCCAGTCAAAACTAATGTAGATTGAGGTTTGATTACCTATTCTTCATAATAAACTGCTTGTGTGTGTGAGAAAATTGTTATTTAATCTGTAAACTGTTTTAAGCAGTTAGAGTTTGAATCAATCCTATGATTTCTGATAACAAAAACCATGGTTTTTCTCACCAAACTTTTGCAGGGTAGCTTGGATACAAATTAACCATTAACAAAATAAAGGACCTTTCACTGTTGGTAGCTTCCTTTTTACTCAGTAAAGGGCCAACAGAGAGTGTGGTGTGGTGTGGTGTGGTGTGGTGTGGTGTGGTGTGGTGTGGTGTGGTGTGGTGTGGTGTGGTGTGGTGTGGTGTGGTGTGGTGTGGTGTGACTTGGCTTAACCCTCCTTCATCATGGTGGGAGCTGTGATGGATTGGTGGGGTAGGCAGGAATCTCCACGTGGCTGATTACCTTGTGAGTTCCCTGACTGAGCAGCAGCGAGCAGACTAAGACTCAGAACCAAAAATCCTGAAATTCACTAGCTCGAGTTTCTCCATACAAAACCTGTTTTTATTTGTTGTTCAGCTGTAGTAATGCATCTTCTCTGCTGTATTTTAGGGCAGGCTATCATGAGAACTTCCGATCTGGGCCGTCATCTCCCTGCTCGCCTGCTGCTCTGAGTCAGTCACCCAACAGGTACTAAAGGTCAATAAGGAATTTTGCAGACCAAACACTTCTTGTAGTTGCTGGTGAACTGCCAGAGTGAAAATCACATTAGTATTATGTGGATGCACTATTAAGTCTGCTAAATGTTGCAATTCATAACTATCCATGGGATAAACATGTAGCTCCCTCTCCCATATTTCTTGCCTGCTTCAATGGTATTATGTTTTCAAATAACACAGTTCAGAAAGCAGCTTTAGAACTCGGCTTGACCATTGAAATTTCAATAAAATTGAAATGGGACAGTATAAACTTCAGTCAAAGTGTGAGATCAGAGCACTTAAGCCAAAGGATGTCTTCATTGTCACATGCTCAGGAGTAAGGTCTGCTTGAGACATTGTCACTTGCTGATTTAAAAAGAAATTCTTCCTTTAATTTCCAAATTAGAAATGCACTTTGCTTTTTTGCTGATTTTTAATTTTCCCACAATCATGCTAATCTCTTAGAGATTTGATTCTCTCAAGCAATCTGTACATCTTTCAGTGAGTTATGTGTACCAACTCTAAATAAATGTTAACTGTAGCCTGATTAAATCACTGATAATTTGGGGTATGTTAAAATCAGTTTGCTTATTAAATAGGGTGAAGTAATACAACACAGAACACAGCAGGTTTTTCTTTCTATTTAAATTACATTTTTCTTCACGTTGCAGAGCAAAGCCCTCTTTCGGATGTCGCTTGCATTGACATGAAGCTATTGGGAATTTTTTACATGAACAATTTATTATGTTTTTGTAACTGTAGCTGCAGTTTTGGTAGGATTGCAGATCATTTCCTTGCTAAAGGTCGCTAGTTGTGATAGCTGCTTCATATTTTTTAGCAGCTATGTTCTGATCTGAGAATCTTTTCCATGATCTTTTCCTGAAATAAATCTTAGTTTTGTAAACAATGGATGGGATGTAATTCATTTTCCCTCTAAAACATTAGAAAACTCTTAAAAATTTCTCAAGATGCTCTTATAGTAACTCTGATAGTGGAGAAGAAGAAAAAACAAAGGTGAACTCAGGAATAACACAGAAGCAGAAGGGTTAAGGTTGTAGGAGTGGAGAAAAAAAAAACAGCGAAGTTATTCTAAAAGGAATAATGATAATGAAGCGACAAGACAGTCATGTGTCTGTGCTATCTGTGTACATGGTGGGCTCAAGAGTAGAAGCAAGGACAGTTTTCTAATTGTGATGAGCTTTTCTGCTGCTTCTGTCTCTCTTTCTCTCTCTCCTTCTTTTTTTTGGTTTTTGGGTTTTTTTCTTTTTCCAAAATGGCTCTTTTGTTATGCTGCAGTCCAGATCTGTCTCTGTTGGTGGCTTATTATAATATTGCTGCCTCAAAACCTTAAAGCAAGAGATTGTAAACTTGCTTATCTGGGTAGGATTTCGTCAAATTGTCTTCTCAAAACTCATGAAGTATCGCAGAGTTTCTCTCCTAGTTTCAGCCCTGGCTGAAAAAAGCACGGATGACACATAACGGCAGGGGATCCCTTTTGGTCTCAGGTTCATCTCACTAGGCCAGGCATCAGTTCTGTCAGGCTGACAGGCAGGTGGGAAGGGAAGAGTGTGAGACCCATAGAAGTGGGCACCTGCACTGCTATTAAAACCATTTTGAAAAAGGGCACCAGTTATTCCTGAGGCTCTGAACTTTCACCCAGCTGTCATCCAACTGCAGATTTATGAGAGAGGTCTAGACAGGGCTGCTGAAGGAGTGAGTTGAAGTATTTTTTGCATTGCAGATGGAGATGCAATTTCAGGTTTTGTCCAACTAGTTGTAGTACTAAGGGGCTGCAGCAGCACAAGCTGAAATGAGTCAGCCACTGCCTGGTCTGTATGCTGTCACTATGGATTTCACCAGCTTGTTTGGGTGCAAGAATAGCATCCCTGTTTTCTGATTTGCAGTGAGCAAGTCCATTTGTAAACAAATTCAAAAATTGCCAGGCCGAGAGTCTGACTCAGGTAATTTGTGTGAATTGCTGTGGCATTGACTATGTCTAAGTAACCTTTTGTTGTAAGGGTGGTGAGGCACTGGAGCAGATTGTCTGGAGAGGCTGTGGACTGCCCATCCCTAGTAACCTGGTGTAGTGGAAGGCTCCCTGCCTGTGGCAGTCGGCTTGGAACTACATGATCTTTAAGGTCCCTTCCAACCCTAACCATTCTGTGATTCTAGGAATCCACAGGCATGCTTCCCTGCCACCCAGGCTTGTTTAGAGGCTTGCATCTCCCTTGATCTAGCACAGCAGACTGGCAGGGAGATGTGCTTGAGCTGCTGTGCATTCAAGCATTTTAAGTCCTTCGCTTGCCTGTCTGGAAGGCAGACGTGCAGGCTGATTCAGTAGCATGGCTGAAGGGTCAATGTGTATTTATGTAAACCCCTCCAGTGCTCCTTCCTCTCATCCTGTCCCTGGTGATAAACCTATCTAAACATTTGGCTCCATTTTAGCATCAGTTGCTGTTTTCTTACAGCCATGTTTGTCTCCTAGGTCTGTCAGTGGGAAGAAGCTTTGCTCTACCTGTGGTCTCCCTCTTGGAAAAGGAGCTGCCATGATTATTGAAACACTCGGGCTTTATTTCCATATTCAGTGCTTCAGGGTATGTCTCTTGCTTTATTAAGAAACATCTCGAGTCATGCACAGTGCAAGTAGAGTGGAAGTGAAACTGAAAATGAGAGGGCCAAGGGGTTTGCATGGTTGTTTTGTCTTAGTGTGTTTGTAAAGAAGTGGAAATAACATAACTAATATGTTTTTTGCAGTCAGACATGTTAATTGGACTAAAACCTGTGATCAAGCAAGCAAACTCAGCTTCTTTACTTACAGGGAGAAGCATCATATAATTTCTCTATTGTGCTCATTGTTTTTTAAATATAACATTATTTACCTTGTTATTTTTTTAGGTGGTCTTTTCTTCCTTCCAAAAACACAGTCAGTCCCAAAGCCATCTTTGATCTGTCTCATGGTTGGAAAGCTTTGACTAGAAATATTTCTTGACTGGTTTGGGGTGTTTCAGTCTGGAAATAACCTGAAGTGTTTTTTAGAGAACTTAGAAAGTATCCATTTCCATTATCTCTGGCCCATTTGATATTAGACATTTGTGAAGACTTTTTTGATTTTAGACATTTACCCTGACTATATCTCTGGCGTCTTTAAGCTTTATCCATCACAACTGGCCTGGCTCCCGAATGCAACCTCAAAGTCAGATGTCCCATATAATCATTAGACTTCACTTCTGTGTAAATGGAGGCTGCTCAAATCCAGTCCTAAGCACTTTTGACTTTATAAAAACCCTCTTACAGATTTGCAGTGTTCCCCAGGAGTATGGGCTGAGTTCTAGGGGTGTATTTTTCTCACTGTTCCAAGAACTGCTGAAACAAAAGTAAAAATTTGGGAAGAGTTGTGATAGGTAGTAGGGCGTGGTCTGTCTTACTTTCTCTGTTCTTCAACTGACAGTGTGGCATTTGCAAGGGACAGTTGGGAGATGCAGCGAGTGGCACAGATGTCAGGATTAGAAATGGTCTTCTTAACTGCAACGATTGTTATATCCGATCCAGAAGTAAGTACCAAGTACTGGGAGCTCTAACAATACTGTTGCCATGGTTTTAACTGGTGGGTTTGTCTGGCTCTGACACTCAGGCTCTTCACCATGGGAAGAGGAGTCTTCCCATGCCATTTTAATTATTTTCTCATATCAGAAAAGATTTCCAAGCCCATTAAACTTTGCCCAGAGGATCTCTGCTCAGCACTATTAGACTTAAAGGCTATTTCTGTGCATAAACATAAATGCCTATACTATGCATGCATATTGTGTGACCTGGAGGCTTGGATCTCTCACATCGCATGAGACAATGTAGATAATTCTACCTGATCTAGGACCCTGTGTTTGGAGAAGTTCCCATTTTTTGTCTCTAGGACTCCCTTTTGTGGACAAAATGGTCATGTAAAATATTAAGAACATTCTGTAACTCGTAGTGAATCCTTGTGTTGGTATCCCCAGATATGTGCTAAATAGTGTTGGTTACCATTAATATTGAAGAGTGAGCCAGACAATTGCACGTCAGAAAGAAAACTTCATGCATTTTGCTGCCTTAGAGCAGGTCACCTAAATGTCTTTCCGAGTCCTGGATTTCTGTGACTGATGCCAAATTACTGGAACATTTTAGCTTCACCCCAATGTCACCAGTGCTGGTCAGCTGGCTTCCACTGTGTGGAAAACAGTTAAGATGTGAAAACAATAGAAGCAATTGTTGTCTTCCTGTTAAATATTATTTGGTATATTCACTGCCTACAATTCCAACTGATAAGTGGACATCTAGAGCTCTTTTCACTTACTATTTCCCTTCTTCTCTCTCAAAAGCACTGGCTGTAGAAATCCAGGAGTAGGAAAGGTACCTCCCTATCTTTTCCAGAAGAAGATTGGGTACTTTTTCTCTGATGCTTCAGGAAAGAGATACTTCTCAATCAGCAGAGCTAGAGGGTGCTATTGTATAATCGGTTTTTTGGCTTTTTTTTTTTTTTAAAATTCTGCTCAGAAATGTTATCAACTTTTCGTTATTTATATAACCCAAAATATTTATAAATAGCTTTTTCCCTTCATGCTTGATACTATAAACCTTCCTCATGTGGATGAGGTCCTGACCCTTAAAATGCAGATGTGCACATCCATCTTTACACAAAAAAGAGAGGAAGGTATAAAAGCTATAATTTCCTTTTCTTCTTAGTCCTTTTTGCTTAAATAAAAAGTGATGTCCCTTGAGGATTGATAAAGGCTCTAATAAATTATCAGCTTATATGCTGTAGAAATCACTCTCTCCATCATCATTTCTACAGCAGTGTTACTAGAAAATGCGTTACAGAGCTGTATGCAGTATTTCATGTAACAATGTTTTGCATTTGTACATACCCAGCAGAATGGTAACCAAGTCCATGACAGAGGAAATAGATTTTGAGAAAATGTATGGCTCCTGAAGAATAATAATGGCAAAGGGTTTGTAATTTTTACTACAGATTGCCTCTTCCTACTGTGTCCACCAGTCATACGAAATCTCAAAATCCAGTTAGTTGAATTTCAGCTACAGTAACTGTTATTGACAATTCAAAGGGACTGATTTTGATAGAACTGCAAATATTGCTGGTTGCCAATTTTTAACTAAAATTTGATGCACTGCACACCTGAAATTAAGAATAAACTGGTGCAATGTCAGTGTTTTGCCTTTCAGTTCTGGGAATAATGCTGCAAAATATGAAAACAGTTGTTTGATTCCATGGCTTGTGCCTTCCTGCCCCCATGGCTGCATCTGAAACCTGTGCAGCAGTGGGCAGAAGTGACGGTCTCTAACTAACCTCGGATTAGTCAGCATTGTTTTGAGATGCTTATGGACATCTGGATTAAATATTTTGGCTCCCAGAAGTTTATCTGAAAAAATGGATAATTCTGGTTCAAAATGAATCATCAAAAAAGACAACAAGAAAAGCATTAAGGCTTATGTAGTGGTCCAGGGTTCAAAATATTTCTGGTTTTCAGATAAAAGTGGATGGGGTTTTTACTGGAAGGTTGTTTCTGTTCAGCGAAAACTCGCAAGGAAGGAAATTCTGTATTCAATGTCAAACACAGGGAATGGTTACAGGTTGATGAGTGTCAAAGTCAAAGGTGAGAGCTACATTAATGAGATTCCCTATATGGCCAAATAACACAAGGAGTCACAGAAACTAGGCACAGCTGAAGATGAGTCAGCAGTCCTTTGCTTTATTATTTTGCCACTGTAGAGCCTGAAATAAATACACACACAAGTACTTGGGGCGTAAAATAAGATCAGACTTCATGCAGAATGCATTCAATGGGTGGCAAGGAAAATACATTTCCATTGGAGTTATGCTGAATCCTTCTTTGTAGTAGTTAGTGCCCCAGCTTTGCAGGAGGAAGGAAAAACAGGGCACAAATATATGTAACTCCAGATGCTTTTTTTTTCTTTTAATCATAGAGATCATGTGAGGAAAATCTGTGTTTGTTTATTAAAATTTGTAACCAATTACTTGTTCTGGTTTTTTTTTACCCAGCTGCTGGACAGCCAACTACATTGTGACATGACTTTCAGTCCTAATAACTTTCAAGAAGGAACTCTCTTCTCATATGTATCGGCTGCCTCCAGACAATCACTTGTAAAAGCTTGAATCCATGGACATGATGGCTCTCATCTCGTTTTTAAAAACTCACAACAAAGCTGCACCTGCTCCTTTGAAATGCGATACGTTGGTTTTTGCTTCCTTAAGAAATTTGCAAAATATGTATGACCGTGTTTGGGATGGCAAAGCCTAAGTACTATAAAAACAAAACAAAACCACCTTTCAGGTATGCCTATGATACCCAGTCTGTTACCTTGTTCTTTTGAAAGTAATAAGAGAATAAACATGCAATAAAACTGTTTTGTTTTAATATTTCTAGCAATTAAAAAGTTTAAGTTTACAGAACCTTTATAGAATATGCCAACTTGAGCTGAGAAGTAATTTTAAGATAGCATCTAATCAGTGCATTTGAAAAACTAAACATCACAGCACGACTTCTCTGTTATAACTGAAGCTATAACTTTTTTTATACAGAGACTAGTTTGATAATACATCCTGTAATTCTGAAGCATTTTATGGTTATATTACCTTCAATGGAGGGTAGAAGTCAAACAAATAAATTATTGCACCTTTAGTCATAGGATTTTTTTGTTTGTGTACCTCAAGTAATGTTCATGCCTATAGCTTAATATTCTCTGAAATAAAGATTACTTCATTAAACCTAAAGACTGCATACCATTAACAATGGAAAAATTCCCATCAGGAGCAATCCTTCTTAGTAAGTTCAGCAGCCTGTATTGTTATTAAACTCGATGAAAGGTGATGTGGGGGAGAGGCGGCCGAGCAGGCAGACCCGGCTGAGTTGTGAGTCTCCGAGTTGCAGTTTGATGCTGTGGTGAAGCTTTTCTCTTTGGCATGTAACTTGCCAATCAGTGATTCAAGTGGGTTGAACATCTGCTCGTTCACTTGAAAACATTACACTTGGTTGAAATCTCATGCAGAGAAACACGTGTGGTTTGGGTACCCCCTGGGGCAGAGAGTTAGATGACCTTGAGCCTGTGTTCCTCCATCCACTACCCAAAAATAGTCAGCAAAACCCAGAAGTATGGAAGATGGGCAGGGAGGAGGCTGGCAGAAAAACTACCTTGCCTGTGTTTGGTACAGTGTTCCTTTGTGCTCTTTGATTAAGCATGTGCTCCTTACTGAAGTGATCCAGCAGCTCATTGAAACAGGGGTTCAGCAGGTATCTACAATACACAGACAAAGTTAGGGAATGTGTTGTAACTGTAAAATATCCTAGCTCTTTTTGGTAAACTGTTACTGAAAATATCTTCAAATGGAGGGAAAAAAGTTCTTTTTCTGCCTTAAAACCACAATAAAGCTAAATGAGTAGAGATTTCTTCTATCTATGTGCATATCTGTTGTCTTTTGATGTGTGGGTAAATAGAAATGAAGTGGTTATTAGGGAAGCAATAATTCTGAGTTGTTCTCTAGATAGCAATTATTTATTGAAATACTAGACAATTGCTTGCAAGTGAGTTGCATAACCATGCAAAACTGCGTGTCATCAAACACACACGTGTGATGTCATTGGAGGACATTGTGACTATCTGCTGGAAAGTTACATGTTACTTCCTTAATACTGTGCCTTATAAAATGCAAAGCTGTTGCACACAGTCAGCAATGACTTATGGATGCAATAAATCCAAAAAGCTGAAGTCCTTTATGGACTTCACCTGGGGAATATTTTTAAGTAAAAAAAAAATAAATCAGACAAATGTTTTGGAACTAAAAGTGATATCTTGTATTTTGATCAACCACCTGCATGATTTACTGTTAAAGGGTTTTGATAACAAGGATGCATACTCTTTGCTTGTGGTTGTTATAACATTTTTCCACAAAGAATGCGTAACATGGAAATTCAAGAAGCAGATTTCGTAACTGATGCGGTACATCTGTGTAACTCCATGCGCTGCGTTAAGGATATGTGAATATATAATGTCTGAACCTAATTTTTAAATGAGACTGTGCATGCTTGTGCATCTGTTGGATATGAACCTCTAGCACTGCTTCACCCACGTGATAGAGTTAGATGTCCAAATCAGTTCCCAAGTGTATCAAAGGGTTGGTTGTCTCAGAGGTCAGGTCCGCTTCTCATTCTTGTAGGGATAAGTGCCCAAAGGGCTTAGGAGCATGGCTGGGATAAAGTGCATGAACGAGGGGGGAGGGATATTGCATCGCACTGCAGAAACATCACTGGGTCTCTGGAGCTGCTTAGGAATTGATCCCAGTGTCTATCAGGTAGTTTTGTATATGCATGTTTTAGCAAAGTTGGTTGTACGTAAAGCGAAATGAAGCAGCGCTCAACGATGACGATTTTTTTCCCCTAATGAACATCTATTCACCAGCACAGAATAATTTTCAACAGTTTCCTGAATCATACATGCCAACTTCTTATGTTTGATTTTATATTCCGTCTGGAATCTTACATGGCAAATTCATTCAGGCTGAGACTTTTTTTCATTTTTCTTCCAGTTTAAACACATTAATATGATACATTTCTAATCAGGAACTTTGGCAACAGAAAAAAATAACACTTTCCTACATTTGAACTGCAATGTAAATGTATTTGTTGCAAAAAATGATTTATTATTACTGAGCAAGTACGATGTATGTAATGGGTTTTAGACGTTTTGGAATTTATTTAGCCTCTTACTACTTCAGAGAATCTGAACAGGTGTCATAACCCATCTATTTTTTACAAGCCCATTTTCATGGTGTGTTTTTTCCCTACTCTTGCTATGTAGTGTTATTGATGCAGTACACCTGTAGTTTTCAGTGAATGTCGTAAAGGTTGGTGAACCAGAAGGGGACCATCCTTATCTGCATGTCCATTCAGGGACAAGGATTGCTGTCCTAGCTGGGGCTAATGTTGAATACCAATTATGCTAATCTTCCCTTTATTCTATTTATTCTAAAATGCCTCTGGAAATTAGGAAAACTTGTCTAAAACTCAACAGCTTTTATAGTAAATGTATGTTTATAAATAAAATGTTGATTACCTTTGGTGGTGTTGATTTTACTTATTATAACTAACTTCTGTTGCATGAACCTGGATTGCAAAGTAGAGGCTACTGCTTGGTTGGGGTAGGCTGAGCCAAGCTATGCTCCCCAGGACTTCGTATATGAGATGAGACAATGAAAAGGACGTAGCTGAGATGGCAAAATGCACGTGGATTGCCACTGTAAGCTGTAGCCCTCTATTCATAAGAGCATGTGTGCCTGTTGTAGTAAAAGATGAGCAGAGAAGGCTTACTGTAGAGAGGTAACCCCAAAGTCCTCAGAAGGTCTTTCATCAGTGTTGGTGGACTGTGGCTCAGACTTTCACTCAACAAAGCACTTTCTATATGGCAGTGCTAAATATGTGCTTGGTTGATTCCATTTCCACGTAGCAAAGATCCTGGAGTCTGTGCTCACTTTTGCATGTACTGAGGTATCTCACTAATTCTTGAATCGCAACAAGTGTGTGACTTGTCCAGTCACCAGAAGAAAGTTCACACAAAATTTTAAGCTAATAACTGCCCCTTTTTCTACTTTTTAATCGGGTCTTAAGTGGATGATGTGTTGGGGTTTGTGCCAGTAGAGCATCTCGGCTGTTAGATGAGTCATGGGGATGTACTGAAAATTTAATTTTTTTAAATTCATTCATTCCTTTATTTTTGTCCTGGTGCCTTAATGGCAGTGCTGCTGGTCATACATTATTCCTGCGTGTCTGTGAGGGCCAGCATTCTCTGTGGTGGCGGAGGCATGCTGGGATTCCCAGCAGTGCCATCGGTGCCCTGTCTGCGGGAACAGCTCGCTGCCACTGGAGGTTGCTCTGAGGCTGCATTTGGAGGCAGTCAGGCAGCAATTTCTGCTCCAGCAGCTCTGCACCAAGGCTGCTGAGCACACAGACAAACACTATTTGTGACCCTTATGAGCCAGGGTAAATGGTGGCAATCCTGGTAGGATTTTTTGTAATATTATCGTTATTATTATTACTATTTTGTAATGAATGTGACCTGCACAGTCATTTATGATCCTAAAAGGGAACCACTGGGGGTGCACTCACCTGGCAAAATAATTTTGAATACCTTGTAAAAGGGGAGTTGTGTCACCTGCTCGTCTCCCCAGGACCTTCAGCTGCAGGTAGGAAAGGCTGCCTGGAGGGCCCTGAGAGAAACCACTGTGCTAACAGGGCCTTGGCATGCCCCAGGAGAGGACAGTGGCTTGTTGAGCAGTGGGATGAAGCTGAGGACATATGGAAGAAATAGGAGGTGATGGGAGAGAGGAGTGGGCTGTTACAGCTAAGGTTCAAACATCAGAGCAGAGGATACCCCATGCAAAAAGGGATGTGTGCATGGCCCCCTAGGAGAGCTGTGTCTCCTCTACATCCTGTCCAGGTGTGATGCCTCCATCCCTCCCTTTCCCCCCACTGTGGACTGTCAGGACAAGGGCTCAGTTTCCTCCATTCAACCCCCTTTGTTTTGCTTATTTTTCTTCTCTCCTTAGCAGGTGTTTTGGTCATCAGTGAGCACAGCCAGGTGCTGGTAGCTGTGGGAGGCTCTAGGCACAGGTGATGAACATCAGTAACTTGCTTACCTTGTGAGTGTTGATCCTTATCCAGAGAACTCTTCTGGAGCATAGTTAAAAGCAGGCAGCTACCACTTCTTTTAGAAAATTAGCTTTAGGTACAGTTCTTGGTGCCCAGTTTAGCAAAGATGTGGTTTCAGATGGGTCCCCTTCCTGGTAATGGGAGGCTGGTTAAGTAGTTACTCAATAAACTTCGCAAAGTGGAGGCTTGTCCTTTTCTCCCCTTTACCAGGTTGGGTACCTGGGGAACAAGATGACAGAGACACATCTGCAGTGAAAATCAGAAGGGGTTATGGACACTCAAAGTGTGCAGATGACCACCACTTGGATGGGAAAACAAAAATGTCAGTAAAATATCTCCTGTAAAGGCAAACAGGTCCTATATAGTTTTTAAAAGCCTCCAGTGGGAATGTAATTTCATCTGAATTTCCTGATAAGGGGAAATGACTAAACTGGAAGCTGCTCAAGTTTTTCAAGTAATAAGAGCCCAAGAAAAAGAGATAGTAGGTACAGGACAGGATATGACTCGTCCTATGGTATGGGGGGGGGGGGGGGCGGGGGGTGGTATTTGAGAGGTTGGGGGAGCGTCTGTTTTCTAGTTCATATTTTTTATAAAATGTAGCATCAGTTAAACATGCAAGAGGGAGCTGCTGCTCTGTAGATCTTATGGAAAACCCCATGCTCTGCAAGAGTAGCTAGTGAAGCTAGCTAAACCCCAAAGCATATGGGGTTTTAAGCCATTTAGGAAGAAAACCTCTCCATTATTTAAGATAATCTTATAAGTCACTGTTAACTCATCCATGGAGTCCATCTGCTTCACTGCATGTGATGTACTGTAAATTCTCTTAGCTAATGCCACATCCATAGTTCACAGATGTATTTTTTTCTAAGCAGATGACCTGCTGGTTAAAACCTGCACAAGCCAGTCATGGATCTAGAAACTAAATCAAAACTAGCCAAACTGCAAATCTTTCCTTGAAATAACAAAATTTATCAAACAGGAAAAGAAAGCAAGATTTTAAAAATTCCTTTTTTTCTATTACATCTGATTATAGACAAAACCACTCCAACTGCAAGCACAGAAACAGAGATGTGCTATCCTCATCTCTGGAAACTCCTTGTTGTAATGCTGGAACTGCTGTTCCAGAGACCTGGACTTGGGGGGTTTGCAATGGCTATCCCCTATTTTCCAGTGGCCAGGTGCTCTTTGGTTGTCTTTGGGGTGGTTTATAGAACTTTGTGAGTGTGCACAACTCCAAGGAGGTGTTGCCATAATCCCCAATATAGCAATATGTCCCTGTCATTCGGATTGAAGGTGTCACCTCCAAATGCAGTTTTCTGGGACCACATCTAAACATTGCCAGGTGAGAACAAAGTGGCTATTTTACCAAAAGATGTTAAATGTAGGGGTGGGGGGTGGGGGTTAGTCTAATTACAAACTTTTCTTAGGAAAAATGAATTCCAGTGATTTGGCATCTGCGTGGTCAATTAATTAATACTCATGTGTTGAAGTAGACTAGATTGCAGGATGGGCTTTCTGTGTTGGACTTTGTGCTGTAACCAAGTCTCAGTTTGAAGTTGTTCTTGATGGATACACAATGATAACACTCAGATCATTTCCAGCCTGAGGGTGAAACTCTCTGAACTGTTTAGTGAACTGGTGTTCTGGAGGTTTTTTAGAAGACATTTGGCCTGGCTCATATTTGATGCTTTTTGGTGCCCTTCCTGGTTCCGTGGGTTTATACTGAAACCGTTCTTGGGCAGAGGGAAGTACTCATGGTTTGTCATGGTCTCTGGGGAGTGGAAGACACTGCTTACAGAGTCTGGAGGGGGAAAGCCTTGCACTGAAGCCAGACATGACCCTGCAAACCCTCTGTGCCCAGCCATGTCCCAGTTAGGCTTTACATAGGTTTAATATCAAGACAGCAGTGTTAGATAGACCTATGAAATGCATTCTGTCTTGTTGTTCTACATATTCACAGGCCTTCAGCTGAGTTTAAAACATTGGATAAAAGGACAGCACTCTATGTAAAAAAGAAGCCAGTTAACACATATCTTACCCATACTCCTAAATGCATTTTGTATCTTATTATTTTGAAACAGGTAGGATGACATTAAGAAGGGATCTATGGCAAAGTAGGGGATCTATGCCACTAACTGATATAATTACAGATCTGTTCCAGTGGACTAAAGCTGAATTTTAAAATTAATTTGCAGCCTCACAAACCCACTTTCAACCACGTATGTTAGAATGCCACCTACATGTCCAGCGTGCATCCACGTGACGATGGCAGTGCTGGGAAGCAGTGGCAGAGGCCAATCAACCAGCCTGAACTCTCATCCTCTCCATTTTGCTTCTGCCAAAGCTGTTATCTCTCAGAGCTTTTGTCACAGATACACCGGGGTACACAGCAGTTGAAAAGCCATTATCTCTTTCAAAAGTAGTGACTAATGTGCTTTTGCCCACAGCAATGTGGAAAGTCATAGGAAGATTTTGCTGTAGAATCAGCTGTGTTTACCTTGTGGAGAAGCAGCTGCATTTTCCAAATTTTTTTAGAGAAATAGAGGTCTTTATTTCTTGTAAATCTTTGCTGGTAAGTTTCTTCTTATATTTCTCCTGGATCCTGTGATTGGTATTTTTATATCCTTCTGTCCTTAGCAAACAGGCAATTTTAAGGTTTTTTTTTTCTCTGAGTAAAACAGTATTTCATTTGATTGGATGATACTGTCCAGTGTAATTACCTGTGGTTTGATAATCAAAACTAAAAGCACTTTTCAAAACCAATCATGACAGCTGACTTTTCTGCCTGTGATGGCAGCCCATCTACCACAATATTGTGCAGCATGAGGGCCAGTGTGTCCCTGGCAGCAATGCACAGTGGTGAATCAAAATCATCACAGCTAACTGATGCCTTCACTGCGCTACATTTTATACAGAAAAGGACCGTGCTTGTAGTTCATTGCAAGGCTTGCCTCATTAAATCATCTTTTCAGACAATGGACTTCTGAGAAACCTTTGGAAAAACCAAACTCCAAGGACCTCAGGTGGTGGCACTGCCTTTGCAGTAATTCCTTTCAGTGGCGGGGGGTGAAGGGGAAGGAGAAAGCTGTTCACTTGCACAAGCTGCAAGTCATCCATGCAGGTGGGTTTATATCTGGGAAAAAAGCCTGCATGATTATGTACAGTGACATTTGCAGCCATTGCATTTCTTCAAAGTGATGTAGGTGGTGCAATATCTCCAAAGCTGTATTTTTTCACATGGGGCTATGTGTTGATAAATAACTGAACAAGGTATAGGTGCAAATAAACAGTTTATGATGGAATATAATCACTTGATACTTGGTTTTCTCAGTATCTCTGTCTTGAATGCTTAGAATCTGCTTACAGCACGAATATAATTAAACATGTAGATATGTTTTTCTTTACTGTGTCAAGGCTCTTCAAGCATGTGGCTGTTTTCACACACTTCCAGCTGACAATAACCCTCATGTGTTGTTACCCCAGGAGCTGAAGACTTGCATTGTACTTGGTAAACTTTAATGCAAAAAGTGATCAACTTGAGTTCCTACCAGCTATAGGCAAGGTAAAATGGAAAGGCGAGTGAATCATTGGATGCAGAAGAGGCATGCATCCCAACTTCCAGGAACTGTTTGCCTATCTTGGAAAAACTACTTCAATGAGGATCAAGCTCTCAAAAGGTAAATGGTGGAGCTGTAGCACTTCTCCCCTCTTGTTATCAGCCTAGGACATAACCAGTTTCTCAGCCTTGTTCTGAGACCAGTTAAACCCAGCTGTGCCCCCATGGCACATCCCAGCTTGCCAGGAGGCTCATTTGGCTGGAGCTGGCTCTGCCTGGCTGCCCATTCAGCTTGGCCTGGCTCAGGGCACCGCTGCTCTCTCTGCACCTTTGCTGTGCATCTGATACAGACAGTTTCAGTTTTTTCCCTCAGATGCTGGAGATTTTGATTTTTAAGCTAGAAATTCTTCTCAGTTAATCAATACAGCATTTCCCAGCTGCTTCCTGTGCATGTTCAGTTAGAACAAAGGGCTGTAAAATAACCAACGTTGCTGCTTGGTGGGCTTTGGCAAGACTTCAGCAAACAGGGTAGCAGTGCCTGCTGGGGGGATGCTCTAGCAGAACTAGGTGCATAAGAAGATGGTTGGAGCAGCCCAAGTGTGGCAAAGATGTGCGCATGCTGCACTGAGACTTTTTATTAAAACCTTGTGGCTAGCAAGGCAAATGTAAGAGGACATGTCTCTCCACAGGCTGCCATAGTACTTTTCATCCAGGAAAGGGAATAAGTATGGTTTTATTTATTTACGGTTTTATGACAATATGTATTCTCTTTTGACAGTACTGAGCTGAAGCTTGAATACAAATATCAATTACTTCCTTATTATTGCAGTAATATAAAATAACTTGGACTAGATTTTGAATCATTTTGAATGCCACAATACATGAGTACAAAATGTCAGAGACTTGGAAACACCTGGATTTTCAAGGATACCTGATGCACACTCCCAGATACGCAGACAGCATTAGCAGGCCTCAGGTACAGAGCCACTGGTCTTATATGAAAGTGTAGGCAGCTCAACGTGGTTTTCAGGTTTTTAGAGCTCATCATCACCAGAAAACACTGAAGCCCATTTCCGTGGTTAGTTGAATCAGATTTAAAAACACCACTGTGAGACAGAAAAATACTGTTTACCTGTATTTACAAATGAATACATGGGTCACAGATCCATTTAATTTGTGCAAAGAATGTCTTCACTAGTGAATTTGATTTAGCCTATAACCTGACAATAAATGTGCTTGAAACCCAGAGGAAAACCAAACCAAAGCATTTTGCATGCATTTACCAGCTACTGTGACTACAGCATAGTGACTGTGGAGTTCAGAAGGGCCACGCTATCTGAGTACTGCAGGAAAAATCATCAGAGCAAGAAGCCCATCAGTGTGGAGTCAGCCTGTCTAGAAGCACGGCACACAAAGCAGCAGCAGCAGCAGCAGCAGCGGAGTTTGCCCTGCCTACACCAGACCGCCAGGAGCAGCCGGCTGGGCTGGAGCCAGCGCAGCATCGCCCTGCAGGCGGCTGGTGTTGGGCACACAGACCTGTCGGCGTTGGCAGATCATTTCCTGTGCTCCGAGCTCAGTGAGGCAAGCTGAACCCTTCTGGGGAAACGCCCTTTAGAGAGAAAAGATGGCAAAAGGTGTTCCTTTTCTGAGAGAAAGGAGATTTAAAAGTGTAAGCACATTGTTTTCATGAGTGATGCCTGCCACAGTGGGGCAGGAACTGTGGTTTATTTTCTGTTCTTCTTTATAGGATTGACTTCTGAGCTAGATGATGTTACCTTGGCTTCAATGTCTCATCTATGGAGAAGGAGAGATGGAAACATCCACACTGCTGTTTCCACCACCTTCTGCCTGGAGAATAACAGACATTTTATTTTAATAAATAATTTTTTAAACATCTAAAAATTTATTTGCTGGAGGAAAGGTGAAGAAAAGGTTTTTCACTAAGTTTTGGTGCCAAATCAGCTTCTCCAGTTAATTATAGAAAGACTCAAAGGAATAGTCCATATGGTGTTTATCCTTTGGAGGTGGTTATGCTATGTAACATATCTGCCAGGATGCTGGGATGTGACAGGATATGCTCCATCCATACAAGCCACGTGCATGTGGCAGACTACCCCTGCCAAGAGCAGGCCACAGCCTGGGGGGCTGCCTCTGAGAGCAAATGTTTGTGGTCATCTACTGGTTTTGTTGCCTGTTCTGCATAGACTTGTGTTACGAAGTGTCACTTCATGTACTCCTCACATGTCAAAAACCTGATTTCTCAGGAAAATGATGGCCCACAGAAGGCTGGGGGTGGTCTATAGCTGAATAAGCGGTCCTGCTGGCTCAGCAGTGACCTGCAGCTGTATGTAGGATAAGCACCTGGAAAGTAAGCTGAGCTTACTCCTGGAGAGGACCAGCCAAAGCTAGGTTGGGCTGGAAGGAAAACATGGAATCCAAAAGATTTGTGCATTAACTGTTAGATCAATACATCCAAAACAAATATGGTACAAAAAAACTGCATAGATGCTACCTGTGTTCTGCACCAGGAGTTTAATATATGCCTCAAAACAAAAAAATCCACCCTTTCCTTTGGCCTTTGCCAGACATTGCACAGCAGTATTTTCTGGACTGAGCTTATTGATGGATGAGAACATTAAATAGTTAAAAGGATTCTTTCATCTCCGTGAATCCTTCACTGGGAGAAAATAAACAAACAAGGAAAAGCTGCCCAGATCGTGCTCCTACTTTAAGTCATGACAAGTGTAGCGCCGGTGACTGCTGCCACACAGCTAAAGGACTAAGGCACTTTGTAAATCAAATTTCAAGTAAAGAGATTGGTTTGTGAAACCTCCTCAGCGTGGAGTCACAAGCTGTCAGAGTGTATTAGCATTATGTTACTGGAGTAAAAAGCAAAACAAATTAAGATGTTTAACAGCTGAAATCTGAAACAAAATTGTCTTTAATGCTGAAAATCTTGTTAACATATTTTCAGGCTTCCCTTTCCCCAGATATTAAATCTCAGTGTGTTTGCAAGCATCTTTTTATCACACATAAGAACCTACTGTGGGAGAACAAGAACGATACACGACATATGGTAAGGACGGGTGTTTCACCCTGCATGCAAAAGCCTCTTCAGCATTGCTGAAGCATCCAGTAGCATGTGGGGAGATTGCAAGGACCAGGAGAGACACACAGCAGGAATTCCCTGTGTGTCTGGGGTGACAGAAAGCATTGCATCAACAGCAACAGGCCCAAACTGAAGATTGCACATGTTGTAGCATTTAATGTGAGGGGTAATTTGAACTCCCAAACTGGTTTTTCTTTCATATTGGCTCCCACAATGAAAGAACCATTAAGGGTTTTAGTGATCTTCCAAGACTCTGCTTCCAGCAGAAAATTGGCTCCTTCTCTTTGGACACAAGACCAATTTTTAATTTAATTTCAAGAGATGATGGATGTTGTACTTTATTCCAAGTCTATATGCTAAATTAACAAGGCTGTCTGCTTAGTTTCCTCTTTTGAAACCACGCTGAGATGAGTTTCTGCTAATTCTCTTACACAGGGCATTAGACATGTGAACGGAGTCCTTATTCAAGAATTGAAATAATAGGCTTTTTTGCCAAGCTTATTACTTTGGGTAATAACTTGAGCTGTGAGGCAGCAACAATAATTTTCTTTCTGAAAAAGGATTGCCAGTTGAATTATTTCAAATAGAATAAAACTAAGCATATATTTTCATCAAAGTATTTTAAAAATATTAATTAACTATTAAAAGTATATCCTAGAGCAGGGACCATTCCATTAGGTGGGCTCATTTTGTGGTTTTTTTTTTTTCTCATGCTCCCCCTGCTCACTTTTAAAGATAACAGAAAGTCCCTCAGGAGTACTCTGGATTGCAGAATATGTTTCGCCTGCATTAGGTTTATTTATCCAGTTATTAGCATGTTAACAGATGCTGTTGAATAGTTAAATATTTGGTTTGGCGAAACACAAAAAAAATAGCATAGAAGTAAATGTTCTTCTTAACTCTGGCCACTGCAGTAATATTTACATAGTACTGTACCTGAAGAAGATGCCTCACAGAGGTAAGCCATTGGGAAGGCAATTTAGAATGAAATTTTGGTCTGAACATAGAAAATTTGAAGGAAAAACCCTGACCAACTGGGCAAAACCAGGTACCAGCCCTATTAAGTCTATGTATACTGTTCTACCAGTAGAAGCTGAGTTGTTTCCTGAAAATACTGGGGTGGCCAAAAAGGAGGCCACCTGCTTCAAGGACTGTGGTTGGGGTTGCTTGAATAGCAATGAGCCTACAGCTAGGAACACTTTTGCATATATTCTTTCTAAATTGGAATGTTTAAAGGCAATTGTGTTTGTAATTGTAAAGTGGCCAAGGATGGCAATAAACAGCCTTAATGCTTTCCTTTTGGCAGCACAGACCTAGCAGCTCTTCTTATTTCACAAGGAGCTTTTGAGATGGTTTGAACAAACTGGCCACGTGGAATGGGGTTCACACTTCATTTATCACAAAATTATGCTTCTCAATTGGAAAAAAGAAACCAATCCAAAAATAGGGCTGTCAGTGTCTCCATCAAGAGGAGGTCAAATACAGAAATGACATATATCGACTAATTAAAGCAACAGGATGAAAGATGTGGTTGAAACAGCTGACTAATTTAAGCATGGAATAAGTAGAGTAATGTAACACATTTAGCATAATTGAATAATGGCCTTCCCACAGGTGATACAAGGTGGAAAAGCATGTTCAGGTCTTTATTCGGCTGTGATTATGCTTCTGAACAGTAGCTTATTAAATAAAATGACAATTCTTTCTTATAGCTTTATATTTCAAAAACATTTCAGTCCTACCTGTGTCAGACACCAGTCTCATCCTAGTCCTCCCTTGCATGGAAGTTGCCAAAGATTTCCTTTTTGTTAATGTTTTCTGCTGCAAAAGAATGACTCAGAACCAGTTTTAATTATGGCTGTAGCCTGAATGATCCAGCAGAGCTCATCATTAGGTCGTGGGAGAAGCTAATGGCTTATCTGTTCTGTATAATTGTTCAAATCTTCTTTTCCATCAGTTTTCCATCAGTGATATCTCATTTGTTTGAGTTGTATGCTAGTGAGTCAACTACTCAGCCCAGGACTTTAAAAATTAAAAAATATGCTCTGGCAACTGAATAAAAAAGCATTTTGAAGTTATTTTCTCAGAACAGGAACTTGGTGTGAGTTTTGAAATACTGTATCCTCATGGATAAGATGGAGCTGCACTGATTAGCAGTATCTGATATGTTTTTATAACTATTGTTATAAATGACACAAGTGATTAAGCAATTTGTGCCTCCTGACGCAGTAACAGAAAACTTATTTCTCAGCAGTTTTGCCACTGATAGTAAGCAATAATTTTAATATCTTTGTACAGCAGCCCGCAGCATGGTTAATACCCAGTTTGTTAAAGTCACAAATCCCCTTTAATGATACACGAATAGAAACCCTTCTGCTAAAAGCAAATTTTTCTTCCACAGCTCCTTGAAGCATGAGGTGACAGTTTTGTCAGCAGCACAGGCTTGTCGGCAGTGATGGCAACACGTGGGCATTTTGAGACCTGTCATTGCAACTCCCTAATCTGTGGCATTTTGGTGCCTGGGGGGGAAGGGAGGGTCCAGGTGCTCACAGAAAACTGAATGGCTTTCATGAAGAAAAACTGTTTGGGGACAATTCATAACCTCAATGAGCAAAACAAGTGACATATAAAAGCAGGTTTGGTGCACTGTGTGGCAATGGGTTGGACAATCCCCTGAAGCCCTGCTGCCATTTGTGGGTGGATGGAGACTGTGATTGCTGTGATGGAAGAAATAGTTATTGTGGAGGAGAATAAATTGCATTTCTAGTGTACCTGTCCCCTGTAAGAAAGATTCAGCGCAACTCAGAAGACACGTCTCAACTTTTACCTTTGTGCAGAAAATTCTGGGAGACATGACTCCCCCCTGGATAGCAGGATACTCTCAGCTGAAACCTGAGTTCTTCTCTGCCTGAAACTGCCATGCCAAAGGAGCCTCTTCAGAGAGCATATCCCTTGTGGCTAATTTATCATCGGGGGGAAAAGGAGATCGCAGAACCTAGATTGATCTGGGAAATACAAAAGAAACACACAGAGGAGTTTCTGAGCCCACACTTGCAGGCTATGGAGAGACTTTGGCACACCTGAGTTTCAGTGGGATCACAGCCCTCTAGACACACATAGCAGCATGTCTGCCCCTTACCTTCTCCTCTGCCTGAGGACTCAGAAAGGAGAGTTTTTAAAGGTCTCTCACCTGTTCTGCCCACAACAGGTATAATTTTGCTGGGGACTTTTGGGGCATCAATCTGTTGTATCCATCTCTCTTCCCTGCTACCTTGTAGAGAGCTGTAAGAGAGCTTTTCTTCTCCTGCTTCATTTCAGCTTCAGGCTAAAACTAAGTGATCCCCAATATGTGGTTTTACTCTTAAAAGTTAGGCTGAGTAGATCCCATCAAAGCCAGTATCAGCTGAAACGTCTCAACAGCTGTAGGTCCAGAAAAATCTCACGCATTCAGGTATGTTACAAGACTCTTCATGCTGTTCTAGGACTACTTTCATTTCAAAGCACTGTTGTGGCTTTGGTTCAGTTGACCCTTAATCCTCATATACTGATAGTACTGCTGTGTATTGCCCTTTTGGGGTATTTGCCCCCCAAATCTTAATAGATTTTTCTTCTTTAAAATTATAAATTAAGATGATTTACCCACTACAGCTATTTTTATTCCTTCATGGGACTGCTAAAGTCAACACAGAGCTCCTCTTGCCTTTCAGTATCTCTGCCTGCTCAAGAAAACTCTTCAACTGTACCAGCAGCTTTCACACAGACAAGCCTGAGAGGGAAAGCACTGTGACCTCAGCACTGGCAGGGAATTAAGCCTATAATCTAATGGGGTTTCTTTTTCCATTTCTAAATAATGGGATTCTATTAGACCAAAGTGTAGTCGCACCATAATGATAATATATTGTATAGCATATCTGAATTTTGCCTTTTATAAATCATAGATAATTACAATACACAGTTATATAATTGAATTTTCTCTTGTATCATTAATATTTTTCATTGTTTAGAGAAACCCCTTTTTGTTCAGGATTCACATGTAACTGGGTTTAGAATTTACAGGGGGTTTAATATGCCTATTTTTATGTGATTAAATATTTTCATTTTTATTCCTTTTAACTATTTTATAAAAATTATTTTAAAGCATTTTATACTTATGAGGTTTTGTGCATACCATTCTGGACAATTTTAAAGACAAACGTAGTCATAAGTTTGTGTGTATATATCCAAAAATCTCAGCAACAACAAAATGTCATGATCTTTGAAAGGAAATAATTGAAGTTAATTGATTCCCACATTGACATTTAAATGTATTAGTGGTATACACCAGTGAAAGTATTGATCACTGAAAGTAATCAGCAATAATAGGAAAAATTAATCACTTTTGAAGATTTATTTGACTTCAACTGTGGAATGTACTGTGGCCAGGATTGAAGTTGACCTTGTGAATATAACAGGGACTATTACCAAACAAAGAGACAATAAAGCCATGTAAACGAGGGAAATCTGAGAGGGTATGCTTTAACTTGCTATTAGAATATTGAAATAAGGGGTGGTGTACAGCCTAAGACTTGTGATCTACTGTTCAGAAACTCATTTCTAGAATTGAACAGCAGCAGCTGATATAGAAGAACACACAAGAAATTTGTTGGTGAAAAGTTTTTACCAAAGGTCTCACCTTCAATAAGTGGAGATTGGCTTACACCCTGAAATGGGTGGGTTTATGGCAGAAATCTTTCAGAATATTTTATTAACTGAAGCTGTACCTCCTGGATATTCTTACTTAAGAGCTCGGGATTTTCAGAATTCAGTTAAAAACTTCACATCAACCCAATCTTGTGGCAATGAGTCTCAGTTTGACTATCTAGTGACTGGGAGTATCCCCTTTTTCTGGTTCTAGGACAAGTCAAGTCAAATCAAATGATCACACTGTTATGTATTATCCTACTTTTTTTTTCTCTAACCAGCTTGGGAAGGAGGTCAAGTGATGTGGTCACTGAAAGGTGAGATTAAATAGGTAAAAACCTGAGGTGCCTGGTCTAATTTCTCCAGTCTTTACAGTGTTTTAGTATTCATACTTAGTATTATACAGTACAGCACTGTATAATGCAAGTAACTTTTCCACTTCTCTTGAATGATATGTGCCCTTGATCCTTCTTACCTCTTTTCTGTGAATGGCACCAGATTTGATAGTCAGTGAATCAGCCCAGAAATACTTCGGGAGTGCTACATTCCCAGTGGGAATTGATTATGATGGGAGTGAAGGGCTTAGACATCCATCTAGAGCATCCTCTTTTCCTACAGCAGGACAAAACCACCCACACCATGTTTATCTAACTTCTTGTCTCCATAGAGATAGTCCTAGTGATAATTAGATCTGCATGTTTAAAGCATCACTGTTCTAAGATAGGCTGTCACATAATGCATTACAAGTGCATGCAGCAGCAGCTGATAGAGTTTTAACTACCTCTTCTTCCAGATGTAGGAAGATTTTGTTATTAAAAATGAAGAGACACACAGTTTTTAAATAAAGTGTATAACTTTAGCATTAAAGTGAGTTCCTCAGATATGTGCATGCTATTTGTGGCAGCATTTTGTCTGCAATATTATCTATGGAGATTCCTGAACTGCTTATTTCCAGAGTTCACCCCTTTTGGTAACCTTTTTAAGATAATACAGCGCAAACATTTTGGTAGCTCTTTCTAGATACACTTTGATATTGTGAAATAAATACAGGGCCAAGAGCTTCTGAATTCTCTTGACAATAATGTTTTGAGATTATTTCAAACTGTGATGTCAGACTCTCTAAGTTAAAAAAAAGTGGAAATAACCTGCAGCCTGTGACAGCCTGTGGAGTGTCTCTGTGTAACTATACTTTGCACTGAACTCCACTAACACAGTTATGATAAACCCCAATGAGAATTAAAATTTCTACCTTGTAGCATCTCTGCTGTCACTCCCCATCTGCAAAGCTGAGGCAAACACCCACTGAAGCTGAATTCTCTTCTTGGTTCTCTGGAAGAGAGTTGTACAAGCCCCAGGTAGCCACAGTGGTGGAAAGCTGCACAGAGCATCACAAAAGGAAGGCAAGCCAATGCTGAGCCAAATCCAGCCTCTTCATGGTTATTCACAAGGAAACATGTGGAAGGAAGAGGTTGTTCCTGGCTCCTCTTGGAAACGAGCCCCAGAACTTAAGTTACTGCTGGGTGCCACAGCTGGCTGTAGGTGACTTGGCTCCCTTGTCATCAGGAAAGAAAGGCAGTGGACTGGGAAAATGTAGACTACTACTACTACTACTACTACTACTAGTGCTGCTGCTGCTGCTGCTGCATGAAGTCCCTGGCATGGCTGATGGATAGAAGATGGATGAACCTCCACCCTTTACTCTTCAAACCATAGGTGGGTTTTTAACAGCCCTGAAATCACAGGTGTTTGTGGCTATGTCGTTAGGCAGGGACTGCTGCAGGCACTCTCAGGAGGTTTCAAGAAGTGAATTAACTTTCAAAGGCATTGAGTATCAAAGCTCTGGGCGATGCATGCCTCTGAAAAGAGCAACCCAAGCTTTCCCAAATACCATGTCCATGCCAGATTACCAATTCTCTTAGGCACAGGTTTCACAATCTCCATTTCTTTTCTGTAATGAAATAACCACAGGAATTCATAAAATGTGTGCTTTGTTCCCCAGGTAGGCTTTCCTCTTAGGGGAAATTACCATATTGATTCTATTTCTATAAACATCTTTCTGTGAAACAATGCTGTAGTGGATGCTTCTGAAGACCCCATCCATATGCTAAGCCTGATGATAGAGGCCTCAGTGCTGACATTAGATTTCAGACTGCTGGAAAGGCATAGTTTTGCTCACTTGTACTTCCCAAGACCGCTTTGAAGTTTTATCTAATACTGTTGACAGACTTCATATGTAATTTAAACACTCTTTGAAGCAGCAAGAGATGTCACTGGCATTCCCTTACTACCTCTCTTTCCGAAAGAAATGTCAAGAAGTAGGCCTTAGCCTGTCATAATAATATGAAATAATATTTCTTTTTAAGTGCAACTATTTTTATTTCCTGTTGATATGATAGTCATGACAAGGATCGGCCCAAAAGAGGATTTCCTCTCTCCAAAGGAAATTTTCAGCCTAAAATATGAAAGCATGAGCTTTATTTTCATGGCTAAAATTTCTTGAGCTGTTTCTGGATGAAGTTCCCACAAATCAAGAAGATGGTTTTCCTCTCAAATAATTCCTTGGCCTACTTGATGAGCTGTTGTGTGAAGCACAAGGCACAAAGGTGTTTTTCTAAGATGGAGCCAGATTTTAGTAGCACCTGGGATGAAGCCACCAGCTTTTTTCATAGCAGTTGTTGGGTGATAGCTTGTAAAAGAACAAATTGAATTGGTGGCAGAAATAGAAGGCTTCATCTCCCACTGATATACAGCCTTCATAGTGCTGATCTGCTTTACTGATGATGAGGGTAATCTATGCATTAATGTTTTTTGACTCTTAGTGATTCAGGCTAAATGTGAATCAAGAGTTACAGACAGGTACTAGTTTCACAGGTGTCTAGGAATTAACACTGAGTTTTGTGTCCCATTCCTCCTCTGTACTGTGGGGATCCTATACATGTAAAGAAACCCCAGATTTTGACTTCAGAAAGAGCTTATGCTTCAGACCACAGCAGTGAGCTGACAGCCTTGACTGGAGTCAGGCTTGTTTAGGGGATTCCTGCCGGGTACACTTCAACAGTGCGGAAGGAAAAGAGTATTTAAAAATACATTCTGATGGACCACAGGCACTTTTCATGACATCTCCTTTTCCCATTGGTGGTAAAAGTTTGATAACTCTATTAAATAAGTGCAAATATATAAAGATTAAACTATTTAGACACACTTACTTATCATTGAAAGGGAGTGTTTTTATTAATTGTAGTTTTCCTGTATGCTGGCCTTGTATTCCTTAGTAGCAAAATTAATGTTTGCATTAATGCATCCATCAAAGAGAGTCATACTGCAATCAGGAATTAATTTTTCTGTTCATGTATTGGAGAAAAGGAAGTGAGGCTGTGTGCAAGAGCCAAATTCAACATTAGACCTGAATTCTAACTCTTGGTATTTAGAAGAGCAAACAATGAAACACTCAAATTGTTCCAAACACACAATGTGAATTTACGTCCGACCCCTTCAAAATACAACACGCTCATATTGAATTTGAGTTGGATTGTATAAGAAATTATTCTTTATTTGAACAATGTGAGGGGGTAAACCCAAGGGGAAAAAAAACCCCATACTACATTCATTTTTTACTGGAGCATCTTTAGCTTCTTGGGTCCTTTTGTCCAGACCTCCTTGCCTTGTGAGCCCCAGAGCACCTCTTAGTGTTAAGGATCACCTTGCCTGTTCAGCTCTCACTGGTACCACTGGTAAGCAGCCTTTTGGCATCCTCTTCCTACGTGGGTTCCTGCTGGGTACCCCATGGCCTTGCTCTAGCTTCTGTGCTTGTAAAGATCAGCACCAACCTTAGGCTATTCATTTAACTAATACTCCTTTTCCAACTCCTGCATTTGCAGACAGGCAGGAGAACTTAACTTTGTGTATTTTCAAACCATCCATTTCTACCTGACTGAGCAATCATGAAGGTTGATGAATTAACCATTCCAACTGGTCTGCCATAGGCACACTGGTCCTTAGGAATCATGAGTGCCATATCCCTCAGGCCTCCCATGGTCCCCCTTGCTGTGGGGGTGACCAGAACATGGAAAGCAGTGGCTTGGGAAAGGATTTATGGGTCAGTGACAGAACAGAAATCTCCAAAAATGACTAATGAGAAGTTTAGATACCTAAGTGGGAAATTGTGATCAGAAATACAGTGATCTTAGCTCTGCATGAACCATTATTGAAAGACACTGCACTGTTTGGTACCATCCTAGTATCCCTTCTGCAAGGCATCTTCAGAAACAGGAGAGAGTGGTTCCACATCTGGAAAAATTGTAGAAGTTTGAGCCTTAGGGATAGTTGGACACATAAAGAACACAGCCTATTTAACTTACCAGGAAGAAGATAGATCAAAATGCAAATCAGTTTACAGTGTGAGAAAAGAGAGGTCTAGCAGACAGGTAGCTAGACACTGTAGGAAGCTGAAACCTTTGTATTAGAAATAAAGCCCAAGTTTTAGTAGACAAAATAGTGAACTTGGCCAAAAAATAGTAGTGTGTTGTCATCTCTCAATGTTTTCAAATCACAACAGCATGCCATAAAATGTAACCTCATCATCTTCACGCAGCAAGGCCTGACCAGGAGAGATACCTTTAAAGCACCCTTGGCTGGTTGGTTGCTTTACTTGTAATACAGGTCTCACCTTCTCTAAAAGCTCAGGGGTCAATTCAGCCATGGTAAAGCAGATTGAGCACTGCAGCTTCTCCAGCAGGAAAATCTTTACCTGTGGATTACTATCAGCAGAACTGCTCTGCAGTCCACAGCTGGGTAATTCCTAGAGGCAGTCCATTCACTTTCAACAAAGATGTTCTTAGGTCATGGAATCACTTTCAGAAGAAAAAGTAAAATGGCAAAATCTGCCCACATTAAAACAAAACACATATTTTAAAAATGCATTCAAGTTGTTTTCCTCCAGAAAATACACTGCATATTTTTATTATAGCATTTTAAACCTGACGATTCAAGTACTTTATTAGTGAAACAGCACTCGATCCATTTGCCACATTTTCAATCGTGCTCTCTCCAGCCCCTCAGCCGTGCAGATGTTGCACGCTGCAGATTAACAAGGCCCTTGCAAAGTTTGCTTCTCTGCCAAACCGACTACAGACTTCTTTCCTTTTTTTTTTTTTTTTCCACGGACTGTGCCAGAGTCAGACAGAGTTCATCACCCCGACGTCCCTGCAGCGAACCCGCGAATGCCCGGCTGCAGGAGCTGCCCTGGCAGGGGGCATCGGGATGAGCGGCGACCCCGGCTCTTCTCGGGGAGGGAACCTGTCCTCACCTGAGGGTTTTCGACGGAGCGGGTAGCCTGCTCGACTTGGCGAGGCCGGGTGTCTTCAGCTACCCCGTGCTCCGCGGGGGCCCGGCACATCGGCCGGGGGATTCAACTCCCCACACCCCGGGGCGGGGCAGGGCCGGCCGGGGTGCGGAGGAGCCGCCGGGGCCGCGCCGCCGGGGCCAGGGCCGCAGCCGGGCAGGGTCGGACCGGGCCGGGCGCTGCCCGTCCCGCTGCCTCCCCCTGCCCCGTCCCGCTGCCTCCCGCTGCCCGCCGCTAATCACAGCCCGGTCCCAGCGTGTGGGGCCGCCGGGTGGCTCCTGGCCCGGGTGGGAGCCGAGCCCGTGGCCGCGCAGTCCCCGCGGGGCGGCCCCGCTCTCTGCCCTCGGTATCGGCAGAGGGATTCAGCAGAAGTGCCGGTGTAAGGGCTGGCGAAGGCTCTCCGCCGGCCGGCGGGACGCTGTGCCCGCTGGCAAACCGGGCCTGTGGGTTTTGCCCTTTTTGTTTTCCTTTTAACGGATATCGCTTAATATTGTCCATCTCCAGTTTCCGAGGAAGTGACAAAAGGCCAAATCTGATACATCTCCCTCCCCCCAAACAGCCTGTTTGCAAATAAGTAATAAGGGCACAATTAGGCAGTAATGATGGGACGCGCAGTTATGGTCTTCCTGATGGTAACGGAGATTGATGATGCTGAGCAACTCTTTTGGTGACACAGTTCAGGTTCTGTGACATGCGCCTTGGATCTCTATCAGAAATAACCCCTAGACCTCCCCCCAAATAGAGCCCTTACAAGAAATCAGAAGAGCACCGTAACTATGTTTGCTTTTGGTTTTTATTATCAACAATCAATTAATGGTACACTCTTGGAAAACTATATGCACATGTAGAAATATTTCCCCTTTTAAATAGAAGCATTCATTTTAACCACATATAAATAAATCTGGAAACCCTGAACATAATTTATGACGATTATGCTCACAAACATATTTCAACAGGTAAGGAAAAGAAAAAAACGAGACGACATGCAACCAATAATAAAAATATATATAATTGGCTGAACCTGGTCTCTCTAAACGCAAAGG
Organism: Coloeus monedula; assembly: GCF_965178545.1. NCBI lineage: Eukaryota > Metazoa > Chordata > Aves > Passeriformes > Corvidae > Coloeus > Coloeus monedula. Next base: position 51,153,995 of record NC_138785.1, on the reverse strand, counting down.
GAACCGAACCCGTGAGAACCTTATTTCTCCATAAAGACACGCCATAGAGACTACGAGAAGGGAAAACATTATTTATACGGTCAACTAGACAAGTCTGTACTGATATTAACACTATACAGTTGAGTCACAGAACACAGTTGTAGAAAGACACGGAAAAAGAGAAAGCATACCTGGCGACATTCAACTAAGAGCTATTGTTTGTGCCTTTTAAAATAAAATTAGAAAATCCTAACGGAGATGCCTAAAAACTGCGTAGACCGTGTAATAATAATAATTAATAATAATTCATTAATAATAAATACAGGCCGCCCACCGTGAGGAGCGCGGGCCCTGCAGGGGCCGGATCCGCGGTAAGGAAGCGGCGGCGGCCGCCGGGTCAGAGCCGGACCCGGCGGGGAGCCGGCGGCGGCGGCAACGGAGTGACCCAAGACCCAACGGAGGGACGGTGACACCGGACGGTGGAGGAAGGACCACCCCCAGGCGCGGGGCCGGGGTCGGCGAGAGGGTGGCGGGGAGGAGGGGAGGAGGGGAAGAAGACACTTTGTCCCTCCGGCTGACCGTGAAAAGGAACTTAAAAAACCCCACGGGCGAGAAGGGTCCCCCCCCTCGCTGCCGGGCCGCCCACGGGCACAGTCCCGCGGCCCGCCGCTGCCCCCGCGCCCGCGCAGCGCTCCCCGCCCGGCCGCCCCCTGCCCCGCCCCGGCGGAGGCGCTGCGGGGCCGGCCCCGCCGCCGGGCCGGAGGCGAGGGGAGCCGGGCGCGGCCCCCCGTGAGGGCGCGGGGTCCCTGCCCCGCGGAGCCCGGCGCAGCCCGGGCCCCTGGTCATTGCTATGGGCGGGCGGCGGATACTAATGAGCGGGAGGGGCCGCCGCCGCCGCCGCCGCGGCTCAGAACATGCCGCTCTTGACGAGGCTGCCTTTGGTGCCTCCGGGTCGCTGCAGCGAGGAGAGGACGCTGGCGAAAGGGCCGCCTAACGAGTCGGGGATAGAGGTGATGGGCCCGGGCCCTGGCGCCCAGCCCTGCCCCGGCCCCGCCGCCGCCAGCCCGCCAGGCCCCGCCGCTCCCTTGCCCGGCTCGCCCCCCGGCCCCCCGGGTCCTGCCGCGCCCTGCCCGGCGGCGGGGCTGGGTCCGCCGCCACCGCCTCCGCCGCAGCTGGGAGCGGGGTTGGGGTTGGGGCCGGGGCCGCCGGTGCTGTCGGGGTCGGTGCTCTTGGCCTCCTTGCTCTCGTCGTCGCGGGAGGCGTCGGACTTCTTGCCGGCCGCCCCGTTCTTGGCGGCTGCTGCCGCCGCCGCCGCCGCCCTCTCCTGCTTGCGGAATTTGGCGCGGCGGTTCTGGAACCAGACCTGGGAGGGGGAGCAAGGGGCGGGCAGCGCGGTGGCATCGCCGCCGCCGCCGCCTCCCGCCGGGCGACCCCCGCCCCGGCCCCCGCTGCCGGCCCAAAGCCGGTGCCTTCCGCAGCGGCGCGTCCCTTGGCGTGGTCCCTCTGGGACCGCCACCCCCTTCTCGTCACCTGCATCCCGCACATACCTGCACTCTCGCCTCGGTGAGGTCTATCTTGAGTGCCAGCTCCTCCCGAGTGTAGATATCAGGGTAATGAGTCTCTGCAAACACTCTCTCCAGTTCCTTGAGTTGGGCGCTGGTGAACGTGGTTCTGATCCGCCTCTGTTTTCTCTTCTCGTTTAAACCCCCGTGGTCGGTGAAGAGTTTGTAAGGAACTGAAGAAGGAAAAGAGGAAAAAGGAGGAAGAAGGGGGGAAAAAAGTCTGTGAATCTCTGGTGGTTCTCCCAAAGATGTTTTTCCGGAAAGGCGGACGGTGCTTTA